>NC_050480.2:26441426-27641426 GCF_012460135.2 Molothrus ater
CCTGCACCTTGCACTGCAACACTAGGGATTAGCCTGGAGTAAACAGCATGAGAGCATGACTGTGTCAGCCCTGCCCCTCCCAGAATAAACATCCAACCCTTCCCCATCTTGCCCTTCCCTGGAGCCTGGCAGGGAAGGTGCTGGAGCCACTGACGCTCCAAACGGAGGTAACATATCCTGTCTACATCTTCTACATCTGCATTTAGGAAAGCTCTGTAACAAAACGGACACTGTGCCCATTCACACAAAACTGGGCACTGAGTACTGAGCAGATAAGAACCCAGCACACTCCAAGAGGTACATTCCATGCCTGAATTGGGGTATTATTTGCACCTGGATTTTACATTTGTTAATCAGATAAGTCTTCTCTCTCCAGTTCTCCTAGAGAACTGGCACAAAACATAGTCTCAAAACCTAGGAAATCCTAGACTTGCATTTCTGCCTGGTTATCAAAAATGCATATATCAGAGTGGAAGAAAAAAAAAAACCACAAAAAAGTAGGAAATAACCCATTGCTGAGTTTAATTTCTGAGTTGAAATCTATTTGCAAGGGGGCCAATGGAGGAAACAAACTGTCAAAAGATACGCAGAGGACGAGGCTTGAGGGAAAGCCACTGCCAGGTTACCACAGGGGATGCTCCCTGGAGGTCAGGAAATGTGCTGTGTGTTGGAGCTCTTTTGAAGCATCCCATCTCACTCCATAAAACTGCCTGCCAGCACTACCCTCCTCCTTTCCTTGGGTCCTGAATCAGGGAAAAGCTGATGGGCTCAGCTGTCCCATTTGTAGTCCCTGAGTGCATCCTGTGGTGACAATTGTCTTGGGGTTTGGCTGGTTTTTGGATTTGTTTTGGGTTTTTTTTTTGGTTTTTTTTTTTTTGTACTTTGACATAAAAGTTTTCCAAGAGCTGTTTGAATATTAACTTGAAAGGCTGTTGAAAAGGGAACTGTAGCACAGGATGCTGCAAGGGAGAGCTGCAAAATAGAAACTCAGAATCAAAACAAATGCCCCTTCTGTGGGGAATAATCACCTGCAGAAGTTTCATCTTTGTGGACTATTTGGGGTCTTTAAACTTACAAAATGGTCTCCTGAAAGTGTGAGATGAAAGACAGATGTATCACTAACACAAAATAATTTTTCTGGAATGGAGCAATTTAGTCCATTCCCTGACTTCTTAGGACCTCTCTGTCTTAACTATTTCTGAACTATTCCAAACAAACTCCTGTCTTGACAAACATTTTGTTAGTCATCTCTACAATGAAAAGGAGCTTTCCTTTTGTATTTCTTTCCTACATGTATTTCTCTCCTAATATTCTTAGGCACAAATATCTGCCTGTTTTAGGGATTTACAAATTTTCTATTACTAGTATCTGAACTTCTCAAAAAAACTTAGGGTGCACATCTGAAGTAGTGAAATCTCATTTCCATTTTACAGAAGAGAAAAAGAAGGTAAAATGAGATTCTATGTTTTTCCCAGATCTTGAAATCTACAGAAAAGTCTGAGACTGCACTAGGCTCCTGGACTATCTTTTATCTCTGTCAGCTCAAAAGGGATTTGGAATAGGAGTTATCTGAGATTTACAGGAAAAGCAGCCTCTGTTATCCTAAATTTGGGTTCTCCCTGTGGTATTACGGTCCCTGAGTTCAATCCTTATTCAAGTCACACAAGTGAAAAGTAAGCCCTGTATTGAGAGTCATTACAGTAACTCAAAGTACACTGAAGCGGAGCACACCTTTTCATGTACTGACATTCCCTGTTCTACAACTCCACTTACCTCTGCCCTATGATGTTATTTGTTTCTTTTTAATGTAATGTGAGAAGCAATATAGAATGAGAAAAAAACAGAGAAGAAAAGTTGCAAAGAGTTTTTCAGAGCCTCAAATGAAACATGGTAAAATAAAATGATACTGAGCACAAGCAAATATGAAACACACACGTGTCTACAGTAATGGGACACCTCAAGATATAATTCTTCAGTCCAAAGAAAAATAATCTGTTTTCTCTTAATGCATTAAGGAGTAAGACACAATAATCATAGTAATTCTGAATGTAGAGTAGAAAAATGGGAAGGATTACCATGATAGAAAAAACATTTCCTCTGTCAGTATTCAGAGAAAATGCTACTGAAAAGGTGGAGTATTGGGATGCTGATCCACTGCAGTCACCACCCACAACTGCCTGTGCCTTCACACAAACCCCAGGTATACATAAGAGCAGCTGCCCAGTCTCACAAGAGGTGTGAACATAGCCAGAACCATTTCAGGGCACAGACTTCAGCCAGAAGAGGTGGATGTCCCACCAACAGAGGATGTGGAAGACACACCAAACCATGGAGAAGTATCTGCATCCTCAGCTTCAGCTTGTGTGTGGTTAAAATGATCACTTTGGCCTGCCTCAACATCTAGGGCAGAC
Organism: Molothrus ater; assembly: GCF_012460135.2. Lineage (NCBI taxonomy): Eukaryota > Metazoa > Chordata > Aves > Passeriformes > Icteridae > Molothrus > Molothrus ater. Next base: position 26,443,838 of record NC_050480.2, read on the forward strand.
ATGTTTATGTTTATCTCTTCAGTATCTGACAAAATAAATTTAATACCTAAATCCACTGTGCCCTACAAACCTTGGAGAATTCCCCAGACAAAACAAGGGAGAGCTCCCACCTTCTGCAATGCATGCAATGCTGCATCTGTAAAATACCTCATCCAGATGGGTAAAAAAAATTAAAAGTGGAGACAGGATGAGTGTAAACATATTCTCATAGCACATGAAGTAGGGACAAGTGGACAAGTACTTGACTATATGAGTTTCACAACTCAGTGGGTGTCATTCCAAAAAGCATCTGTCACCGCCACTGGCAATAAATTTTGAAAACAACTGTACTTTGCTTCTCAGTTTAACAGGATCACACAGCTGCTGACAAACCACCTAAGCTGAGAGACCCAGGAAATGTGTGCCTTACCTCTGCAGATCTTGTCCCTGGTTATATTATCAGTGACAGGAGTGACAGTGTTGCTAGGATGGTGTTAGACAGCACATTCACACTCAGATCTGACTTGTCAAGTCAGTACTTTCTGCCTGAACTTTTACACAGTTTTTTTTTTTTTCATACTAAACATGCCTCACTTGAGGTTTGTAAACTTTTACTTATTTCAGTAATTCCAGAAGAGCAAGCAGAGGATTAGAAAATACAATGTGTCTTGCAAGGAAAACAGAAACCACTTGCTGCCTCCATGCTGAGATGTAGGTACAGGAGAGATGTTTATAGCAGCTGAAAATCAAAGAGGAGGGGGTGAAGGGCAAAGACAGAGGCCTCCTATGCCACTGGGAATTTGGCTGAAATAGCATTGGGATTTACTCCTACCTGCATATTATTGTCAGATGTGCGAAACTATTGCACTGAGTGCCATATTAATGCATAGCAAGACAGAATCCCATAACATAAAGATTGAAAATTTTAAAAGAAAAAGGATGGGGAAAGAAACAAGACACACAGAGGTAAGTTAATTAGCTTGAGTTCAGTAATCAGAAACAAAACCCACATTTTTATTCTCCAGCATTCATTCTTCTGAAATAGGTCATTCTCCCATACAGGCCTGTTTGAGGGCTATCACTGAACTGTGTTGAGGAGCTGTCCCTTAGCCAGAGATAAAGGAAAAAAATTAGTATTTAACCATGGACAAAATTACTGATTTAAGCTGTTTTAATCTACTACAAAAACATAATATAAAACTTTTATATTAATTTAAATAGCACCTGAGTTTATCCTTACCAGTGTACCTGCAAAATTATTGCTGAGAAAAAAAATCAAGATGGGTCACTGTTTTTCATAAGAAAAAACTTTTAATTAAATTTGAACATTTTTGTCCTGAAGACAAGTGTGTCTTCTCCTGCAGAAATGAAGGGACTGTTGTTTTTCCTATCACCTGACAAAACCCAGGGCTGCTGGACAAGGAGTGGGCATAGACAGTAACGTCAGTGTAGGTTTGTCCAAAACAAAAGGGACTATCCAGTCAAGGCTCTTGTGGTCCTGTTAACCCATGTATACCTTTAACTGTCCAACACCCTAATCTATTTTTGCAGTGCTCAGCTCTGGGATGTTTTGTCTCTGAATGTACAGAGATCTACTTTGATGCCTGTGAGTGAGGAGAAAGAAAGGAATTGAAGAGTCAAAAGCAGCAATGTGATGGCTTGGGTTGGTTCTTGTTGCAAACACTGCTGGTAGGTGACACAGTTAAGGGCTGAGTTGTGGCAGCCCAAGGGCTGTGAAACTGCCCACACACTTGCACATATCTCTGTTTAAAAGATTTGGTTTTGGTGCTAGTGTTTCTTCTCTTACCCACAGTGTATTCTGGTTTGATCTTGATTTTGGGCCCAGCTGGGAATTCAAACACCTGCTTGAGCGTATCTTCCCAACCACTGTTGTAGTAACATCAGTTCCTACCCTACAAATAGGACAAACATAAAACTTCAATCATCTTTCTACCCTATGAGTCAGAGATACATCCCTTTTTAATACAGAACAGAAAATATATTTGGTTTTGTTCATCACTCTTCTAAGATTAAATCATATATTGGAAATCACAAAGTTTTTTTTTCTTCCTAGCAGCTGTATAACAAGTTAACACTTCAGTTTTTCTGAGAGACTGTCTGCATTTATTAGTGGTCTTTGGCTAAATTGTGACAGAAAAACTGGGTTAAAAAAGAATAACCTCTGAAGAAATGAAAACAATATTTGCAATAATTGCCTAATGATGTTATTTTCTGCTTCTGTGCTAGGAATTGTAGCTTGGATTATACAAATGCTTTACAGGGGAGTAGTAAATTGTCCTTCTCTCTATGGATTTACAGTATCAATCTTGGTAATTTGTTAGTTACAGTGTATGTAATGTGATCTTATTGCTCATGTTACACAAGAGGATTACACGGCTTACTAAATAAAGCAGTGGTCTTTCCATTAGGGACCGTACTTCCTTCCTCACTGATGCCAAGACAAGTGAAATTAGATTGCTGATCTCAGCCCTAGGACCATCTCTGGTGAATATAGACTGAGATCCCCAAACAGCCAAATGCACAGAGCCAATCACTTATCCCTCTCATCTTGCTCCTAACACCTGGATTCCAGATTGTTACATTTTGTATTCATCAGCTGTTGAAACACATTGATGTGTGGTTTTCCAGTGCAAGATTTACCTTGTCTCAGATTTGTACCTATGCTCCTGTTTATTAGAGGGCCATGAAATTCTATTCAGATTGTATAAAGGCACATTCCACTAGTCTGTTTGACAGGCTTCAATGTCTTGCAGTTTGAAAATCCATCCCTATTTCATCTATGACTTTCAAGATAAGAAGATACTGTTATTACTCTGTTGGATGTTTGATGCAGATCAATGAATAAACAGGAGAAAGGGCCACAAAAAATCTGCAGTTTTGTTTGAGTCCAACTTCATTCCTTACAACACTTTTGCTCCTGAAGTTCTTTCTGTGATATTCTGCTGCTCAGCCAAAAATGTTTGCTTTTTAATTCCACTTCTCACAGATTAAATCCTTCTCCTCTGTCCATAAAGTTTGTCCTTTTTTATTATTTTCCCTTCTCTGTCTATAGTTGTCTTATCTCTTCTCCTTGTGATTAATTGCAATACTGTTTTCTGAGCTCTGGCTAGCATTTCAATATATTTCAGGTGGAGTGGGTCCTACAACCAAACACAATATCCCAGACATAGCTGATTGAAAGAGGATGGCATCTTAACCACCTAGAATAAAAATGTTAATGCTTATTTTATTATTTTCCTCATTCTAAAGCTTTTGAATAAATTTTGTATCGATTAAAAGAGTTGCACTGACAGCTTTAAATGTGCCAGTCTCTGTTTATCTGCATAAAAGTAAAGCTCAGCATTGCTCTATCAGCCTAGATCAGTCCACAGGGACTTTATCTGTGGCTGAAAGACTTGCATTTGAGCGAAGTCAGCCTAGAAATGGACCCCTTAGCACTGGTGCCTTTTGATAACTCTCAAGCATCTACCAATCCTTTGCATAGCAAACTCAGTGAGGAAATTAATAGTGCTCAGATTTTTCAAAAATACTTAGGTACTGAAAGATATGGGGCCCATTTGGAGCAAGGACGGACCTTAAGGTCTTTCCAAATCACAAACCCACCACTTGTTTCTACAGCAAGCCTCTTACCCTGACTCCCAGCCCTAAGCCCGCATCAGCCCAAGACCCTGGTGTGGTCCCTGTGCTGAGGCCAAACCCACCCGTGTTTCTGTATCCTCTCCTCCCACTGTGGTGCGGGATGTCCAAGCACTGGAAGCACTTTACTATCAGTCCCACAAAATCCCTTTTCCCAATTTAGGACTCATCTCTTCTTTACCTCCTGAAAGGTTTCTGTGGGCCAAACCTGGAAAGGCAGAGCAACAGCCCATTCCCCACTTCAGCAGCTTTGCTTGCCACAGACTGCTTGAGGACACGCCTTGGTGAAAACTGTAATAATAAATGGGCCCTAAAACCAAACAATGGACATTTTGGATGTGATTTGTTGCATTCATTTAAAAATAAAACTCAGCTCTATTCTGTGTAGCCTTTTAGAGTTCATACATATTTCTGGGGAATACTCCTCAGAAATATGTTTGAACATATGGTTGTGCTCCATGGCACAACCAAAATAGTAAACAAACAAATAAATAACACACAGCCCTAGATATCTTAAGACAGAGGCACAAAAGTACCACTTGCTTGAATAAGTGAGCTTCTTAGATGAGACAGCTGAATAATTGGGAATGGAGCTGTGACTGCCTATTTTTTTTTAATTTTTAATTTTTTGTTAATCACTAACTTCTGGTTACCACTGACCAAGACTACTTGAACAAATAACCTGGAGGTCCAAGTATCTGCATTCCATTATCAAGCTCCAAAAGCCACTTAATCACTTCACCATGAGCACTGCAGCTGCCTTGCAATGTGGCACAGACGGATCTAATGAGAAGTTTCAACAGTCTTGGTTTGGCTTTGTGCTTTGCAAAAACACAGGCATGATAATGGGCAAGAGATGGGCAATTTTTGAATGCGTTCAGCATTTTTTTTTGGTGGCTGCTAAAAGAAAATGAGGACTTTCAGCAGCTGAGATCAGTGGAAGCAATACCAGCCCACTGAGCAGAGGCAGTTTGAGGCTGGGCTGGGGCTCAGGGTGTGTGCTGGTTCATTGTGGCTGCTGTCACCAGATCATCCCTCCCTATAGGCCACAAGGGGCAGAGGTCTGCATCTGGAAGGGAGCTGAGGAGCAGCTGGAGATCTGAGATTACAAAACACCATTCCGAGCCAAAGGAGAGGATGTGGTCCCAGTGTACTTCCACTTCCCTCCTGTTCCCACCTGGAGATTGTCCCCAGAAAGGGGCAGACCCAACACAGGGCCAGAAAACATGGGTGGCTGCTCTGAGGGGCTCCTGGAGGGAGCTCCAGCAGTGCCATACAGAGTCCCACTGAACCCATCACCTAGCAGTCACAGCTCAGAGGTAACAGAGGTAAACCCTCTTAGACACCACTGAGTGTCTGTTGGGGATCCCCAAATAAAACAAATCTCAGGGAGAGATGGGGCAGGATAGAAAGCCACTCCCCAGAGATGCCAGCTGGGGTCTGACAGGAGCAATTTCCCACAATTTATTGCAGAAAAAGACCCCAAGTGCCTGTGTCAGATAGCAGGAAGAGGAGGAGAAAGGTCATCCTCCTAAAATCAGTTCTGCAAAAGGATTATTGCTCTGTGCAGAAGAGATGTGGGAGTGAGAGTGACAGAGCTGGGGAGTTCTGCTCTTTGAGATTTTACAAGGGAGCAACGAGCCAGTGTAATTACTGAAGCTCACTACAGAACTTTAAATTCATTGTCAGTGCAGTTGACTCCATTCCCAGATTCTTAACTCTAGTTCAGTCTTTCCCCTCCATTCACAGGTACAAATGCCTCTGGCTTTGTGGAAGTGACTAGAACAGAACTGACTTGCTACTTTTTACCCTAAGAAACTGTTGGTAGCCTACGGGTAGAAATCAAAAGCATGTCAGTTGAGATTTGGGTAAAGTAAGACTTGTACAGCATTAAGGAGGTTTAAGTGCTCAGATCTGCAAATTAGCTTGGTCGTTGTACTTTTCTTGCTTTACCAAAAAATCTAGAGTGAAACTTGCCATTCTGGGTTATTTCACCATCAATTACATGCACAAATGAGGCTTTGGGCACACACCTCCAGGGTTTTTTTCAAATGGTTTCAAAAATATGTGCAAAGAATGAGAGAGCAGGTACTGACCATTTAGAAATCCTTAATAACAAACAGTGTTAAGAAAGTCAGTTTAAATTAGTTGATACAGCACAAAAATACGCCAGATTTTTTTCCCATGGTGCATTAGTGATTAATATCTTAGGAGAGGAAACATATGCTACAGTCCAGCCAGTGTCATTTAAATATTACTATGGTATCATCTTGACAATGAATGTTCAGGAAAGCTTACGTACTGTGAAATTATCTACAACTTTGGGGTTTGATAATTGCTTAGTGAAAACTTCTGCACTCTAAGATTGGGTTCCATTTTCAAACTGCTGTTCATAATCAAACACAAATTATAACACATGACTTGGCAGAAGTTCTCTGTGCATGCCACTAGGATATAAAAAGGTGATGTCTCCAAGATGGCAAAAATGCTTCTAATGGAGACAAAAAAATATGTCCAAAGGCTCTTTTTTTGAGCACCACAGAAAATCAAGCTGCCAAGGCTAGGCAAGTGGGATGGGAAAATCTTTCCCTCCAACACACTTTCTCCTAAAGGCATCAGGAATCATTTTAGTCCATGTATCTCAGGAGACTGACACAAAGTCCCTTTGAATCAAGTGGGTGATTTTTATTAATATCAGCAGGCATTTGTTGGGGAGCCAAAAGCCTGTGTGAATTAAATCAGTGAGTCAGAAGTGGAAGAAGATGGAGCCAGGCACAGGCTGGACTTCAGGAAGCAACAGAGTATGCTTCAGTCAAAGGAATGAAGGCCAGAGCCCCACCTTCAGTATCTCCCCCTCTGTAATCCCTTTATGGGCTGCTGCAGGTGGATATACTAAGGGACCCAGCTGCTAGGGGTGAAAATAGCAGTTTCCCCATTCTAAAAAAACAACTACCAGCCACCCCTGTTTCCCAAACCAGGAGCTACATCAGTGGTTTTCCAGGCTTTGCCATGCTTTATAGATTCAAGTAAAGGCAAAGGTGTCTCGAGTCCCAAGAAAGACAATTTTCATGTCACAGGTGGTATCTTATTCACTATTTCCAGCTAAAATACTCAAAAATACTGATTTCTTTCTAATTTTCCAGAGGGAGCACAAGGAAGCATGCCACAGCAATATAATCCTTCATAAAATTAGGCCAATAATAATATTTTAAAAAGTTTTGTCCATGATTTGTTCATATCTCCTGCAGAAAAAGACAGAGAATGACGTGTCCCTTATGTCAAAGCCCCCAACAGCAATAAAACCAGCACGAAATACAGGGAGTTTTTAAGGGGGTGTTTTATCAAGCCTTCTTCTCTCAGCCTATTTTCCCAGGAGATTACCAAAAAAAAAAAAAAAAAAGCACAAATATGTAGAATGAGTGGGAATGAGTGGAGCTGAGGAGAAAAAGGCAGATCTCCAAGGTATTGGCCATCCCAGCCCTTTGCTCCATGACAGCTCCCACCTTGCCAGGTGAGGTGGTGGGTTCCTCATTGCTCCCCAGCCTGCCTGAAGCACACATCCAAACACATCAGAGGATTTGGTGGGATCTCATTTCCTGTGTTTGCATGGGACAGGATGGACCAGGAAGCTTAGCACAAGACTGGAGGTTGAATGCTACCTTCCTGGAGCATGGTGCTGTTCACTCACCCATCCACTATGGAAAGGTAACCAATTCCTGGGAGTCTGCAAGCTCCAAAAGGCAAAGGCTCCCTTTGTCAGAGAGTCAGAGAGTCTTCTTTTCCTGACACCATGGAGAAACCATATCAGTAATGATATCATCATGTATAACTGCTATAATAGATGAACCTCAAAAGGCAAACCTAGTTTACTGGTTGCAAGTGCTCTGAAAAGACTGTGGAGCTTTAGGCCACTCTCAAAAATTACTATTGAATTTTTGAAGTAGGGTTCTTTTCAGAAATGTAAGTCAAACACACTTGACTAGATGGAGGTAGCAATATAAAATGCATCTTCATTTACATTAGAAAGTAATTGCTTTCCATAGTGGAAAAATTAAGGAAGCGAAATGTATTGTCTAAAATTACACTTGATTAGGTGAGACAGATCTTTACACTTGCCAACTTTTACATTTTACTCCTGAGATATCCATCTTTACTAGTAACATATTTTATGGGTTTATTAAAAACATCATGTTGTCTTATCCTACTTAACTGCAAATAATTCAAACAGAATGTTGGAAGATTTCCCTGCAGCTTGTAAGAAAAAAATGCTACCTTTCCAAAACTGCTGTTTTAGAAAAAATCCTAAATATTTCAGAAACTAAAATAGTCAAGTAAACTATAGTCAAGTTTCAATAGTCAAGTTTCAATAGCCAAGTGAAGTCTAACACACAGTGAAAACACAATTCCTTAATACTTGTGGATCTTCAGCTGATAAGTTGTTGTACAACAGCTCCCCCTTTTTCAGAGGGGGTCTCTGGAAAACTCTGGCTTTAGAGTGCATTGAATGCCATCTGGCTGCAGAGCCTACCCACAGAGGCAACTGTCATGCCTACTGAGTAGCAGAGAAGTTCAATTCTAATCCAAATATTTTCCCTTTCAGGCAAGGCATGTTAGTTTTTTTACTAACATAAATAAATAAAAAGCAAATACTTCTGTAAAAGAAATCTCACATCATCAGAATTAGAGCTGCGTAAATGATTGGATCTTTTGGTGTTGTTGAATGAAAATACTAATAGGAATAAAAATAACAATTAATTTTCAGTCCTGCTAAGTTTATTTACTAACCCACTTGTCACACTTATTTTCAGAAGATCAAACCACAAAACATAAAAATTCATTGAAAACCTTGGGTGTTGACCTGCTCCATCCATGACACAGCTACCACAGCCTGTGCTTTTCTTAATAAAGCTCAGAAGAGGCAATCACCAAACCAGGATAATTTTAAATACTGCTGTTGAAAACACCTTTCAGTTGAACTCTGAAACTCTGAGATGTGAGTGCTGTGGTTAATTTCAAGTTTACTGATTGGGAAAGAACTTCTAAATCATGCCATTCATAGGAAAAAAAAATCCACTTGAAATGAGTCCAAGACAAATGTTTTTTATATACAGGCTCAAATCTAGATTTTGAAATCATGCAAGACTGTTAAGTCCAATCAGTTATTTCTTCCTCACAAACTCCATTTTCAAGCATAATTTCATTCCCATTTTATAAAAGTCTCCCAACATTCAACGACATTTCCCTCCAAATATATGTTTAGGTTGTATGAAGACAAGTATGGCATTTATAGGTCCATTCAAGATTAACCATATGAAATAATTAATGCATAATGAACAAATGCAGCCCCAAAGCTGAAGGTCAGACCCCATTAAACATGTCACTCTTCATACTTACAGGAGCCCCTGTTAACTTGTACAGGATATCTGAATTTTTTGCTATCTGGTCCTCACAATGTGGGCCGGGGTTCTGTGTGTGTTTTAGAAGATAATCAGCCTTTTGTGGCAGTAACCCTGAAGTAAAGTGTTACCTGGTGTGCCAGGAATGTCCTGTTTTCCTTTGAGAGGAGGCTGCCAAGGTACCTGCGTTACCATCGTGCACCTTTCATAACCGCTCGCTATTATCAGCTTCTCAGTTTCATCTCTTGGATCAGCAGCAATTTCTGAAAAGTATTTATTTTCTTTGCTAGCCCAGCAAAGGGCTGCCACAGCACATTGGATTACACCAGCAAACAGGCCCACTGGAGCAGCAAGATGCTCGTCCCTCCCCAGCGTTCTGCACCCCTGTGTGGGCAGCACTGGGGGTCCATGGCTGGGTCACCCAGGGAGGAGTAGGAAAGGTGGAATTCAACTTTGTGTGGGCTTCATTTGCTGCCATGGACCGTGCCCATCCTGCCCATAAACTGCTGCTGTACTGCACTATACTGCAGCAGACAGCAGGTAGGCTGGCAATATTTTTCCCAGAGAAGGATGATTTCATTGCCTTGTAAAAAAAATTGAAATTTTCTTCCCTCCACTTTACAACACAAAGAGCACAGGAGCAGACCAAAAGGACCCTGCATACTTTGTACCAGGCTGGGGAAACCTTTCCTGTCACAGCTGAAGAAGAGGACAACTGAGAACTCACTCACAAATGCCAGCAGAGAGAGTTGGAGTTGGTTTGGGAGAGCAGGATGGAGCCTGGGTTACATCTACTGATACCTGGGGCAACCTCTGCAGTGCACTGGCTGCTTGGAGGCTGCTGGCTCTGGGGAGCACCTTCCCCAGGAGCCATGCTGGTGTGCTCACCTCCTCTATACCTGTGCTGTTCACTGTGCCAGAAATTGCTCTTCTGCCACCACCTCTTCACTGCCCATGCGTGGGACACAGGCTGAATTAGCAAGAGCATAGCTCCACTCCCATTGGGAATCTCACCTATCAGCAGCAGGCGAGACAAATGATGACTTTGCACTTGCAGCTAATTGTTCCACTGGACAGATTTCTAAGTGAAATCAAAGCCATTTGGGCATCTCAAGGCCATTGCATGGACTGCTCTAAAACTGAGAAAAATCTTAGGATAGAGAGGCCTCACGAGCTCCCCTCCACCTCAGGAGTGATTTTAGTGCTACACTCGAAGGTTGTCCCCCCCAGGTCATCCCTCTGTCCTTATCCTTCCCAGCCCATACAGAACAAATCACCCTGACACGACCTGTGGCACAGAAGACCACAGCAGGCAAAGAGAAACCTTTTACATTTCCAAGAGCTCCTGCACACAGCACTTCAAAGAAGGTGAAAAACTCTTTGTCCCACTGTTTCAGAGTGATGGCTGTCACCACTGTGGGCTCTCCGTGCAGAATCAATTAGCAATAGCCAGTTTCTGGTTGCTCTGCAGAGGCGGCCTTTCTTCCTCTTCTGAAATGCCATCAAGGTTCCCTCATCAAAGGATTATGCCTATGACAAGAAAGCAAAGTAATTTAATATAAGCTGAAAGGGAAATGGAAAACTCCCCCACCTAAGGCTAAAGCAGGGACTGTTGTATCTGGAAACAACACTATAATCTACAAAACAATTTCTCACCTCTGCCTCAGAAAAAAACCTTCCAACAAAAAAAACCCCAAACCCTTTAAAAACAGCCTTTCCAGGGCATACATGTGTAAGGGGGTAAATTGGCTTAGGACAACCTCATGCCCACTAGCACAGGTCATTCCCTATTTCAGATACAGTTTTTTATTTGCCCTGTATGGAAAGATGAAAACCACTGTAAACAGAATTAAGGCTTTCAAACCCTGCTTAGACTCTTCCTAGACCCTCCTTACAGTTGTTATAAATCAGAAGTCAATGGATATGTGTAGTTTACAGCAGTGAGTTTCTGACCCACTGAGTCTAAAACAGAAAACAGATTGATGAGATAAATGGCCACAAATTTCCTATTACTTGGTACATTTTTTCAACATATGCATACTTTGGGCAGCATACCACAATATTATGTTCTGTCACAAATATTTAGTGAAGCAAACTTTTTAAAATATTATATAATCTGTGAATGACCATGGACTCTTTGGTGTGTGTCCATTCTTTAAATTAGTCTGACTGATGGCTGCATCCTTTTTCCTGTTTCCCCCCCCTTTTGTGATCATACATTTTATTTACCAAACTAATTTGTGAGAGCTGGAGGAAAGGTAGTGTCTGTGCTTTCCTCACACAGAGCAGATTCCAGAGACATTTCAGTACAATTCAGAAAGAGAGCTTGGCAGGTCCTCCCTGTCACGGTAATTCACACAGGCTTAAAGCTACCACTCAGACAGAAAGAGAAAACAAATAGGAGTGGAGGAGCAATTTCCCTAATTGTTTACACTTTCTGTGAGAACTTATTCATGAAACTTGTGGCACTCTACTTTTTCATATGCTCTCACAGAATAAAGCATTTCAGTAAAGAAAGCAGATGTGGAAGCTGTTTCCAGTTGGGTACTGTTTTCTCATTGTGCCCATGGTTCCAGAGACAAAGAATCTCCCTCTGCCTCCTTTGCTAACCCTGCATGTCATGGGGTTTTGAGGTGACAAAAAGAACAATTACAACAAAATAAAATCAAGTAGTAAATAATCAGCATTAAAAATCTACCCATTGAAGAAGGAGAAGCAAAGCAGAGCAAGCAAGAGGAAAGCAGGTAAGAGGTTGCTTTGGCCCTATCAGACAGAAGAACAGACAGAGCACTCCCATCCCACATGGCATCACTATCTTCTGGGACATAATTTCACATGGTAAAATGCCCAAATCAGGTTTTAAATGCTTTGTCATTCTGAGATATTTCATATTAGCCTTTTTTTTAATCAGGAGAAAAAATTGCCACTAACTTGGATTCCAAAGAAAAAATTCAAATTCAGCAAAGACTGAGTGTTTTCAGATCTGGATTATCTGGAATCCAAAAAAATCCAAAGCTTGTATTAATCCTGCACTGAACTTAGCTGAGACTTTAAAGAGTTGTCTTCTCCTCTGTAACAGTTGACTTCAGATGAGAGCACCAAATTGTCACCAAGGAATTTCTCTTGTCATTACTTCCACCTTAACTATAAGCAGAAAATACCAGAAAAACCTAACTACATAGCCTAGAAAAAATATTTAAACTACATAGCATAGAAAAAAATATTTAAAAATTTTAATTTAATTTTGTTCTTTTGCTCTTGCTCACATCCACATCAAAATAATGCTGGAGAGTGAAGAGTGCTTTCCCAGAGGGATGACTGAGTTGCCTACAGTAAGGGCAAACTTTCTTGGACAAGAGACACAATTTCCTTTGCAGCCTCTACAGAACTACAAAAACGCTCTGCTGGATGCAGGAGCCACCAGCCTTATTGGCTTTCCACTCCAGGAATAAGACGTATTCCTTCAATCAAAAGTTTATGTAGAAAATAATAAAACAGCACAAAAATCACATAATGCAGCAGATATAAAACAGTCCCAGGTAGCAGGGTAAAAACTTGAGTAAAGCAGACCTGATTCAGCATCTGTGGGATTTGTAGAAGCAATCAGTCCTTAGGAAATGTATGACTTAAGAGGGCATTAAGGCCTAGTCTAAGAGATGATCCTACTTCAGGAATGCCACAGAAACAAGGAAATGGAGGTGAGAAAAAAAAAGGAACAAAAGAGGTTGGAAGACAGGCTCCATTTGAGGGCAATATGTTATTCCCATCAAACTGTTTCCACTCTGAGTTTTCATACTTGAGAGGTTGGATAAGCCTTGGACAAGCCTCTGACCTTTTAAATGCTTAGCTCAATCTGGAATTCCAAACCTTTTGAAGCTATCCCATCATAAACACTAACATACAAACAGATTCCACATAAATACTAAATGCAAAACTCATAATTTACAAATATGTCAGTGTGCCAAAGAATACTACTGAAGTCGTACAAAGATGGTTTTTTTTTTACATGTACCACACACTGAAAAGTAGCTAGACTAGCTCAAGGCTGCTTTTAAAAGTTTTTTACTACAGTCAGCTTTACTTCAGTGAGTCCCCACAGATACTTGGGTTATAGTGTGCAAAACTCAGCTGTTTCACTTTGCATTAGATTGCACCCCTTCAAGCTTGAGATCCTGAGCTGATAGCCTAAACAAATCAGCAGAAATCCCCTGCAGTCTGGCTATTTACTATTTGTGTTCAGAAGCTCAGCTATGCTGTCTTTGTGACAGACACATTACAAGAAAATAATTTCCTTCAGATTATATATATTGTTGTATTCCAGTTCTGCTAAAAGGACTACAGGAATTCAAGGTTACTTACTTGTGTAAGTTACTTACCATGTGTAAGGTCCATAAGGCTCCTCATGTACAAGGTTACTTACCATGTGTAAGATTCATAAGGCTCCTTGTTTTTCATGATATCAGCATGAAATTGCATCTCTTCAAACCACTTAAAACTTTCCTGCTCCCTGGAAGCACCAGTGAATACAATTTTACAGGTACACCTTAATTCAAAAGCAGCAACAATAACTGTTTTTATCATTCAACAGAAAGATGCAGGCCACCTTTTCCATGTGCTCTTATTATAGCAGTCTCACCAGGAAAAAACAACATCCTGTTGTTTGCCGTGGCCTGTTTGTGCACATCTTTAAGTTCAAGCACTGCACACAGACTTTCTGCCATGGAGAATCAGTCGCATTGTTGACACCCACCCATCTACATTCAAGACATTCTTCAACAGCCACCAGTCAGCCACTTGGAAATGCCGCTCAAGGAACTACAGTGATTTGGGTAGCAGAAATAATGTGGTTACTGGGAGAAAGTTTGTGGAAATGTATTGACAAGATTAGTGGAAGAGCATTTCCTATAATTTGCTGACCACCAAATGAAAGATATTGCTAGAGCTGACTTGTAGTCTGTTTGCAGTTCTTTGTACATGAAGTCAGGATAACTGAGCTCAGAAAAACTGGGCACTCAGGGCAGTGTGTATTTTTCCTAGAAAAGTATGGTTGAATGAACAAGACTAATGAAATTCAGATACATACTTTCCAGAACAACTATAACTAGCCCATCTGTGCCTCTGCAGTACTCAAAAATACTCTCTATGTTCTTGAGTATTTTGACAGTGTATCTGAGCAAGAGTCATTTGTAGCAACCATAGCATAGACATAAATAGCCTTTGAAAGTTTCAGCCATATAATATTCATATGATCCAGGTTGTCTTCTGTTTGTTTGAAGGCAAAGAACTATAGTTGATTTCACCTGGAAAAAAGTTAATAGGATTTTAGCTAAATAAATATGATTTCTAAGCATATCTTTTTCTTAATTTTCTAAACAAACCAGGGCTTACATGCTGGATTAATGCATGACACAACACAAATTTGGTATCTTTCACTCTGACATCATAACAAATAAATGTGTCTTCTCATGGGGAACCCATACAGCTCATATGACTTGTATTTCTTTAGAGAAAATGCCAATATATTAATTTGTCTGAGCTACCCGCCAGAATGCTACCCATATTTTTCTCCAACTCAGCTCCTGCTTCAAGGGCACAAAGGGTGACTTGGGGATGTTGCTCTTATTTCCTCCTTCCCAAACTAAGCTCTACCCCTGGGCTCTTTCACCAAGTGGTTGTAGATGCCAAAACGTCACAAGTCAGAGCAAAGCCACAAGTGCTCAGCAGCAGCAAGAGAAAGTCACAAGTGGAAGGGGACCAAAAAAAAAGGATGTCTTTGTTAGGGCAGCCATTAAGCAAGGCTCCTCTCAAGCACGTGTGTACTGCAAACACACATGAGGCTCCAGACTTCAGTAAATGGTTGAACAAGTTTACTGACATGACTCATTCTATTGCTATGTCTAAACCGAATCAATTTTAGCTGCTCAGCTCTGATGAATGTTAAGGTCATAGCAACCATAAAAAATAAGAAAGGCACCTGAAAACATTAACAACATGGGAAAAATATGGGGTTTAGCTGGAAATAAACAGAAGAAATTGCAAAACAAAGAAAGAGCTTAGCTTATTATTAAACTTATTTAATAATAAGTTTATTTGTTCTTTCCCAGAAAGATTACCTTCTCTCATAAAAGGATCTTGTTATTAGAGTTCCTTTGCTTCCCCAGCAAGGGTATCGTGGTTCCATAACACTGTTAGTCTGGTCAAAGGCTATGTGGGCCACAGAACCAAGGCAATGACAGTGTTTATGAGAGCTGGAAGCAAGATGAGGATGAGAAAGATGAGGAGAGACAATACTAGTCATCTACAAAATAAAGAGCTAGGCAAGAGGGCAAAATTGCTGAAGGGTAGATAGAGCTAGTAGTGCAGAAACACCGTCAATTTCTTTGTAAGAAAAGGGAAGGGAAAATTGCACATGCTCAAAGAAAAGTCCTTGAAAGTACCTGACAGCCAACTTTGACTGAAGGGGAAATAAAAATTAATTTGGAGCAATTTAGATCCAGCAAAATCTTATTCTGTTAACCCCTTTTGCTTAGTAAATTCCCTTCAAAGTACTTTTCCTGATAAGGAAGTTTAGGGCCTAATCTGACAGGAACTAGGACAAGGATTTTATCTAGGGGGCTCTGCTGTTGAGCTTTTGAGCTGGCTGAAGCCATAGTAGCTGGAAATGCTGAAGTACATCTATGTCTACACTTTATACATTCTTCTATTCTTAGTTTGAAGTCATTGCTGAAGTTCTACACAGGAGGTCAAAATTTAGGCATCAAATACAATATTTTCCATCCACCAGCTAGAACCTAACAAACATTGCCTTAAATAAATTTGTGCCCATGCCAAATTCAAAATTAACTTCCCAAGCCAAGCTAGGGTTGATGGGATGGGGCCAAGGGGCCCACAACTCTGCTGTTGAGCTAATGGAGCAGTCTCAAGCTGCCAATCCAACAAGGAAGACTTTTTTATTTAACATATACATTACACAACGTGTGCAATATTTTCCACATTCAATGAGAAGACTTTATTTATAAGCTGCCTGTGTTGAAATGGTCTCTTATTACAAGGAAGCAGCAAGCCAGGTTGAGCCTGGAAATGAACTCTCATTTTCTCCTTCACTGCAACATTCAGTGACATTTTACTCATTCACTCCAAAAATATTTCACAGATGTTTTTGGACATTTACTGGATATGTAGGCCCTAGAATAATGAATTATATTCCCAAATCTTTTCATCTTGTTCAGTCTTCATTACTTAATGGAACAGTCAGTGAGATACCAAGTTTAAGGAATTGCATCTGCTTCCAGAAAGAGGACCTATGGTGAAGATATTCAGACTCATTTTCAGCCAAAAAAGTGTCTTTTGTCTTCATCAACAGTTTCAAATGGATCAAAATTTTGCAGATAGGTTTCGTATATAATTTTCAGTCTTTTCTACTAATGGAAAATTGAGTTAGATACTTCAGAGTTTGAAAGAACGGGCCAAATCCTCACATCTATGCTGACTGCAATTGATACTTACACAAATAGTAAAAAAGATGTCTATAATTCTGTCTTCATTCATGGTCCTGGGATACCTTCTCTGAAAATTCCTAGGTTCAGATTCACCTCTGATATCAGTCAAATTTCTCATCACACAGGAAACTAGTCAACATCAAAAAGAAGTCAGTGCATGTATGAAGTTCTTGTAGTGCTGTGTAATAATAATTTAATATGTAAGCCTTTGTGATATCCTGCAAGTATATCTATAATCAAAATGGCCATTCAATTTCTAAATCCCTGATCTCATGTCAAGTGTTTTTGCTACACCTAAGACATTCCACAGATGGTCTTGGGTAACAAATCCCAGAGGAATTTTCTGAATTGTGAATCCTGGTCCCACAGAAGCATTCTCTACCAGCTTTAAATTAAATATACATTCCTTACTGAGAAAGATATTTTCTAACCTCAGTATCTTCTCTGTATTCCCTGTTGTTGGACTTAAATTCCTTCCTGCTTGGAGAGTACTCAGAACCAGGAACCACTGGTGGCTGTGAACCCCTTTTGGATATCCATTATTACTCATGTACTCCCCAAGGAATTCATTATGTGATTACATAAACCAGTGCATTGTCCTATGGAGAGAACAGAGACATCTCTGAACAAACCAGTTGTGCTGCAAGCAACATGACTAATTCAGTCTGATAGCTTTAATTCCAGCTCTGGTACAACCTTTTCCACTCCAGGAGAGACCAGATTCCACATCACTGCTGCAACAGATGTTTGTTTAACAGAGGATGTACATTAACCTTGGCAACTGGTACATAATTATTCAAATACTCTATAAATTACTGCTTTGTTTAACTGCATTCTCTCTGATCAGGGAACAGAGACTAATTAGGAAAGAGGAACAATTAGTAGCCAAGGACACTTTTGAAATCGGCCTACAGAGAAAAGAATTTCTTGTCTACATTTAAAAAGTCACACTGTAGGCACTTAAACTTAGAAGAGTGTCAGGGGAGTTTTAAAATGAAAGGCTGTGGAAAGAGCACAAAGATTGGAATGACTCATCCTCTCCTGGGAAAGCAATAAAAGCTCTCTATCCTTTGAAAAACATAATTTATGTCTGATATCAATAAAATTCTAATAGGAAACAATTACTTTTCAATATAATTTCAGTAATAAAGACCTATTTATGCAAAATAGACAAGAACACCACAAGCAAATACTTCTTTCCATGCAAATGGTAGAAGTCTAACAGTGCAAGAGCTGACCTAGGCTGTCTGGGTTTAAACACTGACACCACAGGGTTTAGGGTCTCTTGGTATTTGAGAAAAGACAGGATGACAACAATATCAATCTGTCAGTGGAGACATGCTGAGTGAGATCAGAGCCAACTGGAGGACAGAGAGCACAAAGGAGTGAGGCAATCTGATGGTCTCAAAAAAGCTGTCTGCCAGCTTTTCCAGGAGCATGCTGTGGGAGACTATTGGAATAAGATCCCAATATTAGTGGGTGGAAAGTGCCTGGGCTCTTCTGGCCCTTGCTGCTTGACCAGAGGCGGCAACTGTGGTGTTTTCACCTCAGAGACACCCCTGGCTGGCTGGATGCTGCAGCTGGCACTTGGAACAAGTCCAGGCAAGCAGGAATTCAGTTTTTACCTCTAATGGGAAGGCTTTAGGCGAGGTGAAGAGGAAAAGGAGACGGATTCTGCCGGAGGGTTAATCCAGAGTTTTATTCCATGGTCACAGATCTCTGAATCTTGGTAACAGCTCCAACAGAATCCCGACCTCATGGTCCCGTGTCTTTTTAAGCCCAGGGAAAGGGGGAGAGGAAGGGACAGGTGAGCCACCAACCAGGTGGGAGGGGGGCAGTCTTAGGGGACAATGACACCTAGACTGGCCAATGACCCCAGGGCTGAGAAGCATCTTTTGAACGTCACCAACCAGATGATGCCCTTGCTGGAATGTTAAGATTGATGGACAGCACTTGGCAAGGGGGAGGGGAAGGGAGAGGTTGGCACACCTGAGGGACTGGGAAAGGTGAAACAGGATATTGCTTCACACTGCAACAGGAGACATTGCAATAGGCCTTGCTGAACTCCAAATAGACACATTCACTGCCTTTTCTGCATGCACCAGCTGGGTCACGTGGCCATAAAAGGAGATCAGGTTTGTCAAACACAACGAACCCCTCCTAAACCCATGCTGGCTGGGTCTGATACCCTGGCCATCCTATAAGTGCTGTGTGATGACACTCAATATAAACTGTTCCATTACCTCACTGGGTACTGAGGTCAGGCTAACCAGCCTACACCAGGATCCTCCTTTCCACCCTTTTTGTGAAGAAGGGCAGAACTCTACCAGTCTATTTCCCTTTCACTTTCCCTGATACTCCTTAGTCTTTTAACCTCCTCCCTAAGATTGGCCACCAGTGAAAGGAGATTGTTCACCAGTTTGTTCATACTGCAGGCAGGCTTCCTCTGCAATGCTCCCTAGAACCACTGATAAGCTCAAACACTCTGCACAGGAATGGGTCTGAACAGACACATCCTTTTTGGAGGGTTCTATTTGGCTACATACGCTTTTACTAACTGCTGATTTTGATTGGGTGGAAACCATTACTAACAACAACAACAAAACAAACAAACAAACAAACCCCACAGAAGCCAACCAGCAGAAAGAAGAGATGAAAAACCTCACAAGCAGGAGGAAACCTACAGCCCTGGCTGCTTGCCCTGCCTGTGCTGCACTCCACGTTGCCGTGCTCCACCACTCATGTGGCTAACAAGAACCAAGTGCTGGACAAGTGCTGTTTCCTGCAGTGACTGAATTCTTGAAGCAACTGGTTAGAGAACTTCAAAGAAAAAACCAAAACCAAAGTGTTGGTTGATTAATTTCTAAGCCAGAAGAGAATCAAAATGTTACCTTTGAAAACCTTGATCGTGATGTATTCACAATCTATCAACCTGTGGGGCTTAAGATACGAAACCTGAAACCCTTAGCCAGGAACAATTAATTGGTAAGTTAAACAGAAAGAAGTAAAAAGAACCAACAAATTACTAACAAGTGGTGTTTTGGTAAAAATACAGGGCTGTCTGAAGATTTTGAAGATTGTGAGATTGAAAAATAGTAGAGCTAAGCACCAGAGTAAAGAGGAATATTAGAAACAAGAAGGCATGCTCCAAAACACACAGTTTGTACACAATGGAGAAAACCATTAAATAGTTAAATTAAGACATGTCAAAAGTAAAACCAGAATAAGAAAGGAGAAATGCAACTTTGAGAAAGAACTTACTAAAGTAGTAAAAAGTAACAGTAAGAATCTACTTCTAAGACATCACAAGAGAGCCTTTAGAGTTGATAGATAATCACAGACTAATAGGAGCACTTGCAGAAAGGCAGTTAGTCAAAAGAACAACTTACCTGTGATTCATTATGGAGAAACTTACAGAGGATTCTTTTTTTTTCAGCAGAATGAGTTGGAAGAACGGTCTTAAATTAAAAAGTCAGGAGGAAAGATTTACTGTTTTAATAGGAGAAGGTGACATTTGCCCAGGAGTCCTAAGGAAATTCATGTTCAAAACTCTCAAGCTACTAGCTGATACAATTTGCAGTCTGAACATCTCTCAGTAACATAGCAAGGGAAGATGGCAAACATGACACTGCTTTACAGACTAGGCATCTGAGAAAGTACAAATCAGGAACCCTGACTTGCCTATTGGGCAACTTGGCAGGAAGCAGTTTGGGATTCCAGTTACATATGTATAAGGCTAATCCAGGATGTCAATCTAGGTGCCTTCAGCATAAGAATGAAATGCTGAACAGATCTGTTCAGATTCTTTGAAAGAGTAAATGAGCTCAAAATTGTGGTGCTCAGTAAAGGCACATGAAGAAAATGACATTTTAGGAGTTATTAGGAAAGGAATAGAGAAAAAAATACAAACAAAATACATAAATACAAACACAATATTATGCCATGGTTCAGCACATCAGCCCACCTGTGTTATGCACACCTTTATTTCCTGCATCTCAAAGATCATGTGGCTGAGCAGAAAAAGAGCAGAGAAAAGCAAGAAGGATCTTCAGCAGTCTGGAGTGACTTCTGGAAGAGAAGAGAGGAAATGGACTGTGCTTCCTCAGTTTGGAACAGAAATGACTGATGGAAGATATGCTAAAGTCTTCAAACCATGAGTGGAATACAAAGGTTATACAGGCCCATTATTTGTTATTCCTCCTGACACAAGATCCAGGGGATGCCAAAGCAAACTCCCAGGCAGCAGCTATAAAGCAAATAAAAGGAAGAACTTATCCCCCATGGGATTTATAGTATGTAAATTGCCATCCAATGGTGTGGAAGGAAGAAGCCTCCAACTATAAATATGTTCACCAAAAAAATTTGACAAATTAATAACAGAAAATAGAAGTTCACCCAGAGTTATTAAATCCATGGATACAGACTTTAGTCATGAAGGTAAGTGGGAGTACTGTAAAGACTGCTGGGGTGTAGAAATTTTCAGTAGAAATACTAAGATTGCATGAATGGAAAATGAAGAGGTATGTCTGTGCCTGGAAGCACCAGAAAGAAGAGCAGAAAAAGGAAGCTATGAATTGTAGGCACTGGTGGCACCCAAACCAGCATATGCTCAATTCCTGGCACATCTACATGCAGTTTTCCATGACAGTTGAGGCAGGAAGGCATCTCAGGAAATGATCTAGTGCAGCCCCCTGCTCTAAACAGGGCTACATCCAGCTGAGTTTTGCATGCTTCCAAGGATGAAGATTCCACAACCTCTCTGTGTGAGCCATTCCAGTGTTCAGTGTTTGATCACTGTCACAGGACAAGAGTGTTCCTTACATTTAAACAGATTTTTCTGTGTTTCAGCTTGTGCCCATTGCTTCTTGTCCTCAGTGGGCACTTCTGAGAAGAGTCTGGTTCCAGCTTTTTAACTTCCCCACACACACATTGTTAAGAGCCCCTGAGCCTTCTCCAGGCTGAACAGTTCCAGCTCCTTCAGCCTCTCATCAAATGTCTGGTGCTCCAGTTGGCATTGTGGCACTAATGGCCTCTCCTCTGACCAGGTTTCACACTAAGATTTACTGTCATGTTCCTGCGATGGCAGTTCAGTACATGTCTCAGGTGAATAATCTCTGGATTTGCCTTATTCAGAACTCAGATCCGGCCTTTGGCTGGATTCAGTTAATGAAGTTGGTTTTTGGTGTCTTCACTGCCCTGCCTGTCTTCCTTCCCTGCTGTCATGCAGATAGTCCCTCTCCCAGTCAAATGAGCATCTCCAGTACAATGTACCCAGTGTGCTGGAGCTTCCCACTTCCCTCAGTGCAAATATAGTTGAATACAGTATGAACAAATTTACAAAGAAAATGCTTACAGACCTTTCTCTGAAATGGCTCTAAAAAGCTGGCGCTGCCTCCCAAAACACAATGCTACATTCCGCAAGAGGAAACCAGGGGAGCTCAGCTGACCAAAGTAGAAAGGTCTAGTTGTGTTATATTCATTGCAGGCCACACAAGAGCAGCAAATAATAGACACAGCAAAGTAATGGGGGACTATAACAGAACTTCAGCTTCCAGTGACATAGCTGGGAAATCGGTTCCCTGTTTTTATGCATGCTTCTTTTTATATAACCTTCTTTAGACAGCAAAGGTTCTCAGAATGTTTTATAATTTTATTAGGACCCATTGAGGTAAGAACACAGACTAAATTATTTGCCACATCATGAAATGAACTTTTTTACACTGGGACAATAGGGAGTTTTAAATTCGCACTGCACTTCAAGCATGAGTTATTTAAACTGGGAAAATCTTTTCAAATTTCAGACAGAAAAAAAAAAGTGAGATTCATTATATATAGTGCAAAAGCTACCAACTCGTATACATGACATCAAGTCGTATATTACAGACATGAAGCTTTTCACATTTTACCGAATGTCATAAGGTTTGCAGTTCCCACATTGTGTTTCAGTATTTCTGCCAAAATTGCCAACAAAGAACGTGTCTTTAACTTCTCTGACCCTATTGTGTCAAAAACATCTCTCATGCACCCCATACTGTATCTTTTAGACCTACTTAGTGTTCATTTCTGAAATTTCAGAAATGCTCAATAGGAAAACCTCAGAACACACAATACAGCTTCTTTACATCTGGAATCATACATCAAAAATCATGGCTATGAAAAAATGTTCTGCAATTTTTTCCTCACAAATTTAATGAAAGAACTACTAGCATTTCCACCAAAATAAGCTGGATATTGTAAATGGCTAAAAAATAAGTAACTGAGTTGATAAAAAAGAAATTACTTTTGCAATTTAACTTGTTGGCAGGCCTTAAATATCTGCCAAGAAAAAAAGGCAGAGCTCATTAATTATAAATTAATTTGAAATTGAAACTTCATATTGATTAGTGTATTATTCACACTATAAAATTAGTTTCTGTTTAGATTCTGATTTACAGCCACCTTAAAATGTTTGTCTCCTTACTCATTAGGCATAGCTAAAAAGAAATTATTATTTCAAAGTAAGCATGTAAAAGGTCAGCAATCCTTGTCTGTATCTCAGCTCAACAAAATCAAATATGAAGCAAGTGTATCTCCCTCCTGTTAATTAGTGCTATGTATTCCTCTTCCTATTTTCTCTTACCAACCTTATGGATGTTTGAAGAAGAGCTCCGATTATGATCTGGAAAAGATGCTGGAGCATCTTTAGGCAGAACCTTCCCCTGTGATCTTCCAAAAGTGCCATCTACTCCATGAAAGTATTTATCAACACAATTGCTCCTTTGAGAAGGTAAATGCTTTCCTTTAACTCACAGAATAGGCATGAAGTGAGCCACAGGGGCAGGAGAATCCCTTCCATGGTTGAATTTAACAATAAAGAGGATTCTGAAGATGCATTGCTTGCAAAAGTTAGAGTGATGGAACTAGTTCTCTTGTATTATTGAGAACAACCTATCCCTGACCAGAGATGCACGGAAGAATAAAGGATCTGACACAGAAGCTGACACTTGTATTCGAAATGCAAGCAGATTGATATTTGGTAAACCTCAACCAGTGGCAGATAGCAAATGGCTGGGATTTACACCTTGGCCAAAGTCTCTCAATCCTAAGAGCAAAGCTCAGGGATGCCACAAGTTACTCCCTAGGGTGTGCAAAGACTGTCAAGCAGATGATGTCCGCATAATCTGTGTGCACTGAAGTCTCCTGTCCAGAACACTATCTCACTGTATCTGACTCCTGCTTTGCCTCTGCAGCACAGCACCCTGTTGTGGAAGCAGGGTCACACTCCATCAGCAGCACCTACTGTATTCTATCCTATTTCAAAAAGAGGATGTACACAAATATCGAATTTCTGCACTATCAAAATAATATTTTACATTTAACTGGGTATAACTCAAAAGCAAACCCTTGGCTGGTTCTGTGCACAGTTGGTGGACATCAAGCAATGAGGACATTTAATCGCTGACAGCAAAGTCACACAAATTTTTAAATGCATCATATTTACACAACCTGTGTTTTAATTCCTGTTTACACAATAGCCGTAGCATTTAAGCTTGCTCATTAACAGAAAGAACTCAGACAAGGCAGAAGGACAAATTTCCCACAAAGATTTCTATTTCCTTTATCACATCGCAGTTGCAGTTACACCAAGAGTGAAATTTGTTCTAAGTCTGTTTCCATGATAAATACCTGGGCATCCAGATTTTCTTGTCTTGACTGAATCCTTGATGCTGCCAGCAGCATCCTTTTTGCAGTTTTTCATCAAAACAGTTGAAGATAACAGCTTGATGATGCATGGAAGATATCAGACAGATGAGCTCAACTCTTTGAGGAAGAGATTGGCTTTTCTACAAAGAATTCTTTAACTCCTCAGTAAGGAATAAACCTCCAGTGCTAGATGGCCTTCTAGTATACAAATAAGCTTACTCTCTTTACCAGTGTCCTTCACACTACCAATGAAAGCTGAACCAACCATTCCTTGGTGTTTAAGATGTCTGTGATTCTTCCATTATTTCCAGAAGTTTGGTTCAAGACCTATCATGAGCATGCAATTACAGAGAATGAACCAATACTCAAGCTTTTTATTTTTTTTTTCAAGTTGGATTATAAAATAATTATTATCGATAAGCCTACAACAAAGACAGAAGGAAGCAGAGAGTTATGGATGTCCAAAATACTCAGTGCTGCATTACCTTACAAGTTTAACACAGAAGTCAAGACTAGCTTGTCTTCCATTAGAAGGCTCTCTGGCCATGTGCTAAGGTCTGGTGATACACCAGATTTTTAAAAATAAAAGAAGATCAAAATCTGCCCAGGATAAAAAAAGGGGTCATCACTCAATCAGCCCCTGTGTAGTCTCCATGTAAATAAAGACGATTATTACAAATCATCACAAATTACTATTAACATCAGCATGCAAAGAGAAAACAAGTAGGATTCATCTGATACAGGACAGAAGCAGGATTCCTGGCATCCAAAGGGATGTAAGATTTACTCACTATCTATATTACTTTTCCTATTTCTATCTTATTATTACAAAAGAAATTAGATTATGTTTTTTCTAGATATATCTTTCTTACTGAGATCCAGAAAGAACCAGGTGCTCCTCTGGTGCAGAACACCCTTCAAGACAATAGATATGGGCAAAGAAACTGCTGATGCAGCTGAACTCAGCTGTTGGAGATCACCATGCATCTATCAGTGCTGGAATAATATTGTTTCCACAGTTCATTCTTTTGGTTAAAACATAGAGCTCAGTTATCTTCCCTCTCAGAGCAGGTATGATCTATCTATTTATCTGTCTATCTATCTATGAATAGTATCACACAAGTCAGGAAACTTAGTCTTCCTATCAATTGTATTATAATGTCTGAACAATTTTTCCACTAGCTTTGAAAAGTAAGAATTATCAATATGTTGGCAGATTATGGATTGTGGATGCATGTTTATACATTATGACTACAGGCTTGAAGAAAGAAAAGTGCAAGCCAGACTTTGTGCCCAATTCTGCACAGAACAGCCGCAGTAGGCAAGCCCAAAAGTCCATCCCAGTACCTCCTCATACCCTTAAATACAGCTAGTAGAGATGCTTAACAGGAGAGTTCAAAACACAGGCAAGAACACAATGAAGCTTTGTCCAATTTACTAAATTCTGGTGAAGTTTAGTGAAGTCTTCTTGTGTATTTTTTTTTTTTTCTGCAATACAACCTAGTTTCTTAAAGAGTCTTTGCCAAACACACCTTGGAAAATGCTTTTTCTGAAATAGGAGTTCAAATTGTTTAACCTCTTTACTCGGTCACCTAGATGGAGAGATAAGATTAAAATGCCTTTCTCTGCAAAGCATCTTTGAGATATTCCAGGCCAAGTCTCCATACAAATGCACAGTATTAGATTATTAGTATAATTTTTGATAGGGCTCTGTCTTTCATTTTATCCTGAAGTCAGTAAGTGCAGTACTTCTCATATTCCATTGTGTGGTTTGCTTTGTCAGACAAAACCTGATATCTGCTTCCCTACTAATATCATCACACTGTCTGAATGTATTTTGAGAGCTTATGATACTTGGCAAGGAATGGGTTTGCTTTTGTTGTTGTTGGGTCAGAAAGTAGTGCATTTAATTTAAACGTTAGCACAAGATGGGATTTATCTGATCAAGAAATCATGCAATAATAGAAAGGGGTATATTTCCTTTAAAAAACAGAGACCCCTTGATATCTTTTCAATGCCAAAGGTTTTCATCTGTTTGAATGACAGCCACATACTCCCATTACACTGACTTAAACCAATAACAAGACCAGGGAAGCTGGACAAGGATGCAAAAGCAGATATTTTTGGCAGCTGTCTGTAATACATTTGGACTTGTGAATGAAAGATGGTGACATGCCTCCAGCAACCCAAAAGCCCTTTATCAGGCAAAAATATCCTTAAAACATATTTGCAGAACAGTGTTAAAACAAATTAAAATTATTGATGCATTTTTACTGGAAGGTGCAAATAGGAATTTAAGCCTTTCCTTGTCAATGATACTGTTTAATGGAGCATGTCCATGAGGAGTCAGCTGCTGTGCTCGGTAGCCTTCAGCAGCCCAGCCCAAAGCAGCATTTCCAAGCTGGATGCCCATCACCCAGACACCAGCACTGCTTCCTCCAGCCTTGCACGTCACTGAGCCCAGGCTGGAGCAGATGGCACAGGCTGGGGGTACAGGGCACTGCTCCTGGATCAGCGCTGCTCCCGTGCTCCCAAAGTGGGGCCAGAGCAGATGGCACAGGCTGGGGGTACAGGGCACTGCTCCTGGATCAGCGCTGCTCCCGTGCTCCCAAAGTGGGGCCAGAGCAGATGGCACAGGCTGGGGGTACAGGGCACTGCTCCTGGATCAGCGCTGCTCCCGTGCTCCCAAAGTGGGGCCAGAGCAGATGGCACAGGCTGGGGGTACAGGGCACTGCTCCTGGATCAGCGCTGCTCCCGTGCTCCCAAAGTGGGGCCAGAGCAGATGGCACAGGCTGGGGGTACAGGGCACTGCTCCTGGATCAGCGCTGCTCCCGTGCTCCCAAAGTGGGGCCCCACCTATCCTCTCTATCTGATTGCATCTGACGTTTCCGTTCAGTAAAAGAACAAATGCAGGAACTTCACCAAAAGTTTAAACCTTGCAACGATTTAATTAGTGATGGCAGCAGCATCTGGGGATTCCAGAGCATACACCCCAACATAGTCACCTATTTCTGC
Organism: Molothrus ater; assembly: GCF_012460135.2. Lineage (NCBI taxonomy): Eukaryota > Metazoa > Chordata > Aves > Passeriformes > Icteridae > Molothrus > Molothrus ater. The sequence goes on from NC_050480.2 coordinate 26,471,067, forward strand.
AAAAAGCCACCATCCTTGAACTAAAACTTTATGTTTAATGCTCTCCTTTACAATAGCACCATGTCTGACACAGGTACCTGGGCACGGCTTGCTCTTTTGAAAGAATCATTTCAAGAATGTATTTCTGTCTTTCATGGTTTTCTCTCCTCCCCTTTGGGTAATGGCATATGTTGACTCTCCTAAGCTTCAACAGCAATGTTAAATATATTGAGATTCTATCTGGACAAGATATGAACAGAAATATTATACACAGCTAAATGAGAAAACACTGGGTTTTGTGTGAGCCTCTGAAGGCCTACTTTTTCTGTGCAACAGTTTGTTTTACTTTTCATAAAATTTATTTTGGCTGTAGCCAGATTGATGGTGGCTATATTTGACTCCCACAAATCTGTCACATAAACACACCATTAATTTAGGATCTTTAAAATTATTTGGATAATGAATTAATTTTCTTATTCATTAGCAGATACTGGTCATTGCTATAAGAGGAGCAAACAATCTGAAATATTCCTTGTGTTAGCAGCCCTTGGATGCCAGGGTTTGCTACGGCTTCAAACACATTCATACTAGTTAGAAACCTACACAGCTTCAAGAAAAAGAAAAAAAAAAAGAAAAAAACACCTCAAGTAATATCAGATGTCTTATTAGCCTAAGCTATGCAACCTGAGCAATGGCCAAATTTGCAGGTTCTCCTTTTGCCAAATAGCAACAACAAAAGCCAACAAAACCCTCACCCTTAAACAGATTTTTGAAATTTGATACAAAGTAAATCCTGAGCTTCATCACCGTTTCTGCTGATAATACTGGTAGATTTGATATCTTCCAGCAAAATTGAAAAAAAAAAAGAAAAAAAGGCAGAAAGAAAAAGCTGCAGTGAAGGGGGCAGGAAGTGCCCACTGCAGGGTTTGTGGTCCACACAGCTTTTATTTCATGGAGACACACAGACAGCCTATTCCCTGGTGACGGCTCTCTGCGCTTTCCAATCCTGCACAGGATTTCCTTCTGTCTGAAAGTGTAAGAGTCGCTCCAGTAAACACTCTGCATATGTGTTCCAGCTGCTGCACTCATTCTGCCAGCACAGCCCAGTGACAAGAAAAGTATTATTTCCTACTAAAACCTTCTAATCACCAGACCATGCCATTTTCATCTGGCTGTTACAGGCACCGAGAGCTTGCATTGCTTTTGGTAACCTAATCATGATTAAGAAATTAGCTTTTGCATCCCAGCACAGTGACCCCCAACTCAGGATTCTGCAAGCTGAACTTGTGAGCAGGCTGGGCTGTGCTGAGAGCTCAGTTTCCAGGAAAGCTTGCACTGATTAATTTAGACTCCAGAACCTATATTATTGAAAACACTGATACATATGCAAATGCATGTAAATACACACATCCATACACACTATATATTTGTATACATATTATATATAGTACATACACACGTGTTTAAAAGAAATTACCATCTATAAAATTTTCTGATGTCCCTATTTATTTTGGCAGGGTCTTGCCTTTACAGGAAGAGGGGTTTTTTTGTTGCAAATCCCTGCACAGCTTTGCCATTCCTTTCTAGAACAACTGCATGGAACACGATGGAGAGAAACATTCTCAACCTGCAGTAAAGAAAATAAGACTTAAGAACAAGCTTAAGGCATATCCTATTACTAGGATAACAATTACTTTTTTCAAAACTGGACTATCCTCTCCCTAGGGATATTTTTTAGCATATTTTTTTAACCCTTTCTTTAGAGGAATCGTGGCAATTTTTAAAGACTAATTCCTCAAATATTTTTCAAAGAATACATTTTGTTTAGTACTAATAATTTCTTCCTTTTTAGGGAACCGTTGTCAACAGCTCTGCTCGAGTTCCATAAATCTTCTGGAAAAACAAAATAAAATACAAGTCCAACTCTCATCAATTTTCATTTTTAGGTTTATAATTTTTAACCTTCTTCTTTAATGAAACAAAATCCTCACAATCTCTCCTCTGCACCCACAACAGGAAGTTTTTAATTGTTCAACCCATGTGTACTCAAACAAGACTGACAGGAGAACCCTGATTGTTCAAATGGAAATTGGAGCATGGTAATTACACACTCAAAACTGACTTCAAATAAAGGGCAAAGCTTTTTCTGTACAGCACAAAATATGCAAACCTAAGTTCAAACAAGGGCCAATTCAGCAAAATACTCTTTTCTATACAGCTTAGAGCAATTTTGGTATGAGGAAGATATTTTAACTCTCATATTTACATTTTGATGACTATTTTAATGTATTAATATACATAAAGGAGGCCAAGGAAAAGCAAACATTTCCAGACCTGTAAATATGATGAACGTACTTCCAACATTTATGTTGGCACCAGATTTCTCCACTTAGTGACACATTAACACAAAGCTTTGCATTTAAAAAATTCACACAATTATGTTTTTCTAAAAAATTATATCTTTCCATAACCCATTTCATATGAAAATATCCATGTTTTATGCCCTTCCTTTAAAACCAATCAAAATATTTTACTAGGTTGATGAAGTAGCTTGGCAATTTGGCATCTATGCTGCATGGCCATTGAGGAATAGAGTTCAATTCCCAGCTCTACGAGCTGGAACAGATGTGGAAACCACACCACTGATCTTCACATGCTGTAGGAAGGAACTCTCTCCTTCAGAAGAACTGCATTCCTTGAGAGCAGAGTGCCAGGTGAGGGTACTGAAATGAGCTAGGCTCGTGAATCCCCAAATGAAGGGAACTAAGGAAGACTTGCCTGCTATGGACAGGCACTGTGTTATCACATGCCATGAGCCTTTTTATCCATCGGTACTGCAGGGATGAACTTATCCATCATCTATGATTAAGTATTTGATCTATGCTTAAAGTATAGAAAACAAATATATAAGGAGGTAAAAAGCAAAACCACAAAGAAGTCCTTGCAATATTCTGCTTATTAAAAGTAACTCCTTTGGGGTGTCTTTAACAAGGAAAACATGACACAAATAAGGCTCTTTGAATGTCTGTCAGTGATGTTATAATCACATTAATATTCACACCTAGTGCATTCACCGGATTGTCTATTCCTCTTAATATTGTTTAAATTCCTTTTTGGTAAGGCTCTCCAGACAGTGCGTATCAAAGGGATTATTGCACTTAGTGGGTGATTAAAGCCACTTGCCCTTCAGCCTCATGTCTGCAATGCCACCTTAGGCATACAATAATAACCCTGAAATGACTAGCTGTCATGTCTCATTGCTTAATTATATTGTCATGAAGGTGCCCTCCTCAGAAACCTCCTTAGAAAATCCAAAAGAAACACACTCTAGCAGTAGTTTTCTTTTCTTCAAAGGTTTTTACAATTATTATTATCTCTTAAAAACTTAAAGAAAACACCAATAGTCTTAAACAAGCAAATCCATAGAGCTGTGAGTCCAAAGAGTCCCAGACCTCATGACTGATGTGAAATATCTCACAAGAGATGGAAATCCTGTCCTGGCAGGAATCCACTAAGGCGAAGAGCAGCTCAGTGGTTATTACAGCCTGTAATATCTGTTGTTTAGCAGTAATTTTCAAGGGAATTTCAGTTCAAATGAAATGTCCAGGGACTTTCCACACACCTTGAGTCACTGGCTGCCAGACTGCCCCGAGAGGGACAATGGTAGACTCTCAGGCCCAGCCTACAAGGTTCTTGGTGGCCAGAGCTGTTCACTGAGTTTGGTTCAAATCCAACATGACCTTTGTAGCACTGCAAGGGCAGCCTCAGACATTCCCTGAATAAGCAGAAGACCCACAACTTTTTCTTCATTTGGAAGCACTATGAAAGAGACAATTATTATTTAAATTCTCCCCAAACTGGGCTGTGTACAAGTCAGCAATTGCTCCTTTTTTTATGTTTTTCCTCGGGAGTAGGTGATGTTGAAGCCATTCCTAGTTGCATTATTCACAGATATTACCCTGGGGAGAAAAGGAATTATGCCTATGGAGCTTAACACAGATTTCTAACAATGCTCACAGCCCTCCTTCTTTGCCATCCAAGGGATGGAAGGCAGGCCATGTGAAGCAGTCTCCTCCCATGCATGGAGCTAGGTCTGAGAATTTTTTCATCTTTTTTATGCTTTTTTGCACATTTATACACATGCACATGCAGAATTGTTGCTCATTTTCAATAAATATGACCAAGAGCAGTTCCATTAAAAAATTGCTACAGGCAACAGCGTAAGGGCGGAAACCACTCTGCAATGCATTAATCATGAAATTATAAGAGTTTGACAGCTGTTCATGACAAAACATTGAAGAGTTTTACAGAGCTGTGATTTGATAGCTTTGTATTATGACAAGCTAGTCCTGTCTGTTCGTGTTTCAGTGATTAACTCCCATCACTTTGTCTAGCTATGTGCAGTAAGAGCAGTTTCAGAGGTGGAAACTTTGCCCTTCTGCTACTTAGTCAGAGCAGCTATGATGTGTCTGAGTCTGTCATGACAGCATCAGCAAGAGACAAATCTGGGAGTACAGCTTAGGCTAGAAAAGCCTCAGGAACACTGCAAGAGTGCACAGACCCACAGATATACTCCTCTCATCAATTTTCACTTGCACACTGGTAGCAATGAAATTCATGTGCATCCTTGACCAAGTATTCCCCACTGTCACAGCACCATGGATGTGGCTTTTGCAAGATGCTACCTGCACCTCCAGCTCTCATGTCAAATAAACTGCATTTAGAGCAACTACTAAGCTGCTAATGCAGAGTACACGAAATATATACAAGCAACAATATTATGCTAAAAATACCTATCAGAGTTTCAAATAATGTCTTGTAGTTCAGCATTTTGAAGTGCATAGCTGACTTTCAGAATAACTGAAATTTTCATCTGGAAAGAAAATGATCCTGTTCTCTGTAATTTCCATATGTGGCTTCAATCCAGTCCATTACAATTCAGTTCACTGACTCCAACAGTAAAGAAAACAACCATTAGCTAGCAACCTATAGAGATTTCCTTTCTTCTCATGGTCCAGAGCCTTTAATCTCTTAGCAAGCACAAGTGGCTGCTGAAGTGCATTTGTTCAGGGCTCAGTTTAAAATATGAATCAACAGAGTTGTAATACTGCCATAAATGATGTTTAACATTATCCCTGAACATTACAGCTAGTCTACAGTAGATTAAATCCATTGAAAGCCCAGCTACACATATTTATTCTAGTTGGGTGTCTAGTAAGGTGTCCTTATCAGAACAATAAGACAATTTAGCTATAACTACTTCATAGTAGTTACTGCAATTAGAAGACCTCCTATAATAGTACAGAGCAGCAAGAGTTAATGGAGTAATTTTTTTTAAAAAAAGGCAAGCATTACCTCAAGAGGGAATAGAGTTCTTCTTTTAGAAAAATGACTTTTAAATAACATCCTAAAAAGCTAGCAGGTCATTAGTCATTTTCAATAATGACAACAGGTAATTTATTATCATGCACATGCCATGCAGTTAACAAAGGGGTCAGCTCTAGGTGTGTTAGCAGCAGGAGTTCTCAAAATAGATGTGCAAGGAACAGTCACACTAATCTAAAAATTAGGCCAGATTTTCTACATTTTGTTTTGAATCAAATTATTACCTGATAGAAATAATGAAACTTACAATGAAAAATATCCAAAGAGTCAGGTTAAATTCTCGAAAAATGTTAAAAATTGAGAGCATTCAATTGCCAATGAATTAACAAAGTCAGATTATCAGATTTGGGCTCAGCTTCTCAAACAACAACAACCACAAAGGCTATTTGAGGTGTCTTGGATAATTTCCACAAAGGCAGAACCCTGTAAAAGTGACTGTTTCAGAAAATGTACCTGTTAGTTCATGTGCTCATGTGTTGTAAATCCACAGATGGGTATGTGAGTGGTGACATCCATGTAGTCATCAACCCTCAGCAGATTCCAGCACCATTTTTACAGCCAGTGTCTGCAGGTTTCCTGGATGCTGGAAAAGAAGTCTCTCTTTACTACAATTTTGCACAGAAAACATATAATGTTGTCAATTTTTTTTTTGTTTTCAAGAACAACTATTACATGATGTTCTGTTACCACCGATACTGAATTGCCTTTTAGCTCAGACTAGAGCATAAATTGTCTGAAAATCCATCCATCTGAAGAAAACTGCCTAGAGTTTTCATTATTCTCAGGAACACTATCAGGGGAAAAAATCTGTATGATACCTGGTGGAAGTCTGTTGCCAGGGCTCCCCCAAGCTCTCCCTTAACCTGCAAACACCACCTGGGATGCGTAAGAAGCTGAGACTTGCTGCCTTCATAACTTCACTGGCTTGGTGACATGTTATGAATAGGAGAAATATTAGGAATGATTTTAAGCATTCCTTCCCTGACGCTCCAAATCCCTTGTTTACTTTATTGCCTGAGAGCTGTCAGATTGGCCCCTCAGCTGACAAGTCTTGAAGTTGAGTGAAGCTGTCAAACAATGATTTGCAGTAGGCAGCCACCTCCAAAGGGTCTCTGTACACAGGAATTTGAAGAGAAACAGTGATAACCTTTCAAACTCTCCTAGCTTTCTGCTGTTTGACGTGCACAGAGTTTGAAGCAATGCCATTTAACACAAAAACATCAAACTGAAAGTAATTACTCAGCTGCACGGGAAGAGGTAGGAAAATACTTTGCTTTTCTTAAACAAGATTCCAGGTGGTGCTGATCTTGAACCTCAGAAAGCTTTATCAAAAATTATCAGCCTGGAAAAATACAGCCATAGGAAAGCTGCTATTGCAAAACCAATATGATTACCAAAGTCAGTCCAAATTATTAAATTCAAATCCAAGTATGAACTAATGCAAAAGTTTGAATTTGTTTGAGTCTGAAATTTTGATAAGTTCAAGCACTCTCTCTTTCAGTGTATCAACCTAGAGAACAGTGACAGTTTTGACAATTGCTATTTACCCATAAAGAAAGTTTACAACTTGATTTGGAAATTTCCATGATTTGTCATCCAGGAGGGGTCCTTTGGGTTCCTCCCTGGAAATTGCAGAGACTATTTCAGTACTGAACTCTGTTCTTTAAGCGACTTTAAGAGGAGCCTGAAGTTCAACGAGTATTTCGGGAAAGTGCATACACTTTTCAATAATAAATCCATCATTAAACTTCTTGGCCTCGTGGCCTGCATCTCTTAACACCTTGTGCCATTTGAATGCGCTCTGAAAGGCTGTGGAAGGATGCTGTTGGCTGATGGGGCTGCACTAGCAACTCCAGATTTAAGGAAGAACAGAAATCATTTTTTTAGTAAAATGATCAACTTGATGTATAAATGCTGAATGAATATCAAAAGAAACCAATTCATTTTGCAATGAAATACATATTTTTCGTTTAGAATGCAAGAAAGCAAAATATATTTCCTTATTTATATTTAGGCTTACATAAAATTGTGTCACACAAGTATGACACGAGTACATACGACTTCCTAATACTTTGGAAAGATAGAAGTGTTTTCTAGCTTTTTAGATTGCTGTATCTTTCTTTTCTGATTCAATAGTTGATATGATACATTCATGACTTATATTTTCTGTAGAAATTTCACAAAAATCAGCTTTGTAGGTAATTTCTCTTTTATTAAATTAATTAAATAATCAAACCTTTTCTGACTTCCTCCCTCAAGTCATAAGAAAAACAGCAAAATTCCCTGTTTCATTATTCTCTTTTAAATCAGTCCAACAGAAGGAAATGAAATTTTCAAAGGGATTGCATGGAGGCTGCAGAGTGGGGACTGGCAGGGTCCGTTTGCTCTCCAGCCCTGATATCCTCTGTGGCCTTTGGCAAGGCACCCAGCCACTTTCCACTTCAGTCTCCCTGGAGGAAAAAAAGGATTTATGTAGCCTTAGACACGTCAGCTACGAGAGCCTCGTTCCTTTGTTTCCTACAGTACTTAAATGAGTCCCACTCACTTTGAAAGAGGTTTCTGGCACCACTTGGTACTACACAGTCACCAATACTAAACCCTAACCCTTCACAGGAGGAAACTGCTCCTGCAATGAAACCCGCTCCAAGCAGCATTCACTGCGTGAGAGCTGAGCGGTGACCTTAGATGGGGGAAAAGTTGCAAGAAAAAGTGGCAAACGCTGGACTTCAGTCAGGTCAGCTAGCAAGAGACTGCAAACTGCTCCAGGATTACACTGAGAAAGGAATGCAGAGCACTCACTACTTCCTGACACTGCAAAATTAGCAAAAGGCAACCACACAAAGCAAAGCACCTGCAGCATGAATTTCTGGGCTTTGGCATGAGAATCAGATCATGTTGCTTATAGGACAATAATTAGGAAGGGAGTTTCTAGGCTCATAATTAAAGAGTTAAGGGCTTACCAGCCCTGAGTTGCAGATGTATTACGTGCCATAAATGGTGTCAAGAAAAGTTCAGGAGAGTTGTGAAGAAATCCTGCCAAAACTCATGCCCAAACACATTTAATAACAAAATATGTGTACATGACAAGCATGTCTGACAGTTCAGTTTTCTAGACACTACATGGTATTTTGAAGAAACATTAGATGTTGATGGATCTGCTTTTTACATTTAATGGTGCAAACCAAAAGGAAAAAGGAGATAAACATTGTATAACCTAATTAATGCATTAGTGTAGCTTCCTCCTCATAAACCTTGGCAGCAAACCCTTTTACTTTTGACAAAGAGCTATTTTGATCCTGTTGCAAGGAGTCCTGCTTGCTTGGTGAAAAGTAATAATATTCATTTCAGTTCTGGATACTTTCCTCCCCTCTCCTCCAGCTTCATATTTGCTACTTGTTGAAACAAGTGATATTCTTTCAGTCCAAAGGCTATAACTGAGTTTGCTAAAAATATCACATGGTTCCTGCGCTTCATGCCAAATGGTTAGTGGTGATGATAAAGCAGAGGAAGCCCACACCTGCCAAGGCTTTGCGCCCACTCAGGAACTCCCTGAGATGTGTCTGGGGGTGTGAACACTGAGATCCTCCATTTTTGCAGAGGCTGGATGGAGGATCAGGGTCCAGCAAAACCAGGCAGCCAGATCCCACACCGGCAGATAGGAGACTGCCTTCTGCTTTGCATCTTCCTGAGGGTGTCTTGTGATAAAAGCTTCTCCTTCTTGCTGTGGGAGTTAACATTTGAAGTCCTGATTCTGAGTCTTTAGGCACGTGCTGAACTTTTTCTTCCTGTCTGCAGTCCCAGGAAAGTCAGTAAGACAGCTCAAAATCTGTACAGCCTGTATATCTTTGCAGGACAGGGCCCAGTACAAACTAGCCTGTGCCATTTAGTTTTGTACTGTATGCAATCCCAGAGCTTAATACCACAGGGCACATACCATAGACAGAATACAGTTTTGCATTTCCAACTGTAGTAATTAATTAGAAGCCAGTAAAGCTATATGTGTGATTTAGGAATGGCAAAAGCAGCCCTGGGAAAAGGTTAACATCAAGAGCACCCTAAGGAGGCTAACAGGATGGAGTTGCAAGCATATTTTCTCAAGAAAAGCAATTAAAAATGACATGATGTTAGAATAAGTCAGTCCAGAAAGAATAACAGAACATTCACCTGCAAGTAATCTCAGGAGACTGGTCAAGGCTTGAAGAAAAAAAGCGGTCTCACAAATTGCTCAGTGTTTAACTTGAGGTCCATTTGTTAATTTTGTAAACACTGCTGCTTCCGTTTTGCACTGACACGCTATTGACAGTGAGACTCGAACCCCACCAGGAAGGAAGTATCAGGTTTCAGGCAGCTTGGGGACACTTCTCAAGTCTATCTTCACCTGAAGGGCTTTGACAATAGTTACTGACAGAATGGTGCAATTCGGGCTCCACGTGAATGAAAACTGCCTCACAGTTCAGGTCCAGGATCTGTGTTCAGGATCATGGCACAGCCAGCTCAGGTGAGGCTGCTCTTCCTTTTACCAGCTGTTACCCAAGAGATTTCTTTTGCCTCACACCAGCCATACTGCAGCACCAGCTGACAGCAGATTCCTTCTTTCCAGCCATGTTTGCCCTGGTGTGGATACAGTCAGAAGGTCTGGGAGATCTTCCTGTGGAACTAGGTCTGGCTTCTTCAGCCCAGCCACCATGCACACTGCCCTGTCCTGCTGCCAGCCATCCCAGTTGGTTTCTCAGCATGATTTCACTCATTGCCTATCTCATTTGGTATAACTGTGTCTTTAATAACATGGATGCTACTCTGGCAGTAGGGTGCTCATCATACATTCCTTGTTCTGAGTTAAATGGTTTCAAACAGAAGGCCCAGTGTCATGATTTTTGAACATCTTTCCTGCTGGAGAATTAGATGCAAATTGCTCAGGATTTGAGAAGTGAAATTGCATATATATGATACTGGAAACCATAGGCCTATACCATATTAATAATGCAGGCAGGAAGGCACCTTAGGCAACTACTTATTTACTATATATGCTAAATAAAGAAGAAACTGTCCTCAGACAGTTTCTAGGGCACTGGCCATCCTGGTCACATAATTTCAGATTACAGATAGAAACAATTGCTCATGTTCATATGAAACACAGGCTCTTGTTAACTCTGGTCTGTTAGATTCATATGCTAACTTTGAAGGTTAAAGTATTTTGTTTTAAAAGAGCATAGACAGCAACTTGACAAGTGATTTGAAATCCATCACCCCATCATCAACTAGCACGTCCTGGTGAGCATCACAAACCAGGAGGTAGCTCCTGAAGGTGTGCCATCACCGTGAATGGGGTTGTTTGTAACTGAGGTGCCCCAGGCAGCTGTGGGTGAGGTGCAGCTTGCTGTGGGTGAAAAGGAACACGCAAGAAGCACAGGTAGATCTGGGACATGGCAGAGCTCCTGCAGTCCCAGCTGGTGGTGTCCAACCATTCTCAATCAAGTCAAGGCACTGCCACACTGGCTGCTCAAAGCCACCCACTGCATTTGTCACCTCCACACAGAGCAAGAAGGACACTCTTTGAGGACCATCACTAGAGGTTTTTCCATGGGTTTTCAGCTCAAGAAGGGGAGACTGACCACAGCTGAGTTGTGCGTGAAAATGCATCTATGCTGTGAAAACCCTTGAGATCCATTTCTGAAGGTAATTCAAATGGTTGTATTTTCATTCCAATTCCTATTTTTAAGACACACACCTTTTTTCCTTTTTCTTTTTTTCCTTTTTCTTTAAGCTTTCCTGCTTTCTTTATTTATACCTCAGGTACATGTGGTATGAAGGACTAATCTTAAACATTTACAGCCTGAGGTTGGTTTGCGGTATTTATTTCAACTTATTATATATTATAGTATGTTTTTGATTATATATGACAATCAATTTGCTAGAATTTATAGCTCTCTGACTAATATGCTTTCATTATGTACTTGCCCTTAATTTGCGGATTTTATGGAGAGTTTATTGAGGCTGGATTTCCCAGTTCTCTTCCCACTTGCTCTTTCTTTTCAAATTTCAATTTGTGTAAATGCATGACAGAGGGAGAAAGAGAGAATATGAAAGTTTAACAGTCACAAAAAATGACAGGTAGTTTGTTTCACAGAATAAAGCTCCCAGAGCAGTCCCACAGCAGCCTTTCCTGGGCTCAGTGACCATTTGGTGGAGATCCTGTCTACCTTTGAATTTGGTCCCTCAGGAAAAACAAAATTTTTTGACGATGTGCAGGACCCAAGATGGGAATTGTACCCATCATCAGCAGGGAAGAGAAGATCAAGAATTAGGGTGGGCCCAGCCTGGCACAGACTGGGACACAGCTGGGTTTACCCCTTTTTTGGTAGAGCACACTCAGCAGCAGCATCCATCCTCCCCTCCCCATGCTTTCTCACGATGGCTCAGCTCCCCATCTCTTGGCAAACATCTCTTCTGCCTTGGCCATATATGCTGAGATCAATGAGAGACAGATAGGAACAAAAGAAAGAACCCGGACTTGCAGCCCAGGTCTGCATTTTTAAAGTTCTTCCCAAACACTAAACACTTTCTAATTTAAACCCTCTGGTTATGGGATTTAGATAGTTCCTGAGAAGTGTTTGTTTGATTTTTCAGACCAGATAAAAAATGTTTCAGGTTCTCAGCAAACAGGATTTGACACAGTGCTGAAAGGTAAGAAGTCAGAGGAAAGGGGGGCTCAGCTCAGCATCTCAGCTCAGATAACGAACGCGCAAAGCACAGCAAATAGGCCACAAGTAGAGGCAGATTGTGGCAAGGAGGAGGTAAGAAACCTACTGTGAACAGAGCAGGGACCTCAATCAGTCTCTCCCCAGGCAGTGATTACAGCAGCAGTGACTGAAAAGCGTGTAACAGCCGTGGCATCTGAGTCTGCCCAGACTACTTTCCTGGGCAGGTACCTTCACAGGGGCTGTCTGGTATGAGATTAAGCTGGACGCATCAAAGAAACATCAAGGCAGGTAGAGCTGGGAGCTGGAGGGAGAGGATGACATAAGATGACACCTGATTCAAGAGGAGATGAGACCTACTGGGGCCTGAGGCTGAGCTCTGATGCTCTGCCAGAGGGTCAGGGGGATAGAGAGAAGCCAGACAGAGCAGACAAGATGTATCACCTACTCACCAGTGCAGGAGGGGCTGCATCAGGACAGCTGTGAAGAGCAGACCTTGACTTTGCTCTTCCTTCTCATCTCTTCCAATATTGTTGCTTCATATGGCCTCAGACAACTGGGGAGCTGAACTCAAACTGGCAAAAACAGAAAAAAGAGAATAAACATTCAGAAAAGGGAAAATGTAGGCACTTAGGAGCCCAAGTTTCATTAAAATTTAATGGGGCTGAAGATTCTTTGTGACTGAAATGCTTATAACAACTTTACCATAGGTATCTTCTGAACTTAGAGAGCACTCAAAATCCAAAGCAACCTAAAATTTAGCAAAGAAAACCAGACTTGCTATAGACCTAAGAGAAGGAGTCTCTAGGGTATAAAAATACCTTAACAGAAAAGATACACAACCTTTTTTAAAACTCTCCATAGATTTTTCAATTAATTTCTACTCAAACCTAACATATCTCTGCAGTTCTTTGCAATGGCACCATCACTGTTAAATACAAAGGGGCTTTTCCCATAGCCTTGTCACTGCTCACCTTCCTCACCCAGACTCCCTCTCTTTTCAGGGTAATTCTGGTTTGAGATGCTGGTCTTCCCATTAAAACAACAGGAGCCATCTGAGAAATTGTGATTTGTTATTGGTCTAATTCAAGATTCATCACCTACTGCCTTTTGAGAGCGAGGAGGGCACAGCATCCACATGGGGGAATTTCCAGGGTTGTCCACATATTGTTCAATGCCTTTTGGGCACACAACATGACAGGGACAGGGAAATTATGCAGCCACTCCCTTATCTCATGAACCTTGCTTTTACTTTTCTGATATCCTCACTGGAAAGATTACACAAAATTACTAGACTGCCCAAAGACTGTAAAATGCTTTACTTTGCTCAGAAGAGGGATTATGTGTATTTTACCTTACGACACTACAGATCTCACGACACCACAAACTGGGTGAATATGTTGGGACATCTGCACTTCTGAGCTCCTTCCTCAAGCTATTCCTCATTATTTACTGCTAACTAATGAGCAGTCAGGTGGCTGATTCTTTTAACAGAGGGCACCGTTTAGACTGCTGTATACCCTCGAGCACCATTTACCATCTCACACTTTGGTCTGGGCTTTTCATTTAAGCAAATATCTCCCTTCCTTGAAACACTGCTGGATATAACAGATAGAGAGGCAGCCATGTACCAAAATAGACGTATTTCTAAACATTTCCAGCTGCCTTTAGGGCCCATATAGTATATGAGGTGAGATACTGTGAGGTTTCACCACACAGTAAAGAGCAGCCAAAGGGCATTTTCTAAACTTTTTTTTCCTACTGTCTTCCATTTGATGAAAGACTTGTGGTTAAACCTTTATCTTCTATAAACATTTAAAAGTAGGTTACCTTTTATTTTCACGTCTCACTTTTGTTTCATTAGAAGACAAGTTTTACTGCAGTAATTCAGGTGATTGATACCTTGGATCACCTTCAGAAAATAGATGTTAATGATCTGTATCTATGTCTGCATTCCAGCACAGATGTGAGCACAGATGTATTTGCATGCAAGATGCCCATGAAGCAGTGTTTCTTTTCAATGGCATTTTTTCTTTGCTTTTAATAAGGCAGCTCCCATGCACATGGCATGGAAATCTCTAGGAGCAGTATTTTTGTTGGATTGCTCACACTCTTCTCCTCATCCTGCACCTCAGCAACTACCTCCATGCCATCCAGGTTTACTGATTTTTGTAAACAGCAGACCACTACTGATTCTGTGGCAAACAAATGGATGTGGTTCATCACCAAGAGGGTACCCAAATAAATTTAAAAAAAAAAGCTCTTTTTCCTTTGCTTCCTTTGATGGACTTGGCTGTCCCAGCTGGTATTCCTAAATTCTCTCTGAAAATTCCAGTCACTGAGGAAAAAAGGGAAAACAGAGAGCCTGCAGTTAAGCAACCATCTTCTGTCATCTTAAGTGACTATTGCAACTAGCTGCACTTCAAACCCTTGCTGCAAAGCAGCTCAAGCCTGGCTGGTGACTTGCAGTTGCTGTGCCATCACCAACCACGGCTGCACTGCACATCCAGCAGGGACCATGGGAGAATTTTAAATGTTTGCTATTAATAAGACTCACCCTGACTGCCAGTGAAGAAACTGTGCAGCAGCTGCTGTCACTGAACTCTGAATATACAGGATGAACAGGAAGGTGGCACTAAAATTTAAGTAATACCTAAAATGTTTCCAAATGTCAACACTGAAAAAGGCTGCACATCTAAATAAACCTTGATTCTTCAGTGGAGCGATAGTTAACAATTTAATAGTGAACTGTTAAGAAAACTGAAGCTCACACAGGAAAGCTGGAATTATTAAAAGAGCTCAGAAAGCTACAACAACTATTAAATCTCCCTTGTCCTTAATGTTTGGGCTTTTTTTCCTTAGCAACCAGACTCAAAATTCAAAAGATGCCAGAAAAGTATGAACTTATTTTAAATGAGCTGTGGAAATCTCCTGCTGTCCTGTGTCTCTCTGTCTGAAGCTATGACCTTCCTGTCCTAGTGTCATATGTCTGATCATATAAAGAAATAATTCATAGTAGCACTTCTTACATTTTACATAATAATTGATTAAAAATGCTTCATATTCTATTTCACTTATTTAATTCACTCATTAAATTTGAGTCCAAACAAAAAATGTTTAAAAAAGGGTTTTTAGAAGCCTGAGAGTTTTTACACAACAACAGAACAATGAGAAATTGACCTGGAGAAAATGGTTATTGGTGCAGATGAGAAAAATTACATCATTTATCTGTTAAAGAGAGATTCCTACCAAAAGCATGAAGCATAGAGAAATGCAGGTATAACGGAACATCTAAAATACACTTTAAACTTGAACAAATCAGCTAGGAGAGTGAAGAAAAATAAGGGAAAAACCCCCAACTAACTAAAAAGCCCCAAATACCCAAATCTTCTTGAAACGGATCTGTGGAATGAATAGTTGCTTTTGTTTACTAAACTTAAATACTTCTCTTAAAATAAAAAAAAAGTCTGTAATAGGAGAGTAATTTCCTAAAAGAGGTAATTCAGTCTGCCACAATGTTAATTTAAAAGGAGATTCTGTTTTGAATGTATCCTTAGAGCTGTGAAAAGCAGACAAGCTCTTTATTCTCAGTAAATCTCATCTCCTTTACAAATATTCCCTCCAGTGAATAATAATGCCAGAAAAATGCAAACAAATGGGTGAATCATGATCAGAAAACACAGGGAAAAGAAAAGAAAACAGACAAAATTTAACCCCAAGACACAAGAGACAGGTGCTTCTGCAAATGAGGTCTGGGATTTCAAACATTAGTCCCAAAAGCAGCTCTGGGAACTTGGGTTGTGATTAATTAAGGGCACTTCACTCTCCTGAACTTTATTTGCAAGGTCTTTAAAAAGGCTCTGGAGGCAGATACAGATTTCTCTACTGAAAGAAAAGGAAGCTGCAGATTCTCTCCCTGCTACTGTTCAACTTCATCAATTCAGAATCTGTAGTTACTGAATGTTCAACTCCTCAGCAGACCCAGCCAGGAGGGGCTGCAGCCCATTCACTTAAAAGCAGTGTGGGCTGTGGGATGTATAGAATCAATCTTATCTTGAGCCTTGGAACCTTACTGTAGTTAATAAACTGTCTTGGCAGAAATCATATACTCCAGAACAAAACTGTCAAGACCTTTTTCATAATGAAGGAGAAATCTTGCTATTTCAGGAGGAAGAACACCCATCAAGAATAGCATGGGCGGTGAGACATAAGAAATGAAACAAAATAAGCCTGGCTATTTTGGTTTCTTTATTCTGGCAATGTCTTTTTATCTGAGATGAGAGAGTTTGAAAATAATAAAACAAAAGGGGAAAAAAAAAGGAAAAAAGGAAAAGAGCTACCCAGTGATCCATATCATTCAGCAATGAGAGAAACAAAAGTGCTGCTAGTCAAATTTATGAGCCTTGAGAGATCTTGGCTGAAGTCAATAGAGAAATACTTCCATTAAACACCCCCCTCTCCCCAGCTAATCCCTAACGCCTTCCCTCCCACACTTAAGGAATGAGCTCAAAATATCCATGTTTTACTGTGAGCACAAAGTTTCTCACTCTCTCTCTTTTGGTGCTGATAACTGATATCACCCTCAGATAGTGCAGCTGAATGTAAAAATATAAGTACTGGCAGCTTTCAGACTCGCCCTTTCATCGAAAACTCGATGGGAAGAGGGAAGCAAGCTGCTATTCCTAATCTACCTGGAGGAGATTTTTCACTGGAGCCCAAGTCTCTGGAGAACAGCTCACAGCAGCTCTAATCACAACAAGGCCCAGGCAGCCATTACTTGATTTAACACACATTTAACACACACGCATCTTGTGCAGGTGCCGAGGTATGGGAACACTTGTGAGATTATTAGAGCAAAATGTGGGGAGAGAGTAAAATGGCTGCAAGCAGGGATGCATCCTGACACTGGATTCCCTGTCTGACCCAGCCAGGAGAGAAAAAGTTGGTTTTTTTGCCCACTTTAACCACTAAAGCCATACTCTCTTCATGCAATTCAATCCCAAAATGTCTTTTTGTACATGGTTAGCTCTGTATAGGTTTATAACACTTGCTAAACTGCTTTTTTCCTCTTCTGCATTCAGATCTAAGGTTTCTGACTATCAGTTCTTCAGGAAAATTAGCAGAGCTAGCCTCTACAAAGAATAAGATGGTTAAATGAAACTCTGCACCGAACTGGGCTTATAGCCTGATGTGTACTTTGCTTATAAAACAGAAAAAAACACTGTCAATCTCATTTACTAAATCTGTTGATGCCAACTGATTTTAAAAAAATCTCCTACTGGGTGCAGAACCTGCTTCCTATTGAAATTCATGTCACGAATAAAAATGATATATTTCTGTTTGTATCTAGATTTGATCTTATGCTGGAACTCACCCTTTTGTAGTGTTCTGAGCACAAAAGCCTCTGACATAGTAGCTGTCAGATAGACAATATCACCCATTCTTCTCCATACACATAGAAATACAAAAAAAGGTAAAAATAATGGGCTTGCCTGGTCACTACTCTAAACTTTTAGTTTTGCATCAGTGACTCCCAGTGATGTTCATTTCCACAGTGAACCCAGTCCTGTTAAATGTCCAATTTCTGATGCCAAGTCATTAATCAAAACTAAAAAGCATTTTTTTTTAAATAATTGGCTTCTATCTGGAGTCATGTTAGATCTTCTTTTAACAGATTGTCCTTCAGCTTCCTAGTTGTCATCAATCTCCTTTAGAAACAGCTCTTCAAAGAAACATTTTACTAAAATATTGAAGTCTTCGTCTCTCATTTTTGCTGATCTTTGCTGGCTTCATATTGTAACTAGGAATTTATTCTTTCATTTCCCTGTAAGGAAGGGAAAGTTTTTGCATTTTTTGCGCACAGAGAAGGGAGGTTGTCACCCATGAGCTGGAAAAGCTGTTGGCAGTGGCAAAGCCAAGTGAAGGCCCCTTGTTGCCAGTGGGAAAATTAAAGTGTTAACATTAGTTCTGTCATAAGGTATTAAACCAATTCCTTGTTTCAGACAACTGCTATCCTGCTGAAAGGCCAAATCAGCTCAATTATTAGGCATGAGAAAATTCAGAACAGCACCAAACGTGTTGTAAAGAAGAAAAGCCCTGCCATACCTTGCTTCCTTCTTGCAACAAACTATTAACTTGCTAAGGAAAAGGCAAGAGTTGCTGCTGAGGAGATGACCCAAGTCCAGAGAGGCAATTGTATTCCCACCTTGGAGCCAGGTCTGATGAAGTAAATTTTCTAAGCCATGACACTCTTCCCCTTTAGCAACAGCCCTGAACTGCACCCTACACTATTACACATTTCAGATCGTCCCCACTGCAAGCTGCAGCACAAAAATCCAAATGTTAAAGTGATATGATATCAGTCCTTTCCTTGTCATTGTCATCACACTTAGATGAGATGCTCCAAGACATCTTTCCTGTGGTTCTGAACTTTGTCTTGGGTGGGGGTGGACAGTGCTCACACTCATTTTGGCTAGCAGAAGAAAAGGGACAAGAGAGAACCAGCCTGCCAAGAAAAACCTCTATAAAAGATCAGCTGAGCCTTTCCTGCTCCTGCCAGAGCCTAAACAGTTGCCTGAGAAGGCAAAGTCATGCTGGCAGGTGGTGGCTGCAAGGAAACGTTGACATTGCTCAGGTGAGACCCCAGCCTTGGCACTACATGAATGTCCCATCACCCTGGGGCTGCTCTAGAGAACACTGGAGGCAAGGGGTACTGCAGCTGCAAGCTAAATGCAAACTGGTTTCTGATTTCCTAATCAAGATAGCTTAAAGTAATGAACAGTTCACTAAAATTCCTAGCACAGCTTTCCCAATTAATTATTGATTATTGCACATAAAGTTTTATACAGCAATGCATGGTGGTCCCACAAAGCAATATTTATGTTTTAACACAGACTTAAACATTTGGGCTAGGAAAATTTTGTCTCATTTTGAGTCACATTTTGCAGTCTTGCACCAGCTTTCTCCCTGGAAAAAACCATACAGAAGTGGAGTCATTAGTTACATTCTTTGCAAGTGTATGATTTCCACTTCTCTCTACCTGCTGAGACAAGCACAGGAGTTTTCACATTGCTGAATGAAACCACTTGACATAAGCCTTCCTGGCAAAACTCCATCCACATACGAATAAAAAGCTCAGTCTCATTATAAAGGAAAAAAAATAACACTGATTTTTGAGTGATTAGAATTATACACTCCATTAAAAAGCATGAGTTCAGATTACATTTGTGAGACACTGCATCTGCAGGGTAACAAGGGACACCAGACTGCAATTGTATTTTACATTCTAATAGCACCTTTGAAAACTTTGAGGGCTCTTCTTGTCGACCCTGGGCAGCATCAGAGGCCAAAAGGGCTCTGACATTTCCACATATACTACCAAGAGGAAAGCAACACTTTCAGTCCTGCCTATCTGCTCTGCAACAGCTCATCCTCAGAAAGGGGCTGTTTAATCAGTATTTGTCACGCCCTAACCTCCTGCAACAGGGGCCCACCAGCACAGGTACAATCAAAATAATGCATTAGTACATCTAGACAAATGAGTTCCTCCTTTTTCTTCAGCAGTGTCATCTTGGTTTGTACACTCCCTTCAGAGATGTTAACAACTGGCAGCTCTGCTTAGGGAGATCACTGATCTAATTTATTTTTCCTTCCCCCTTTAGGGAATGCTATCACAATGCTCTAAGATCATTGCCTTGTACATCTCACTCCCCTCCCCTGATGAAATGGCTCTGAAATGTCAACACCTGATCTGTGGGAGTGGAGAGGGAGGCTGCACCCTCACAAGCCCTTCCATTAACTATTCCTGCTGACAGCTCATTGTTTCTTCAGCGAGATGTCTCTGCTTACCCAAGGGCTGCTTCCACAGGACCTTCATCACTGGCTTTTAACAGCCTTGTAATCATAGCTCACAACACACTGGTTGATAAACTCCTGTTTTATCAATATCTTATCCCCAACAATAGCTTTTCCATGATGTTGCTCAGCCTTAACTCAGGGACATTATTTCCATGCCATGTCTCAATGCATCTAGGGTTTGGCAGCAACAGATGTGTTTGGGAACCTCAACAGCCCCCCCCTGAGGCCTCAGAGGATGCTATTTCTTCTCCTCATTTTTGAGGCATTTGAAAGGCTTTCACAAGATGGACAGAAACTTTACAGGTTTGTGCTTGTTCTCAGTGTGTGTTTGTTCAGCAACAGCTCCTTCTAAATGGCTGATTTGGGGGTGTATTTAAACTGGAAAACATCTCAGAACAGTTGGATGGAAAACATCTTACCAGCAAATGCAGTCACCTGCAGGAGGAGCTGCTCTCTGGGGTCACCACACCAGCCTTTCCTAGCAGGATGATGTTGGTGTTGTCTGAAAAACCATAATACATCAGAAAATAAAAGGAAGCCTGTATTTGCTATTGTTCCTATGCACCAAGGCAATTTTCTGTGGCATGCAATACTTCCCACTCTTGTGTTCATGAGTTCTTCCACACTGCCCCCTCTTTTCAGCATGACTTGTCTATTGCAGCTCAGAGAAGTAACATTTAAAAACTTAAATATTAAATTTCTCTTCCTTTCCTAGTATAACTTTCTGCCTTCAGACATGGTGTGGGTATGGTCTCCCACAGCAGCACCTTTGTAACACCCATTACCCCTTGGCAGAGCTGTTGGGCATCACCTTTGGTGGAACAGAGGATTGGTAGCTTTACAGCTCCCTTCCTGACAAGGTTCAGTTTTTCTATTTCTCACACTAGCACTAGAAAACTGATAGCTTGTATGCCAGTGGAAAAACTATCCCTTCCAAGATAACCTATTCTCCATCTTCATTCAGAGTATTTCCTTCAAAGATCAATTCACAAAAACAGATTTTCTTGGCCTATGAGATGTTCACCAGACCTTACTTCTGCATAGGCCTTATCATGCCTAATTTTGCATTTTGCCATCCTTATCTCCAATTTTACCATGGCCAATATACACTAGACTATTTACATATTGACATACTAGCCTTTTATGTTCCAAAATAAAAATAATTAGCTTGTTCAGGGTTATGCATTAATTTTCCTTTTCTCTTATTCCCATAAATACATAGTCAGATTCTGCATCACAGAAACAAAAGCTCTTGCACTTAAATAAAAAAAAAATTAAATTCTTTAAAATTATACCTAAAACCGCCACAACTGCACATAGACTATAGAGTAATTTAGGCACTTGTTCATTAATCTCTTGCTGTTTATTAAAATGTGTCATGAGGTAAAAAAAAATTATCATTGAAAAATGCATTTATATAAATTCACAGTATGAAATTACTAAAACTAGGGACATTGAAGGTATTCATTGTTATCTCACATTTCTGTATTTAGTCACTCTTACTAATTCATGACAGCTGAGAGAATATTCCTGTATAAAATATTCATATGTCTATGTATGCACGTATTGATGTATATATGCATGTATGTATGTATAAAAGATAAGCACAATGCAATGAAGACTACACCCAAAAAAAACTTGGCAGCTGTAGAAGGCAGGTGTTTTCCATGGCTCTCTGTGAAAGAGCACACTGCTGTTAATGATGTGGAAGACTGCCTGTAGACCAGAAACATATGCATCAACAGAAGATTACAGCCATGACAGACCTGCAGGTATATGGGTAAAAACACAAGGCTAAACATCAGTGCACTCAATGCACTCAATCCTACATCTAAAAGCATCTTTGAACAAAGAAGTTGCTGTCTAGAATGATATACACACCGGCAACGTGGGAGCTGCAAACATTGCTACTTCCACTCTGGAATTAAATCAAAGACGAAGGGCCAGATTCCTAAAAGGCAACGTTCAGTCTCCCACTTTTCCTCTTAGGTTACATCCAAGAGAAAGTGAGGCACAGGATCACATTCTGGTCTTCCAGCTGTATGAAAGGCTCCATTGAAATCAATGTGTAAAACTCAGCAGTTCCCCACCATGTAATTTTCTATATAACATTTGTGCCACTTCCCACTGGAATTAACAGTAACCCTGAAAATCTCCTGAATCTGAGGCTTGCACTGCAGAGAGGATGCACAGCTGCAGAGGGAGCAGGGGGAGAGGGAAGTCTTGTCATAGCCAGTGCTCCCCTGGCACAGAGCCCTGCCTTACGCCCCCTTGGTAGTGTTGGATGCAGCACTTTCTGATCTGGGAGCAGAGTATGCCACTTGTACCTTGCTGAAGTAGCCTGATAAACCATGGTACTTTGCACATTTTGCCCACATCAGAGAATTGGGCAGTAATCTTATCAGGGAAACACAATCCTAGAAAAGCAGTCCAGCCCCACAATCCAGGGTGCTCTGTCTCCCCAGGCTCAGTTCTGCCTTCCAAAGCCAGTCACTGCTCCTACCTAAGCTTAGCCCTGCCTTTTTATAGTCAAGGACAACATACTGCCATCAGAAATGATGTACAATATGCCTGGCTTTCCAAGTCTGTAAGCCAGCATGTTTCTACCAGTAACTGTTGCTCTTCCTGAAAAATTATATTTTCTTTGAACTATTTAAAAAAAATAAAAAATCAGGCTCCTTCTACCAAAGTTAAAAGCACCTCCCTCAGGAAACTCTTTTAAACCCAAGAAAACAGCAAATGCAAGATATTTTCTGGTGAGTGGGTTGTATTTATGGTTCTAGCAATTTAACTAAAAACTAGAGACGGCAGCCATGTCATAACCCTCATAGTTTCCTTCTGTTTACCTGCAAAGGCTCTAATCACAAATACAACATCTGTTGATAATCTTGCATGACTGGTAAGACACCAGAATACCCATGTTCTGCATAACAAAGAGTTATGGTTTTCATCTCTCTCCTGGTCTCTCTGCTCCAGCACACAAAGCCGCAGCAAACTCTGCCTGCCTGCCAGGGTGTGAGTGAGATCGGAACATGTCCCTTCAAGGGTGTGATAGAAACCAGAATTGCATGATTATGGTGTGCTTTCAAAAGTATGTCTTTGGGCAATTTTCAGTTCCTGTATGAAAAGAGTAGGATTAGACGATAAAAACTAAACCGCAACCAGAGCAGCAGAGTCAAATACCAAGCCTTTTTGGGCACAAACTCAGAAGCACTCAGAGAGAACATTGGCTACTCCCTTCAGATTTCTAAAATGCATCTTTTGAAGCACTTCTTTAAGCACAGTTTTGTTTACAGGTTTGGCAGGAGCCAGAACCACCCTTGCAACGTGTTGTAGGTATGCAGGGAGTGACTGCCTGGCTCCCACAGGGTCTGCAATTGGAGCAGAGGCAGCAGAAAAGGAGAGCAGTGGGAAGAAGCCAAGGTCTGCAGCTAAAGTGACTTCCCTGAGTGCACACCAGGCCAGAGCTCAAAGGAAATCACATCACCATAGTGGAGTTTTTGTACTCTAGCTTTTCCAGAGTTCATGGCCAAAAGCAATGTCAGTGCTGCTCAGACTCTCAGTCTCCTTTTTCCTTCTTCCTTTCCCTTCCCCTGCCTTCCCCCTGTTCTGTACATCTGACATTTCACAGCAGGTGAAGGTGAAGATGCTCCCAGCCCCTGGGGTGCAGCTAAGATCTCCATCACCCCCTCTGGGCTTGGCCCCATTGCCCAGCCCTTCTGCCTCTCTTTCTCCTCCCTGGAGATGGGATCAAGGAGGGACCTCCTAAGGCTGCAACTCCAGCCTGAGACCTCGCTGCTGTGTGCACAGCAAACCTGCAGGTGCCACCTCCACTGTCACCAACCACCTCACAGGTCCTGAGGAACAGGGAATACAAAGCTGCCAGGTTACCAAAATGCTGAGGGAGTGCAGGGATGCAGACACAGACATGCTTAACGTGCTGATTAAGGTCAGTACAGTTAACTGAAGAGCAATGACAAAGGATGTTGTCATATACATGTATTTTCAATTTATGACTCACTCAAGTTTTTTTTCCTTCTCAAACCTTTTAAGTTTCAAAAGGAAAATAAAAAGCAAAGCAGCTCCCCCAGGGGAGAACAAAGTACAGGGTACATGATGAAGAAAATAATGTGCTTTCCTGTTGCTGAAAAATATCTTACACATTTGGATTACTTCCGTTTCTCCTCAAAATTAATGCAGACGCTGCTGACCATTTCCCTTTTATACTGATTAGCTTTTTCCAGGAAGCATTTTTTCCCCCTCAACACACTCCTTTCCTTCCTGAAGAAGGCTTGTTCATGCCAGAGGATGTTTCTGTCAGAATAAAGTCAGAGGGTTATTTTTAAGAGAAAAATCTTGTGTAGAAAGTGATTTTCTAGGACTCATGAAGAAAGTAGCTTGTGAAAAAAATTGCAAATCTAAAAGCCCCTTTCTTCATTATTATTTTTTTAATATGAGTTTTATTTCATGAAGGATGGGGTTTTTTAAAGCTTCAAATAAATGTAATTGCATGTCCTCATCCCACTCAGAAAATGTTTCTACCAAGTATTGAACAATATTTTGATAAGACAACAGTAAATATGAGCAGCAAGTAACTCCCATCATTGTCAAGGACTTTGTCATGTGCACTGGGTGTGTTGGTCCTGCTTCAGACTGAGATTTCCCACATTTGCATTTGATAAAACTGGAATAGGAGCACAAACCAATCTGTGCAGGCTTGACAGAACTTGCTGGCCCTATTTCTGTGTGTCTTTCACAACGTTATTACCAGAATGAACTCAGCCAAACTTGATGCAGTGGGTAATAGCAACAATAGTATTCAATAAAGGAAACACGGGAAATAACCTGAAAATTGAGATCTGTTTAACTCATGATAATGTAAAATCAAATATATCTCCTGGGAACACCCTGGACTTAAGCACAGGCACCTGCTTTACACAGAGGGATTAAAAGGGTAACACAAATCTTGGGAACAGAGTTCATATCCGGAAATTACAATTTTAATTAATAAATTAAATAAAGGCACATTGCACATTAATTAAAGAGACATAAATAACTATTTATTACATGCAAATATTTATAAGATCTACTGCAGTAAAACAGAGGGTTTCTGGCTGCATGTCACTGCTAAGCTTCCCTTGACTACCAGAGGAAGATCAGATCCTAAATTTAAAATAAATTTTAATTCGTGAAATTATCCTAGGGGAAAAGAGGCTCTTGAGGAAAGGGAGGGGCACTGAGAGAGGTGGGACAACTCTGTGACATGATTTCCAAATTAAAAATACTATTTTTCTAAAACCTGAAACACAGCTGAAAATTCAGCCCTGAAGTTTAAGGAAATCACCCCTGTATCCACCACACTGCTGAAAGGCTACAGCTCCCAGGCAAGGCTAGAGGTTATTCTATTTCTCTGTAATTAATAAAAAGTCTTGTTCCCTCACTTCACTGTTAGGCTCAAAACAAGAAGCCCCACCATCACCAAGGAACAGGATGGTCTGGAGAGTGAATCTCTTGCTTCCCAGTTACAATAACAAAATCCGATTCCCTTGTCCAGCTGTGACCAAAATCTTTAACAAATTAGCAAACAGCCCCATGCAGCAATCTTTTAGCATTATATTTACTCCATTCCTTGCTGTCAGGCTCTTCTAAGTACCTAAAGAAAGTTAAAACAAGCAATGAGTCAGTGAGGGACAGCTCTGTTTTCTGCTCCTTATACTGTCTTTGCTGCACAGAAAATTTATAGCCTTCAGTTCCTGAACTAACACCTTTGCTGCTAATCACATTCACCAGTGATACAATAATAGCTGTAAAAATAATGTCCAACTGACACTGCCCTGGTTTGGTATTCCCCACCCAAGTAAAGCATGTGATGCAAAAATCACATTTCCTTGTGTGCTTCAGAGGTCCATGAGTGTCGGTGTGCACACACATCCACAGGCACAACTGTGCATGGGGCCATCACAATCAGTTTCTTAAACTTAAAAACATTATTAACTCAGAGACAGGAAGGAGCCTCAGGAGCAAGGGAGGAAAAATTGCTAAGATAATTGTTTTACTCTAAATAACCTGACAATCTCTCCTTCTTTGGCATTTTTTAATAATTTAGAAGTACAGAACATGACGAGGCAACTTGCATGACCAGTGTCACCGGTTTAGAGTTTCTCCAAGCAGCTGAATTTATAATGCTGTAGGGTAGAATAGCTTCATGTTTTATGCTTAGCTTATAACTATGGAAAATCCTTTATAAGCATGCTTCCTCCTAGCACACAGTATCTGTCCAATCTATCCTGAAGCATGAACAGTGACCCATATTCTTCCTTTCAAAAATGGCAACAGTCCAAAGACTTTTCCACTCCTACAGTTTTGGGGTCTGGTTCAGTCTTGAGTTTAGGAGCTAATTTCTCTTAAGATTACCACCAAACTATTAGAGATTCTCAGAGAAAAGATGCTTGTGAACAAGATTCACTGTCATGAACCATTTACTTGCCTGCTAAATTTGTTACAAGTGGGGGTGGGAAAAGGTTGTATCACCAGTACAAGGCACGGACGGCAAACTTTTGATCCAGCACCAAGCTCTACAACAGTATCTGTAGATCCATTCCATGGCTCCACTCAAGTTAAAGGCACCTTTCAAAGACAAGGAGAGTGGAGAAAGAAAACAAGAAAAAAAAGTTTTGTTTATCCAGCATGTGAGCAAGTCACAGCAGGACTGCACAAACACACCAGATGACACGGTCAGCAGGGAAGGAAATACCCAGAGTATAGTCCTTGGTGAGCCAAGATTATCCATTCATCTAAGATTGTGGAAAACAGAAAATATGATCACAACCCCAACTTGAAAGGAGGGCAAAAATCCTGAACTCTGGTAATTCCACCCTGTTCAGTGAACCTTTATTTCTTCACTTAAATCATTGAAAAAATAAGAAAGTTTGCTGCTGGTGTCTGTTTGACTGCCCTTAATCAAAGGCATTGGGTGGATTTCTTAATGGTATTTCAGTAAACACTGCAGTGAAACAGCAGTAAATTAGATCTCAAGCAGTCAGAAACCTGATTACCAGATACAGACCTTTATGAACATATTTTACTTCCTTTCACTTAAAAAATATCCCAACATTTTCTTCCACCATCCTGGAATCTTCTCCATTTATTATGCTAAAATTAATATTAAAATTTATAAAATCCAAGGGGTCATATATCTATCTTCAAGTTTTACTAAGATGTAAATAATTTTAATTTTCAGACTGGAAAAGGAAGTCTTAATGCATTATTAAGATTAAAGAATCAGTACAGTTTTTCAACAACAGGTTTTTGTTATTGAAATGGCATCTACTGAATCCAGACTGAGATTATGGGCAGCTGAACCAGATTGGATTGGAGATGCTTTGCATGTTTCCAGCAAACAATTCATACTTTTTAGGGTTGGGCTCTTATATTTGAACAATTTTTAGAAAATTGGAAGTTAGGGAAATATCATTCATACATAGAATTGAGCTGTGGGCTTCATTCCAGGATACTGTAAGAGGAATCCCTCTAGCTGTCTTGAAAATTTTGAAGAGTGTTTCATTACAGGATGGTCCCATTTGATGGAAGACATTTATCTTATGATCAATGTGTGATTATGCTCAATGTTAAATAACCATTTCTTCTGCAGAAACTCTGAAAGGTGACGTAGTGTATAAACGTTTCATAGAACATACTTCCCTGAATTGCACTGAAGAAAAAATATATTTCTTTCAAGAAATGCATGTTGGATTTTATTTAGCTTTAAATTATAAAATTAAGAATATTTATTAATCTTAATATCAGAGCAAGAAAAGTTGTTTAAATATTTACCTTTCAAATATTTTAATAACTATATTAGTCAGAATACCATTTTCTATGGTTTAATGTTTCCAAATGTAATGATTTTTAGTTGTCTGAAGTTCTCCCAATGTTTAACCTCACAACACCATGTCAGTTAAGACTTCTTTGGGATTGACATGAATGATGTGGACTGAGATTAAAAAAAACAGGAGGATTAGACATCTAATAGGAATTTAAACAAAAAGGGGTTGTGGGTCTTTCCAGGAGAGATAATAAAGAATAAATTAATATAGATAAGGGGATTCACACATATCAGTAAAAACATTCTGGAAAAAAAATCTTACCTAAAAACACATTCCTATTCATAGCCAGATATATTTTGTGTTTTATGTAATTTTGTAATTTTCACTCTTTCTTATAACCTTTTTGGGAACTGTAGCAACAGCAGCAAAAACAATTAAAGTTCAGTATGAGCTCCTCACTTCTGGCACCGGAGCCAAACTCTGGTCTTAGCGACATGGCTACATGTTTTGTATGGGAATTTTATGGGGAAAATGCTAAATTTTCTGGTTTTAAAAGGCAAGCTGAGACCAGAATTTGGCCCCACACAGGTTTGGTGTATAACAGCTAGAGTCTACCCAAGTGCGTTGCTGCTGCTGGTACCAATGTCCACCCTCCTCTGCCTCTATGTTTTTGACATCCTTCAGTGTCACACCACAAGGGTCCCCCAGAGCTCCCAGCAGAAGGCTTTTTCACTCAGGTTGATGGGGACAAACTCAGCCTTCTATCTGCAAAGGGGACAGGATAATCCCCTAATGCTGCAATCCCTCACCTTCAGGTCGCTCCATTATTTAGTCAATTTTATTTTACTTATTTATTTAGACTGATTGACTGTCACCTGAAAGGCATTGAGTTGAAGGCCCCATTTACTATAAGTCACTTTTTCAAAATTTAGAGGAGTCTCCTGAACAAGTTGCTTATACCATTATTATAACAATAAATTCCAAAACCACTAAGTCCAGCAAGGAAACAAAAGGAAAGAAAAGGCAAACAATATTTTGTTAAAATTGACTGCTACTTAAAAGAGCATTTTTACAAGTAATGGAAAAAGCAATGAAAAGGTTCTCACCAGATTTTGCTTAAATATCTCTGGGGAAAATCCATTAGAAATACATTTGTAATCAGTCCAGTGTCAAATTTCTACTGTAAATACAGCAATTAAGAAGGTCAAGTTACCCGAGGTTGTGTAAGAGTGAAATGAGCAGTTCAAAAGGAATTTATGTTGGGAGTATTTTGTATACAATTTATGTCTTTTATTCTCCGTTAAAAAACATCACACATTTTCTTATATGATACAGGATGTTACTTTCACAGTAACAGGCTATTGAAATAACAACCCATCACTGCCTTCCTTAGCTCCATGCAAACTCTTTGGAATTGTGCTTGAATCCCATGCACTGATTAGCTGAGAGCTGAACTCATGCCAATAAGAGAATGGCTGTAAATTGCTGGATGAGTGTAAATGACACCCATGCCACTGGTGGAGCAGAGAAAAATATGTAACTTGAGATTATTAAGTGTCCTGCTGTGACATAAATGGAGTGGAAAGGCACTTAGTCCAGAGAGATCCATAAATGGTTTAAAGCTAAAAAATGCCCAAGTAATGTGCATGGGTAAAAAGTGATCAAGGAGGTGACAAAAGTGAAGGTGGCTATCTATCCTCTAATGCTCTGGCGTTTCATAACCAGGCTTTATCTGCACAGGGCTGTGATGCACAGCCACAGCTGTGCTGAGACATATTTGGGGAACTGCACAGTGAATGGGAGCTATGAACTCACCTCAACTTAACCGTTCCCCCTGTTACACCAGAAAGTTTTTTTGGCCCAAGATCAGTCCATCACACTCTACCTGTGGAGAAGATGCTGCTAACATTCAGTGTCTCTGGCACAGAGAGCCAACACGGTCAACTCTTGGCTTCTGTGCAGCTCTGAAAGCAGTGCCTGTCTGCACACACATGAGTCAGGAGAGGCAGCATCTCACACCAGGGACAGCTCTGCTGTGAAACAGCCCCAGAACTGCAGCAGAGCTGCTCCTCCAGGCAGCAAGTGGTAGCCAGTGCATAAACAGACCACGCTCTGTCCCTTTCGAAAGCAACACATGGGAGAGGATCAGCAGCTGGGTGAAAAACAATTATGCCAGAGACATGAAGAAAATAAAGAGCCTGAAAAAGGTGGCTTTAGGAAAACAGAAATGGAACACAAAACTATACAGGGAGGGGAAAAGCAAACAGCTTGCAGCCATCATGAAGACACAAGTCAGAAACTTTCAGGGGAAAATGGTAACCAGCCTCAAAGGACAGCCTCCAAAGACAAGGTACCTGCAGAGACCACAGAATGAAGGAGATAATGAAACTCCCATCTGTTGCCTCCATGCACAGCCCCCAGGGTCAAAAGACTTCTGATTTTTGTGCACAGAAGCACAAAAAGCATAGAAATATCTCCTGTAGATGTTTTATTTACCTGTTCTCCACCATAGTGTCTTCAAAGCATTTCATGGCTGTTCAAAGTTTATTCTTCCAGTGCTTCTCTGGAGGCAACACAGCAGTGTTATCCTTCCATCCTGCAGGAAGGAAGATGAAGAGGGAAAATGTTACTTGCTCACACATCATAGGATGCCTGATGCAGAGCAAGGAAGTGAGCTCAGGTTTCCTATGTCTCCCCTTCATATCCTGCTTTGTCCTTTTCTACTTCTCTCTCATCCCTTGTGAATGGGCAATGATTGGAAATGTGCCACTTCTGTGCTCAGAAATCCAACAATCATGAGGGCAAACAGAGAGAGCCATAGGTGAGTCCAGTCTCAGTTCCATTTAAATCCATGACTAAAGGAACTTGAGACTGCTTTAGCAGAGCTTACTAAGAGTCCTAAGAGCCATGATTCATTTTAGAGAGGGAACAACTTCAACCAAAAAGACCCCAAACCTTACCATCAAGTGAACAGTAAATCAGAGGTAAATAAGTAAAAATATATAGAAAGCAAATTATGTTAAAGAGGAATAGATAGTAACTGGTAATAACTCAAATTTATAAAATGAAAAATTAGATAAACTGTCTTATGATTCCCTGTAGATCTAGCCTTATGATCTTGAGGAGAAATACAATCTTTTGGCTGACTCCTCACATAGCTGTAAGGAATTAACTTCGAGTTGTCTTACTCCTTTCCATGCCCTTCTCCATAGAAAGATCACATGCAGGTTCAGGAAAATCATGAAACTCAGGAAGTTAATGATTCTTGTAATGCATTTCTACTGCTTTAATTTTGCTGAGGCAAAGAAAAAAATATCACAACTCCTTTGCTTCCTCGGAAGTGAATCCTGCTGACTACTAGCAAGTCTGTCATCCCCACTGGCTTTAAACATCATCCACATTGTTCTGTATTGCTACACATAACCTTTTGCTTCCAAAACTTACACCCATATGCTTAGATGCTAAAGTTTCCTTCAAACTCATTATACAGGCAAACAGTGCAGGAGATGAAAGTAACATCTTAATTAGCAGTGTCACTGACACATTTCATACTAGAAAATCTTCCACTGAACCAAAAATTTCCCATATGCTTCTTTACATTGATTTGCACCTGTTATCAATTCTGTGCCAGCAGAAATACCTAAAAAGAGCATGAAGAAAAAATGTAGGGTTTCTGGTAATACCAAAACCTTTGACAGCATGTCACAGTGACTACGAGCTGCCAACCACCCAGAGACAGGTTTCAGCATCCTCTCACAAACCCAAGGCAACCTCTTGCAGGCCAGATAGGTGAAGCCTGACCAACACTGTTCCAGTCTTTCTCTTGAGAAAGAAAATATTCAGATCAGACTGGCTCCAGAGAGAGTAGGGCTAGCTGGGCACTGCCACTAACCAAAGGATGCGGTAGTTAAATATTGAATTGACCTAAAACTCAATGACCCGAGGCTCACCAAATATGAATCCCTCCTGATCTGCCTTCTGCAGAAAGAGTTCTCAGAAAAGGAGAAAACAGAACGAGCATCTGAAAGTCACAAGATGCAAGAAGCATTAGCAGGCTGTGCCAGGTAAGTGTGAGGTTTTTGTTTTCACTGCTTTCCCCAAAGCATAAACATCAAGCTGCTCAGTAAACAGTGTGAGCCCAGGAGTCTGAGCAAGGTTTTTTCCATCCCATGAATTCCTGTTGTTGGTCACAGGGCAAACACACAACACACCCAAACAACATATACACCATCCTCCTTGTAAAATTGGTGTGCATCAGCTGCCTGGGTCAGGCTGCCTCATCCTTTTCCACTTGTCCTTTCTTTTCTCCTCCTTGGCGCTAGGAAGTGCGTTAGCTTATTCCCTGCTGCTGAATGTGTCAACTGAAAACAGCACCACTGCCTACTGTCACTACGGTGAATATAGTGGGAATCTCTGTTCAAAAGAGACATGTTGATTCAGGGGTCTTGGATCACTAGTTTTTGCTTTGTCACATTGACTCTCCATTCATCTGGCAAACATCTGGTGGCACCATCACTTGCTTCTGATGCTTCATGTCAGTGAAGGCAACTGTCCTATGTCAGTGGAGGCAACCCATCCTTCACAAGCACCACTCTGCCCTTCTGCTCTGCTAAGGACCTGCCAGAGTCTGACCCTGGAATCCTTTTCAGTAGGAGCTTCACTGTGCTAGCACTTACTTGTACCAGTCTGGAGACTGGTCCATGATAATGTGGAGCACTCGTTGTGCTTTAGGGATCAGTCAGGTCGTGTTATACCTTCCGTATGTAATGAAAATGCAATCAAAGCACACAGCTCAGGTACAGCCAGTAGTAAAGCCATCACATCAGAGTTATATTCTAGAACACATGTAGCTTCTCTTAGCAAAGGCAAACAAAACCACCTACTTTGCTTCAGGAGCCAGTTTTCCCTA
This sequence comes from Molothrus ater, assembly GCF_012460135.2. NCBI lineage: Eukaryota > Metazoa > Chordata > Aves > Passeriformes > Icteridae > Molothrus > Molothrus ater. Next base: position 26,503,721 of record NC_050480.2, read on the forward strand.
CACCATCAACACAGGTCTCTCCAGTTGGTTTATATTTCTAACACCAGAGATAGGCCTCAATGACTTCCTCAGTGACTCTTATTTGAGGTGAGTAAAAAACATTTTTGGCCTTTCTCTGAGGTTTGCCAATCCTTAAATTACCTTAATTTGTTCTTTCCTACACATTTTCCTGTAACAAAATTCTTACCTTCAGGCTCTAAGTCCCATCTTCTGCAGGTGCAATATCAGTCCTAATTTAACTTGAAGTTGAACTAGAAATGGCAGATACTCACATATATACATGTGAATCGTTTAGTACAAAACTTCTGTAACACAAAAACTCTCCCTGATTTATTATTCAGTGTGCAAATAATACCTGTGTGGCTCAAAAGAACCCCCACATTTCCATGAAGGAGAGAAATGACAGAAATTTGTGTGTGCAAGCATCAGCTACATGAACACTTTGACCACTTTGACCAATGCTTTGTTTTATTTAGTGGCTCATATACATCTAGTCTCCAATTTTATTAGAGAAAATTGTATTCCTGACCATTGCACTGATGGCATTCCCTCCATGATACAAAAGCTGAGACACACTTTCAATAACTAATGTGTTTCCCTGCCTCTCTTTTTACAAATTGCTGTTTTCCAAGTTATTATTTACTTCTAGTTTTCATTTTCTGAAGACTGCCATTGAGATTAGCTTTCCTCTTAACCCAAAGTTATGCTGCTTTTTTCTGGTCTTACACAAGTGTGGTATTACCTCATGCACCTGTATCCAACTCAGAATTTAAAATGTTCGTTTACTGTCAGATGAAAGTCCTTTTCTTGCTGCAACACTGCTTGCAGCTCCTATGAAAAGGACCTTTGGAATTTTAAGTATTTTGTCATCAACCACTCACCATGCTATGCTTATTCTGATATCCATTGTTTTCTGTTGCCTTTGAATCCAGCTTTTAACCTCAGATATCCTTTATAATCCTGACTTTTTCTATTAGACCATGAGTTACCTTGTGTCTTACCAAGAATACACACTACATCTATAGGAAGAAAACCAGGCATTACAGCTGGATGGACCCCTCATGTGAGAGCATCCATCATCAGTTTAAATGTAGCCTTAGATTCCCAAATGTAGCTTTTAACCTTACATCAGTTACACAGATTTTTCACTTTCATTTTCATAATCTCCATTTCAAATACATCATTCCAATTGGGAGGAGGGGTCCTGTGGAATGCAGCACTTCCCAAATGTGTGCTATACAGAGCAGTAGTTAGCCCTCCCTGCCCAAGTTACATTAAATCCATGAAGAGGATGAGAAAGGAAGTCAGCAGTAAGGTTATCTTCTAATTGCTTTCCCTCACCCGGGCTCCTGTTGCCTAAAGCTTCAGCAAAGTGCTGTTTAAGCTGCTTCAGCTACACTCTACATTTCTGGAGAGGTCCCATTTCTGATTAATTTAAAGAACTCCATGCTTTCACGCAGGTTTTTTTTTTAGTTCATTTTACACCTGGATTCAGTGCAGGTAACCATGCCATGCCCTGCAGTGTTACTGAACACCCTGGCCTGTATGTGATGTCTGACAAGTCACCAATCTGCAGCTGCTGCTCCTGCCCAGCATCACACTGAGCTCCAGAAAGCTCACATCAGGAAGGGCAGAGTGCATCTTCATCACCAAAAGGACTTCATCTGGTGTCTCCCAGCAACTTCCATGCAAATCAGATTCACCTCTCTTTGATTCCACAGTAACTGGAAGTTAAACAACACAAAGCCTCAAATCTGGGTCAACAAAACAGAAAAACAGGTCAGAATAGTGTACTTTGAGATGCCACCTGAAGAGGTTAGGAGTGTCCCCTTCCCCACCCTGCCCTCACAGTTGTGACAACTCTAGTGACCCAGGAATCCTACAGTTAGTTTCGTGATCTGGGAGGCCAATGAGATAGTGTTTTACTTAAGACTTGACCTTATTTTCTAAGGCTTATTTTTAATGCACCTTGTAAATGAATTCTAATTTGACCTCTAATTTGAACTAATGATCAGTCCTAGTATTTACATGAACCAGATATGGGACAGTGCATAAATCTCAGGTCAATTTTTTTTTAAATTATTTGCTCACTGGAACATATGCATGAACCAGACAACACTGCAAACTATTCATCACATATTTTTATCTTATGGTTCCAAAGCCAAAACTCTCCTCCTTCTCGATTAACTTTTTTAATCTCCTTTGAATCCATTCAAACTTTATCCAATAAGTGTCAGTAAGCGATAGTCACATTGAATAAAAGCAGAATTAGCAAACCCTCTAATTCCGAAGTGTTTAGCTTTGGAGCGCAAGAAGTTAAACACTCTCCTGCAACACATTGTAAACATGTCAATGTGTTTAACATCTCAAATGTGTTCTGTTCCCTTGTGCAAGTGTTTAGAAAAGAAACAGGTTATGATATTTAACTAGTGAATGGATACATGCGCTCATTCCTACCAACACTTTTTAAACACTTGTGGACACTTAAAATTATGATGTGTTTAAGATTTGAACATGTATGCTTTTCTACACTCCTAATCCAATGCTTGATGCATTTATTTAGAATAGCAAGGTTTTACCAGGCTAGCAAAACATACCATTTCTAATTAGCAATGCTCAATTTTTCTTCTATAATTTCTTCAGACTACTCAAAACTAGAATACAATCAGGTGAGGTTTTAACATAGTGTGAAGAGATTTTCCCCACCAGATCTGTGCTCAGCTGAAGCTGATCTTATTTGTGAGGTGCAGAAGTAGCTAAAACATTTCAAATCTACTTCCTTTCTCAAAGAAAGAACTCTGAACTACATGGGAAACACAGGAAGTTTGCAATTGGAAAGAAAAAAAGCCAGAGGAGAACATCTGCAAACATTTTTAAGGAGGTTTTTTTTTTTATTATGTGCTCTATAGTTGGATAAAAGCATAAATTAACTGGAAGTCATAGAATGGTTTGTGTTGGAAGGGATCTTAGAGATCATCTCATTCCAAACCCCCTGGCATGGGCAGGGTTGCTCAAGTAAACTGACTACACTGCTCACTCACCCACATATGGGGCTCCTCAGAGAGAAAATGGTACAGCCTCGTCCATCTTTGACTCCTGCTCTACCTGAACTCTGCTCACAGGTCTAGCTCTGCTCAGGCTGCTTCTAACCCTCCAAACCATGAAGCAGCTGCTAACAGCTGTCATCAAAAAAAAAAACCCAAAAAAACCAAATGTCAGCAATAAAATTCTATCTATCATTCCTCCAAATTAGCTTAACCTAAGGCCAAGCACAGGCAATGCTCAGTGCTTACACTCATGACATGCTATTTCAGGACTTGTAAATGCAAAACTGGGGTTTTTTCAGTGTGATAATTTGAATTTCCCTGTAAAATCCAATTGCAGCGGTTGTCAACCATTTCCATGCCATGATCCTGTTACAACAAAAGAACAGCTTTATGTCCCCACTCTTCCCCACTGCCCCCATCTTCCACCCTTAAACCTGTCCACAGGAAAAAGAAGGCTACTTGGGATTTCCTGAAATATCTTCGTAAGACAGAAACACAGTAATTAAAGTCCATCCAGGGTTAGGAAAAGACACTTCACATACTATCAAATAGAGAGGCAAAATTACTAAAGTTCTTACAGGTATCTAATGTGTCTGTGTTAATTCTATCACTTTCAAGAACCAATAAACATGGATAACTCAGAAAGCTGGCGGACTATTCTGAATTTTGTTTGACAGCCAGCCATACCAGCTTAATTCATCCGTCTTTGCATTCCAGTTGTGCCAGAAAGCTCAGAAACCCCTGCATTGTTTTGATAGAAGCTGTACAAGGCTCTGGAAAGAATTTGCATCCACCAAGGGGTCAAAACAGAGACATTAGCATACCAGCTCTTCCAGTTCCCCCTGCAGGCCAAGGGAAGTGGAGCTCAGCTCCCTCCTGACTTTTTGTGCCAAGCAGCCTCCACAGAGCCACCCTGCAGAGGGGGAAAGGTCAGGAAATTTACAAATGGGAAAGAAAAAAAAAGCTGTGTAGGTGTGGCACCTAGGAACACTGTTCAGGGGTGGATTTAGCAGTGCCAGGTTAATGGCTGGACTTCCTGATCTTTGAGGTCTTTTGCAACTTAAATTATTCTAAGGTTCTGTGATTCTAAAATACCCACTTGTATCAGCCTGTAAAATGCTTGACCCCACTTCTGAGACATCAGCAGAAATGTCACTCTTCCCTTCCTGGGTGACTGCCCAGCCTTGGCACAAACAGACCTTCTGGAGCTCTTCATCTGGTGTCCTGTCCTGCAGAGAGGAGACCATGCAGGACATGCAGGATATTGCCATGCTTGTCCCTGGCAAGCAGTAGCATAGAGCTTTCCACAAATTGTTTTTATTGGCAAGAAAACACAGGTGATGAAGTTTGGTCATACTGGAGGGTACACAAGCTTACTGTGGACCAGTGTCCAAAGGCACTTTCTGAATGTTTTCAGGCTTCACTGAAGCACCAGCAATGTAAAAGCTCAGTGCTGGAGTCATTTAAGATTTGAATGCCAGCTGCATTTTTATTGGCCGTCTGTGACTTCAAAGGGCTTTTCCTCCACTAATGTCCAGACAGGTAGGCTGCCCTGAAATCTCTCTGACATGTTGACTTACAGATTTTGAACTGATTTTATCTGCAGGCTTATGGCTGAAAATGAACATTAAACATATTGGGGCAGAAATGAATTTCAGCATCTTGCAGTCCAGCTACAGTCCTGACACTTAATCAGGCAGGGGACAGTTCATCTGAAAACATGGAGCAAAGATGTTCTTTGTACTCATACAAACCTTCATTGCTTATACTTTAATCCCCAGACTTTAGGACAAAAACTTCAGAAAAGCAGATACACTGCTGCTTTGCCAAGTTTTTATTAGTAAGAATAAGGAACAATGAGGAAATTCAGTTGGATGCTTAATGTATTTTTCAGTTTCAACAACCAGATCTTTACTACCCCATTTTATAAGAGTATCCAAAGCCCTCACCCCAGCTCAGGACCCCAGCTGACTAGCTGCTGCTTTGGTGTAAAAAGGGACAGGCCTTAGTACAGAGAGTTGTAGTCTGAGGGGCAGAACCATTCAGTGGAATGTTTCAGATAGCACCTGCCCATATGGGCACATCCACAGTACTATAGGAAAATGCTGGGACTAATACCATATGACAACAGCCATCTTTCTGCATGGAAATGGATGGATTATTTAATTGAGACACATGGGGCAATTTTCCATCTGGTTCCTGATGAGAGATGTTCTTTGGAACCTCTCTAAACCCTGTTCCACTGTATGGTATGAACAAGTTACAAGGCTCCAAAGTGCTGCAGATACACAGACAGGTATGACTGAATTTATAAAGCCTGATTGTGAGGTACTGCTGACCATAGGGAGATTCGCTGAAATGTTGGTACTGCAGGCAAAGATACTATAAAGATAAATGACACATATTTCTAAATGAAAAAATCAATGAGTACCTCTTACATGGTAATCAGCCTGGCTTACTTCACAAACCATACCAGCAGAATATTAGATTTATCTAATTATCAGATAACTTAAGTACTAAAATTCAGTGCTGTTGTCTGAAATAACTGACTCATTCTATTGAATATCTGACACCAAAAACAAGCTAGGGCAAATTTAGGCACTGTTATGCTTCAATATCTTTGCTTTTGATACACACAGAAAACCGAAGGTGAACTTTTCAAATTCATTTCAAGACATACCTGCTGTACTTGACTTTAAGGAGCATTACAGATATTTCAGGGCTTTCTTCTCAGCTGTTCAGGAGGTTTGACAGTTGCGGGTTCAAGATGACTGACAGACTTCATGCATCCAACAATACTCCTAGAGATACTTACATTTCCTCCTGACCACACAAAGAATCTTGCCAAAGAACACCTGTTCAAAAAGAGGGAAGACCAGGATCCCCTTCACCTAGCCAGGGTGGGGATTTTTTTTAAGCAAGGCACGTGCCAAAGTAATAACAGTAAAGCTAATTTTCAGCTGGGAGAGGGAAGAGGAAAAGTGGGCTCTAGCACATTTGGGGCAAATCTCTTTTACTGTCTGCTTGTCATCACATGAGTTTTATGCTGGAAACAGAAACAAACACCCTGTCAAAATACTTCAGGCATCTGTTACTTACACAGATCTCTCTGACAGGTGAAATAACAGAAGTCAAAGAGGGGGGAAAACAGCAACACATATTTATTAATGACATAAAAATTTTTAAAATTTTAAGCAGCTTAATAAGAACATTTTTTCAGGATATTGCTCTCTGAAAACAAATAGCTTGGCTTATAGGTAAAGCCATATTGAGAATCAATAAGCCAAGAAAGGCAGGTCTGAGGGCAGCCCAGGGTACCTGCCTGGGCTTTAGAGCAGGAAAGCCTTTGAAGTTGCAGACGGCCAATAAAAACACAGCTGGCATGCAAGGCTCACACATCTCCAGCGTAGGTTTTATATCAGTAATGTTTAAGCTGCAGTTGACTAACCTGAGAATACTCAGTCAGTTCTTACACATACACGACTAACAGTCAGGCTGGAAGCCCCTTTGATGCCCACAATCTAAACAGAAAGGTTCTTGAGTAAATGATGCCTTCAAGATAAGTGCAATTGGCCATCCTTGCCATCTCCCTGCTTACCAGTGCTTTTCAAGGTGTCCAGTTTTGGTCTTGCTGAGTATACAGTTATGAGTCAACTACAATCTGCATTAAATTTGCAAAATATACTTTATAACTATCTCCTTAAAATAACATGGGAAATTTTCTCACTTCTTTTTTTTTCTGACAAGACCACTTTTATATATGACACATTTGAAGTATATTTCTATTTTGGATCAGATTTTACCACATAATGATCAGATAAGCAGTCCTCTAAAAATTACTAACTGCAATCCCTATGCCTATTTTAATAAATTTCTTCAGACATATACATTCTGAAAGGAAAGAAATAGATACTTCTTCAGCATCCCAATGGTAGAGTGGCCTTCCTAGGAAAACGGAACCAGACCAGTAAAATAACAGCATCTGCTATTTTGACTTTCATCTTAACATGTACAAATTTCAGGGTTTCCAGCTGATCTGACAGAACACTTCCTGTTCAGGAAATAAACGTGTCAAATGATTTCTTGATTTAAAGTGATGGATCACAGTAGCTCTCTGTACTGCAGGGGTGCTATTCTCATAAAACATATGCAACCTTTATTACTAAAATGAAGGGGAATTACTCCAATATCACTTAGGGCAATTTCCTCAGCAGTCACCACATATCTCCAATGTCACAAATCCCAAAAGGAGTAGGAGGGGGGTGGGAGCTGGAGGTAGCTTGAATCCTCTGCTTAGTCTGGTGTGGGGGAAAAGGGAGAACACTATGACATGTCTGTAATTTGCAGTTTAATTTAAAAGAAGAAAGTGAAACCCTTTTTTAAATAAAAGGAACACAGTTGAAGTTTAAGTTCTTTCATGAGGTATGGGACATTTATTTTCAGAATCACTTTGATGCTTAAAAAGTTCAACACAAAGTTACTGTGGTGGTAAATGAGGGTAGTTGTAGGCCTTTCACACAATGTGATCTGAATTGTCTAAAGAAATGGGGGAAAACACAATCTTTTTAATAATATAACTCAGGTAAGGAACTAGATGCATTATATATGATCAAGAAAAGGAAGATGGCAATTTGGAAAAGTTCTAAGCAGAGGACAAAGAATACTGAGTAATGACTTACATAGCAAAGCAAGGTATCAAAGCAAGTCTCGGTCTAGTAAGCAGCATTCAGAAGGAATAGCAAGGGCTTCCTTTCCACAGTTTATTGCAAAAGCTGTACTGGGATATCCTTACCATTATGATAGCCTCATTACTTGGCAGCTGGAAATAGATAGCAAAGAATACAAAAAGATGATAAAAAAAAATCCAAGAATGTTGTAATACATAAAATTTTAAAAGAAGATGAGACATATCTCAGAAATAGTAAGAATGCCACATGCACCCCAGAGCCAAAGGCTGATGGAGCTCCATTGAAAGTAGAACACTATGTGACTTACCAGACATTGGCATAATAAAATTCCAGACTTGATATGGGAGTTGAAGTCAAGTTGTAGGATGACCTGTCTCTCACACATACCTGTGGATCAGGAGATCACAGTGAAAACTACTTCTATTGCCAGGAAACAGCTCTTTGCAACCTCCTCCAAAAAGCAAAAGCAGCACTTCTACCAAGAGCAAACCAAAACAACCTAAGGGTCAGTTCTCCAAGTCCTCACTCACAGCAAAACACAGAGAGGTTCAGGGAAGTGTAACAGTGGGGGCAAAAATGAATCACAGCCTCAGGAAAACAAAGTTCTTCTTTTGAAAACCTCCTTTTCCCTAAGTAACCAAAGCTAATCCACAGCATTCACTGAAGAGATCAAAGTACCCCTGAGATATCCTCATCTGCTGTTTGCAATTTCTTTCATGTACCAACAGGACAGGCAGAAATGAAAAGAATCTCACTTTACCTTATTGCCTTGCAACATCAATACTAAATACTAAATGGAAGTGCTGCCATCCCTTCTGTCTGGGTTCTCCTCCACACCAGAAGAACCAGGCTGTTTGTTCACACTCAACTGCCAAAGCCATCTGCACATAGCCTTATCCTACAGCTTACCCATGTTTCTGAAACAAACCTGAATTTAAAATGTGAATCTTACTGTTGAATGCCTGACATGAGCATGCACAAACTTACATGAGAGCAACCCAGGCCGCACTTCATCTTTATTTTCAGTGTTTGCCCAGATATCATCACACAACTGCAACTGTAAATGATCTTTTCTAATTTCTGTGCAGTGAGTACTTCTTCTGTTATCATCAAGTAGCTTGCAGCCTACTTGATGCTAACAGAAACCTAAAATGACAGAGCCACTCAGTACCAGCTATATGGAAAGGGAAATATTTAAGTTAGAAGGACATTCTTGCTTAAGTAAAAACTAGCAATTCCACTGGGAATTTGGTTTGGGACTCCTCCTATAGCTGCATCTAAAATTGCAAGATGATGAAAAGCTGAGCAAGCTACCAAAGGAGAAGTAGAGGTGACCCTTTTCTCTTGAAGGAGAAGGCAGTAGAAAAAGAAAGCTTACATTACGAAAGCGTAAATTTATCCTAAAATGTCTCTAGTAGACTGGCTTTGAAAGGTATCAGTTACAAGTAAAAAGTGGGGAGGCTTTTTATTGCTGTTTTGGAAGAATATCAGCTTTGAAGAAATGGGTGTGCATGAGGATATTGCCTTAACACAGAAGGCAAGTATAAATGACTATTCCAAAAGTTATTGCATGGAAGTCCACCAGACTATTAAATCATCTATCATTTTATACCATTTAGACATATATTTATTAGAAGACAAGACTAGACAAAGTAGACATCAAATTACTGTCTAAAGGGAAAACCCCAAGGAAAATATCATGTTCTAGAAGCTGGAGATCGAATGAATTGCATTTTAGATTCCTACTGATATTGTTTCCATGCTTTGACCCACTGAAATCAGAGCCTCTTGGGACTAGACACTGAACAGCACCTCTGAGAAACTTTTAATTAAATGCAGAACACCAAAGGGGTTTGCCCACAAGGCAGTGGCAAAACCAGGTGTAGAAGCCAGACCATGCTTCAGTTCTCTCTGTTTTGCAACCAGCCAGGCTGTCAATATCAGCAACTGGCTTTTTAAGAAGAATCAGATTTCATACCAGGGAGAAAGCACCGAGAAGCGCTTTTCTTGAGGAAAGTAGGGAAAAGAATCCAGTCTGCCAACAAGTCTATTTTAGCAAGGAGCCACATTACCCTGTTGTGAATAGGCTAATGTACAAATGACAGGACACCTACAAACTACAGCTCCTCTTTCCATGAAACATGAAACTTGGCTTAATTTCCTCTCTCATAATGAGCATTAAAAGCCTTAAGGTTGCACTTGTACCTTAAGCAGAATTGCACTTTTAATTTTAGCAAATCCAAATGTTCCCTCTCATTGATATCCCTGATGCCATAAGAGTATGAATTATTGATATTGCTTGACTTTAATACTTTATGCTGCTGTGGAAATGGATAGCAGACCCAAATCACAGCCTACAACTAGATTATGAAGGTCATCTAAAAGAATGCTGAGCAACCAAAGTCTGCTTCCCCAGATCAAAAGAAGGTCTGCAAATTTTCTGTTGAGTTATTCTTTCCTCTATTATTTATTAGTCATACACAGCTGAGCAAGGTTTGAAATAAAAGACTGGAATCTGAAATGCATTCCAGGAAAAAGGCTTGCTGTCATCAGCACATGCTATTGGCTACAGTATTTTGTAATGAACTGTAATTTTTAGTGACAAGCATTTACTTATGTCACAGATCTCAAACCAGCTTCTTGCAAAGCAGACCAAAGCAACCTCCAAGCAGCACAGCTAATTTCAGGTTTACTAGACAAAACCACAAAACATAGCTGAAGATAATGACCAAATGGCCATTTAGTACTGAAATGACTGATTTCTCAGAGATCCTTACAATTAAGGATCATATTCAATAGCTTACAACACCATTTATGATATCTGAGAAAAAATAGCATCTGTAGCACAGCTGGAGCAGCTGTGTTGGAAAATCAATCATTTCCTGGCAACTGAGCGACTGATTTTCCATCAATCAGTACACGAGGCATTCTGTAAGGTTTATAAAACACATAAATTTGTTGCAGAATCTGCAAATGCAATAAGTGGGTTAGAAATGTAAGAGTGATAGATAAAAGACAGGTTTAAAGCAGCTATCAGGCTTAATATGAAAAGAGCTGTATTTATGCATGCTGTAAGTACAATATTATGGTAAAACAGATGAACTGCTCAGTGTGATTAGCTTTGACAACAGATAGAGCCAAGAGTAATCCAGAAAGTAGGACTTTTTCCACTGTAGCAAACATTTTGTGCTACATAACTCTAATTTTTTGTTTTTGATAAAATGGCCATTCATGGAAACAGTTACTCCCAATTGTGCCAAGAACTCATAAATCCCTGCAAATTCCTGGAGCTTAGGCCTTTTTTCTAGAATTTTATTGGCTTAGCTGAGCCCATCAGTAACACTGCAAATCTTATCATTCTGTTGAGATTACCCCACTTCTATAATAACGTCTCCAAGCTCATTTTTAAGGGACAATAAAGATTCTAACCATTCTTCTAACTCTAACATAAAAGAAGAAGCGAGGGTGGGGGAGTTACAGCAGAAATTGTACAAGTTAGTACTAAATCTATGACATTTTAATACTCATAAAACATAAGCCTGTTGCCTTATGTCAAGACCCAGCAAGGGACTGAGATGCATTTGTGTGTAAAGTGATCGCTATAGCTCGTCATGTTACTCAACAGACCTGCAACAGTCAACAGCCCAAGCTGGCAACACTTGAGAAGTTGATATCCTCTCCCTTTGGATACTGCTGCCTCCATTTAGACATGGCCATCTGGAAGGCAAAAGCCTCTTCATACAGCATTCCCATAGTGTGTTAGGAAACTCTATTTCTCCCAGCTCCATTTTATCCAGCAGTACATCTTAAGACCCCAGTACCCCCAGCCTCTGTGCCCATCAAACATCCCCCAACAGCACTGAACTGGACCAGAACTGTGAGATATAGCACAGCCTTATACAAGTGGTGCTAACAGGAAGAGCCATCCAACACACATGCAGGTTTGTGTATTTCCTTAAGTATGCCTTAACAAAGAAAAGTTACAATGGTTTTAGATTCATGTAGAGAGGACAACCAATGTTTGGCATCCACAAAGAGCAAGGTACTTGGTTATCCATGTAGTCAGGCAATTGCAGCCAAAAGGACAAGGCAGGTGTGAGAAATACATCACAAAGTTACCACATGGCAGGCTATGGCAAATCATTATTATTAACTTAATTCCTAATCAGTTTAATTGATAAAGCCTTTCCCAATGCAATTTTCCTCCATGTCTGGGAGATACACAAAGAATAGCACAGAGGTAGTTTTCTGTGTGAGTGATTTTGGCATTTTGATACAGATTCCGGTAGATCTACGGGTCACTATATTCTATAGTGGGTACTATAATATTGCAGGGCCAAGAGACTACAATGATATACAGAAAAAGAAAAAGAAGAAAAAAAGTAAGTCTGGTAAAATGCAGCTTATTCTTTATATGATCCCCAGCTGTGAAATCCAACCCCATGGTGCCACCATATACAATCCCGTAAAACCACAAAGACTGAAAGTTTCTGATTTAGCCATACTGATCCAGGTAGCATGTCAGCAGCAAAGAGAAGTCTTTCTCTTGCTTTTTTTATTTTTTTTTTTTTTTACATTCTCAGGTGCTGTCTTCTAAAACTTTTATCAGTTGTATATGTATGTATGTGTATTGAAGAGACTGAAGAACTGAATGGTCCTTTATGAAACAGTCCCTAGAAAAATCTCAGACACTTGAAATAAAAGTAATTTAATTGACAACTAAGAATTAAAAAAAAAATTCAAAGTACTTTAACCCTCGGGAGCACCTTCTCCCCATCCCCCAAATATTTTCAGGTATGTTAACAATCTTTTTTTTTTCCTTCTTTTGCTCCAAATTTTTTCTGCTTCTAGTAGCTGTTTTTCAACATATTTGGCTTTGCCCACCATCTATTACTTTGAAAAATGTGCAAACAGAACTCAGGATCTTTGAAGCTGCGAGTAAATTTTTGTAGTAAAAAAGAAATGTTAGACTTAGAATGCCAAACAGGATTCAAACTTTCCACTAACTATAGACTTCCAGTTAGCACCAGGTTTTCAGACCAAAAGATAAAATTAAGTCGCAATATATTTGTGAATACTTGTAAACTCTAGAAATCTTTGATATTAGTTCCTACAGAAACAGACAAGAAAATGCAGAGGCACATTTTAATTACCTGTCAGGAACTAAATAAAAGATTTGTTTTATTGAATACTCCCTGTGTGTAATATAACTATGGAAACAAGTCTGAAATCCAATTGACTTTTTATTTATAGGCTCCTAAAGAGCTATTAAAACATAAAAGTGAACTACTTAAAACCTGTTTGAAGTTTTATTCTTCTTTAATGTATTTTTCACCTGTTTGATGATTGTTTATACTTTGTAGCATGATGAACTGTGACATTTTTTGCCATTTCATCATGTTGAAGATTTTGCTATATTGAAGTCAAAACATAGCAATTTTTGCCACAAAAATAAACTGCTGTAAGAAATCTGACCATGGCAAAAATGTGTTCTAAGCCAACAGTGACAAAGCTCTTCACATTCCTTTCCAAGGTCTCAGTCTGGCTCAATTGCAGATGCAGAGAACAAGGCACTTGCTGCACTGAAGATCATCTAAAGAAAGTAGTCAGATTAAAAAAGCAGTAAGAAACTGCACTGCTGGTGCAGATGTGGCAAATGGAAGCCTGGAAAGATGTGTGACTTGCATGATAGTTCTTCAGGAAGCATAAGGCAAAGGCAGGAATGGAACTCTCTACTGACACTCTGGTATGCAAATAATCAGCCAAAATTTATGTTTCTATTACTCATATGCACCACCTGATAATCTAAAAGCAATATTCTCCCTGAATAAACATTGTGGAATGCCATTTTGTGACATCCAAAATTTTGAATTGCATTCTTACAGAAGATCAAATGTAAAATATTGTCTTCATAGAGAAGATATCTCGGGCTTCACCTTAGACACGCTTCTAAATTTAACCCCAGTACAGTTCTGGTCAACTGAAATAGATGGATGTCTTGGCTCTCTAGAGGATCAGAATATAGTTTTTTAATTGTAAATTGCCTTATTTATTCATTTTTGACCAATTCTAACTGTTCAAAATCAGCTGAACTGACAACACAAACTTACAAGACAGCAAGCCACTATGTCTTGGTTATTATTCAAGCACTATTACCATTCACGACCATTGACAATCCCAGTACTTAGAATAAGCTCATTGGTGAATATCTGGTCACAGGTGTTCACCCATGGGGGGCAGAGGAAGCTAGTTCAAAGTATTTTATTTTAGTTAGTCCCATGCCTTGGAAATATTCTGGTATTTCACACACTAGCAAAATGTAATAACAAAGAAGTAGTGCTTTTATCATTAACATGTTAGTTTATCCTAGCAGGTGATAAATGCCATTGAACTACACCATCCTTCCCTCAAGGATGGACTAGATACCTATACAGGGAGTACTTAGGCAGCTGGACACTCCAGCTGATGCTCTAAAATACATGGCCTCAACAGGTCACTTCTCTGAGCAGGGAGACTGCACTAGACATTCTCCAGTGGTGCCTTCCAACCTCATTGATGCTATGATGACACCTCCTCACTAAGATCAGTTACAGGGCATGTCAGCCCTGTCCCAGCTCCCTGCCCTGGCCTTCCACAGAACTTGAATTGTGTTTGGGATTTCCTGTTCATCTCCTCAAAGGATTTCCTAAAAACCTCAGGTGTGTATCCCTCCTCTCATACAATGGAGGTCTCCATAAGGCAGTTTGCCTCCTCAGGAGACAGAAGTCTTCTTAGTGATGGGTTGAGCCAATGGAATGAACTCCCATGGGAAAGATAAACCTATTTCCTGACTTAGTTCTACCATCTTCTGGCTCCAAGTGCAAGACATTTCTTCTGCCTTGTGTTCTCCAGCAGAAATAAAAAGCAACACACAAAACCAAATCCAATCTGACAAATGAATGTACCAAAACATAATATCCTATCTTCATTCCTATCCTATTTTCTTTCCTTCTGACAGAGGGTGAGTACAGACACATGATGGATTCCAGTCGTCAGAACTATTGGTAAGCACCCAAACTGAGACAGCTGGAGCACACCCTGCAGTGCATCAGGGGGTGTGCTCTAAGGAATTATGTACACCAGAACCTGCAACCTGCCTGGCACTTATGGAGAGACATCAGTAAATAAAAACAAGAATTGTTTGATCATGGTACAATCTCTTCTCTCTCCTAGCCGAGGAGCTGGGAACAATGAAGTCAATTGTACACCAGGTGGTCCTGAAGCTTTCCTATTATTATAGTAATGTGTATACAAAATAGAACAACATAAAACACGCTTGGAAAAAATTGTTTTGTACACACTTATCTGCTTGTATAGTTTGACTTCACTTCCAATTCTTCAGTTTATTGCACAGAGAGGAGCAGGTGGGTCAAAGACATATTTCTGACTGTACAACCTCAGCTTTAATACTACTAGCCCCAGATCTTACAGTCTGGAGTGAGATATGCAGGGACATTTCTAATTAATTCTTCCTGTTTCAGTGGACCTTACTCAGTATGTCTGATAGCCACAAGTGTTTGGAGTATCCTTTCTTGCTACTGAAAACTATAGATATCTTAATACTGAAGTTCTGAAGAGTTTTGCCATTCATGTTCTGTACTCAACTTGGCTTCTGAGCTTTGCCTTGGGTGCTGAGAAAAATTGAGGCATTAGCAGTGGTAGTCACAAGAGTTTGACAGTGGCATGTGTTCTCAGGGGCTCTTGATGATTAACTTGTTCCTCCTTCTACATACTTAAATACATTATTCTGACATACCCTGCCCAATACCCCCCTCCTGCATCTACACCTGAAGGCCTGGATTGAACATAGACAGTCTTTTCCAGTAAGGAGAGGGAATTTCAATGTTTTCTAGGATGTTAACTCAATGTATTTGTGTTTCTAAAGTGTTATGTGCATACAGACTGAGAGGGGTGGTTGGTTGGAAAACATCCCACAGTTTTGGAAGCTCTGCATCAGTTGTCTAGAACAATTCAGGGTTGAGTATCATATTAATCCCTAGGAAATTACCTCAAGCAATTATCTAATTAGGTAGAGTTTTCTCTCTCCCTTTTCCCCCTTCTATCCCTTCTCTACCACCATCCTAGCTGTCGTCTCATTTGTAACCATCACCCAAGAGGCATATACGATGAGAAGGTCTCTGGCCAAGTCTCCCACTGGTAATATACAAATGACAGATTTGAAACACATTACAAAATTCCTTCATTCCTACATTCCTAAGATAGCCCAAAATACTCAGTCCTATTATGTGAAATCTGTTTTCTGCTGTGAAGATGAGAAAGCCATTCAGCTTGCAGAAACTGCTGAACAAAATGTTTGGAAATGTTACATGCATATGCAAATACACTCGCTCTGCTTAGGTGGAGGTGCTCCCTGTAGCACCACTGATTATCGGATTATCTAGAAGACATTGCATTTTTAATTTAGCTCCATTTTTTATAAGCTGTGCTAATAAAATCTGCACCCCACGGAAACCCCCTGCTCATTAGCTATTACCCACCCTCAGGCAGCACAAGTCTGTTTACATTACAAATAAAAGATAAAATATGCTCATTGCCAGCTTTCCCCTTCCCGAGGGACACTTGTCATGAATCTATCCTGCAAAACTATCTCTTCACTACTCTCCCCTGACTTCCCCTTGCCCCAGGACACTTTGCCTTCATTTATCTCTTTCGGACTTAACAAACCACTACAACTACCTTAGATCAATTTCTCAAATCACAGTTTAATTATTTAGAAGGAAGTGAGCTTTTGCTCTCCATTAAAACAACAATCTCTACCCCCAAGGAACAACATTAAATCATTGTTTAATCCTTATTACTGCCTTAGGCCTCCCTTGATACTGCAGCGTTGTTGAAACTTCATTTCAATATTTACCACTTAGATCACTTAAGGGCTGTCAGCTTTAATAAAATTTTATCAATTGGATACTTATATTATTCAGAGTTTCATAAAAATAACAAGACCTGCCTTGGTATTTCACTCATATATGGGCTAATTCCTTTGACTGCTAAGGGATTTAATTTTATTAGCATTTAAACATAATATGAGTGATTTTTTTAAAGCGATATATATTGGATGAAGTTAGTAAACAACACCATACTAAGTTACATGAATTTTTATGTATGTACCACTAGGTTTACAACTGCAATATACACAAATAAAGAACAAGGCAGATATCACTGTGCAGGTTCCTAAAAAGCCTGATCTTTGAAGAGATTTGTCTATCTCAAATCTTCTCTGCAGTGTATAGAGTAGTGACAACTCTCTGTGGTAGGTATACAATAAAGATATGCCACATTCTTGGTTTTCAGAGACTTTTGCTGTCAAAAACATGTTAAGATTTCCCACATTCAATAAAACAAAGCAAAATTTGACAGGAAGTATACCAGCTCAATCACTAGGCTACTAACAATACAGTATTACTTCATGTTCTCTCTCAAACTAGAAGACTGAACGACGCCATACCTGAAAAAGGCATTTCCAGAGATTTTGGCTATTTGGCTGTACTAATTCTAGCTGGAACAGACCATTTCTATGTAGTCCTCCAATTCCTTGGTCAACAGAGATTTCTGGAATCATCCAGCTACAACTGCAGCACAAGCACTTCCAAAACTTCTCTGGTAAGTGCAGTTTGTCACTGCATCACTAATAATCCCATGACCTTTTTAAATCTAGAAGCTACAGTTACTGTGGTCTCAGGTCTGCAGTAGGTTCCTCTGACACCAAAATCTCTAAGATAGATCCTGCTTTGACAGGTCCTAATGGCAGATCAAGTGCTATGTTTTCCAGACGATTGACTTTGCAAAGACTTCTCAGACACAACTTCTTAATCATATGGTAGAACTGCATTCTTTCTGTTAGAAGAAGGGACAGTGTTTTCCCCAAGTGGATGTGAATTTATACTTTAGGGTCAAGGACACTCCACCTCACAAATTATTCATGCGCTGCAAGTCTGAGAAATTTGCACAAAAGGGAGAACAAATACATCAAATGTGTCAGTGAAAAGGGCAAAAATTCTGCAGGCTTTAAAAAAAATTGCTTATTTTTCAAAATAAGGTTTATAGACCAACTAACATTCATAGGACTATCCATGTCTATCCATTCTGCCTTTGCATGAAAACAAATCCCATTCCACACTCCACGTTTGCTTTTAGACTTATATCTCCTTACCATTGTGACCATCACCCTCTTAGTCCTATTTTTAATGGGGTCTCTTCTAGCAACAGACTTTTTTTCCTTTGGTTTTCAATGTTTGACCTTCATCAAATCTCTTTTGAAAATATCAAATGACTTGTTTCCTGCAGAAAATTCTGGCTCTTCCCTCAGTTTTAAACCTCTCTGACTGCAGAGTTTAAGTACTTATAGAATCTAGGTACAACTTTGGAAAAAAAAAAGGTAGAGGACTTAGAAGATTGTGATTCAATTTAAATACTTCATCATACATGGAGGGTGGTGAGTGTGAACATGTCACTTATTTAGAGGTCTGGATGTTAAGTCACTTTTGTATATAGGATTCTCAACAGCTTTCCTATATCTAATCAGAAATAATTACTCAGAAATTGCATGAAACTGGAGCAGACTGAATAGGAAAAATCTCCTCCTCTGGAATAACAACAGGTACTGCATTTTAAATTGAGACTTGGTCACCCTGCTTTAACCTGTATCCACTTTGGAACACACACTAAGGTGCCAAAGTCAACTGCTTGCAAATCCTTTAACACTACTTAGCTCCTTTGAGCAAGGCTGGATTTTCATATTAAACATGATGAGAAAAGTATATTAAAACAGAAAACAAGGAACTACTCAAATTACACTTCAGATTCAGTACTGTTTCCAAAAAAAGTTTTGTCAATTATAAGTGATCAATGCTGATACACACATATTCCTCAAGTGTGTAGACTTTCAATATCTTGTGAAAAATGGTGATTGCAATTTTTAAAATTATAAGAAAACAGTACTTGGAAAACCTCACTAGTTTAGCTTAGATAGTAGGGCTAGTTAGTACCCACAATCACGATCTCCAGGAGAGTCACAGCTGCACCATTCCTGCTGATGTTGGTGGAAATTCTGCCACCAGCTTCAGCTGGAGTCAGGTTGCATCTATAAATTGTTTGGATGTATATTACCACTTATTTTAATGGCAGTAGTAGGAAAAGGCTTGAGTTGTAGACAAGGACCCTCAACATACTCAAACAAATTCAACAAAAAGTCAAAGAGCTTCCAATCTACAAATAAGCCATAACAAGGCAACTGAGGGCCACAACCGAGAATTGTGTTATACACAGCGGTCATAGTAACCTGACGGCCTAAGGTTTGATTATAATTAAAAGACACCAAGAAAGGCTTAATTTTAAGTGGGGCCTAATAATTAACATTGAAGTTGAAAGAGTAGTAAAGCAGGGAGCATAACAATTAAACATGCCTGAGAATATAAATATATGGATATGAAGTGCAGAGTGAATGTTGCCAATTTTCAAGTCAATTTTCCTAGAGAAAGCTCTAGTGGGGCAGACAAAAAACAGAGCTTATAAAAGAACCTGGTTGCAACCTTAGCCACAGTCTTGACCACAGCTTCATAATAAAATTACTAGTATATTAAGAATGTGAATGTGGGGTGATACAGAGAAGAAGATGTGGCCCCCATAGCTGGCTGGCAAGCCAACTGTGATTTTAACTAAAAGCAGATGGTTTTCAAGAACGAATAGGTGCAACTTGCTCTTTTATGCAAGTCACGCTCAATACACAACCATTTTCTTAGATGTACACCTTCAGCACAGGAGTTCATGTGGCCTAAATTGAATGTAATAATCCAGATGGGAGTATAGCTATTCTGCATCCTTTCAACTGGAGGGTCATGTTACGCAGCCCTCCCATTTAAAAGCATATAAAACCCCAAGCTATTCAGCATGCAGCTGAGAGTGCAAGGGCTTTAATCTTTACATTATCCATATGAATGCACTTTCTATTTTTGTTTATTGTGCCACACAAACCTAATTGCTGCTGCTTTAGAGCCAGCAATCCCTAAAGGGCAACAAATAACCTCAGGCTTGGGTAACGTCAAGTTTCACTTTTTGGTCATCAGTTCTAACTTAACCCAGGTCAACCATGGCCAAAAGCTGTCACCAGCTGGTGGTGTATGTATAGCCCGTGATCTGAATCCACCTGCACATATAAAATGAAGACAAAGGAATGCCCAGAAAGAGGAGCATGATCAGTTGGCTGAACTGCAGCATAAGCAGAGAAATTGAACTGTACCCATGTCTAAGGAGGATCCCTGTAGGCAGATGGGGATTTAAGAGCTGCCCTCATTCACTAAAATATTATTTAGTTGGGAAAGCATTTCAGAAACCTCCAAACTCAGCCCCTTACTAAAGGGCAAAGCTTCACCAATATCACTGAGTGGTGACCTGAATTCATCAAGTACTACTTTCTTAAGAGGATCTGTGAATTTTAAAGCACTTTTTAATAATTTCATATGAAATCTACTTGATGAATTGATAGATTTTAAGAAATGTCTTCAGAAGAATGGGTGAAAACCTGGATAATTTTTTCTGTTTGCTAGTTTCCCACTTTTCATTTTGTCCTCTTGAGTTAGATTGAAATATGTCAAATTGCGTGAGCTGTTACCTTATGGAACTTCTTACTCACAGAATGTATCTTTTGTTACATATGGAGGTGTTAATTCCCAGATAATCAAAAGCTGAATTAGTTCATAATGAAGGTGAAAGACTCCCTGGTTTATGTTGCTGCTGAGCCTTATAGGTTTTCTTGTTTTATTTTATTCAAAGAACTATGGGGTGTTAACAACTTCTGCAATAAATCAAATAAAAGTAATATAAAACAAGACCTACCAGTAGCTCCATCCTCAGTTTTGCCTGCACAAGGAAAGGCAGCTTGGCATCATCACAGGCACATTGCTAAACACTGAAGCATAAAAGAAGCACAGGAACTTTTACCCGTGTGCCTCCTGAGCCTTGCCTTCTTGTCTAAATCTTTGAAACCAAACAAGCTGTTTAATTTAGCCATTTTCCATGACAAAAAGCTGCATAGCTCTGGAAAGAGAGTTCAAGAAATCACTCAGGTAATCCAAAAATAGTTTGCGGTATGACTCTAGCCACACATGTCCTCCATGTCTATGAATCGATTCAAACTTGTGACTGATTACAACAGGCCAAAATGGATACTGTTCATTCAAGTTATCGTTCAAAGTAGATGATGATATACGTTCGCAACTTTATGTTCATCAGCTCCACATAAAATTACCAAAAAGATCAAAGATAACCAGTGCTGCTTTCCCTTAAAGATTTATCATTTTTACTTGAAAATTATACAAATTCTATAATTTTAATAAAGCGTGCACATAACTTTTTTTTTTCCCCAGCACTCATTCAAGGATGGAAATCTTGAAGATTTCCATACAGATGGAAATTTGAGATACACAGAAAGTGGCCGAACCCACCAAAGTTACCCAGGAAGGAGTTTGAGCCTAAGTCCCTTCAGCAGAATCTCTGCCTCATGACTTCCTCAACTTGGAAATACTTTCTACTCTTTTTACAGTTAGCACTGCAGCATGAACTCTCCAACCCACGTGTTCACTGAGTTCACCCACTGACTTCCAATGGATTAATTCTGTTTCTTTTTCATTCCTCTGTACTTGAAAGCAAACTGATCACGAAAAAACAAAATATTGTACAATTTCTGCTGCATTTGGGAAACCCAGAAATGCACAGTGCTGCTACTGTTCAATCCAATAGTAATCAGCAATGCAAAGATGCAAAATAATGCCTTTAAAGTGATGTCTCTCTTTGGTCACCCATTTTCAATAAAAATAGGAAATTCTACATTCAGGTTCAAATTTTAAAATTTCCAAATTTTAAAAGAATGAGATACACAGTACACAACTAAGGCACTCTAGGCAGTGACTCACATTTGAACAGTTACATCATGAAGATGGTTCTCCATTTCCCCAAGAAAGAAATGTTCTGTTTGGATCAGTCTTCATTTAAAAGGCAGATGACAATCACATGCAATGCAATTTTGTATTATAAAGTGATCAGAATAAAACAAGGGAAAGATAAATCAAAATGCACAACCCAAAATCTGTTTATGTTATTTGGAGACGCTGTGGATTTGTCAGTTACTGTAGAAGAATTTCACAAAGATATAATTAAACTCCAAAATCAAATCACCCTTTCCCCCCTCTCATTATATACAGGCTGCTTTATAACAAGGCATATTAAGAATACTTACCTTACTTGTATGAGAAAAAAAAACCCTGTTTACTTTTATTATCAAGCAACATATTAAGAACCCCAGCCTGTGAGTGCCATACCACTTTTTAAAGAAACTAATTGCAAGCCACTTTCAATATTTCTTCTGTTTTTAATTTAATACCCTCAGAGATACATAATTGGGCTGGAAGGGAGAGTATTCACTGAAGTCATGAATTTGCTGTATAAATACAAACAAGAAGGAAAGCTAATACAGTAAGGGACTGTGGGATTAATTTTGAAATTGTCTGATTAGTGGATTGCTGCCCGTCAATAATTGCCTTAGATGTTCCCAAGGCCCCATCTTTATTGGAGTCTGGCAAGTGCATCTGCCCACAGATTCCGTCAATCAGGCCTTGCAGCTGGGAGGGTCTTCAGAGAGAACACAATTGTAAGTCTGCTGGGGCAAGTTGTTAGACAAAGCAATATATATCAGGCATGATGAACAGTCAATCTCTGTGCCATTGAGAACATTCTACTTGCTCATTGCTATAAGCTCCTTCAAGAATTATTTTCACAAAGTACTGTTTGAGTGAAATAATACCAAAGGTGTTTCTGCAGGATACAGCAAGAACATTGCACACACCTAAATTACACAGTAAACTTGGGCCTCATGCCTTCCTCCACTCCTTTTTAAAAATTTTTGCTGCTGAGATGATCTTTGCTCCCTTAGGATGCTATTAGAAAAGTATGGAAGTATGCAACACTGGCATTTTGCAAATGCTAAAGCCACTGCATGGATAAAAGAAAAATTTATAAAATCATACAGAGAATCCAAAGTCCATCTTGCTAAGGTGCACCTTCATTTAAACAATTCTTTAAATAAGTAATTTCCATAAATCTTTCTAAGTGAAACACAACCTAAAAACTTGTCTCTCTTTTCTGCACCAGTAGAAAACTATGAACATGTTACCCTCAACAAAAGGAAACATGAAAAAATATTATTTGGCCTGATGGTCTGCAGAGTGAAGTTTTTCTGACCAAAACCATCCTATTTCTAAGATCACAAACATACATATTTTTAAAGCTCTGTATAGCTTGTTTCTTGCATGTCCATTCCTAGATATATCTATGTCTGTCCTGCCAACATTTAGCCAGAAATACAGAAAATAGATTCATCAATGAGCATAGTTTACAAACAGAAATAAAATAAGGGAATAAAGATGGCACATATATTTATATTTTTGCTATGCAATGAATACATTAGATGTTAATTTTTAGCTATCCTTGTATGTGTTTGAAGTCATAAAAAAGAGCTTCTGGAACACTGTAATTGCTTACATGTAAAACAAAGTCTCCCTCCCTTTTATTATGACCAGCAAAGCTTCAGTTTGAAATGCAGATCAACAACACTAATGTTGTAATCAACACTAATTTACAGCCCATATCAGTAGCTTCTGTGGATTTGACAAGGGAGCTGATACTCCCAAAACACAGCATCACCTGCACAGAGACTCACCACCTTTGTGTAAATTCCATTTGAACAGTCACAGTCCTCCTTGGGTCCAACTGAAATCCCAGTTCACTGCCAGTAGGCCTATGGCTGGTTGGGGGCTTCCCCCATTTCAAAGGGGCTCAATAAATCTTACAAAAGGGATCCTGTACTGAGATGCCTGGGATGGAATCAGATGGAGCCCACTGGAACTGGATGGGCTCAGGACTGCTGTCCTACCTTCTGCTCTTACACAGGCTCTAGTCTCTTTTTTAAAGAACAGTGCAGGAAAGGGCAGACATAAGAAATCTCTGGAAAAAGACTTTCCTTCATGCTGCAAGGGAGATAGAGAAAAATACAATTTATCCTTAACTTTGACTTATGGTTATGCTATGGATAGGCACTAAGCCATTGCCTTGCCTCAAATGAGGTCACATAACACTTCCCCTGCAGAGTCCATGCCTTGTTTGATACAGAGATGGGCACTCCTCTGATCCTTTATTAACTTTTTCCACATTTGAAAATCAAATCATACGGTATCTCAAAGTTCTCCTTGAATAGACAGTTTGTGGAGCACTATGCCTTCCCACACAGTTGTGATCCAATAGCCACTAAATCAGTTAATACTGTAACTGTCACCCCTATTATATGGGAAGTGTTCTAATATTTCTCACAACATACCCAGATACAAGTTACACTTAAAAGGACATAGAACACATGCTGAAATAATGAAATTGTACTTACATTTGAAAACAAAGCTCTGCAGCACTCTGGTTTCCCTCATTGTGAATAACTCACTGCAGATCAGCATTAGGGAAAAAAAAAAGACAATAAAAAAAAGACTGGCAAAGACAAATTTCAATAAACCAGTGATATTCTGGTTCAACAAAGACAAGAGGGAAGACTTGACGAAGCCACTCCTCTCAACTGAAAAACTGCTTCAGAAGGCTTTAACTGAAAAACTGCCCATATGGGCAACCCATATGGTTGGTTTTGGACAAGACCTGAACCTCCTCTCCCATAGGTGGGAATTTTCTTACTGTTGTTTTGCTGGTCTCTAAAAAGGGTCAGATTGTCACACAAGTGACACTGGTTCCCAAAAAAACACACTACTGCAAATTGATCCAAGTGAGAAGCTTAATACTCTGAAATATTGGAAACAACTGTGCCAAAGACTGTCAAGGACTTCAAACCACCAAAGCAGACATTTTCCTTTCCTGTCATTTTGAATGACACAAAATCTTCTTATAAGTTTAATGAATGACAAAATTTGAAATTCACTTCATAAGCTTTGCCAACACTCCTTCTTTTCCATGAAGAGTGACCATGTATCATCAGACACAAAAAACTAAAACTCCATCAACAGCAAACATTGGACAATGTTTCTTTTCTTTCAGCTCTGACATTATTACTTATTCTGTGTCCCAGAAAACACAAGGCCTCATAAAACACACTGAAGATTAACATGTCTGGGCTACTTTGGACCAATTCTAAACTGGACAGTCCATAAGAGACAACACCTTGAGAACAGGCTTAAATTTAAAACTGAGTAACTATCTCACACATAGAGCACTCCAGGAAAGATTGTATTTCAGGCAAGCAAAGAGGCTAGCTAACAAGCATATGCGTACATAAAAAGTTAATCATCAGTACAGATCTGAAATCAGTGAGGCTGTGTGTTCTTGGAAAAAAATTCTAGCCAGTATACAAAAAGCAGGATTTTCTGCTATTTTCACTTTTAACTGGCTCTGCATCTACCCACACCATGCACTAAATATAGCCACACAGTTATTTCAAGGGATTGAAAAAAGGTATGACAAAACAGTCTTTCAAGGACTCTTCCTGCTGGGTAAAAATGATAAAAATTCTGTTGGTTGCCTGTTATATGATGACGGACAATGCATACGTCACACATGACAGCTGCACTCTCTCACCCAGAAGTGCTGATGAGCAAGGACTGATCTACTAGTAAACTAGCTAGAAACAGCAACACTGGCAAATGAGAAGCAAATCAATTAAGAGCACATATTTTGTGTTTCTCCCTCTTGAAGCCAGTTAGTTCCACACTACTCTTTAGTTACAATATGCACTGATATGAGATATGCAATTTCCATTAGCTATAACAAATAGTTATGCTTATTTTTCACCTTCATGGGAGGTACAGGAAGCAAGAGACAACCAGGTTCAGATTCTACAACTATTGCATTATCACTACATTACTGCTATTTGCATTTCATCATTTTAACTTCATTCCCATAAGACCATTTACATCTTGCAGGATGTTCTTCCCCACATCCCTCCATTTCCTGCCCCTTCCTCTTCTCATCACACAAAAAAGCAATCATGGTGCCATATAGCTTCTGGTATGTGGCAGTTTCCACTCTCTGCCAAGACATTCCACACATTTAATTCTGAGGTGAAAGTACTTTCCTAAGATTTCACTTCTATTTGGTCTTTGTAAATGACCCTCAAGCATAACAGTTCCTCTCATGACATTATTTCCACATACCTCATTGTGACTCAGATGCAAAAAATTCTCTGCTTGACCACAAATAAAGGCAGTCTTTCCTAGAAATATGACTGTCATTGAGATATGATAATGCAAAACTCCAGCTTAGCTGATTGTATACTGAAAACACTTTTTATTTAGTAACATACAAGTGCAGCAGGATAAATAGATCTGTAAGATAAGAAAAAACCCCAACACTCCAATTAACTTTTCTGAGGTGCTGGTCTCCTGATTATTGCTTAAACACAATGTCTCAAAAATTAAAAGCCTGAACTCAACCAGATTTAATAAAGGTAAAAAAGTAATTCAGTTTACTAAATGCTCCTGTCTTTGTTGTTTCTTCTGGAGAAAAAGAGAGGGAAACAAACCAAAAATTTCTAATAATAACAATTGGACTGCTGTGTTGAACATGCCTTAGTGTTTTTCAATTCTAGAAGTCAAATAAGGTAAAAGCTCTATTTAGTGAAACAAGGGGCAAGGTGATCAATTTCAAACGTGTCAGCTCCTAGTCAGGGACAGAAAGTATAAAAGATGAGATTTCAGTGCTTTACCCCGAACTTTTGTTTAGATTTAAAATGCTCATTTGGATGACTCACCTTGATCTGGACGTGGCCATCAGGTCTCTCTCAGTTTCAAACATGGAGAATCTCTTAGGATTCTTGATGCAGCTAGAACATGCTCACAGGAGACCTAACAGTTATAGAAACAGCATGAAGCCCAACAGACTTGAATAAAAGCAGCAGTCTCCATTGTGGAAGCTAACACAGAAGCAATACTCTTGCACGGGTCCCTCCCAGATTGAAGAATTTTGTTATTCCAAGTTACAGAATTTGTTATTTCATGCTTGCAGAAGCTGTAGTAAAGCCTGTGGTGCAATACATACACTTCTTATGACTTGCTGTTCATCTCCAGGGGTCTACAAATTGTCATCACTTGCTGTTATATCTGACTTATATCTGATAAAATGCCCAACCATAATTCTAGATGGTCAGCTCCTAGAAATACCTGTCAATAAGCAGTGATCTCCAACAGCCTCCTGGCAGGAGGTACCTGCAGCCAGCACAGAGTTACAACATCCACCAGAGGGACCATTTAGAGGCTCAAGTGGAAACAGGCAATTGAAGTTCTCTATAAACTAGTCACTGAGGTTTGCTGTGAGAAACACAGACACATCATTTACTTGTGAAGCTTTATAGAGTATGGATTCAAAGGGATTTCTCAAAATGAAACACTTCTAAACAGTTACAGTTTCTACATGCCCATGAGGCAGGTGAGGAAACTTTGGGACCAGTAAACAGAGGTGCTCTCAAACCTTTAGGTGGTCTCTAACAGGAAGGAATATGGAATTACTGACTGGCCCAACCTTTACATAGCCCTGGAGACACATGAACTCCCTCTCAGCTCTTTCTGAAACCTTGAAAAAAAGGGAGACAGAGAGTAACATGGACTGGCATTACCAGCTTGTACCTTCCACTGTCTCACAGGATTGATAGTCTTGAAGCTGGATGTCCTTAAGCAGAGCTAAGTAGGTACATGAACGACTCTCAGGAAGTCTAGAAAAACAAGGTGCTATTCAAGAACTCACTCAGCACTCACTTCACAGTGGGTAAGGCTCCTTATAGAAAGCTCTGAAATTAGACAAATATGATTCATGTTTGGTTTCTAGCTTCCAGGCATAGAGTTTCCAAGTGTATTTGTTGTTAAATAAATACAGACACCAAGTTCAAGACACACTACCACAAAGCTGTTAGATTATTTGTTCTCCTGAATTATGCATTACTTTCCCGTGGTATGCAGTTTTTCTAACACAAGTACCCCACAAAGCCCAAATTCCAGCATGTCTATATGCCATATGGACCAGCTTCTCCAAACGTCTGCTCCTCATGGAAATTCTATTTGTTTTCCTATTGATTTTATTATGTTTAACAGCATACTAAATCATTCCTGAGGTTGACAAGTTTCTGGAAAATTGATATATGCTGTCTAAAACTGCCTGAGGCAAGAATAAAACCAAAACAAATGGCTTCTTTAAAACTCTTGTTTTGCATTACTACAGCCAGGCATACAAGTGCCATCTTGCTTAGTAGAAAAATTCTTCTCCTTTGTGTAATATCTGAAGCACAGGAAATCTTTAGAAGCTCTTCTTATGTGTCTGCATATCAGGGGAAGGTGATTGCAAAATACCAGACTCTGTGAGTGAGGGTGGGACTAAAAAGGCAGACTGTCATCCAAGATCAATGAGCTGGATTTTCTCTCTGGGGAGAGGTGGAACTACACTACAAGGTGTGTAGATGCCTTGGAATCTACAGCTTAAGGCAAAAGCAGAAATTTTAGTGAGACTTAAAGACTTGTATTTAATTCTTCAGAGAATCTGTACTTTAAAGCAATTAACTAAGACCAGGAGGAAGCAGGAGTTTGTTGAAAATTTTGAAGGCTGCACCAGTAAGCACTATTGAACTTGTCCAAAGATTGGACAACATTTCAAATGGGAAAAAGCATCCATTCAGGAAAAAAAAATCATGTCTTGGTTCAGAAACTAAAGGCGAAGATGAATTACAGAAAACAGGTTTGATGCTTTGATGTCAAAAATCTGAACATCACAAGAATTCAAGATGAAAACTGAGAATTACATTAAGAAGAAATAATTTTTTAATCTCCAAAGATCTGACAAAACCTGAGAAGTTCACATTGTGCATATTCATCCTTGTCAGACTCTCACTAGGCTGTTTTAGCTGCTGTGTTCTGGCAAAGAAAAAAAGAAATTGCAATGGAAAAATACTTTTGTGGGAGGTAGTTAAGGCACAGCACTAGCTGACAAATAATGGGATTACATTTGCAAAGCTGCAGACATGTAAGACATATTACATGAAGTCATAAACTTCCCATTTTGGTGTGGTAGCATTTGAAGAGATAGACATGATGTTCCCCTACAGTCCCTGTGGTGACACAGGATAAGCTGCTGAGTTACTCTATGGAGAAAGCAAACTGTTTATAAGTACGTACAATGAATTGTGGGTCAGTCTTCTGAATAGGTAAAATGCCTCTTGTGAATTAACAGGAGAGAAACAGTCTCAAGATGTCTTGCATTTAGAGAATTTCATGACAATCCAAGAGACATACACAAAAATGCAAAAGATGCTACGGTCTTCACAATATTACGGATTAAGAAAATTAATTTCAGTAACAAATAAAATACCAGAGAAAGAGAAAATACTCTTTATATTATTCACTAAGTTGAGCTTCAGGAAATCAAGTTTATCTTCTCGTTAGAGAAGGCCAAGAAAATCTAGTTAATTTGCTAAGTGCTTAGATCATTCTACTGATGGACATACTGCTGTAAGTGAATGTATCACCTGCAGAAAAAAAATAATTTCAACTTCTTTGTTTTCCATCTCTATTTTCCAAGACAGTAACATGGTATTACAGTTTCTAATTTCATAACAACAAAATCTACCTTGCAGAATTATTACAGGAAAATTTCAAAAGGCCTGCAAAACATATTTCCAAGCTTTAACATAATAGAAAATGGTTGTCTTTTCTTCAGTGGACAAATCCATTGAACCTAGTAAGATCTTTTTTCATCTGTTAAATGATTATTTAATCTCCAAAATACACTGTCTACAGCTGGCTCATCATTTTGAAAACTAAAGCACAGAGCTGGGAGCTCAAACCATGGCAGTCTTTTCCTAACTCATGCATAGACCCTGTGCCAGCAGCTACTTGGACATTTGTAGTTAGAAACCTTATCATTGAAGATCTTTGACACTTGCTATAGTGTATTTGGGCTCATCTGTTGCAGACCAGAGCTTCTGCCAACTTACAGGCAAACAGGATGACTGCAAAGGAATAAATGCCCAACACACCAAAACTCCCTGTAATATACACCTGTAAACTCCCTCTACATACATATGTGTGTGTAGAGATATATATATATATATATATATATATATATCTGCTGTTGCTAGAAACTAATCTTCCATTTGAAACACCACCAAAATACCACAAAACCAAGAAGTCTCTAATTAGAAGAAGTAAACCTCCTGTGCTAGGCACTCCTAGCAGGAAACAGTGAGCAATCAAAGTCTTGGTGATCAAGCACATGTTGGAATGAAAGACAACTAGGACTGTTAAATTACTTGTAGAACCAGTACACTGAGAAAAGATGGACAGAAATGTTTTTATTTTGCAGAAGTAGTGAACAACACAAAATGTCTTTTGACACCTTTGAGTAAAGTTCCTTAAACTGCAAGGTACATCCAAATGTGTTAATCCATGATAACTGAACAAACAAAAATAATGCAGGTAAACAGACGTCAAATAAATTAAAGATAACTATTTCTAAACCATCAATAGTTTTAGTAGATTTTTTTTCCTCAGTCTACTTTTGATGCAACATCATTACCACTTAACTTCAAAAGATCATTTTTTTCCTGCCACTAGGAGCCCTCCTTTAGACTGTCAACCAGAAAACAAGCAAACTGAATGGCTGTTTTTTGGGAGGGGAGCTACAGATGTATCTGTTCGAGCAGTACTAACTGAAGATTAAGACAGCAAATCTTGCACAGACAACAGATAAGAGATCTGTCTGACAGCCCACTGGAGCTTCATTTGCTCTGCAGACAAAATAACAAGGTTGCTTGGAGGTAATCCAAAAAACTGTTCCAACAATTATTAACAGAAAGGATACAAGAAATGTGGTAAAACTGTTAAACTAAAATTAAAAAAAAAAAAAAAAGCAAGGCGCTGAAAGTTTCAAAATGTGTTCAACATTCATTAAATGCCCGACTCTCCATAACCTTGCTGACATTACTTATCCTTTAAAGTCAAGGCTCAGTTACTGAAACCCCTCTCATAAAACACGAATAAGATCCAATGTTATCCTCAGGCGAGGAATATCAACATTAAGCACTTTAACTTCCACTCTTTCTCCAGGACCTAGGCCCAGGCTTCTTCTCTTCTTCACTTTAGAGAGTTTTGCTTCTGTTATGTTTCGCACTGGAATCAAACCTGCTTTTCCCACACCAATATCAACAAAAACTCCAAATGGCGTTGCATTTTCAACTTTTCCAGTCAAAACAGCACCAACACTTAAGTCTTCAAAGCAGACTATGCTTCTCTTGAAGTCAGGTTTATCAAAATCTGTTACAGGAAACAAGAAACACAAATAAGACTCTGGAGAAAAAGGGTTTCTAAGAGTTGTTTCCAGATGATTTCTAATTAATAAGTCATCCCAAGGTAGATCTTAGGTCCCAAATACTGCTTTCTGTACATTTTAAAATAAAGACCCATCTGTGATAACTTGTTTCTTTTATTTTGTGAATCACTTGAAAAGACTTAGATTATTGAGTAAGTACACTGAATTTTGTGTAATTTTTGTAAACTATCATAAGGGGATCAGAAGCATGTTGTATAGTAAGCAGTGACTGAAAGATTCTTTGAATTTTCTCAGATCTAGGGAGAAAACACTTGAGGTGACTCGAGCTACATCAACTATACATCAAATTCTATTCCTGTAGAAATTGCTACAAATTCACAGGAAGATGAATACTCAGATTCATCACATACTAAAAGAAAAGTCAGCAAGGCATTGTTCTTAGGCTTGGTGCTCATCTGTACCATGACATCACATGAGCTTCATCACAGTGCTGCCTTGCACCAACAACTTGAAAATCACACAGGCATGATCAGAAGCAGGGATTATACGGGGATATTAATGTTCAAATTCTGTATTTAAGAGCACAGATAGATTTTTTTAAACTCTTTTATTTCCCTACCATTTTCAGCTTCTGTAGAAAACATTTCTGAGTCATCTGAATAGCTCCTCTTTCAATCTTTTCCTACCATAGTTTGACCTTTTCAAGATATAGTAAGGATTGAGATTTTCCACAAGGAACATCACCAAACCAGAATTGCAATAATTTTTCTCTGCTTGCTTTTGAGAAATAAAATTCAGCCTGAACAAGTTTATAGCTAAAATGCAATGGAATTTAATCAGTCTCCGGATCTGCATTGGCTTTGCATGGCAATTTTTCAGTAGGGAGGGGTGTGTGTGTGTGGGCTACTGTGAGTGGTGGCTTTGCCTGTATCCAATAGATCCACTCCTGTCCAAGGTCAAGCCCATTAATAATGGTGGTAAGTGCCTCTGGGATAAAATATTGTAAAAATAAAAAAAATTCCCCGTGCAACAGCAATTGCAGCCCAGGAGGGAGAAGTGAGCATATGTGACAGAAACAGCTCTGCAGACAAGGGAAGGAGGAGGAAGAGCTCCAGATGCCAGACCTGAGATTCCCATACAGCTTATGGAGGGCCCTACACCAGAACAGATGGATGCCTGAAAGAAGGCTGTGATCCTGTGGCAAGCCCACACTAGAGCAGGTTTTCTGCCAGGAATTGTGACCTCATTAGGGAACAATGAAAGCCTGTTTCTAAAGGACTTCATTCCATAGAAGGGACCTATGCCAGAGCAGTTCATGAAGAACTGCAAGGGACTCATGGGAAGAACTCATGATGGAGAAATCCATACAGCTATATAAGTCTACTAGGCTGTTCTCCAGCCATAGTCTGTCTAAAGTAATATTGAATGTTCTAGATCAGCATAATATGAATATTTCCATTGAAGATTCTCTTTTTTGCTTTTATGTCTTCCTACGTTATTAGTCTATCCTACTGTAATTTAGATGTGAGATCACCAGAAGAAATTGAGACATAGAAAATACATATTTTCAAGATCACTAGTGAGGAATATTTAAAAAATAAGCATGGAAACCATTCATGAACTAAAAAAGGGGGACAGAAATGTTAGTTTGGCTGGTTTTTAAGCATGGGTTTATTTGTTATTACAAACCTTCATCTTTGCTGTCTACCTTTATCTCCCGCTGTTGTAAGAGAATCCAGCTGTAATTTTCATTACACAACAGCGTCCCCAGATGTTTAACTTCATCTTTCTTTTCCTCTACCTCAAACTGTTCAGTACCACTGCAGGTTTTAACCAGGGTAGGTCATGAGCCACGTGCTTCATTTACACTGGTCCCCCAGAAACCAGGGCAATAGAAGTGCGGAACTACACACTACTGCTCCACAGAACTTTATTGCTACTGTTTCACCTTGGTCTCAGCATTCCCCTTTGTGATGGAGAGCCAACACAGATTCAATCAGTAGAAAGTCAACATGTTGAAATTATTTCATTTGTTAACAGCCATACAACTCCCCTTCCTATGGCTGAAAATGCCATGATTTAAGACAGGATTCACACTTACCTACAAAACTGAAAAGAAATATCTGACTATGATATAGCCTTTACCTTGACTGAGAAACATGTCCATGAAAATCTGCTACTGATTTTAGAAGAAGAAAATGTGCTGTTTTAAAACTATTATGTGGAACAAACAAACTGAGATTACAACCTTCCAAACCGAGGTTTACCTGTTCGGATGTCATAGCCTTCAGGCTGAGTGAGTCCATCAATGATCAGCTGCAGTGTGTGCACAGTGGTATTGAGCCTTTTGGCTGTGCCTTCCAGTCCTTCCTTTTGAATTACTACATTTACTTTTTGCTGCATATCTGATTTTCCTATGTCAGCTGCATTTCCTCCAATGAGAGATAAAAACCTAGGAAGTTCAAAGACAGAAACATTTGTAACATCCTTTAGTGGGAACTGAACCTTTGCTCGATTATTTTTTCATTGATGCATGAACAAAACTTCCGATAAACTATATGAACAGTTTCTCAAGTGCATGTCCTCTCAACTCATCACTGATCTGACACAAGTGGAAATTTAGAGTCTATCTGTATATATGTATCTTCTGGAACAGATTGCAAAACTAGATGCAAAATAATAAAATGCAATTAAAATCTCTTCTCAGACCAATTACTTCATCTCACAATAAAACTGAATTTCCTTATTACCGAAAGATGTCTTTTACCATGAAAGTTCCTAGAAATCAGTAAGAGTTCTAGAACAATGTTGTTGCAATTGTCACTTGTGTTCAAATTAGAATGAATGGCAATTTAGTAAAGCAACAATGAATACTCAAAATATTAATTTAAGAATCTTTAAACCCAACTTTAAAAAAACTTTACATGAAACACTTCTCTTGTCTGTAAACTTCATGATTAAGAACAATTAATTTTTCCTGATATGTGATCTCAGCCACGACCTGCATCTCATCATGAATGAGCCTCATCTACTCTGCTTTATCAGGGCCGTTATCGTTGGCAGGAAGAACAATATTCTTTTGCATGTTCACCACCACAGCAGGCAGGTAGAATTATTGGTCCTGTCCTCCAGAGTCTGATGAAACATTCCTTCCAAATTCCTAAAAGAGATTCCTTTTTCCTGCTTTGCAACAACTGTAAACTACAAGTCTCAAAAGAAGAGCTGACCAGCAGGTTCATGCCCTGAACTTGTTGGAAGACATTCCAGCTCTATAGGAAATCAAAAGCCCCTGGTACTCAACCTCCTTTCCCCTGCCAAAATACATGCAGGGGATGCATTTTTATCAAAAATCTGAGGCTAGTATTTCTTTTGTCAGGAGACCCAGAGTATTTTTTGTTTTATTTTTTTTCCTCTTTTTAACCCAAGGAACCAACTGAGATTATTTCAGGTGGTGAGCAATAGGAAGTTATATGGATTGAAACAAAAAACTGCATTTATTTTTGACAAAATATAAATGGAAGAGACATAATTAAAGGAATATCTGACTTTCAGTCAATCACAGAATTCGCCTTTGAGCATAAGGGCAAAACTTCACTTAAAAATGTCCATTAATTTTGCTAAAGGAGGACATCTGTTACAACTTCCACTTTACTGAATTCAAGTACAAGCATAGTGACTTAACTGTACAGGTAGCTCAAACAAAGAGATTTGGACTTGGTAGTGATAAATATAATGTTCACTAATTCTTTTAGCGCATACACATCTTTCATGTAGCAAAGTATGATAAAAATTAGTAACGACACCGTGGATGTTGGTGTTCTCCATATTTACAGAATTTTGCTTTGACTGCATATCAACTTTTGACATCACTTTTTAAAGTAGTTTAAGGTGGTTTGGAAGCAAAGTATACAGCAAAACAGATGCAAAATGTTCTCTAATATCAAGTGCAATTTTTTTTCCTGTAAACTAACAAATCTTACCACTACTATTCGAATATTTTGTCTAATAACAGATATGAAAAATATCTGTTCTGTTCTGTGAAACAAAACCACCCTCTTTTGCAAAGGAGCCCCAAAAGTGGTTGCCATGATAATGCTGAAAATAGGCCCAGGTGAAGTGTTCCTCCCCAGACTGCTGGGGGCTGCTGGCTGCTAACACTGGACAATGCCCCACCAGAGCACTAGTGACAGGCGGCAGCTGTCCCAGCTTTGACTGACGTGCCAGATGTAACATGACAAACCCGACCAGACTCATGACTCAACCTTCTAAATAATGTATGCTTTACCACCCACCCCTATAAACAAGTTTGCTGACACTCACGTACTTGGCTTTATTTCACTTCAAATGGAAACTCAGCTTGAGTATGTCTAAGTAGCATTTTCTCACCATTAGGATTTCACAAAATGACATTGACTTTGTAAATTGATCACGGGGTGGGTTTCACCACTGAGAAGTGTAACCACACAAAACAGCCACCAGTGCATATTAAAAAAAGCCCTGTTACATACAAAGATGTCACATGTGTGGATAATGCAATCAGAATGAACGGTGTTATATGCACATGGCTGGAAAGAAAAACAAACAGGGCACAATCCAAGTGCCTGAGCCCTCAAGTACAATTCACTAAAAGTGTTTTGCCCTCTGCTCCTTCCTCACCTCCCTCTGGACATCCCAAAGCATTTATCTGAAATGAAAAAGGATTCCTTGTCTAGGCAAGGGTGGTAGGTTTGGGTCCTATGTTATCAATTACAATTGCGTAAATAACTTATTATTGTGGTTACTGCTCGCAGGAAAATTTTGGCTCCACCTGAACATGATGCTTATACATCATGTGCCCAAATCTAAGTACATGAGAAGTCCCACCAACTTCTACAGAATTTTAATGCTCTAAAAATCACGAATTTTGTTAAGAATATTTCAGAATTATGGTTATATATCACAGGCAAAACAGAGCACTGTAACAAAGCCCAGCATGCACATGTGCAGAGAAGAAATACTCTCGATAAGAAACAGTACTATTTGTATTTTGGAAACTCTCACCATTTTAGAACAGGCTTTGGTAAAATCTATGTATTAAAGTATTTCCAAATTAAAGTAACTTGTTAGTGATTGCAGATGCAGTTAGTTTTAGAAATACTGTTCAATCTAATTACATATTTAATGTACCATTTTTACTCAAATGAATATAGCCTGAGGGCGCTTGGACAAAAAAAAAAAAAACCAATAAAAAAAAAGCACAACTCTGACTGATAGTGGTGCATTATATTGATAATTTCTATTTTCAAATGTCATTGCTAAGAAAAAATTTATTTTTCTCCTTATTAAAAACGCAACACAACAACTTCCTCCACAAGGTATTTCTAAATCAGGAAAAAAAAATGCAGTTGGTTGTAACACTCAGATACAACTATGAGAGGGAAAAAGAGGTTTCCCTTAATTTAAATATTTTGATCTTAATGTTAAACGATCTCACTACAATCCTTGAAATATCTCACTCACACAATTTGTAAACAACAGCTCCAGCTGCAGAACATAAGAACATGAATGATCTGTGCAGAAATGAAAGTCCTTAAAGTATTTGCCTGGCTACATATGTGAAATAAATAATACATAGCAGTAGCTCAAGTGCTATGTTTGTCTACTAGAAAGACAAAACCTAAAGACAAGTTAACAGAAATGGGGAAGATGAGATTTTTTTTCTGAAGTGAGGTCATTCTTCTAAGACATAATATCCTTGCTTCTTCAAATGCTGAGTATGTGAATGAATGGTGAACTTCCTGCTCAAGGTACATCAACTCAGATCAAGAGTTGCCAGAGTCTTAGGAAGAACAGGGTGAAATTTAAATAGTTTAGAATTTTGAGTTTTATGGTTTTGAGATTTAGAGAATACTCAGAAACCTTTGCGATCACCTTCATTTTAAAAGTAATCTCTTCGCAGTCTTACAGGACCTGCAGAGAATGGTCATGGATAAATGACTGGTGTTTTTATTTAATACATAATTTCATCCATCTTATTCAGATAAAGAAAGAAAGAAAAGTAGCATAAATGTAACAAATAAGCACATCATGTTCACTTAACATACACATCTGCACAAAATTATAGCACAACCTTTGCAATGCTTAAAAGATAATGTAAATTTCACTGGAAAGCAAAAAATAGTCAGAAAAGAGTAAAAATTTTACCAAGGGAAGCCTACAGTAAATTTTTAAGAAGTTACTCTAACCATCCCCTGAAAAGCTTCTTATAATGTGCAGGAGTCCTAAAGCTTTGCAAGGGCTTTAGTCACAGTCATTTCTGTTTTATGTAATCATTTCCAGCAACACGACTTAAGAGCTGGGAGTACTGGATTCATTACATTAAAGCAACATGATACGCCATTACATCTTGTCACAGTACACACATGAATTAATGGCAAAGCAGCATAATCACTCTGAAAACAAAACAACTCTGCATTAGCATGCACTTTGTTAGGTAAAACGTACATTTATGACAGTAACAAACTTAACTTATGCAGACATTTATGTTTTAGTAATGTTTGGAAGTGCAAAAGCGGTATTTGTCTAACGCAGATGTTGACTGCTCTTGCTCCCACCAGTGATACCGATCTTCAATTTTTGATTACTGATGAAGACTAGGTATCAAACAGTATTACTGCATTATTTTCTGTAATTCATTGCTGGACACAGAGAGCTAAAGATTCAAATATATCTAAAATTACCCATGTGGTTCAGCTAGACAAAGCTGTCCAACCAGTATG
The DNA here is from genome assembly GCF_012460135.2 of Molothrus ater. NCBI lineage: Eukaryota > Metazoa > Chordata > Aves > Passeriformes > Icteridae > Molothrus > Molothrus ater. The sequence continues at coordinate 26,541,620 of NC_050480.2, forward strand.
TTTTTCTTCAAATGCATAAATTATTAATAATGTAGATTATTTGACAGCATGCAGAAAGCACTCAGTCTATGACATTTTCAACTTACAAATTTTAAGAAACAATGAGTTTCTAAATGAGAAAAGAAAAGACACAGTTCCACTGCAGCATAGCCACTTTACCCCCATACCATTAGTCACGCTGCTGTTGGCTGCTCTCATGACTACTGATATATCACGTAACTGGAGTGCAACCCGAGATACAAAATAGTGAAACATGATTAGTTATCCACAAAGAACTAGTATACTACACTTAAAGGAGAAAATTCCATTAAAAAGGTCTTGTGAGGGTTTTGCCCAATATTTTTTTCTAAATGCAACTAGTGGGAAGTTATGTAAGTCCCAAAAATTCCAACAAATTAAAAATACATTTGATTTATGGGTCTAGTATTTACAGTGTAAATGGAGCATATTTCTCCATTATTTCCAAGTTCTTCTAATCATTCTTGTTAACTGTATTTTATAACACATTAAAGTTTTAAAATGTCTTTACTGGATGGCAATTGGCAGTGAAAGCTTTTTCTGGTCTTCTGTTTACTGACAAGATAGCTTACAAAAATATGGCCTCTAAAAATCCAGCTAAGTTAGTAGTAAAACCTGTGAATGAATTGGCCTTTTAAAGTGATTAATATGAACAGTTATTTATAATACTTAATGCCACAATTCTGCGAGTGTTCTCTGTAATTAGGGCTGTACATTGGCTATTGGAAATAGTCATTAAGTTTCATTAATTGACTGAGTTTAACTCTTTAAAGTTTCTTCTAAAAAGCCCCCAAATATAAGACTTCTTAAAGTATTAGTCTGCACATTAAATAATGAGAATACCCACACATGTGTGTGTACATGCCAGTACAGTCTCATTCAAGTGGACAAAAGATATTTCTGATGTCTTTGTAAGGAAAGGCCTCCTACCACAGTAACAATTCCTATCCTCTGTAAAAATAGTCACATGTAGACTGCATTATTAAATAGAACACAATAACTAGTTTTCAATGCTCAAATACCATACTAAGTAATAATTCCCTCCCTGATTTCTACTCCCCTTAAGCATTGCCTCAGTTGTTCCAGGACAACTAGGGGATCTGGACAGAGGCAAGCCAGCCTGCCAGCGAGCTGGAAATGCTATCAAAGGACAAAATTCCAGTTGCATAAAGGGCAGAAGAGAAAAATCTCTTTCTTTTGGTGGCGCCATCGACAGTTTTTCTTCTGCATTTTCTTATGTGCCAGTACTTGCCTTCAAAGCCAGCAAATGCAGCTTACCAGCAAAGCAAATGAGATACTATGAGTCAGCTGTTGCATCCACCCATGCAGAGTACAAGAAACACCAGCGATATTTGAAATATGACTGATTGGCCTGCAATGGAATATAAACTGTTATCGACACAAACACCTTGCTGAAATCAGCACCAAATGGAAGTGGTTTGTTTCAGGGAAGAAAAAGCCCATGAATGAGTGCTTGCTGAATTCCCTTGGGACTTTGAATTCCTGCTGAAGATATCAAGAACCATTATCAATACACAGAGAATGGCAAGATGTGAATCTTCACTCCAAGTGATGCTGCCTAGTATGTCAAAAACTTATCTTAAGGGACAACCAATCACAGTAAGCAGGACTGGCCTCTACCAGGCAAGGTCCAAAACCTGGGGAATTAGCCAAGGAAGATCCTTACCTCTGCTATTCTAAGCCACAGCTTTAGATCTTTTACATTGGCAAAAATTTTTATTTCTTGGTCAGGCTAAAATACAACCTGTCAGCCAGATGCTGCAATCTGTGAGCAGCAAATACACATTCTGAGTGCCAAGCTTTTGCAAAAAGCATTTTAATGAGATTTAAATAAAAAAGTCAGCAAATGTTAAAATTCAGTCACATGAAACCAACTGCACCCAGCAGACTGATAGAACAAAGAAAAAACACTGTTTCTTTCCAACATTTTGGTTTATAAGCATAACCTGGTTGTTTTGGTTTATAAGCATAACTTCTGGGGACTTCCTAAATATTTCCTTGGTTTTCCTACCAATCCTTTAACAACACATACCAAGAAATTGGATATGCTCTACATATTGTATTAATTGTATGTAGAAGATTCTGCCACTATTAACTGGTTTTCACATATAGACTTTTCAAAAACATAAAACATGGTTCTGCTTTGCAGGAAAATGGGCTGTCTATAAAGTTTTCAGGTTTTTATTTAGCTTTTTGGAAATTCCAAATCATAGTATTTAGAGGTGTTTGTAAGCTTGATCACTGCACACGACAAAGCCAAGCTTTGTCAGTGTGGAAACCATGAAGAAAAATGCTTTGGGGTCTTCTGCAGAGCGTGTTAAATCACTAGTAGGATATTTTCCAATTATTTTACAGAAATTGTACAGATTTTAAGTTAAGATGCTTAAATGTCATAAATCAATCATACCAGCACCATTTGTGCCACTGTAGTAAAGATTACATCAGTGTTTCCATTATAAAAACCCTATTTTTCTAAATCAGCCCTAAAAATTGGCTCCAGCCTGAAGTTTGGCAACCGAAGTCACCACTTGGGACTAATTCTTTTAACCATATTTTTCTTTAATGGATTGGCTTTTCAAGCTACAAAACAGTCCTGAAAAAGAAAATTAGTGGTTTCAAATTTTGGTAAATTTCTATCCCTCAAAAACACTGTTTTAAAACCTGATAATTTTGCATGTCATAAATCTGCAATGTAGACTGCTGCCTTTGGGTAATTTGGCTATAAGCAGTGGATAAAAATCACCATCTTATTTAATTTAAAAATAAATGCAATTTTCCATGAAAACTTTTAGTCCAGTAAAACTTTCAGAAACTACTTTCTATAGCAAGATGTGGTAGGCATTGCATGAGGAAGCCTTTAGGATTAAATTACATAGCAGCTATTCCATACATTTTAATTTTCATGGTAAGAGGTATGTAATACTGGATTTTTGATCAAATCTGTTCATATTCAGGACAATTCTGCCCTTTGGCAAGACAGATCCACCTGTGAACTTGACACACTCCCTAACAGGTCAGTGTAAGCACAGAAAAAGAATAAATACTCTGATAGCACTAGAGTCACAGAACTCTTTAAGATGTATTATTTTCAAAACTTTATTATGAAATATCAATTCTAACCTACATCTAACAGTTTTAACTTTTCTCATGCATTTTAAGTTATAAGAATTATCAATTAGGTTTGAAACTAGTTTAATTCTAGCATTCTAGAAAGACTTTCAGATATTGACCAATTTCCATAACACCTCCAACCAACACCAAGAACATGATTTGATCTTCAGGCTCTCAAAAGCTTTCTCATGAACGTAGGCTCAGCAAAAAAAGAATTACAAGCCCAGTCCCATCCACTGCCTGTCAGCAAAACTTGCCAACAGCCCTGATAAACTTTGGACTGAATCCTCCAGGCAGTCTGAATTCCTAGTAAATTTTTTCCTAATTCATACTCAGGGAGGAAAAAAGGTTTAGAAAGCTGTTTTCATAAGTTCTGAGAAACTTAGCAGCTCATATGCTTTTTTTGAAAAGTCATTTTAAATATATAATCATTGCTAAATTATAGCATTAGTTGCTTGAGGGGAGGATGTCTGGTTTATATTTAGCCCTTAATGTCACCAGTGTCAATTTTTATTACTACACATCTTGGCTTTTGTCAGTTTGCTGCAGAGCTGTATTTTCTTTTCTCAAAACAGCTATTTGCCATAATGAAAAAACATTAAAGATATTTGCCCTCTTTCCCATACCATTTTGTGATATCAAGTTGCTGCACAGTCATACAATCTATACCATGAAAGTTATCACCTACATATTTAATATGCTTTCAAGGAAACAAGAGAAAAATACAGATACTGTTGTCCATAAAGTACATTCACAGAAAGCACTTGGAGATTTTTTTACCCTCATCATACTATGTGTAGAGGTACAAAAAATGTAACAAGTAAAACAGAGAAAGCCAAAAGGATGAAGAAAAGACTGATACAATTAGTACAGAGAGAGATGCTATGCTTATTAGTTCTGGTGTTTCATTAGCAGATATTGTAATTGTTGTTTTATATTTGCTTTGTAATCAACTTATATTCTTTTGCATTAAAAAAAAAACCAAAACCCCACAACAAAATCCTGTTTGGTGCAACATCTATGACATGCATTTGGATGTCATAGATGGATGTCAAACTAAATACTTCATCTGAAAATTCCATCTAGGACGACAAAGTGTTTGGTGAGAAACAGAGAATAGAAAATGGCACTGCAGGAAATCTGCTGTAAAGTACTTGCATGATAAAGAGAGATGATGAGATAGATTAATACTGGTCTTCAGCCATGTAATACTCCTGCACTGGCTTAGAAGCAATCTAAGTCTGGGTCTGAAGCTGTGCACATTTTAAGACTCAGCAAGGCACCTTCTAAGCAGTGCTGGCTGTGCAATAGGTGCCAGTCCCCTCACTGAAACATGCACAAGCCTAGGACTCAAACCACTGTCTTGGCTGAGATGTAAAAATCATGCTCATTAATTTTTTCATTCTGCTTTTTGTTAAATAGTGCTAGTGATAGGTTCTCAGTTGAATTTCAAACCACAATTATATGATATGTGCTACCTACCAAAATGATACAATTTCAGCTGTATGTGAATATCTGTTCTACCCTATGCAGTAATAATCCCACTCACCACTTCATATATAAAAGTCACCTGTGCTGCTTTGGAAACCAAGTTACAATTCTTTATTTTCTGACCAGCCCTTGTGAAAATATTGTATGTAGGGAAATTACTGTACTATTCCACCATTAACAGCATGTACTTCTCTGCTCTCTAAAGCAATCTGTCCACATCAGGCTTTAAGCAAGGCTGGTAGGTAGCATTGTGACACTTTACTAACAATGTTATTAGTGTACCAGGGCTGGAAAGATAAAGACAAAAATCTGAGTACTTGAAATCTAAATTGAATGAAATTCAATATTGAAAATCAAAATTATTTTTGAATAATCAATTCATTTTTGTTTTTCACATTAACTGACTTACATGGAATCATTTTCAGTTAGGGTGATCAAGCTGTACACCCTAAAATCCACCTACCAAACAAGAGATCTTTAAGATGAGGATCTTGAATGATGTTTTTTTCCCACAGCTACACAGGGAAATGTTGATGTGTAAGGAAAAAAGGGGAATGGTCATGGAAAAGGAGAGACCAAAGTTATCTACACACTGCACAATTGCAATAGACTCTAACAGGAAATTGAACAGTGGGTCCTAGAATCAAGCACAAAGAAGGATCAACTGTGGCAGGGAGAGGATGGAAACAAAAGTTCACTGCATGCCTAGCAGAAGGAAAACATGGAGACCTACGGATAGGAGGAGAAAACAGAGTACACCCTGAAGGGAAGGTGTCCTAAAAATGCAATATCCTGTATGACTTTTTAGGTAAGAAAATCAAGCTTTGTGAAGTCAGAAGTTCTGCATCTCTCATTGAGGTTTAAAGATGGTTTTGGTTATAAAACAGGAAGGACAAGTTTGTTTGTCCAGGCATAATATTCTCAACAGAGATCATAAGAACCTTAAAGCAACTGGCTACTAGTGAAATTAGCTTCAGTACTTTTTAAGAAAAGAACCTGTTCAGTAAAATCCAGTTGAAAAATAAATATGTGCCTATTTATGGTGGGAGATGTTTTCTGAAAAGCGGAGTCCAATTTCAGCCAGGGCTGCTGATAGAAAAGATCACAGCTTACAGCAGTATTTCAGAGGCACACATGGATTCCTAATTATTTTTTTTCTGACATACACAAAAACCATTCTCTTCTTTTAGCCACTTAGTAAAACAATCATACTATTCATGTATTTGGGAACTTTTATATACATCTTAATTAGATCTTGCAATATCAACATTTAATTTTAAAGGCCCGAAGTAATGACACATGCTCACATATATCTGAACCATACCTTCTTCTTGAAGACAGGGGTGAAAGCTTCAAAGCAATATAAATATTCCTGTCTCAAAAGACTGAGCAGGCTGTCATCAGAAAAATCAGAACTTTCATTTTAAAAATTGATGGTGTCAATGGTTCAAAAGCTTTCCCATCACTTACCTCATTGCAATGTTGTAAGACTCTGGATGAATGCAAGTTTGGTCCAAAGGATTGGGCTGCTGTGAGGCACATGATGTTAGTTTACTCTTCTTTTTACTCAGTGCACCTGCTTTAGTCAAAAGTGCATGACTTTCAACTTCATTTTTCTTATTACTGCCAGAAATCAAAAATGGACATGTCACTTTCAATGAAGATGATCCTGTTCCAGTGTCCACACACAAAACCAATATATTTTTTTCCCTGAAGTCCTCAAACAAAAAAATTTATCAGGACACATTAAAGGCATCAAAATTACTCCTACTGTAAATGCTCCTTTCATGCCTCTTTGTTTTTTTTCCTAAATCACAAGTGGCTCCTGCTTTTGGAGGACAAAAGAGAATGCATTGAAGGACCTGAAACTAGCAGTGGCATTTTGGGCTCCACTCATCACCTGCTGGCAGAAATGCAAACATATTTTCCTCTTTCCATATCAATTCTTAAAATAACCACTATTTGTTAAATTTCACATAAAAAGCACCAAAATTATTTCATATAGCAATCTAAAGTCAAAGTGATTAGAAAGGATAAAAATGAAACATCAAAGTTATTTTCAAAAGCTTCTGGTTATGTCACCTGGACCCACAAGAAGTGTTGTAGAGGCAGTGCTGTTAGAGCTTTACTTTGGCCTTAAAACCCATTTCTCAGGTTATACACTGTTCCCAAGTTTTACAGAATCTGACTAACATCAGAATTGTGTTCCAGGAAGGTTAAAAGACCCCCAAAACAATGTTCACATTTCACCAATGAACATTTGGAGGGCGAAAAAGCCACCAACCTTTTTTTCATTGGTTGCATTGCAAACTAGAGAACCTAGAACAGATCTGTACAAGGTAAGACCTATCAATCATAGAGAGCTTTGGAAGCAATTTCTTTGGTCTTCTGGTGCTTACAGCGAGCACCATTTGGCCTGCAGCCTATGCCTCCCTGCCAGATGGGCAACCAATCTGTACACCTTCCACCTGGGCAGAAAGCCAGTCCCCATGTGCCCACATCCTGCCTGGAAGTTACGCATGTGCTGTTCGGCCAGCAGCAACTGGGAATACAGCATTGCTTCTGAGTACTGCCCCTGGCTAAAACATAGTGTCTGCTTCCCAGGAAAATATTTTTTTTTGAGAAAAGCCAATGGCAAAAGTGTGGGGATGGAGCTACTGCCATGCCCTTTCTTAGTTCTTTATTTTGGAAGGAGAAATGAGAAAAGGCAGGAGAAGAGACATTGTGCTAGAAAGGGCATTTCCAGTTGTAGAAAGGTCAAGAGGAGCTCTATGAATGGCTGAAAGAGTAGAAGACATGGTACAGAATCAGGGAATGAGATGACAGAAGAGGATGATGCACTGTTGACAAACTGGACTTGGGAAAAGGCCTCACAGGAACCTTTCCAAAGGTTCTGTATTTCAGACAGAAGACAGTCACATCACACTTGCTAGGAACAGGAGTATAATATAGACATAGTTTAATCTAGGCAGATACTCAACTTCCTCTCTCCAGGTAATGAAATTGAAACTCCAAAAATCTGCACTAGTTTACTACCATTAAGTTCTGCAGAATAATCTTTATCATATTAAATTAGTTAATTTACAGATCTCTGTATTATGTCTGAAAAACAAGCCTAAAGTTTTAATATCTCAAATCACAACACTGCTGCACGACAAATTTTTTTTAGCAATTCAGAGGCAACATTTTTATTTCAACTTACATATTTATCAAAACCTGACTTAGAGGACTAGGCTAACAAGCCATGACTATTCAGGGGAAAAACTATCTTCAACCATGGACTTTAACAAGTTAATTTGTTGTCTTTCAGAGCACAGAGCACCTAGTGGTGCAGGATTCCTTGAGTCTCAAGCATGAATACAAAGCAGAAAAGGGGGAAGTCTTCTCATTCTATTTTAGACAATTTATTCAGAACAGTTAAAATCTCTATTACCTGCAAAAAGTCTTTATATATTCTTGATTGAATCTGATGAAGCCAGCACATTGTTGGAAGGTTTTGGGACCCAAACCTTTAACTTCTTTGAGCTGTTCTCGGTTTATAAATGGTCCGTTCTTCTCTCGCCATTCAATTATATTTTTAGCCCTGTTAGTATTCAGTCCTGCAATGTGTCTAAGAGAAAATTTACAAAATACTTTTATTACCATTGAACAGTCACTATTGCAAGTGCTACACATTACATGGATACACATTCCTATAGAAAATCTGGTTTATAAAACTTTAAAACTGCTAAGAAATTAGCAAACAGACTCCCAGACCAAAGGCATTGTCTGAAAAGGATCTTAGCTCTGTGGAAGGAATCCACTCAAGTCAAGAAAACTCAGTACAGCAATCCAGTTCTGTACATGCCTAACTAGTAAGCCAGGGACGTGTAATTTATGATCTGTTGGCTATTTCCGTAATGCCAGTTCAATTTGTCATGTCTTATGGCCTGCCCCCAGCTGCCCTCTTCAGGAAACAGTGTGGGAGGAGGGTTCAGAACAGATAAATTGTTCCTGTAAGAACAGCCCCCTCTCAGCCCTTCCAATGGTACTGAAACACCTTGCCTTGCACATGAAGGGCTCAGATCTGCTACCCAGAAGGAGAGTGGCTGGGAGCAGCTTGCCTTCCTCAAGCAGTTGAACTGATCCACAAAGCTTATTTCTTTTCTCTGAGCTCTTCCTAAAATAAAAAGCAGCTGGGAACAGGCTGCATGACTTATTCTGAGGGCAACTTGGACCTGGCCAAGAGCTTACCTGTGAAGTGCAACAGTGGTTAGTCAGGCTCCTTCAGGAAGTTGTGGGTTTGCAGCACATTTTCTTTATGTACATGTGAGTAAAACTTTCTGTGTGTGGTGTAGGTTAATCGTAAAAAGAGAGAAGAGCTCTTGTGGGGAGTTACTCATGGCACTAGTGAAGGAAATGTCACCCACTAGGCTTTATCTATCTGATGCCATTGCTTCAAGTCAGCAGCAGCAGTGACCTGTTTGTGGAATGGCATGAACTGATTCTAGAAAAACACTACCAGCAAAACCAGCAAGAGTCATAAAATGTCAGGGGGAAAAAAGAAAAAATATTTCCATTATTCTCATGCTCAAGCAAAAGTTAAAAAATAGTCCAAAGTTGATGAAAGCTAAGAATGAAATTAGAGGGACACACCTTTAACCACAGACAGAATATTAATCATTAGGAATGGAATTTTCTTCTAAAATTTCTTAGAAACATTGAGAAATCCAGCTTGTTTATACTGACAAAGGAACATTACACAGTATTGACAGAATTGACAGAATTTTCCACTGACGATCTCAAGTCTTTCAAGCACAATACTCAGCAGATTAATGCAAATACTGCAGCACTGTCATCCCCTCCCTGTGTACTATGTGTCAAGAAGTGTATTTGATGCATCAGAAACCACAAACAGAAAGCTCTGCTCCAGCTGCAATCTAGCTAGGGTGACAATCTGATAAACTGGATGTCTAAAGGAAAACATAAGACTGCATCTACACAGAACAGCAGACTTGAACAATTCTAAGCCAGGCTAATTAGACCACACAAAATACTTACACAATGTGGTTACCACCTGCAGCCCTGTCTGTACAGGGTTACCCCACATTCAGTTTTGTGGAGGCACAGTAGCATCTCAGGCTGATGCTTCCTGCTGAAGTGGACAATACAACTGTTCCTTCAGACTCAGCTTATCCTATGATTCTATTCTGTTTCACAGAATGAAAGCTTCATTTGTCATTTAGGTACCTTGCTTTCCACTTGCTTTCTTCCTAAAAGCTGATCTAAATCCAAAAGCATGTAAGACAGAAGAAATCAGGCACTGGGCAGGGGGGTGGACATGCAGAGAAAGAACATGGAAGTGGAAAACCAAAAAGAATAGAAAGAGAGTCTCTTACAAAATACAGAAATATGTTTTTGAGAAAGATTCTAAGGGGCTAAAAAACTAAAATATAGTGATATCAGGAATGCATTTTTCCTAACTTTCACACCTAATATAATTTTCATTACTGATTATGGACAGTATATTAGGGAAGAAGAATATGGACAGAACATTATGAACATTCTTTTCCTTCCCCTCCTACTATGGAGGATGAAAGCAGTACTTTTACTCTTCTGAGAGTCTAAACAATACTGAATTCTACACACTCAAGAGAGAATGAGCTTTTAGTTTCTAGCCCTGAAAAATAAAGTCCAGAACATTCTTCAAGTAAACACGGCATAACTACCTAATAAAAAAAACAAACAGCAAAAAGGGATACATTTTTCAAGTTTCCCCTTAAATCTTTCCTTGTCTCCTTTCCTTGCCCAAGTTTTACAACCTGTTCCACTTAGAAGTACCTATAAAAATACCTTCTAAGAGACAAAGTACATTTGAAAATACCTTTCTCCATGTAAAAATACGTATTACATATATCACATTTTTCTAAAATTGCAGTGTTGGCTAAAAATTTTTAAATATCTGTTTTTCTCTGAAGCATAGTTTTACCCTGGAGAATCACACATATCCTTAAAACCTGACTCTTAATGATTCAGTGAAATACTGTCTTACTGTGTCATTTTTATGTAATTGGAAGTTTAACACAAGAGCCATTTGCTCCAGCTGAGCTTGAGTCAGATGGCAGACTAAACAGAGACTCTGTGATCCAGAGCCATGTAATTACTGGAATAGGAAAATGTTTCACTCACCTTAATAGTATTTCTGAGCAGATGTTAATATCAACTCCTACAAAGCTGACACACTCTTCAACCACACTGTCCAGAGTTGCTTTGAGCAAAGTCTGTGATACATCATGCTAAGAAACAAAAATAGAGATATCTGGTTACTGAAGGATTGAAGTGTACATAAACAGGAACTGCATATAGCACTAACATCAATAAAATAGCTGCTGGAACTTAATAATATCTTTTGTGAAGGTAGCAGTTAAAAATATGAATTGTAGAATATATTTTTTAAAATGCCCTCAATATCTCTTTGAAACATTTTTGCTGTGATACAAATCTCTATAATAAAGACACACTTCATATCCCGGTATTGCTCTTTAATAACCATTTCCCTGCATCTTGTAAAAACAAAACTTTATTTAAAACTCAAAAGGAGTAATGCTTCTGGTCCATCCACCAGGTGTTGTCTTTAATCTGACATACCTATAAAATCAGTTTATTAAAATAAGTAGAGAAGAGATCACAAATGCTGTACTTTTGCATCAGTACACACAGATATTTGCAAAATAGTCCATTTACGTGCATGACACTACAGCAGAGTTATTATTTACTAAATGAAAAGGCCATGCACTGTATGAAGGTGGGCAAATACATAAGGTACTTATCAACCCCATGGCAACAAAATGTTTCAAATTTTGAACAGATATTTCTGGGAAGATTGGCAGGTCCTTGACCAAAGCACCACTAATGGAAATGTTCACAGTGTTTCCCCCTTTTCCCCCTAAAACAAAAATCAGTCACACTTGTCAAAGTTAAAAGTTCTCAAGCTCTAAGATTTCTTTTCCTCCCAAATGCAGGCATATTTCAGCCTGTAACTGCGAGTTCCCCACACAAGCCCATCAGTGCTTAGAAGTCTGACCTGGAGGGAGAAGCCTCTCTAAATGCAGGAGCTAATTCAATCACTATGTTGGCTTAGCTTCAGGGCTCTTCTGCATCACTCATGTAAATCTGGGTTGATCTGTTGTGGTTTCACTATGCATTCATTTAGGACATCAAGCTGGATCCAAGCCAAGGCACCAAACACTTCATCCATTACTTTGTTTTACGTTCTAAGCCATTCAGATCTTTTAAAGATTTCACGGTTAAATTTAACATGCCAATAGCATCAATCCCAATCTACTAACGCTGGTAGTTCATTAAGCAGTGGTTAATAACTGGGGCAGTTGTAAAACTTCAGGCAATTCATTTCATAGCTCCCTATTTCAGGTGATGGTAATGGGACGCATTTTCATGATGTGATATAGAATAAAGTAGCTTACAAACACAAAGCTCGTATTTTGCCAATATGACTCTTCCTATATTAATTTTGCATGCAAAACACCACGTACATGCACAAGATCTGGCATTTGCACACATCCTTCGTCTCATAACCACAAAGCTTGCTTGTACACCCGGCAGATCAAACATCAGTTTCTACTTACTAATGCATTGCTACTGCAACATAATAGCTTCTTTTTTGAATAAAAAGACAAACAAAAAATCCCACACCGTCAAAAGAAGTCTTATGTTTCCTTACGTTGCATTTTTGACTTACTGAAGATGTAACTTCTCTTAATGAGGAATATATTCCCCCCTCCTCTGGCATCAGCCACATAATATACTAGAGCTAAAGGCTTCCAGCTCACATTCACACTCATGCAAGAAATGCATTTATATAACACAGCACAAGAACAAAAATTAAATGTCCAGAAACAACACCCACATCTTCTCCTCTTTGCCAAGTACAGCTGCCAAATACGGGCTAGGTTTTTCACTAAATACTTTATTTGAGGTTCACTGGATGATAAAGATTCTAATTAAAATTTTTTTTTCATTATGATGAAGGAAGGCATAAGGAGAATAAAGATGTAGAAGACAACTTCCTTCTGCTCTTAGGGAAGGCTACTGAATCAAAAGTACTTGCAAGTTGATTACGATACAGTTTCACAAGTTACATTAACAAATTCTATTAACTGCAGCAGTTCCTGGCCTCCTTGGAAAAAAACATCTTGTTCTAGACAACTGTTCTGAATATAGAGTCCATGGCAAAGGGAAGTTGCCATGTTGTCAAGTTGCTGCTTCCTCAAGTTTCAGATTCATTCCTTAAGATAATGATGATGATTCTTCAGTAGGAACAACATGATTCAAACAGTCACTGCCTCCACAATGCCTTCTAGCATAGGATGTCGTAAAGAAGGAAATCCATTAATCTGGTTGAAGCTTTCTAAGGAGCTCTTTGGAAGAGACTTGATTCAGCAGAAGCTTTATTTCCAGCCTACAGAAAGTGAACCTTGATAGGAATTCAGTCTACTATATTCCCCGAAAATCAAGGAAAGGATCTGTCACAATCAAAAGCTAAGCGTTCTAAAATATCTCTGCTAATGGAAGAAACGCCAGTGCTCACACAACCTCATTTTCAAATGCACCATTGGTATTTATCTAAAGACCTGAGTTTGTGATTCCAATAGTTTCTGTAAAATTCATGAAATACAAAACACACATCTTGAAAAAAACTATAGTACTTAACTGTCTCTTTCTCTTGCCAAGAAGACAAAACGTTCTCAGGTCTCTCAAAGATGACTTGCATCTTAACTTTATTTCTGTTTGACAGTCGTCATTAAAAAACCAAAACAAGACATTCACCAGTTGTTCTTTATTGCACCAACACGCAAGTGTCACGTGACTTGGAATGGACATGACAGCACATATGTGAAGGCACAGATAAAGTGAACAGGCAGATGTGACAGAACAGGATAAGCATAAAACAATCCCTAAGCTACCAGTACCTCACTGAAGTAAGGTACATTTAGCAAGTGAATGATGTTAAGTTGTAAAAGTCAGGAAAACTTTCCAGATGGCAAACCTGCCTCCCAAGATGCAGCTCCTGACCATCAGGGCTTTCTTTGGCTATAACGAAGGAATTTTTACACCCCTCTTTACACTAAAAGGAGGCACAGAGAAGTGTTACACATTTAGTTTCTAAAAGTAGTTAAAAATATTATCTCAATACCACTGCCAAGACTTCCTACTACCCAAAGGTTACATTTCAGAAAGGTTTAAAGTACAGTTTAAAGTAAGTAAAGAGTGTGTTTTCCACTCTTCCAATAGTTTCACTGATCTTCTCAAATATCAGAGGTTAGATGATGCTATACACTTCTGTGCACTATTTATATGCACTGGGGTGGTATCAAATGAGTCAGACACTAGAAGCACACGCATACCCCGCTCCTCACTCCCTACAGCAGGTTTGTAAAGACAGGAATGCTAAACTGTTGCATTAAATGCATCAGAATAAAACCTGAACAAGTAAAGCATAAGTCTAAAATGCCAGGCTGCTTTCAAAGTGAGGTAATGCAGAACTTTATGTTGCACAGTCTCTGACAACCCCTCCACACACCACTGATCATTGCATCAGTTGATCACCTGCAAATCCTTCTAAATAAAACACTTTCATAATAGCACCGACTCTGAATACAATCAATCAGGGTGTCCCTGCTAAAAGTGTTCAGTGTAGCCTTTAAGCTCAGAGCCAAGCACACAAAATGCTATCCCAGCTATGTCTAACAACACTTCCTTTGGTGTGACTTTCAAACATCATCTTGAAATTACTGGCCAAATATAGTTTTAGTTTTACTAAAAGGATACTCAGAAATGGTTGCCACTAAAATATTCAGTGTAATAGCAGATCTGAAGCAGAAGACTTGATTTTATACGATGATGTCCAAAAGGACTGATACTCCCAATTTATGGAAACTAAGGCCAGCAGAAGTAAAGGGCTTGCCACAATCTGTGGGATGTCCAATGCAAAACTGCAAACTTTTGTTTTCTGGAGAGTGATGATAAATAAAGCCACCTTGCTTCACAAATAGTATTAGGAAGAATTTACACATTTTTTTGGTTTGAGCATTTTGTGTGGAGGACTATAGAAATTAATCTGTCCTAAGAAGTGTCAGGAACTGTAACCATATTTCAGTATTTGTTTTCTAAGGAGTTACCAAGTGAACCATGGAAGAAGATGCAAAAAATTACTTGCTTAATTGAAACCACTACAGTAAAGAACTGTCAGTCAGTAAATGAAAGTCAAACATTACATTTCTCTAATATTTTTATAAAGAGTATCCCAGAGATAACTTACATTCATGAACATGGAAGAAAATCAAGGGCAGCTATTTAGATCTCTGGTTACAATTACTGCTCAGATTAGTCCATGGCAAACTTGTTAAAATTACCAGAAAAAAAAAATCACACATTTCAAAACAACCATTAGGCAAACCTATACTAAAAACCCTAACAATCAATATAACTTCATTGTATATAGTTTCATCAATCACGGCACAAAATGTTTACTCCTGAAGAATAGTGTTTAAGAACACCTCTCCATTATGCACATGATAGTAGTTCTGTCATTATGTCCCAATACTTCAGCTATCTTTTCTTGCCATATAGTATGCAGCAGAGAGCAAGGATTCTTGTTTCACTCAGTTTCAAGAGTTACAAACACCTACTGGAAAAAAATAACATTACTAAAAACCTATCTGTTCCTTAAGATGGTACTCCCTCAACTGTAACTGAAATCCCTTTTACAGTTTCAAAAACCTGTTGATGTACACAAAAGGAAGGCAGTATTTTAAACAGCCTCTCAAGTCAGTTATTTCTAGCAGCGCACCAGTACAGACACTGTAAAAATACATTTGTCATCAGCACAGCAAATTTATCACGTCAAAGAGTCAGCGCTCACACGAAGCCTGGAGGGTGTACTTGGCCAATGTGCATGAGCATGGATGGTGGGTCAGCACACTAACTTTGCCTCAACACTAGTTACCAGTGCTAGACTAGAATGGGCAGCTTTTGCTTGCAAGAAAATTACAACTCCAACCTCTTTACCTTTGGCAACTCCAAAAAACCCCACAATACTAAACCTCCACAGAACACTAAAAATAATACACATAATTAAAATGCATTTGGTAGCATTTATAAAATCATAATTTCACAAAGGATGATATGATTCTGCATATGTATCTGAAAGACAAATTCCAAGAGCTAAAAATTCTACTGCAACACACAGCAATTCTGAAATAATTGTTTTCCATTTACAAACATTAGTAGAAATCGACACAATCAGCCTGTGCCTCATTATTACTTTAAAACACCCAAGAGCCAAGCAAGGCACCTTCCAACACAGTCAAGCAGGAATTATTTGTACCCTGCAGAGCCTACAAATGCAGTGCAGACATGACCTAATGATGCTGGTTAGAAAGCAGTGGGGAGGGGATGAGTTCTCAAGTCTGGGCAGCAACCTGCAGGTTGTTGACCCAGGCTCAGAATTACAGTACTATAACAAGATCAATATTCAGTTTAAATAAGACTGAGCTGTGTGCCAGACATACTATTCTGGGTTTTGATCAAGTTATACCTCACTTGTCCTTTGAATCCAAAAGTCAGCCTTCAATTAAGTAAATACAATTTAATCTTTTTTTTCTGTCAGATTGAGTCCTGAAAGACTTCTAACACTTCATAAAACACTATTTTGTTGGTACCTACTATTAACTTCTGTATCCATGAATTTTAATATTGGCATGTGCAACCAGTCAACATGCCTCTTGAAAACTACTATTTTTTTCTTTAAAGAGTGGTATAGCTGTGCAAACTGAATGACTTTTACTGAAAGAGAAATTAGGTGGGACAACACATACTAAGCAAAGTTCAAAAATATATTATTTTACAGAGATTCAATCCATGAATGTGTTTCAAAATTTAAAAAATGGAAAAACATTACTAGTGCTGTAACCTATTTACAATCAGCTTCATTTCAAATGCTTGTTAAGCCACAAAAGTAAAATGCATTCATGACAAACCCTTAAGTACAGCAGGACTAAGTAATAGAAATAGTCTAAGGAGAAGCACCTTTTCATGTCCAGAAGCAGAAAAAAAAATAAGATATACCTTACACATCAGGTGATAAAGTTGGAAAGTTCAGAATTGGGGTTTTCATCTCTACATCCTCTGGAAAATCCCTTCCAGTTAGAGTCTAAGAAAACAAGCTTATCCATCTGATGTTTGATAAAAGGATCTAACTTGTTTTGAATTTCTTTTGGAGATCATTTGTGGTTTCTCCAAATGTTATATTGTTATAGGATAAATTGTTATCCTATGTACTTAACTCTGATTCATTTCTTGTTTCAAAACTCCAAATTCTGTTTATTTTAACAGCATATTGCTATTACTGAAATATCCCAGGAGAAAGAAATGGATTTAGATTTTCAAAGAAAATATTAAAAACAAAACCAAAGTCTTTCAGCTCTAACATTAAAAAAAGTAAGAAAACAAAAATGCACCAGTTTATCATGTAAATGTTTTGAGTCACTTGCAAATTGCTGGAATTAATCTTATATTTACTTGTGCTTGTGTCCTAAGAGAAGCAGTAATACTGCCAAGCTTGTTACACAAATTCAGTCCCGTTGCTGACACATCTTATTTCTAAATTAGCTTCTGTGACACGAACAAGTTAGCAGAAAATTATGTATACCCAAAAACATCTTCCCCTTTCCAGAGCATGTACAAGTTTATGTGACTAAAGAGCAGCAATACAAATTTCAATCATAATCAACTACATCATTCCTGGAGATTTCAGAGGGACATTTTTGCCAATGAATAGCAAAGGCAAAAATCCAAATTACTACAGGTGGAAATCCTTGCATTTCATTTTAAATCCAAATATGTATTTTGGGGCTCTTACAGGTCTACAAATATAGGGGATATCCTGCAAAACTAGAGAAAGATAAAGCAAGGACCATTAGGAGTGGAGCTTCATAGATCACATGGTTGAATTCAGTTGAGGATTTTCCTGAAGATTGCTGAAGGATAAGAGAAGGAAAAAAAGAAAGCTTGCACTAACAGAGGAGGAAGATAGAAGTTACAAAGCCCAGGTGAGTGTGGTCATGTGTGGGAGCTTGGTTTCGTCTGAAGTCAGTGACCATGCATGGTCCTGCAGCAGATGGGTGAGGAACAGCAGTTCCTGGGTATAGCTCCCACCAGCCCTACTCAGGGCAAAGCAAGTGCCCAGAGGATGTGAGGAGCTTGGCAAGAGGCTACACAAATACATATTCTTCTTCCATCTCTGCTGAAGACATGCTGGGGTTCCTCTCCGCCATCTCTAATGAGGAATGCGGTACTTGAAATATTATTAAAAACTACAGAAAACCCATAAATTAAATTAAGAGTATTTTCTATAAAGGGAAGATTAATACAGCTGATGCACATTTTATTGTCTCATATAAGAAACTCATAGATGTCTCATATAAGAAACTTCTAAATGCTTTTCTCAAATTTAGTATGTACACTTAGCAACTGCTACATCAGGTTACTCATACCAGCAATGCACTGAGAATGTATTTAATACAATGACACATCCGTTCCCTCATTAGGAAGAAATGTAGATGCCAAAAAATGACATTTAATAGTTTTTTTAGTCCCACATCCCACAGAATTAGTGACTGTTTAGAAATAGTCAAGATACAATTAAGAAGGGAAAAAAAAAGGTTTCTTTAAGGTGACACTACCTTCTGGAAATGCTTGCTGAAAAAAGCTTTAAGGTAATTCAACTTTTTTCAACCTCTCACCCAGGTCCCCATCTTTTTAAGTAATGCTTAAAGAACTCTTGCAAATCCTGCTGCTATCTCTTTATCTTCTGTTTGGCTCCTCCTTTATTTTGATCAGACACTCCTTCCCCCTTGATTCTCAAGCTCTTCCACAGCCTAACTAAAAGAAAAAATGAGCTAGGAATGAAACAGAATGCAAGACACTGCCCTGCAGAAGACAGCCAAACCCAAATAAAGCAAGCTTATTTTCTCTGCTTACTAAAAAGCAGAGAAAATAAGTGTGATTGACATATGGCAACTCAAAAAAGTCACTCAGAGTAGCGTTTACTGAATGACCCGTGGAAGACTGAAAGCTGACAGAAAACCAGGAAACATGTGGAAAAACAGAAGTTAGCTCAGTTAGCAGCAGTTATGGATTTGACAGGCAGAGTACATAAGCATCCATTGTGTCATTCACATCTTTGATAAATGAAAGCAATTTCAGCACCACTCATTACATATAACAGCATGTTATGTTTAAAGAAAAAGAATAAGTAAGCAACTGGCAAAAAATCACTATGATATAGTAAGCTTATGACTTTTCAGAAATGTGTTCTGCACTAATGCTTAGCAAAATTTGCATTAAAACATGTATTTAGCACTTTTGTATTACATATATAGCACTAACAAAGTGTTTGCACATAGGAGGTTGAAAAGTTGACAGGTGTCAATATTAAATTAGTTGTGCTAACGTGTCAGCACTAAAATGTGCTTAATGACAATTTTAAAAAGTGAACAAGAACGCAAACATTTCTGTCGTTCTCAAAACCAAGAAACATTTCAGAACCACCATCACCATTGACACTGTATGATTGTTACTGCTAATGCAATTAGCATAATAAAAAAATTGAGGAATCAAAATGAACCAGTAAAATGGCACAAACAAGAACACTACATGTATTACCCCCTACACAAAAATAGCAATTGAGTACTCTTGCAATAGACACATTTTTATTCAAATAAGTAAGATCTCAGCAGGTAGAGAGAAAAAAAAACACAAATCAAAGAACACTTATTTTACCAGCACCCCTAACAGAAACTGTAATTTGTGCCCTTATAACATAGTCCTTACTTATATTCAGGATCTGGAAATTCCTTCAGCGGCCTTCTTTAAAACATAAAAAAAAAAAAAAAAAAAACCAAAACAGTATTTCCAAATATGTAAAATAATACATAATTCTGTGCTGCAACTAATTTAGAAACATTGCTTGGAATAAAGTTTTTTTAGGTTTACCTTAATGTAAAATCTGTAAATAATAATCGCAGTACTATTAAAAACTTATAAAGTTTACAAGATACTTACCAAGTCAGAGCTTTAAACTATTGTATATATGAATATATTCATTGCAAATCTGTAATCTGATCACAGCATCATTCATTTTAAAAACTGACCTCTATTTCCCTTGAAAAATCTTTTATTGTATAATTGATCTAAAACTTAAACTTTTAGGCAAGCTTGGCAAAACATAAGAATAGAGTCAGAAATTAAGTACTTGAAAAATTAAGACCTAATACTTTAGAAACTCTAAAAAACAATTTTATAATCAGGTATCATTATGAATTCTAATTATAAAAACTTTTTGTCCAAAAAGCAACTACTGGCTCAGTTTTAATAATACTTGTAAGTAGTAAGGGGAATAGAGTTCTCTATTTGTACAAACATTTACAGCTCCAAGCTGGTATTTCACTGAGCAAGAGAGGAATTCAAATCATCTCTGATTTTGTAGCACTAATGTCTGCCTCTCACTACTTGCAGATGACTTACAACTTCCAGAATCAAGGCTCCTTTGAAATCACTGGCTGATGTCCCTTTGCATTAATTAAGGGCAGAAGTCCAGTAGCAGCTTTATCTATGCTTTGTAGCACTGGGAGTTAAGAGATGAGGTAGCAGATAGATCAATCAAATATTAGACAGGATCGTTCAATGTGTCAGCTTCAGCAAATTATTAGTTACACTAAAATAATCCAGAATTTTTAAATATGAAAAAATAAATTGTTATTGGGTGTTCTTTTTTTGGTAGAGAATTTGTATTTTAAGAACAGCAAACAACAGTTGTTCTAAATAACCTAGACTAGGGCATCAAGCTTTCGATGAATCCTCACACAAGTTAGCAATGGCTACGATAGGAAATTAGATAACTGAGACACCTTAGATCAGCTATGGTCAATCTTTCTCTTCTGGAACACACAAAGATTGGCAAAGAAGCTCAAGTGCAAGTCTTGTAGTGATTTCTAAAGCATGTGGCTGGGTAGGCTGATGCAAAAGAGTGGAGCTAATTCAAATACTGTTGTGATTGAAAAGACAGCTCGTCTGGAGACTTGTCATCACTAACTGGCCCAAGAAACATCACCCCTCCCCTGCAAAAGGAGGTTACATGGACAGCTAATGTCATTCCCAAACCACAGATTTATCTCAAGACCAAGAGGATGCAAATCTTGGCCACACAAAGATATGGCATGTACCACCCAAGGTACAAATGCAATTCTTGCATTCCAAGTCAATCCCACAAATACACATTTCTATGGTAGATACACCAGTAAACTTAGAATAGTAATTAGCTTTTTATATGATTGCAAAACCAAAGAAAAGTTTGAGGAAAACAAAAATAAGAATGTCCATTAGAGGAAAAGTTTAAGAAAACCACTCTATTTTTCACTCTTTAAAAACATAGGCAGTCAAGAAGGTGAAGAGGAAAATGTAGCTCCTAAGAGTCTAGAAAATCTGTAAGTTAGAGTAGTGCATTCTCAAAAACTCTGAAGTCACTTAATAAAACATCAGAAGTACTCAACTTCTTCCAGACTTTCAGTGGCAGAAAAGGCATAGCTGGTACTGCATAGATACAAAGTGGTGACTTTTGGTTTTGGTGTACTTTACTCAGACTACTTTGACCTGTAGGTGACAGAACTTCTGGGAGATATATGCTTACAGAAACAGTTTTGGTTTTGCTAGGCTATTCTAAAATTAGAATAGTAATAACCTCCCCTGCCACAGTCACACACATATTGCAGAACCTTTAAACTTCACACTACTTCAGTATAGGTACCTGAAAACAGTCCCAGTCTCACAGACAACAAATCAAACCCACAAGAACTTAGTGATTTCTCCTTAACTAAAAAAGAAGTAAATGAATCAGAAAGGATCACAATTCTTCATTTCCTGACTACAACCCAAGCATCATTACCCAGAAGCAAACAGGACACTTTTTGCTTCTCCAATATTTTATGATGTTCATGCATTGATCACTGTGTTTGCTGATTGCTTGGACCAGGGACAGCTTACAAATGTTTTTGTATCTTTGCTTTTGGTTGTCCACATATCAGTACAAAACAATTAAAACACAGCTTTTAAAGGAAAGGATATTTTGAGCTAATAACCATTTCTCATTGAACCATTGTCTTATTACAGCAGTAGTGAAAAAAGTGCTGTAACTGAACCCGTTATATCCTCTTCCAGAGGAAGTGATGACATCAGTTCATTGATAAAAATTAGTCTGCCGTCTTTTATAAGTTTTTTTCAAGTAGGAATCAAGATTTGGATGCAACAAGGCTGTTCCCTCAGACGAACAGATTTAAGGTCTAGACAAGAAGTTGGAAAATGAAACTATTTAATACTCAGTCAAATCCTAACAGTGGCAAAAGTGTCTTCAAAAACATTCCCAAGTTCTCCTGTTGCTCTTAACTTCTAGCAACGTCAACCAGACCACCTCAGATGTATAACCAAATAGGACAAATACCTCCAACATTGTTTCAGTCAAGTATTGTCTCAGTCAAGTATATTCCTAAGATACTGTCATTGTAAAACAAGGTATGTGAAAAGATTAGAAATGGCTTGTACTTTGATTTGGGGGTTGGTGGGGTTTTTGGTTTCTTTGTCTGTTTCTGCTGTTTTGTTTTTGGTTTCTTTCTTCCCTTTTAAGTTAGGTAGGATTTATGAGGAACACATTTTTATTATTTCATGTATACATCTAAAAGAGAACTGGAAACAAACATCCAAGCGGTTCAAGTTATACGCATAGCAAAGACCTCTAAGTGTGAGGGATGGAAAACTGCTCCAAAGTATACTGAAAAACAGGTAAGTTAGGAAAATGAAAGAGAATTGCACATAGATGATGGCAGATCAAATGAGAGAAATAATTACTCCCTCTTGAAAATGTTTCTCAACAGAAGACCAAATGCTTCTAGCTCCAGCAGCCATTTTGAAATTTATACTTGGAACAAACAAGAAACTACAACTGATGTTCTTTATAATGCCTTATGCACAGATATGCTCTTTAAGTACTCTCAGTCTTCTCCATCATTCAATTCTAAAGCTTCAGAAAAGAAAATGATATCTCACCAGGTTTTCAAGACAGTTTAATTTCTTCCTTTTTCCATCTGCACATGCTGCACCCCATTGTGCTAAAATATGCATTTTCTTCATCTGGAATCTAATCTTTAAGTCACAGTCAGTGAAAGAGTTCTCTTGGAGAGCTGCAGCTTTAGAACATTTTCAATAACTACTAACACAAAACAAGCACAAAAAAGTTTGCTATGAAAAACTTATTACACAGCAAACTGAAATTTCAGCAACAAAATTCCCTTGTCACATACAAAAGTGTTGCAATACAGTCCAGTTCCAGCCTACAGTCTCTTCAGATGCCAGACATATAAATCCATGCTGCCACTTTCAGAAGACTATTGCATTTGCCTAGAATTTAATCGTATTTTCAACTGCTTCAATGGTTTCAGAAAGCATTTAAAGAATTTATATATTAATCTATTTTCTATTTGTCCTAGTTAAGGGACAAGAAAAACAGGCAAAAAACACACTCATGGGAAAAAAACATTGTGAAAGGTATCCCACTCAGGATGCAGACACTCCAAGAAATAGAAAACTTAGCAAACTTTTTCCCAAAGCCCTGAAAAACTAATCCCAACAACACATTAAGATATATCATTTACTTGAGACACTAGCTTTTTAGAAAAGATTGTGGAAGAAGCATAATGCCTTCTTAAATAGAGCTGGGAAATTATATGGTACCTAGTAATAGCAATGCTGGGTCAGATCTCAGGATGTGATAAAAGGCAAAGACATCTAATGACACGCGCACAGAGGGGAAGGAATGCTATGAAAATAAAGAGCGTGGACATTCCATTTTGCACACAGCTCAATCCAATAACTGCACCATTACCCTTCTTATCCCTACTTGTAAGATCTTCCAGCAAAACGCATGGGTTCTGTAACAGCACTACTCAAAATTAAGTACTTAATTAAGAATTACTTAATTAATTAAGAATTAACTACAATGGCCCTCAGGTAAGCAAGGAAAAGCTATGGCAGGACCAGATTTACCTGAGATATGCCTCAGATATTCATTCATCATAACATATATACATAACATCCATCAGCACAGCTTTACTACAACACCGTAGAGCGAAGCAGACACAGAGGAAGAGGCCCCTGACAATTTACACTTTCTAAAAAGACAAGACTGTGAGCATGATCAGGAACATTCCTTTAGAACAGCCTTAATTAGGATTAAAAGTAGCCTTTATCTATAATTTAGGAATAAATGGTTTTGTCACTGACTTTCACCAAAGAGACAGAAATTTAAGAGGACATAAAAATAACATTTCCTTTACTTCCACCCTCCAGCTCATTATATCCATCAGACAAATTAAAGCAAAATGATAGACAATATACAGCAGGAATAAAGGCTGGAGAAAAAAATACTCAAACAGAGGGGGAGTGGTTTAATATTTACAAAGACTGTCCAGATGATCAACCCACCTACTCTGAGGTCCTGTAATATCTAAATTTATGCTAATCTTAAGGGAGCAAACAGGTATTACAATTTTCACTCACAGTATGCTTCTATACAAGCTGAGGAAGTAAAATTGAAATGAAGTACCATCACTTAAAACAACAAATGAGAGGAAAAGCAACAAAAAAGCAAGAAGGTTACTTAATTCCTCTGTCCAGACATACATGTCAA
The DNA here is from genome assembly GCF_012460135.2 of Molothrus ater. Classification (NCBI taxonomy): domain Eukaryota; kingdom Metazoa; phylum Chordata; class Aves; order Passeriformes; family Icteridae; genus Molothrus; species Molothrus ater. The sequence goes on from NC_050480.2 coordinate 26,566,056, forward strand.
CCCTGGAAAAAGTCCAGGTTCACTGAAGAATTTTTATTTTGCTCTGTAATAATAACATACAGTACTTAAACCACTACAAATAAAAACAACACTTGCTCTTGTAAAACAAATGAGTTTAAAGACCCTAAATGCAGGCTTACCTGGCTGAAACTAATGTTTTTCATTACAATTTTAACTTGCAAGCCAAGATTTCTGTGACTGCAAATCACTAGTTTTTCAGTCCTTAATTTGATAAACACTCTGTCTTAACATCTCTTTCCTAAAAAAACAAGATGCCACATGAAATGACCATAGACATTACTGAAATTTTACCACAGACTGCTACAGAAGGAATATCAGAAAAAGTTACCATTAAATTTTAATTTAAAAAAAAACCCAACCAATTTTAAATGTTAAGTACTATTGCTGAGGAGTTATTAAAAAAATCCAACCTGTGCTACTACGCATGGGAATCAGTGTGAAGCAATAGCATGTTGGTTAGTCTCACCTGTTCTTTGTATTCTAGTTATTTTTACACGAAAAATGTCTATTTGCAATCAGTAATACATGAAGAGAATGTATTTCTATAGCAAATGACATGGCAGACAGCATTCCCAAAGGGTAATCATGTTCCACTCCATCCAATTGGACAGTAGCCATTTACCTGTAGCCCCAGTACTTCCAAGCAGAGTTCAAGGTCCCAGTACTTTCGTCTGCATTTTGCATTGTTTGGGTCCAACTTCACAACAGCTCAACTTTCCTTTGAAGCACTGCCACATCAGGGCAGTTTAAGAATGAAATCTGCTTGCCTTTAGGGCTTGATTGAGTTAAAGGGCAAAATCCTGGCTCCATTTGAAGTCAGTGGGCAGTTCATCATTTAATTCAATTCATCTACTATTTTACAGTGACCTTAAGGGTACACCAAAAAGCTTGTACCCATGTATTCTGCCTTTGCTTGCAGGAAAATGTGATGGCATGCGCTAGCTCTTAACAGTAATGGCTGGTGGCAACTAGAATGCTTTTACTTTGAACATTCACATGAAGCTCACAAGCATTCACAAAAAGTTACAGAACAGAACTGTAAACATTGTTTCATCAACAAAGTTTACCTTCTGGTTGGGGATCAAAAATTCATTTTAAAATTTAGAAACTACAGAACAGACACCTGAGAAAACATTCACTTTCACTTAGTCTAGATCATTTCAAAGAAAAGGATGAAGCAAGTCATATTTTATTTCACCACAAGAAGTCCCATGGTTTTTAATATTAACTAAAATGTGGCTGTACCAGTGCCAGATCACAAACATCCCAAGAGACATAAGCAGGATATATTTCACATTACCACCTCAGCACCCTGAACAAACTACAGTAGCATAGGGTCAGATGAATGTATCAACTTGTGTATCACCATGGGCAGGTGCAAATCTATACAGAGGGTTTTATACAAGCAATTAAGCAGTTAAAAGAACAGTTGATCAGAAATTTTAACTGTGGTATATAGCTCAGTAACTTACAATTACTTGTAATCAATGGCACTCTTACTCACATCTTTAGAAAACAAGATTTAAATGCTCCCGAATAAAATCACACAAATTTACTCCTACAGGACTGTAACAATAACCTGTTGAAAACCCCAATCTCCCAAATCTTCCCGTCTTTTACTTCTAACACTCAAGTAAAGCTATCCATCCAGTGACAGATGCTGGGATGCTTGCAGCTCTAATTTTTTTCAATTCCCTTACATAAATAGTAATCTCTTTCAAAGTTAAAAATACCCCTTTTCCTTCCCAGCTAATGTATATGGGTACTTTATATCCTTATTTAGAAGCTTGGCAAGAAACACATAGGGAAACTAATTTTGCATAATGTCTCTCTCTTTCCTGCTTTCAACATCCTGGCATAATATTAAAGACCAACTCAGTAAAGTCGACAGCAGAATATTTGTGTTATGCACTGCTTTCTCAGTTTTTGACTAGAAATTACATCAGTAATCAATGCTCAGAAAAATTGTTTTCTACTATAAGCTTTTCGTCATACCCAAAATTTCAAAACAAAATAATAAAGGCTGCAGTTAGTAATTTTTATTTTAAGACAGACACTGTAGTATTTGTACAGTCATTAAAAAACATTTTCCACTTATTTTCATCATGTAAAATGAAAATATATTCCATCACTGAAATTATAACACAACCTAGCTTCTGCTAGCTAGCCCAGGAGAGCGAGAAAGGGGAATGCCAATTAATCCAATTACTGACAGAGAAGCTATCAGGATGAGTACTTATCAGGTCAGGTTCAAAAACACATCAGAAGCAACACTGTTAAAAAAACAGAAAAGAAAAATGAAAAAAGAAAAAAGCTCACACTCCCTGTGCTGAGTAGCACTATTAAATTCAGATGCAGGGTTGTGTTTAGGTTGGACAGGCCCCAACAGTAGAACAAAGTCAGTCTGTCTTAGTACCATAACCAAATTCTACAAGTTAACAGCTTTTCATGAAAAGCTGCCATTTCAAAATGTCAATCAAACCTGAATATAAGTGGGAACTCCTGCAGAAATAACCAGCTGCAGGTTTGAAAAACATTTTTCACTGAAAGTGGAAACACAAAAGATGTTTGAATGAGATCTCTTTTCATTCCTGTAACAGTAGACGGTCATTTTCACAACATCAAGGACAAAAACACAAGACAAAATTGCAAATAATGTCTTGAAAGAACCATTTGCAGGGGTGATGAATGACTAAAGTTACAAATGACAGAATTATTGGCAAATGGAAACTCATTAATATGAAAAAGCTTCTAAGACTGCAGTTTGTCTCCACTTTCTCTCATTGTATCTGAATGATTAGGTTGTATTAATTTCATTGCGTGTTTAGTATTGGCTTTCTCACCTTGAAGCAGCAGCTTGCACTAAGAGCATCCGATTTGCAGTGTAAGTCTTTTGGGGGTTTATGTGTTTAGTAAACAATTGAACTACTTTCAGGTATTAAAAATGCAGATTCTATCAGAGAATGTAAAACTTATGATCTACCCATAGAGAACACAAGTTTTCCAATTCAGTTCTGGATATACAAACATAAATAAGTCATATTTATTCAATTAACCAAGGGAAAAAAATATTTATACAAGTCTACATAATGGAAAAGCAGCTTATCAAAATCACTTTGGTCACATTCTCCTTTCTAAAGAATATGGCATGAACAAAGCCATTTTCTCTACCATCTGAAAGATGCATAGCATAACTGAAAATGAATTTGCTGTCCAAATATAAGCTTCATCAATTTCTTATTCAAGAACTGGACTGATATAGCAGTGTTTTGTTGGACAAATTTCCACATTCAATGTCATGAAACAAATGTAATCAACAGGGAGATTTAGTGAAGAGTTAAAACCAGTATATAAGATTCCCCCCTCCAAAAGGTAACACCTGCACTGTAGTATCATTATCTATTTTCCTTATTATTAACAAATAATAAAAGTAATTTGCACAGTGGATGAACACCTCATCATGTCTCAGAAGATAGAGTATTAACATAGACATAGGGCCCTACACATATTTAGCTCCTTCCAGCATGACTATCACTATGATCATCACAGAAATGAGAAAATGTTAACTCTTTTGAATGACTACACCTTGATCTTAAGTTATGCTTTCCACCAAACTGAAAACACATTTACATAAAAATAAAAAATGAGGATCTGATGAAACAGCATAGTTATATTAAATGTAATTGAACACACTTAAGCTGTAAGACTTTGAAGAGCTGGAAATAACATATAATTCCTCAGCAGCATTCACTGAAAAATAAGATGCTACACAACATAAACTGAAACAACTTGTCACTTATAACCTCACTGTACTGCAATATCAGTTACACCATCCAATTTCACACTACAGTACTGTTTTCTATAGAATACATTAATTTCTGATATCTCAGATCTTAATCTTCATATTGCCCTGAATAGATACATATATATTAGATACATATTTCACAGCATTTCTCTAGTTGCAGGCTGCAGCACACTACCTTAGAACTTTTCCTTACACTCAAAGTTCACTTCAGTAGAATCACAACAGAAATTTATCAATACTGCTCCCAACAAGAAGACAAAAAATACAGCAAGATTTTTTATCACTAAATCTTGCTCTTATCACTTGGTATCACCAACATTTGTTTTTAAGTAAGCTGGAGCATATATGCTCAACTCTGAGGTTTTGGGGTGAATAATTTGCAGTATGAAAAAATAGCTGAAGCAAGATTAACTTGATTATAAAATGCTGCTACCATGCCATTTAAAAATTGAGACAGAAAAAATAAAAGAATGAAAGAAACAAACTGTGCCAAACCTAGTGCCTCAGCAAGCAGAGTGTTTTTGAACATTCTTAAAAGCATTTACTATTTACTTCAGGAAACAGCTTACAAGTCAAAACACGCTGGAGATTTTTTCATTTTGTTTTGCTTCGAGCTGCCAATTGTTAGTCAAGATTACTATTCATTTAACAGGAGTGTTAAGAATGCAAATGGTTAACAGTAGTATAAACTATATACTTGGTTTAAGTTTGAATGTCTAAAACTATTACACACTGCATTCATCTGCATTCCCTGTTTATGGGAATGAAATATGTAGTCATTTGAAGTCCACAATATGTATACTGTGTTTGTAATAACTGCAGATTTTACAAGCACATTATTCTTTCCATTAGGATTAAAACCTCACCGAATAGCAATTTGTGAAAGAATTCTAGCAGGGCCCTGAGCCCAGAACTCTGACCTCTGATGAGATGCTTGGCAGCAACAAACTCTAGGTCTAAGCAAAACATCTGGTTTGAGTTAGACTTCCTGAAAAAATAGCCCCTGTACTAGGGAAACTGGTATTCACTCAGCTTTGTCTATACACTTTGACTGACTGCAACACTGTTGAGGGGGGTGTGAGGAAGAGAAAAAAGTGCTTTGCCAGAATGCACGTCAATCACTGCAGGCTTCTTGGTGGCCTCTGAAGAGCCAGGCACTCACGCTAGGAGACACTGTGCACGTTTGTTCAAGCTTCTTGGGATTTTTGCTATTGTACTCCATAGCTCGATGTTTTTTTCAGAATTAGTGCCAACTCTGAATTATCTAATCCAAAACTACAGTTGAGTTCAAAGTATAAATTTTGCCTGAAGGAATAGTTTCTGCAGATTCTTTCTAAACAATAATTGTTTTATCATCATTTTTCTTACAAATTTAGACAATCACTATCATCATAAAATGAATGAGGATATTCCCAACAAAAACACAAACTCTCGCTGCCAAGAAATTTGTAAGAACAGCAACAGCTTTTGGTTGGCGCCCAAGATTTTTCATAGGCAGCACATTGTTGCATGCAGTACCTAGAGATAAGAGTAGGACAGAAGGGTAACTAAAGAGAATGCTGATACAGAGGGGCGGGTGCCCTGAGCCTCCTGCTCTCAGACCTGTAATCAGCAAATGCTCCAGCAAGAAGGATAAGAAAAGGATAGAGCCGGTTCTTGCTTCTCACTTTCCTGAGATGGGAAGTACACCCAAGCACAGGGTAGGTGAAAGTGAAGAAATGCACAGCAATTGCAGGCTTGGCATGAGTTGCACTTTGTTCAAGCTGGCAGCCCAGGTAAGGAGCACAAGAACAGCTTGGTGTGGTGGGTAGGACACAGCTTCAATTTTAGACCTGACTGTCAAGAAGTATGTGGCCAAACTCAATTCACCAGATGGTTTTTTTGCAGGGCACTTTTAAGCATTTTTAAGCATCATAGTGAAGCATGTTTTAAATAGTTTAGCCATAATAATGAAACAGCTAGCAGTAGTTACTGAGACCTGTTACATTAATAGATACACTACGCAGCATTAAATATCTCATATAGGCTAGGGAAGCTCAAGATAATTGAATTTGAAAGCAACAGATAGAGAAGTGGAGATTTAGTGGAGATTTCTGTCAAGACATTCAGCAATGCTACATTTACACACATGTATGTATAAGAGATATGTGATAAAATTTATCTATGCACAACTTTACTGTGTACAGAGAAATTTACCTTTAGGCATTATTAGTAGGCACTGTTTATATATATATATATATATATATATGTATATATATATATATATATATAATATATATAATATATAATAGTATATATATGTTTATATAAAGCTGAATACTTTTTCTGTACACTGTCTACTTAATAAAATATATTGTTGTAAAAAAAGCATCAGAAAAAATTTATCTACTGCTCTATTTTATACAAGTCTGTCATATGACTGTATATTGTTAATGTACTCATAGTTTATTTTCTTCCTGTGATTGCTAATGCAATAATATTTTTATGCCTGTTCTAACAGTAACTTTACACTGGAATTAAATGTCAATTTCTACTTTCCACCTCCAAAATTTTAAATTAAATGTCACTGATATCAACCCCTTGCATTCAGGCAAAATGCAGTCACCAACTCACAAAGGGACATTTATAAAATAAGCCTTGCTTGTTTGAACTGCAACACTGCCATCACTGGAGTTTCAGATGGGAGACTTAAATAAATAAAAATAAACCAAAGTAATAAACACCATGTTTTATGGAGCTGCACAGAATTAAAAAAAAAAAAAAGAAAGAAAGAAAAAAAAAAGAAAAAAGAAAAGAGGTCCTCCTGGCAAACTTGAAATATTAGACTGAAAAGCTGCCTCTCTCATTCCGGAAGACTTCTGGCCCCCTCTACTCAAAGTCATTTATGAAGGGCAGTCAGCTGTGGGCAACAGGGCCACCCACACAAGTGCTCATTATGCCCTTTGGAACTGTAAAGAGATGCCCTTCTGTCCACGACTATACAGAAAACAAAACAACATTCCAAAGTAAGGCAACTAAGGAAATTTCTGAGTGCAACACGAGTAATGAATCCTACAAACATCTCAAGCAACACAAGGCAGGTGGAAAAACAGAGCTTCTTAGCCCAAGGCTTTGTAATATATAGTTATGTTCTCCATGGAGCTAAATTTTTCTACTACTGATGAGATTTCAGTGGCCCTGTTATCCTAATGTATGCTATGAAACAGGTTTTTTTGCTTTTGGAGAAATAAATCACATATGTCCACAGACATCAGTTTTCTGGAAGACTGAATATAATTTTAGAATCATCACCATCAGCTGGTTGACAGCAATAAAGACAACATTCACTTTAAATAACCCTGAATTATATACAGTTGAGTAAATTAGAATTTGTTTTGCTTTAAGGTCTTCCAAAGTTGAAGCCAACATGCTGAACAAAAATATTAAACTATCTATAACCCTGTGTCAACATATGATGCTACTGGGAATGGTAAGTGAATTAATTTTCCAAGGAAAATTAATTACTTATGACTTACAGTTGTAAAAGCAAACAACGTAACTCTGGATTAGGGCACATTAATTTCTGTTTGGAGTAGCAATTAAATTAATTTCATATAATTCATGGTATGTAATGGAAAGCAGAACAAAGATGAAATCTTAGACAATGACTGACACAGAAAAAAGTGTATATTTATGTTCCTGATACAAAAATAAAGGTCACAGATATTAATCACTGTCTAGCGAAACACGATTTTAGTTTCTAAAATGATTTTTTCAAAACTGTTTGTTAAGATAAGTGTTATTAGCAAGATAAAAATCTAAAAAGCAACAAATTACAAAACATCAGAGAAATCTGGCATGCTACATTGTCTCAGTGAAAAAAGACTACAGCTTTCAGTGATGTCACAAAATTATCATGAGGAACAGCAACACTAACTTAAATTCCTCCTGCATTAATTTAAGTTCATCTTACTTCTTGCTATTCAAGAGGGAGAAAGGTTTAATCATGGGTCCAATATTAAAACAAATATGTACATTAACATATTGTATGAATCAGTATTTATCAGTTACTTACATTTTATAGTAAACAGCTAATGAGAAAAATTAATGCATAGCCTAATTAAACATATGAAAGAATTCTTTCAGCATTCCATAATTTGGTATTTGTTAAAACTACATAAAAATAATTATTTTATGAATTTCATTGCAAAACATCAAGTTCTTACTTTATTTAATACCAACCAATGAAACCATATATATTAGCAAATCATTTATGGTTTTAAAATATCATAAGAATTTTAACTGCCACTTCTGTTCTCCTACTGAAAGAGAGCACAAATTTATTGCTCATTTCAGACTTTTGGGTATCAAATCAACAGCTGCTGTGCTACAAACGCACATGGAATCACTCAAAAACATGATAGTATTAGTATTTTTCCTTATGAGTCAAATGAATATACTGTTAATTCATGAAACCAAAACGACAGATGACCACTGCACAGCAAGCAGTGACTATGGAATTCCAGCAACAAATAATATTTACATTTGCACTGTTTAAACTGGCCCCCGCACATACTCAAAGCAAGTGATTCACATCCCTACTGACACTTCTACCTGACTTCAGACACTAAAGAGATTTTTTTATTATTGTAATAGTTTGAACAATTTGATCATTATAATATTTATATTAAAATCTGAATACAATTAGTAATAAAACACCTTAGAAATTAATTTACTTCAGATAAAAGATAGCTGACCCTGAAACACAAATTCACAAACACAACCAGCTCATAATGGGTACAGGTAATGCCATAAGTAATCTGCAGCTCTGTTTTTTATGGTAGTATTTTAAACACTGTCTCAAAAATGTGAAGAACTTTAGTTATGAAAATTTAACAGAAACCCAGATGAAAGGAGCTGAACAATTCTTCAGTGCTAAACTTGCATATTTTCACTTAAAGTTATTAAACACTTGAAATGTAAACAGGAAACCCAACAGCATCTCATACATTACAGAAGCTGTTCAATCAAAATACTTTTACAATACTTTTACTTCATCATCATCTTTTCTGTTTCAGCTTTTAGTCAACCAAGTCAAAACAAGTTTTTGCAATCCAATGCACAGAGAAGCCATATCAAGCTGAGCTGCAGGATACCAGCCTCACAATTCCCATTTGGCTCCTCTTGCCACTTGGCTCCCCCATCAGAACAGTCTTTCAAAAAGTTTAATATGCCTGGTGGATCTTCACTCAGGTGGTCAGCCTATGTTTGAATTAGCTCTGCCCAAATACATTTACAAAACTGGGAGAAAAAAATCAAACTGAAATATGAAGCAGGCTTGCAGCCAGGATACCCTACATCTGGGCAATTTGCTCACAATTTTCAATGTGCTGCTTCTATAGAGGTCTGGAAGTAAACAACCTTTACACCTATTTTCCATGAACAATAACACATCTCACTTTAACCCTATTACAGCATGAATCACAAGTCTGTTGTCATATGGTGACAAAAAACTTCCTAACAAACTTCTGCCAAGAGAACTGGTAATTAAGCAATCAGAAACAAACTGACAGGGAGGGCAAATCTGTCCAGCAGCTGTTTCCTATCAACACCCTTAGATCATCCCACCTCAGTACACTAACACTTCTGGAGCTTCCCCACTTTTCCTACAACCTCAGCAGCTCTGTAAAAGCCCACATATGCAGGTACAAACTCTCTAACAACGAACAGCAGCAGTGTGAGAGGGGGATTATTAGCAGTAATGTCTAAAATTTACCTGCAGTTCAAGTTGCTTATAAAGGCACATCTCTGACAAGTGTTCAATTGCTGTCCACAGTGCATTTTTGGTGACAGCAGCAAAAGGAGATGCAGTCCATGGGCAGCTCCATGAGTGACATGTGCAGATGGAGTGATACCACTGTGCTCTTGCACTCTTTGTAAATACACATGCACACATTTTGCTTCATTTCCTTAAAGGGGCAGCATCTCACTTCATTGAGCTGGCATGTTTTCCTGGAGATGCCAGTAAATACAGTGCGCTAGCTAAAATAACTAAGAACACAACAGTAATTTCTTTCTATATCCCTTTGTTTTGTTGCAAATGGCTGTAATAGACTAGCAAAAGTTTATTGTGCTTTGCTGGCAGAACATTTGATTTCTCTTTGCCAGCCAGAGAATAGGTAGATGCAACCAGCGAGACTGCCAAGTTACAGGATACATAAACCACTCCTGGCAGTCAGCAGAACTGCTGCTGAAGATTAAATTACACAAACTTGCCAGAGGTGCAACTTACTTGGAAAGCATTCCTAAGTTTTGTGCACCTACTTCAGTAGGGTGGGGAAACATCCAAAACATTATGGGGTTATTACCTCTCCCTGGCAAAGCTGTCTGCAAAGACTTTGCTCCCATTGGATATCAGATGGCTTGGTTCACAGAGCTTTACTTTACAAAATGAAAAGCTCATAACTTACGCTAAAAATTATGTTGGGCAAAGAGCACATGTGATTTTTTTGCTTGCTTTCCTCACAGAGCTAATATTTCATCACTACTACAGGAAAATTAAGGATTCCATAACCTGTGCAGTGCTAAAAATCCTGTATTAAGCACAAACCTATTCACCAGCCTATATATCCATTTAAGTCAAGAAATAAATACACCTTTTTCCTAACTGACAAGACACTGGATTTTTGGACTGCTCCAAATATTTTATAGGTACAGCCACCACACCCTATTCCTCAAAAAGTTTTTGTAAATCTTAAAATCTTGAGTACTTCTCTCCCTCTTCCACAAATTTCAAGGCAAGCAATCACTTGCAGTATGCAGCAAGAACATTCAGCGACAATAATCTCTTTGCAGGAGACTACAGGTTCACAGGAGAGGTTTAAGTTTCCTTTATTGAAGAGCAGAGCTAAGAGCACAATGAAATACTATCCTGCATGTCCCTGTCTTTAAAGCCCCAGTGAGTTTATTCAGAGATGAGATTCAATACAGAAGCAGCCCAGAATTTGTCCAGTTACTTTTTTTTTTTTTAATTTACAATAATGGCAGCATAACCTATAGCCTATTTTAAAATTTATATAAGTATAGCTAATTTCTTTCATTTCAGATTCCAGTCCACTAGCATATCTCCTTTTATTAGTTTTATCAACTTAAGGTAGATCCATAACCAGCCAGCTGCCATACACTGCCAAAAAGGAATGATTTACATTTATTACTAAGTTGTTTGATTACTGCAAGATACACAACTCAGTGTTGGTATTCTCACCCTTAGACTTTGCTTTGTTTAAGCAAAGATTCTCTACAGGCAACCACTTCAATTTAAGTACGGAAAACCATAAACAAGCTCATGAAATTCCAATGTTATCCAAGGAGGTTCAGTTCTTTGCTGAACTGTATGTGTATATTCAGTGTAGTAATACAGAAGGAATGCTGAAGCCTTTTGTAGGCAGGCTGTTCAGCTGGGTGTTGAAACCTGCAACCTACAATTCTGACCAGCAAACAACATTCCTGCTGAACTGTGTTTCCACAGGAGCTATGTGAATCACACAAAATAAAGCACTGCTCACCTAATAAGACGTCCCATTTTTTTAATCAAAAAATGTAAGTTGAGAATCCACACAAACTTGTTTTAGTAAGCTTAATACAGCAAGCTCAAGTCTGAGGCTGTTTTGACAATCCCACCTCAGAGGTTTAAAAAAAGACACTCTTGCTCATCATGTCATCATACATGAGTGATTCTCCTATGCTATCCCAGTAACACATCTACTCATATACTCTATGGGTCAATCAAGAAAATCCCCCAAAATAAAGAAAGAAGTGGAATAAACTCTTAAATATTCAGTGAAAAACACACTCTTCTGAAAAACAATCAGTTCCAGTACTTTGCTTCACGCTATTAAATAAAAGTGTACTACATGAAGAAGATATACCCAAAATCAGATACCAAGAAGGATACAAGGTCTCATATATTTCACCATTTAAAATTGTGTATCTATTCTAAGGAAAAAAGAAGATAAAGGTTTTATCAAACCAAACACTGATTCTTTGTGATAACCAGTGTTTGGATTCTGACAACTCATTTGCAATCACTAGTAGTAGTTACCTCACAGCTTTTTTTTTATTAGAAGCTTTCTACTTAAACATAAATTTTCAAGTTTTCATTACTAGAGAAACAATACAAGATTTGCTTTACCCAAAGAAAGCTACTGAGTTCTGTTTGCTGGGGTTTTGTAAGAAGAGGCAAACAAATAAATACCTGCAGTGCAAGGGACAAGCCAGATTCTGTTGCAATAAAGACAACAGAAATAATGCAGAGAGTTTTTCAGCCCACAGCTGAATCAGGCTGAACCAACTACACCTGGTCATACTCCTGCACTTAGAAGTATCCCTGAGGTCCCCCCTTTTGATCCCTGTATTTCTAAAATGTTGCTATAGTTCAGCTCTCAGATATCTCCATTGCATCAAATATACAGTCAGATTGTCTCCAGCAAATAATATGCATGATGGGTGTTCACCAGAAAAATAAAATTTTAAGTAGTACTACTGTTGAAAGGGAGGTTAATAATGTCCCTCACAACAGGAGGGTTAATAGCCCTCCTGTTGCAGGGGGACCACCTGGAGGTAAAAAAAAAAATCTCAGCAGTGATGATGCCATCCACAGACATCTTTTGAGGGAGGAAGACAACTAAAGAATGCAACAAACAAGAAGAACAAACAACAAACAAGGGCTATGTGCAATTTCAGCCACATACAGGAGAGGCCACTAAGATCTCTCCACCACTGTCTATCAGTTGCCCCTCACTGGCCCTGAGACAAGGAAGGAAGAACCCAGGCAAGGATGGTCTGGAATATTAGTCAGCATTCTACACAGAATTCTAGGAGAAAGAAAAAAGCTCCTTCTTCTCCAACTGTGGATTTTAAAGTGGCTAATATCTGGTCTAACTAAAGAGAAAGTGTATCTGATTGAAAGCATTCTCTAAATTTGCACTGTCATTTACGAAAACATACTCATCTTCTCTGGGGGAAAAACTCAAGCCTAGAACTAAAATCAAATTGCAACTGAAACAATAAAACTTCCTGCAGGTAATAATCAAATGCAAAAGCAATGCACTCCAATAACTAGAAGACCATGGAAAGGAAGATGGATAGGAGGAACAAAAAGGAGTTTTCCAGATTCAGTTACAATCAGACACACTGATTAGGCTTTATGAAACGCTCTTTGATCAGGACCTTCCAGCATTTATAGAAAACAAACCAAGAATTAGCTCAACTTTTTTTTTTCTTGAGGAAATGCTACTGAAGAATATTGTTTACAAATTTCATTTATTTGATGCAAAATATTCCAGGTACATCTGTAATTAAGTATTCTCCCACCTCAGAGGTCACAGAACTACATATATTATCCCTTACATGCTTTGAGGATTCTAATTTTCCAAATGTTCAACAGTGAAGATGTTACCACACCCAAAAATAGATTATCAACAGATTTTTGGACCTCCAAAATTATAAAGACCAAATAGGATACTGCTTTTTCAAGATCAGTCATAGTGCACATTTTTTAATATTACACAGATCTTGTCAAAAATTCTAATTCTACAACACAGATCACATATTTTGTTCATAGACTACAGACGAGTTTGACCTCCATCTATCTCCTTCTCTCAAGGTTACTGGTTTTTTTAGGATCCAGGGATTTTGTACAACAAGTGAACATCAAAAGACCAACCAAACTTAACATATTCCTTAGCTCTATTTATAATTTCTCTGCCTTTTAACACAGATTCAGGTTTTGACATTTAAGAAGTATATTAATTTAATTCCCTTCTTTACTATGATGAAAATTTAGCCTAGTGCTTCTTTGCTCACCTCTGAAAAGTTGGGGTTTTGAGAGTAAAGTTTTTTTGTCTTATTAATTTTCTTTGCTCTGAAATTCAATTCCCTAACCACAATCTTTGTGAAGCAGCTTTGTTCTCAGCTCTTTTCTATATCTTCCAAGATCATTGCAACTGCAATGGTAATTCATCGCCAAAATTCAGTGTACAGCATAATAAAGTCTTGAGCCACTAACTGCTTCTCCCAGAATAGAAATTTAGCTTTGAACTGGCATGGGGAGGTGACAAGGCAAATATATTCTGTATCAGGCAGAATCTGGGCATCATCTTCATGTTCAACTACAGAAGAAATCATACTAATATGCCCTGAAGGTGATAAATTAATTTTGGCTAGGTTCCTGTCTGGGAGGAAAGAACAATTTTCCTAATGAGATAAAGATGAAGCAGGACAAGGACCTTTAGGCAATTGGAATTTAGTCTGAGAGAGGCTCTAATAAATCAGGTTGTGCTTCTCTTTGTTTAAGGAAATACCTGTTAGGAGATCTGGGGCCTGTTTATTTTTCTCTGACAAACTTGATTTTCTTGGCAGTGCGCAAACTCAGAATCATAAATTAAAATGAGAATAAAAGCAGGTGGCCAAGGTTCAATTCTTTTTTTCATCTAAAATAAGTAAACAAATCCCAGCTGATGGGACTCAATTTACACAGATCTCCTACTACTTGGAAACTTGCAATTCCATATCCAATGTATCCACACCCAAATGAGCAGATTTGCTTGGAAAAGTTGCATTAGAAAAACAAGAGAAAACCAATACTCTCACAAATGTGCACACTAAATACCAAGAGACCAGGAGGGATCGAAAATCCCATGGAAGTAGCAATTGGAGAAGATGCAGGCCCTTCACTCAGTTCTCTTTGTGTGGCACACACTCCACAGACTTTGGGCAAGTTCATATTGTTAGCAGAGGATTTAGCACATGAGCACTTTCCTGTAGCACTGCTATCACTGCTGACAGCAGCAGAGCACCTCCTGCCCAAAGGGGTCACTCAGCTGAACACATACTGTTCCTGCCTGTATCACAGTCTCATTACAAAAGCTACAGCCTTCATCAGGCAGAGTCTGCTTCACCAGTCTTTCACTTCAACCTCTGAGAAAAGACAAATTATTGTCTCTGCCACTGCCTTTCAAGCAGAGTAGTTTGGGACCTCTGGCTATCCTAAACTGACAGAGGCCCTGTCCCAAGTCAGTGAGGCTGCTGTGAAGGCAGCTGCCCCAGTTCCACTCCCCGGCAAGCTGTTCACTGCTGCCCCTCTGTTATGCCAAGTCAGGGCATCATGTAGCCATTACAAACACCACAAAAAAATTTGGGCATTTGGGCAGGAGTACCAGAAAAGGCAGGACCATCCCCTCAGGGAGTTTACTCTTTGATCAACACACAGTGAGTGTGCAACCATCCCTGGAGAAACCATCATGTTGCTTGTGCTATACCGCTTTCATGGTCATGGGCAGCAGCACAGTCTCAGCCTGCCTCTGCCTAATTGCTGACAGACTAATCACTATCCCTCTTTCAGGACAAGAATGCCAAAACCTGTATTTGTCAGATTTTAGATATCAATTTCAGGGTGTTTAAGAAAGGAAAGGTCATATTTAAATGCTAGGTTTAAAGTTACAGCAGCCTAAGAAAGCAACCACCTCTGTGAAAAGACTGCTGTATTTCTGATCTAGACTGTGCATTGCACATTTCATCACAGAAATTAATAAAAAGCTGCAGCCAGCATTTTGGTTATAAATTAAAATGCAATAAAACCTTTCAAGTTGCCTTGGATATTATAAAATTCTGTACCTGAAATACTCTTTATCTGAGGGATTCTATCAGCCATTACTCTGGGATTCCCTGTACAACAAAACAACTTTTTCCATGCCTGTCCTCTGAGACACCAGCAAGTGGCTGTCTCTCTAAAAGACAAAACAGAAAAGCTTAATTCCTCTTCTCCTCCCATTCCCTTCCTGTGCCACAAGAGAGCTGTCATGCCCAGAGGGCAGCAAACCTTCTGACTTTGTTTTCAAGAGTGCAAATTTGCTTTCAGTAATGCTGCTAAGATCCAGCACTTGAGAAATTTATGTATCTTTGAACAAGCACACTCTAGCTGCTGTGGTGATTCTTATGAATTCCAACAGGACGCGTATCTACCTCACAGGTTTATTCAAACCATGACAAAAATTAAAAATGCATATAGCTGGGAATGACCAGTATTTGAGGTTTACCTCTATTATCCTAGGCTTCTCAGATTTATTTTGCTGAAACTTTATCTAACCAATTTGGACAATAAAAAATAACACAGTTGGGCATTTACTCACAACACACCTGTAGTGGATCAAGAAGCTTCTCTGGAAGGGCCAGGAACACGGCTCTTACCCTGCTCTCAATGAATGAAAGGTAAATGACACTTGCTTCAGTCCCTGAGACTGCAGTGCACTGCCACAATATTGTGCACTGCAACATTCATCTCATAGTATAATGATCCCAAAATCATATGACCACCACCAATTCCATGTCTTTTTGCTTTAGATGGATGCTTGTACAATGTCCACATGGGCTACAGGAGATGGTATGCATTTCAATCAGTATCTCCTAGACACACCAATGCAAGCTACTAATACTTAAGAATTCACAGTATACTGCAAATAGTAAAATATTCCATCTTGGAACTATTGTTTAAAAAAATCAATCAACTTCTCTAAATGCTAACCCAGCATTTCAAGGTTATTTTTTTAATACTTCGTTCCTTAAAGCAAGGATGAACAAAAATCTGTATCACTTCCCATGATTTTTGTTTCAACATATCACTGCTACTGTTATAAATTAAAGCCCTGGGTCTCCACAAGTAGGGGAATCAACTGCACTTCAGACTGAAGCTCATCTTTTTGCCAGATGACCATACCCATATTTATAGCTGCCACCATTAAAGTACATTTTTACTGAAATCTGGATACATATGTTAAAGAAATCTACAATGTTTCAGCTCTTCAATACAATTTCCCTCAAAGAGTATGGTATAATTGATACCAAAAGATTATTTAAGTTAGGTTTACCAATAAGTTTGCAGTTAGCAAGCAACATTAATATGTTCTATCATCGGCGGTAAAACAAGAAGGACTTACAAAAGCAGTTCTGAATTCTACTTTAACCAACTAAAACGCTGACCCTCAGTTCTGTAAAAACAAAACAGGGCATACATTTGTTGGAAGATTTTCTTAATATCTTCTCTTTGTTACACCACCTTTAGCAGTGGCAGCAAGGGGTTCTAGGCTGCTAATTGCATTCTATCCCATTAATGCTCAGAAGCTGACCTGTAAGAACAGGTCCAGAAAGTTCTATGCTTTCTGTCCTGAATTCTGCTGTAGTCACACAAATTTACTCCTATTCTATAGTTTCAAATATACAGAGAAAAGCATCTGCCATATTTTCTGGGGTTTTTTTGTTTGTTTCTTTATTTGGTAGGACATCAGCACATGCATAAATGCTTTCCTGAATCTATGCCAATATGCTGTAAAATGACAATAACTTCTGTACCACTTCCTAACATCATGCTCTTTGTAAAGAAACTTGGAAAGTAAAAGTTTCTTCTCAGAAATAACCTACAAAAATGTATAAAAATCACAATTGTCAAACATTTTCCAATTCAGCTTTACTAAATAAAAGGCTTCAAAACAAACCCTTTTATTACAAATTTCTAAAAAGGAATGCACCTAATAGTACAAATTAATGGCTTCTAAATGGAGGATCAATATCTCATTGTATTTTACACAAAGAGCTAAAACCCCATTGCTGTAACAATACAGAAAAAGAGAAAGGTTTACAGATCAGGTTACCTGTCTGATTTGATGTTTTTAATAGACTATACATCTGGCTACAGCCATTTCAGAGTCTCAATCACAATCATTAAAAGTAGAGATTAAAAAAAGGCAGTTTATGACTTCTAAGCATTTACTACCATTCCATCAAAACTGAAAACATGTTTTAAAGGAGACATAACCAGTTGACAACTATAAAGCAGCATATTGGTGTTGCTCTATATCATGACAGATTGACTTAGATTAAATGATACAGGTATTATCTTACCTGATACATTCCAACTCCTATGTGTTTGGGCTCGATTTTCACTAGCTCAGCTAATGGGTCCTGGACACGTCTAGCTATTGAAACTGAAAAACAGAATTAGAAAATAGCTATCACTTTTCTCTGAAAAACCTGAATCATGTAATTGCTTTTGCTAAGGTGTTTTGGGTCTTTTTACATCTTCTATGCATTTAATTTTTTTTTAACCTGGAAATAGTCAATACTACAGCAGAATCCTTTTTCATTGCTAGACAAAGACATCACATGTACATTAATCAAATTTTTTATTTGAGTAATTCCAGCAAAGACTTGGGGACATTTTAAACTGCAATCATGACATTTAAAAAGTTTTTCTGAGCCACAGAGTTAATAAATAAAACTGTCACCACTCTATTTTTCCCTTTGTATTCATACTAAATGCACATGTAACATTTAACATTAAACTCTGTAAGAACCTTTAACCTGAAATCACAGATATGAAGAAACAAATAAACACTTTAAAAAAATAACAGTATCTGTTCACAGACTTACTGAATACTTAAAGTATTTCCTCAGGTATGTATCAGATATTTATATATTTATCTAATTCAACCATAAAATTCAGTGCTCACTTCAAAAATGGTTTTTGGATTTTACTAATCTAATCTGCACACCAAACCACATCAATTTGCAATCTGTCACCCTTATAACCCCATTAAGAAAAACAAAAGCAATTTCCAACGTTTCTGATGCCATTAAGAGCATATAGGAAGAACCTTTGGTCTTCTAAATCCAAATGTTGAATCAAGACTGCATTTTTGAAGGCAGTATTTATTGAGAAACCAATTGCTTACCAAAAATCTCAGAAGAAAAATCATACTTCCAAACATCAATTCATAAACTTGGTCTGATTCTGCAGATATTGTGTTGCATTCAGTATTTGAAACTGTGCTTCTTCCCACAGTTATAAAACTAGTGGAGTTCTATCTACCAGTATTCCATTTATAAACTTTTTTCCTCCTGACTTAAGACGAAACAGGTTAGCTGGCTCTTAATGTTCATTCTACTTAGTGAAGTAAACGCTAATGAAAAACAGAAGTGTTTAGAGGTATTCAAAAAATCATTCCAAATAAGGACAAAAGATTCTAAAAAAACCCAAACAAACAAGTAAAACACTAAACTCCAAGAATCCCACAAAGAACAAAGCCCAAAAGAAAAAATACCCAACAAAACAAAAACATGCCAACTCAAAAATTCAAAACAAAACAAACCTCTCCAAAAATAAAAAAAATCCAAACATAACAATGCCCAACCTTATTGCCAAGGCTCTTTTTTCTACCACATGCACTTGTGAGATAAGTGCAATAACAAAAGTGGGACCAAAGAAAGCTAAGGGCCTTTAAAAGCTATGTCCACAATCAACCCTACAGCACATCTGTCATTTCAAGAGTGTTTTACATTTAAATACATTTTTAAGCAAATCAGGAGAGATTTAGAGGAAGAACAGACCGGAGTCAGGAGTAAATATATATATGCACAGTGGTTTGGTCAACAACACACATAATGCTAAGAAAGGAATACTTAAAGTATATCTGGTGTTCACCAGCTGATTTCAACATACACGTATGTGTATGAAAACATTAACATGGTTTTAATTATTATATAATTATCATATATATAAAATAACCTATAAGCCCCTTTACTGCATCACAGCAGTAATGTATTCATTCACAGAGGTGTTTAGGTTGGACACACTTCTGGAGAACACAGGCTGCCTTCTCTAACAGCCCTGCTGAAACAGGGTTTGCTACAGCAGGTTGTCCCAGATGATGTCCAGCTGGGTGGAGACTTGACAACCTGTCTGGTCAATCCATTCCAGTGTTGGGCCACCCTAACAATAGATAAATGTTTTCTTGTGTCCAGATTGAATTTGCTGTGTTCCAATCTGTGCCCATTGCCTCTTGTCTTAACAGTGGGCTCTACTGAGAAGGGTCTGCTGCTCTCCTTCCTTCCCTCTCATCAGGTACTTAAAACCCTTTTCAAGATTCCCCTGAGCCTCCTCTAGGCAGAGCATTTCCAGTTTTTTTTTTGTTTTGTTTTTCCTTGTATGAAAGGTGCCCCAGTCCTTAACCATCCTTACAGCTTAACTTAATTAGCAACCATCACTACTGCAGGGTGTTAAAGGCTTGACAGCATTTCAGAAAAGGACTTGACTAAACATTTGTACTTGAAGCCAAAACAGTAGCCAGAGATATGCAGGCTCCTCAAACCACAACTGCAAAGTTTATCAATTAAATGTTGCACTAGAGACTTCACTTTTAAAGATTTGCACTGCTAAATGTACAGTTAACATGAAGTTCACTGCTCGGTCATGCAGGAGTTTTCATATCCTTTAATATCCATTTTAACATGCTGACAAAGGCAGTTTGCTAGCTAGGCTCAGAAAGCACTGTGCTGGTGACATCTGATATGCCTGCTTCTCTGATAGAGAAGTCCTGAATTCAAAGACAATCACGTATGCCTTCTTCAAAAAAAAACCCCACAAAGTTAATCAGTGTAAGTACACTAGTTATAACTTACACCAGTACAGCTCACTGCCAAAATGCTTTCCTATAACCATAATTCATATTAATTACTTTGAAATAGTAGTAACCCACCACCTGACAGAAAAAAGTGAAACAAAACACCAATGAAAGTAGTATTGATCCAAACCAGGAAACACATACAACGATGTATTTCTTCTGAATGCACTGATGCTTATGCATAGAGACTATATTTGTCCTTCAGCAACCATCATTAAACTCAGCTTCTTTAATACCCATAGAGTGTTTTAGAGAACTTTTTTTATAGTTCTACCTAATGGCAAAAGTTACATTTTAGATAAGCTGAGAGCAAATACCTCTCACTGTCCACATCTCCTTCCATTATATCTTTTAAAAACAGACAACTATACGAATTTTCCAAGCATAGCTTTCTCTTGGGAACCTTCAATTAAAAAGTAAAATTTAGACTCTTTTTGTCATATTAGCTTGGTTGACAATGCTGTCCTATTCCTAGGAGACTTTCCTAGGAGTGGAGGCATAGGACCTGATCCAGCAAAGCACTTCAGCACAGATGCATGCCAGAATTCCCACCGGAAAGAGCAGAACTATTCACACGCCTAAAGTTACAGAGACATTTAAGTGCTTTCCTGGATCAGGCCTCATAGTTACAATATTGAAGCAAGAAGATCAGCTAACAGCCATTTCCACAATTAAGGATGCAGCTCCTATGGTCAATACCAGCAGGAGAGCTGACCTGCCTAACTCCCACTAAAACCACAATTTCACTCCAGAACTTTTCTAATTAATAAATAAAAGAGAGCACAGTAGGCAAAATGAAAGAGTTGTCCACATTCTCTCTAGGCAGAAATTCAGTCAAGATTAGCATCTACTGCCTCTTGTACAGAAAAACCTGTTTATTTTTTGCTGGAGTAGTTGCACACTGCAATAGATAGATCTTTCTGGGGGGCAATGAGGCTCCACTCTGGCCATTTGGTCCAAGTGGCTGGACTCTCACAAAACAGGTACAGTACTACTGAAATCATGAGGGCTCTTCAGAAGTAAAAGAGACAGTAAAACCATGATGGTTTTATGGAGCAGAGACAGTAAAACCTGATGGTCTGACATTTTCTTCTTAGAAACTATATCCAGACTAAAATTTGTAAAATTTGTAAAATTTATTTTTCATTTTCAACTATCTTACACTGGGTTTTAGAAACCATGCGTTTTTAGAAGACTAACAATGAAACAGGTAATGCATTTTTACTTCTGTAGATATTAAGGTATTCTTCACTTTTGCTGAAGCAAAAAAAGATTACATGATATTATGACATGCAGGGCAAAAGGAGAAAATGAGATTTCTCAAAAGTTATCAGCACGGCCACCCATGAGAAGTTTGAGAGATGCTTTTATTAAAATATGCTAGTCTACGTAAAATGTGAAAAAAACCCCTAATCAATATTAAAGAGGGTATTAAACTCAGGATGACATGACCCTCTATTAGAAAATAACCAGAAGACTTGTACACCCCATAAATGCAAAGCTTGGAGTTGTGAATTTGGATGAAAATATTATTGCAACACTTGGAAGTAACATACTGTGCTGCCTTTCAATAAATTTATGTAAAATTTTAACACTTAAAGGGCCAGAAGGGTCAAGGTGGTCCTCTGACTTCAATGTAAATGTATTTCATATTGAAGTGCAATGAGAAATAAAGAAGATTACAGCAAGCATATATACTGTAATCCTGTCCTGTCATTAGATAGGACATTCTGCCATTTCATTAAAAAAGCAGTTTTACTGCTTGGAAGTCTCAATTCACTCCACACTTTGGTTATTTGACAAGACAAACCCAGCAGACAGTGGTGTGTCAGTGATGAACATTGTGGTGGAAGAAAACATCCATAAGAGCTGCTTGCACAGCTCATGCCAATCTCTGTGTCTGATCTTCACAGAAAGTGAGGAATTACATGAAAATGTTTTGTTTCCTAATGGCTAATAAGCAAATATGTCCTCATGAACTAACAAACATGTGCTAATTATGTGGCTACTCCTGTCTTAAAGATCAAATCCCTAATTTCAAATGGACAAATTTAAAATTAAGTCTATCTTCTTCAAACATACGTCACATAACTTTGTTTCTCTAGTAATTTCTACAGCAAGCAAAAACATTTTTCACACAAATCACAGGAGAGTTTTCACTCAGGAATACTGATAATAGTTTTCAGACTAAAGACAGTAAAGACTTGCCAGACTCAACAGTGAAGGGCCAAAACAACACTGAAGCCTTACTATTTCTCTGCATGGTATCTATACAAGGGCCATGTCAGCTGCCAGCCCTAAAAAAACTAGAATTAGTGCTAACTTCTTTGGCTACCTGCCTCCCTTCAGTATTAGAACAGGTCTAAAGCAATCATTAAGACCCAAATCAGACATGCAGACTATTTAGGGTGCAAGGGCAGCTGGAAATCTTGTCAACTGGATGAAATTTATTATGGTTTCAAGTATTGTGCCCACTTTAGGGGCAGGCTGCCAAATTCTGTATTTAGACAACTACATATTGAAATGTTCTCTTTTTGCATTGCTTTATGTAAGAGCCACAGCATAAAGCAAAAGCTTTAAGGCTTAGATAAGGAAAGCATGAAAAGGAAGAATGCTTATAGAGTAGAAGAACAAAAAAGTTTCAATTTCTTTCCATTACAGTGGCATTCAAATGTTGCTTAACACCATAAGCAGAAAAAGATTTTTGGCCAAAGGTCCAGGATGATGGCATTCCTCCTTTTAAGCACATCTTCACATAAGTATAAAAATATGTCTGAGTCAATAACTGTGACAGCTTAGCTACTCCACATGAGTGGGAGAATTTGTTTTGGGCTTTGAAAAGATGTGAAGCTTCCAGATGTGAAGGCAGTAGATAGTTTTATAAATGCTTTACAAATAAATATATGGCGACCGCAAGCTATTAAGCTACGATGAGTTCAACTTCAATTTTGTCATAAATGAGAACATTCTGTATCTTTATTATGAAACCTCAGTATTTCACTCTTGCTGAGACATGCTACTATAACATCCAAGTAACTCATCCACCCTCCTATTTTAAATAACCTTCCCAACTCAAAAGTCTGGGTTAAAACTTCAATGTCAATGAAATAAAAAAAATATCTTTAGGTAATCAGGGACTCACAAATGCATAAGTAATTACTGTCAATATATCATACCAGAGTAGATATGGAAACTTTACAACTTCTTAAATCCTTTTATAAAGCCTATTATTGTGTTCAAGATCAATTACTCTCCATAAGTATCTGCAATAATGTTTACTCAGTGATCGATTGTTCAGGTTTCCTGAGTCCTGGAAGCCTTCTATCCTGTTGACCTGAATTTCACCCTCCTTGCAAAGGATACAGTGAAACGTACAGTAGTCTTTTCATTAAGCATTCTTTCTCAGTAGGTCAGGATTTGTGACACAGTTTTGAATCCTCATATATCTTCTTGGTGGGTTTAAAGTATGCAATTTATTTTAAGCAACTGTTCAACAGCTGCATTTCATCCAAAGCTTTTCTGTAGCAAGTGAGCAGGTTTTTGTTTTAAAAAGGTTACATTTTAGTTTACTTTTAACTCCATAAAACTGATAATCTGTTATTTGCCTAAGATTAATGAAATAATGAATGACAATATTCTACCTATTTATTACCAAGAAAAAAATCTTTAAAAGAGATGGGTTGAATACAAGAAAGTTAGAAATATGTTTAAAGAGAAAATCTTTGACAAGTGAATATTACAATGCAGCTTTTTAAAGTCAATATTTTTTCTTATAAACACTCTCAAAACACTTTTCTCAAGTATTAGTAACTTCTGTATCACAGAATAGTATCCATTTTATCTAGGATGAGACAGGGGACATGTAAGCATTTAAGTGAAGCCTCATGTGATTTTTCTGTCACACAAATTAGTTAGTCTCAGAAGATGATAAAAACTCCAAAAAAACTTTTCCCCATCTGTTCAGCTTAAAAGGTAGGCATCATCAATATCCTTTTCATATTCACACTGCTGATACTAACTGCATTACACTGCCATTGGTTACTGTTACTGCTAAAAGTAAAAAATTACTTGAAGTTCTAATCTTACAAGAGCTCGTCATCTGTACGTTAGAAGAATTAGTCATTGGTATCAAGAACAAATATTAACCATTTGTAAGGGACCAGAATGTTCTTTCCTATGCCTGTAGTAAGAAAAGCAGCTTTGGCAAATAACACATCAAATCCCAGTATTAAAAGGAAACCAAAACTCCTTGAATTGAAGAGCATCCTGGTATTGCTCGTTCCTCTATCTCCACACTTCAAGGAAGCAACAAAGCCTCCAAAAGGGAATACACAGACAACACATGCACAGAGTTACACCCGAAGGGGGAAGTGAATGATTCTCATAGCTCTTCTATGCTAAGGGAAAGCATCTTGACCAGAGCATGTAAAACTTGCAGGTAGCAGAAGATCAAACTCCAGCCCACTCCTGAGCTCTACAGCTCCAGAGGAAATAAGTGCCAGTAAGCAGGAAATACAGTGCCAGTAAGCAGGGTGTTAATGATTATACACCACCTCTCCCACATACCCTGAGGTTTACACAGGTTAGAAAACATTTGATTCTTGTCTAGAACAACAAGAAAACTACGAGACTACAAACATCTCTAACATCTATGTAAAGACCCATTCAGGATTGTGCTACTGGTTTGGGGTAATTCAAGCCCATTTTTCTATTTCTCAATAGGCACATGTTCATGCTCAGCTGTGAGAGAGTTAGTAATTTCCAGACTATCTGCAGTTAGGGACGGGTTTTTGATTTTCAATAGAACCCACAGATTCCCTATAATTTCTGTTTAAATTGTAGAGCCTAGCCCACACCTCAAGATGAGCTTCTGCTCAATAGTAGGAACTGGGTCCTATGGAGAGACAAGTAACAAGATCCTCTTGTTCCTATTACTAATTACTTATATTATTATTATCAATTAATAATTAATTATTGCTATTACTGTTATTTTAGTTTATTAATATTACTATCATTAACACGTTCTATCTTTAACATCTTACTGCTGTTCACCACCCTTTTTGCTTCTAACCACTGCATGTTCATGACCACAGTGTGGTTCTCTGTTCTCCATCCCTTCAAAAATATAATTAAACTCATTTTAAATGCTATAGAACACAACAGATGAGAGATGAAATAGGATTTCATTTCACACTGCTTTAATTGCACGCCACATAATTTAACACTGGGCTGACAAAATGTTTTGATGCATGAGAATTCAGTGCTTACTTTCCCTTCTGAAAGCTTGTAGAACTTGCACCAATTCTCTCTAACTAGCTGTAGAAGAAAGCTCCCACTTTGACAGCAGTGTGAATGTTTTAACCATAGGACTCAATAAAACAATAAAGTTTTTGAAAAATGACCTTCTCTCCTGAGTAGCCAAAGGGGAGCAGTGCTCTTTCAAGAAGATGAAGAAATTAGCTCAAGTAGACATCCAGGCACTATGTCCCACACATCTAATCATCAAATTGTTTTACTTTCCTTAAGATAAAGTCAAAAGAAATTACATTTTTTCCAATCTTTACCTTCTACTTGCTGGCCAGTATGACAGCTCTGAACTCTGTGTCTCTAAGAGGACCCCAGGGAATGAAACCCTGTAGCATAACAGTCTGAAAGTCCTAACAAGCCCTCAAAGCCTACGAGGCTTTCTTTTGCTAGGAAGAGTGCAAGTGGTGTGCTGAACTTTGAGTGTACAATAATGCAATGTGCTCTGCCCTGTGGAGAGGAGACAAGCAGATGGGATTTGACAATGCTAAGGCAAGCTGTGCTGTGTGACCTTTGGCTCTCTCAGATTCTTCCTTATCCTCAGAAAACATCCCTTAGAAACAACACAGTTTCCATACTAGATCATACCTGTGCATGCACCATGACACATGCCTGCCCTGTTAGCTTTCCAAATCTTCAAGTAGGAAATCCTTTTATTGCTCTGGCCTATAAGCCTCTTATCTCCTAATTCTGTGAGGCTGAGAAATAGCTGTTCTGCTCATTAATCCTACAATGACAGTCAGACGGGGATATATACCTTCTCACTCTACTCAGACACAAGTAACTAGGTTTCATCAAGCTCTTTACTATCTACTTAGCTGAGTCCCACTCCACAAGATTTTATAGGAATTGCAGTAGCAGTACAGAAGCTTCTGCACTTTCATGAAATATTCAGAACACTTGTAAAGTTGGAAAGACCCTATTTAATTCCCTGTACTGTAGCTAACAGAAAATTGTTTTAAGAAAAGCTTTTTTTCTTTTTTAAGCAAGTGCAATTTTGGCTAAAAGTGCTGTATAAAGACTTTCCTCTACAGACAGTATATACAGCATTGGTTTAAAAAGAGATCTTTCTCAATCATTTATTACAAACTCTTGTCATCCATGACCTTCAAAGACAGCTCAAAGGGGGAAAAAAAACAGTTGAGACCTTGGATTAACTAATATCTCTAATTAGCACCCCCAAGAAATGATGAAGGTTGCTGGTTTTCCCCCTATATAGGGCACTCAGCCAAGGAGAAACTATTAAGTTAATTTTTCCATCAGGATTGATAACTTCTATTTCTTTGAATAAAGCAAAAACTGACTACAAACAGTTGCTAAACACCACTGCAAATAGTCCAGATATGAGAAAGTCCTCATATAACATGTAAAATTTTATTTTTATGTACCAATGGACAAACATAGGCCTGTGTCAAAAAACCTTCTATAAAGTTTTGTTGAGAAAAATGTTAAAGTGGCAAATAGTGTTAAGATCACAGATACCTCGCGTCAGCTGTACCTTTTATTTTAACTATAAATGTCACACTTCATCATGCAGCTGTCAGCTTCCTTTAATGTACTAAATGCTATCATGTAAGCACAGAATCTGACATGATGTAAGACAACAATTAAAATAAAAAGCAAGTCAGCTTTGACACAATGTCACTTTTCTGTATGCTGCAAATTAAAGGAAAATTGAAACTATACAAGTAATCTAGTCAAGAAAAAAGTCTGAAAAAGCCTCAAACATCAGTTAATGTTTCCCTCTAATGTTATGTACCATTTCTACACTCAACTTCAAGAAAACATCCATAGCTTTAGCACAGCTAATTACAAATCGACACCAAAAGATGTTAGGAAGAAAGCCTGAAAATTCTAGAATACCTTGATAGTTCTAGCTGTCAGTTTCATAATGGCCATGGAACTATGCAATTATTTTTCAATTTCTATCCTCCCCTTTTTCAATTTCTATCCACTCTGTGGGACTGCTGCAGCATGATACAATTGCTGATGCTTTTAAAACCAGATGCAAGAGCACTTAAATTAAGGCTGAAGAAAATCCTAGTAATAATGGAGCAATTATGAACTCCATTAATTAATTAATATTTGAATTGATCATATATTAAAAATTTGATTTCACTTCACTGCATTTGATGCACAACACTAAAAAGTGTCTGGAATGTTGAAAAATAATTTTGAAGAAAATGAGAAACATGTACACCTGGAAAGACAATGTTAATAATTAGATTTCCTCCTTTTCAGTGTTTTTTCTTCATTTGCATCAACTTTAAACCTATATTTAATACATCAGCACCATAAAAACTGTGACCCAAGGGAAAGCTAGTGCTATCTGTCACAAATACAGAAATGTCACATGCCTAATATTTGCTCTGGCCATACCATGACACGTTTAAAACCTCTGTGGCCCAGGGAAGAAATAGTCACAACAGAGTCTGTTCACAGGCAGGGATAAGGGAGTCAAGCAAAAAGAAGCTAGAGACCTCTCCTGCAAATGAAAGGGCTGATACAGACATTCCAAGAACATTCCTGTAAAAACATTCACTTCAAACATCAAGTTAACACTTTCCCTTTTGTTGAAATAAGAGGAAAGGGAAACATGGGGAATTCTATAAATTTTTACCCCTGTATACCATGTCAGAATTCTTTTCTGCTGATCTATACCCTCCAAAGGATTTCCAGGCCAGTAACCTGCTAGAAAAACATTAAATCTAAGAACACTATAATTTTGACTGGAAAAGTTCTATACACAAGTGCTGCTGCATTTTCCAGTACGTTATATTTGATTGAGTATGACAGCAAACTGGAGAAAAATTAAGAACAAAAAAAACCATAAGGTAGATGAAAAAAAAATACAAAAAGACACACAATTAAAAATACATAAGTGAAGTAATAGAAAAATAACTTCAAACCTGTCTCTGAATAAAACAAATTCAGAGACAGCTGTATCTGAATAAAACAAATCCGTGAGTAGAATCTGGTCACGGACGGAGCTGCTAGGAATTTGATCTCTAAAGACTACTCTTTAACCAAAAACTTAAAATTATAAAGTGGCAACACTTGCACATTTCCAATTGCTATGTTGGACCTCAGTGACATTTATGCTGAAGTTGATAACTTTTCAAACACAAAACCTAAACAATATTTCCTGAAAACTGTATTCAGCTACATGAAGACTCCAGTGATAACAACAAATGCACAACTTTAAATTATCTGCTCTAGTTTTATATTGTTTTCCCAGCCCTTGAATGGTTTAAATATTGCTAGAGATATTTATGTACACACAGAGAAGAGGGAAGGTCAAGCCCCTGTGAGCAGGGACATGTGCAACTGTGAACGTTCATGCAATTCATTGGTTCTATTCATTGCTATAAATTCTCCTGCACCAGCCTGTTGAAGGAATACATCCACAAGGATCTTTACATTACAGGCATTAGGAGAAGGTGATGTCATTCACTTGCACGCCTAGGACTTCAAATGTGAAATGACAGAATAATTAAGGTTTAGAAACAAAATATCCAAAACTTTTTTCTACTTTTGGCTATTATTTGATTTAAGAATATAAACAAAACAGGCTGCGAATTGAGACTTGAGCTCCATGTTGAAATGTGATAAAATGAAATACTCTTCATACCTGCACTTCTTAGGTTAGGGTCTAGGTCTGGCATTTCCTTGGACGCCTCTGGACTGACACTGTAGATCGACGCTCCCGCTTCACTGACAATGCTGAAAAATAAAACAGCAAATATGTAAAACAGCACACGGCTGAAAAACACACATGAAAGACCTTGCAAGTGACTTAACTGAATATACAGATATTTTTTTTAAAGCATCAGGTTTTGAATAAACCAAATGCTTACAAAAGTAAGTCGGTACAAAGGAAAATATCCCCATTTAAGCAAAACCACCCCTCCCTGACCTGTAACATTCATTCTTTATCAATTCTGGCCTTATTATAAACACACACTGTGCCGGATCTCAGTCCCTGTCTCAATCTTTACAAGAGGAAAGAAAATGAATACAAGAAACAAGTGTTACCAGAAGTAAATAAGCAAACCAGCTTCCATAAACAAAATTAAACCTACCTGACAATTTCATTGAAACACCTACATTCTAAAGTCTAAGGTAGCACTTGAATCCAAGCCATGAGCATTCACACACATTGCCTCAAGCCAGCTGCCCTAAAACACTCAAAAAGCCCCAGCTTGATACAGATTGAGCCACTGAGCTGCGGCTCCCTTCTCAGCAGCATTCAGTACCGTCTTCTCCCAGCTCTCACTGCCATCGCCAAAGAAAAATAGATTGCTTGTCTTCAGGAACTTAAACTTCATTTATATACCATACACCTCAAACTCATTCAGTAATGATGATAAACTCAGCAATTCAAATCAAACACATAATTAAAAACCCTTCAAGTGCTCTAGTTCCACTCAAGAGAAAACTGCAATCAAGTATTCACAGTCTAAGTTTATTTTCAGCTGTGAAATTCTGACACCACTGAATCAACAGTATATTTTTTCAAATAACTTCAACAGAACTGGAATTTCAGGTTGATAATTATGGCATCATACAGCTACTGCTCTGGAGATTAATACTATCAGTTTCAGAACTATTTTTACTTTTACTATTCCACTTTTAAAATAACCTAATCTTTGCCATAAGGAGAGAAACCACAGTCCTTAAGAAACAGACCTTTCAGCAAAAATCCATAACTTTGCTTTATATTGTTTTAAAATTGGACTATAAATTTTCCTTTTAGGAACATTTATTAGGTCAAATTTTTACATAAAGAAACTGATACCTAGAAACCACTCCCTTTAGAAAAAGCTGGAGAACAGCTCAGAGGTTAAATATATTCCCATTCAATGTTCCAAGCACAGTAACAGTAAATAGTCTAAAATGCAAACAAAAAAGGTAAGAATTTCTTACTGGTTTTTTTTTACAGATTCCCCTCTTCCTCAGTCAAAACTGAAATTTGGTGGAGTGCTGTACACACAAGTCAGATTTTAAAGGTACCCAAAACTCTAAAGAACAGTAGTACAAACAGACTGGATCTTTCAATAAATACAGAGAATAAAATACTGCTATCTTTAAGATTAATGTAACTCCAGACCCATTCAACTGGAGAAAAAAAAATCCTCAGACCAGGTGAATAGGGCAAGTGAAAATGAAACTATTTCATGATCTTTCAAAAAGATTCAGTATTATGAGCACTCCTTCACTATAAATGACATTCATAAAACATTCCCATCACAGGGCTCAGAAGTAAGATCGTATCACAAAAACCTAACTGCTGAACATAAAGATGTTGACAGAAGACTCATAAAACTGATTTCTCTGATGAACAAGTAATTTAAAGAACAATGCAGCAGAACGTATTTCTTAACCTGTTCACACCTTATAAAGGCTGCATCTGGCAAGCATTCCCTTTCTGGATATTGCTTCCAAAAAACCACACATAAGCACACACTTTGAACAGCTTTTCACTAATCTCTCTTCAATCTTCGTATTCCAACAGATCCCAAACCTTAGCCCACATACAAATTTTAAATTTAATACATTGATAATATAATTAATTATATATATTATATAGTAATATATTAAGTAATAGAATTTTAGATTTTTTTTTTTTAATCAGTGTTTTGCAGGCATTTTTACAATGCTGTACTATAAACTGTACTACTGAACACAGCCTATTGCTTGATCCTCTCCTGGTATTTTCTACAGTGAACAAACTGATGTGAACTTGATGGGAATTTTAACACACTCGATACTTTACTGTTTCTCATTGATACTACACTGATGATTTGCAGAAGCAGAAGGATTGCACCAACACTGCCATTCTATGATAAAATGTGACTTGTGCCAAATTTTAAGGTAGGCAGTACAAAAACTCCTTGCTAAAATGAGTAGATAAAATTAACACTCAGGATAGGAAACAAACATTTGAAAAAAGCGTATTTCCTTTCCTCAAGAGCAAAAACATTTATACACTCAGTGAGGAGAAAGAGAGAAGCAAAGTGAAAAATTATCTCAAGAAAGAAAAAAAGATATATAAAAAGCACTTTCAGAAGCAGCATACACTGGATACCAGAGATCCACTCTGAGATGGTTTAGCATACACATGCAGTTATTCTATGCAGTTATTCTTTTTGGTGGAGCAGACATGGAAAAGGGGAGCAAGAATTTCCACTCACACAGAACCTCACACTGCTCTGCCCAAGACAGCAAAACCCAGACGTTAAATAAATCTTTAACCCAGATTAAACACGTTAAGGCCACGCACTCCCAAGAAACCATCCTCTGGTTCATTTAACAACAGCCAACCAAACTTTTACAGAACTATTAGCGGCCATCACATGGTTTGATACGGCTACAGGGAGGTGGCTACTAATGTGACAATGGCACACAGAATGCTAAAACATTTAGCTTGGTCGACATACTAAGATTACGAGCTTTAGGGATTGTCAGCAGATGTTCTGGCTTTTACTTTTTGACTAGAAAGAAGACAGTCACTTTGGTTCACTGATATTTCGTATGTTTTCCACATTCTCATCATTCTCTTGAAAAAGGGAATGGCTTTATAGACAATTTAAGTTAATTAAACGTTGCTAAATGCTCTAAATCATGTCTTTTAAATGTGTATATATATTTTATGTCAGGGCATATTAAGAGAAAACCAAACATGCTCAAATGAGTAGGAAACAGAAATTTACTACAAACTACTGTGGTCCACACTGTTCTTCAATCTCCTCTTCCCGTTTCTATAATGGATACAATTCTCAAAAGAGTCATAAAAACCCCAACTTCATAAGAGCTGGAGAAATTGTATTAAGATCTTGTGCATCTTCAGAATTTGTTTCTAACTCTTTAAGTCACTTAGCAGACAAAACCAAAAGAATTGGCCCCATAATGAGACCCCCATTACTGTGCAATCCTTAGGAGGAAAGATTCTGACCAAATCGAAACATCTGAAACAGCTTTAGTGAAAAATTAATTTGCTTTTTAAAGTCAGTATGTAGTAGGTAAATAAGCACATGGTTATGATAAGATACAATGAGCTTCTAGGACATGAATGAACAAGTTTCATAAACTTCTCTTTGAATTAATAAACAAGTAGGTAAAGGATCTGGAACTACACTCCCATACTGCACTTCCCACATAGCCATCCTATGGGTAAGGGGTTTTTTCTCAGCATTTATATCCAATTTATAAAAATTAAAAGTGGCCAAATCACTAAGCCAGTACACAATATCACAGTGTATTCTTTTCAATTGTACAAACTGGCTTGTTGCATATGAACTAAGTTTTCCTGTACTGCACCCATCTCACTCACAGTTGTTAAAGACACATTTTAAGTAGCCGAGGCAACATTAAATGTATTCCACCAGCACCACCTGGTGGGCCCTCAGCTTTATGCTACAGACCACGCCACCTATACTCAATACTTTAGGGAGCCTTTGAACATTAGTACGTTGTTTTCTTACTCAGCTTAAATAAGCATTGCCTATTTGATCTGAAGAGATTATTCAGATTTTCCATCTTCCATTTTTTACAGGAAAAAGAGCCTTTCTTGTAAAAGGTAAAAAAATAAAATAAGAACACTTACAATTTACTCTTTTTAAAATTCAAAGCTATTATATCCCTACAAAATGCATAAAGTTTACAAGTAACCAGCTAGTTAACAATAGTGGTTTAATTAAATTAGAATTTTTAAAACACATAGGTTTCTTAGGTAGTAAGTTTTCACTGTAAACATTTCCAAAGCTATATAAAACATCTAATGCACATATAATAAAGAAAAGATGTATCAGGCTAGACATTTGTGGGTTTAAAGATGAATGCATCTTCCTGACATTTTCAAGAACCTTACCAACATTTCAGACTTCTATATTACATTGAGGTTATTTCCCTACAATCAAATGCAACACTGGATTAATAACCTACAGAGAAGCAAAAGGCAACTTTATCCAACCTTATGTAACTTGCTGCTCCTACAACTTCCAACTCCTGATCTACAACTTCCATCCATTAAAATACCAGTACAAAGAAGAGTCTGATGTTTATTACCTGGACGAAAATCCTGGTCACTCTAAAAGCAAAGGGTATGTCAACCTCAGAATGGGTAAAGATTTTTGTATTTGGCCATAAAATTATGATCTGCCACAAAACCTCCCTTCACAATCATCATTTAGTAATTGTGGCTAATTCCTCTAATCCAACTTTTTACATATTTATTGATAAATATGTGTTCATAAACTTGTGGCTACAAAAGCCAGAGGTTCCCACGAAGTACAACAGTAAAAAAAGAGTAAAAGGTTTATTCAGTGTTATTTACTAAAATAATTGGGGTTTGAATCATCTGGGACAGAAAAATAAAATAAAATAATATAATGACAAATAAAATGACAGAATATTCTCTAGGAAAGAACACTGCATTTAGACACTTGGTTGGAATGTATCACGCTTCAATTATGTTGACAGATGTCATGATTAAAACCAACTAAGGAGGGGGCAAGGAAGACTTAATTAAGCACATACTCAAAAGAAGATTGGGCTACTTCATGAATGAGAAATCCATTGGGCCTTACTGGAAACACAGATGTCACAAATAGTTCCTGAACAGCCTAACACCCGAAAGGGTTGAAGAGTTACACTACAAATAGGATGCCTGCATCTGCTGTTACATGTCTCCCTACACACCCATTTTTGCTGACTAATGAGAACCAGCTAGGGCAGGTTGAAAAATCTCTTCACAGGAAACAGCAATAACCCCTCATTTGCATTTTGCCTTGTCATGCTCCTCCTGCTCCTGTCAAGCAGGACATTGCAAATGGCAGAAGCACCTTGAGCAGCCCCTTCAGCTCCTCACCATGACCCAAGGCAGAGCTACCTGCCCCTCCCTGCAACTCATGTTTGGGCACACGAGTGCTCCACCACCTCTGGTGGTGACTGTGGCCACCTGGAGCCGGCAGCACAGCACAGGCTGGGCTGGGACGTGTGCAGCCACACGCGCTTTGCCACAGGAACAACAGCACACCAGGATGACAGACCCTGGCTCTTACACAGCTATGCCATTGCTTTTCTTCATATGAGAAACATAAATCATGAAAGTTCAAGATTAAAAGGTTTTGGTATATACTGAATATTGTATTCATAGAATAAAAAGGTCAAAGAGATTTTAAAAAGCCTGTTCATTCTGGTAGATGAGATAAGATTCATAATATGGTGTTTCCCCATCACCAATAAAGTAGTGATATAGCAAAGGAAGATGTTAGGATGATGAAAAAGCATTATACTAAAAAGCCATCATTATTCGATAGAATCAAGGCAAAAAGCATCCAATTAATCTGTGTTTTTAAAATAATATAAATATTTAGTTTTAAATGTGAACAACATATAGGGAGATATTTTCATTGCAAAATATATTTAATACTAAAAACACTGTTAGATGACATATGAATGTTCCTCAAATTTCCATTGCTTCACTCAAAACCTTTAGTTACTACACTCCATAAAAGTGTTGCTTACATGACAGTCCATCTTTCAAAATCAGTCAAACTAGACAAAAGCTGTTAAAGCCATCTTTAGCAAAAGTATTAGAAGAAAGCTCACAGTGACTCACAGTTGCAGCTATTCAATTAGATGCAGGAGGGACACCATAAGCCTTTAAGTACAGCTCCTGCTTCAGAGCTCACACACACACAAAAATTTAACCCCGCAAAGAGTCTTCAGAGAGCACACCAAATGATGAGCAGTGAAACAGACCCCACATAGTTGCTCAGATGCATTCTGTAAGTTTCCATAGAAAATATTAGGTGAAATTCTGCATGCAACTAGCATTTTGAAGTCAGAACAACAAAAAAAAAGGCAGTGTTCCTAGCCACGTATGAATTTGTTCTCTATTTTACGAAGTTTACTAGAAACTATGCCATGCAAAGAAAGGAATTTGGTTTTGACCAGCTCAATCCACTTTGTGAAGTAAAAACTACTACATTATTTCATACCAGAGACTCTGTTTTACAGCAGATTACAACACAGAATAGCATCACCTCTTTCAGTTACAAGCCCTACATTTGAAACAGCTTGCTGACCCCACAGCAGGGACAATAAATAAGCACCTTATCAAGCAGCTGCTGAAGTGACAGAAGTTCAAGGTAATCATCCTTTCATTAGGAATTATTTCTCTCTTGTTCAGCCACAAATGATATTTAACATCAGTTAAGCTGATGGTTTTCCTGGTAGACAGTATAGAGCTTTAGAACCTACTCAAGAGGAAAGAATTAGGCCTGTTTCAACCCATCTTTAGCAAGATACTCTAATCAGTGTTGGTATTGTTGCTTCAGATCATTAAAAATGACTTATCTTAAAATAACACTTAATCTTACAATTATACTGTGTTTCCCAATTTTCATAGTATGCTTATGCAAAACTAAACTGCCCTACAGAATCGAAGTACAGTCTTTCAGATGAAGAACAACATACAAAATTTAATGGTTTGAAATACCAGATTATAGTCTTTCAATAACAGATAAAATGTGACACTTCCTCATTGTCTGTTCACAAGAAAACTCTATGAACTCCCAAATCAAGAACTAGTTACCATACTAAACTAATAAATCCAACTGTATAG
Organism: Molothrus ater; assembly: GCF_012460135.2. Taxonomy (NCBI): domain Eukaryota; kingdom Metazoa; phylum Chordata; class Aves; order Passeriformes; family Icteridae; genus Molothrus; species Molothrus ater. The sequence continues at coordinate 26,602,306 of NC_050480.2, forward strand.
GTCCGGTCAGGAGTCCTTTATTCAGCTGTGTATGAACCATGCCCTCAGCACATCCCTGCAAAGGGAAGAATGATCAGATATCTGTCTTCATCTTGTCTGAAAACGATGACATTTTTCAGTAAGAAAAGGGTCCAAATGGCAGGTGTCAAAGAGCTTTAGCTTCACACGTGGTGCTAGGAGGCAGAAAAAACAACAGCAGCGTGTGGCCATGTCAGAGCTGCACAGAAGCTGCCGTACAGGCGCATATCTGAAAAGAGCAAACCTCAGAGCCTGTTAAATCAATCTAGTGCCAGATGCTGTTATCAGAACAAAACTGGTGCTGTGGATTCATCCCCAGAAGAAATACATGTCCCATGTCTGCAGTGAAAAGTGAAAGACCTAGGGTGGCATGTCTCAAGACTGAAGGTGACAGTCACCTGTGACTGCCCCCACCACTTTCATTGACAGTTTCAGAAAACAAGTGCTGTCATTGCTCATAAAGCAGCTGGAGCTGAAGCTCCTTTCTGCCCTTGCACAGAGCTTTAAAATCTGAGCTTCAGGTCCAAAATCTACTTCCAAGTTAACTAACCAACTAAAAAGCAGTCAAGCAATTTTTTACTTAAAAAAATGCAGTACAGTAGGAACTTCAGAGAAAATTTAGCTACTGCTCATCTCCTTGCTGCAGTGATGCCAAGGAAAAGAAATTGTGACAATATGGATGATGTACAATCAACATTACCTTAATGTAAGAGGACAAGTTTAACTCAAAAGAAGCACATTTTATGTGATTACCATGCAATTCTAAGCAGTATAAATGAAAAATGGTTGTACTCAAATATGCTCAAAAGTTACCCATCAATCATCAATTACCATTAGAAGAAAGGAAGGTAAAAAAGGCTTTAGGACTGACATAGGAAATGAAAACCCTACCACTTCTAAAATATAATAGGCATAGAAATGGGTATACTCTCTATGAATATACTTTATAATTTCAAGACCAATCGTGACAGTGCTCAGCAGTTTTGCATAACTAAATTATCCCAGTAAATTCAAGGGAACAAACTGTACATACAGCATTGAAAAAATGTAGCCCAACACTGACAGGATTTTACCCAACCTGTTTTTACCCAGGAGGGAAGCACAGGGAGACTAAGAAACACAACAATTTTGGCAGTCAGGCTTCAAAAAGAAGAGAAACACTAGGTGATGTTAAACACTCACATTTCATACCTTTATAGACAATCTTGAAATGAAATCACCTAGAAGCACATTAGAAACATGGAACAGTCCAAAAAGATGATGATGCTCCCCAAAAAGCCTATGAAAACTGTTCCCTACTGAAGGGCTCAATAAGCAGCCTTTTTTAGCCCCTGTTCCTCACAGTTCTCAAGCACCTGGTGAAGATGGCAAGCTTGACTCAACACCATGAAACACAGCAGACCAAAGGAATCTGCAAGTTCCAGAGCAGAAGGCTGTCACCAACACTGTCCTGCCAGCAGCTTCTCAGCTCAGCCAAGCAGAAACCCCTGCAGTGATAGCACATGGCAAAAGCTGGTGTTTAATCCAGTCCATTTCCAGCCATGCAAGATCTTACAAAAGGTAAGATCTACCCTGGCTGTTCTTAGAAACAGCAGAGGCAAAGGGTAAAACCCCGAAACCAGGTAGTTCATGTATAGTAACTCAAGTTGAAGCATTACCAAATATCAAGGTTGTGGAAACAAATAAGACTTTGTAAAAAAACAAGATTCCTGCCTATAAAGAAATACCTAGACCTTACTAGTACCACCTGTATTTGACACTGTCACTGACAATTTATAAAATAGGGGGAAAATGTCTAACTAAAGCCATTTAATTTTTAAGCTAAAATATTTCCCTATTGCATGCACTGTCATAGCCACGTCATCCTTCTGTGGGACACAGGACACTCAAGAAAACAAATGATCCACCAAGGAGAGTCCATCAGGTTCTTGAATATAAAGATCTCTCAACCAATTGATTTGTCAGTGAACTTCACAGAGCATTCAGATTTAATCAAATAACAGCATTAAGAAGCATCACATGTGAATAGTCAGTCTAAAATTACCTAGAAAGGCTACAAGAACAAGACATTCCCGTGCTATAATGGCTCTTGTGACTCATTTTTATCTCTTAGAACAAGCAACACAGATGCAGCAACTGCTGTCCCTAAAATGCAGTTAGTTAATCCAGACCAAAGGCTGGAGCTTGGAGTCACATGAACTCTCAGGGAGACTTTGTCCCCAGAGTGGAGCATAACTGGACAAGACCACAGCATATGGAGGAAAATGCCTCTTGGAGAACAGCACCTCCAGCAACTGTCATTTTCTTTAATGCTCACTGGGCAATTGGGAGGCAGCCTGGCCAGTGCTTCTGTGCTGCCTCCACAGCCCTGATTCATGCAAAATTCTGACCTGTAGCTTTGGCCAGAGACAGGCTTTATTCTGTTTCCCCTCTGTGCTTTTCTACAATACCACTGATACTGATCTTGGTACACAATCTCTCCGTGCTAGCCCAACCCTCTCCTCAGCACAGGTCCAGGAGGGAAAGGTGGAGTCGATCATTCCCCTTCTACCAGGGTTAAGCAATGCAATGTAGAAAGACTTTGCATACAGGGAAGGAACCACAGATCCTCTGCTGCTGCTTCTCTCTGTTCCCTCCCCATCCCTCTTAACAGAGAGGCTGCATCCAAAGACTTCATATTAAATATTTTTAACCTACAGACACTTCTTGGCACAGTTTACTGAACTCTGAAGTACCCAGGTTTTCCACATAGAGAAACCCAAAGTAAATTAAGAGTTCTGGGATCAGAATAAATGCTGGCAGGAAAAATTCTTTGAGGTATTAAATAAGAAAAAAATGTTCTTTCCACATCTTTCTAGCCAGGTAGTTTCTTTTTAGTTTACTTTCATTTGGAATTCATTTAAAAAAATAAACAGTTTTGGTTTACAGAAGATGCATTCACCCAATGAGTTTATTTTCCAGCTCAACGTATTCAAGACAAATGCTACATAAAGTAAAAGTGTTTCATGCAGACCCAATCAAAATTATATGCTTCTACTTTTCTAAAATCACTTCTACAAATTAAATCATGACAGTACACTTACTATTTCTGAAGCACTCATCTGCTGGGGTTTTCTTTTTTTTTGTTTTTTAATAGGACAATACAGTTCCTTTGATATTTTTCTGTGATCTAGTTGATAACTACTCAAAGCTGTCAATTAGCAGGAAGTGTTCCATTCTGCCCATCAGGGAAAATATTTTTCTTCATTGGAAGAAAAGGTTGTAAAACTGAGGTCCTAGTTTAGTGTTTCCAGCAAAATCTATTAATCCCTATGAAGGAACTGCAGCATTACAGTACAAAAAGGATTATAGCAACAGACAGGAAAAAAAAAATCAAACAAGAAAGTTAAGAAAAAGGGTAGGTTACTCATTCTTCAGAAAAAAGGTAACATTTTTCATGTGAAACTAAAACAACCCAAGAAAAAATCAATTGAAGCTTACTTTAACTTAACAAGCACTTTTGATAGCTCAGTTACTTTTCTTAGACAGATTTAAAGGCAGGAAGATGTACTCAAATGTCTCTAGAGCAACAGAAGCAGACTGAGTGCCTTGTTATTAAAATACCCATTCTTCTCTTTTTAGGACTCTATGGCTCATCCATGACTCCTCTGGTCTCCTCATTGTCATAGTTTTAAATATTATTATTTTACTTCTCTCATACGTAACTGCTGGGCATCTACAGTAAGAAATCTGAATAAAATATCTCCAAATGAAAGTGAGCTAAACATTAGGTATGCTATATTTTTATCCTTTAACCATTTACAACAGTGGACACCCTCTCCTTCATTTTGTTTTACAAACAGATGTATCAACCTCTGAAAAAAACCCCACAAATAAAAGTAATGACCAAATCCCCATAAACTTGAAATACATTAATGAATTGCATGTTTTTATAGACAACAAACTCCTTTCATAAGATTGAAACCAAAGGGGGAAAAAAGACAAAAATAGGTATCTGGGATTTGTGAAATAAAACTTCAGTTAGGTAGTGCTATATTTGTTTTCCCCCTTCTCTTAAAAGGGAATAATTTGTTCCCCTAGGTTGTGACAGATCCACACAGGAGACTTTCCATGAGTAATATCACTAGAATTGGCATAAACATATGCTGAAAGACCACTTCATTTAGAAGACATTTTTCATTCAGGTACAAACACTTAAAAAAAAAGTCTGGACAGAAATTTCTCATGCTTCAATTCTAACCAATTACTTATAGATTTGAAAAGAAAATCCCAACTATAGTCTTTTTGTTTTATTAGTTATCCAAATATGTAAGCACAGGATAAGACGGCTTTCTAGTTTTTAAGAGATCCTTACACCAACTAAATCACAAAAATGCATCTTATTTTATGTCCCAGTTTTTACACCACAATTTTCAAAATGATTCTCCAGTCATAGATATGCTATATAGCACTTAAATAATCAACTACAATTCCAGCAATAATTCCTTACAATAGTGTGAAGGTGCATTAACACATCTGTACATCTAATTACTCATGAGCCCAACAATACATATTTTGCAGAAGAACATCTTGGAACATGCTTTTTTTTTAGCTTTATTACCCTCTTTTTCATTCCCACCCTACTTCATAATGGGCAAGTCTCTTAGAAACATTTGAGAAGCTGTAGGTCAGGTACATGACTTTTAAACAAAGACACTAGCAAAACTAAAATGGGCAACTCATCCTTTTTAAATATAACTATGTTGTTTTCTCTCAGAGACGCCAAAGTTTGCACCAGGAAGTTCATGCTCAGTTCTTCCACCCTGCCATGTGGGCAATGAGCATCTATCCTACATCTACTTCTTTGGACTGCCCATTATTCTTATGCCTAGATCCTGCAAGACAAGCCACCATTGAAGAGTGAGGGTCTTGGAATGATTCTTTCACCTTTTGGAAATTGCTGAATGACTCAGAATCACAATGGTTGAATCACAGTCACAATCACCTGTGGAGACTGACTGGTCCAACACTCTCACTCAAAGCAGGGAGAATCAAAGCAACTGGCTCAGGGCTGTCTCCAGTCAGGTTTCAAATATTTCCATGAGTAGGAACTCTAAAACCTACTACATATTAACAAAAACATTTGGACCCTCTGTAGCTAAGGTGTGATGTTTTGATAGTATTAAGCTGAGGTTCCAAGTTGTTTTTAATGGCAGGTTAAAAATTTAGCACCAAATACGCACTTAAGAAAAGCACATACTTGCTGTGGAACAGTGGGGCATAAATAAATGGAGATTTTAAGATTCAAAACTCTGCTTTCACAAACAGTGCTGCACTGAGAACTCACTAAACAATTGCAGCTTTCTCAAATGCTGTAAGCAAAAAGAAAACATGAAATTGTTTGAAAATTAAATTAATGGAAATATGTGCCCTGCTGATTCCAGCAGGAACAGAGCAGGCTCACTTAATTTCCACTGTCTGATGTTAAACTGTTAAGACTATTCTTGCAGCTGATAATTAACAGCTGTTACTTTAAAGAAAATTAACAACAAAACAACAATTTGGAGATCAGAGCAATGGAAGAGACAGCACAATATTAAAACAATAATTGTCCAGATGAGAAACAGAGGTTATCTGAGAAAGACTCGATGGCAGCACAGCAGTGCAGGGCCTGGAGGGCTCTGGCTGATGCAGACAGCTCCTGCAGGGGGTTATGGAGAACATATGCCAGGGTGGGATACACAGCACCCTTTAATAGGGCAGAGCATCTCCTGCCCCCGGGCTCCTGCTCAGCTCTGCTGGCTACTGCAGGAAGTGGCAGAGCCAAGCCTTGTCCTCAGCCTGCCCCTGGAAGCCAGGCCAGCAGTGCTGGGCTGTCAGCGTGCCCAGAGCCCTGAGCCAGGCTCGTGTCCGCACACCAGCAGCGCCACGTGCAGCACCGCAGCCAGAGCTGCGCCGGACCAGCCCGGGGCCTGGACTGGGCAGCTGGGATCAGGCTGACAGCATCTCCACACCCACTGCACACATGGGGTGCACCGGACCAGCCCAGGGCCTGGACTGGGCAGCTGGGATCAGGCTGACAGCATCTCCACACCCACTGCACACATGGGGTGCACCGGACCAGCCCAGGGCCTGGACTGGGCAGCTGGGATTCAGGCTGACAGCATCTCCACACCCACTGCACACATGGGGTGCACCGGACCAGCCCGGGCCTGGACTGGGCAGCTGGGATCAGGCTGACAGCATCTCCACACCCACTGCACACATGGGGTGCACCGGACCAGCCCGGGGCCTGGACTGGGCAGCTGGGATCAGGCTGACAGCATCTCCTGCACCCACTGCACACATGGGGTGCACCGGACCAGCCCGGGGCCTGGACTGGGCAGCTGGGATCAGGCTGACAGCATCTCCTGCACCCACTGCACACATGGGGTGCACCGGACCAGCCCGGGGCCTGGACTGGGCAGCTGGGATCAGGCTGACAGCATCTCCACACCCACTGCACACACAGGCTCCTCCTCCAGCAAAAGAACAGGGCACAAACATGAAATACTCCCCTCTGCCCCCACAAGGAAGGATAGGCTTCCCAGTCGAAGCACAAACAAAACATCAGCTAAATTCAGATCCACATTACATTAAAGAACTGCTGGTGGAGATTTTAATATGAAGGATCAAATTTCCACTACCCTTTTTCTTTAATATAAATTTGCATAAAGGAGAATTTAATCCTGAAATGCCATGTAATTATTTGTAAACTATATATTTGAAATTATTTTATAAAATTAGCCACAGATAGGTATGTTCAGAATTCTGTCAAGATGTTGAAATACTTTCTTAAAATATATATATAAATAATGCTTTAAGATTACTAATACAACAAACTGGCATGTCCTGGATTTGAGTTTAATCATACCCTGAGAACTAGAACAAACATTTCACAAGCTCCAAGTCTTGACTTCCTCTGAAGTTCATAAAAGCTCACAACATCACCATCACCACATGCAAGATGTGATTTATGCAATCTAACTATTTTAGATGTAACATATTAAAGAACCCCCAAACTTGTATTCTGTTATTAAATCCAATGGAAACTAACCTACAAAAATTTGATAAATAAGGAATGGACATGAACTCAAATCATACATACTCCATTAAAATTCTGACAAGACGTGTTGCAATCACTAAGATTTCAACCTGTACTGAGTGCTAGAACTGGTACGACCCAAATTCAATTTACATAAAGAAAGCATCTCGTTCAAAGTCCACTGTACTAATTATAAATTTTATCACAACTTAATATGAACCACAGACTAGCTTTGCTTCATAATGCTAATATTTACAGTTAATCAAAAATAATTAATTTTGTATTTTACACATCACATACTAAATAAATTATATTGACACAAATCAACAACATTTCATCTGTATCTTTACTTTATAAAAACCTGGAAGAAATTTCCTCCAAACCATAAAACTGAATAGAATCTGCTTTGAATTAGGTGCCACCACTTTTTTCTTCTCACGTAGCACCAGAACAACCCAGGGCTTAAAATCTTGTCTCAATCAGAAAACATTATTCCTCTTAGTGTAAGAAGTCCAGTAACCTACAATCTACCGTAACTGCTTTACCAAAGAGAAGCCAGTAAGAGGAAAAATCATTTCCTCTAGTTCAATCTGCTAATAATGAGCTCAGATCTTTCAGTGAGTGAGTGGTCTTCTCCAGAAAGGCCATGAGATCATCAACCAGCTCCCCCAAGGAGAAAGCTACAACCAAGGCAGCACCAAGTGCCTGTGGACACTCAGGTACAAGCAGCAAGATGATGGCAGAGCCATTTCCCTACAGGAGCAGGGGTTAACAAGAGGAATAGTCAATAGGAGAGCCTTAAGCATTCCTTTAAAAGGAGTTAAACATTCCTTTAAAAGTCTTTTTACTGTTCTTGTTAGCTAGAAAAACAGGATATATTAAAAAGATACCATATCATGATATCAAAATTATTTCATTTTAAAACATTCAAATTGACAATGTCTCTTTCTATTCACTCTTACAGCAGAAAATTAGAGTTAACATTTCCTTTTGCAGAGACAATCACTGAGAAGTAACACAGGAATATCCAGTTTGATTTACCTAAACATGACAAAGTTCTGGAAAATAACTTTTTAATTAAAAAGAAAGAAAGTAACTTGGAGCTGTAATTTTATACTATGAGGAAAAATAGACCAAGAGCAAGCAATAAATGCATCACTGGTTTTACTGAAAGCCCACTTACAAAGTATATTTACAGTACAACATCATAATGGTGACAAGAGAATCACCCATGGAGGATGCATGTTTCCCTGAAACATTTACATCAAATTCAAATGTCAAAATGTATTCTATCTAAATGTTAGTTCCAGTTCAACCCAATAAAAGAACTGAACAGGCAGTAGGCATGTTGCCTTGGTTGCCAAAGGAGTTTTAGAAAATATAAATTTAATTAGGTTTGAGAGAGAAGTTTTATGTAAAAATCCAATTTATTATAAGGAATAACTATAGCTGCTTATAGACAGACATCATCACTCCCACCTCCATGCTTTTGATTTAGAAACATCCACAGACAGCTGAGCTGTTTGAATAATATTTGCTGCTACATAAAAAAATCTGATTTAATTAGAAACTGATATTAATTGCAATTGCAAATATGATTAAAGCAAGAATGTTATTTCTATGTGAGCAACAAATTCACTTTCAGGAGCATTAGGTATTATAAGGAAAGGAAAATATCTAAACACGCAGAACTGCTAGATGGATGTGATTACATTTACAACCATGCATGGAATCACCCAAGCAACACCAATCTGCCCCCAAAACTGAAAAGGAAGAAGAAAGCCAGCATCACTCTCTCCTCTCTGCCCTCCCCTGCACTGGCTCATTGCTGCTGCAGGAGGGGTGGGTACTGCTGAAGATGCTTCATGCAGCTTGTGTATTTTGATGTCTCTGTTCAGGAGCAGTTTCTCACCTCTGTATCACTCACCATGACAAACAGATCATTTGTCCCTCTCTCCACTTACTCATCATTGACAAAACTGCTGGGACTCAAGTTATAGAAAGGAATTATCCTCAATAGGCACCTTCAGTTACAACCACATGACACCGCAGTCATCTAAGTCTAATCCCTTTTCAAGCTGAAATAACCTACTCAAAGTCCCTTTGAGACACACAGCATGTCTATATTCTCTGCCTCTCATGCCCTGAAAAAAGCAGAAGTATGCTGAGTATCTCCTGTTGCTGTGGCTTCTTTCAATGTCATTCATGGAGCTCTTAAGACTGCCATGCACTTTGTAGATAAGTTTAATGAATCCAAGCAAGCATAACCCCCCCAGTTTCAGCATCACACAAAATTACTCCTAGGGAAAGTGCAACATGGGCAGCACTCACTCCTGCACTGCCAACAGCCTCTAAGAGCCAATAGCCTGAAATCAGGATGAGAAATTGCAATTTCAGGTAAATGCAGAGGGAAAGAGCTCTTGCTTTACTGACAGACAGGTTGCATTTGCTTCTCAGTCCTGGAATATTCTGGGCTATCAGACACCTAGAGGTCATAAATGTTCAATATTCAAATCTTCCTAAAATCCAATGCATTTTGTCTTTTTTTGGGTTTAAAGCAAAGGTTGCACCAGTTGCTCTCCTAGTACTAGGGGAACTTGTTAGCAGTAGTACAGGAGGTGATTTCCTGAGGTTTACTACTAAAAAAACCTTGAAAATATTTTTGGGGGGAGATTTTTACCTAAAGTTAGGATCTGCCCACAAACTTTCAGTTTTAGCAGATCTCAACAATATTGATACTTCAAACAGTAAAGAAACTTCTCCCCACTAATAAGAGCATTTATGCCTTAGGATGAAAAATTTCATCCCTCTGACAGCTAGAAGACACTAAAATGAAGATATCTAATGTTTGGCAGCTGAATGTAATCCAAGTGCCTATTCTAAGCTTCTGCTGTCAGCATCAAAGATAATAGCACAGTAAGTTTAAATAAATAAGTAAATCCATATATCACATCTCACAACAATAAAGGATGCCCAGTAAGAGCTAAAATGCAGAACAGCAAATGTGGTTTTACAAATTAATAGGTATGAAGTTTGGCAGAATCTCAGCTTAAGTAAAAACATATTACTGGCAAACTCACACAAATGGAAAAATGCTTACTTCTCCATTATGTTCTTACAGAATGTCTACTTGAAGACAAAACACTACCCAAATATACAACCAGCTCTGACTGTGCAATAACACTCAGTCTTAGTACATTACAAATCATCTTGTATTTATATAATTTTCATCTGGATGCTCTCACTATTAATCACACTATATTTGCATGCTTCCATTTAAACTAACTCCTGACAGGATTTCACAAATAACTGCTGTTGGAGCTTCTTTACATAGTAAGGAGCCTAAATGAAGTTTCTCAATCTTTACTGGTGAGAATTTACCAACTGACAATTACCAATAGCTATTTCATGACACAGTCACTTAAAACACACATATGTGTTTCTGATGTCTCTTATGTATAAGAAGGACAATAGAGAAATATCCCAAATGCCACAAGCATCATTTATTTTAGAAAAGCCATATTGACACAAAGCATAAATTAACATTTTAATGATTTTTGATACTGGAAGTGAATGTAAATTAAGATTTTGTTGTTAGCATGACAATTCCATACTAGTGTGGAGCAAATCTATTTCATCTAGGCAATTGGGTGAAGACCAGCAGCTTAAAATACACACATGGGTAACAAGAACCACACTCCAATTTCCCATAATTAAATTCCCTAAATAAAGTTCTGCAAATACAAATGAGAAGGAGGATTTAATCTATTTAAAACAGTTTGTACTTTCCATTATTTTCAGGTGCAAACCCAATGGTTTTCAACCTGTGGTTCACAGGCTACTTCCAAGATGTTTAAAATAGGACATGAAAGAGCACAGCCCACTGCAAGTAGGCTTACAGTCTCTGGAGTGATTGTTTTTACACTGTCATCAGTAAATTTCAATGATCTGCAAATCAACCATACATCAAAGAATGATCATTATTCAGCTCAGTCACTTTCTCTCAATGAGTTCTATCAGGTAACATCCAAATTTGACTACATTCCATTTCCACTACAACAGAAACTATGGTTGACCACACATGTTACTTCAAAGCAAAAAAAGCCACCTAAAACTACAGAACCATGCATGCTCATTTTAGAAGCTCTTAAAAAGCTGCAGCAGCTTACCTGAAAGCCTAAGCTTTTCTGTTTGTTTGGTATCAGTATCAATACCAAGTTTGGAACAATTAAGTCTTGGATTATTAAAGCTTCACTAATTTTCTTCACGTGGGACCTCACACTAACGATTCAAATTCTAACCTTCCATGCCTTCTGATGAATAGACAGCATTTTCAAACACACTCTGGAGATACATCAAAAAAGGGTATTTAGCTTACTCCAGCTTAAAAAGGAATTAATAAACAAAGTATTGGGAAAAAACTCCAATGTGCAGCTGTTAGAGGAGTCTTCTCCAATGCTCGTCTGAGAAGCAGTATTAGGTCACATTTTTCAGCTCAAGTCCAAATTTTAAGTTTGGATTGAACACCACCCATTCATGCTCACAAATGATCAGGGAACAGGAGTGGGAAATTTCTCTTGACATAACCTGCTGCACTGAACAGGCAAGGAACACACAGCTCAAATGAGGACACAGCTGCACAAAGTTCCCACAGGCTGTACTTCAGCATGTCTGTCTAGAGGAAGCACCTTCAAGGTGCCATGCCCCTTATTCCCTGACTGCACTCATTCTTTCTGCACTACTTCCTCAAGCTTCTTGCATTCCTTGAGCCATCCCTTGACCTTGGCAGCCACTCAGATACCTCCTAAGAAAAGGCTCCTTAGCTTCTCCTGCCAAGAAATACAAGATAGCACACAGTGCTGAGACCTGCACGCGGCCTTTCACGTTGATTTTAAAGTTCCATCCTTTGGTATCTCTACTGATACTGCAAACATGGTAAGAGCATGTCAACAGCAATAAAGTAAGGTTTGGTAACTCTTGAGAGAAAAAAGGATGTTGAACCAAATAAATACAGGAATTATGGTAGAGGTGGGCATTTAATATTATCATCTCATGTTATGTTTGTTCTGCTAAATAAGAGCTTTCTTTCTATGATATTAAACTGGTAAAAACCTTGCAGTGTTGACCAAAGAGCACAGAAAAAATTCAAAAGTTCTAAGTACATTAAATAATAATTTAAATCACTTTAGCCTGAAAAATAGGTTAATTTTGTCCTGTTACGTAACTTGCCTCCTCAGAAATACCAAACACAGAAATTAACTTTTTCTTTCACAGAATAAGCTGAGTTGATAGGAACCTGAAAGGATCATCAAGCCCTACTCCCAGCTCTGCACAGCACCATCCCCAAGAGTCACACCATGTGTTTGAGTATATTTTCCAAAGACATCTCGAACTCTTGTCAGGCTTGGTGCTGTGAGCACTTCCCTGGGGAGCTGTTCCAGTGCCCAAACACCCTCTGGGAGAAGAACAGTTTCCTCATATCCAACCCAAACCTCCCAACCGAGCTTCCAGCCATTTCTTCAAGTCCTGTCACTGGTCATGAGAGTGAAGACATCAGTGCCTGTCCCTCATCTTCCCCTCATGAGGAAGCTGTAACTGCAGTGAGGTCTCCCCTCAGTCTCTTCCAGGCTGAACAGATCAAGTGATCTCAGGTGTTCTCATATGGTTTCCCCTCAATGCCCTTCACTATCCTTGTTGCTTTCCTTTGTTTGACTGGAGCAAGCTAGGAAACTTCAAATGTAGTCATTTTCCTTAAATTTATTAAAACCTTTTTTTATTTCTGGGCTCTGGAAATAGCCTTGAACAAGAGAATTTAGGCCAGAGGAATTTTTTAACACAGAAAGCCCTTAAGAAAGTAGATGGCATTGCAAACACTGACCACCACAAAACATGAAGTGATAATAGTTTTAAAGACTTCTACTAATGAAGTCAAACACACCCGAAAGAAAATCCCCTACTCACAGTATAGTTTTACTAGTCTTGTCCTGTACATTTAAATTAAGACTAAATCTGATCTTGTCTTAACTGAGTTTTAGGAAAACTCCTAGTTCTGCTCTACAAACATACATCATGCAATACACACATGCCAAAACTGCCCCCAGGGACCTGATGGGCACACTACATGCAGAAATGGTAGCTCTTGTTCATTGCACCTTCTTTCTCTGGTGTTTCTCAATAACCTTTTACCTTTCCAACAACTTCTTGTTTTGTGTTTGCAAATATTTTTGGAGGGTTTTCCCTTTTCACCTAACTTCTGTTGTACTGCAATACCAGATGAAGTCAAGCTGATTATCTTAAAAAAAAAGTTGTTTCATTAATCTGAAAATAACAAAGATCTATAAGAAAACAGCCTGTGTTCAAATTACTGCTCAGTGGGGCACATAAAAATTGAAAACAGAGAATTCATTTTGAAATCCTAAATATAAATGGCTTCTCTGTGAGAAAACAAAGAAGGGAAAGAATTATCAAGTTCAATTTCTCACTGTAATTGTCCGATTTCCAAAAGTATATTTGAGATCAGTACATTTCTAACTGAAGAGAATGCATTACTGCCCTTAGTGATGTTGTCACACATTTAATGGCTTTTCATCCTAACATCTTCCCTTTCTTCTATCTATTTAGTACCCCTTAAAGACTTGAAGAGATTTACATATTGAGCATGCATAACTTTTATAAACTCTTAGAAAGAAAACACAGAAGGGAAGTTGCACAAAACTTTCCTCTCTCCCTGCAGACTGTTTTACCACAGATTCCCTTGGACGCAAGTCAAATGACATGTCCCAGTGCTCTGGAAAAATGGACTTTTTCCTTAAGATTTAGATCTCTTTCACTAGTAACATTTGCTTCCTGACCCCCTGCTTTCACATTGCTGAAATCTAGACACCATCTGTAACTTACTCTTTTTCTGAACTTAAAGGAATTAAGAATCTCTTTAACTACATCGAAATACTTTCAATTAATCCTTGCTCTCATCCTGAAAACTATGAATTATTCCTCTGAAATATCAAGGACGGCTCCATAATTATTAAGTGTATAATTTATACAGTTTGCTTCATAAAGTTTTAAATTCATGGCATACAGGCCAGAAGTTATTACCATCTCCTGTTTCACCTGCCCCACCACAACTTCACTGCTTACCCACTTCCTTCCCTCCCCTCAAAAAAACACAGCTAGAGATGGTACAGGTGGCTACAGTCAGGGCAGAGGGGAATCCTTGCTTCAAAGGCAAAGATCACCTCTGAATTTCCCATTTTGAATATAGTATGGGTCCAGCTCAACATATATAGCAGTCTATGGATACACAAGGAACAAGCACTGGATCCTATTTTAAATGCAGTCACTCATTCCAGTCCATGTTGTACTGAACAATATATAAATTTCTACACAAGTTATGAACTACCAAGAGTAGGAGGAGGAAGTCATCTCTATGCACAGTGAGGTTCCAGCTTACAGGACTGTCTCCTCTAAACATAAGTACATGCAAAATGATTGTTCGGTTGAAGTATGCATGATCATTCAGCTCTGGTAAATAATCACAACAGAACATAACTTATAAATAAGGGAGGAAGGACAGCTTGGCTAGAAATCACTACATAATTTAGAATGGTTTCATTGACTATGTCTTCTTCACACACATTTTAAACCTCTTTGTTCCTTGAAGTAGTTCTTCACTGTTTAGGACTTCTCATGACTCCACTAGAGCTTGAAAGAGATGAAAGCAGAACAAAGGTTCTTCAGTGCACATTTCAGACGTGCACATTTCAGACGTGTGCATTGTTTCCGCTGAATATGTATTCCTATAGCCAAAACTTTCCAAACTATTTTCCACCTTCTGGATCAGACAACTAATGACCTAAGGTGTGTAGGTGTGTGTACATAAATGTGTCATCAAGAGAGTTATATAGCTTAACAGACAAAAATAACAGCTTAAAGGAAACACAATCAAAAAGAAATAGGAATAAAGTTTCCCATATCCCTACCCCCTTCATACTCTCAACAGACTTGAAACAACTGCACTAATGCAGCAAGCAATAGCTTGTAAAAGGATGCAAACCAGCTGAAACGTTTGACAGACAGTGTTAAATACCAGAGGATTCATATCAACCACTTTATTTGAAAAGGTGCTTTGAAGTTGGCTATCTTTCATGTACCTCTTTCATGGCACATTAATAAGGAAAACTGAGATGGGGTAAATTAAGTCCCAAGGTCATATCTAGAGTTACAGCGCTGTGGGTACCTGATGAAATACGGATTAATGCTGCATGAGCACTGAATAAATAAAACCACTTCTGTTAACCACTCAAACAAGTTTTACAAGTAGTTCTGAACTTTATTCAGCAACTAGACTTCAGACATCTTAATCCCCCCACACTGCTTTGAAACCTAATTATCATAATGTGAACCCGAATGTTAGGTCCCTTTCAAACTGCGAGTGCTATGAAGCAGAAAAGTAATGGGAATTAAGCTAGTGTAACATTAGAAATGTAGAGGCATGGAACTTGAAAGTGGCATTTGTTAAAGCTGAGAGAGCATAATGTAGATATTCAACAACATAAAACACACATTTAAATTGAAAAGGATATTTAAAGCATGTGCAGACACCTATAAAATACAAGAGGACCTAAAATCCCGTAGAACAAACATTTCTAAATCAATTTCTTGCCACAAGGTCCAACTTCAAAAGGTATTACAGCCCTATTCTACCTTAGCAGAACATTTCTTAGTATTCTAAAGCAGATAATTTAAACATTAAAGAAAACCCAATGAGAACTTTACAAGACATTACAGACTTTCCCCTATTCGTCACAGTACAGAAGTGTTTGAACTTAAACAGCAGTAAACTATTCATTACATTGCTTATAAAGTCTTGAAGGTAAGAAAAGATTTTGCTCTAAGTGGCAGAAAAGGATTTTGCATCAAGTTTAAAACCAAGCAGACAGAAATTAAACATCCACCCATTTAAACAGCAACAAAAAATACACTTGCCTGGCTGCATTCTACGTTGCATGTTGAAAACAATTAACAATTCCTGACACTTATCAAACTTCCTTTTAAATAAAAAGTGAAATACTTTACTCTGAGTGTGCTTTAATGCAGCAAGCACATAAGAGTCAGATCAGTAAGAATGCTTGTATTGTGACAACAAAACTATTGAGGCTGAAAGAGAAATTGTTATTTGATTTTGCCAAATACAAAGATTGAGCTGTTTGTTTTGTCCTGCTTTAGCATAGTTCACCTGTCATTCAGATAGCTTTCATTTCCAAGATGCCTCAAACTGACAGCAATCAAAGAAAACCAGATTCCTGAAATATTTTTTCAAGATTTTCATTTAATCCAAAAAGGCCAATGAAATCCTGAAAGTTCATCATCTGCCATGTTAATGCTGAACACAATGTTGTTTCATTTACATTTCTGGTCCTGTTAAAACAAATACACTTGTCTAAACTAGAACATCTGTTTTGGTTACAATACAATGTATCTTTGGCAAGAATTCACAATAGAACTAACATAAATAATCAAAAATATTTATTGAACCTTGTAACAAAAACTGATTTGTAACAAAAAACCCAAAGACTAGATATGATTGTCCCTGGCTCTAGTCCAATCCTAATCTAAGTCAATAAACACAGCTCTAAAAGGGAAACTACATTAAAAAAAAAAAGGAAATGAAAGTCCTGTAGTTATTTAGGTTGGATATGGCTATCTGAAAGCACGTTAGTTACAAAAATAGTGAAAAATATTTGCTTTAAATCAAAAACTGTCAAACTGAGTCCAGACAGGTTTTAAAGCCACATGAAAAATCATGTCATATGCCTCATTTCCTACTACTGTCTTCACTGATTCATCTTCTCTTTGGGAAACTTCAGTAAAACTCTACGCAGTTTACATTTGCCATTGCTAAGTATTTTTATTTTAATCACTTGCTTTTCATATATCATATTTAGCCTTCATTATTTGTGCATGCGCCAACTGCATACACCTTTCTGAAATTATACCTTCTATTCTTGTCTCACTTCCCTGGAAATGCATGATTCCAAGCTCTATATGATGAACTGGACAGAAAAGTATGAATAGATTTTATTTTTTTTATAATCATTCCTGATCCTATTCTTCACTCCTAATATTTCCTGAGGAAGTTGAAGTCTGTAGTACCTCCCCATCATTCACATTTCTGAACAACAGTTTATGGTGAGTGTCCAATCTCATCTGCCAAGCCCGTTTACATTTGGACTCCTTTAAGGAAAAAAAGTTTCAAGAGAACATAGAATTTGTAATTCTCTAAAACTTGCATACAGCAATGAGCTGAGCTCTGTTTTTCTGGGCAAGGATTTCCACCTTGATGCAGCTCAGTGCAATCCTGTGAGAAGCTGAAAGCTTGGGAAATGGTATCATGTTAGATGCAACTGACTCATTCTGTTACAGTTCAAGTACTGGATGGGCTTTTTTGTTCTAGGGGGTTTAGGTTGTTTTGTTTTGTTTGGGGTTCTTTGTTGCTTTGTTTTCCTCACAGTTTAAAAACTATATTGATTAGCAAATCCATTCTTTATTTACAACTACAACCTGCTGAAGCAGGCCTTAAGAATTAACTGTTCCAACAATGGCTAAAATTATTTCTTATAGATTTTAAGTGAAAAACAATTAATAAACATCACTTCATCCAAAAGCATACACAGGTTTCCACAGAACTGATGAGAGATATGTATTCAGCCTATATATAAACAAAGTCCTCATACTTTTTAAAAAGCCTATCATGATAAAACAACCTAATCTCTAGGGAAGATTTTGAACATGGAAGCAGAAAAGTTGTTTGTGATCTGAAAGCACATACTCTAGAGGACTTAACTATTTAAAAAGAAGAGAATCAACAGAGCATATCCTTCCAAGCCACCTTCCACAGTTCCCCTCAAAAGGTATAGCAGTTACCCCAATGTACACCTACTGTCACCTATTGCTCAAACAGTAAGACTGTAGTAATTGCCCCCCACTTAGCAAGTATCACATTTTTAACTCAGACTGACAAATTCCGGGCACTTCACTGGATTATCACAAGTGGAGGTTGGATGGCTGGACTCATCACTCCTTTCTGTTACTAAGAAATACCAAGGAGATTAATGCTTTCTGGAGCTGGAAAGGAAAAAGTAGCAGCCTTGCAGGGTTCAGCAGCATGGCTTGGAAACCCCAACACTGGATAAAGTAATGAGATGTACATGAAACTAGTTGATCAGAAAGGGATATATGGGAACCCTGATCCTTATGAAAAAACTCAGTGCAGACTGACAAAATGTGAAGAGACAAGCACTGCAAATGCAGCCTGTCTGTAAAGTCACATATATAAATTCACACGCAGACAGCAATATACAAAGTTCAAGAGTCCCAGATATCAACTATAGCATGAAGTCCAAAAAAAACCCCACGTGGCTTTAACGTGAAGGACCTCATGGCTCTGCACACAAATTCTGAAGTATGGACTAGCTCTGCCATATGAACCCAACATAAGAAAACCATTAACAACATAAATGTATAAGTTAAAATATATTTCTGATTATGTCAATTTTCAGGATATTACATGTCAAGTTAAAGAACTGCAGTTATAGATCTTTGCTACAAATAGCAGTTTTGGACAATGTGAAAGGTTAAAAAATTATCAGTCACTACTAGAGAAAGCAACAAACTTGTTAACCTGACTTCTAACACACAGTATTTATACTAATTCCTATTACACAAGAGCTTTTTTTGGTTCTAAGAACTTGGTAACTTAAGTACTACTTTGAAAATTTTGTCACGTTGAATTATAAACAGGGAGAAAATATTAAATCAGAAGAAGTAAACAGTGACAAAAACAACAATCACAGTACTATATAAACATTTTTTCTGTGTAAAGTAGTATATGATCAATAAATAAACAAAACCACTATTTCAAAATAATACTATTATTGCTATAATAATGGATTTTTAAGCTATATGAAGTGAACAATAGTGAAATTAAGCATTTGCCAAAACCCACACAGTATGAAGTGTTTTGCACCCTCTACAGTCATAAAGCATTCACTATTTTTGTGCTGGACTCAGTAAATAGGATGCCTAATTTTTCAGAAGCTTGAATAACCTCCTCTAATTTGCAAACAATTACCATTAGAAAACCTTTACTACATCTCCTGGAATAAAAGAGTGATTTAAGAATGGAATCTTGTACAAATTTACTTGGGAATCATAGAAATGACGAACAAGTGCAACACACCATAAGACAATAGAAATAACATATTTGTTAAACATTTCTGTAAGGCCACTTTCTAATTTATGAAAAAAGGCACTTTTAAATGTATAGAATAGTTTAAACAGCAAAAGGCCATAACCTTCTTTAAAAATATGGAAAACTTATTTCAGCATGCTAAGACAGTGAAAACTAAATACTGCTGTTAAATGCTGGCACAAAGGATAATCCAAGGTAAATCACAAAAAATGCTTTAGAAAAAAAAAAGTGGGAATTAGAAAAAAGAGAGGAGTACTGCATGGTAGAAAAGAAGGTGGTATAATACAGTTTCCATCCAAACCAACAGAAGAATACTTTAGCTCAAATTCAACAAACTAATGGATAAAATCTGAAGTCTGAAAAGGATAAATATATTTACTACTCTCCATTTGGTATTAATACAGTATTTATTTCCAGATCATTTAATTCCCATAGGATTACCAAGCATTCCATACTGCAGTCAGACACCAGAAGCTTTATCACGTGCAGTTAAACCTCATTCATCAAGAAATAAATACACAATGCCAAACGGGTCCTTAGCTGTTAGTGTTGCTATTCTCTCATACTTTGTTACAATAATAATAGCAAGAGAGTGAACCTCAGGAAGAAAAAATAAAATGCTTCAGTGAATCTCTATTACTGACTCAGGATAACTACTGTCATGCTTCAAAGAGCTACAGCTAGTTTTCTTTGGCTAGAACCTTGGGTCAAGCTTGACTCAAATACAGAACAAGGCACCAAAAAGAAATACTTCAAAAATTACATCTAAATTACCTGTTAGGTTAAGATATGCTGAACAAATGAATAATATCTCAGCAAAGGGATCTTACCAGTAAACAACATCCAGCGGTGCAAAATACTTCTTCATAATTAAGTCAGCAAAGTAAGCTTCTGTTTCTCTGCAGGCCGTGCCATTGCCAATCACAACAGTGCTGCAGCTTTGTGTGGGTTAAAAAAACCAAACAATTACGCTCAAATATTCTTTTATACTTTTTCATACATAGGATTCAATCCAGCACTGTGATCAATACATTTAATTTCAGATAACACAAGGCTCAGATGTAATGAGAAAACATTCCTAGAAGCATCATGTTGTGTTTAACAGGTTTTCAATGTGATAGTTCATGAGATGAGTAAAAAATTTTCACTTATTTGTAATTGGATTGTACAGTGGTAATATAAGCAGAAAATCCAAAAATGATACTTCATATTAATAAATGGAATGTTATTTATAGTCCTCAAACACTTTCACCTCGTTTTTCTCTCATCTGGTATGAGTCATGAAAAAGAGCAGAAGCCAAAGCAATCAGCATCTTAATTCCTTAATGGGAATATCATAGTTTCCAACAGCTTGCAAGGTCATTCCCTCTGACTGCCCACACCACAGCCAGCCAGCCACCAAATCACCTTGTTTAAAGCCAATCTAATTCTTATAGACAAACTGGACTGTATGCTGTGGTAATTCAGCAGCTGACGCAGTAGACCAGATGTCTGTCCACAGACATAGTTGGACACAAACTTTTAATCATGCTGCCTCTGTTTGTAATTCCATCTGGAGAGCTACCTTTGCAGGATTTCCTTTGCTTGACAAAACTCTACCAAAACCTAATGTGGCTTTTGGAACAGAGAAAGACTGATGAGTGAGTTGGGGGTTGCAGGGGCTAGGAAGAGGAAGGCTAAAGTTATTTCTTAGCTGAATGCTAATTTCTATTCCCAAAAATAAATGGATTAACAGTTTTATGGGGATACATTCACAGCACGCAGCCTTGATTTGATGTGCTTCTAACATAGATGTACTGCAAAAGCATGAACACAAACAAAAAAGCAAGCTCTGAACTAGACTAAAGAAAATAAACCTCCAGTTAAATCAGTAGAATTCTTATTGCAATCAAAATCAAGTATTTCTATAGTGAAGATTTTCATTTTGTTTGGTAAGAAAAGAGCAATAAATGAAAGTTTCTTTAGCATACTTGTACTGTAGCAGAAGCCTCTTTATCTTCTCAGCTTCACGAAATCCTTGACCAGAATGCAAGTAAACTACATCAGTATGGAGTATCTGACCTAGAATGAAAGGCAAAGCCATTTGATTAAACCCACAAAGGTCCAAAGGCCACATCCTGCAGAACTACTGAACTTAATTTGATGGTTGACAAAGGAAGCTTCTTAATCAGCCATCTTTCCCTTTGATCTCTATATCCATTTAGAAGAAATGTATGGTTGGCATAAGACAAGAATGCTTTGGCAAAAGAAAAACAAGTTAATACATTTTGTAGCTCCCTGCAGACATAGTCACATATCAAGTAATGAACACCTAAAACTATCAGCAAATATAATGCATTATATCACAGAGAAAGAGAGCAATTTACTATAAAATATTTATTGTTCTTGTGTAGTACAACTTAGAGATCCAGTAAAGAGTGATGAAAATTAGAAAGTCTAAGGACTTGCAGTACATAAGTTCTAGAATTCCAACACTAGCTCTTGTCATCATCCCATCTATCACATTTGGAAAGAACTGTATTAACCACTACTGATAGCTAATGGTGCAATGAAAGCTCAAACATTTACTGCACCTTTACTGCCTTCTAAAGAACACACCATTCTTTACCTTCTTCTGGGGTGGATATAGTCTCAAGCAAAAAGCAACAACAAAATAAAAGGAAAACAAATAGCTTTTGCATAAGCCTAAAGAGGTGTGCATCCCCTCAATAGACTAGGATGAAGTGGAAAGGCTCTGTTCTATATGTGAACTAAGAAGTTTTGCAAAAACAGTGTTTCTGACCTCTTACATTAAACACACACTGCTAAACAAAAAAGGTTGAAAAAGTGTCCAGATGTCCAAGACACTAGCCATGAAAAAAGCAATATTACAGAAAGTATTTAAATACAAATTCTTTGTCAAACAATAAAAATGCCAGGTGTTCTCTTTGCTGACTACTGAGGGGCGCAATCATTTCAACCTGTATTCAGGAAGGCAGAAGGCATCTTAAATTCTATTTAAGAGAGCAGTAATAATGTCAAAGAAGTCACTGGAATCCAGGTACCAGAAACTTAAGCTAGCTGAAGAAAGGAATTATACAACAGGATGTGTGGAAAGTACTAAAAGCTTTACAAAAAAAAAACCAATTTGATAAAAAAGTAGGTTTTGAAACTATCTTTACTCTAAATGAATGAATTTTTATCAGTCCTTCCAAAAATGTTTGGAATTGAAACTTACTGGTTGGTGAAATAATTGCCAACTTGCAGCCATGTTTGTAGCCAGGATCTACTCCCATCAAAGCACGGCCCCTCACAGGGCTGGTCAGAAGCAGCTGACGGAGATTTCTACCAAACATCATGACAGACTCTTTCTCTGCATCAGATGTCAACTTGGATCTTAGAAGGATAGAAATAAAAGAAAAAAAAACCCAAATATTTTTCTTTCAATTAACTTTCAAATACACGTATTAGTTGTTCCAAAGTTGTAAGGCCTTTTCCAATCATGTTTCCATCATCTTCAATTAAATGTTACAATTCAAATCAAGTTGTTGACACCTTTTTCAAAAGATCAGCTATATGTCATCTCATTCTTTTTCTAAGAAAACCAGTCAATATAAAAAATACAAGAGAAACACTTGTAAGAACATACACCCACCAATTACCATTCAAACATCAACTCATAATTTTGAGCAAAGAACAGCTTCCTTTCAAAGATTATACTAATTGTAAAGAAAAGAGGATTTGAAGGAGGCACGGATCAAATTCATCACAATTTCACAGTTCTAGAGAAAAATCACAGTCCAGCAAAAAATGGATGGTGGTTTACACTGAGAGAAACTGGAACCAGAGAAGAAACTGGAAAGGTCCCTCCAACTAGTTGCTAACATATCATGACTCCTGAGGCATTTAATTTTGTCTTTGGATTGCTTCATTTAACAGACATCAAAGAATTGTGAACACTTGAGCTTTTTCTAGGAGGGTATTCTGATTCCTCAGAACAAACTGCAAAGCTGCTGGGGCCACAGTGTTCCCTTTCTTTTCCAAGTTATGTTCTTCAACAGAAAGAAGTGAGGTAGTGCAGTAAGGATTGAGTTAGATGACTTGAAGCACAAACACTGCAGAGTGTCACAAGAAACAAATTAGTCTTGTTTAGTGAAGATGTAAAAGATCCACAATGTCTTACTCATTAGATGTGGCCAGGAAGACCACGACTGACAAGGACAAGTATTTTCATCATGGTATGGCACTTAAAAAAAAATAAAGCGGAAAGAGTAATGTGTACAAAAATATTGATCACCTCTCTGATTTCTTTTTCTTCTGCAGGTACTCATTATCACTTCCCTATGCATTATGTTGTCAGTAACTCCAATAATTGGGGAGTCAAAAGCAATCCAGTAAAACCTTCATTTAAAGGTAGCCAGTGCCCTTATTCTGCTTTTCTTTTTACCTATCACTGAAAAAAACCTGCTATCTTGGTTTATTTCTACAGAATGTGAAAAAAACTGCATGACAGTTAACTAACCCTATCAGAATGGGACAGGGAAAATTGCTCAAGTTGTTTAGGTCAATCAATGCATGGCGCACATAGTGCCAACTACAAATAATTCAAAGAGAACCCTCATAAGGGCTATTTGACATAAGGAATATGAAACTGTTCTGAGGGGTTTTTGGTTGTGGAAGAACTCAACAGCTTGACTTGAATTTGCCCAAGATCCAACCAGTCAACCAGCTCAGCCCTGTCTCATCCCACAGTGGTACAGAAAGAACTAATAAATCCTCATCATCTCTGATTTGTAAAGTGGTCCACAGAGAGGTCTAGATCCTCTTTCACACGTGGAGCATTTCCTGGGGAGCATTTCCTAGGGAAGCGTGCAACAGCAAAAGGTTCCCTTTTTTTCCATGTGCTCTTTGTTTTGGTATAAGGTAGATGAGATTATCACAGACACAATTCAAAGAGAGATGGTGAAGGGCACACACGCATTACAAGGCTCCTTAGCAGTCCAAATGTGCCCTCAGCAAAGACCAAACACTCTATATCACCACCAAATGTGTGAATGGCTGCATCAGTTCAGCTAAATTGTCCCTCTATTCCAGGATTCTGTCTCCAAGCAGTTGCCTAAGCAGCTGACAGAGCAGCTCCTGTATCTGTCCCATAATCTTGTCCTACAACTGCTTCCAGAGTATTTCCTGGGCTTGACATGACTTGTCTCTTTACTAGCTCATAACAGAGCTCTTGCTCAACTACCCAAGCTCTTCCTGAAAACAGATAAAATTCTTTCATCCACAGAGTCTGTTGGCAGTGAGTTTTGCAGGTCCATCACAAACTGTAAATAGCTGCCACCTTTTGGTTGGAAACTGATTGTTTTTGTTATGGCCCTCTAAGCCTTATACTGGAGGGGAGTAAAAATTTATCCCTAGAAACCTTGTTCCACTCTTCACATATCATTTATCTCTAAGTCCTCCCTTTTCCAAGTTGAAGTCATAGTGTAGCCATTTTTTTTCTTTCCAGAGAAATCATTTCATTCCTCATTCCCCTTCACTGGGCCTTTTCGAGTTCCAGTGAATTGTTTTCCTACTTCCTACCCCCCTCCCCATGTGAGTGGACCAAAATGGACAACAGTATTCCAAATACAGGCCAAATAAGTCAATGATTCTTTGTCTTTATTCCTTACATAAATCATCTCATCTTCTGAATACTTAACATTCATGTGGAGCTACCTTCCATGGTGCCAAAGCCCCTCTGCTGTGGCAGGATAGCTCAGAGCTAATAGTTTTACTTATCAAAAGATAACTACTTCCCCTTGAAAGTATAATTTTACATTCATTTCCCACTGAATTTCAGTTGCCATTCCATTTCTTGATCATTCAGTCTTACAGCATCCTTATCCCATTTTCCCCTTCTCTAATTAAAAAAAAAAAAACCAAACCAAACCAAAAAAAAAAAAAAAAAACACCACACAAAAAAAAAAACCAAAAAAAAACCCCAAAAAAAACCCCCAAAAAAAAAACCTAAGCCACAGAACAAGCTGCTTCTAGGGTGAGTCCAGAGACAGAACAATTAGATGCTACTTATGAGAGACCAGAGAAAACAAAAGCAAATACCTCAGCCTCACAGAAGTATGGATCTCTAAATACACACATAACAGAGAAATCAACCAGTCACCCATGCATGCAAAGGAAGGTCAAAAGTGGCTTGTAGACAAGAGAATGGAATGCCCTTGAACCAAAGGTTTTGTACAAATACAGGCTATTCCACCCTTCCACTTATCCCAAGGATACAGGTGCCACGAGGCCAAGTCCTCCCACACTGCCAATTCCTGTCAGTACAAGGGAGACTTGTGTAGGAATTAAAATTGCCCCTAAACACATGCTATTAGTTATGTCAGCCTTATGGAAATCATGTTTAAAATTGGCATGGATATACAGCAACTTTTACAGCAACAGGAAATGTTACTGAAATTGCCAGGTGTGTAGGGGGAATGTCCTCTCTATTATGTAATATCCTGTGTTTTTAAATTTCAAGTATAGACATCTCTTTTTTCTCTGTCTCTTACTCAACACTTGTATCAATTACATGATCTACTGTCTGAAGCAGTGGCCTTTAATTTCAAGCCTGGTATAATCATTTGATCTTTTGGAAAAAAAAACCCATTAAGCTACTCAAAACAATATAATACCTTTCTCTTTTTCAGTGTGTTATTGGCTTCATCCAAATGGCAAGATGTCCAGCTTCATGCTTTTCCAATTTACAACAGTTCTCATTAACATGGCAGAGATAAAAGGCAGAGAGTAGTCCTCTCTAAACACAAGCAAAATGGCTATTTTGGGAAAAAAACCCCAAACAAACCTCAAAACTCTTCAGTTCCTACTTTATGAAAAAAATATCAATTAAGTCAGGACTCCAAGCCCCTCCCCTGAAGTCTACAAAGCACTCAGACTGTATATCACTAACAGGTGTATCATAATAAAAGCAAATAACCTAATAATGGTCTATTAATTTCCATATTCAATGTTATAAGATTCAGTTTTTAAACTGAGATTTAAAATTCCATACTCCCAATTACACTTCTGTGGAAAAAGATCTGCAAACTAGCTTCAGGTGTGAAACAAGATATACAGAGAAATGTTTGTGTCCCTGAAGACGGGGAGAAAAAGCACTTCTGCAAGAGAGCGTGGAAAACTATGAAAGGATTATCCATTAAGAAATATGCCCATGCCACATCACCTGCATGGAACCCTGATGGAATCATTCCATGCAGTACTGCAACAAGATAAAATGTATTTGAAAGAGCCAAAAGCAACAGTGGACATTATTATACCAGATACAAGAAATTACATCTGACAGAATGGAAGAAAGGAAATTAAACAATAAATAAGGTAATCGTCTTGCTGGCAAGTTTCATTCTTCTTCTGATCACTAGAAGCACCAGCAATTTCAAGACATTCTTGGAAACTTTCTGTTCCAACATTTAATGATAATAAAAAGAAAAAAGAACAGCAGGAGGTGGGTTGGAAATAATGCTAAAAGGAGGTACTGAATACTTTAGCAGCCCTTTGCAAGAGTTGGAAAAAACAGCTCCTGGTGTGTCCGGAAAGAAAAGAGGAGGAGGATAAGGGTTAAGTGATCAGGGACCAGAATATTGTCAGGTGCTTTGAGTTCCTCTCTATAGGAGAGGTTTCAGATTTTCCTATCCAAACTCCACCAATCATGCAACATCATCATAAAGAGTAAAACCTAAGCAGACGTACCCTCAGGAACCGGCAGCAAACTTCGTATGCTTCTCATTGATTGCTTGTGAGCTACATCTAATAAGTAGTAGGGAAGGGAAGGAAGCTTTTTTTCCCCTTTTGATTAATAGAACAGAAAACCTTCAGCAACCTACTGCTCCAGCAGTCCTCAAAGTGTTACACACAATACAGGCCACAACAGTCCTGTGGTACAAACCACTGAGTAAAAATACAAGAAAAGAGCCTTGAAGCGCCCCTATATTTCTTAAAACCAAACCCCACTAAAAAGTAGGTATTTTTCTTTATTTTGAAAGAGTTTGATTGTAGAGATGTAGAGACTGTAGTGACAGAAGCCAACAACTGAACTCTTCACCATGAGATGTTCACCATTTTGACCACAATAGACACAGTGCCTCCCCTAGAGTAGCTACATGTATTGTGGTCACAAAACAGTGAGTGAACTCAGTATTTTTAGAATCTGTGAAATTCTAAGTAACAAAAGACCAGGCTCACTAATCAAAAGAAGAGAAGCAATCTTGCTTGCAAAGCAATAAGCAAACATAACATACTGTAGTGAAGATGCTCAAAAACCACCAAAAAGACATGCTGTTAAAATCTTGAGCTGATGGTTCTTTTCAGGGAGGTAGAACACAGATCATTCTTGCAATGATGTTCATGAAAAGGTGTCAAGAAAACAGCTCCAATTCAAAAACAAAAGCACACTCAGGAAAGTACAGAAAAAACATTTCATAATGTGGTTGCTGATTTTAGGTACTAGATGGCATGTCATTTTCATACAAGTCATTTCAACATCTCTGGTCCAAGAAACAGGGTCTCTTGGATAAATTTCATTTTGAACTAGCTCAAAAAAAGCATTAACATTTAGGTCACGTATCAGATCACCTTGCCAGAATGAAGCATGCTATGTTTTGAGGAGCTTCTCTGGTACTGAAGAATCACACCATAAGTACTGTTAGCCATTAGAAGATAATACTGTTAATGGACATATTCAGTTATTTCCACTATATGGTAAACTCTTATACTACACCATAATATACCCTATTTGCTAATTTGATACTAAGTTTTCAATTTCCTTTAAATGTGGAATAATATTACAGATCTTAACAGGGGACATGATATCCAATGACATCATTACTATAGTATCACCAGTAATAAGTTTACTGACTTCTCTAGAGACATCACAGCACTCACAAATTACTATCAGACCAACACTATAACTAATTCATTGGCCACAAATACAGCTGGCAAACACGAGGAGTGCTTCCAACCTTAACAATACTTTGCTGAATTCTATTAGACAGGTAAAAGAGAGTGAGTCAGAACAGAGTCACTGAAAGTAATATTGCTGTGATATGAAAAGATGTTTGAAAAATTCAGTGACATCATGGTTTATGCTATTACAAGAATAAAGATAAAATTACCATGATAATATGGTTCTAAATTGTACTTAATTAGAAAAATGTACAAGTATCTAAGCATGTAAACATGTAAAATGTTACTACATTTTACATTTAATGTTACTACATTACTACATGTAAAATGTCTTCACAGAAAAATCATTTCTCTACTGTAGCCTAAACTGGTTCTATAGATTTAATTTCTGATAGTCAGAAATTAAATCTATAGAACCAAGACTATATAGTTCGTTTCTTCTGTAAGCACAGAGGATTAGAAACATGCTGATATTTTCAAATAGAGAAATAATAGTCTAATAAAACACTGGGGAGGGAATTGCTAAAAAAAATTTCAGTAATATGAAAATACAGATTTATTCCAGGCTTACCTGAATTCCCTACAGAGAAGAGGATATATAAGGCGTTTATATGCATCCTCTACAGAACTCCGTAGTAGCCTCATAAAGTCTGGTTTTAAAAATTGCTTTGGTCTCCATCTGCAAAAGATTGGAAGAAAAATAAAAAATATTTTAAGAACACATGCAAACAACTAGATAAAAAAGGAACTTTCCAGAAAGGCTTCTACATTGTTAAATCCTATAAACTGCAGAATTAGTACAATAATTAGGTAACTAAATCATGAGTCAAATATGAAAGGAATGAGAAGTTGCTCATAGTTCTAATACCACACAAGGGACAGGCTTATCTTTTTTAGGTTTTAGAACACAATAATGGTTTATGTTTTAAAGAAAACCTAAAAAAAACATTCTCCACTTTGAGAAGTCAAAGCTTCTTATAACTGAACAAAGAACTTGGTTCCATATTACCTTTAGGGTTGCATTATTTGCTATTCCTCATTACATCAGAAAAAAAATGACTAAACATCCTCTGTGATTGTCACTGCAGAATAACTGAAAAAAGGCAACTATGGACAGATGGAGATTAAGGAGCTAAACTAATGCCAATAAATAAAACCCAATTCAAATTTCATTTGGAATGCATTGAGTATCTCTATTCAACTTCTAAATGAATTCCTACTAATTTTGCAGCAGTTCTTAAACAGAAGCCAAAAATCTTTAAAAATTATTTTCTATTTTACCTGCTACTAATACATTTGAAGTGTAAATAATATTATAGGAAAAGGGAAAAATAAATAAACAATACCAAACAAAAACAAGACTGTTTTCCAGCTTCTTCTAAGCCAGACTCTTTGAAGCCTTGAATTCTTTTCTAGGTAGACTGCATGATAACCATATAACTGTAACAACAAGTACTTCAAATTTTGCTGTAAAATACACCTTACTCTCAAAGCTTCCTAGATATTTAATCCATTGATCTTTTTGTTGAGGGCAAATTTCCATGAAGGGGGGTGTGGGGAGATGTGGGTTGGGGTGTGTGTGTGAGTCCTTGAACAAGCAGAACTGACTCATTGAGACTGTCCACCCTGTGAGAAGAGATTGAGGTGAAGGAGAAGCAACCAGATATATTGTACTCAAACAGAAACATACTACTGACATTTTCTATTAAAGTCCACCTGTTTTTTATTACTTTTAAAAGTATTGATAACACTCAAGAGTTTTCTTCACTTATTGTATTATTTAATGTGCCTGGATCCCAAACTGTGATGGGAGATACCCACACATATTTTAAAAACCCATGCAAGTTTTCTAGGTTTATTGTTTGGGTGGCTTAAATGAAACATGCTGGAATTATGGTCATAACGTGCCCAGCTGCAGCAAAAACAGAACCGAATTTTACTTTTGATCTTGTTTGTTGGCAGCCACTCATAAATACTGAGAATTCAAAATTGCCCCTACCCAGACAGCTTTTCAGTTGTCTAAGGGGATCTGCAGCTTCCTGAAACAGCTTTTCTATGTGTCTGTGCATATAATAGCTGAGAAATGCGTGATGGAGTCAACCCTGCATTGAGCAGAGAGACACAGGAACAGAATTAAGCTCACCATTCAGTTTTACAGCATTCAGGGTTGTAATCAGTGCTTAGCCACATGACCTCAGTTCACCAACAGTTTTTGCAAATAGCTCTATGATACTTATTCATAACTTGAGACTCTTTCCACACCTATATAAAACTGAGAAAGGCTTTAAATCCTCTTATTGCCATCATATTCTATAAACATGAAGGTTTTGCAGGTGCAAGTATGACTAACATCCTCAGCACAAATTAGAATGAATTTGGAAACCTCTCAGCTGTTTCCCCCTCTCTTCCATCCATTAAAGCCAGTTAAACTCTGTAAATAGGTTATCACAATAGATGTTTTTATTACCTGCCTATACATAAATAAAAATTTAGGCAACATTCTGCTAGAAGTCGTTGCAAATGAGAAAACATTCAAACTGCAAGTTCAATTGCAGCAAATACTGTAGTTTAATGATTTCAATACTTCTTGAAAGAAGAGAAAAATTCACTTTGCTGCAAAATGCAAAGCAAAATCATGTGTGTATATTTTTAAAGATCATCACAGCCTAGCTAAGCCTCCCTCTAAGAACAGATTTTTTTCTTGATTATTTAATCAAGATCTAGCTTTTGAAGCCAAATTTTAAAAAAGCTCCATACAAATAGTATCATCTTACTCTGTCTGATCACCAGCTCTCCATGTCCCAGTGCTCACAACAGGGACCACAACAAACATAAATGGCTTAGACTACTGAGACACCAGAGGATGGAACTACACATAAACAGAATTAACAGAGCCCACGTTAAGAACCACCAGTACTGATTAATAACTGTTCCAGGAAGAGCCCAGCTAGGCTTTTAGACCTGAAGGACAAACAGCAGAGCTTTGTGCTCCTCCAAGACATTAAATAAAACATGTACCAAGTTAGTAACAGCAGACAAAGCAAGCCTTTAAGGCCTGTACCATGGACTTTACACAGGATCTGAGATATTTGACTGGAAACTGAAAAAACATCATCAAACATCAAATTTCATTTTCAAGGCTGCAATTCCAGTTGGGAACAAACTCTCACCCCATCTCACTAGGGAACAACTCCATTTTGTTTCTACACTCAAAGCCAGCTAACCAGCCCCTCTCTGCCTCTCTCACTGATCATTTTTCTCTGTTCAATTTCACAACAAAGTCTTTGGGACCAGTAGAATTCTAGTGTTAATGGAAGTAGGTTCACTGTCAAACCATAGAGATGCCATTTTTTGGAGAAAAATACAATCCACAGGGCCAGGCATAAGGATATTCTTGAATTTTCTACACAAACCCAAACTGCAAGGAAACAGATGCTTATATAGGCTAATAAACATTCTGAACTTGCAAAAAATGTACAATATTCTTAGACAGCATCTACACAGAGCTCAATGCAATAAGGAACTCTAGTCTTCCAAACTCACTTTCTACTGCAGGAGCACTTAATGCTAAAAAATTTGTCTCAGAAGAATACAAACAGTTTAAAAAATTTGCTACTAATCCACTAGGCAGTAGGTGATGCTGTTTTCTGGCTAAAATACTGGCCAAATTCTGTAGCAAGCTGGCATTTCTGGTTCTGCAACTGATTGTGTGTGTGATTTCTAGCAAATTGGTTAATACCTTTGCAAAGTTTTGAAACCATTGACTCAAAAATAAGTTATTAACCTTCTGGTCTAACCAGCAAATCAATGCAATGAAAATATTGCAAATTCCACCCCTGGACAATCATTTCAAAGCTTGCAGGGCAGATTACACATTTACTATTTGTTAGTTTGATAACACAGTTGTCAATCTCAGGAGGAAGATCAGAATCTGTCCTTGATGTTAATGCACAAAGATTAAAAACATTCCTTCAGAAGTTTTATAATGGTGGAAAAGTGTCCTTAAATAGTAAAAAGCCATAAGCATATATAGCCTTATGAGAGCTAAATATTAATAAGCATTCACTTCCAAGGTCAATATTCTTCTTATCCCAGGATGACTCACAAAAGGGTAACCAACCAAAAAAATCTCAATTTACATCCCACTTTTATTTGTGTAACAGTGACAAGCTGTTCCATTATCTGTGGTCCACAGTGCTTCCAAATTCTGTCATAGATGCAGTAAAAGCAAGACTGACAGCTATATTCTGCTTACAGAATATACAGCTTGAAGGGAGGACAGAAATTCTGTTACAGGTACTAAAAGTAGAAAGAAACAGGTGTGTTTGTGACTCCTGATACTTTCCTGGAAACAAAGAAGGTTACTTAGAACAATATGATCTAAGAGCAACAGTATCTGGCCAAAAAAATACTTTAATACTTTCAGAGCACTATTCTTCCCTTTCAGAGGGAAACAGCCCTATTAAATTTCTACAGTGAAAAGGAACATTTTTACCACATCCATTTCTTGGATTTGTTGTGAAAACTAAATACATGCTAAAGCAGTATCACCGTATTCAGTTTTTTACATTAAAACGTGCAATTCTTCCTGTTTTTCTTCCCTGCTTTTGGTTATCCATTCCTAGGATGCAAAGGAAGGAGTTTCTAAGACATCACCAGAACAATGCCCAATATTTTAAACTACTGAGAAAGAGAAAGTAATTTTTTATACACACAAGGAAGATGCACTGTTTGGATCATAATATTCTCAAGGTACAAGGACATCAAGGTACATTTCCCAAGAAAAAAACTGACAGATATTGCACAAAATACACATAGTTAACCTAAACTTTTGCAAAAGGCCTTGAAAATTATGCAGCACTAAACATCTCACTACAGGTTTAAAAATCCTAGACAGCTTGTATGAACAAATCAATAAGAAAGAAAAGAATCTGGATTTTACAGTCCAGTCTTCTAACTTAAAAAGAGTATAAAATGCAAGAGATGGTTCACACAATATGTGAGAGCTATGCACTGAAAGCAGTTACATTTATGTTTGTCTGTTAAATCCATTAAGTTCTTTTTAAACATGTAATTCCTTACATTTGTGAAACTTGAAGTTATGTACTTCACAGACCTAAAAATCTTACATAGCCCTATTTAATCATTGCAATTGGGCATAAGAAGGTATTTTTTGAAGTTTGGAGTATACTCTATCAGATTCTACAAAGTCCTTTCAGTAAAGGCTACTGGATGTGATGTATATTACAATTTGAAAAATATATTCACATTTCATCAGCCTTTGCATGTGTTTAAACAAATTCAACTGCTTGAAGAATGGTACCAGAACTTGCAAATATAGCCCAAGGCATGATCTTTTCAGCATAATGCTACAGCAGTTGGAAATACAGAGTAAGAATTATCCACTTGCTAATTTCATCCAATCTAATAAATATTTGTTTAATTTGTTCTCTTAATGTAACAAGACATATGAGATACACTTGAGTATGCAGCTGTCTATAGAAAAAAGAGATTTCTCTAAGAGTATGTATCCATGCAGACCTTTCATTGACACACCACCAACAGAATTCATTCTTCACCCCGTCAGGAATGTTGACCTTCACTGTCAGGATCTTCAGATTTTCCCCTCGGTTAATGGCCAGAATCTGAGTGCAAACATAAATGGCAGAGACAGATGACACACAAAATATCCAAAAGATAAACTTATCAACATTTGTGTACGCACTTGCTTGACATTCTGTAGCAAATCAGGATGGTGGTACAGTAAATCAGTTCACAAAGTACTAGAATGTACAGATAACATCCACAATTTAAACACAAATTAAATCATGCCATGGCATAACAAATACATTTTTCTTGGAGTCTGCAATCTTAGGATCCAGTTTAAGATTAAACACACTTATAATGCAAGACAGCATGAATTTTTGTGGTGGAATAATCTTATTTAATAACCCAAATTAAAACTCAAGAAATTAATTGAAGAGTGATTTCAATCAGAACTAGACCTCAGAAGTTTCTATGCTTCAGATTCCATTTTCTGCCCATTATTAATCCAAATTTTAAATAAGTTATGAATCACAACTTGTGACACAAAGGTGCTCAGCTTAATTTGAAAGAGGATGAAGTTAGTTATTCATGCCTAATTCACAAATAGCAGAAAAGGATGTAAACACTCACTCTCTTTACATTAACACTCCTGCCTCAAACCATATGCATGTACTTCTGAGTACTTACCTCCACAGTCAGGATCTAAAGCTAACTTGGTTGTATACAGGCTACCTCTACACAGAGTTAGTTCAATTTTAAATGGAAGACTATGACTCTACATTTAAAACCAGAACCACAACACAAGTGGCAGATCCTGGAGGATTCTGGTGGATAACTCCTAGTCTAATCTCACTGTGGGAAACTGAATATTCACCTTAATACTATGAAAACTCACTGACCAGCAGATTTTAGAAACAGAATAATATTCAGAAGCAAATAAAATGCACATCTTTAGATTTCATTTTTCCTTCTGAAGTATTTTAAAGTAGAAAAATACCAAAAAAAAAAAAGAAACCCACTCGAAGCTGACATTCCTGTATGACTTCACATGTTGCTGTATGTAGCAGGCCCTGAGCACTGTCACAACAGAGCATTCTGTGTCAATCATGAACTTTAATTCAATCACTAGCTAACTCAGACATGTCACATATGTTAAATACAATGGTTTAAAATGACTCCAGGACATAGTACCAATTTATATTCCTCAGCCTTACTGCTCCTGTGACATACCAGGCCTGACATATCATTGAACAACAAAGCTAATAATAAAGATTGCATGTGAAATATTATAGCATCTGGTACCTTGACTGCCAAACCAAATGTTTTCACGTAGAAATTAGAAAGACACATTTTAACAAATCAAATGCTTTCATGTTTATTCTGACTTTACTTTTTAAAAAGAGAGAAAGCTAAATGTCAAGTTAAAATGAAATCAAAGTGATGGTCACAACAGAGAATATATGTGATAGAATTATAATGTCATCATTCAGCATGCTGTCAGCAGGGTCAATATTTGCATCACATTTTGTTACCTGGCACTACATCTGCAGAATGTGTCAGTCACTTGAACTTAAACCAGCTGTTAATGCAGTCACTAATATTATTTATATTTTTTACTCTCAAACAATCTGCCTATCCTGTTCTAAGTGATACATTCAGAGAAGAATAATCATCCAATAAATGCTCAGTTAAGAATGGAATTATTTAATTTCACCCTCTAGTATAATAAAGCTCTTTTTCTTTAGTTTTTTAAAGTAACAGGTTAAAATCTGGCTATTCTAGTCACAAAGCAGTCTTCACTTCTGGAAAAAGACTGTTTTTATATGAGATTGGAACAGATCCAGGGCAAGGGTTGTTAGAAACAACATACATTTTTCAGAGAATGCAAGAACAACAATATGATCCAGTCACAAGATTCATCAAACCTTATTCTGTTTATCCTAAAAACACAACATGCTTCATTTTGCACAACTCTCTTATATGTTGCATATTGATTTAAACTCGCAGAATAAGTTCTGTATACTTTGCCAAGGGCTTTAAATTCCAATTCCTTTTTAAGTATGAGATTGAAAATAGAGCATTGGCCTCAAATGTTACACTTAATTCATGAATTCTTTTCCTCCCACTATTTCAGTCATCTCCAAATACAGGAAAGCAACCCCAAGGCGTACACAAACACTAAACTGTTTACAATTAGTCAAAAACTCAAATAAACTCTTGAAAGATTTTTTTTTCTTAGTTATGACTGTGTTGGTATTGCTTCTCAGCCATGTCCTAAGAGAGTCCAGTCAGGTTCTCCTTGCTGCCAAAGGAAGAAGCTGTGACTGAACCTCCCACTAGCAAAACGTTCCAGCTGGAAACACCCACAGGGTATCTGACCATGTCAAAATCTGGAGTCAGCTTTTAAAGCTGACTAAAACAAAGTTCTTTTCTCATTACAGTTTTAGTATTTTAACTTTTTCAAACAACCTGACTGCACACCAGTCCTGAATACTTCAGGACCCAAACAAGACAAAATGACATGTCTCAGAAAAGAAAATGACAGTGGCACAGGAAGTCACCCAGACCTGTAGCAGGACCAAGCTGCAGCACAGCTTACTGCACAGCACTTAAACTCACTGCAACACATGCTGCAAGGCACACTCACAGCTGCCAGGGCTTTGGTCACAAAGGCACAGCCTGTTTTCCTACAGGTGACATGCCAGGCTACTGTGCATCCCCTACACTCACATCTAAAGCCAGAGCAGAGTTAGGGTTGTACCAGGTCTTTAGGATCACTTGCACTTCCATACTCAGGTGATGACAAGTTTCAGTGCAGTATTTTATGGAGTCTTGTGTTTGCAACTCTAAAAAGAGGTGATTTAAAGCTGACTTCTGCCTAAAGGCATTCAGAACACTTGTCTGTATGCAGTCATGAAAGCAGTTGAGAAGGTCTTCAAAGCAGTAAGTTTTACAACTGTTCCTCAAACACACCTCTTTAACGTAAATTTCTTGGGGATTAGTAAATTATATAAATCACTCTGGGGTTCAGGCTTTCCTATATCTTTTCCAGGTATAAGCTTCTTTTAATAATCTTGAGCCAAACCAGAGAACTCCTTCTCTTGAAGACATCTTGAACTCTATTCTTAAAGAATATATTTTTGCCAGTTTTTAAATGCACAAAGGAACTATCTCTTCACAGTCTTAGGTGAAGGAAAAAATAAAGACTTATATATTGAAAAGGATGGTCATAACCCAAGAAAATAATGACATTAAAAAATGGCAATTTGCATCAGTAGGGGAATAAGGTCAAGCGACAAAGAAAAAGATGATGAGAAAGACTTTCAAAAGTACAATACCAGGGTTTGAGCTTAATGAAGAAAAGGCAGATAAAGAGGAAAAAAAACCCCAACTTTCTCCTTACTTCATTATCAAAATACAAAAGGGAGAAAGATAGAAACTGAGAAAAGAAGAAAGAACCCAGGAACCTAAAACAGACATGAAAAGTTACAGTATATTTACAATACAGATTTTACATGTTGCTTCAGAAACTGTCATAAAATACATTTTTTGCTCAACCAGTACAGAGAGCCCTGTCACACCTTGAACCTTTAAACCTCACTGAAGCACAAGCAACTCAGACTTCTACAATTCACAATACAGAAATATTCAATGTATTAGAATAGCTGATAGCAGAAATATACAGATAAAAGGCAGCATCTAAGTGTGCAAAACTATCCTGTGATTACAGGACTGCCAGCTGCAAAATCAGTGCTTATTCTTTTCTGAAGAGCCAGAATGGGTAAAGAAAGAGGTATTCAGATTAGCAGCAGGCACAGGAAAGAATAAACCAAAGCAGATTGAGCTAATTGTAACATCAAAGAGACAAACTAAGGGTACATCCTGGATAAAGAACAGTGCAGCCATATAATCAAAATGCTGACCAGGTTTGGGAAACACAGTTTTTAGCCCTCACTATAGCTAAGTAATAGTTTTCCTTAAGTAAAAAAGGATGCCTTGAACAAGAAGGCATCATACCATCAGCCCAGGAAACACTTATGCAACATCTATTGAGTGAACATCGTGGTATTCACCACTGTGAGAGCAGGTAAAACCAAACACTCCTTCCCAGCTCAAGAATTCCTCCAACAAAAAAGGACACAAAAGAATCCATATATCATAACATGATGAATCCACCAATCTTTGTCAGTGTCACCACAGTAGCCAATAGGTTGCTCTATTAACTTTTCCCAACATTCTTGAAAGAACTTTTCACCAGATAACTATCAATATAAGTACAGAAAATGTTCATAGTTATTACAAAGAGAAAAACCACAGCTACCTCTTTAAAAATCTATGCAAGAACAGCCTATGGAAATCAACAGTAGCTATTTAGTCTTTCACCTAATACCTTTCATATTGGAAAGGAGAAAAACAGCTTAAAAATTAGCCTATCCATGTTGTGAAATTTTTTGGTAATAAATTAATCCTTAATTAATTCAAAATGCACTGGTTCAAAACAGAAAACACAGAAAAAATGAGAGCATATCAGAGCCTTCTAAAGGAAAAGGACATTTCTGGTTAGAAGCATCTAAGTGGTCTGTCTTCTATGATATACAGTTTGTTTTGGGTTTGGGATTATCATTTGGTTTTTTCAATTGGTTTTTGTTGGGTTTGTTTTGTTGGTTTTTTTTAAGCTAGGTGATTGTAAATAAAACAAGAGACAATTCACTTGGTGATTAGTTATGAATTAGTGCAGAGGTCCTGACAGTTGCATTGAGTGCATCACACTTCTGCCTTTGAACTTCAGTAACAGGGGTAGCCTAGCTGTCAAGCCATCAGCTTCTCTCTGTTTGCTTCAGCCCTCCTTTCTTTATCTAGTTACATAAGTCTAAACTTGGGGCTTAGGATAACCGATGATGGTCCACTAAGGAAAAAAATGATGCCTTGCAAAACAAACTGATTTTTGGGGTACTAAAGAGCAGTCCTTTGCTCTGTTTCTTAAAACAGAGATCAAGAGCTTATTTCTGCATTTCAAGAATTTGAAAGCCTCTAATACCTCTGATAACTGCAAAGAAAAAGAAAGTATCTTTAGAATTAGTTTTAAGCAACACAATTCAAAAACAAAGCAACATTTACTACAGTTAAAATGCTAAGAAAAAAAACATTAAAATTTCAAGTTTTACCTGATGATGCTGAATATTCTTTATATTACAAGAAAACTCATGGTACAGCTGGAATTTATCAATATCTTTTTCATTTCCATTTTTGGATGACACTTTTGCCAATGTTGACTGGATGGAAATGTACCTTTGCTGGCATCTGAATAAAAGAAAATCAGATATTTATATCTATATCTATAAAAAAATTTATATTTATATATTATTATATAAATGTTTATATTTATATGTTTATTTATGTTTATGTTTTCGCATGAAGCTTGTAACAAGTTATTACTGCATAGATCAAATAAAAATTAAGCTTGGAGTCTGCTCAATTACAAGTGATGTTAACTCTAATTACCTGCAGAACTGGATGACATAACTTCATGCTGAGGTGACATAATGTGTACTGACTATCATACACCAAGAGAAGACATTCAAGCAGAAAAAGCTGCTCACAGCCCTTCTCCTCAAGGGAATGCAAACTCAAAAGCCACCACCTGCACTTCAGTTATGGGTTAAACTTCACATAACAAATTTTGGGAAGTTGCAAAAAAATGGCAGTCAATCCTGAATGCTCCTCGTGATTATCATACATACAACACAGTTCAGATGAACAGGATTCATCTGTAGAGCACTGAGTATTCAACTAAGGAATTTTCAGTGGTCAAAATAATGAAAGTGACAGTCAGGTAGTGACAGCACATCCCTTACAAAATTACCCCCCTCACTGAAATTGTCACACTGCTGTTTCAAAGCAACTCTGCATGTTCCTAAAGTGGTGCATGTTCTCTGATAACTCTCTTGCACACAGCAGACAAAATGAAGTGACTATTGCCTGTCACAACAACTCCCCAGACATGACAACACCTGAAGTCAGGTAATGTAAGAAAACTTAAATTCAGCTAACACAAATAAAGATCAGTAAGTCCTGCTTTAAAAAGAGTCATATTTGTTTGCCTTATTGGCTACCAATGCCAAAATCAACCATGACTGCACACTAGTTACACTGACTGGTGTCAGGTCAGCTGTTGGAGCAAGAGCTTCAGCAGATTCACTTCTAAAAAGTTATAGCTTGAAGAAAGCACAAAGAGGGAAAACTCCCTCATGGGTCAAGGGAGATCTGCTATTCACAGGGCAGAGCAAGAGTTTTTCATTCTTTGGGAGTTACAGCACCACACCATGCTCACAGCAGACTTCTACTGCACTGACAGCCAGAAGGGCTAATGAACATGCACAGGAATAGCCCTAAATCCATCTAAATCCATCTCACAGGAACACTGTTTTCACATCATTAACAAAAAGTTCTGTATCTGCCACTAGGAGACTGCACTGTACCATATAAGCAAGAAAGTTTAGAAAGTAAGAACGAAACTTACAATTTCCTGATGAAATCCAGTGTATCTTTATCTTTAGCAAATATGTCTGCTAAAATATGCTGCACTCCAGCCTCTACTTCCTGGATATTTGCAAGCCCTTAGAAGAAAAATAAGTATAGAATATGCAGTCATTATAATATACAGTTAATAATTACAGAAAAAACTAATAAAATTACTTCACACAACTGCACAAGTATTAAGAAAATATATGCAAGCTGAAAGGAAACTGATTAAAGGTATCTGACTGATTTGCAAAGATTTCAAGGAATCCTAATTCATTAAAATTTTTATCAACTAAAGCTTCCTTTCCAAATCTGAAATTATATTTTTAATGAGCCTAAAGTGACCAATGCATTATTCTACATCAAAATTATATTAAAATTAGAGAATTTTTTTCTTACTTGGATGCTAACAGATCTTGACATTTGGGACATAAATAGTGCAATAGTAAAATTGGATATTTAAATATAATTTTTGAAAAAATTAAATATAATTTTTGAGTTTTTAATAAAATGAGTAACTGCAGCAGAAGTCTACATATTTTGCTACTGGTATGAAAACTGCCTAAAAGTCTTTGCAGGTAATCCTGTCTTTTCTCTGTGGAATAGTTTTATATTTCCACTTTATTGTAGCAGGAGTTTGCGCAACAATACTTTTGAGGTCAGGGTACCATCAACCTTTCCTGTGAAACACTGAAGTTACAAAATGTCTTCAAGGACATGGAGCTATAAATCTTTTCATCTCTCTGGAGAAATAACAATCATTCAGTTAATTCCCAACACAGAACCCCTTCTTTCCTTCAAATGACCAAAAGAAGGAGGACATCATTCTCTTTAGCAAAGGGATGGAATTAGACCAGAAGCAGAGATAATGAAATAAAACAGACATCTTGTATTTTAATTTGATATATCTAGGTCTGCTTCTAACAAGAGTCAGTAATGAATGCCCCAGACCAAACAGCAAGAAGCTTAGAGCAGGCAGATGCAGCATTAACTGTCTCTGTCTCTGCAACACATGCTGCTGTTCACTCTGCTGTCTAATGGACAGCTTTATTTACACCATTTTAGCAGCTTGCACAGCTTGATCTATCCACTGAACCCAGAACCCTGCTTCTGATTAGGCTATAAAGTTACACACTATAAAAAAATTTATCTTGCCCCTTTTTAAGATGAGGAAGCTAAACTTCCCTGCCCGAAAAAAAAAAAAAAAGTGAGAATAAGAACACATTATTAAATGCCTAAACTTATCAGAAGTTGTAAATTTTGGATTCTTACATCTATGAGTTACTATTTCTTATGGTAGAAGTGATGTCAGAATACAAAGCTAAGGGAATCTGAAGACATGCATCATACTGAACACAGACTGAGGCACTCAAGTAGATTATTTGAACGAGACAGCATAGGCCCAAACAAGTCAGAATTTGAGAAATAATCAGAAAGTTCCCATTCAACAAGCACCACTCACACAGGCACTTTACTGTGTCCACCAGCACATGTTTGTGTAATTAGAGACATTTTTGACTATGCATACAACTGAAAAGAAGAACAAAGTTTTCTGGTTAGCCTGCTTCTTGAACTTTCCTATGTCAGGCCTTGAAACATGAACTGCTGTTTTGATTTCAGTTTATTTTTAGGATAAGTTGAAAAACACTGAGAATTTAAAAGAACCAAAATATTAAGATTTGATGAAAACTTTTCTGTACTGCAAATGGCTCATTCCTTAAAAAAAAAACAAAAAAAAAAAACCACTCTGATCTCAAGTTGTATATAAGCTGTCAAACTGGCTCCCAAAGTGATAAAAGTGACCCAGTTCATAGATGTATCTAACTTCTGATGCCTTTCAAAGGCAGACCATTATATAAACCTAAGCAGCATTATTTTTAGCACAGAATTGAAAATAGGTGTACTGTTTTCAAAAAACTAATGTTTATGGTGCAACAAACAGCACTTCCTTTTGAAAATACTCTAAATAATTTATCTGGAGTTTCACAGAGAAGATTTTTTTGACTCTTTAGATTGCACCACAATAGTCAGATATATGGCTACAATATTACTAAATACAATACTGCTGTATGAAGTAATGACATATGCTGAAATGCAGTAATTTAATAACCAGAATATTTGGTAACTGATTTTCATTGCAAAATTACCAGAATTTTATAAGTAATACTTAAATAAACTGAAGTGGGAAAAGTAAGAGCCAGCCTTACTAAGGAGGTTCAGTATCTTTTTGCTGAAATTCAAACAGTACATGTTGGGGCAAGGAA
Organism: Molothrus ater; assembly: GCF_012460135.2. Lineage (NCBI taxonomy): Eukaryota > Metazoa > Chordata > Aves > Passeriformes > Icteridae > Molothrus > Molothrus ater. The sequence goes on from NC_050480.2 coordinate 26,644,910, forward strand.
GAAGAGTAGTACATCTCTACTTTAACCTCATACAAAAGGTTGCAGCAATCTTCACATTTTATTGTCAGAGATTGCCCCCTACAGATCCACCCATAACTGCATTCACAAAGACACACAATTCTGCAATCTATACATAACAATCATGCTGTTAAAAGTTCTTGCTCAAATTACAGAAATTACATCTTCTCCAATCCCTACTGCCATTCAGACACAAACTCTCTCCTGCTCACTCGAAATCCCCTAGGCCAGTTTCCATTAAGATATGCTTTGCTGGGTGACATTTCCTTCTGCACAGACTATGAGCGTAAACCTCTTGTACAATCAGCACTGAATCTTCAGGAATACAAATAGAACAATGGAAAGGCCTCAGGTGTGTGCTGTGGTTCCCCCTCTCTTACCAATAGAAGGTAATGTCAATAGAAGGTCAATAGAAGGTCTCCAGATTTATGTCATTTCTTTACCACAGTTATTACTATTTGCAATACAAAGAGAGAAGAAAGGTTGAAGAGGAGACATTAAATGAGTTAATATGTTATCACATGTTGCTAAAAGCACTGCTGAATTTCAAGTAGTTGCCTAACTTCCAGCAACATCAGAACAATTAAAGTAATTTCCCTCTCAAAATATTTTCAGACATTTAGAACATTACTGGTCAAAGAAGCACAGCACTTACCTTTGGTATTGGGTCTAATGTAAGAAAAAAGATTGAGTTCCACAGGATTCTGCAGGAGGGAGAGAGCAGCAGGCTCTAATCCCAACTGTTTGGCCCTCTGGGCTTTGGTGCCTTTACTCCCAGTTTTATAAGGTGCAGACTAATAACAAAAAGAACAAACAAAAGAAAACCAGTTATTAAAAAGCAGCAAAGTATTTCAATTATGCTATGCACTTGATATTATGCACTATTCAGTAATGCAATAAAGATTACATTTAAACTAAGGTTGATCTAAAAAAGACTTAGAGTACTGACCACATGGTCTAATTCTTCCAAAGTTTTACAATTTAGCAATCCTTTTAAAAGGCAACTGGATAACTTTCCTTCTTTCTTCAACTTCCGTATCATTGTATGTGTCTTCTTTGCAACAGTACTAAAATGCAAGAGATTAGTGTTAACAGTTACATTTCACAGTGACCTCGTCTATTACAAGGCTGAAACCCCTGAAAATTTTCTCATGTTAACCTTCAACAAACCCAGTCGATAATTTAAAAGTTTCTAACCATTCTTCTCTCTTTTCAGGTAGTTCAAAACTGTATCAAAATATCCTGTGGTAGTTCTAAGAAAAATCATCAAGTAACACATAATAATTACTGCTCCACACATTTCTGTAATACTACTGGCCTGGAAGCCAAATAAAAAGGCCCTAGAATAAAACCACACTGATGATAGAAGATACAGATACAATTTACAGATATAATTCATATCAAAACAGTTCTGCAGCATCAAGTACAGGCTACCAGATTTAAATTCCTAGGTCGTCAGTAAGATACATGGGAGCAACCACAAGCAACAGAGATTTTGTTATTATTTAATACTTGTTAAGACAAGAACTGTCTCAGGCCACCTTCCCTCCTTGGAAAGGATCTCTTGGTAGGGGTTAGCAGGGAGTACGAGGAGGACACCAAGTTGACAGAAGAGCTGACCAGTCTGTTCCCTTGCCATCTCAAGAACACAGGGTCACTCAAAAGTAAGATGGAATGGAAAGCAGTCTCATCCATTGCCACAAGCTTTGCTGATCATTTCTTTCCTGCTGTGATCTGAGATAGTTTAACCTCATCTCCTGCTACACTCCAGTCTAAGAAGGGCTCTTCACTAGAAGCTTCCCTGATCCAAGCAGGGTGCCAAGGGTTCTTAATGATTCTTTTTCTAAGAGTGGAGCTTCCATCTCATCGTGCTACATATTTCCAGCAACTATTAACTACTCTTTAAGCACAAGTTTTTCTGTGCAGTTTTAATAAACTGCAAAGAACTTAAGATGTTAGTTTTTCTTTGGCAATCAATAACTCTAGATTTCTTGCTGCTTAGAGAAAACAAAAAAACAAATATCCAATCTCCAAAAAAACCTAACAAAACCCCAGATAGGTATCAAGCATAATTACCTCAGTTTTAAACTATTTTCTTTATTAGTTCCTTTACTTTATTAGTTGAAGTGTGTGCAAGGAGGTAGAACAAGGGACACAGGAGCAGCAGGCAGTTGGTTCTCACCTCCACCCAGGTCCCTTCCCGTGCTGTTACCTCACTTACCGTAGCTCCTCCAAGGTGTGCTGCACCTCCCGCAAGGCGTCGGCCTCCAGGTTATTGATGAGCTCCTTGCGGTACCGAGCAATGAAAGGAATCGTGTTTTCCTCTTGAAAGAGCCAAATTAAGTTCGCACACACCCATGGTTCAACGTTTGTTATTTCTGACAAGGCCTGTCAAAGGAGAGAAAAAAAACCCAAACACAACAACCAAACACATTTAAGAGAGATGGTAGATTGCTTTAAACAGCCTCTCATTCAGCATTCAAAACCACTCCCAGAACATTGCACTGGCCAGCAGACACTACTGTCCACCCCAAGACAGGATGTCAGGCATCCAGCCACCACACCCAGCATTTCACCAAAAATACAGCAAACAATGATTCCAGAAACTTGTAACCACAGTAAAAAATGCAAGAAGCAGTACCTCTTGGGAAGAAGAAAAAAAAAAAGAAAAAAAACAACCAAGGGAAAAAAAAAAATCAAACCAATAATATAAAACAAAGCAGAAACAGCAGTTTATGCTGTTATGTGTCTGTACAAAGCAACTCAGAAAACTTGGAATTTTTTTTTTAAGCCAACACTGACATATCTCATGGTTCAGCTAAACAAACAAAACCCACAAAGCCAGAGCTGATCCAAATCCCACTCAACCAGTAACAGGAAACTAGCAATACTACTGCCAGTGTCAAGACAAACCAAGCCTTGCAAAGTTAAACATGATTTTGTACAAATTGACCTTTCTAAAGTTATTGGGTATCAATATGGAATCACTGACACCCTATGCAAGCAGCTTATCTCAGTAACATTGTAACCATCAAGATCTGTTTGTATCTACCCCTAGGTAGAGGGCTGATACAAAAGCCTTTTAAAAGTTTCCTTCTGGAGCCTAAAAATGTAACACCTGCACAATCATATTCAGTCCTTTTAGAGCACACATAGGGATCAAATTCTCCATATGTATTTCCAGGAATATGTGAGAAAATCCACAAAATTTTACAGCTTTCTTAAGCAGACTGTACCTGAAGGATGATGAATACAATACATCCTATCTATTCCCATTCTATTCATATTAAAATCTTCCATGATCACACCCAGGCTTCCAGCACAAGAGCTATGCTAAAACTGCCTCCACCCCAATGGCTTCAAAGTTAAAACCCTACAAAAACAAAGATGATATCTCCCTTGTTATCTCCCTTGTTGTCACTGCTGTGTGAGGAATGCAAATCTCACTCCTTGACAGAACCATAAACTGATAAACACTCTCAAATGGGTCTCTGCAACTAAATGATCCACACTGACTAAATACTAAGTTGTAAAACTGCACACAAACATCCCAAATCTATCAGCATCCCTTCCTATGGGAGTTTCAGTTGTGTACATCCACCAAAAACCCCATGTGCTCATACAGTAGAACCACGCAAACTGTTACAGGCAAGCTTTGTTCTAAGGACACCCAAAGTCACAGATCTTAGAATGATGTAAAAGTTTGACATCTTAACAGTTACCAACCAACACCTATATTTTTAAATATTTTATGATAACCTAAGCAGAGGTTAAATGACAATTTCAGAGGACTGAAATTGTACGTTAAGATTGTAAGCACTAATTATGCAGGAAATAATTTCATTGGTACCTCAGAAAAGGAAAAAGTCTCATACCTGGACAATATCCCAGTTCATTTCAAATTCTTCTTTTATTTTCTTGCCTCCCAGATTTTTAACTGGCTTTCCTTCAGGACATGCATTCAACTTAATCTTTTTAGAGGGTGGTTCATCAAATGCAAACTCTTCCTCGCATTTCTCTTGTTTCACTACAGGAACACTTGTTGAGGGTTTTTCATCATTCACTAAACTGTTCTGGTTTCTCCCTTGGAATGAATTCATTTCCATTTTCTTAGGCACTTCTGGTGTTCGATTTAAACTTTTTGCTTTAGTGCCTGCATTTTCTTCCTTAGGTTTTAGAAGTTGCATTTTATTATCTTCTACAGGTGCAATAGGGTAGGATACATCCTGCCAGAAAGACATTAGAACCATATTAAGCACTGACTGTTACAAAGTGCTTCAACATTTCATTTCAACTCTAAAAAGACTTGCTACCAGATATCATTTTCCCAAGTAATGTCTCTGGCAGCAAAACACCAAGCCAGAAATCAAGTAACCCAAAATGTATCTTGCATGGAGGAAACAAAACAAACATAGCAGCCCTCTGATTAAGTTCAAATAAAATTGTCCTGCAAAGAATTTAATAGGACCTTCCTTCAGAAGACACTGACCTACAATCTTTGCCTCCATTCATGTCAACAAAACAGGAAACAGCAGGGCAGGGAAGCACTTCTGAGGTGTTAGGTTCCCAGCACGGGAACTGGAACTGGGATCTGGTCTGCCAAGATACAGTTTAACCTTGGACAAGCCACACCTTCTTTACTGACTTTCTGCAGAGATCATCCTCAGAAGTCAGAAGGATTGGCTTCTGTCATGATGTGATACAGAAGTATCTAATTTTCAATATAACTCTGTTCTATATTAATAATAAAACTGCAATCCTTACTGGGTTGAAAAGCCATGCAAGGAAATGTAAGAACAGGCTGCTTGTTTTTGTGATACCCAAACAGTGAAAAGGTAGAAGACAACAAAGTTGCAATACAAAAACCAGAGAGAACAGAGGCAATTTTTTATTTAAATTGTTGAAAGAGATCCAGGGAAAACCACATCCTATTATCATTGGCCAAAGTTTTCAAGGAGGACCTTTCGATCATGGACACTTCAATGCAAAACAAAGCCATGCTTATCCAACATAATGAACATTCACAGGAACAGTGGAATTTTATCAGCGGATGAAACTCGGGCAACCAACTCAACCAGAGTCAGAAAATCTGCTCATGCTACTTCCCAAGAGCAGCAATTAAATGTCTCTTGCTTATAGATACTCACCATTTCCTCTTTTATTGCTACCTTCTTGACCATTTTCCTGGCCACAGTTGATCGTGGAGCAGCAGCTTTTTTAGTTTTTGCCTCAGTTTTCACTGGCAAACGAGGTGTCCTGGCAACTTTGCTTTTTGGCTCCCATTCCTCCTCTTCCTCCTCCGATTCAGAGCTCCTGAAAAACAAATGAATCAACAATATTGTTTATGAGAAGAATAAAAAAAATACATAAATGAGCTAGTCTTGAGTGGTTTATGGCATGAAAGAAAGTGAACAGGAAAAATTAACAGAAAGGTAAAGAGACTCCACACTGCTGCAGAGCTAATGGCTTAAACAATCTACCAACTTCTATGATGTATACACACATTGTACACATGACTCTTTGGACAAATGGCAATTCACTTTCATCCTACCTTCATTATGAGCATGAAGAAGCCTAAGTAATCTGCATTTTATAACTGAAGTTTTGTGCATGAAAACTTTTTGATCAACTTCTTAGAAACTGATTATTGTTCTTATGCAAGTGCTCATGCCTAGCATAAACCTTTAAAAAAATCCTAAGGAAAGAAATGATCTTACGAATTAAGAAACAAAGGTAGTTCTTCTGATGTAGGGGCTTTGGCTACACATTTCACCCTCCTTGGTAGAGATGACATCTGAAACAGAGGAAACAAGAGAGAAACACAACATTTGGTTGAAGCTGTATTCTCACTGTCAAATGTGCCCTAATAATGTCTTCAGCAATCACAAAAGTTTCCTCTAGAGCAAGTTTGGTTTTCTCAGTAACCAAGAATTTAGGCCACAGCAGCACACATTCAACAATCTTGTCAAGTAAGCTAACAAACCAGCAGCATAACCTCTCAAACTACTTTTCTCTTCACATGGAGGTAATTATTTGGCTTGCATGTAAAGCTGTTCTAGCAAAAAGGTTACTGTTCTCTCATTTTATTGGGTGTCACATATAGTATGCCAGTCTTTCCTCCATCCATTTAAAAAGCATAGCAACTCAAATTAAAATCTAGTAAAGTGAGTTCACGTGTGGTTTTGATGGGACAGAACAAGGCAATTGTCCATTTTCAGCTAGATTTTTACATTTAAAGATTATCTGTTGCCTGTATGCACAATGAGAGCTATCATTTTGAATGAGCTGCACCTTGGAATATAGAAAGTGCATAAAACAACCACCAAAAGTAAAAAGGGGAGGCACATGCTTTCCCCTGACCCAAGATTCATACCTACAATAGCTGTATTTCAGTTAAACAGTTACAGAATTGATTGGGCCCATGAATTTCAATAATCATATTTAGCAGTCTTAGTTAAAAAATGTTAAGTATCCTCAAAATTTTATCTGCCAGAAAATCAAAATTTAAAAAACTTAAAAAGCAAAAAAATCTTTTAATTTATTTCAATTACTACAAAATGCAGAAGCATATTTTACCTATATCTGGTACAATTTCATAGTAATTCATATTTTTATACCTTGACCTTCGATCCAGCCTTACCACTGCAATGGGAACCTTTAAGTCCCATGTTTGCACAATACATACCAGATAAGCATTTTCCAAAGTGCCATTTAACTCAAGGGCAAAATGCCCTTTAATCCAACTTTATTCTGGCCTCTGTTCAAGCACTAGAACACACTTGTTATTAATGGCTTTCAGAAGTTTCTCTTGTAAAGCAGCACAAAAATTTAGATGACAATTTTCAGCACTGCAGTCAAAGAAGCAGTATTGAGGGTCACATCAAAAAGCACCATTGGCTCACTTGCAAAGCACCTTCTTGAGCTACAATCTTGGTCAACAACAGGCCAGTATTTCTGTGCTGTTTCATAATGTAACTGGCTGGAACACACATCTACCACAGAAAAACATAAATCCCCAAAGAATATGACAAATATTACTCACCTTATCAGCTTCCCAGGTGCCTATTCACTGACAGTTCTGAGACACCCCCAAGTTCATCCAGCTACTGCTTGCTCTGTGTTCCTTTGCTCTTAATACCTGCACAGTCAAAATCACAGTTCTGAATTAATTACTTATTTACTCTCATTACTTCAGAGACATGAAAATAATGTTTCCATTTTTATATCATACTTCAATGTGTGAATGGGAGATACCTAAATTGGAAATATTGGTGTTTAATATTTTTTGTAACATGCAAGCCAGATGGATCCCTGATCCACTCTTTTGTAGGTGCTGGGACACTTCATGTTTCTTTTCAGCTAATACAACTAGCTGGGTATTCTAGGAAAATGATCAGTTTTTAAACTCTCTAAGCAGCTTCTTCATGGGTAGCCATTAAATCACTGCAAGTAAGATGGAAAGCACCAATATACATGGTCTCTTACTTGAGGTCAGCATTGCCCCTAATGAGCAACACCACCCTAAATATCTCTATCAATTTGCAACACTCAGCATGGAGCATGAAAGTTCTGGAGCCTACCCAGAAGCCCAGGTAGAAGGAAAACCTCAACTAGAAGGTCCTTTTTTCTGCTAGTGTTTCCCTCCTCACCTCAAGTGGCTGAGGGTCTCAAAATATCTCAACATTTGTGTCATTACATTAAGTAAGATTATGGCAAGAATAATGCTCATTTTATAAAGTTAATTGCATTTCCTGACATCCAGTTCTGGTGACCTATCTAACTCTCCTTATCTGCAGAAGAATAGGAGATGAGCTCCTCAGTAATTCTCTATGACCAGCCAAGCTGTGGTCAGAAGTCAAAATGGAGTTCTACAGCTGAAAATAAAAGCCAACACCAAAAAAGCATATGTAAGATAAATATCAAGCATGGGGTATCGCAAGGGAAAACAAAACAAAAAAAATCATATTTCCACTTCAAGGTGGGGCTAAATTATAACCACCTCCCCTTTTCATAATGAATACAACAAACTAACTGTGCTTTCTATTTGTAGAAAAGAATCTTATCGCTACTACATATAGACTTTTTATTTACAAAAAAAAATTAATTGGAACCCACAAAAGTACTTCTTGTTTAATTTCAAATTGCCAGACAGCTGTCTGCTAAATTTTCCTCCTGATACGCCTGTGCTGGGGTGTGCAGACACCTACATTTAATGACTAAGAAAAACAGCCCTTCTGTGATTCACTGCGGAGGGGAAGGCAGGGAAGAGGATGAAAAAGAAACAAGCTTAAATGCCACTGATGATGAGAGATAACGAATACAGAAAGCAGCCTGGAGACAGTCCCTGAAGTAAAGCAGGAAGACTCAAGAAACAGGCAAACGCGAACACTGTTAAGTCCACATGGGGCATCTACAACAAACACTGACTGCTGCTCTGACAGTAAGCTACTGCCAGCTCCATGCTCCACTTCTGTGGGGATACAGTCTCCCACATCCCCTACCTCGACTGTTCAGGGAACTGGGAACAGCTTTATGCACCCTCCCACAGCATGCTGGCACCAAGCCAGCGAGAAGTTAGCCACTTATCTCCTATTATATTTTCCAGATAGACTGGTCTCAGTGAGAAAACTGCCTTTAACACTTCCTTCTCTGTCAGCTCCAGTTAACCATATTCCAGTATTCCATATTCCAGTGAGAGTTGGTTTCTACCCCAAGGAAAGAAATTATAGTCCCTTCCAAGTCCAGAAGAATCCCACAGCTGTGGAAGAGCCAATTACCAAACTGAAAAATTAAGAGTAACCTATTTATACCAGTCAGGTCATTTTCCCTTCCTGTGTCTGCATTCAGTTTTGCTGTACCTTGTCACAGATGTATCACAGACGTTCACAGTACTTGGTGTTTCCTTATCAGCTGAAGGAAGTAAACACACAGTATCCAGAATTGTGCACAAGTTATCCAGCCACTCTGGTTAGTATTTCCCCAGCTTGCCAATTGTCATATTCAACTTCAACATGCTCTGCTCTAGCAGCTCTTGTCACACCTGAGGCTAGTAAACATCTGTCCAGTAACCATCAGCTAACAGACCTTTTCTTATTTTATGTACACTGTCAGTAACCTTTTAATTTCTGACAATGCTGCTCTTTAAGAAAAACAGTTCTTATCTCACCAACAATTTTTTACTTCCATGAGCAAGCAACATGAGCTAGGCCCTGGAAACTTTGGCCTTGCACACAGATTTGAAATGAAGCAGCAGTCAGGAACTTAAGTAAGTTCCTGACTGCTGCTTCATTTCAAATCTGTGAACAGATTTGTAGATCTTTTGCTTCTTTAGGATAGGCTGAAACCTTAATGCTGAACCTTCACACTAGACCTTTGATCCTCTGTTCAAGGGAAACAAACTCACCTGCTTGTCCATGTCCCAAATGACAGCATGAAGCATCATTGCTTGAAACACACTCTTCCATCACTAAAGCATGGCTTCTCCACAAAACTCAGCAGTTATAGCATGTTCTTTGGAAGTACTTTCCAGGTAAAAATTAAAGAAATTCACAGAGCTATTATCCTATCCAGTGAAGAAGAGCTGAAACTATTTAAATCATTGCTACTGTAGATAAATATATCTGCTAGGTTCACTCTCCAAATAGTATGACATCAGTTTTGTTGCCAGTTATTTTGCTCCCACCACTTCTATCCTTTGCACTCAATGCAGAGCTCCACATCACAATTTGGATGGCTGCAGCACTTCTCCCTGCTTGTCAGCTACTCATTAAAATAAGGCTACTGTAGTTTGGGGTCAGGCTACACAAAGAATAAAGACTGGCCAAGTAGCTCTTATCCTTTACTGTACAGAATCTTAATATGAGTATGCACAAAACACACAGCAAGGAAATAATCATTTTTCTGGTCTCTCTCCCCAAATAGGTCTAGGCTGCACACAGAATATAAGTAGATTGAAGAGAAGAACAGTCTCTAAATGAGATTTAGATTGCCCCTTAACATAATAAGGTCTTTAAAACCTCAATCTCCCTATTCATGCAAAGGCACAATCCATTAAAAATAATTTTCTTATGTGAATCCAGGTGGCATAAGCAACTGTTTGCCAAAAGAGAAGTTTAATAACAGTTTAAAAGTAATTAGTTAAATTCTCACTCCCCACCACCATATGTCCAGCTCCCCCAAAAAACCCCTGCACTAGCACACACCCCTTAAAACTCTATCAGTGGAGCAGCGATTTTCAGATTCAAAAATAGCCCTAATAGATTTTCCTACCTGAAGGCACAGGATTAAAAAAAAAAAAAAAAAACAAAACACAACAACAAAACCCCAACAAACAAATAAACAACCCAAAATACCACTACCATCATAAATACACTTGGAAATTAATTTCATTTCAGTAACTGCAACAAGCCCTGTCCAGATGAAAAGCACACAGAAACTTCTGAATCCCTTTTCCAGTTAATTCAAAGCAACACATTCCTTACAAAACAGGGATCTCTCTATGCAGGAAGCTCCTCAAACTTTGCTCTACAGCCTTTGCTTTTCTGTCACAAATAAACCAGCAAGAATAATAGAATTTTTCAGTTTAACTTCTTCTTAAGTCTAACAATACTAGCCAAATCAGCATGTATAACATGAAGCACCTGGAGCAGGACAAAAAGAGCACTATACAAGTCCCATATGACAAGGGAATTTTGGACCATTCTAAGCACAATGGTCACTTCAATAAGTATAAGGAGAGTCTCAACAGGTTGATTTTGCTTGTCATTTTAAGATACCTTCACGGCAATAACATTCTAAGGAAAAGAAATATCAAAATGTGAGCATACAGTCAGCAACAATGGGAAAAGATGCTATGCAGACCAAGGGGACTTGTATGGAAATCTTTCTGTCTCTCCAGGTTTTTATCCTGCAGAGATAAGCCAGCTGAGTTGTACTTCCAAATATAAATCCAACTTACTGTAATCCTCTTGAGGTTAAAACCTTGGAGAACTCCCAGACACTTTTGCTCAGAGAAGCTAGTCCAGATTTCCAAGGACTTGTCCTGTACAAAGCCAGTCAGGCCTGCCTGAGGAAGGAGTTGCAGACACAATTTAGGATCCTCCAGCACTGACTGGAAAATTACAACCACAAAGAAACAGAGAGACATACAGGGTACACACATATACCAAAACAGTCCTCAAAGCTAATCAGAGAGGAAAAGGTGTAAGAAACAGTAAGAACAGCACCTTCTGTTTTTACTTACAGAAGTACCATCAAAAAGGCCAAGCACAAAGATTGTGCCCCTAGAAGGTGCATTCTACCCCATGCCTGTTCCTATAATTAATGGTATCACTGAGGAAAAGGAACAACCCATGTAATGCAGCACCCTGTAAATGAATCAGAAGAGGTCTGCCCAAGAAAGGGAGGGCACAAACCCTCATTTTCCTCAATCCTCTGCTCTCAAACCACCTATGAAACTATTATCCAAAATCAGGGGATACTGCTTCTGATGCAGCAACAGGTGGCTACATCATGTGCAATCATTCCTTTTCTCCAGTCCACCAAACCAGCCCCACAGAAACACATCCATCCTGGTTCATTTAACGGGATGTCTTCACTCCCAAAAGGATATGGAAAACACACATCTCTTCTGCATGACTACAACCCAGCAGAGTTTATCACACCAGAACACTCATTTTGGAGGCTTGGAGGTAGAAGGGGAATTTGAGAGCAAAGCATTGTTTGTTGCTCGGTGACTCACTACCACGCCAAATCACTGCTTCTCGGCCCAGAAACGCCACCGAGATGAAAATACACTTTACATACTCCGAAGCCCTATTCTCTCCCTGGCGACACGGATTTCTGCAGATATGCTGACAGCGTTCAAGAGCAAGGGCTAACAGAGCCACATGCCACCCTCGCCGCCTGGGAAGGGCATCAGAGCCGTGGGAGAACCACGGCAGTGTGCCACCTCTCAATCGCCTTCCTGTCCCTTCCAGCTGTCCCGTCCCAGCCTAGCCAGGGGTGCCCGCCCACATCCGCGGTCACCCCCTCGCAGGGGTCGGGCAGTTCTCTCCCCGGGCAGAGGGGTTGGAAATGGAGGGAGAAGAACAGGCTCGTTTGGTCCTGAACAACCGAGACAGGCGCGAACCCCTCGTTTGCCGGGCGCTGCGGCGTGGCACGGAGGGCGCTGGGGCCAGCACGGCGCCGCTGCCCGCCCTGCTTCACCCCCAGCCCGGTCCCAGCGAGGGGCGGGCGGCTCCCCCCGTCGTTACCCCCTGCTGCCGCCGGCTGCCGCGTTTGAAAGGGCCGCCGGCGCGGCAATGGCGGACTCGCCGCCCGACGCGCCGCGGGGCGGAGCAGGAAGCGGCCGCCGCGCCGCGCCGCAGGAAGCGCGGCCGGGCCGGAGCGGGGCCGGTGCCGCCACCGCCCTTCCCACCGCCTCCCGCACCGCCTCCCGCTCCGCCTTCCGCACCGCCCCTCGTACCGCCCCCACTGCCCCTGGCACCGCCCCCGCTGACCCTCTCACCGCCCCTCACACCGCCCCTCGTACCGATCGTCGCGCCGCCCCCGCTTCCCCTCACACCGCCCCTCGCACTGCCCCTCACACCGTCCCCGCTGCCCCTCACACCGCCCCTCACGCCGCCCCCGCTGCCCCTCGCACCACCCCTCGTACCGCTCCTCACGAGAGCGGCCCCGAGAGCTGCGCGGGGGTCGAGGGCCAGCGACCCCGAGGTCCCCCGTGGCGAGAGCATCAGCCGCCTTTCACTTAAACCGAGGACTAAGGGCGGAATGCAGAAATGAGCCCGTTCGGTTCTGGGCGAATAGGAGATCGAAAGGTGTTAGCCAAGGAGCAGCGGTTTTTCACGAGGGTCTTGGGAAGCAGAAGTCGTCGTTGTGTGAAGCTGAGATACTGTGTCAAAGGTGACTGCAGAAGACGCAGAAATAAATACACGCCCTTTCAGCCCCCGGAGGAGATAGGAACATGCAGATAGATCCCAATATACATACCATACTCATGTTCTTTACCCACGCCCACTAAAATTTGCATTGTTTTTGCTTAAAAGCATTTGCACACTAGTGCTGGAAAAAGTATACAAGGGTTGGGTGCCTGCCTTACAATTCCATCTGAAGTTATGTTTCCCTGCAGTCTCTACCTATTCCTTTATCATCCATAATCTTCTAAGTTAGCGTTCAGCAAGGATCCTGTGAAGTCCGAATTTCGTGTAAAAAATTTAATGGGTGCTGGCTTCTGGAGCCATCACCAGAAGCATGGAGCAAGCACACTGCTACATTAAAGCTGCCTTTCAAGCTTCCATTACCCTAAAAGGTCTTCTGCTTTGTATCATAAATATTTGTAACTTGTGGTCATAACTACGAGCCAGCTGTCCTCCAGCCTTGGAACAGCAACATCTTAAATGTAACTAAGGTGCTATAAACTTAAATAATTCATAATTTTTCATCTTGACTTTATAATAAATGTGTGTTTAACAGTCTGGAATGGTTTTAAACACAATAATGTTCAATGCAGTGTGACTGCTCTCTCTGTATGGAGTTTACCTGACCTCCTTAGCTTTCAGAGGCCTGGAGAGAGACTTATGCACGTACTTGTCTTTATGCATTGGGTTTTACCTTTGGTGCCAAATCTTCAGCTGATATAAACTGTCACAGCTCTGTTGATTTAAATAGGGCCTGTGATTTACACAAGTTGAGGATCTGACTCACAACCTTCAAGAGGACTGTTCACATATTTAAGGGTAATCAATTGTGCAAGTGTTTCCAGCCTCAGAGCTGATTGACCTGGAGTTTTGGACTTCTAAGGGCTGAGCAAAGGGTAGTTTAGTGTAATACTAGGGAGCATGAAATCATATTAGATCATCAGGTTTTCAGATGAAACATTGTCATTTATAATAGAAAAGGTTCTGATTCTTTTTACTTCAGATCAGATACTACTCTTATGCCAAAACAACTTTTAAATAAGTATAGGAACTCAGTGCACTATGTAACTAAGGACAAAAGATTGCTACTATAAATACCTTAAAAGTAATATTTAAAGACTTGTTCTGATTAAATTTTGTAATACTTAGAGTGCAACTTTGTGCAGAATATAAAAATACTGCCTGTGTCATCTGACTCCTTTGATGCACTGCATTAAAATTCCTATGTCTAAGTACATATCATTCAGGCAACTTTACTTCTCTTCTATTAATAGTTTGAAATTAGGTCACTATTCTTGTAAGGATAGGCTAAGCCTGTACAACTGATTTAAAAGAAATTACTTATATATAAATGTTTGGGTTTCTTTCTCATGCTCGTCTACAGTGACACCATTCCTTATCTATAATCAGTAATTTTTCTGTCTGTTCTGGCATATGTATTCTATGCTAGCAGGTTTTTGTAGATTTGTTTATAGTGACCCCTGCTGCAAAAGATTAAGACTGACATTTCTCTAAGCCTTTAAAAAGACATTTACCCAATTATTTCTGAGTTCAGCACAAAAGAACCTACCAGATGTAAGTCCAAGTATAAAACATTTGAAACTCCCTAATCTGGATAGTTTTCAATAAAATTAGTTGAATCATACAGCTGCTTTTCCTCTCTCACATGCATAGGATTTACTTTCTAATACAATGCAATATAGTTGCAAAGTAAAGTAGCTTCCCATTTCCTAGAGGTAAGGCTTGTTCTTTGTGTTATTGTTCTTTGATAAGGGCTAGACTTGACACCAATAAATCAATGTCTCAACTGCTACATGTAAATATTTTCAGAGTTCCACTCAGGAAAGCATTGTGCTTATGTTTATCTCTGTTCAGGATAGCAAACTACTCAAAAAGCAGATTAAAGCATAGGACTAAGTTTAAACCCAGATTACCTCTCTTGTTTCAGAAGGACTTAAGTGTCAGCCTATTCCAGTCCTGCCCTCAATAAAATGTTTTCTCAAGCTTGGCTTTAAAAGCTTCAGCAAGAGGTGTGTGTATGGGTTCATCTACAAGAAAAAGATCCACGTGTGCTCTGTGCTGGGCAAAAGCTGTGCAGCCAGAGCTAGTGAAGCACTTAACCTCAAAACTAACAGGCCCTGCTAACAGAGCTGCAGCTTCAAGCTCTTCAGCTTCCTAGCACTCTGCAAGCTGCGCAAAATAAGCATCAACTTGTTTGCAAAAGACATTTGAAAGACACTTGAGGTATAGCCATGGTAAAACCTCACATCCAATATACATTAATGTAAATATTGTACAAATATATGTGTCTGATATGTTTTTTTAAGCTGTGTTTAAAGAGTATTATTTAGGCTGCGAAACTAAGCAAAAAGCCATATTTAGAGCTCCCCGTGTAATCTTTATACTGCTCTTTGTGCAAATATTTACTGATTAATGGAGACATCCCACAGAAAACTGAGACCAGTGGAGTAAATAACCACAAGGAGGCAGAATAAAAATCTGATGTCTCTTTCCCCACTGAGTCCTTCACATTGCATTCTCAGCAGCATTCTCATATTACTGAGTGCAATTTTCTACATCTGATAGACAGGTAAAAGATTGAGTTGTCCCATATCTATATTACCAGTGAGGAAACCTGTGTCTTTTCCACAGTAGCCACAGTTCAACATAAAATGAGTCAAACTTGTCATTTTAATGTAGAGTGATGGATTATGGGTCCTAACAGTGATTGGGGAAAGAAACTTAGCATAGCTGCATCTTATTCTTTTTTTTCTGGGATTTGGAAAATTGATGCTGCCTGAAATGTCAGGAAGGGACATGAACCAGTGGGGCAATCTGCTGGGTCTCACTCTCTCCTCCTCGAGAACTGGAGAAAATCCAGTCCTTCACAGCGTTCCCAAAAAATTGCCATTGGGGGCAGATGCTGGATTACTTGTGCTGTGAGAGTGCAGTCTGGTTCTTGGACATGTTGCAGTGACATGCTGAGGGTCATATGGTCTGTACTCAGGTTTCATACAGAATGTAATCCATACTTCTGTTTCCTACCTCAGTGCTTTGGCAGCTTGTGAGTTATCTGCTTCTGCAGCCATTACTGCTGCTTTGGTGGTGGTGGTGTGAGCTGAACCATTAGATCCTCATGTGTTTTTATCATCTTGGCAGGCTGACAAACGTTTCCTTAGGAGTGCGACTGGGAGTAGAGAGTCAGTGATTTTTAGCAGTCCATTTCTCAACAAAAAGTGACAGTGTGTAATGACATAAAGGTATATGTACATAGAGGAGGCTAGAGAGGCAGGAGAACCCTGCCAGTGCTCTTAGCTTGTCAGACACCAGAAGGCCCCAGTCCAGAAGCAAGATAACTGCATGAACGTAAGCTAATGAGCACTGCTGAGAGGCAGGGTATGTTATTTTGGGCATGGTGCCACATTAGCATGACTCTACATCTTCCAGACAGAAGCTTGCAAAGCCTGTGCAGCTCAGAGTGTGAGCAGAGTTTGTTTGTGTCTGTCTGCACCTGTCTGCATGGCCTTGCAGAAGAAAAAGCAGCAATTTCCCAATTAATTAGCAAAGACTTTTGCAAACCATACAGATATAAGAGTATCTGCTAAAAAGGAAAAAAAAAAAACACCAAACAAACAAAACCAACACCTTTGCTTCAACAGCTCCTCAATTTCTTTTTTCTACCAGGCCCAGAAGAAAGGATGATATTGTTAGAGCGTGTTTGAAGAGTTTCTGAATGGCTTCAGAGCTCTGGTATTTATCTTCACAGCATTGTTGTTTCCCTGTTGTTAAGGACAAAGACACAGACAAATTACATACTTTGTGCAAACACAGAGAACTGTACCAGCACCTTCAGTTGGTATTCCATAGATGAACAGTTAAATATACAGCTGTAGGAAGGAAGATAGTGCAGTCTTTCTTCCAACTGATCCAGCAACCCTTTTGCAGAATTACTCGTGAAGTTCTGTTACATGCTCATGTATCAAGTATATATACATAAGAGAATGAAAAGAGAATTAAGTTATGTTTCCCTGCTAATGGGTAGAAAGGAAGAAAGCTAATGGGTACAAAGGATATTTGGACTGAAGTGTAGGCTATTGTTTCTGGCTTACTGCATGCATTTATTTTAAAGAGGAGGTCTCTTCAGAATCAAAGGCAAACGTGGTGTAGGGACTGCCAGACAGAATTCTACTTCTGTAGAGATCAGTTCTGATTTCAGTAAATAAGCATGCTCAGGATGATAGTAAATTCCTTCTGGGCTGCAAGAGTTTTCTGGAAAAAGTCACATTTGGGAGAATCAGAAGTAAAATCCTTCACTCAAAGTTAGACTATTGAACTATCAAAACCCATTATTCCAGTATTATTATCCATATAATTATCCATATAAAAGGATTTATCGACTTTATTTTACCCCATATATATATATACACATATATATGCCTATCAGTTTTCTTTGTGTGGAACTAGGATACCTCAAAGGCAAATCAGAGTCTCCAGTTTCTCTGCTGACTCTGCAGAAGCACACAGGTCAAGACCTTCAGTAGTCACAAGGCTGCATGTCTTGTTACAGAAGGACTGAATCCATCACTTTTGAATGAGGAGATGATGTTGGCAAGTGGAGGAGCCTCAAAATATGTCCATTATTCCTGTCTGTTCAAATAGCAACTTAAGTGCTTACGGATCATATGCTTTCAGCAAACTATGAAAAGGGCTTAATTCTAGGGAATATAAATCTGATTCTCAGACTCAATTTGCTACAGATGTTCTGTGTGACCTTCGACAAGTGACTCTTTTTTGTGCCTCGGCTCCTCATTGTTAAAATGGGTTACTAATAACACTTCCTAAAATGATGTGTGAGGATAAACAATGACTATGATATGCCCAGGCACTTGCACATAAAGGAGATGGATAAGCATGTCACATTTTACAGAGAAATTTCTGCCAGAAAAATTTTGATGAGTTTCAGTCAGTGCAGGGACACTAACAGTATTTGCTGTTTGCCCTTGTCACTGCAGGTCTGTTACTGGTGTGACAGTTTATACAGGCATACATAAACATTTCTACCCAATCTGTGGGTAATTTTGAATCAAGAAAATTTATATGTAGTCAAAATGTAGTCATAGTACTAGATATCCTGATACAGATCATCATTTGGATAACTTCTTTCATTCTCAGTCACCATTTCCTCTCTTTTCCCATCCTTGAAAGCCAGCTGATGCTTTAAAATCCAAAAGAGGGCTTTTAAGTGTGTGGTCAAATCCACACAACTGTAAAGATGAAAATAAGAGTCACTTATCTTAAGTGACTTTATCGCCTGGCTGAAATTCCACTGTCTTCAGCAGAGCTGCAGCTGGAGATGGATTAGTCTGATCCTAAATGAGAAAAAGATGCAGCTCCTGGCTGCAAAGAGATATGTGTTTTTAGATCCAGCCCTTCTGCCTTCCCCAGGAGAAGTTAGAGCTTTCTTTTGGTATTTTCACTAGCATGGCAGCCTGCAGTTTTGTTAAAAATACTTGGAAAATGGCTCTATTAGCAATCCTAGGGACTATTCTTTTAAACAACTGCCATCAGTCTTCCAGACTTAGTCTCAATATCTTCTCAGTTTGAAGGGTGCACAGTGTTTTGTAATGGAGCCAACATTTTGGAAGCAACACAAACTTATTTAATGTGACAATTTTGCTAAATTTAAACCAATGCTGTTAGATTCAACAAACTGTGACATGGCAACCTTAGCTTTAATAGTACTGGAAGGCCTAGAAAATTGTTTCTTGTCTTTGTTTCAGTTATCCAGAAGCATTGCAGGTCATTCATTCTCTGATGATAAGTTCCAAAAATTTCAGTGAAGGGAGAATGTTGACACATAAAACTCGGGTGCTATTTCTGTAAAATAACTATTACAGTAGCTAACTATATATATGGCCAGAAGTAATTGCTTATGTAAATAAAATGCCAGTGAACACATTACAAGATTAAAGAGAAAACTTTGAGCTTCCAACACAGTTATTTGTCGACTCCCACCCTTATACACATGATGACTTCGCAGTCATAGCTCTGCTATGCCACAAGATTTAATTTAGGATATGCGTGGCATATAATACTTCCTCACATTCCTAAATAAAGTGCTTTTCCATTAGCTGCTTAGTTCTCTTTTTAGCTGGCCACTTCACCCTTCATTAGTGAAGAAAAGTACAGTCATTTCACCAAATATACTGCCATGCAATCATTTGTTAATCTTATGTTATAGTTAGGATTTATACAGGAATAATAAAGGCTTCAGGTTCTCCTGGGCATTTGGATGAATTTTTAGACAATATTAATTTGAAACTCTCACTCTTTAAAAATAGTCCCTTTCAAATGGCACTTATAGGTAGTAAAAGTGAGATAAATTGATGGAAGATCAGATCAGAAGTAATGTATCTTAATAAATGTGTCATCCATCTTTGGGAGGGAAGGTGATATTACATAGCTTAAATACCATGCTGCTTTAGGAAAAGGCACTGGTTAAATACTTTGAAGGTAGGTTTACAGTGATCTCTGCCATTCACTGAAGAATTATTGCCCATAAACTGTGGGAGTTTTGCTTACTACAGCTAGTAAAATTAGAAAGCCTGCTGCTCATCTTTTATACATTTTCTGGTAGGGATTTAACAATTTCACAAGTGAGAAGTATAGAGGGCACCTATATAAGAGTTTCAAAGTCCCTTATTTTTTTGTTCTCTACTCTGTTATGATTCAGCTGAAGCTGGTTTTGTGCTATCAGCTGGTTTTTGGACCTCTCAGAAGAGCAGTCTTCCATTGCTATGAAATACCTTTTGCTGATTTGGTCCTTATTGTTGTTTCTATACTGTCACAAGAACTGGAAGCTGCTGTGAGGGAGCAGCATCGTATATAGCAAGCTATAGATAGGAGTAAAAACAGACGGGTATTGTGTATATTTGTAAGTGTGACAGTAAAGGAGAGCTTTGAGCAGGAAGCCCAATGGACAGATGGACAGGTCCCTTCAGGGAGCTATTAGGCATATGGATAGCATAGGGAAAACCCTTCTGTACTTGAATTAAAACATAAGAAAGGAGTTTTCCTGCTTCTAGGAGTCAGTGATCAGAGAAAGGTGTTGACATCTTGTTAGGAAGGAGCCATTGTAGGCGTGGGGATGGGCTGCGTAGGAACCTGAAAGTGAAAATCAACAGCATGAATTTATGCAAACAGGGATAAATGAGAGTAACCAGTATGTTGTTTTAGGCAAAAACCTACACAAATCCTTACAAGATTCTGAATGAATAAGAGCAGCACTGGAATATATCTGTCATAACTGAAAAAGCAGGCTGATGCTCCATTGTATCTTGGACAGGCTGTGATTGAAGATTTCACTGCCAAAAAGATCCACAAGACAAACTCTGAAGATAACTCAGAGTAGAAGTTGACACCTACATTATTAGACCAGACAGTAGTGTGACAAGAAAGCAGGTAACAAGAATCATTATGGGAAACAAAATTGTATTAACTTGTTTGTTTCATCTGTCTGTATTGCTTCTGTAACAATAGAAATAAATATTGCTGATGGGCAATAACCCCGTGTCACTAAGTATGCCAGTGATAAATACATACTGTACCAAAGAGCACTCCCACCACTCCCCCTTGGTACGCCTAGATGGATCTCTTCTACCCAGTTTGAGAAACACTTTCCCATAAGGTGTCCTTGTGAAAAAAAAATTAACTGGAAAGTTAAAATAAACAGAAAAATGCAGGTCCCAGTGCTTGGCCCATTAAAGGAAGCACTGAGTGAGTTTCATGTGGAGTTTGGAAGGACCTTCCATAGAATTAAATAAATTTTTATTTGCTCTTCTAAGAAAGCTTTGGAATGCTGTCTTGTAAAGCAGGATAAGCAGGTATGTTGAACAGCTGTTTGAAGGACAGACCTAGAGAACATTCCTACCCAGGACAATTCCCAGGAACATTTAATTTAATCATGCAGGGTAAATGAATCCAGTATTTCCCATCTATTGAGGATGGAGCATTTGTGCCTTTCTGTAATTACTGCAGTAACTGCATCCTTCCAGCACAGTAAACTTGCTGCTGTTTAGTCTGCCCTACCTTCAGCTGAAGGTCCCTAAACTCACTTATGTCCAATGGAGATCCAGTTCAGAAAAGTTGTATGCACAACACATCCTTTCTTAATCTGAAGCACTTTGCTGCAGTTACAGACAAATTTTTAACCTGCCCATATGCCTCACTGCAAAGCTTCATGGCTTCTGAACAGCTGTGATAGCACTACAGGTTGCCTCCTGAGATAAATAAGCACTCACCTGCAAAGCTAGGACAAAAATCCTCATAAAGGGTATTTCAGACAGCTTGCAGTAAATATGTTATCATCCACTTCATGCAATCCACTAATAATCAGGAAAGAGAAGAAAACCATCCACATTTTATTTTCTATGTGGTGATGCACTGTCCTTATGGGAAGAGGCGAGTGGCAACATGTCACAGCTTGCCAACTTCAAACACCTTTGTGAATGCTGTCTCTCATCAGTGGACTTGTATTCCCTAAGCACACAGTATTAGGTTTCAGTGAAAGACATGAACTGCTCCATTAATGACGTGATGGATGAGGTAAGATTCAGTGGGTTTTACTCAAAGCCAGACTTGAAGTATTTGAACTCCCTCTCATTTCTGCTTGTCTGTTTTCATGATAGATATTCATGTGGATCCAATCATCACATAAGTTTTTGAATCAGCAGAAGACATCTGAGATCTTTGCAAAAATTCAAAATAGAGATCACTAAAAATTTAGTTATTTGAATCCATTATACTTCAGGGCTGGACCTTTCCAGAGTGCTAAGTACAATGGGAGCTTTGCCTCATGATCTCGGCATCATCATCCTTGGACACCAGAACTGTAATATTTAGATATCTTAGTGCATTTGAAACTGTCAGTTTCTGTCCTTTTAGAGAGAGATGATAAAAAAACCTAGATAATGATTTCTTGAGAAAAATATATCATTTTAAACTCAAAACTTTGAAACAACTATACTCATTTTTCCAGGCTTGACAGTTTTTAGATCACACCAAACTAAAAAGAAAAACCACCCCAAAACAAACTAGGTGTGACGTTTCTGTCCTTTGCCATTATTGAAATATTCAGGCATAAAATATGCTACTGAAATGTCTGAGTAAGGTTATGTTATTAATATAGAAATAACTTAGAAACGTTTGGAACTATATTACTCAAGCTTTTATATTAAAATACATTAGGAAAAACTACAAAAACTTCCATCCAAATTTATTTATATTTGTAAAATTACAAATACATTGGCAGAATGTATTTTCTTGGGAAAATTTTCTTGGGAAAAAGACACTAGAATTATAGATTAGATTACTTTGATTATACTGGATATAGCTGTTTCTGTGACAATAAATAATTGCTAATTATAAGACCTTATTAGAGTTTCTAACCTAATTGCTAATCCCCCTTTCCTTCCTCTCTCCCTTATGACTCCTTACTGCAGATCACAACTTTCCCTATTTTGTAGCAAGTATGAGCTACTTCCATATGTTGGAGGAAGAGGTACATAAAGGAACCACTCATTTCATTTGTAAATATGTATTTTTCCTAATAAAAAAGTGGCAACAGCCTAAACCTAGTATAAAAAAAAATCAAATACAAACTGGAGCATAAAGGCACAAACCAGATATCTCATTAGTTTGAAAAGGAGACAAAGATATGTTAATTTCAGTATAAAGAAAGAGAACCAAAAAATAATGGCAGAAAATAAAACTGAGGCAATGATGTGAATAAATAAAAAATATAATGTATATAAATATAATAAATAAGTCATGTAATATACTATATAAAAAAGTAATACTTTTAATAATTTATTTTATGAAGAATGAAGGTGTGGGGACTGTAATATCTATAAAAATAGTAGAGTTATTCATAAGCAGGAACATCGTTTTTTTCCTCCATGCCACTTTTTAAAGCATCATATCTAGACCTCTAGATCCAATAAATTCCTTTTACTTTGTATTAGAATGGGTGAATAATACTGGATGCCCCAGACTCAGAGAATGTTAAAACCATGGATATTGAAGATCTCCCAAGGGGCTCCTTCGGTTATATTAATATTAGAGTGGGGAAACAGTTTTCATGAAAAATACTTCAGAAAAATGCAGTGTCCTTATAATTATGACATATCTCTTCACCAACTACTTTGACAGTTATGATCAAAACAAAAAAAAAACTGCAATGGTTTTATTAATATTTAATATTTTTTCAAAGAAACACTGTAACTAATCTAATTTAAACTTTTTAATTAACTACCTGGGAAAAAAACCCCTCAGTTATAACTTGTCCTATCTTGGATTAACTAAGAGTCAGCAGCCCTACATTTGATTCC
The DNA here is from genome assembly GCF_012460135.2 of Molothrus ater. Classification (NCBI taxonomy): domain Eukaryota; kingdom Metazoa; phylum Chordata; class Aves; order Passeriformes; family Icteridae; genus Molothrus; species Molothrus ater. Next base: position 26,668,233 of record NC_050480.2, read on the forward strand.
TTTGGATCAGTTACCTATCTGACTTTACAAGAGCAGCATTAGGCCAAGTATACTCCTACTAGTTCATTTAAATTCACATAAGAAATAACTGACATATTCATATGAGATTCAGATGAAGGCAATTAATTCTCACCCATTTCTTTTGGAGTGTCTGCTTTCCTTAAGAAAACCCCAACAAAACAAAAACAAACCAACAATGAACCAAACTGGCGATCATATTAAAACTTTAAATTCCATGACAGATTATTTTCAGTTGAGACCTAGATTGGATTCAGATACTGAAAATTTGTAGTCTGTGGTACTTTCTTTTTGTCCCCAAATACCTGGTATGTCCAAAAGGAGAAATAATTATGATAGAGGATATATTTTAAAAGTATTTTCTTTGCCTTTATAGAATAGCTAACATATCCCAAAATGAAAGTATTAAAGTGAAGAGGATGTTTTGAGGATAGATGTGTGAAAGTTTTGTAGATACCTATGAGGTTACATGATATAATTACTAATTAGGTAGCACTGACTCAGACATCTAGTGCTTTGGTCAGACTCAGCAATTCCCTATTACCTGTATGTTATGGGAGTGCATCATGCCCTGTCTTGTTACAAGTTCTGCTTTGGGATCACATTTTTTGCTTTCTGTCCCTCTTGTGCTGTTGCAGCAAAGTGGGATTACACTGAAGGAAGACATTCTTCGACTTATTAAGAACTTCTAAAATCCAAACCAGAAAACACTGAGAAAAAGAGATGAAGCTCTTAGTTGGAGATATAGTTTGGTGGGTATGTTTGGAGCATGTAAATGCAGAAGAAAAATGGAGTGTGACAGACTTAAAACCCCACCCACAAAGATAAAAAGGAAAAAGTAAAATAAACTGTTGAGGAGTAATTATGACCTGCTAATCCTTTGTGTCTTTATTCTGTTTGTGAACTCCAAAGTCATGAGTCATGGCAGTTTAGTGATCAACTGTTTTCTATTCTGTGTTTGCCAGTAGAGGCCCATTAAACATCATATTTTCATGGGAAAAGCCATCTCTGTCAGTCCACACCTCAAAAGTCTCACCCAGCACTGACGCTCCTCCTCTGCTTATGAGAAATATGTTAGAGTAACAACCATTGCTGGACTGTCCGTGACCTTTTAAAGTTGAAACTGCCACCTGTACTTGAAAATGAAACTAGGCTTTATCAACTTCAAAGATATAAATATAAATACTTGTGAACCTATGTACTACATTTTCACTCTCCAAAGACATATTCTTCAGGTATAAATCTCCTCAAAAGTCCTGAATCCTGATGATTCAGATTGTATATTCTTATGCACATACATGTAGGTCTTTTTAGGTTTTGGCCATCATTGTAGCATACTAATGAAGCCAGTAAAAAATACAGCTCAGCATATCCTACATGTCCTGAATGACAGCACTCCAATACTGTAAATCATTACATCACATCTTTATTCTGCCTTTATTTATCAATTTTACAAAGTTTCCCTTGAAACTTCCACGGGGAAAAGCTGGAGGAAGGCTGTGAGAATAACAACATACTGGTTTTATTAGCGACTCTTTTAATGACTTCATATGCGAGTTTAAGAGGTGATTAGGACTAAATTCTGAAAATTGTCTCCCTAACCTGATATACTGAAAATATCTCTAGTCAGATATTTTACAATTAGCACTGAATTTTACAATAAAGCACTGAAAATTCAGAGGTACTTCCAAAACACAGCCATTTACTCATTCTCTTTCTCACTCCTCTGTGTTGTAAAGCAATGATACTACCTTCTTTTGAAAAGCCTATTCTTTTTACATTTCATTTATACTACTGAACCAGCAATGTGCATAATTTAAAATCACCAAGAAAATTAACAGAAGCTGGTAACAATAGTTACACATTGGGCACACTTATTACTCCCCTGCAACTTATCAGCTGTGAAAGGAATTTGCTTTGGAGTGTCACACATACTAGAGCCATGCTCCAAATCCTGCACAGGGTTCAGGGTAAGACAGTAGGATGAATGCTAGCAATGCTTCAATAAGGTGCCACTATTCTCTGGAAACATTACTATATCTGCTGATGGCTAGGCATGTAAATATCAAGCTTCCAAGATCTGGAGCTTCTCTTATCTTTTCAAATTTCTTCTGGTGTACTCAAACCAAATAGATCAGCAGAACAGTAAACCCCTCTAGGCTGGTATGCTGTATCCTGCCATGCATTATGTGGCTTCCACTCCTGTAGTGTACAAGAAAGCAGAGAATCAACTCTATTTCCTGGAGGTAAACACGCTCAGCTCCCTTCACAGTTTCTTTTGAGGAGGTCCACCTCAAATTAAGAACAGTTTTTAGAAGCAACAATACTTTGGTACAATATGGAAGAAATAAAACCAGCAAAAGCCAAGAGAAGTATGGGTAATTGACAGCTAAATCCAATATACATTGGGTGTCCAGCCTCAGGGGGCTGTAGCAACCCATTGGCCAGCTTTTCTATCATGTCAGGAGTCACATTCAGCACTAGACTCTGTCTGCTGAAATCAAACTGTGTTGCCTGAAACTGTGTAGCTGGTAGAGAAGAAAGGAAGGACACAGACTGGTCCTTTTCTCTACTTACCATGCATGGTTGGTTTGGTTTGTTTTTTTCAATACAAAATCATTCATTCAAGCAGCATATACACTATGGGGTTTTTTTTTTCTGTTTGCTGCTCAAGAAAGCAACAGCCTGGAAAGGGAAGACTGACCTTCATGTTCCTGTCCTCTTCTAGTCTTGATGCAGAGAGTGAACTGTACTCTTAGAAAAAATATCATGCAAGGCTCACCCCATGTGTGTGGAGAGGCTGATCTAGGGCAGGGGCTTGTCTCTTGAATCCCGATCCATTCCAGAATTCTTTCCTTGTCACTCTGTACCAAAACTTCTTCCAACAATGACAATCTAATCACTGAGTCTGAATAGCAACAGACTCCTATTATAGTCCTGAGCAATGCCAGGTAACTCCAATTTTCCCTGCCCCAGAAACCTTGTGTAAATTCTCAAGATGAGGGCTGATAAACTAGGAACAGACCAGAGCTCAGTTTTACCCTTCAAGTTTTTCCAGCAATTCCTTGTATACAATAGTAACAATCCTGCAAATGGCAAACCCACAGTAAATGCTGTCAGCAGACTCATGTGAAGGCTGAGAGAAGACATGTAGGAAGCCTATTTTTATATTTGGGGTACATCTAGAAGTATAGAAGTTCCATTACATTTTACCAGAAAGATGTACAAAACCTTTTATATCAATTTTAAAAAATGACCATCCACAAGCAATAAAATAATAACACCCGCTCCCACAATGGTGAGAGTCCCTGGCACAGCTGTGTTTGTCTGAGATCATGCTGCTCTACAGCCCTGCCTGAGCCAGAAATCTCTAGCCTAGAAGTGACCTAAGCATATGTTCTGCAACTGGAGAGGTATGTTTGTGTAGCACGTGCAGATATGCTTAGACTGGCTGTGATCTATCTAGCTGAGATAAGAACTGCTGGGAAGGTATGATATCATGGGGTTCAGTCTTGGCTAGCAAGCCAGGTGCATACCTGAGAACAGGCTGGCTGGTAGACACTGCACTGAAGTCACCATGTCACAGTGCCCACCAGAACCACTTAGGTTAAAGCTGCAAACCCATGCAGATACACTCTTGGAGATTTATTCCCAGTGAAAGCTAACACACTCAGCTAGTGTTTAGTATGTCCTTTTGAAAGAGGTTGGGAAGACTACCAAAAGTATAATTACACTAGAGAGAGAGTTGGAGACCTAATTAATCACACATTGACAAGATCCCTTATGCTGAGACATTTCACAGGGAGCATTGGGAGTGCCTTAAGTAACTTCCTCAGGTACATACTTTGGGAGTGAAGAATAAATTAGTAGGAAATTGGCTGGACACAAAGGAAATCTTGGAATGGAGTAGGAGGCTGGACCAAGCTCACTGAGACTGGTCTTTTTCTTCATTTTTAGAAAACATGGATTCGCTATTGGTATACCTGAAAGATCATTTGCATCATGACAGGAGTGAAAATGCTCTTGAGGATGCTTTTTTCATAACTGTGCCTCCAAAATTAGATACTAAATAATAATTTGACTTTCAAAGATAGTCAGCATTTGACAGCAATCTTTGATTTCTTGCCAGGAAGGGACTGATTCCACTAACACCCAACTATTGCACTTGCATAAGCATATCCATTAAGTTAAAAGGAATTCAGTGGATATACTCATACTGGTGAGTATCTTCATATTCTTGGAAGATATTCTTGTCCAGAGTAGATTCAAAGTTCCTCAATTTTCACAGGGCCTATAATGAGGGGTCTGACTTTAATTTCATTTTTTACATAAAGGTGCTTCCAAAGATCTCTCCTGCATTCAAGCCTGATTTGATTCCTTGTCTATTGGTTTAGTATAACTCTAAGAAATGACGCTCCTTTTAAAAATAACACAAAATCTCCTCTCCTTCTTTCATATTGCTGAACTTGGAAAAGCCTGAAAATTTGATGACTTTTCTCCAATGTTTGAACCGTTTTTTAGGAATAATGGGACTATAAAAAAGAAATCCTCTTGAAAATGCAGTTAAACTATCTATCAATCTGGAGCAACAACACCTCAAACCCAGTTTCAATTCTGGCTGCAGTAATAGAATTAAGCCTAACGCTTAACGTCCTGGCAGGACTTTACATCCTCTCTCCACCAGATAGTGCTGTTTCTCCACAGAGCTATGGAGGATGCACAGGCCAGGGAAAGGTCAGGGGCTGTCTGAGATTACGGCTGACTACAGCTTGTTCGTCCCTCCTTGCCGCTGCCACCGCCACTACCTGACACAGGGCAGGCACAGCCTAAAAGGGATTTGCGGGAGTAAAACCGTGCCTTGGGAGGCCGCTGTCTGCAGGTGACTGCGTGCTGGCGCTGCCATTGCTGCTATCCCTCATCAGTTTGATGTAGCCTCTTTCCTAAAGTAAGAATGAAAATAGAAGCTGATGCAATTAACCTGTGTTTTTATGATCTCTTGGGGGTCTTTTCCAGTTGAACAGCACACAGCAAGAGCAGCCCTGACACAAAGGCTGTTTGCTTTCAGAGTGCTGAACAAAGGGGCTTCTACCAGCAAAAGTTACTTCTGGAGAGTAGACAGACCACCTTAACCAGTCTTGAGTCTAGATACCCTCTAGACCCTCTGTGTATTAAAAAAACCCCAAACAACATAGGTGGGAAAATAGCTAAAATGTAATAAAACTTCAGGTCATGGTTTACTGTGCTGCTGCAGCCTTTGTAATGGAGTACAGAAATGCATCTGAAATACTTCTTACTGCCCTTCTGCAAGGGAAATACTGCAAGTGCTGCATCTTCCTCTCCAGACCTCTCTGTGCACAATAGAATAGCTTTTCCTCTTCAGCTCTTAGAGAACCAAATCCTTCCGTATGCACAGAAACCAAGCAGAAAAATATTAAAATACTTTCATTTATAGAAAATATTAAAAAACTTTTCAAGTGGAAAATAGTACTTGGAATGTTCTTTGCTTAGATGAACTTCCAAGGAGCATTGTAATGTTGCTCCATGTACCTGAGTTACTGGATTTTAGGAATTCTTTTCCAGGGTACATTGGTTAAGAACTGCTTAGTGATAAAAGTTCAGTCTTGACATAGACAAGCTTTTCTGAAATATAATTTTAAAAAACCAACCGAACAAAAAACCCCACCCAAATCTAAAATCAAATTAAAACTGTGCAAGATATTTGTATTTTTCTAAGCAGTATAAGGCTGGAGCTGTCTGATCCTAAGTGAGCTTGTAAATCCCTGTTCATGCAGGCAGACATTTATTCTTAGAAGAAATAATTTGTGAAACCAAACTTTAGCTTGCTTCAGTGTCTGGAAAAGTGCAGATGGCTCGAATTAGGGATCAGGGCCTAGCTAGGTATGCAGTAGACTGTATATGTAATTAGCCAAATATAAGGTCTATTTATTATTTTGTATGCTGTGTTAATAATGTCTGTATTTATTCAGACTTTCGTAATATGCATGTGTAATCTCAGAGAGATGCTAGGTCATTAAACTCACCATGGAGACTCTGTTTACCTACCTTGGGCAAACAGAATACATTCAGTTGTAGTTCTCTAAAAATAACCAGAAAAAAAATTAAACAGTGTATCAGTTTGGCTTTCATGTTTTCCAATAAGTATCTAAGGAAATGGAGCATACTATTTACATTGCCCTTATTGAGAAAGACCACAAAAATATCCAGACAAAAGATTTAATTATAGTGTTCTTTTCCACACACTAAATGTAAGACCATAGAGCTTAATATATAGTACTATATGCATCAGGTAGTGAATGGGGCTGGGAGGGAAGGAGCAGGTCCTTCTTGTACTTCTGGTGGGGCCTGCAAGTATGATATTTTACAAAGGTAACATGATAGATGTGTCACGGCTGCTGTGAGCCCAGGAAAGGCTGAATTGCAAAGGAAGACCTTTCCCATAATTGGCTCCATACCACAGCTTTGTATCAAATGATTCTGCTTGGAGATTGTCAAGATGATAATGAACATTAAGATTTTACTGTACTTCTATTTTGACTAGTAGACTAAGTGGCAACAGGCATCAGAAAGTCTGTCTTCCATTAACGCGAATGCTCTCATGACCCATTGGCTTCATTAGTACCCTATCTCCTATCTGGAAACTGCTCTGGAAGCACAGATACTGGAGCTGTTTCATTAGCTCCAAATATAACACCTGCCTCCTGAGCCATTATCTGCAGAAATCCATAATTATCTGTTCTTTCCTCTCCAGTCAGGAATATCAGGTCCAGATCAAGGACTGGGTGCTCATCTTTTATGTCCTTATTCAACTGGATCTAGGCAATCCAGCTTCTTTCTACTTTGGCTGATTCTTCGAAGCACCCCAGCTGCTCTCCTGAGTGCCAGGACCGATGCATTTTCTCTTGTGATATTACAGCGAACTGAAATCCCATCAAAGGGCAAAGTCCATCCATTTCCTGGTGACTTTCTCAACACAAGCACACACACACAAAGGCAAAATCAGTGGCTAAAAATAATTAAGGCAGCAATAATTTTCACCATGGGAAACCATCCAGATCCCGAGTACGTTTGTTCTGAGGAGGAGAAAGTCAGGCTGCATGCAGCCTCACGAGTATTTCATAGGGTATTTCATACCACGGTGATGAAAAATTACTGAAATCTTTCATGACGTGTAGATAACGTTCAAGAAAACAGTACGCACACCCTTTCAGAAGGTTTTGGGGTATTTTTTTTTTCCCTTTTCAGTACGCTTGCAGGGCAGTGGCGACCGCCGGCCTGCGGTCTGCAGCTCAGCGCCAGCCCGGGGCAGCGGGGAGGCGCCGCGGGTTGAGGTGGGGCAGGCACGGGCCAGGTGATCGCGGAGACAAAGGGGCTGGCAGTGCCCCACCGCCGCGGGGCGTCGGGCGGCCAACAGGCGGCTTCTGTCCCAGCCCAGGCAGCGCCTCCCGGCCGGGTTGGATCGAGCCGCGCCGGGCCGGGCGGGGCGGGCCCCGGGAGGCCGCTTCCCCTGGCGGCGCTCGGCATTTCCCGGCGCTCGCACACCGCGGGGAAACTCTTCCTCCGGCCCGGCCCGGCCCCCGCTGACGTAGCGCTGTCTGTGCCGCTGCCGCGGTGGGCGGGGGTGGCGGGGACGCGGGCCGGGGCTCGGCGCTGTCAGGCGGCGGGGCAGGGCGGGGGCGGCGGAGTTCGCTGCCCGTCAGGCGCGGGCAGAGGCGTCCCGGGGATCGCGGAGAGAAGGGCGAGGGGCGGGAAGCCCTGCGGGAAGGGGCGTCCGCCGGCACCGCGGCGCCAGAAGCGCCCGCCGCGGTGTGAGTGGTGGTCCGAGCAGGACCTTGGTGGTCAAGCACGTTAATAAAGGCGGTCGGGGAGGAAGGCGTCCGGGGGTGCCCTATCCACGTTTGGTTCATCACTTTATCCTGTGAGGAGGAGGAGGAGGAGGCGGAGGAGGAGGCGTGGGGCCGGGGCGGGCAGTGTCCCCGGCGGAAAGCCGCCCGGCGGGTGTGGAGGAGCGGCAAGCCCAGCCCGGGGAGCGCGACCCCCGCTGCGGTTCCCGACTGGTGGCGGCCGCGCTGCTCCCCCAACAGGCAAAACTTTCTACACTCAAACACACACAGAGACACACACGCGCGGCCGGGGCTGCCGCCGCCGCCGCTCGCTCGCCCCACACACACACACTGACGTCTTTTGCGCATTTCCTGCGCTGGAGCGAGCGGCGGAGCGGCACCGGCAGCGGGCGGGGGCTGCGCGGAGGGAGGCGGCCGGCGGCGGCCGAGGGGAGGCGGCGGGCGGGAGGCGGGCGGGGGGCGGCCGGCGGGAGGGAGGCGGGAGGGAGGCGGCGGCGGCGGCTCTGCCCATCGCCAGGGCGGCGGCCGCCCAGCCGGAGCCCGCCGAGACCCGCGCGGGCCGCTCCGCTGCCGGCGCCCCCCATGCGCGGGGGTCGCTCCGCTGGGTCCTCGGCCTTGGCGGCGGCGGAGCAGGAGGCGGCGGCGGCGCAGGACGGGCGGCTGCGGGCGGCGGCGCGGATGGAAGGTCCCCGGGTGGATGTTTGCTGAGCGGAGGCTGTGCAGTAGGCAGGGCTGGTGGGTCGGCCGGTGTTTCTGATCCGTGTGTGTGTGTGCGTGTGTGTGTGTGTATGCGTGTGTGTGTATTGTTGTGCGGCGCACGGGCAGGACTGGCGTGTGCGGGAGTCCGGGATCGCGGCTCTGCTTCCTCTGCGAGGACTGATCCAGGATTATGGTCAGGGTGAAGGGAGAAGGCTCTTGCTTACCCCCGGATTGATTATGCTCGGGTTTTGATAGCATTCGGGGGTTCCTGCAGCCGCGGCCGCCTCCCCCTCCCTGGCGGCCCCCCTCCCTTGTTTTCCGTTAGAAACACGGGCAAGAAAATAAATGTATTCACTGGGTGTCGCAAGAGCAAAGGCTAAATAATCAAAGGTAACAGCAGCAGCCAGGCGAAGGGACCCGCACCGTACCCTGCTCCCCCACCTCCCAGACCTGCCCTCCTATTTATTGGCGAGACCTCCCTCCCTCCCTCTCGGTGCGAGTGCGTTGAGCGAGTGTTTGATCCCGGGAAAAGTGCAGCTATCCAGCCATGGTGGTTTTCAATGGCTTGCTGAAAATCAAGATCTGCGAGGCGGTGAATCTGAAACCCACGGCGTGGTCTCTGAGGCATGCAGTGGGTCCCAGGCCACAGACCTTTTTGCTGGACCCTTACATCGCCCTCAATGTGGATGACTCCAGGATCGGGCAGACCTCGACCAAGCAAAAGACCAACAGTCCTGCTTGGAACGATGAATTTGTCACCGACGTTTGTAATGGCAGGAAGATAGAGATGGCTGTTTTCCATGATGCCCCCATCGGGTACGACGATTTTGTAGCTAACTGCACTATACAGTTTGAGGACTTGCTGCAGAACGGGAGCCGTCACTTCGAGGACTGGGTAAGTGTTCACGCTGTAGATACATACATGTACATGTGATTTTCAGTGGCATGGCTCTGGATGAAACATCTGTCTTGCAGAGCTAGGTTACCAAGGGCATGTAATGCCTCTGAAGGCTTTTCATTATTTCCACACTTTGTTTTACTGAGATAGTCATGGTTACTATATAACTAATGCATGTTATCTACAGGCCAGGCAGGAACGAAAAATATGCTGAATCTAAGTATGAGGTATGTAGTTACCTTGTAAGTTTCTGAAATTATGTGACATACATACAAATCTAGTTGTCTTACTGAGTCTGAAGAACCTGAACCCAATGCATCCACACCAAACAGTACCACAAAACCAAGATCCAGTGCTTAGATGAGTTTCATCATTTCAGGGTGAATACTCTTGGTTAGCCTGGCAAAGATGAACCTTAAAAATCCAGACCTGACCTCTGATACGAGACACCTCAGGGTCTTCCTGTCACTTGAGAGCTCACTGCATCAATACTGATGCTCCTCCTTCCTTCCTTCAGATGATCGACACCTCTCTGCGTAGATCTAACGCAATGCTTCTTCAAATGCTCAAGACTGATGAAAGGGTCCTAGTGGAATTTGGGCCCAACTAGAGAAATTCTGTTGTCTGTACACACAACGTGTCTTAGCAGCTTTCACAGCGTCTTTAAGACCCAGAGGCTAACGTGCCTCAGTGGGAGTACAAAAAAGCTGGAAAATCCTTGCTCTGACATCCTCAGGTAGTGTGATTTAACAGGGAGAAACCAATCAAACAATCAAGAAACAGGAAACGTGAATATGCACATTTCACATTTCTGCAGTTAAACTGTTAAATGGTGGATATCCTTTAAATGAGATGTGTGATAAAACAATAGTAGCTATCATCTCATTTTCAGTGTGCCCTGCTCAACCAGCCATCTGAAATTATATATGCTCATCTTTTTATGTACTTATTTTTCATGGTCAAGGATACTAGCTAGTAGGTTTTTGGCAAACGCACAAAGAACCCAGGACCAAAGAAAAAATAGCTAGGGTTAATAGGTCTGAGTTTTATGTATTCTTTGGGGCTTCTTTGTTTAATGCAGTTATGTAGAGATGGGGAAATGATGAAAGGGCATGAAAGTATTAGTCTCTATGCTGATTAGGAGCTGATCAACTTTGCTGTTAAAACTTTTATGTTTACAACTTTAAAATATTTTTCATTTTTGCTGCCTATGTGTTGCATTGTGATAATCGGGGTCTAGATTATTCTGATGCTCTATAAAAGCTACACATTAGTAAGCTCAAATGGTAAAAGTGGGTGATAGAAGGAGAAAAAATAGCTATAACAGGAAAAGACAAATGCAGCAATATTGCAGATGTCTTTTACCTGTATTGAATGATAATCAAGTTGGGACTCTCCTGAAATCGAGTGAGGTTTCATCTTTGAGACTAGTGGTATGAGGATATCTGCACAGATTTTTAGTGAAAGAATAATAATTTTGTATGTTCTTTTTGTGCATGGTACATGTTGTGAGTTTGTCACCAAATCTGGAAGAACCTTGCAGATTCCAGATGCCAAGTTTGAATTTTGGTGAGACTGGGGTGCATCCTGGCTCTGATATTTAAGGTGAACTCAAATGTCTGAACAGATTCCCTAGATACATAGTGGAATTTAACAGGTTGAGGTCCATTGTAAACAGGATCTGTGAGGAACTAGATAGCTGAATCAGATAAATGCTGGCTTTTATTGCATCAGGATTCATTGCTGTCCAGCATTCAGTGGGTGGGAGGAGACGAGGGAGTGACTACGCTTGTTGTCTGTTGATGTGACAGAATCGAGGACATGGCAGTGGATCATAACTGGTCAGCTCAATATAATGCAGCTTCTGAAACATCACTTACCTTGGTTTGTACTGCTAATCCTTGCCACTAGGATTGTGTGCATGTACTACGAAGACAGCATACACCTCCCCCCTGTATCACAGTTAGATGGGGGGTAGAAGTTAAGTGTTTATGGGATTGTGCTTTACCCTTTCCAAAATCTTCCTTTTTACTGAGTGTGTCACTGTAATTCTGAGTGTGTTTATTGGATTAATAGATAGGGACTTCACAGAACTGGCTCTTACAAAATCACACTGGTTTTGGGTATTTTTTCATTGAGTTACAAGAAGACCGGTGGCCATGACATCTCTATAGAGTCCATACTGAAGTAAATCGATTTATTGGTATCTTCTCATCAGTGTCTGGAGTCTGTATTAAAACCTGAAAAAGAGGTTGTCTGCAAATTGAATGAGTTTCACACTACAAGGAAAATGCACATGGCCTAAACCAACATTAGGCTAAGACTGCTGGTATGATACAGTCAGTTTTTTCTGTATAATAAGAGGACTAGTTCCTTCATTTCACTTTTGGCATTTAAGGCAGGTATTTTTGTAGTACTCTCCCTGAACTCTGTAACAAGCAAATTAAAACCAGCAATCACAGTAACCCATTCTTCTTTACTACCTGAAATATCAAATAAATGCAACCTACACACTTGAAACACACTTGAAGACCATCAAGTCTTTTCATGCCATTCTGAGGGTTTCCCTTTAAGCAGTCCTGAAAGTTGGAACTGGGTACCAAGTACTTGCTGAGTGTGATTGGAGCAATTACACTGCTGCCCCTCCTTACCTTCAGTATGATGCAACAATTATTGCAGGACTGGACAGTCACTATTAAAAGAGGGTTGAGAAAATGTCTTGTAAAGGTCTTGTAAACATATTAAGCTTTAATGCTTTTGATCTCATATAGTACTGCATGGGGTTTTTTAAGGAAATTTCAGAATTTGTTTTATAATATCTGCACTAGGGTCAAGGTTATGTTTCTAGGTTTCTAGGTTCTTGTCAGAAGTCCAAAATGCAAAAAAAGATTCACAAAAATAAAATTAAAAAAAGTTTTGGGGTTTTTTCCCCCTCAGAGGAAACTGTTTCTCATTTTAGCCAGCTCACCAAATTTGATTGACTTTTGCCGTTGTTCAAATCCTTATATTTTTTCTCATACAATTTTTTAGGAAAATACTGGATATTTTTCTCACTCTTAGGCCTGTGCTATATACGGATGTCATGGTTACAGTGGAAACACTAATGATAAACAAGTACAAAGCTTGAAATCACGATAATGTCTACTATATTAATACAAGTCAGATAGATATGCAAAATCCTGGTTCCTTTCATCTACAGAGTGTTCAGCAGTTGCATTTAACCGTATGATACATATACTCCCTGAATATATATTTTTTTTTAATTATTCAAAGTTGTGGTGTGAAACAGTGATTCGGAGTTTACTGGATGAAAGCATTTAAACAAAATACATAGTTTTGTGGCCTTTTGGTAAGATCAATAGAAAACACTTGTTTAGGTTTCTAAAATAAGTATAGTGACAATTAAAAAGATGGCTGCTTTGCCAGTAGTGCATCAATACAGACATAGCACAGTAAAAGTGTCAGTTTTGCAGATTTTTTTAGTCATGGTTACACTGCACTTTTAGAAAGCTTTGGATTTATGACATTTCAGGCTTTTTGTAAGCACAGAAAATGTCATACAGAATGGCACCGAGTATTCAAGAGGATGCTGGTGAAGTTACTCTTTGAAAAACAAAAAATACAGAACAATAAACAACTTGCAAGTTCTGATTGAAAAACAAACCAGCAACTTGACAGCTCTGGCTATATTTTTTTGAGTTAGATAATTCAGGTAATAATAAAGTATGTTTTTATCTAGCTTTCTTACATGTGGCATATGTAAGTGATTCACTTGAGTTGGCATTGCAGCTACATTTTAATCAGTGGAATTGAGATCAGGAAGGAAAATTCCATTGATATTTAGCCCTGTGGTTCCACTCCTTCAAATTATCATGATCAATGTTTACGTGTGTGGATGATTGGTAGTATGGGTTCTGAGTTCAAGTCCACTTTCCAGAGTTGATGACAGATGAAATCAGCATGATTGGACCTATGCCAAAGACTCCATCTAAGGGTCTTAGCCATTAGCCTGGCAGTACATGAGAAAAGCTATTGAGCTGTCCTAAGAAATCCTTTTGCTGGCTGAGTAGCAGAACTCACTAAATCATTGAGAACATCAGAACATTTAACAAGAAAAGCCTCTATTTCCAATGAAAATAATTTACAGCTATATTTAGGTTAATGAAAGAGATTTAATTTTCTGCTGTCTTAAAAAAAAAACCCCTTATGCTGTCAGGAAAAAAAAAACCAACATATATTGTAGTGAGATTTTCTTTGCTAAAATATCTTCCATACTATTTTTCTTCTTTCAGTGCAGCTTCTTCAGATCTAAATTTAAAACATTATACTTTTTTAAAAGCATCCTTTCATATTTCTGTTTTGCCAATGTGAAGTTAGTTTTGCAACTGTGCCACTATTGCATAAAGCAAGTTTATTATGAATTAATCTAATATCTCAGTAGCAAGTGGATGATGAGTTATAGGAACTGGCATGGGGAAGAAGTTGCAGTCTATACAGTTAAACACCTAGGTTATCTGAGCTCTAAATGTCACCTGAAAGGCAGCAGCAGGGGAGGAATTAAAGCTCTTGAGAGTCCTTGGTCCTGTGAGCTGTCCACGGATGTGAGAAGTAGAACTCTCTCTTTCCAGTGCCTCTAATCTGAATGAAATGGAAAGCCTACTCAGGTGCTTTTTTCCCCCCCCCTTCTTTTAATGCCATTTCTGTTGTTGGAATGGGAACTCCTTTCAGCCAGCAGGTGATCTGTTGTAGCTGGCAGACAGAGAATGGAATTGTCATCATTGTAGTGCAGGTCACCCTGTGCGTTCACCTCTGCTTGTGCCGTGCACTGCTAAGGGCTGGCACTGGGCTGGCAGAAAGTGACTGTAGCGTATTTTCATTTTTATTTTCATCTGCTGACTGAATTTATTTGTGCTGGTGGTGTTGAAAGGCCTAGGATTTCACTTGCAAAAACTTCAGATCTCATCTAAACAGTTCATGGGCTGCTGAAAAGCTGTTATCGGAACCATATTTGTGGAGATGAAAGGGAAATTGCTGGGGTCTTGTTTGAGAGGTTTCTGCATGACAAGGAGGTTATGGAGCAAGATCTGTCAGGCTTGTGGGGCAAGGCTGAGAGCTATGGGGCTCAGCAGGGTTTCACAGGGACTCTCTCATTCTGAGGGTAAGTGATTGTCAAGAGGAGCTGAGAGATGTTGGAGAGAACTTTGTACAGATAGGGGTCTTCCTTGCCTTCTCCCACAGTCTGTCTCCCTCCTGTTCCTTCTCTCTTCCCTCTCTGCTGGGGATGTGGTACAGTCACACAGAGCTCACCCACTGTCTTGTATCAGTCCCTTTCTACAGCTGCATAAATCTACTCCTACTCCCTGCTAGAAATGTTCTTTCCTAACAGCTCCTGCTTACCTGCAGTGCTTCCCAGTCTGCTGAGAAGCAACAGAGGGGGAAAATGCTGCCTCTGCTGTTGTTACTGCAGGGAGAGAGAAAGGGCAGTGTGGGGAAAGGAAGAGATGAGGCATGGGGAGAAACCTGGGGGAGGGTAATGAATAGTTGCTGCCGCAGCGCGTACTCCAGCTGCCCTTTTGGCAGCAGCAGAAAGCTGCACGTGTAGGAGACAGGGCTGAGCTGGCATAGGCAAATCGGCTGGTTGGAGGCCGTATGGTGATCACTGACCCACTTTGGGGTTTTTTGGCCTGCTTTGCTGAGTATATAGCTTTTGAAGTCTCACTTCAGATGTGAAAAAATATTGCTCAGGGCATGAAAAGTGTGTAGTGGAGCATGCATTTCACTTAACACTGAATTATCATATCTGTAGGACAGGAGTTGAGCCCACCACTGATCAGAATCTCACTTTATTGTTGCTAATACCAAATACTGATACAAAGTTCCACATAGTGAAAATAACTCTACTGAACTCCGTAGAAAGTATTTGTTAGACAAAAGTTACAGTAGCAGAGTCCAGTTCATAGGTACTAGCTCAAATCTAGACTTTTACGAAATGTCCAAGTGGAGTGAAAACAGTTCCTGCATGTCCTTCTTGTGCCAGTTTTAATACAGTGCATGTCATTATTCCAGCTTAGGTGGTTCCATAGATACTGTGCAGAATTTCATGGGTCTGAGTAAACTGCTGATCCCTCTGGGTTCACTGGACATCATCCAGGCCAGTTTAAATTATTCCCTCAATAGGGTCCTGTGCTCCAAAGGAAAACCAAGAATAAATAACAGTTAACAACATCCTTTACTTGTGTTTTTTTTTTTTTTCTTACTGATTTATTCTTCTTCTGCAAATCTTGCATATGTAAGTCTGGTTTCTGCTCTCTAGCATAAAACTGAATTTCTGTCTTCCATGTCCAGAATTCTTTAAATATTGCCAAAATGAGGATTTGATTTAAGTTGGAATTGTAGAACTTGGCAACTAAATGTGATTTGTTTTCACTCTGTAAATAACTTTCATTTAAATGAACTTTTTGGTGATTTTCAGGTTTTGAACGGAGACTGTGAATACAGTTTTAAAACATTGAATACAGGAACTTTTTGGCTTGAATTGGCTGGTTGAATTCTGCTTTACCCAATCCTATTTTAATCTCCTTTCCCCCACCCCAACTATTATCTTGTAAGAGAAAGACATCTGCAGTTCATGGTAAGAGAGGGTTTGGGAACAATAGAGCACGCAAGTAATGGGATATTTGTGGTAAGAGAGGACTGAGAAGAGACTTTTCCTCCATCCACATGGAAAGGTAAGGCTGGAAGTATTTGGATATGGAATAAGATCAGAAGTCCATAGACAGCCTGTAAAACTGACGGTTTGGGCTGGGGAGGATCGAACAAACCTTTTTGCTAAGCTGGCCAGAGCAAGGCCTGAAGAATGGGGTATTTTGAGTCATGCAAATTGTAGAAGTTACAGGGGTTTCAACCATTTGGGGGGAAAGTGGTAACTACAGAAGGGTGACAAAAAGTTTTAACCTTGTGTTTGTGAGTACTTTCCTGTTTGGCAGGCAATCACTAGACAATATAAAAAGTACATTCAGTAATATTAATATGAAACTGCAACTGTAAAGCTAATAAGCCATTCTAGAGATTGGGTAACTTTCATGGCAGTTATGTACTTTGCACTACATTTTAGTAAAGAAAATGCAAATGAATATGGTGCGAGAACATCTGCAGAATTCTTATCTATTCTGATCATTATTCAGCCAGTTGCTTGAATTGCTAGTAAAGTTGATTTCTGAGTGTCCTTTCACTTGCATTCCTCCAAGAGTTAAAAATGTCAATGATATTGAAGTATAATTGCTGTAATTTAACAGAAGTTACAGAAGCCAGGATTTCACATATTTCTGAATAGCACAGCTAAGAAACCTAGAGACATTGGCATGTTCCCATTAAATGTAACAGCAGTTTTAATGTTTGTTTTGTTGGAAGCAGTGTTAGAGAAATGCTACACAGTTCTAAGAGTTTTTTTTCCCCTCTGAATTCTTTAGGGCTTGAATTGTTGAGGAACATAAATAATGTCAGACCATAGCTTTTAAAATTAAAAAAAGCAAAGTTTGATTCATCGGAGGCTTGCAGGCAGCCATTTCTGCCTTATATCAGCTAACTTGAGTTGATTTGATTGTTCCAGACAATAGAATCATTTTGCTTGTTTCTGGTGTCCTGCTGGGCAATTTCATCACAGGCAGGAACAAAAAAGCATGAATAATGGCTAGATATTACCAAATAAATTTAATGTCTACATTGTTTGAACAGCAAGCCCCCTTGGTATCTCTGTATCTTACATGAAGACTAGGGAAATGTACTACTTAATGTTTCCAGCTTAGTATCTTTCAGTACTTGAGAGTTATAAATAAGTTACAGGCCTCTTATTATGGGGATTTCTTATGCATTTAGAACTCTCCATTCTTCAATACATTGGCCTTTTTTATATCATTAAAAGATAGATGGCTTTGACAATGTTAATATTTATAAGTATATTTAGAGTGTGATGTGGTAGCAATGCTGCAGATAAAATGGTGGTGGAAAGATGAAGGGAAGACTAAGGAATCCTCTGCATAGGTGATGAGGAAATGGCTGGAATTGCTTTGCTTTGTTTCACAGATTAAAAGCCAGCAAGACAGTAGTGCCCTTCCCTGTTTTCCTTCAGTTTCCTCTTTATCATCTGTTCTGTCTTTATGCTGCCAATTCTCTGTCTTTCTTTATCTGTTCTGGCTTTAAGATGGTCAAGAATAGTGCATAAGAGTTTGATGTTGGCAGTGCTAGCAGGCTATGTGAAAGAAATGTCCTGCTATAGATCTCTACAGAGATCTATTCCAAGTACAGTTTTCTTGCTGGGACCGTATTTACTCATTGCATAAGTCTCTCTGGCATCTGTCAACCTCCCTTTATTTCAAGGTGAGATTGATCCATGGCCTTAGAAAGTGATGTCTAAGAATGTATTGGAAAAGGGAAGGCTTAAAGTCATTCATGCTGCATCCACTTTGTTTTCTCTCTCTTACATGGTTCCTTTTGGAGTTACTGAGGAATCTTTTTGCTTTTCTTTTCCTCTGAGTTTCATTGTCTTTTCTTTCCTTGTGACCCCATAGTGCCTTGGCACCTCTTGAACATTTGACCTCCTGGCCCACTTTTCTCCTTAATCCACCACTATCACCTTGCCCTCAAGTCCCAGCTGCTGTAACTTTTCCTTCATTTTCCATGTCATTACTTCCCTTATATCCATACTGCCATTATTCCCAGCAGTCCAACTCCTTCCCCTTTTTTGTCACTCTGGTAGACCAGTAAGATCCTCGTGTCAGTAGGACTCAGAAGCATCCCAGTGTCTGAGGCTCTGTGGCATTTGCCCAGCTGTGCTGCTCAGCAAGCAGCAGGGAACTGATCATACTCATGGCTGTTGGAGTGGCTGTTTCAGTCAGGAAGGAGTGATGCACCGAGTTTCCAGTTAGTTATACTACTGAAGTGTTTGAAGGAATAAATGTAATATGTAGGTTTGAACTTCAGGCAAAAATGCTCCAGTTTTAGCAGACTTAGTGGGGTGTTGTAGGAACATGATCTATCCCTGAAAACTGGACTCTCCCAAGCAGTGGGAACACTATTAAAAATTTTTAGTTGGTACTGACTGTTGGGATTTTCAGGGACTCCTAATCACAGAAAATACCTACGAATGTTTGGTAATTTTTTTTCAATTTAATGTGAAATGGGGGTTTCTGTCTTCAAAAAATTCCAGTCCAAGCACAAATCAAAAAGGCAGACTGGGGAAGCCAAGAGAAATATTAGGAAAACACTTACCAGTGTGAAAGGTTGCAATGATAGTTGAGCAGCCTATCAGCTCAGCTTTGCTTGGTGTCCCTAACTCAAAATATCAAGGGGAGAGACAATAGTGGAAATTTTGCTAGGGTTATTTGGAGTTCCTGATGCTTTGCAAAATGTGGTGTTTCTCTTCAAGAAGTTGATGTGCTTAGATGGACAGCCCACATGATCTAGTCCATGATTCCCAAACTTTTAGTTGTTTCTTAGTGTCCCATATAGCTTCAAGAATGCCCAGTTTGAGGGAACTACAGGATTTTTCTGTATAATTCAATGAAAGCTGGTATAGTATTATTACATTCGAGCTTTTTTCTGTAGTGATAGGTGGGTTAGACCACTAAGAGTACAATAATGAATTGGATATGTTATATAGGGGTAATAGTATGTTCTGATGTCACTGGGCTGAGATAAGCTATGTAAAGTTTTATCTCACTCCTTTACTCTTCCTGCTAGCAATTTCTCAGAGCCCTGCCAAGCCTCTGAAAGGAAGAAAGAACAAAGAAGAATTTTATTAACACCTCATGCCTATTTTCTAGAAGTGTTATCCATTGAATCAGAAGCAAGTGTCTGGGCTTTTCACCTAAAAAGCAGAACCTTGAGCTTCTTTCTGAGAACCCTTTGGCAGTACTTTATGCATTTGGCAATACTTTATGTGTGTATTTGTGCGTGTGTATTTATATATTGGTAGATATATAGATACATTATATAACTATATTATAAGTTATATATCTATATCTACATGTAGCTTTAAAAACAATATTAGTTTAGTAGTTGTATTTGGGAGGTAAATTTGCATATGCATTTTTATACAGCTGGGTGAAAGGTTTTAAAATTCAAGTTCAGCTAAGCTTACTTTGAACAATTCTGAGGAGCAGCTCAGACACTACGACCTAGACAAGCTCCTGTAATCTCTTTAGGTGCTCTTTTCTTGCCAGTCCCTGCTCATTCTTCTCTGCTTTGCCCATTAGTTGCAAGTGGCCTTGGGGGTAATGTTACCTTCTAGGATATATCATTTAGCAGAAATGTCAGGGTCATGATTCTTCTTTGAAGGGTATTCACTTTACTATAGTGGTATGGTAACAAAAATAGATGAGGAGCAATTGACCTAAGTTCATCACAGTCCAGAACAGTGCAAAAACCCCAGAAACTTTGTTGTGTTGGTTTTGTTGATAAGTAGATGTGTGAGTAAGCAAAATCAATATGCCTAAAACAAACATACAAAAATTGGAAGTTTGTAGTGAGTGCTGGGCATTAATGACTGGAGGACAGACAGAGATAAGTTGTCTTGTGCACAGATTCAAAGCTGATGTTCCTATATTGATTTTAATGGGTAGCTCTTTGAGTGGTGTTTTCTGTTGCTGAAACTATTGAGAGTATGTGTATCATTTAGTTGCATACATACTGATTCCTCTGTGCTCCCAGCTAGTTACATCACCCTCAATTGCATTCCTTCTGTGTTCAATATTGAACTTTGTGTATTTCTCTGAATTGAGATCTACTGCAAATTTTTCAGCAATGTGGAAATTACATGAAGAATTTAGGCTCCTGATTCAGCAGCCTTTTGAAAGTGTTATCTAGCTGTCTTTTCCTGAGTGGCTGTATCTGTTGTCATAGAATCACAGAATCTGCTGAGTTGGAAGGGACCCATCAGGATAACTGAGTTCAACTCCTGGCCCTGCCCAGGTCACCCAAGAATCACCATGTGCCCGAGAGCCTTGGTGCTGTGACCACTCTGGAGAGCCTGTTCCAATGCCCAACCACCCTCTGAGTAAAAACCCCAGTCAACACAGCTTCTAAACTGTGTGCAAATGCATTTGTGAGTACATTGTGAACTGCTGGTAAATGTGTTTGGTCAGAAGTGTCAGTTCTGACCATCAAGCCTTCTCTTCAGTTTGGTAATATGTGTTGTTTTGGAAGTGGTTTTGTTGAGGGCATTTTTAAAATTAAGAAAAAGCTCCAAAACCTTAACATTTTTTTTTTGTTTTGGCTGACACTTCATTAAAAAACTATAGTAAATAACTGGATATTTGAACAAATTAAATGAAACTGATCTCTAGTCTTGTTTGAATGTACTCTGGACATCAAACTGACAATCATGTGACAAACATGTAACAAACATGTTAAATTTGGTTTAAAATATGTGCATTCTCCAGCAAAGAACTGTTTTGCTGTAACAGTGTTATTAATACCATAAAGCTTTCAAAACCATTAGTGCATTCTGAAGTTTATACTTTTAAAAAATCAGGTTTAAAATCAAATGGGAAGCGTGAGAATGTCATTTTGTCTTTCAGGCTGTTCCTGGAACACTGAGGTTAAAAAAAACCCTTTGACTGAAAAGGAAGGGAGGCAGAGTGAGAAGTGGGGGCACCTCTGGTGAAGCCTTTTCTCCCTGCAGCAGTCTCCTTGCTGTACTATATGGGCTTCTCCTCTGTGGGACCTGGACATAATTGTGGCAGTGATCAGTAAGACAAATTACAGGCCAAATGTTTTGTAGAATTGCCAAAAAGTTTGCAGCTCTTCCAGCAACTGTGAATCAGCCCTGCACTCTCTTTGTAGACTCACAAGCAAAATCTGCTTCCCAGCAGCAGTGTGCTGCTCTGCAGAACCCCTCCATTGTGAGATTTATGCACGGTTAATGAACTTTGCGATGCAAAAAATGTGAAGTCTTGGAGACATTTTATGCAGCTATGAAAATGTACTTGATGCTAGTGCTATCCCAGTGAGACAGGAGTGAAGTGCTGAGACCTTGTCAGAGCATGGATGCGTACATGCTGGCAGTGTGGCAGTTTTGAGTGTAGGAGTTATTAGTTTCTCTTTGATAACATGAGGTTGTGCAGAAACAGAAAGTTCACAGTTTCTTCCTTCAGGAGTTTATGATGTAAAATAAGAAAAACAATCACACTTTTGGTGTGCAACCTGTGTATCAAGCTGGATGTGGCTTGCAAAAGCCCTGGAAAATGTGTAGCAAAATAAAAACCTATACTTTACAGGACAGAAGTATGCAAAAGAAATAAATTATGTGTTATGGTAACTTTTAAAAAATGTATTTGATGGCCCTTGGGGAAGCAATAGTTGTCTAACTGAGGAGTTAAGGGAGACTGTTTTTATTCACATGAGTCAGCAGACAAAGAGGCTGAAGCTTGTGTGCCAGACCAAGGAACATGTAAATATGACAGATGGTCAACAAAGTGAAGCCACTTTGTAATAGAGCAGTTTGTACAAATAAGGGAGATCTTTTTTGCAGCAGGCTTTATTTAACTAAAAGTTTCAAAATACAAACAGATCAACAAAAAAATAGACATCATCAGTATTGCTTGGTTTTCCTTAGTGTTTCTGGTAACAGGTGGGGTTCGTGAATTAATTTTTACAGTACACAACATATTTCTGATCCTGATTACATTATTTTCTGAAATTTACGTGAGCTGTGAGATAATGTGTAATAACTTCATTATAATTTTGCATGCTGTGAACTGGTCATGCAAGTTTTTACATACTTAGTTGTCCTGCATCTGCCTGTGATATAGCATGTTATCTCCTTTTTCTTCTGTAATTATTGCCTTTATTTCCATTCACATAATTCCTTCAAACAAATTAGCATGTCAGTAATAGAAATGATGGGACAAACCTTCACTCATAATTCAGGTATAAAACCTTCTTATAAAATGAATAATCCAGCCTTTTATATCAGTGGTTCCAGAAGAGGCCTTTGTCTGCTACGTAGATCTGTCTGTCTCAGGTTGTAATGAAACTCATTAGCAAAATAATCTGAGTCTGGAGAATCTTGAGTATCGTCATCTTCACAGCATTCCTGAGAGGAAGTGTAATGGATGAAGATTTCTCCATGTTGCCCAGAAGTATGGCACAAGCATTGTGGTTTTAATCTCACAATTTTGCAGTGGAAGTATCAGTTTCATTTTTACAGTGGGGAGACAGGGTCTGAGATCTAGACTAGTGAAATAAGGTTTCTGCCTGATACCTTCTAGAGATACCTCTTTCTGTCCTAAAGCTTCTCCTTCATCTGACAATCTCTCCTTTTACTTTTGTAAAAGAAGGATCCTCACCATTACATTTCTATTTCCTTCTTGTAGCTTACCTTTTGTAGGCTAATGGATTTATGGTTTGATTGGAAGGGTTTTTTTTTTCTGTTTCAATTCTCCAACCACTTTATTATGAGGATGCTTTCCTTCAGTTGTAGTAAGCAAACAGGAATGCATGGCGTCTGTTTTGCCGCCTTCTTGATGCTATTGCTTTTTCTCTAGAGGTGTGGATCTATAAAACCAGGCTTCTAGACTGTCAAAGTAGAGACAGTAGTTGGAAGCTGAGCTGCTCCTCTGGGTGGCTACTTGAGGGCAGCACCAGCTTTACTGTTTAAGTGAAAAAAAATCAGCGCTGAGGGTTATCCCATGGGCATGTACTCAGAAAGTCCCTGGTATTGAGCCTACCTGTATATAAATATTTATAAGCTGTCAAAGGGCTGGAAGAGTTGGATGTGCAAATCCCTCTGAAATGTAGAACAGATTGTTTTGAAAGGTTTGAAACTTCGAAAGTTGCCATCCTAACTTTTAATTTTGTATATTCTTATAGCCCCATAACTGCAGTTAATATTGTATAAGATAAGAGTGGACAAAATGTAAGTCAAAGTTTTTGTTGTTTGATTGTTCATGTGCTAACTTTGGAGGAAAGGGGACTTCCATTTGAGTCAATTGTTTGAAGGAAACAGAACATTTAATTTTACATTTTTAGGGTCTTGTCTCTGTTACTAAGAGTGGAAAGACTTAGGATCCTCCAGCTGGAGTGGTGTGAAGAGGGAGTAAGTACAGCTGGTGTGTGCTGTGGAGCAGCTGTGCAGTGCAGCAAAGCCTGATAGCCCAACACCTGAGTGTGTTTATAAAACAGATGCAGAGAGATTATGTTGGTGTTGCCTGCCTGGCAGACTGCTAGCCTGTGGTTTACACAAGTCTGTCCCTGGTTTGGAAAAAGCCACATATTCACTACACCGGATGTGCTGACATGGCTTGGGGTTAACATGTTGCACTTCAGGACTCACTCCAGTTGGGAAAACTTTGGAGCAGATTATAGCAACTGGGGCTTCATGAATTTTAGAAAGAGAGATTCTGGGGAAATTATAAGGGGGTTTTTATTTAGCTGCTTGTTGGTTTGCAAAATTATTCATTATTTAGTGTGTTTGGAGCTCAAATGAAGTGGGAGAAGGACACAACATACCCATTACCATTCTTTCACAGTGAAGAAGGAGCTTTCTCTTTGGTTTCCTGATATTGTGTATAGTATTGCCCTCCCTGATCAGTATAAATTGAACATCTAGAGTTGTAAGTGTAGTAAAGCTTTTTACTTATGTTTCTTTCATCCAAAAGGTACTGTGCAGATGCTACAGAAAATGTGTTGAAAGGTGAATTGCTAAGGTCCATCATCCTAAAGGTAGTGAGTGATGGGAAAATCAATTATGTGATATTACATGAAACTGAAGGCATTGGTGTGCAAAGGTGTTGAATTTAAGGCTTCAGTTACTTCCAGTTTTCATCTGTTTAGGAGAATGTCCTTTTACTTACAACTTACACATGTCTCTATGGCTATCCAGAATGTAATATTGACTTTGCAGTACACTGCTCAGTGATTTACAGGAAGAAACCAGTGCCCTTAAAATATTCTGATGGATTTGCTTCATCTTTCAAATGTATGTGGCTCATGAACATCAATTAGAATAGCAGCTTAAGGGAGTATGTTAATGCTTTATTTCATACTGGAGGCTTATAATACTGGGACACCTTTTACCTCAGAGAAGCTATGATTTTCTTTCTTTAGGCAAATGTGAAAAGACATGGTGCCTAAATACGACCAGTTCTCTTCAGGTTCTTCCAGTGTCACAGATTTACCTTCCTGGATAAGTAACGTTGGTTAAGGATAAACTTTGCCATTACAGAATGTTTTGAATACATCCTGGAATTGAATGAATACTAGATGAATAAAAAATTGCTTATTAATATTGTTTGCAGGTCCACTGTACAATGTGAGACCCTATCAGTCATCACCACTTCAGTATGAAGTTAATGTTTGTGTCCTCACTTCTTAAAGTATGAATCTATTATGTTAGATGTTCATCTCAAGGCTGTAGCACAGCACAAAAGAGAACATATGGGAGGGGTACCCAGCCATCCTGGAAGTATCCCTGCTTACAAATTGGATTCCTGGTAAGAGCTGAAATCAAAGAACTCAGCTAGGTGATTCCTTTGTGTCTCAAAATGCATTTGTCCTGAAGCTCAGAGCTCATGTCCCAGAGCTTGGATTTTCAATCCACAGGCTCTATCTTCTTTTCTTTTAACCCTGTTATTCTAAGGGATACTACTTTTCCAGTTCCACTTCCCTCTTGTACCTTCTTCTCCCAGTGGTACTTTTAATCCCTGATTCATTGGTTGCTGATAGCAGCTCCTCAGTTGAGAAGTACCTCACTTCTGCTTTTAGCAGAATTAAAAAATTGTGGTGACAGGCTGCATTTGCCAAATCTCCTAGCTGGAATAAAAAAAAAAAAAAAAGGTTTTGGCTCAGAATAACTGAATAACTGGCATAAATGGAGGTGCAAAGGATGAAATAATTCATCTTTATTTATTTGGGTGTATATGTCCAACTCATTTGGTGGTTTTTTTTCCAGTTAGGAATCTAGTAAAGAAGATACCATTCTCTAACACCTGTGTATTCACTTGTTCCCTTTTTTCCCCTGGAGAAAGTGAGACTAGTAGCAGCTTTAGTTACAGTTAACATATTTAATCATTGGAAGGCTTAATTTGAAGACCTACTTTGTTATGCTGTGTTTCCCAGTGGCTCCATCCACTTGTGAGACAGGAATAATGGCTAAAACACATTAAGGCAGTGAATATGTGTCATAGGAAGAGGTTAAGTTGGTTGGAAGTTGTTGGGCAGCCTCCATTTAGGGTTGTTTGAAACATAATTGTGTGACAGCAGATACAGGAACAAAATATGTTACTGAGAAAAAACAAAAGCAAATTCAGTCAGGTATTTCAAGGCCAAGGAAACTCAGTTGAGTTATTACTGGCTCCTATTAACATGCCTGAAAAAAATAATGTTCTCTGCTTCAGCTGGGTGGCCCTCAGAAAGGGGAGAGATTCTTTCCTGCCTTTTGAAATCATCAAAGAATATGAGAGTAATCATTTCCAAAGTTATCTCTATGTCGGAAAACCTCACTGTTCAGGATAGGCCAGGGTAAACAAAGGAGAAATAGGAAGTGACTTTCAAAAGTATGGATTTGAACCTGTGAGGTGCTGAGTGTCTTCAGTGAAATGCTGAGCTTGCCTGATTTCCAGTAAGTTTATGGCTCTTGGTTCCTGACAGGATCAGGTCCTAAGATTAGATCTACCCTCTGAAGTAAAATTAGGTTACTGCTGTCAGCCTTTTTTGACTGCCAATAGTGCTTGCAGTGCCTATCATCAGTGCTCTATATGTACACAGACATGTACAGTACTTCATCTGCAGGGACTGTATCACTTTCACATTTTCATTGTTTGTCTGCTGTACTAATTAGAACTCTGATATGAAAATGAGGCATCAAGAGGATGAAGCAAGATACCAGATGCTTACTGACAAAAGGAAGATCCTTCTTCAATTTTACTGTCATGCTTAGGAGCATTTTTACATGTTTTTTCCCTTATGTAGAGTAAAATAACACCAAATTTGTGTAGTACTTTTCATCAGTAGATTCCTAAGTGGATATCAATTTGATGAATGTATTGAATACGCAATCAAGACCTTTGGGTAAAGAAGCATGTACTGGTGTAATTCTTCACTTTCACACAAATTGCAAAACCCTTCACATTTAGCTTTTTTGACTTTCATTGGAGCCATTCATGTTGCTTGGGCATCTCAGTACACCATGTTGTGCATGGAGATTGAGAGGTTGTAAAGGATGTTTGGACTAGATTCCTCCTCTCCCACTGGTGCATACTTTACTGTCCCTATGAGGTTAATGTGCTACCAATGACTGCAGTCATTGCTGGCATTATTTGAACTGAGGGTGGGTATAATGAGACTTCACTGCTAGTCATGCTTAAGGGGAAAACCATTTCTTCACAGTAGATTTTAGAAGTTATACAAGGAAATCTATATGCCCTAAGCATGAACTGAGAAATGTACATACAGTAGTCAGACTGATTCAGTCCTCTCATAATTTGTTGCTCTTCTGCTTAGAAAATGGCTAAAATTTTTGCATCTGGTTATTGCAGCATGTAGAAATACAAATCTTATCTGAAACAATACTGATGTTTTTCACAGTATGACAGATATGAGGGGTAGTTTGGGTTCTTTTCTTTTTTTGAAACTCTAAATTTATGCATGTATAGAAGGCTTGGGCCACCTTGATTCAAAGGGATATTGATTACATTATATCTTTCCCAGAGTTTGTTTCTTACTCTGTTTTCTGTGTCTTGAATAGACCTTGCGTGTTCATTGACCCTGCCAGTATATGAGTTGTAAACAGATTGGAGGCAAAGGGGAGGAAAAAGAAACAGTGTTTAATTCTACCAAAGCTCCTGCCTCAGGCTTCAGTGCTCAAAGTTTCATCAAACAGGTTCTTCTACCTCTGTTTCCTCATTCCTCCTGAGGAGAGTCAAGCTGACCACGCTTAATTAATCACGAGGCTTCAGAGCCTTCCTTGTGCTGCAGAGGAACAGTGCCTCCTTTCCCCAGGACCAGCAGTGCCCAGGAAACATCTAGGGTACAGATCCTGAGCTATGATCCTTTGGGCTGGGGGGGTGTTTGCTGGGACAAATTTTTTCTGCTTGGTGCGTGGTGACATCTTCTGGGAGATGAACCCAAATTTAGTGAGCAAGAAAAGTTACTCCTCTGTGGGGAGAGGCAGTCTCCTGTCAAGCCTGGGGAGCCTTGTTTCCCATTATTCAATGATGCAAATCACCTAGGAAGTTATGCAAGGGAAAAGCCTGGGCAATACAGCATATTCTTTAATATACAGTAATCTTTGGAGGATAATATTACATAATCATGACATCACCATGTGGGATAAGATAGTATTTTGTAGCCAGTGTTTTTCCACTTACCTAAAGGATGATCTTAATACTGCAAAGCAATGCTGAAAAGGGAGCTATGCTGGTACTTGCATATTTAACCTCTTTTAGGTTAAAGACTTCACGTGACACCTTCTTGATCCCAAGTATGTGGTGTACAGGACTTCCCTAAAGACTACTGATAAGGGTAACTTCCTCTGAAACATTTGGAGACTGTGCTTTGAATCTCTTGGTTCTCAGAGTAAAAATAAATGTGCTTTAGGCTGCCTACTGAGAAAAGACCTGACAAAATCTTCCTCTTCACTGCAAAGATCATGCAGAAATTTGTCGAATATTAGTAATTAATTTTGAAACAGAAGATAAAACCACCTTTCCTGCAGCAGGCCTGTATGGATCAAAAGCTGGGAAAGATCTGTTTTGTTTGAGTAACTGTGTGATATTTTTGACCTGCTGACTCAGCTTCAAAAAAGCAGTCCAGATACCTGTAGAGATTTAAAAGTACCTTGTGCTGGTTTTGAATGTTAGAGCTAAATGCTCCTTTTGTCCCTCTCCCCTCTCCTCCCCCTGCTTCCTCCCCTTCCCTGCACTGGGTTTGAAAGAACTAAGAGAGCCAGGTGAATATCCTCCTTTTCCATAGCACCTTTGGAATAAAAGATGGATGAAGAAGTGCACTCTCTGTGACTCTTATTCCTGTTTTAGCTCATGAAGAGGACTACTAAATAGTGGTCAGTTGGTTAGTTTGCATTGGGTCACTATTGGCTGTGAAACCCCTCTCTGTGAGACAGGCCACTTGAAAGCCTGGTGGGAAAGACCTGCATGGGGGAAAATTTCCTTCAGGGCAGTATGGAGCACAAGCATGGACTGTTGTTTGGAGAGTTTTTGAAACCCGTGTGCTTATCTGGAGATGGAGATCTGACTGAGAACTGAGTGCTTCTCTTAAATGAAGATGGTGAAGCTCAGATCCTCACCCATTTGTTTTCTGCTGGAGAGTGTGAATCAGAGCTGTCTGGGCTGCTGGTCCTGCTAGGTAATGTTGCCTGAGCAGGAAGAGGAGGAAGAAAAAAACTGGGATCATAATTGCAGAAAAACCCACATAATGTCTGAAATACCTCAATACTACCCCAGAGAAGTGTGTGTCACTGATAAATGAGCCTTGATATTACTATCAGAATGCTCATGAGAAGCTTATCATCACAGGCCATGCACAGCCCACTGGGCTCTTAAGAACCAATCTGAGTGTAGTGTGATCCCATAACCTGGCAACAAAAGTATGCTCACAAGATGTACTCAAAGGTTATTAGGTTACACCAAACTTATTCCACACTGGATGGTTATAAAATTTGCTTATACAGAGAACTGTATCTTTGACACCAAGGCCTTGTTATGTTAATTACAAAATGGTGTAGGCTCTTCTGATACCTGAAGCCCCAACTGATACCTCATCCTCAGGTGATGATGCATCCAAATATGAGCCAAATAGGTGCTGAGGGGGATTAGGTCACTGCTGTGTCCTTGCTGCTCTGGTCACTCAGTAGCTGCCCACTAGGAGTTTTCTTGTTCCTTGGCTCAGTGCTTTTTGTGGGGGTTAGTGGAAGATTTCCTCACTCTGCAGACCTCTGACAGGAGCATGGCAGTTCCTGTTTTCCAACTGAGGCTGCCAGAGGTAGCAGTTATGAGTACAGTATGGATAGAAAACTATTTTTTTTCCCAGCTGGTGTGTGTGATCATCAACTGCTTTGATTAACCAGTTCTGGGGCTTTAAGTGAGACATTGTTTTTTCCATTCTTTGTAGTGTTTTTGGCAAGGGGTGGAGAAAATATAGTCATAGCTCTCTTTTCTCTCTGAGTTTGTTTTGTTTTATGCTCTTTGTGTTCAAGCACAAAAATGAAATGGTTTGAAAATAAAATAAATATTATAACTAAAAAGTACTTTATATTCCCTCCTCACAGAAATGTGTCCGAAGATAAATAGGAACAGATCATATTGAGAAAATATTACTTTCCCTCCACTCTTTAAAATAAAGCAATTCCTCTATTATTGAAGTTTTCTGCAAGTAAACCACAAGCAGACATACTAAGTGCAGCCAGCTACAGGATGATAGCCTTGTTTTTGTTTTTGTTGGGCTTTGGGGGTTTTTAACTGCAGATTTAGCTATTGCAAATTGAACCACTAAAAACACATCAGTGTTATTTTGAAAATTCACATCAGATTCAGCTCAGACCAGGAAGTGAGGTGTTGTCCTTTTAAAGCCTGATATACTGAAAAGGGTATTTCTGACGCATGACCTTCAGTGAACAGGAATTCCTCTACTTAAAATCTCATCCTTACCATGAACTTCACTGCCACAATTCATCCTCTCACAGCTGTGTGGAAAGTGACATATTGTGGAAAAAAAAGCCCCAACTATAATAGATTTTCTCATATTTTCTAAAATAAATAGCAAGGACTTGCAAAATATAGAGCATGACTTTTTGCTGAAATGTTTTGTGTGCAAAGAAATGTGATTTTAAGTTGCAAGAGTGCTTTTTTTTTAGTGGACTTCATTAGTCTTTAACTAATAACTGATTAGATTGTTAAAATCTGTTTAACTATCAAATCATTAAGTATCACAATAGAAACCACTGGGGCATAAGTTCTTGAAAATCTGGTTTGAATTTTGAGTGGTGAATATTTGAAACTCCACAGTGAAAAAAATCTGGCTCTGCATGCACTTTTTGTATATGTTTGCTTTCACTCTTTTTTTCCACTTTCTTTTGTGTGCTCTCTCTCACTCTCTCTGCCTTCAATTTAAAGGCAGTGAAAGAACACCTAGGAACTGGCTGGTTTGAGAACTGGGCCCAAGTGGTTTGTGAGCAGAGCAGGTATGATGCCATGCTCAGCCATGCTGAGCATGGTAACAATCTTGTGCAGCCACTGAATATTACTGCAGTTAAATGCGTGCAGAAATACAGCCTTCTTGCCAGGGATGCAGGCTGTGGAAGGCATTGAATTGAACCTCTTTGGAGCAGGAGAGGGAAGTATCTGGCAGGCGTCTTTTTTAGGACTCTGCACTTGGAGAATTTGCCAGTTCCTGCTGTTTAACAGCCCAGATTTGCTAACCTCCGGGACATACGGCAGGGCCTACTTTTTTCTCCTAGTTCTTTGTGGAAGTGGGTGTTGGCTAGAGCTAGATAAGGATGAAAACGGGATATGTAGCTGAGATTGCTCTGTTTTTGCTTTTGCTTTTGTTTCATTTGCTGGATTATTTTATTTAACCTAAGGCAATTTATTTCTAGTGTTTAATTTTAAAAGCATACCAGTGACAGAGAGATCACTGAGCAACATTCCATTGTTTGAGCAAGGAAATGAATAAATAATAGTTTTGTAACTCAAATTCCCTATAAAAGTATTTCAGCTGCTAATTATGTAAAACCTATGTTATTTTTATCTATAGGATGTGCTAAATAGATAACATTTTTTCCTCTAAAGAAGGTGGTTTCCCAAAAACCAGTGAATGCAGTGGATTTAAATAAATATAACTGATAAGCCCTAATGAACAAAAAATCCTGTGGGATTTCAGGTAGATTAGGAGAAGGGAGTGTGGCATAGGTGCCATAGTAGAGGCTGACGCTTGCATGCAGTAACAGTGCATATCCATCAATAGAGATCTTTGATCATAAGCCAGTTTTTACCTTCATTCATAGACTGGACATGAAATAGAAATCAAAGAAAGGGCTTGGACAATCTTATACCTGGAGAGACACTACTGTGCCCTATGTGAGGGATATGTATAAGCATAGTGCCCAATAGTACTTTTTTTCAGTTGCTAAAAAGAATCACTCAAATATGAGTTCAATATTGTGTTGTTGTAGTTAATAAACTTCTGACAGCTAGTTTTACCCAAAATGCTTTTAAAAGTAATTAAAAACTAATCAGTTGAGGAACAGCGCTAGATAGTATTTTACAATGTTGGAAAAATAAAGTTTATGATGTCTCAATACCAAAATTTATGAATAGATATAAACCTTACTTTAAAAAGTCTACATAATATGACTTTGCAGAAAATGTTCTAGCTTAATTATAGTAATGTGCTTCGAATTTTCCAATGGGGTCATTTATTTTGAGTATATGTCTCGTCTCCTATTACTGTAACTACGAATAAGCCTGTTGTTGGGTATGTGTTGTCTAAACGTTGCACGTAACTTTCCTGGAATTTGTAAAGCTATTCTGTTTGACATTAGTTGGCATACCTTGTTTGCAACCCTTGTAATCCAAAAATAAAATATTTATGTGTCTCTAGTAGCAAAGTACGAAGTGCCATATTAAGAACATCCATATACGGGCCTGGCTCTGTAAGATGCTGACTGTTCGATTCCCCCTCGCTCAGCAGTTGCCTTTACATGTGTCTCAAAACCTGATGGGACTGCTCTGAAGCTACAGCTTTGAAACCAGGATCTCCATGTGTCTTGGCTGTACAAGGCAGACAGAGACTAAACTTGGTGTAGATGCCCTTGCAGTTGAGGCGCCGCTGTTGTGAGCACCTGCAGACAGAGATGTTGGTCTGGTGGGTGGGAAGAGTGGCTGCCATTTGATCACCACAGCGCGTGGAGCTATTGGAAGGAAGCTGGAGCTTGAAGAAGAATTTTTATTGTCCATTTCTCATAAAGGACACTGCCTTCTGGTCACGCCCAGGGCTTTGGGGGAGTTCCTTGGCAGGCTGGAGGAGGAGGCACTGGCCAGGCACCCAGAGGTTTACTCACAGCAGGAGAGTGTGATCCTCCAGGTTCCTGCTGTGCTGACTGACAGGCACCCAAATTACAAATACTGCACTTTCTCTGTGTTTTATTTGCTTTATTTTGATGTCCAATTGAATACTTGTTTTTATGCCTGGCTGACAATTATATAGTTTTTTCTATGAGTCTTTCTTTTGTTGTGGGAGAGGAAAGGGAAGGAGGCATGGGGATGGCTGGTGGGCTTTTAACCTGTCTAAGCCTTCTGTGGTATGTTGAGGATTTTCTTCCAAGAAGAATACTGTGCCAGCCATATGGTCTGTCAAATAGTATTGTATTCATTAGTGCAATGAGATTTGTTTGCATATATCTTTTCCCATCCTACCTCTTTTTTTTTTTCTCTCTGATTTAAATAATTTCATTGTGGGATAACAGTTATAAAAAATCCTCAAAAAATGATGCCAGCTTCATGCCTCAGGGTTAGCAAATCAGGTGTGCAGAGGGAGCAGGGGAATCTAAAATGCTTCTCAGTGCTACTCAACTATAGCCAGAAGTTTAGGAGGAATAAAGCATAGCTGGATTGGAGTTAGTTGTGCCCTTCCATCTTGCTTTATAAATTTTAGCATGGAAAGGCTGAGTCCGCATAGAAGAGAAATAAGATGAGTGCTGCTTGTGTTTTTGTGTCATGTTGAATTCACCCCTTGATATTCTATCATGGCACAAAAAAAGAGTACATCTCTTACTGAACATTGAGCTGTTCTGTTACATGGTGTTTTACTTAGAGACAGGCAGCCATTTATCTTGTATTTTGTTTAGTATCTTTATGTGAGAATTAGTTGCCAGTTGGTGGAAAATAAGGAATCATGTTAATGCCGTATGAAAATGGGGTTAATAGCTACATTGACTCAAAACAAAGCTACTTTAGGCTTTGAAGGTACAACCAGAGTGCTGCCAAACAGACTCTTCCTCTGACTGCACCAAGATATCTGCCTTTATAAGGGCTTAGAGGAACTCTGAGAGGAAGTCTTGCCGTGGTAGGGGCTGCTGAAGCTGTCCCATAGGAAACCAGTGAGAGGAAACACAGGGATGGCTGCCGTCAGGAGCGCGCTTGCTGCAAGTCACAAGTGGGAGCTAATGCAGTGGGAGGCACGGCCAGCATCTCTCATGGTCACTGGGAGGACCCAATGCCATTATGTGGCAGTGGGGAGCTGAGAGTGAACCTAGCCCTTGTTCCCTTTGTGGCTGTGGGGAGCAAAGTGATGGGGGAAAATGGGAAAGGGAGAGGCCATTTCAGGACATACAGCCTGCAGAGCTGTCAGGAACTTGTTATGGTTATGAGCATTTTAGTATTAGGCTCCAAATTCATGCAAGTTATTGAGGAACTATACAGCCTGTTCTCCCTCCTTGCTGACTGATTGTCCTTGTGAGAGCACCTATTTGTGGGGATGTGTGATTTCTTGAAGATTAACCTTTTTCCACTTATCTTTCCAAATTTCCTTTCAATGGAGATGGATGAGTTTTGAGTATCATTTGCACTTTTGTTCAAAGCATTCCTGGAACAGTTCTTTGCAATGGCCACTTGGACTATTTTAAACCTTGCTTTTGCAAAAAGTGAAGACAAATGGAAAACAAGCCTTATAAAGTTGTATTCTTCTGTTCTTTGGCAAATAAGGACTGATTTTTGTAAAAAAAAAACCTACAGATAGAATTTGAGCAAGATATTAGCAAACATTTATATTTTTCATTGTAAAGACTACTGCATCACTGTTAATTTCAGGATTTCTTAAAGTCTTACAAACTAGAAGAAGGGTACTGACTAGTACACTTTTAAAAAATGAAAATGTTTAATCTCTAATAAGCAAAAATATGTATTTTATATGTATAGCAAATTTCAAAGCCAAATAGCACACGCTATAGAATTTTATATATTGTGTTCCTTTGAATGATTCACATGAATGCTAATGCTCTGCTTCTTTCCACTGCTTCATTTCTGCCAAGAACTGTTTTAGCTTTTTAAGCCTTCCAGCAATAAAAAACTGGAAGGAGGAGATTCTCTGATTTGCAAGGCCCAAATAGCAAATTATTGGTGTATTTTATGCTTTTCTTAATATATGTATCTATATATTACTAATTCATGTTTTGCTTGGGGTGAGAAATATTGCAAAATATAGCACTATAATATAGCATTGATACTGTTTTGGAAGAGTAACAATTTTAGATGACTCCTGTATTTGTTCCTTTTAAAGTAGCCATCCCAAAATTGTGCCTAGAAAACCTTATACCACATTGCAGCATAGTATTATCAATGTAACCACTGTTCAGTGAGCCCAGCCAATGAGCCAATGTGACCAATCTGGGTGATAAATGTTTATGCTGTATGGGTCCAGTTGTCTTTAAAAGATGACTTATATACAGTGTATGCTATTTTAATTAAAATATACAGGCAGCATCTAACCAGATTGAGTATTTCCATGCATGGGATTATATTTTCCTTACTTTTTTTTTTCTTTAGCTGGAGAGTAGAGAGACACAAAAATTCTCTGGTTTAGGTGGTTCAGCAGTTGGGGTTAGACACTAATGTGTAGAATGCCTCTGTTGTCAGTAGCCTAGAGAGGTGCAGGAATCCTTGCCAGTTTTTCCTGACACACTTTGCTTCATGTATAAAATGTCATGGTGATAGCTGGTCAAACACTTGTGGGTGCTAGTGTGTGTGAAAGATGAATTTTACCTTGAAGATAGCTTGATAAATCATTAGTGTCTTTTCCACTGTCCATGGAACAAAGCTATAAATTCCTTGGCAGTCAGGGTTACCTGGAGACTAATATAAAGGTTGCTAGTATAAAGGTAGCTTGCTTTGTTGCTTTGTTACTTCAGATCTGCAAGTGTGCCAAAAAGCAGGGCTAATGGTTTGCATTCCCAAGTTCAGGAGAAAGCCAGATCAGCAAACTGGAGACCTCTAGTCTATCCTATTTATTCCATCTGGTCAGGACTTTTTTCTTAATCCAATTCTTATTTTGGAAATACTGATCTGTTGCAGTTTTTTCAGTAGAGTGCAGCCATTTTCACATAATTTACACAGGAGAAGTATTTATGAGGTCCTGGGTGGAATTACCATTCCCAGCCAGGAGCTCGTGATGGGAGTGGCTCAGTGGCATGCAGGAGAGCACTTTCAAGGCCGAGTTTCTTTTCTTGGTGTGGGGTTCTGTGTCACATCTGAGTAGTCTGACCATGTTACTGTTTGGGGCAAAATGCTCTTCTTCTCCTCCCCAAGACAGTTGGTTTCACTTTAGTGCACAGTAAAATAAAGAATTGTTGTAATATGCATTTCAGAGAAAGAAGTGAACAACGATACCCCATTTTGGGGCAGTTTTTGTTAATGATTTTACTTGAAAGGGAGTGGAAAGAGAGATTAATTTACAAAAGTTGAGTAGTACCCAGGTCTCATACATCTTTAATCACTGTTATCTGCTCCAAGCACATATTAGCAAAGAAAAAGAGCTGGTCTGTTTCATCCCATCAGATGATGCTAATACAATCTGGGCTTTCTTAATGATGTGAAATAGATGGACTTTTCTGACACTGAGATATGCAGAAGATAAGGGGTGAAAAAGAAAACCATGGAGGCAGGTGGAGTAACTATAAAGAAGAAGGAAGACGGATTGTTTCCCTTCAGAGCTAAGTCTCATCAAAATATCAAAAATCCTCTTTAAGTTGTGCATGTCACTGATGCGGTGCTTTTAGTCTTATGAACTGGAATGTCTAGTTGGTGCCTATGTGAGGTTTATTCATCCCTAGCAACTTAAGGAAAGGAAGCACTATTGATTGACAAGATGTCGAACATTGCAAATTTTGCTGTTGCTTGCATATGTGTTGTTACTACCTAGGTACAAAAATCCATTACCTGAGTGTTACACAAACAGTAACCAGCTAGAATTATTGCTTAAATGATACTACTGCCTGTGATGGACACAGCAGATGTCTAGAACAGCAGGTTCAGATGAGTTTTGAGATGGATTTAGCTTTTTGCACAGAAGTCAGATGTCTACATGAAAAATAGAGGTCAGATCCTTACATCAGGCAATCAAATAATTCAGTCACTGGCAAGTTTTTCATTGGGTGCTGGAGGCAAATCTGTGTTCTCCTAGATTACAAATCAATGCAATTAATGTTTACACATCTTCTTTAATTTAGTCTGTTTGAATTTACTTATTGCAAGTGTGTGGCCATGATGACTGAGCATAATCTTACCACACATTGTAACTTGTGTAGTCTTTTGTTTTAAGGACTTGAAACTCTAGTTGTGCTCCTGGAAGGACCCATTTCCAAGTCCTGTACAGCTTTGACTTGTTGGTTGTAAAACTTGCATAAAAGAAGCAAGAGGACTAATTTCTTTGATAAAGCTGTGTTACTTGTGCAGCAGTTCAATGCTTTTTTGGGCAGACATGCTATAACCAAACTGGGAAAAATAATTTAAAATTTCCAGCAGCACAATCAGATATCTGAACTGTCCTTTTTCTTGTGAAGATCATAACATAAACATATTTCACCCAATCAGGGCTGTTTCTTTAGAGGTTCTAGTTGAGACTTCGAGTTTTGAATATTTTTGCTAAGAGGTGTTTCTACAGAAAAATAGTGGCCAGTGGTTGTAGGCATAGTGCCTGCAGGATAGGGATGTCTTATAAATAATCTTGTGTATTTATGCTCTAGTTCAGCTAATCAAATCTTCTTTTAAAATAGTGCTGAGAGCAGAGGTGAGTCCCAGTAATGAAACAGCCGGAAAAAGCTATTTGTCCTCTGATTTAAGCTTCTAAATGTAACCCTGCCTAATTTTGAATTTAACCTAGAAGTAATTATTTTTAATTAAAGAGTCTTTTAATTTTGCTGGAGTCTCATACTTGTGTGCCAAAAGTAGATACTTTTAGAAAACAGTGACCTCTAGGAGCTTGCTGCATCCTTAAATAATTTAAAATTCTGAATAATTTTGAGGCTGCCAGAACCTTCTACAATTGTGACTCAACACCTTGATATGTTTTTTTTTTTTCTTTTTTAGAAGCCAATTACCATCTTTTAAGACAGTGTTGTTCACACTAGAGCTTGGGTTAATTTCTTCTTCAATTTGCATCTTTTAACAATGAAGGGAATCTCCAGCACTGTTGCTGGCATGTGAAAGGATAACTCCATCTGTTCACCTTGAGAATCTGAATTTTAGTGCTTGATGTCCAGCCTGTGATTTTGACTTCTTTCTTGGTTTCATTTAAAATTCTATGTGATAATTCTGATGTCCACAAACACTATGGATTTTTTAATTAAGCAGCTGTGTCTAATGATAATAACAAGCCCAAATGCATATGTAACTTTCAGAAGATAGACTGGTTTGTAATTCTACTGATAATAATGATTAATGTGCCTAAGGTTCCTCACTGCACGTGTATAGCAGCTTAGATTTCAGTTGACTCAGATGATAATCTTGTCTGTGGAAGGCAACTGCAAAGGACACAGCAACCAGATACAGACAGTATTTCTTCAAAGGGAACTTATTTACTTGTTAGGGACACTGCACAGAGCATGTGCTGCTCCCTGTGCTCCTGGGCCAGTATTGGTGTTTGTCTCCTGTCCTGTTTCATTCTGTCCTTGGTCCAAGTGTATTGCTTGTAAGCTGCTTCTTTTGTTTCATATTCACCTCTTCTTCCCTGTTTCACTGTGTTCCAGCAAAACCTCTGTTGCTGCATTCAAAAACTATCCTAAAATACTTCTTCTTTTTTCAAGGTCTTTTGTGAAGCTAGCTTGTGAGGAGCAGAGCTTGCAGAAATGGGTATACTGCAAGAGATAGTCCATAGAATATGTTTGTGGGATACATCCATGCAAAATTGTGTTAAACCTTTAGGATTGTAAAGCTGTACATGAAGGTTCTAAATTCCTGGTGAGGTAGGAAGTGAAAATTACTATTGTTGTGTTCTGAACTGTTTTGGCAGAAACTACCTATAAAAATACAGCTTTACAGACACCCTATTAATTTGTATTTAACGTTTGTTAAAAAGAAAAATATTGAGTGAAATTCTGTTTTCAATGAAATAAGTAGCAAGGTTTCACGGAGTTATTTTATTAGTGCCAGGTTTGTCTGAACCTTGGTGGAATCAGGATTTCACTTTTCATTTTTACCAGTTTTTATATGGAAGGATTATACAATGTTTCTTTAGATATGCTGAGATATTGGTGAGATACATTTTTTTTTGTTCTAGAAGGTCCCTCATAAATATATAGAATAATAAAATAATAATAATAAAAAAATTTCTTCATTTCCTGTCTTGAAAATTGTGTGAGATTCTTTAAACAGAGTTTTTCAGCTACTTCCCCTTTATATCAAAGAACAGCATCCAAGTCCTGCCAACACAAACAAATGAGAACTTTAATTATTTGACTTCTTATTCTTCTGAAAAGTAACATCTGCAGTAGAATGGCAGACAGTGAATTTGATGTGTAATTTCTACTGAGTTATTAGGAACTTCAGGATTTCATACAAGAAGGTAGAAAAGGTGTAAACATGAAATAATGGATCTTGAAGCTGGAAACAAAAATTCTCTGTTACAAATTGCTTCTGCTGTCTGTATGCTTTAACTCAGCAGAGCAGAAACAAAATGATTTTGGGGTCTGTGCTTTTGGTGAAGTGTCCCTGGATTCCTTTCATTAGTCTGAACTCATGGTTCTTTGAGAAGCAAACACAGCTGAAAGCTGCTGTTATAGCAGTCCTTTGTGTTGCTCTTTCAAGAATGTCTCTGTCAATTTTTTCTACTCTATGCCCAAGATCAAGTTTGGCTGTGGTGGCCTAGCACTCTTGCCATCATTTCACATACCAGTCTGTCTTATTTAAAATGTGGCTGGGTCTAAATATTTTTGTTAGGAAGGTTCACAGCTGTTGGGGTTTGCCTGCACACCTATGGCTGAAAGTGGTCAATTTGCAGAAATGTGGAGAGAACTGTGCACTCAGCATCAGTGAGCTAATAAATTAAATGCATTGGCAGGTAGCTTGTTGTTCTGTCCCTGATATCCTTCTCAAAGCAGAAGGGCCATGTCAATAATTTATTTAAATAAAACTTTGTTAATAAGTTAAAGTGATTTAATATTTTCCATGTCAAATTGTATTGAGTAGAATGAACCTGTGGAAATATTCCTACTGACTTTAGTGGAGATACACGATTTACCCTTCAAGAAATTAACTATGACAATTCAAATCAATAACAAATTTTTCTTAACTTACTTGGAAAAGATCTGTGCTGCCTGTCTTAAGAGAAGGCTGACAACTGCAGTGAGAGGAATCAGGGTAGGAGTCCACAACTTGGTGCCAAAAAATAGTGGAGTGTTTACACAGACTCGCTTGCAGTGGAGACCTTGGGTTTATACCAACACTGCAGATTACATTCAGTTCTAGTTGTAGTGTCACTAAAATAGTCCTCTGAACTGAGAGTTTTAATGGTTTTGTTTCCCCAACATATTCAGTGCACACGGAGCCTTGTGTTTGCTGCCTGGGAGGCTGAAGGCAGGCAGTGGTCAGCACACACAGACTGGAGGTGTTCCTGCTTTCTGTGGGCAGCCAGAGAGAGCAGGGGAACCACTTTTGTTCCCTTGTCATCCTCTAGTGACTGCAGAGCTGCTGCCACAGGCACATGACTTGTTCCTTCTTCACTCTTACAAATCTGAATGCTGCAGCTCCCTTGTCTAAGATCTTACTTACCCAAGTAACAGCTGCACGACTTTGTAACTCTTTTAAACCAACCAGCAGACAAAGTATGCAAACTTCTGCTTGAAATTGCTTTTTGAACATGCAAGATCAGTAGGTAGTAAATGAGGTATCTCACTATAATAATTTTTACACTTATTTTCTGGCACCTAGGGACACTTTTGGTGTATTCTGTAAAACTTTGGATTGAAAATATATTCATAGAAGTATGCAGTGTGTTAGCATTTCCTCTGTTTAATCTTTTTAGTATCGGATTTGAATAAAACAATACAGTAACAGTTATTTGCATAAACAGAAATGTTAATAAATATTGGTATGGAATTGTTGGATTCTTTTGGAGTCCAGATACATAGTTCATGTAATTTGCCTTGGTAAATTGTAACAGTTACATAACAATCACTCTACAAAAAAAATGTAGTGTGGAAGATATTTACCCTATAATACAGATTCTGGAAGCACTTTCCTGGGTTTATCTCAGTGTAATGATACAATTGGTAACTTAATTAAATTATTAGTCTTCTTTGAAAGTTTCCAAGCATTTATATCCAAAGTACTTACATGCAGCATGGTATGCCAAAGACATTTTTATTATCACTGACATGGAATATAAGAGAGTGTTATTGGTTAACATCTTCATTTTCTGAGGATTGACAATATAGGTCACAATATTAGTTCTTTGGGCTCCATCTATGTGGCTTGCTGACTTCTGATGAGTTGTTGAATTAAGGTAAGAGAGTAATATTTGTAATACTCTGAAAATATGTGGGATTCAGTTAGTGTCAGGCTGCAGTAGTGTCCAACTGTAACAGCACATTAACACAATGGGGAAGAAGTACTTTGAGGAGACATTACAGTTGCTGGTGTGTTGCACTGTCACATTTGTACCTTGTTATGCCATCATTATGTTTATTGTGCATATCTGCATGCAAAATCA
Source organism: Molothrus ater (assembly GCF_012460135.2). NCBI lineage: Eukaryota > Metazoa > Chordata > Aves > Passeriformes > Icteridae > Molothrus > Molothrus ater. The sequence goes on from NC_050480.2 coordinate 26,709,420, forward strand.
AACATTGGTGAGTCCAGTAACAATTTTCTCATTGGCTTCAGCTCTGCAGAGTCAGAGCAGCAGTGCAGAATGCAAAAGCTGCTGTGGACTGAAGTGTAGGAAGAGGGAATATTGTGTGAGTAGTGGTAATGCAGTAGCTCTCATGGCAGGTTTCACCACTATGAAATTATTTCACTAAAAGCTTAGTTTTTAATAGATGACATGTAAAAATAAGATGTCCTTTGGAAGGTTATACAACAATATGTAGGATGCTTCTTTGTCATATAAAAGTGGTTGCTGTTGAAGCTTGTGATGTTTTCAGTAGCAGCTCAATGATTACTATATATGCCATCTTTTTTCATGACAATTATGAGAGACAACTGTAGTATTCTTCAAACACATGTCTAGGATATCTTCAATATGGAAAACCAAGCTGAATAGTACATCTTAAAATTGATGATTTCCATCTCCTTCTAAGGCCTCTCTACTGCCTTAGAGAATTTGAGGTGGTCACAATATATCGTAACATATTATAGAAAGGGCTTTCATCCTTTTGGCACTTTTGCTACCAGTTGTCTGGACCAGAAGCTGTTTTTTGGATATTTTCCATTTCATGCACAACTGTGTTTGTGAAAGTCCAAACCGTGTCTTCTAGCTGGAAGGAAAATATTCAAAAAAATATTTCCTTAGCAGGAAAAGTGCTTTGTTGGCTAAAGAGACCACAGCTTAAAGACAATTTCAAGCTAGAATAATTATTATTCTGCCTAGATAAGAAAATAACCCCAAACATTTTTGCATATTTATGCGATTTTATTGCCTTAACCTTGAATTTTTTTTTAAAATCTTTTCTTCTTGAAATAAAAATTCAGCACATTTTTCTTTTAGATAAGAGCATTGTTTTAACAAAAGTTATTTAAATATTTAACATACAAAATTTCATGAAGTAGTATGCATTTTGGAAAACCAAACAACATAAATAAGATCCATATTCGTAAAAGAGAGTCTGGTATGATGAGTCCGTGCCTTTGGTGATTAAGCTGCCTGTTTGAAACTTCTTACAGGACTCTTCTACTGAAAAAAATTGACAGTCCTGAAGGAGTTGTCTTTGGCTTCTATTTTTTAAGGTGTTTGCTTATATCCATGTAATGAGTTCAAGCTCTTTCTGAAACTGCACCAAAGCTCACTGCCAGTCAAACCAGTTCTGTACTGGTCAGTGCAATAAGAGTGGTGCTGACATGGAGTTAATCACACACTTTCCTGGATAACTACATTCAACATGCCTGAAATAATGTTAGTCATATAGCCACCTTGGCTACCAAAGAAAGATTATAATGTTAACACCAGCAAGTTCATAAGTAAGAATAATACTGAACATTAGAAGGAAGCTTCCAGACACATAGGTAAGAAGTTGAGCCAATATTCTTGACCTGATGGTGTGCCAAGATGGAAGGCTTCTTTTGGGAATGGAAAGTGATTCTTTTATTCGACCAAGATAGGGTTGAAAATTGAGTTTATTGGATTTTTAGCTATTTGACATATTGGTATAGAATATATAGGGTATATTCTAGGCTATATTTCTAGGGTATAGAAAATTGGGTTTATTGTATTTTTAGCTATTTGACATATTGGTATCTTAGTGTAATTGAAAGAGGGTACTGTTCTTTGTTTCTGTCCTTGCCTAATGATATTAATCACATGTTGTTTGCTTTTTGATCACCTCTAAAAGCTGGAACAAAAATTGTTTTTATCTATGAAACATGTTTTTGCTTCTGTGGTTTTTTGGGTTTTTTTGGTTTGTTTTTAGCCTCTCTTAAAATTTGACAAATGTCACAGTTATAAACACAATGTACCCAGACTATGGTCATGGTGTTGAAGTCATTCAGACTGTTTAGTGTGCCATACATGTATGCTGCCTGTTAAGCTGATTGATGTTTCTGGGGTTAGAGAGTGTTTTTAGCCCTGATTGTAATGGTAGGGCTATGATCTAGTCCATGGCCATCCAGGATGGGAGATTTGGGTTGGTGTTGGTTTTGGGTTTTTTTTTAACCTGCCTAGTCAGTCACAGATATTCTGGCTATCTTTGATTCCTTCCATCTCTCTGGAATGTGTCTTGGTACTTTGGAGGTGTTGGTTTTACAAAATTTCCATCTCTTTTTTTCTTTGTTTATCACCTTTCTGAAAATACTTTATCCTAGAAATTTCTATAATGAAAGAGTGGTTGTTCAGACATGTAGGCAAAGGACCACCATGTGTTTTATCTGAAAAGGATTGGAGTGATCCCAATTTAAAGGTAAACTGTCTCATCTCTGCTGCTACATAGGTGTGTGTCAGTACTTTTCTGCTCAGCTCTTGAATTGATTTCAATCTGCTGTGATCATACCCTTCACTAGGAGGCACCCAAAGTCCTTTCTTTTGCATTTTTATCTAATTTTTGGAGACTTGTGACACGGTTTTCATAGTCACTCCACACCTGCAGCTCCCACAGGTGGGTGTTAGTCAAGCTCTGCATATTGTGGTGTCGCCCTTTAGCACAAGGACCCACAGCTTCTCCCAGGTGTGATTAACCAGCCAGCCAGCAACCTATGCTGTGATGTGACAGTCCCAGGAGCTGGAAGGCTCCCCCTGAGGAGAAGTTTGAGAGGGCAGTGCTGAGACAGGAGATACAGCTCTGAGATGTGGTGGTGGATAGATAATGGAGAGGGACAGCCAGGTCTGCCAGGAAGGAAGTATGCAATAGGAAAAAAGAATTGTTGTCTGCTTCCCAGGATGTATCTAGGCCAAGATCCCGAAGAGGAGAGGGAGAAGCAGAGTTGCACTGGTGGGCAGGAGGGCAATTCTGCCAGACCTGGCTGCAGTGGATGACAAGGTTTCTCTGTCTGCACATAAAAATAATCCAACCTGATGAAAATGTAGTGTACCACTTGTGGTGGTAATTAAATTGTTAAATGCTAAAAAAATTAATTGATGTAATAGTTGATGATAAATGGTATTTTGAACTGTGGATACACAGATAATTGTTCTTACAACAGGAATTCTGGTTTTGTTAAGACAATTATCATTATGTTACGAGCATTAAGTCACAGGTATTTTTTTCCCAGTTTTTCTTTTTAATTTGATGCCCATATTGCATGAAATTCAGTTGATGCTTTAGTCAGCCCTTTGTGGATGTGGAGATATGGGTGGATATAAAGTTCAGTTCAAAACTACATAAGACGAGCCAAAAAATTGTGTTTCATCTGCAAAATGCCATTTAAAAAGAGTGATTTCACAGGATGCCACAGATGCTGTTGGTGTGTGTATCTGACAAGACCAATGAATTTCATGCAGAGAGACATGTTTTTCTTCTGTTCACTGTTAGGATTCCTACTTGAAACATGTCCTTAATATTTAACAGATTTTACTACTTTTTTTTTTCAGTGTGCTTCAAAATTCAGACATTGCTGTGCCACGATCTTTGCTTTCACCAGAGCTTCCCTTAGTTTCCTTAGCTATTCTGTATTGTGAACCACCATGTGCATTTGCATTTAGTATTCCTCAACTCTGGGATTTCAGCTTGCTGCTACTCTAGCTTGGATCAGTTAACATAATGTGGAGACCATGGTCTTGTTTCCATTTCACTATGCTAAAGAATTTTCCATATTCATAAGTTGAGAATTGTTCTTGAAAAGCAATCTCTCATAATGTGTGTTTTTCCCATGTACCATGTTTGTTAACAGATTGCAAGAAACAGTGCCAGACATAAAAAGCCCTAAGAAATACATTTCTTGTGAATACCAATTCCTTGGAGCTGGTGCTTTGATGTATATTCAGAGCTCTGTCAGCTCTCTTTTTCTGTAATAGCTAGTGAGCCTTTCATCTCTGCCTTTACATTTTATGACCACTTGAAGAGTGAGGAGGACAGTGACTGGTATTTTGTATTGTATTGTCTTTTCATTATAGCTGCAGCAGCACAGTCTCATTGGCAGCCAGAAGCCCATGGAGTTAGTCTTCATGTCATCTTTCACTTATTTTTTGGTGTTTTCCTGTCTTTTAAAGTAATGCAGTAAACTTCTTTCACAACAGTACTTTCATGTAAGTGAGAAGGAGAAAGGGCCTTTTTGCAATGTGTATGGTCTCCACAGTGTTGCCATGAAAATCATGTATAACTTCTTGGCATCTGTGTCCTGGAGACCAGGTTCAGCAGACTTCAAAGTAGGCACCACGCCATCTGAGCAGATGGGTATTAATGTAAGCATTGGATATAAATGTTACAGACATGATTCCCAGTTCCAAATGTTACAAAATGTTGTCCTGAACTTCTACCTCTGGATGTAAAGGATTTGTTGCAAATCCAGCTCAGGGAAGAGTTGGCTTTACAGTATTAGAAATTTAAATCTTGGATCAACTGTGTCATTTGCAATGTTGGAAAAGGGTGTGAAGTTGCTCAGAGGAACTTGCTTGTATTTTTGGAGGAGTTCCCATAAGTAACAGATGAAAATAAGCATCTGTGTTGTTTACCATTTTCATATGAATAAATTGTATTGTGAAGCCACTGTGGAAAAAAGAATTATTTTTCTGTGCTTGCAAGTAGGGATGGCACTTCATTGGGAATCCAGTGAACTTAATTCAGCTCACCAGACTTGTTTGTTCCCTTATGTAACATGATGATTATTTAGAGTGAAAAGGTTTTTTTTTGTTTCTCTGCCCTTTTTGTCCTGTGTTTTTCTTGCATGCCTATCTGGTGGAGGTGATAGGTTTTTTCCTAGTCCTTGCTGACAACAGACGTGGTTTTTCTTATCAGGGTCTAGACAAGTCTCTGAGTTCTTCCAAGGCTTCTTCCAGGTCCCACCAAACTGCATTTCATCTGTCCCATCAGAGTTTGCATAAGGCCTGAGTGTAAAAGCACTGCGCTCTGGAGCTTTTTCCACCCTGTGTCCTAAGCTGAGGTGGAACAAGGCATAGCCTGGGTGATCTGAGCAGAGGTGCCCAGTGATGTGCATTGTTCGGAATCCTGGAACAAAGAGGTCTCCGGGGGAGAAGCAGTGGCATTGCCACTCTTGTGCTGGGACTCAGGGAAAAGCCTGGAGATGTGAAGTGACTGTGGACTCATTTACATGAGGAGAGTGTTGGAAATCAGATGCAGGACCTATCTCTTCAATAGTCTCTACAGTGTGGAGGATATGACCTAAATCCTATTAGTTTTCTCCTTTTATAACACAAAGAGATTTGAATATGTATTTATACTGGAAGTCAGCTCCTTTTCCACATGATCAGATTATTTATCTTTTACATCCTGCCAAAAGTAAACAGAACGCAATTTGTTTGTTTATTTGGCATTTCTAAACTATCTTTTAAAATAATTTCTTTTGGGAAGAAACATCCTCCAAATTGTTAGTTTTCTTACAGCATGTCTAGTCCAGATAATTTCAACAAAAAGTTGATGTTAGCAGGATCATCCACTGAGGTCTTGGCTCTTATTCAGTCTGTACAGATGTTCGTTTAGACTCTTATCCTGTCTAGATAATAGGAAGCATGCCTAGTAAGCAACTGTGGAGCATGTTAGCATAATTCACGTAATTCCCAATACCTCAGCATTCAGCCTGGGGCTGCAGACTCTAAAAATAGAACAAAAGATTTTGCACAGCTTAATCCTACCTGCTTGTTAGCCATTATCTTCTTAATAAGCAACTAGCAGCTACCTTTTGTTTGGTGAGAATCTTTCACTCAAATGATTTTACTTTTCATTTGGGAGGGAGACCCAGGCTTTGGCCATCTTCTTTAGTGAAGGGCTGTGGATATGTGTACTGATACTAAAACAGTTGTAGTTAGATGCAATATTTAGAATTTCTCTTTTAGTTTATGTAAACTCGAAACAAAGAAGAGCAGATGTTGCTTAGTAAGAGAGGAATAAATTAAGTAGGTGATATGCTGTGGTTGTTTTGTTTAATTTTTTGGTTCTGTTTTTCCTTGGGCAATTGTGTTCAATAAGGGTGAGATGGTCTTGCCTCTTTTAGGACAAGCAGGTTGTAGGGGAAGACACAGAGAGTTTCCAGATGCATTTTGCCCCATACCTCCACGCTCAGAGTCCACGTACCATGTAATTATTACACTGAGGGATTTTGCTAAGACAAAAGGGATTAATACATGTGTAAATGAAAATAATACATGAGAATGGTAATCAAAAGTATTTATGGCAACAAGCTGAGAAACCAGCAACTTTAATTTCTGCAACTTCCAGAGATAACTTTTATGATTTTGCAAATGCACCTTTCTTGTTTAATTCTGTAGGGTTTTTTTAGGGTTTTGGGCCCAATTTCTGTGACACTGAGAGGTTATGGTTTCCTTTGCCTCTTTCTAAACTGTATACAAACACATACACAGTCTAATGAAGCTCTCAGACTTTGATTTGAGCCTTGGTTTGAGGCAAGTAGTAATACAAATATCCTGCTAATGAAAGGATGAGAAATGGAGGAAAACTGTTACATAGCATTTTCGGAAAAATGCTGCAGCAAGGCTGAGCAGACAACAAAAACTTTTTAGGATAATTGTGGGTGAGATCTGCAAGAGCAGTTCATCATCTACACTTATATATGTCCTCTTCATTTTAGTTGTTTCTTTTTACAAGTAAGACTGAGACATCTAAATCACTTAAGCTTTCTTGAAAATTTAATTGCTTAATAAATATGGATCAATATACTTGCAGCATAGCAGCTGGAGTTATGAAGTGCGACAGAAGAAAGTGAAATCTGTACTATTGAATGTCAAGATAAGTTTATTACATGTGCTAATGTTATATAAAAATTAGATGCTGATATATTGATTGAAGAAAGTTGAAGACCAATAGATGAATGTTTACATGGTTTCTGAAATTTATGTGACTGAAATTCTAGATTTGGGAAATGTTGTGATTTAACCTGAGACATAAATTAGAGCTTACTGGAAAATACCAGTTATTAGTGTTTCTCGGCTGGGATTCCCAATGTAGCTAATATTAGTTCACCTGCTTTTAAAAATGCACACAAGAATCTTGCTAGGGACTTTGAGTCTTCTGAAACCACTGAGAGAAAGGAAAAAGAAAAATCTCTTTTCTGAACATTCTTCTGGATACATGTATTTAAGATGTGCTTTACCAAGCTGAGAGTGGTATTGATTATCGAGCTGCTCCTGAGCTACAGGAATTCATGGCTGGTAGACCAAAGCTTGGCTGCCAAACTGGGACATCTTTCAGGATGTCGTAAATGTTCATTTTCTGGAAATCAAGCCTGTTTCAGTTCTTCCTGTAGGTTGCCAGTATATGAGCCATCCCAAACCAATAGCTGCTTTTGAAAAGCTTTCCCTGCTTGCCTGAGGATAGTAGGGTTTTAAATGGCACATAAAATTTCTGGCTTGCTGTTACTTGCTCCTAGTTCACTGTTACAAGTTAGAATTTGACCATTAGGCCCCTGCTCTGTTTTCCTCAGTTTGTGTATACTGCTGGCAGTGTCAGAACATCACAACTTTGACCTGTCTCCAGTTTAAGGTTAGGAAATGTCTGGCTGTGGATAAGCAGGAGGCACAAGTACTGTCTTTTCATATAGCAGCAGCTACACACTAACAGGCTTTAATATGATCTTGTTGATTTTAGCATAGCTGTCTGGTCTTTGCATCAGTCAGCAAAATTGGATTTGTCAGCAACAAAAATCAGTATTTTAAGGTAAAATTTCTGTGAGAGTTACAGGTTACTTTCACAGAACTATATTACATGTAAGTGAAGTTAAAATTTGCACAAGGAGGTATGGTTCAATGATAACCACTTGAATGTCAAAAAGGATTTAATACACAGACAAGTTATATTTAATGGATATTTTATGATGCAATAGTCCCTAAATATATGAAAACAATCACCTGATAAACTTTATGTGCTGGAATCTTCTTATACTTGGCACATTTTTGATTTAAAGCCTGGCCACATTCCATGAAAATTGGAATTTCTTTTATTCCACTATTTTTATTCATGGTAAGTTACCAGGTCATAGAATCTTTTATTGCTGAAAGTTCTTACATAAATTACATTCTAAAACTTCTAAAATCTTGAACACACCCATAATTCATAATGATCTTACCTCATATGCAAAAATTATTGCTGCTGTTATTCCAAGTCAGAATAACAGCCTCGGAAGGTTGGTTTTTAACATTACACTATTGTTTCCTGTTGTGTGGCTGCATGTGATGAGAGCCATTCAAAAATGAGAAGTTGTCACCAAACAGAACAATTGCATAGAACTACAATCTCTCATGCATTTCTACAGTCCCCAGGTGAAAAAAAAAATCTGGATTCTGGGGCATTTAAAGCTTATCTTCTTGTGAAGGCGTCTCGAGGGCTTCCTGCACCAATCCCCCTGGCACGAGGGAGCAGCATGGCCAAAGTGCATCTGAGCTGAGGCTGACTGCTGCCCCTGGGCTGCTGCTCAGAAGCAACCCAGGCACTTGTCAGGGATGAAATTACTGGAAAGGTGTTGCAGTTTGCTCTTGTGGTTTGGCATTTTGGCTCTGATGAGTTTGGTTGGTTGGGTCCAGGGACTGTGCCTCAGAGCAGCCAGTTTCTGTGCTTTATTGTGGCAAATCAGGATGTGACAGGCAGGGATATGCTGTGCTTTCCAAAATATAATATTTGTATTTTCTGAATGGTCCAAATGGTTTGAATACCTAGTAATTATGAAATAACTCAAAGGTGTTTTTTTTCCTTTGGAGCTTTGAAAAATTTACCTTCTCACCATTTTCTTGTTGTTGCATAATCTGGGGATTTCTGAAAACAACTGCAGAATCAGTTTTACTCTGCTTGAAGGCCAGTGTTGCTGTAGAGCAGGTAAAGGCTAAGGGTGGTCACCTGGTTTATGGGCTGAGAAATGCCTATTTCTGTGTTGGTAGAAGAGGATATCTTGGAAGAGCTCTGATCTTTGAAGACCTTCAGAGAAAAAGGTTGCAAATACTAGTTAGCAATGTCCTCCAGAAAATGAAAACTACTGAAAAAATCAAATTGTTTTCACTCAACCTGCATTCCCAGTGGAGTCATTGGTGAGTCTGAGCTGAAGAGAAACCTCCAGGATTTGATCCATCAAATATTTAATCATTGTAGTGTTTTTTAATTATTTATCATGCCACATCCTAGTTTAATCTCTAAGGTTTTTCAAATGATCCTGGACCAAAACCTTATTTGTCTGGCTTTCTAGAATAATCTGATCCTCTGTAGAAGTAACAGTATCATTATTATGGAAGACTGTGTTTTTGAGTTTTATTGTGCAACACTGGTCACCTCCACTAAATAACAATTTCCCAAGGAATGATGGGGAGCTTGGTCACTTCTTAGCAGGACTCCAGTGGCAGTACAGCTCTCAAACTCTGTTCTAGACAGTCATGCATCCTTCTGTCTGATGCCTGTTGGATCTAGGCGTGCACTGGTTCTTGCAATGGGTTATTATAACTGATAAACTGATAATTTTCTTGACAGCAAGTAGTTGAATTGCACTGAGAGTGAGAGTGCACTGCCACTGTATTAATTATGGGTTCTGCAGAAGCAGTAAAATTAGAGATTTGAACTACTTTTCTTTTTTCCTTGAGTGATGTTGGCTGGTGGGAGCACACACATCTCAGTCATTCTTTGTGCAAGTGGCAAACATGAGCCATGAACCTGACTGGCACAAGCACAGAAGTCACATCTGTAAAGCTTTAAAGCAGTGTCTGAAGTGCAGTTTCTGTTTCTGACAGCCAGCCTGGTCCATCAGCCTGTTCTGATGTGATGCACAACTTCTAATTCTCAGCTCCTCTCTTATCCACTTGAAGCAAAATCTTTTTTGCTTGTTGGGCTTTTTAATCTGTGCTAATATTTTTGATGCATCTTTAGTCCTAAAATTGTTCTGCTCAGAAAGCTGACATATAGGTAATTAAATAAAATGGTTTTCTTTACATATCTTTAAGTTCTGCTGCCAAAAGCCAGCAAATCCCTTTTTACATCTTGGTGCACAAATTGTTTCTAATATGCAACACATTTTTAATTTAGCCCTCACATCCGCATTATTACTATTTAAATGCCATAGCCTATCTGTGGCACTGTTTGATGTATTCTGGATAGGAAGGGAGTTCTGCTCGAGCTGTATCAGATGTAACTCCATATGGCATTGTTGTGTGCAGCTGAGATGCTTGCCAGTTCCAATTTGGAAGATGACATTCAATGCAAATATATCATGATACGACTGCATCGCAAGGACTTGAGCTGATTGCTGTGCTCTGCTGGTTGTAGGAATGTATGGTTACAGTGTTCTGGAGTGTGCTTTTGCCTTCAGTGCTCAACAAGTTAGAGGTGTTCTCAGCTGTAACTTTTTGTAATTTCTTTGTCTTGTGAGTGTGCAGTGCACTAACCATTGTTTGAGTTGGCTAATGTGGGGTTTGTTGGCAAGGTACAACCGAAAGAGAACATTTAATGATGTAATATTGTACACACCTCTTCTGAGGCAAAAAAATAAAAGGAAATATAGGCTGGGTTTCTGAGTTACCCAGGTCCCTGCTACCAGACTCAGGACCTAAAGATCCAGCCAAAGGCAGAGGTATGTCTGAAAGGGTGGGTAAGGAGATGATTTGCTTGTGTGTTTGGGGATTTTGAATGTAAGGCTCTCTTTCAAAATATTGGCACCAGATGCTTCAGAGGGAACAGGTGGTTGGTGGGTTGTTACCTTCCTCCTCTTTGGTACCAGCTAGTGGGCCTGAGTGACACAGGGGAGATGATGCTGTACTTTGGAAGGCTGGCCATGCCTGTGGTGATGTGCAGTGCAGTGCCTTTTGCTGCCCCTGCCTCGAGGCAGGCTCTGGCCTGCTGTCTTTTCCTGTATGTTTGCAGTGATAGTGTGTGCTGGACCCTTGTAAATGCCATGTAGGATTTGCCTTTCCTGCATCTGTTGGCATGCCATCACACGTGCTCTTTCATAGTGTTTTCCTGAGTTTGTTCCTCCTACATCCTGCATGTCAGCATCTTCATGGCTTCTTGGAAACACTGTCTGGGGCTTTCTGTCTTCAGCATGCTCAGCTCATCCTGGAATTACAATCAGTATCAAAGATTATCTTAGGCTTTATGTAAAGAAAAAGAAACCACATCAATTGCATATAATGTGCCATTAATTTTGATTCATTGTTTAGATGAGCTAGAAATGCAAATATGTCCAGAGTTGCTTGTAATAGCAACTGTAGTAGCATGCTATATATACAGCAGAGCTCCTCCTGAAAAAGGAGGGTAAGAATAAAGGGTCAGAAGTAAAACAAGCATTTACCCTGTTGTTTGTAATGTCAAGTGAAGTATATCAGTAATTTAGAACTCACTGAGACAATTTCATCAGAAAATAATTACATTTTTGCCTGTTATATTAGAACTTCTTGACATTATTTTCAAGTGAAAAAAATTCATGGTAAAAAGAATCATGGCAACACACAGGCATAGCAAGAACAGATGCTGATTAGGTCATCTTGTTAGTGACTTAAAAACACCACTGCAGATGGGTACAGAACTGACAGCCCATGCTGTATCACTGGTAAGTTGCACAAGCTGGTAGGGAACAAGAAGTGTGGACATTGAGAGATAAATCTGGGATCCTGGAAACTCTTATAGCAGGCTGAAACACTGTTCTGTTGTCAGTAACAGTCCAGGATGCCTGAAGTAAAATCAATTTTTCATAACTTGTTGGCAAGAGATTTTGAAAGAAGTATCTGACATGTTTTCAAGCTGTGTGCAAATCAGAAGGGGTATTACTCTGAAGTCCATGATCAAATGTTCAATTCATGTGATAAAATATTATAAACCCTTCTTAAGGGGATTCAGCTAGTTAGCAGATGCTGCTTGACAGTTAAAATTGCAGCAGCAGAGGTGCAAACTTGGTGCCTTGTCTGCTGACAGCTGTGTAGCTAAGTTGGGAGTAAACCAATATTGGACATGACTTGTAATATATTTAAGTTCCTAATAATTTACCACCTACAGGGTATGAGATGGCTCAACTATTTTGTGTATTGAGCTATTTACAGAGATCCTGAGCTGGCATGCAAAACATCATGTGAGAGACTTTGTGTTAGAGTGTAGCAATAATACTGGATTTGAATGATTGGAAAAAGAAAGTTTTCCATATAATGGAGGGTGATGGCACCAGAGGCTCCTGCAGCTCTGAGTTTCCAGTAATTTGCAGTGACAATTCTTTTCCCTTGTGGCCTCTTTTTCTAGTTTTGCTTATTCCAGCTGCCTGTTTGTTCAGGTGAAATGTAAAGAAGGAGGTTTAGCTTTTTTGTCTGCTGAAGGCCATGTGCATGGCTGCTGGATGAATGTTATGACACAAAGGAGGGAAATTTTGCTTGCACTGTTTGGCATTGTGTTAATCACTGCTAATGTTAACATTGCTTCTAGTCTGTGTTCTCAGATTTTAAGTCAAGACTACAAAGAACATGTGATGACACTAAAGATTGTAAGTTTTAAGTAATTAGGAGAGTTTTTATCTTTTAGTTTGTATGACTTCTGTTTCTTTTATTTTCAAACTTAGGTCTTTCTGGCAGGAGCTTGTAGGGTAGAAACTTAAAAAAAAAAATACAGCTGAAAGCTGAAGTTTCCATGTAGCTGTCTGGACCAAAGCATTTTTAAAAAATGCCACAAATGAAGCAATGCTGCATTGATCTTTGAACTTTCTCCCAAGTAACTACAGTTGATTTGTCTGCATGGTGCTTTTTGTACTTGTGTTATAACTGTGTCACTTTAAAGGCAGATGTTGGATGAATTACATGTTGCTTACTTTGCTGGTCCTATAAAATGCTCATGAAAGTTACCAACAGGACTGACCTCCAACAGTCTGGGAGAAAGAAATGATTCACAGAGTATAATCCATGATGGTTCTACCATCATAATTTTCTGAACATTTTGTATTTCTGTTTTTTCATTATTGCTTGCAAAGATTAATATGACCTGATCCCATTTTATTTTATTTTGCATACAATTTTCTCATTTTTTCTATTGCCCCTTTCTTTCTTTATTTCATCTTTGTGTATGTGGGGAAAAAGCTTTGCTTTACATTACATTAACTGTTAATTCACAAACTCACCTTTGTGAAGATTTGCATCTATGCAGTCATTCTGACTAAAATTTCCTGTCTGAAACGAGAAATTTGCATTTCAGTTAAAGAAAACAGAATCTGTTTTGGTGTTTTCTGTTTTTACCATCACCATGGTATCTTAGCACATGGTAATTTTTTCAGGCTGAAAAAGAGCAAACCAATTTTAATAAGAAAATAGAGACATATCACACATTTACTTGATAATGCAGTAGAGTTTAAGAATCCCCACATGGTAGCTTTTTGATTAAAATGTGTATAAATTCATTAACCCTGAGCTAATGTAGGTGCAAGTAAAAGATACTCACTCACCTACAACATTACTCTCTGAACAGTTTTCCTGGCAGAGGTGATGTCTGACATGCTGCACACCCAGTAAGCAGTGGAAATCAGTGTAACTTTGAGTTGTGATCATCCTGAAAATAATTACCTGGATAAATCTCCTGCAGGTATTCCCTGTTGCAAGTCCTCTCTCACATTTTCACAAAGAGCAGCCATAGTTAGGAGCAGGTATGCCATGAAGGTTGCTATCATATGAGCAGAACCCCTTGAGTCAGGGTTTCCTGACACTGGTACCCTTCTATCCCATCCCCTCCTCTCTGGGAAGGGACAGTGCCTATGAAAAGAGCAGATATTATAAAATGATCTCAAAATCTGATTTGTCAGAGTGTTTTGGGAAGTATGCATGCTGAATACAAAAGACAAGGAGTTGAGTTTCTTGGTTAGATAGAAAGATGACAGGTTAAAAAGGAGATGCTTTAAAGCCCAAACCTTGATGTGAGAGATGGTTCATTCTTCTCCTTTTGCTTTTGTCTAAATCTGTGTGATTTGTCCTCTTAGTGCACTGCCTTCATGGGTCATTCACAGAGACTTCTAGTATTTTTAGGTTCTACTTAAAATCACAGAATCAGAGAAGAGTCTGAGTTGAAAGGGACTCGAAAGGATTGAGTCCCACTCTTTAGCTAATGGTCCATATAAGGATCAAACCCATGACCTTGGCATTACCAGCACCATGCTCCAACCAACACAGCCACTGGAATCATGTGAACTCCATAATTCACAAAACCTACCATCAATTTTCTGCTCTGAGTTTGCCTAAGACTGATGTTCTTTTTCCATTGCTTTGTCACTATCTTAACTCCTGCTTTGAAGTGGGAAAATTGTAGATTGGGATGAGTAGATTAGCCAGGTGTATAATAATTTTACTGTAAAGGATTATGAAAAAATGAAGTAGGGTAGGAATGACAGAAATAAAACAGAGATTGAAGATAATGCGTCAAAAAAGATGCGTTTCCAACAGTTAATCTGACTTAAAAAGGATTGGGTATAGAAACAGAAACTGTGGTAAAATAAGGAAAAGCATAATCTAACTTAAATATTCAAAGTTGAATAAAACTTCTAACATCTAGATTAATTATGAAACAATGCTTGGAAATATACGGGAGTACAGACACTTTGAATGGAAAAAAATCATCATTGTTGTGTTTACTAGAATGTCAACCTCGGGGCTGTTGGCAGACTGCTTTAACTAATTTATGCTTTTGTATTTCAGACTGATAATAATCCTTGCTTCAGAACTTTCTGCAGTATTTGTAACCATCTTTCCCAGATTCCCCAATCTCTTAAGTAACCTAGATTGTTATGTAAACAGGGATTCCATTCTATTCTACAGTGACAGATCTATTTCAGTGTGGGTATGCTGGGACTATGTTTTTCTACCATAGAAAACATTTAGTTTTGACTGTCTGCATTATGGAAGGTAAATTTAGATGATGCTCTGAGCAGTACAGGCTGAAAAACTTTCTTTGCAACAAATTCTGGAAAGTGGGTCTTAGTTTCCTCTAGGGACATTTGCAAATTCGTGTGACATCTGTAATACCATTTATGCAAGTCTCATCCCTAGAGCAAAGAGGATTTGTATTGTAGTTATGATTTGTTATGAGATTTAAAATATCAACAGTCTCAGTGAAACTGGATCAGATTGGATGGCTTAGAGGAAGCTCACTTTTTGCATGATGATTTCCTTCTGTGGTGAGTCTTTAACTGTTCTGAGGAAAACTGGTGTTGGCAAGTGTAAAAATGGTGGCTTTTCCATTGGTAATTTCTAGGCCTTGGCACTACACTAAAAGGCAGAGGAAGGGAACCTGGGAAGCTGGTACTCTGGAGGGTGAAAGTTAGAGAAGTAGGTGAGAGATTGCCTCTCTAGCATGTGCGATGCTGCTAGTCCTTCTTTGGGCTAGGAATCCCACTAATTGGCAGATATCCAGACTGGGATGTGGGATGTTTGTGGTGTACTGCTGCAGACTTTGATGTGAAAATGAGAACTTCATGAGGTGAAGTGGAACCTACAAGCTGAAATGCAGTGTGAGGTTTCACAACATTAAGCAAGTCAGCTTAGGGATTGCTGTAATACAGGCAGCAAAGTAATAAAGATAGCTGATCAAAATAGCTCCTAGAAATTAGCAGAACATAGCTTTAATTCATTGGCTTTTCCCACTAACTCAAGTGTGGCTTAGCTATGCCACAGGAAGCTGCACTGTTTATGTCTCTGATTTAATACTATCTTCAGGTGCCATGAGGGTGAACACACCTAAAAGAATATATAGATTAACAAGGGGGATTAAACTTTGTGGAGCAGAACAGAAGAAGATTGTCTAAGCATTGAGCATTTTTAAAA
Source organism: Molothrus ater (assembly GCF_012460135.2). Lineage (NCBI taxonomy): Eukaryota > Metazoa > Chordata > Aves > Passeriformes > Icteridae > Molothrus > Molothrus ater. The sequence goes on from NC_050480.2 coordinate 26,725,164, forward strand.
AATGTACAAGCTTCATTCTGTGTGACCTTTTTTATTGCAAGGCTTAAATAAAAGAACGGAGCTTATGTTTTATCCTTTGGGATGATGGAACTGAAGTGTAGATAACAAAAAAAAATTCTATTTTCCTCTCAAAAGAACTTGGACCTTGACTAAAAAAAAAGACCTTCCATGTGAGCCTTATCTGTAGGTCTCTTTATCTGCTTCATCAGTTGGGATAGCTTCTGAATAAGACAAATGGGAAACATTTTTACTCCTGTTAAAGGCAGGTAATGCATCTCTTGGCTCTTGAAGAAGTGGTAATATAAAGGAAGTTAAATTTGAAGGATGAAGGAGGTTTTGTCATGTTTGTTCCCCATCTACAGCCTGAGCCTCTCTTTGAGTTTCTATGTGAGTTTCTCTTGAGTTTCTTCTTTGTTGACAAGAAAAAGATTAAAATTTTAGGACTGAAGGATGAGGTACGTTCAGCAAGGTAATTTAATTATGAGAATTGTTTTCTTCCAGTGGCAATTGTTAAAAAAGGTTCAGCCCCTTGTAAACTGCACTGACTTCAGAAGAAGAAGACAAGCTTCACTATTAGAGGTGGTAATGCAGGTATTCAGCCAGGAGAGGTATTCCGATTTTCTTTGTTAAGGGCTTGAACTGAGGAGCTAAACTGGGATACAAGGTTTCCCATGGAGCCAGTAAGTCAGAGGGTGCCTTTGCAGAGCAACTCAGAAAAGAGATGTGTATCTCTATACCAGTCTCATAGAGAAAGTAGGTGCCTAACACAGACAACCAAATTTAGATGTCTAAAAAAGACTGTGTGAATACTATCCTAGTGTATGTTGCCATAGACACAAGGAAGACAATCTGCATCCCGTGAAGTATTTCTGCCTCATACTGATTTCATTGAATGACTGTTGTAGTGCTTGGTCTTTGGTGAAAACAGGATTATCAGTCCAGTCAGGGCATTGGCATTCTTTTTGTGTTTAGGAATATGATTGGATTTTTTGGTAACAGAGCCAATGAAAAATATATATACTAAAGCCTCTTTCAGTGAAGTCCTGCCTAATTTCACCCACCTTGAAACTCAAAAACTGGGAGTGAGAGAGTACTCGTGTAGGCTTCTAATGTGCTTTTTTCATGAAATGTCTTTTACACCACCTTTGTTATCCTTTATTTTTACTGCAGCCACGTTGCATCTCTTTTCCTGCACTGTGCAGATGTTTGATGTTCAGTCCCTCTCTGCATATTTTTTATTTAATGGAAAAGGGAAAACTTCCCCCCTACCCTGTTCCTCGTTAAATAGGAATGCTAATTAATATAAATTCATTGCCAAGGGCCTGGTGTTAGGAGGAATTTACACCTCTTCCAGTAAGGTTATACTGTGATTGTTCCTAACAAAGATACCTCACTTCTTTAGAAAAGCAGTTGTTACTGGCAACAGCCTGGGTCTATTATGAAATAGACCACCAGTCTGCTTAATGTGCCATGTTAAGTGACTGCTGTGTGATATTTACAGCCACATCTCTTGAACCATGTGAAAGCAGTTTTTAATTAGAAAATTTAGGGCCTGTTTGTTATCGCTATGTTGGCTTTGACAGAATTACCTTTGGCACCTTGTTTACACGGAGAGGTCAGTGAATTGCTGAACCTGCTGTCTGGTCAGATGGGAATCACGGCCCTCCCTCAGCAGCACAGGAGCCCTTGGTGTTTTCTGGATGCTGAGCAACCTTTCTAACAACGTCTTCAAGGCTCTAAATCTGTTCATGTAAAACTATTGCGAGTGGTGTTTGCAGAATTAAATCAACATAAAATTTATCTGTGGCTTAGTAAGGTCACTGACCAACCAGCTTGTGTATAGTGATTATGTTTTACTTTCTAAAGGCTTACTAAAAGATGAAATTTATATTTTGTCTTCAGTAAATGATTTTGAATTTCAAAATTTAAGCTCTTCAAGCCAAGCTGGAAGGCCTTATCACAGCTGTATATATTGCATAACCCCCCAGAGTGCGGGTTCTGCAGTTTATGCAGAAATCCTTGGGAAGTAGGATATAGTTTCTAACTGACAGTTGTGTTACAGTCAAAACACAACTTGCGTCTTCGTAGCAGACCTGGCCAAATTTCTTGTCTGCAGGATTTTTAATTTCCAGTAAAGTAAGATGGTTTAGGTAGAGATGACGCCAAATATTTTTTTAATGTACTGACGGGTCCCTTGTGGCCTCACTCAATTGCACCTGGTTGTGGGCAGACAACAACTTTCCCTCTCCAGAAAGGATGCATACCTTCTTTTGCCAAAGTGTACAGTAGTGAGCAGGGATGGGAGGAGGCAGAGAAGCACGTGACTGTGAAATGCAGGTTCAAAATATTTGTCTGACTTTGAATTAGGGATTAGAACAGAGATTATTAAATTGTTTCTCTGGTGCTGCTCCATACTGCTGAGTATTGACAAGAAAATATAAGCCTTTTTTTCTCATAACAAATGAGACTAATGGTACATTACAGCTGGACTTGCTGGAGGCAAAAGGCACAACACTCTGCTTTTGTAATTCGATTTTGTACAAACCTCACAGATATCAACACTGTGTATAGATCAACCAGTTGCACAAGAGAAACAAAGAAATGTTTAATTTCTGAAGTTTCACAAGCTTTATAATAATTTAATTTAACATATACAACAAATAATGTGCAAGTCTTATAGCTTGATGGTCACTTCAGTTTAATGGGAGCCTCTTTTGAGCAAACTAAATTACCATGTGGCTGCTACCAAGCACCAGTAATTTCATGCCCAGCACCCATGTGAAAACTCTTGTCATTGGTTGTGTTTTGCTTTTGACCACCAGAAACCTCAGCCATTATTGTGTTTGCTGTGGCTACATGTGCAGCAACCACAGAAAGTTGTTTCAAACCACTGGTCAAAATTCTGTTTCTGCTGGTCGTAGCTTTAACATGATTTTTTGTTTATGCTCTTGTGTTCGCTTTGGCTTTCAGAATACAGTGAGATAAAGTTATGTTTTTGAGAAAAGATTTTTTCAATTTCGAGCACTGGTAGGAATGGATGACTGTTTCCTTAGCTCTGAATTCGGACAGTGAGGCTAGAGCAACAGGTATCATTAATAATTGCTGGCTTTGATATACTGTAGGACTCCAGTTGCTGTAGCAGCCTGAAAATGTGAATAATTTGGCTTGTGGTTCATACTCAGAACTGGGAAAATCTCCAAACTGAAATTTGCAATGGAAGATATTAACACAGTGAAAGTGACTAAAGAAAATTTCATTTGGACACGAAGGGTTGCTCTCTGTTAAGACAGCTGTGTCTCACCGTGTCTGAATGTCCCTTGAAATCTTGCTCTGCTATAACAGTAGGATGTTCTGTCAAGTGCACATTGGGAGGGTTTGGGAGTTTACCTCACTGTATCTTCTCTGCTACCACCTTCAGTGTCTCTTTTCCCTATCAAATTCTGAACAAGCTGTCAGAGAACACGTACTCCTAAAAACCCACTATTACCGAAGAAAAGATTATACTGCAAGGTGGGACAGAGAAATGAGCATGAAGATACTTTATAATATCTGTCAAGTTATGTTATGAGGCTGGGAATGAAGCCTTGCTTAGCATAGTGAAAAAACACCTTTGCAGGCTGAAGCAGGACTACAGTAATTGCTGCCTGTTGCAGCCAGGACTGTGACTGCCCTGGGAGGCTGCTCTCGTAAATCTGCCCTCTCTAAAAACTGCTTGGTTGAGTATGGGCTGCCTTTGTGGGGGATCTGAATTAGTGCTGGAAAACAACATCCACTACCAGAGAAAATGCTGAACTGGACTTCAGCAATTTGTTGTGCCATTTTCCTAACCTCTTGAGGTCCAGAGGAAATAGCTCTTCTCCTCACTCTACCTTTGCTTTCTTAACCTTGAGCTGTGTTGTATAGTCTCTGATGGACACATGCAGAGCTGCAGATGAGATTCTGAGTGTAATCTCTCTAGGTTTAACAGATTTTTTCTTTAACTGTTGGAAGATGATAATGCTAAAAAATCATCACTGTTGTTTAATACCCATAAGCTGTGGTTGTCTGAATCTTGAAGGTAGAGTTTAGCTGTTAACACCTGCTAGGTAATGAGGCAGTTAACAATGTTGCATGTTATCCCATCATTATTCTCTTACTCTGTCCAATGAGAAGCTTGCTCCTCATCCACTCCTGGGACAGCCCAGCTGAGCTCCTGTTATCTCCCTTTGGGAGCTCCCAACCTTGTTTGCTGTGCATTATGTGTGGAGAAGATATGAAGTGGTTGCCTGAGGGTGTGGGATCATCCTGGAGCAAATCCTTGACTCACCTTGTGGAACTGTGGGACCTTATCCTAGCTCTGGGACTGAGGTGAATCAAACAGCAAACTTGACCAAAAAGGCTGAGCAATACAGGTGCAATTTGACTACTGGAAGGCAAGTCAAAATAATTTGAGGTGCAGGTCCGCATAAAAGATTGTGGGTTTTTTAAGAAAACAGTGGACCTCCAGGTTGGAAGATGGCTGGATAACTGGCAGGTTTTACTGTAAGTGGGCACTTAGTTTGGAAAAGAAGTTACCTGACTGTGATGTTGTTTGGTGAGTGTTTGTTTCTGCTTTAAGAAGAGACGTGCAAGATAGAGGTATTGGCAGAGACATGCACACTAAATTTATTTATTTTTAGATGAACAGAATTATTCTTTAAGAGCAAAAGGCAGTGCAGATACTTGATCAGCCCCTTATGGGATAGGCATGGTTGCCTCACAACCAAGGACATAGACAAGGCAGAGGTGTTTAATGCTTTCTTTGCCTCTATCTTCAACATTGATGATGGGCTGAGGGAGTCCCAGAGACCTGAGCTGGAGGACCAGGACTGTGAGAATATTCAAATCCCAGCCGACCCTGAAATTTTGAGGGAATCTGCTGCTCCAGCTGGTTCCCTGTAAATCTGTGGGACCTGATGGGATTCATCTGAGAATACTTAAAGAGCTGCCTGATGTCACTGCAAAACCTCTCTCAACTATTTTTGAATGTCTTGGGAGTCTGAAGGGGTCCCAGTTCACTGGAAGCTGGTGAATGTTGTTCCAATTTTCAAGAAGGGCAAGGAGGAGAGCCCTGGAAACTATAAGCCCATCAGTCTCACTTCAGTGCCTGGTAAGGTTATGAAGAAGATTATGCTTGGAAGTATTGAAAAACACCTGAAGGACAATGCTATTACTGGCCACAGCCAGCACAGCTTCATGAGGGGAAACTCCTGTTTGTCAAATCTGATTTTCTTTTATGACAAGGTGACACAACTGGTGGATCAAGGGAGGACAATAGATGTAATCTTTCTGAATTTCAGGAAAGCTTTTGATACCATTTCTTAAAGGATTCTTTTGGACAAAATGTCCAGCATTCAAATGCATGAACAAACACATGTGACAGGTGAGCAACTGGCTCATGGTTTGGGCACAGAGAGTTACAGTGAATGGGGTGACATCAGACTGGCAACCTGTCACTTGGGGTTCCACAGGGCTCCAACCCCAGCCCTGTGTTCTTCAATATCTCCATAAACAATTTTGATGGGGCTTGAAGGGATGCTAAGTAAGTTTGCAGATGATACAGAGTTGGGAGGAGCTGTTGACTCACTCAAAGGCAGAGGCCCTGCAAAGAGACCTCAGCAAATTAGAGGACTGGGCAATCACCAACTGAATGAAGTTAAAAGAAGGGAAAGTGCCGGATTCTACACATGGGACAGGGCAACTGTGGATGTACAGACAGACTAGGGAATGGGGCACTGGAAGCAGTGCCAGGGAAAGGGACCTGGTGGTCCTGGTCAATGACAAGGTGAATCTGAGCCAGCAGTGCCCAGCCAGGAAGGGCAGCCATACCCTGGGGTGCATCAGGCACAGCATCACAGCTGGGCAGGGGAGGGGATTGTCCTGCTCTGCTCTGAGCTGGGCAGCCTCACCTCCAGTGCTGGGGGCAGTTCTGGGATACACAATATAAAAAAGACATTAAACTATTACTGTCCAGAGGAGGTGTATTGGTTGGCCCAGCCTGGTGCCAAACCAATACAGGAGGGCAACGAGGACAGTGAAAGCCCTTGAGGGGAAGTCCTGTGAGGAACAGTTGAGGTCCCTTGGTCTGTTCAGCCTGGAGAAGAGGAGACTGGGGACAGACCTCATTGCAGTTACAACTTCCTCGTGAGAGCCAGAGGAGGGGCAGGCACTGATGGTGACTCTGTGGTAACAGTGACAGGACCCAAGGGAATGGCCTGAAGCTGTGTCAGGGGAGGTTTGGGTTGGATATTAGGAAAAGGTTCTTCACCCAGAGGGAGGCTGAACACTGGAACAGGCTCCCCAGGGAAGTGCTCACAGCAGCAAACCTGACAGAGTTCAGGAGCCTTTCGACAATGCTCTCAGGCATACATGGTGTGATTCTTGGGGTCTGCTGTGCAGGGCCAGGAGTTAGACTTGATGAGCCTGATAGGTTCAGCATATTCTGTGATTCTCTTCTCCTTTCTGTCTTTGTTTGTAGGTGATCTGTCAGGGACTGTTTCACATAGACCCAAAACAAGACAAACCAGGCCCAAGTGCTGGGCCAGCAAGCAGAAGATAGCTGATAGTCACACCCCATTTTGCTCTGTAACCTTGCCTTGTCCCCCTTTCTCCTAAGGGTGTTTTCTAATTTTTCCTGTTTCTTTCTCAGTTCCATATCCTTTCCCTTCTAACACTTCTCCAGATTTAAGAACAATAGCCTCAATTTATTTTAATGGTCCATATTTCTGTCTGTTAATGTTGCATCTGTTCTTGTACAAACTGTTCCAGTTCAAAGGGGAATAGTTCTCAAAGAGGTTGCTCTCCACTTCTGGATGCTGATGTTTTGTCTGCTGAAAAATTGACTTTTCTGGTCACTGGTAAAATACATTTGGAAAGATATGAAGCATCTGTTCATAACTTGTCAAGCAGATGGAGCCAACTAAGTGAAAAAGCATTTTTATGCCCATAGCCCCTTTAAAACGTTGCCTTCCAGCTGCTTCTTTCTTTAGAAAGGGTGTCTTGCAGATGACATACTGAGTTAACTGGACTTTCTTTTGGTAAGTCCAAATGCCTGCAATCAGATGATGAATTAACTGCAATACTGAGTCTGGATGGAATAATCTGAATAATTTTCTATAATGCTTAAGCAGACTTAATTTAACGAGTCAGATCACTGTATTTTGTGCTGAGAAAACTGAGTTTTCCAGTTGAATGAAATGCCTTGGATATGCCCCTGAAGTAGTAAGTGAACAGGATGATACAATTTAGACATTTAGAAAAATTTTGACAGAGTTCCTGACAGAAGGCATTAATGTAACAGGATAAGTACTTATAGGGCAAAAGGCAGTGGTGCATAATTATTTGGCAACTGGAAAGATGCAAGTAGGAATTTCTGTTGGGAATTTTCATAGTGGTTCAAATGTTGCAGCATATTTGTTCCTGATGATTTGTTTAAATACTTTGCCTGTGTAGATGAAATTAAGTCCGACCATAAAGGTAAAAACCATGGATCTTATTGTCAGTTAATAGGATTGTTTATGTAGAGGAGTAGTAAATGAGGTATTTAGAATATTGAAATATTTCTTCTCCTGAAGCCAGGGATGGCCAACTAAACTGAGAGGCAATACATTTTGCAAAATAATAAGTAACCCTCTACATAAGATAAGACTACCTGGAGTTAGCTGAGGCTGTGAAAGAAGACCAGGTTTCAGCATGCAGGAATACTTGCCTTCACTTACTTTGGTGAAAGGATTCCTTTAAGTCTCTCAGGCTGTTGCTGATCCTGCAGAGTTCAGAGCAGCCCTGCCTGCTGACATGGGAGTGCATTGCACGGTGTGGAGTGGAAGGCAGTGCAGTGTGACAGCTACTTCACCCTCAGAGACAGGTTCTCCTCTCTGCAGATCCCTTCCCAGGTGTTCCTCTTCCACAGCAGGGCAGCTGTCTTACAGCACTGCTAGTCTGGAGAAGGGTTGGAGTCTGACATAGAAGATTTGGGCTGGGTGTTTGAGCATATCTTTGAGGATGGGCACGTTCAGGTGGTCTTTGTGGCTAGGTCAGTTCTGTGCTAATGCTCACTTGCCTGGTTTTGGGAGAGAACACACCCAAAATCAGTCTGTTAAAAAGCAGAGGTGCTGTCAAATGAAACTGGGAGAAACTTTTTTGTGTTTTCATATTCTTGTAGGAAAATGAATTTGTGTACTTGCAAAAGTAGAAGTCTCTTTGTCTTTCTTATTTTATCTACCACTGCTGCATACAGCAAATGCTCTTTCTGCCTTGCTGGTGGTTGCACACTTCCTCCCTCTGCCCTCCTACCAGGAACCTCAGCTTTACACCTAAGCTGTATGAAGGAGAATTTTGTTTTTCATCTTCTAAAAATCCAACTCTCCTCTCTATTCACCTACCTATGAACATAAATGTAGTATATAAAATTATTGCAGACAGGCCACCAACTATTCTTCTGAGTCAGGAAAATAAGGAATTTAAAAGTCTTCTATGTAAAATTTGGGCTATGACTCAAAATTTTCTTTCTCTACCATTCTTCTTTTCCTTAAGTCCTCAGCTTTGCCATCTGCACTCTCACTAGGGGCTGGGATTTGACTATGTGTGAAGTAGGGTAAGACAGCTGAGAAATTGTTCTAGGAAAAATTGCCACTAAAGGTGTTCTGCACTAAAGGTGCATTTGAATAGTAAGTGCTGAAAAGGAAGCACTTCCCTGCTTCCCTCACTGACTGTGTCATGACTGCTGCTGCTATTTTCCTGTGCTTTGTTTACCTTCAGGTAGATTCTGCTAGTACTGGAGAAATATTTCCACTTCAAGCATTTACATTTATAAATCAAATGTCTTTCCTTTTCATATGTTCAGAAACTCCTTAATAGTGACTGTTGAGTAAACTGGGCTCAGCCTTTTAAACATTCTCTGTCCTGCCTTTTTAGCCTGAGTTTGAAGAAGTGTGTGTATGGGCTTTTTCTTCCCCATGAGGACAGTGTGAGCCAAGCTGTTCTGTAGTCGAATTCCATTCTCTCCTTTTTGGCAATTGCACAGAATGGCTTATGCTATGTGGAGTTTGGTGCAATTCCACTAGAATTTGCTAGATTTGCACTGATTTATACCTGGTGTGAATCTCATCTTTCCAAAATATTACTGATGCAACAGAAACGCAGAGCTGAAAGTTCCTCAACTAAGAAGCAAAATGAGCTTCCTTTTGTTTTGCAGTAAGTTAATAGATTATTGTTATCCCTGAATCTTTATCACTAACTTCAGTTTTCATTATCAGCTGGAAGAACTTTAAATACTGTCAAGAGTATCAAAATAAGATCATTATTCAGTAGTTTCTGGTAGAGTGGAATCCCTAAAACCTTGTTATGACTGTTTTAGAAGCCACCAGAGCACCTATCTCAAATTGATATGCTGCAAAGCTAAACTTTCCAGATACTGGGATAGATGTTAGTATTCCTGTGAGTAACTTCCCTGTGTTTCTTCCAGTGGCAGTTTTTCAGTAGGGGCTCAGAAAGAATGGTAGTTGGAAGTACTCTCTTCTGACTGGAACATAAATGAGAAGAGCCTTGGGATTTGTTTGGGGTTGTTTTGTTGGGTTGTTTTTTTTTTCTGGTCATGTCACCCAGGCCTTGTTTTACATGCTAGAAACATTAATTTTATATTGTTTTCAGAGTATGAATCTCCCATTTTGAAATGGTGCATCTCTTTTCCCTGCAAGCATCCACGGAGTCCATACTCTTGAACTAGAAGGATACTCACGATTAAGAAAAAGTCAGTTATTGAGTAACAAATGTTTCATTTCAGTCTTACATTATGTCATTCACTTCCTTCAAATCTTAGTTCTGTGTCCTTAGGTAGCTGAAGTTTCACACCTAAAGGCTGTTTTTCTACAGCAATTGGGCTAATTCCTGTACATGTTAGGCCTTGCAGTCAAAGAACTGCAGCAGAGCATATACCATGTGTAGTAGGCATTGGTAATTGTCCCCAGAATGAACATGACTACATTCTAAGGGTGTGTTTGCCTTTACAAGATTCCCTGCCTTGTAAAGAGCCTGGATTTTTTCATATATGATGGGCAGAGAAAGCAAAGTGAGGGACTGTGAAGGTAGTGGGGAAATCTGTTGGAGAGACACATCTGTAGAAGAGCCAATATCATTTATGGCAACAGCTTCAGGTCTTGAAGGTTAGTGGGATACCTTCCTCAGAGCTTGGCAGTCAGCCTGTTGTACTACAATGTCCTGTGCAGTCCTAAAAGCAAGGATCCACTTTAATTTCATGCAACTGTTTTCTTATCAGCAGCTAAATAAGTTAAATCTAGATGTGTGGCTTCTAGGATTCTGTGTGTTGTGAGTTAAATTTGCCGCTGCAGCCAGTGTAGTTCATTGTAAGTTCAGTATGTTACTGAATATTTATGAATGAATATTTTTTTGTGTTTTACAATGACATTTAGCAATACATTACAGCTAGAGCCAAATAAAATAAAACCTCTTACAGAAAGAGCAGACTTGGGGGAATATATCTCATCAGATTCTTGCTTTTCCTTGACAGATAGTTTGGGGACCTGTTCTGGAGTTTTATAAATTACTTGTTTGTGAATCTGGCATAAAATCCTGGCCTTGCTGAAGTTAAGGAGTGTTTTACTGCTGAGTCTAGCAGTGGTAACACTGGAATTCTTGCTTCTACCCTCCTGGCCTTCTCTGTTCCTGATGTGTGGGAGGTGCAGGGATGCAGACAGTGAGAAGACAGGTCTCTTCCCTTCAGCTCAAGAAGTGACTGCATGGAAGATTTTTGGAGCTGGGATATCTGTAGAGAGTAAACTTTTTTCCATATCCTCTGCTCCCAATTCTGTTTCCATAACTCTCCCCCTCCCATGCACTCTATCTCTCCGAGATTTTCTGTGGAGAGCAGGGAAAGAAAACCTTGGAGGAAAGATTGCTGGCTATTAGCTGAAGCAGGTTCTGCCTTAAATGTTTACATTTGCTGAAGGAAGGAAGGAAGACTGTTTAGATTTGCCTGTGCTTTAAGGATCTGGACAATCTTTGCATTTACTTTTCTGTATCAATACAGTAAAACCTGACAAAGAGGTTTTAAACTTGACCCTCCTGCGTTGTTCTTTCCTAGCACTGACCAATCTGTTTTGGCTCTGTATGGTAAGATTGTTTTCTTTGCTACTTTGCTTAGATCAGTTCTCAGGCTGATCCAAGGGACTTACTCACCTACATTCTTGGAAGCTCTTGTTTTGGGCTTGGAATACTTTTGATAGTTTTTTTTTCTTCTGATGAATTCTCTAAAGTCAAGCTTACTGACTTTCTTTGACCTCACAGGTTCTGTCCTGCCCTTCTCCATTGGTGCAATAAATTGTTTTAATTTGCTGGAAAATGTTTTTACTGAGATCTTTATATTTATAATGGCTCTTTTCAGGCTAAGGTAGAAATGAATAGCATATGGCTATTGTGAGAATAAAATATTAATTTTGGCAAATTTAGTCAATTCACTGTGGGTGTTCTTAGCCTTTAAAACAAAATTATCACATATTTGGCACAACTATCAAGTGCCTGGGTTTTGACTCTAAGCCTTAATCACCAAATGAAGAGAGCAATGTATTATTAACATGTTAGGAAGAGACAGTAGCTATGACTGTGTGAGCTGAGGGTGGGTGTTCTACATGGCTGCTACATGGTAGGAAAGAGGACAGATTGGAGTTGGGGCAGTCTGCAGCAATTAATGCACTCAGAATGGGCTGGTCTCCATGGTATGTTTGAATTGAGCATGCCAGAACAATGAGTTTGGATGCTAAACCAAAAAATTTTGCAGGTGATATTTAATGTCATCCTGAGCTTTCCAGTCTATCTTGGTCCATTGTTGCTATCAAATATCAAGGAAACAGAGATTTATGCATTGAAAATCAGCAAAGGAGTATCAATTAGTTCATTAGAGACCCACTGATCATAAATACCTGCATAACACAGCATCTAATGGGCAATGCAGTGTGACAGCAGCATGGGCAGTATCACTTACAGCTTCATTGTGCAGAGTGCTGACAGCTCCTGCAGAATCCTCTCCTTGGGAAATGAGCAAAGTCAGTGTTACATAGGAGGGCATTTAAGCTTTTTTTGATCTGCATGGATACATTTGAGTCACCTTCATTCATTTCTGAGTACTTCACCCCTTGTCTGACTGCAGTCCAGAGTGACATTTGCATTTCAAATGGCATATTGTGACCCAGTGGTGTTATTGATGATGAATCTCATTTTCATGAGCATTAACAAAGCAGGGCTTCATAAAGTATGTCAGTGCCTCTGTGCTTCACTGGAGCATGATCTTCTGTTGCACCACCAACTGATGGAAAATACAGGGCTGGAGACAGAGCCATTTCCCTTTTGTTTTATACAATATGGTCTTTAAGTTATGTCTGCTCTAAGATACTGCATGTCCTTATGAAGGGACTGATGACTCTATTGAAGGAGACCCCAAAACTGGGACAGATCTCTGTGACACCATCACTGTTAGGGAGCTGACTGCTGCTGTCAATTATGGATTCATGAACTGCCTTTGGCATTAGTGTTTAAAAGCTGTGGAGCCAGCCTTGTAGGATTTGAATGTCTTTTGCAGATAATGGGGAATTTGTGAGGGAGCACTAAAAGAAAACTTCCTCAAATATTAACATTTTTCATTCACATAAAACCTAGTTTCTAGAAAATTTTAATGCTTTCTAAGAATACTTGGGAAGCTGTACAATATTCTTGAGTTCTACTTTTAACACAGTAAATTAGATGCATGTATTTGCATGCAGGTCTGTGCAGACAGACATTGGGTGGGAGTCAGATGGCCCAAAGGGAGAGCAAGTCTCAGTTACCCTGCATGTAATTTCTGCTCCCTGTCTGGACTGCTATTTGGAAGTGGTGTGACTGTATATACTGGCTCCTAGAGAAAAACATTGTCTTCTGTTGTCTCTCATATGCTAAGCAAATATAAACCACAGGAGAGGAGAGGAAAAAGGATGGGGAAGGGAAGAGGAAAAGTCCATTTCTTAAACAAGATTTTGATCATAGATTAGTTTTTTCTGGAAACGAGTGTACCACTCTCAGAACATATGTTAAACTGTAACTTGAAGATATTTTGATAATGTACAAAATGCCTTCCAAAACCTTTGAATAAGGCATTTTGAGATTGAATCAGTTAAATACTACCAAACATTTCTTCTTGGTTTTTGGCACTTTTCAAAGGATCCGTGAGTTTTTCACTTTTTTTCTTTTTGAAGGCCTTGTTCAAGACTGGGAATACTGGAAAGTATCTGGAAAGTGACTTGAAGCAATGGTTTTGTATCAAGCTTCATACAATTGTGTGAAAGTTGTGTAATGACATTACTGGCAAAGCAGAATAATAAATTATGAATAGAACTTAAATGACTGTCTGTCTCATGTTCTGAAATAGCTTCAGTCCAGGAGTCAGCGCTGATATGGGATTGTGAGCTGGTGCTTTTGTTTGTAACAAGAGCATAAGCTTCCTGCAGGTGATTAAACTGCAGGCAGCATCCTACTGTACCAGAAATGGGTCTCTTGAGTGAAGTGCTGTATAGCAGGGGCTGGTATTTTGATACACATAAATATATATATAGACAGATAGATAGATATAGCTACATAGATGTGTAGATACATAGTTTGATATATCCCCTGCTGTAGTGTCTGATTGACTCATAGAACATTTACTCTTCCAAGCTTAGTCCTCCAGTTTGTAAGTAAGGGCCATTGATTAGCACAGGAATGTGAGTGTATGTAACCTTGAAGTTGATTCTTCCAGCTCCTGGGTTTGCAGTCCCCAGGGCCCCGCTGCTGGCCCCGAGTGCTGCCCGTGTGTGCCCCGCTGGCCCCGCTGCCGCCCCCCCTGCGCCCTGCGCCCTGCGCTGGGGATGTGGCCCTGCCCCGCTCCTTCAGCCAGGGCTGCAGGGCAGAGTTAAACACAGGGATTAACATGATGACTGGCATCTGGCTGCTTCTTTACAACAGTCACAATGGAAAATTCATTTTCTTTTTTAAGCTGTAGCATTTTATGAAGGAACATGGGGTGATTTTTTTTTTCTTTTTTTTTTCTTGAGTGATGATTTCACTGTTTCTATGTTAGCTCTATTCTTACTTGAATATTTTTAAGACTAACACAAAAACTTCCTAAAGTGCTGTTTGTAGAACAGTTTGAAAAATTTAGAAACATGTCTTCATGCATTTTGGTTCATGTGTATGCATGCAGACATTTGGTTTCTTTCAAAAACTGGAAGATTTTACTTTTTTCTTTTCCCCTTCTTTTTTTCCTTTTTTTCTCTTCTTTTTTTTTCTTTTTCTTTTTAAAGTAATCAGGATGCTCTTTCTAGACCTGGTGTCAGTAACTCTCCCTCTGATCATGACAGCTAGAATTGGAGCCCTCTTTAATTTGGAGTGTTTTTAATACTGCTCTAAGCTCCTGATTAATGTTACAGGAGGTTGGTCGAGAGTAAATTGAGATGCTCTCTCCTGCAGGATTTAAATGTGCTGTTTCCATTGCCACATCCTGCTGATATAGTGGCTAAGGATTAAATTGAAGATCTAATTTGATGTGGGGTCTAATTATAAGCCTAGGAGCCTTAAAAGCATATATTGCATTTATTATTCATTCAGTGTGTTCTTGAGGTACTGTAGTCTTTATTTACGGTTTAATGCATGTGTTGGCTGACTTGGATGTATTATAATCTCCTTTTCCCCTACCCTACTCCTGTGATCAATAAATCCTGGTTTGGATTATTATTTTTTTTTAAACAGAAAATGCAACTTCGGAAACCATGAAAAATACTGCAGTTTCCTTTCGATGTGAGCATATTCTGCGCTTGCAAAAGAACCAATATTGCCATCTAGTGGGAGCGAAGATTTTGACCTGTCATGCTCCTCCCTCTAGATCCCTGTTATCTGGCATCTCTCTTGGAGGCATCACGTATGTTTCTATTGGAGGTGCAGGAGTTCTCTTGCCCCAAACTATGGAGAAAGCCTCACTATTTTATTGCTGAAGTTACTCTTGCATGCATTGCTGGAAAATCAGAAATATTTTGCAGGTGTATAGTTCCAAATGTGGTTCTTTCCAAGCTGCTTTCTAAAGTATACTGTCAAAGGAAGTGCAAGGTAGTGTTTCTGTGCTGTGGTCTGTCTGGGTAATTTTTCTTTTTCAGTGCCTCTGCAAGATGTAATTGAATTTAAGCCTTTGAACGTGCCAATTTTCTAACACACATAAAGATTATCAGAAAAATACATATTTTTCAAGCCTTTGTGCAAAACATACATTGAAAGTGTTCTAGTATATAAGTGCAAAATCGTATTGAAAATGTTCAGTGAAACAGAGCAGGAGGTAGGATTTGGCTGAAGCTTTGGGATAAAGTGATTTGCAGAATGTTTTTTTCTCCCTTTTTCCCCCCTTCATGTCAGATCAAGGCCCTCTAGGGGTTTCTAGAGATGGAGCTAGGATGACACCTCATTAAATTAAATTTTTTGTTCCTTTGTAACACTATATTCAGCTTTTTTTGCCTTGTTACATTTTTTCTTCTGAAACTGCAGCTGGCTAGAATCGGCTAAGTAGCAGGTTTTTTTTGTTTTTTGTTTTTTGTGGATTTAATCACAACGTTTAATTAATCTCCCTGCTTTAGTCATCAGTCTGCAGCTTAGCAATGGAGGGTCCCAAGAACCTAAGCATTAGTTCTAAGTGCATTTTAGTGATGGTTTTAGATAATTCTCATGCCCAATCTCTGTGGTTTTGAATCCAAGTGCTAAAAGAGAAATCATTAACACAGGTCTACCTCATTCTGCTTGTAAAGCACAAAACCATTTAGCAGAGTGATAGTTATGACAGTGTCACTGTTACAACTCTTTCTTCTCTGTCCATTTTCCCCATTGCTCCAGCAATGAACTGAATTCAGTCTAGAGTGGTTTACATATCTCTTGTCAAGCAAATTGCTACCTGCCTTTTAGAAAAGAGGCAATGCATGTGTTTTCATCATGCTCAATGCTCTTGACTCTTAATGATCTTTCTTAGCTTGAGGATATCAGTCTGTGTTTCATCAATGGCAATTGGTATAGAAAAGCTGTTTTGCATTCTGTGCTGCATCACTGCTGATGCCCTGTCTTACCTGTCTGTAATTGGGTGAGGAATGTATTGCATAGTTTGGGAAGGCTGGGGTTGTGGATGGAGACAATGTCTAAGTTCTGAGTTGCCTTGGGATCAATGTCTGGGGTCCTACCTGCTCATGAGAAGCACTGTGTGATGTTTGCTTCCTTTATTTGGAACAGGACTTTGAAGAAATTGCAAGATATTTATTGTAGGTCCATGTTTGTTATAGTAATGGTACTGTTCACATTTTACTTGTACTGTGCAGAAGGTAAAACTAAGAGAAAATTTGGACTAGGATCTGGTATCCATAATCAGTACAAGAGAGGACTAATAAGGGGAAGGCTGGCATACAAGTGGAGAAGTAGACAGAGAAAGTAAATGACTGCCTCAGTATTGGATACCTGTGAAAACTGTGTGGTCATCACCTTTGGTTTAATCTGTTTAGGTGGCATTCATGTGTCCATCATTTTCCATTTTTATCTCTAGCCCTGCAGAATCAGGCCATCCTGTAGCTGGGAATGAAACTCCTGGTTCAGCCATACACTCCCCTCCTCCACATAAAGTCCCTCTTGCACCTTCAAAATCTCCAGTTAAACTCCATAACCTTAAGCCTTCTCACAGGCCTTGTGTCTTTGCATAATGACCCCAGGCCCTTCCTTTGTTTCTTTGGGTAACTTTCCCCCTGTCATTTTATTTCTTGTAGACTGTAACTTCTGCTGGACAAAAACAGTGAAAGCTGTATCTTGTTTACTGTCAATTGTCATCCAGGCTTGATTGATGATGATGTGCTTTACTCTGGGTGATCACACTGGTTTATATTTCAGAAGTAATACTACTGCTGGAAACAGATTTTTCTTCTCAGAGCAATGTTTCTGTAGTATTTTCAGAAACCATCATCTCCTCATCTTTCTGTGTCTCTCCTAGTACAAATATTTAAATGCTGAAATAATGTATTTAATTTTAATTCTCTGCAACCAAGAGAAGAAAAGAACAAAGCTGATAAGGAGTGTGAAAAAAATTAGCCAGCAGCCAATGGTCTTTGTTAAAGTAAATAATTTTTAAGAAGATAAAAAGTAATTAGAATTAATAGGCAAGAGTTGATACATTATTATGACAGAGAACTGACAGAAATACTTGCAATTTTCAGATAATACATAATTTGAAAAATAAGGATAAAAGTGTTTTGAATTTTTTCAAAATTTCTTTTATTTATATTATCTGATTCCTCCTGCTTTTCTATGTGAAAAATATTTTGATTGCATTTCCATAAGTATGTTTTTATTTACTTTGCCATATTGTTCTTTGTTCGTATCTTTTAAAAAGACCTTTTTTTAAAATTAGAACTGTATGAAAGAGAAGAAATGGCTTGATAAAAGGAGTAGTCCTTCAATCCCTATTTCAAATCCCTCTGAATTTCTAAGGAGTTATTCCCCCCAGAAATTGGCAAACATTTATGGATACATTGCAAAAACAATACTTTGTCTGCCCTCCATGCTCTACTTTCTCAGAGAGGATACAGGTATCCTGAAGTTACTACCTTGTTATTCTATAGCCTGGAAAAGAACATTATTTAGAGAGAACAAAATATAGCTGAGACCATCTGCCCAGCTTTTCCTTTTAATCTTCTTGCAGTTTTTCCAATTCATCCTACACTCTGTGCTTTTAGAGCTACATTGCTAATGTTACTTGAGCTTGGTTGGCTTCTTTTTTTTAAGAGAATTTGCATATGCAAAAAAATATGCTTGAAGTTATTTTAATGGATATGTTATATTGTTATTATTGCTATTCTCACTAAGCCTGAGACTAGCATGGTACTAGGGTGTTTTTCCTATTCATAACCTCTTTCCCAGCATGAATGTTGCATTGTCAAGAACTGAGGGACATCTGTAACTCAAATAGTCTCATTTCCTCTTATCTGCTACTAAAATTTGAGGTGAGGGACATTTTTTTCTGTTTGTTGGTAGTGTGGCTTTGCTTTATCCCAAAATATCGTATTTTGATTCAAGGGCAAAATAGGATTGCGTTGCCCCTTTAATTACCTTACTTTATGGCTGGAAAAACCAAGACCTTGATTTCTGAGCACGTATTTCCAGGTATATTAGCTATTTAAAGATCCTCTCTCCCTCCCCCCTCTTTTTGAAATTTGTCTTCCCTGATTATTGCTCCATAGCTCATTACTATTCATATAGAGTTATCCTCTTGCTGCTCCTTGTATGTCTGCAAGGACACACATTACATAGTTAAGACAGCAACCAAATGATCTGAATAACAATGTGAAATGCAAGATCTAGAAATAAATCATATGAACAGGGAAAATTACTGCAGCTTTGGAATGGCTAATTATATTGCAGTTGGTGTATTTTATGGTACATCCTATTTGATATCTAATTATAAGTACATTTCCTAGGCAATGTTAATTTCTCAGGACCTTGTTCTGTCACCTGTACTCCACTGAATAGTTCCTTTATATGGTACCCAGTGGCTGCTGTCTGGGGCAGAAGGGAGCACCAGGCTGCTGAATTGTCAGCTGTGTTATGTACGAGTGAATCTGGCCTGGATGATACGCACAGCCTTTACCAACATCTATCACCTTGCTTGCTTGTGCTTGCTGACACTGGAATGTTCAATTTCAGAAGGAAATGTGGGAGGCATTGAACTCCTCTGGCTTTCACTGTAATTTCTGTACGAATTCAGTGAGGCATTGGTGCTCCTGCTGCTGCATGTGTCACGTTGCCCATATATTTTCTTTTGGTAAGGTCCATGGGTTGAACACTTTAGGCTACCTTCCACTTATCATGTAAGTGGATTTTCACTGAGGAACCTGAAAGTGAGAGATAAAAATCTAAATTAAAACATGTCCTGGTCTGTTGTGATCATCTCTGTAAAGGAGCTAGAGAGCCGTGCTGTGTGCCAAGGAATGGCTCCAGCAGAACACCTGGGGTGCAGAAATAGTACAACGGAGAACACTACTCTTTTATTACAGGAGAGGAACTTTTAAGGATGGCTGAAAATTTATCTCTTGGCAATAATTAGTGAACCATAGAGAAGCCTGTACTTAGATTTCTGCATGGAGATGTAATTGTAGTACAACTACCAGGAAAATCTGCTATACTGGCTTTTGATCCAGACAGTTTTGTAGGCTGGAGGATTGCTGTTGAAACTGGGAGAAAGAAAAATTATCTCAGGTTAGTGCTGAATTGTTTTGGAAAAAAACAGGAAGCAGGTTATGCAACTTAAAACCTGGTATTTACTGTACATTTGTGTCTTTCTTCTATTTGTGTATTCTCTTTTTATGCTGTTGAGTAAAATATGATGCGTTTGAAGTTTCCTTCCACATTTCTTCAAATGTGTGTTGCCAAGTTAGCCTATTGCCCACAACATTTTTGTTCCACTGAAATACAGGGAGAAGAAATTTGATAACAGGATTCTTTGCTATGAGTAGATTCTACTATGACATTAAATTCTGGAATTACAAAGATCTGTATATTAGAGCTAGCATGAAATATATATAAATAATTGCCTTCTGAAATAATAATAGTAATCCTGTTCCTCTTCCATTTCCTTTTAGTGAAAATGTATGAGCTCACACTTCTCTTTTATTTGTGAGCTGCTCACAAATTTTCTGAGATTGCCCAGGGATAAGTAAATTTAAGCAACATTATCTCTATACTGTAGCTAGTATGATGTTTCCCTCTTAATGATTATTCCTTTTCACTTTCTAATTTCCAGAAACTTTCAATCTTTGCCTTGTTACTTAAATTTCACTATCTCCAAGCAAAAAACTGACTCCACCCTATGTATCCTGTAATCATTTAAAATTTCTACTTGACTCTTAGAATATTCCATCAGTGGGAAGTCAGGGAACATATTTTCCAAGATATGAGAATAATTACTACTGAAAAATGCAAATTGAAGGCTCGATGCATGTCCATCAGCAGAGAGAACTTCCAAAAGCCAGAGCTAGCAGGAACCTCAAGAACAAAGCGTTGGCATCAGGGAAGTTTTGGGGGAGTCAACCTGAAACCTGGGTCACTTCTCTTAAGTCTAAAATTTATACTGATCCTAAAGTCTTAAGGAGTATCTGTTGGTCACAATCCATAGTGCTGTGAATGGCATTCCTTTTGATAGGTGAAGTGTCTTTGGTAAGCCAGGACTGTCTTTGTAAATATTGTTTGCAAGAGCATGTTTGTTGGTTTGCTTGTTATTTTGGACTTGGCTTCTGAAGTTTGTTACATTGCAACACCTGTCAGTAAGTACACTGAAACATAAGAGGAAACCTGCCTTTACGTAGTTAAATGGAATTCATTTTAATTCAATTGCAAAATAAGGACAGTGGTCTGTGTTCCATTTTGAGTTTTGAAAGTTGCAAAGATGTTCTGGAGCTTTAAAGGGGGTCCTGAATTTTAACAGTGTTATCAAAGGTAACTAAGCTTACCACTTTTCAGGGCTTCACACTAGGTGAGTTAAAAGGCTTTTTATCCTGATCCCTTGTGTTATTTGCAGTTGAATTTAAGATGGTTGAACTACAATACTAGCTGTAAACTGGCTTTTCTGCTGATTTGGTTCTTGAGAAGTGGAGTTTAAATCTTACTTATAAATGTTTGATAAAAAGAAACAAAACTCTTGAAATGTGTCTGGTATTCTTAGTGTGGAATTGCTGTCCATATAAAGGTAAAAAATGAACAGGAGGAAAACTATTTCTAAAAAATTATTTTTCAAGTACTTTCAAGATTACTTTCAAGCATACCTAGTAGTTTTGCATCAATAAATAATTACATTCAGGTTTTAATTGAGCTTCTTTTTATTCTGGTGCATGTACTGTGGTATTCCATCTTGGATGGGCCATGGTTCGGAATCGGACCCCAAGAATCCCCACAGACACCACAGACTTCACAGACATCCATCAGTCTTCACATTGCTGCCCAGAGCTGTTTTGGAGAAAATACTCCAAATTCTCCCTGTCTGACTTAGTTCTTCTGTACCTCACAGAAAAAGCTGAAAATGCCTGCCAGCTGTTTTCCCTTCCATCCACTCCCACACATTGTGAAGGCTGTTTCTGGAACTGTTTCAACAAGTTTGTGCATATGGCTTTCTATTAGATGGGATCAATAATTCCTATAATAACAGCTGAATCCTCTTATCATCTCAGGTGATTCTGGGAAATTGTTACATTATCAAAAAGTCTGATTCTGCAGAATTTGCAAAAATAATTGCCTTGGTGTGTTTGTCATGGTGTCATGAATGAATATATCCACAGGTCCTTATTTCCAGAAGGTATTTATTTAATGGGAGTATAATATAGTTTGTAAATATATCTAAATTAAATTAAAATTACGCAGAAACTTATGGAAGTCTCAACTCCAAAGAATTATTCATTTCATTGGTGTTTTCAAACATAAGTATTCAGAGAAAGAGCTGAATTTACCAAAGCAGAATGTGTAAAGATCCCATAGGTTGCAAGCTTGCAAAACAGCTTTTCAATACTTTCTGCCAGGGAGTTTTAGCTGTGTGCTAGCCTTGGTACCCTTGTAGGTAGCTCTTGGCTGAACCAACCATACTATGGCCCTGGGTAGTCCCTTCTGCCCTGCTGCCTCCCCCCACACCCCTCCAGTGCTTCCTGCAGGCAGCAGCACTCTGCAAACCCTCTGCACGGTGCAGCTGCTGCAGCTCCAGCACGGCAAATGTGATTACCTCAGTGGAGAACGCCTTTTAGGGAGCACTGGTATTGATTCTGGAATAATGGTCCTTTTATCTTCCACTTATTTTGCAGCTTTCAGCCACTGGCTTTTCCTTGTTATTGCTCCCATGGACCTATTTCAAAACCAGCACAATATTTGTAGTTCAGCAGAAATAAGTGGCAAGGAGCATCCTCTGCCTCTTCTATGAATAATGAAGTAGCAAGGGAAGAATTTGGTCTATATCAGTAAATATATTGATGGGATGGACAGGAAGGAATTAAACACTTGTGACTACGTAAACTGTCATAATTCTATGAAAGAAAATTTTTAAAGGTATTTGAAGGCTGATTTTTGAGTACCTATTGGGAAAAAAAGTTGTAGGGGTTGTAAATTAAGCATTGCTACAATTTGCAGGAAGTAAATAAGAGACAGACATGTACTCTCACAGACATGTAGCAGACTTTTCATGGCTTTTCTACACCTCCCCGAACTATGCTGGGAAAGCTGTTTCTGCCACTGGCCACAGAACTTCTTGGGCTCATCAGTTCTGAGCACAAGAGCCCTGAAGCTCTGTGCTTTCAGGTGCACGGTCCCTTCCCACTGAGAGCTAACTTTCTTTAAAACTTTGCCCTAACTAAAATAACTTCTTCCTGCCCACCAGCAAGCAGCTTTCTGCTTCATCTCACCATCATTCATGATTTGTGTCCTTACTCAACTGGTTCTCAGTAGCCATCCTCTCACTGGCATTTTTACTAGTGCTTTTAGGTTTAGTCAAGCTATGCTGCATGGGCCCTGATAACCTTAAGGTTAACCTTCACAAACAGCAATATCTTATCTTTCCTGTGAGACTTCCAGTAAAAGTGACAAGTAGAATGTTACAAGGCTGAGTTGTGTGGAAGGGCATATGCTAAGTAGGATCTGAAATAGGACCATCAGTATTTCCCATGGGTACTCACTAACAGGGCAGTGAGAACTGTGTTCTCTTATCAGTGGGTGTGTTGGGTAGTTTTGAGTGGACCTCTGTCCCCCTGACAGACACCTGTCAGCTGTAAACCTGGGCTGGGCACACTGTGGCAGAAACCTAGCAGATGAGGGAACTTTAATATGAGACACCACTCCTCTGTGTACTAGTTCTGGGTTGAATAGTTTTTCCCTTCCAGCTGAAGATAAATACAGCACCGGCAATTAGAGGGATAGTGCTGTGGGGGGAGGGTGAAAAGGAATGCTGTTCTATACAAGTGCAAAAAGCAGAGATAAGGACTTTGAATGCTGGTTATCAAGGTGGGGTTAACCTTGCCCGATTGCCTGCCTGGCAATTTGCAAAATTCGTGTTCTGTTTCTGATAGCCTTGGAGAGCAATCTGTGAACCAAGCTGGGGGACATGCTGCTGCAAAATTTCATGAGCTTTTGCCTGTACTCAACAGCAGCTGAAATATTTTGAAAATCACTGATGTTTTGTGGGGTTAAAGTTAGGTCAGAGTTTGAATGAAATACTTATAAATGAAATACTTTCTCCACATTAGATCTTTTCAACATATGTACTCCATGGCTATATCAGATGGACTCGAATAAGGTGGATGGAAGCAGGAATGATTTCTCTTCTGTTAAGAAGCAGTCCTGTCACCCTGAGAATGCCCAACTGGGACATTTTTTCCTTCTGGTGATGCACAAGGAATAGTACCACATTATTATTTCTGAGTGGCAATTATTTGAGAAAGGTGATGCTTGCTTTTTTTTTTTTTTTTTTAATTTGACCTTCCCGTGCCGCGTGAGTGGATCACAGTCAAGTGCTGGGAACTCTGGTGATGGCACTGATCCATGGCAAAAATCTATCAGAGATTTAGAGATGAATACAGCACAAAAGTAGGAAATATTCAGGGATTTTATTATCACAGGGTACTTCCATCTTTTATATAATTTTCTAAAGAATAACATCCTTCTATGGAATTCTTTGTGCCATAGCAATCCATCCTGTTTTTAATCACAGGGTTCTGAGATATAATTAATAATGTAATTTTTATGTCCTCTAAGACATGAACTAGAAAAGCTTTCTAAGCTTGGTGGTTGAAGGTTCTTCTGCAGAGTCAAACTTATTAAGAAACTTCTGCTTCTCACATAATGGGGGTGGCAGTTTCAAAAAGGTGATAATAAATAGTTTTTTGATAAAAAATGTGATAACCGCAGTTTCAACTTGTAAAGAAAATGCGAAGCAGTTAGAAAGTGCATGATAATTCTGAACTGGTTACTTTCCACTGCAGCAGGTTTTATTTTCACATTCATAGTGGTATTTCTGCAAGCAAATTTAATTTGATTAATCTGAGAACTCCTCATTTAGTATTAATCCAATGCTGAAAATTATGTTTGATATCGCAAGCACAAAAGCATCCTGTCGTCCTTCTTGTCTTTTGAGAAGTTCCCCAAGTAAGCCAGTTGTTAATATAAAAATAACAGAGCACAGTTAAGAAGGGATTGAAGAAGAGTAACTCAGTTCCATATATAAACAAAACCCAAACAAACAGGACATGTTGATTCCTGAGATGAATTAGCGCTGTAGTAAGCAAAGATGAGATAATTCACTGATGGACACACACTGCTGCTGGCTTTCATAACAGAGTTATGGTGTCTACTTCCTCTGTACTTTGGGGTTGGGTTTGGTGCTGCATTTTAGCAGGGTTTATACGGCCTCAGATGAGTTTTAGTTGAGCAGAAATCAGTGGGAATTGTGGAAATAACCAGGCTTATAGGAGTTAAGCTACAGTTTTAAAAGTGTTTGTCCTTCTTTAGGCAGATCTTCGGTGAAATGAAAAGTGAGTTGAAAAATGTTATTGTTACATAATAAGCCAGAAAATGCTCTACTGGAACAGCAAAATTTAGAAATATTGCTGTGGCTGTAAAGCATCAAATATATATTTAAATATGTCAGTTGCTGTGGCAAAAAGATAGTGCAGACATTTGTGTTTGTCATGATTGATTTACCACATGAAATGTTGAGATAATGCAGAAAAGAGAACAGAGCATCAGATAATATCATAGAGGCGTTAGCCAGTTTTAATTAAGGGGCATTTTTTATCTACTCCAGCCTTGCTTGTGTGTCTGCTTACACTTTCAAGGAGATTGACCAGACTCATTTTGCGAGGCTTCTAATTTTGGGGTTTTGTTCAAGTTACTCTGTTACTATTTCTTACTGGGGTAGGGTGGGTTGGGTTGGTGTCGTAGGGCACCAAGGAGGTGAGGAGTGAAGTTCTGTCCCCAGGTGCCAGCCCCTACAGCTGCTGCCAGCAATCCAACAGCAGGGCTTAACAGAGCAGAGGGGGCTGCTAACAAGGCTAGCTGGCACCATGCACTTCAGTCTTGGTGGCTGGAGAACATCAACCATGAGCAGGCAGAGGCTGGATGCGAAGGTGCAGGCAGGTAGAGAAACAAGCTAGGCTGAGGTAGGTAGAGACCAAGGGGCAGCACTGTCTCTATAGAAGATGGCAAAGACCTTGGTTGGCCAAAGGAAGCTTTAGAAGAAGGAAGCCTTGACTGTGAGATGTAGGTCCCTACCTGTCTCACTGAAGGACAAGTAATCCCCGATTCTGTGCCTGTGGAGAGACTCTTGGGCACTTGAGGGGATTCATCAATGAAATCCCCTGCTTTGGCCCTTCGTGGTGTGAGACCTCTGCTTGGTGTCTCATGCAGCCCTTGCTGCAGTCCCTTGGAGCAGGTTTGGGCTGTGCCACGCTGTGCTTGCCCCTGCTGGCCATGGTTCCCTGGACAGCCATGGCTGCAGGCAAAGCACCAGCCACAGGTGTGCTGAGATGCTCTGCTCGGCTGCTTCGGAGCAGGGTGGCACTGCTGGGGAACTGTTGTCATCTTATACAGGGGTTCCATACTGTTGTCTCCTTATCACAAAAGTTTCATACCTTCTTGGTGTTTCTCATGGGCAACTCCTCAGAGCACTGACCCTTCCTTCTTCACAAAGCAGCCAACTAATTCCCGTTCCCTTCTCAACCAGCCACCCCACTCTTTTATAGCACTCTGCTTCTCATTGGTTACAGCTGTGGCCTGTTAAAGTCAGGCCTATTCCTAATCTTTGATAATTGACCCAGCTGCAACTCCTTAGGGGTAAGATTACTTTCTACACTGTCTTTATTTTCTTATATTCCATTCCCCTACAGGGAATGAGAGGAGCTGTGTAGTGTGTGTATGCTGTGCATGTGTGCAATGTGTGCTGTGCTGTTCTGTGTGTGCAGCGTGTGCTCTTTACATGCTGTGTGTGTGCAGTGTGTGCTGTGCTCGGTGTGCGCTGCGGGCTGGCCGCAGGGCCGGCAGCTCGGCGGGCAGCGCTGCGGGGCCGCTCCCGCCCCGAGGGGCTGGGGCACGGACACGGTGAGAAAGGCTCGATGCCGACCGGCAGCTCTCCTAAGAGCACTCACAGACAGCTTGAACTTCTCCCGTGTCCTGTGTCCGAGGTTCTGCCCCGTGTCAGCCCGCTAAAAGCTCAGCACGGTGCAGCGCTTGGGTATTGCCCGGCGCTTCCAGGGCTGACTTGTTACTGTAAAACCGAAATGTTTGGTTTTCCAGGCTGCCACGTGGAATTGAATGTGTATTTACACCAGTGATTTTGGAACTTTCGGTTCCACGTGTTTTCTTCTTAAATCTGATTTCTGCTCAGATGTTCATAATGGGGTGGATTTACTTTAAAATCCCTAATTTTCTCCCATGATTTTGTTTAAACTCAATTTAATGAAGAAGTTAAGCATCTAGTAATCCATTTATACTTTTTTTACTATTCTGTGTTTGTAGATTAGAACTGTTCCTATTATCTCTTCTAATTTGCTTTGGGTGGGACAAAGTACATGAAACTAAAACAAGAAAAGCTTTCAGTTATTTTGTTTCTGGGAAGGGTAAGTCTTGGATGTGTTACTCTCATGTTGACCTTTGACAGGGCCAACAGGTTTTTGGATGGGAGTTGTAGCTTAAGTTGTTCTGTTTCGGCTAATAGCACAAATGTTTAATAAATTGTTTCTAAGTTGCTGTGGAAACACACTTAATTTTCTTTTCAAAAAATAAAACTACTTTAAATTCTAACTTTTAAGTCAGATATTGAGTAATGTTAGTGAAAAGTTACCAGTTTATAACATTTTAGAAAATTACTGTCATGGAAGTTTAGACATAACCAGAAATGTTCTAAATAGTTAATTTTCATAACAAGGGGCAAAGGATAACAGTTTGAGTTCTCATCATCACCAAGGTGATTTAGAAGTACATGCTACTGATTCTGATGAGCTGTTTACATTTTTTTGAATCATCTGCTGCTTTCTATTCCATTTTGTCTTTCCATAAATTTGTCGCTGAAAAAAGGAAATTTAAATGTTAACTCTTTTTTTCATTGAAAGTCAATATAATTACAAAAAAATCTGACTTTTGCTTGTGGCAAACAACCTTGTGTGTATGGAGAATGTATTTGTTTCAAATGAGATAATTTTTGAACAGATTTGCAAATAACCTTTAAATTGGATGAATTGCTGCCTATTGCCCTAGCTTCCTACTTATGTATCTGCTTATTTCTTTGAAATCTGGGAGGATAACCTTCTTCTTAATCCCCAAAATTGGCTTGTTAATATTGCTTGGGAAACAATAAATATACAGACCTGTAAATCTTGAAGAATTTTCCTTTTCTTTCAAGAATAATGGACTTAATGGAAGAGAATCATCATTGGAATGCATCAAAGCCAAGACAATTTTCAAAGGCCATGAGTAACCTTCTCAGAAGAGTCACTGCCTTAAAAAGAGAGCAGAGAGTGTGGAGGTAGCACTCATGGCCCCAGCCCAAAAGGCTGTGATTTTTGTCATGCTCATACTCCTGTATCCAAAGAAGCCATACTTTTATTAATGACTGCTTTGTCTCTCTAGGTTTTTGGTGGGCTTTTACTTGTTTTTGTTTTCCATTTTGCAGGTTTAAAATGCTAAGTCGTTGTAATTCTGCCAGTATTTCTGACTTGAACAATGCAGAAAGCCTTTCTACCAAGTTTAATGGCAGGGAAGGTCCACGCCTTTCCAGCTTGGACCTGAAAATCCTTTCCTTCTTTTTTAATTGCCTTACAAAATGGCCTACTCCTGCAAAACCACTTTCTGACAATGTAGGGTGAGTGGCTATACAGATTTGCTCCAGGAAGAAGTACAGACAGTCACATTTGGGGAAAAAAAGAAAAAAACAAAAAAGCTTTGGGTGTAAGCTTCAGAAACACCAAGTTGACTAAAAATGTGCATTTTTCTGAAAAGCAAAGTGTCCATTTCACCTTGGGAGGGTGTTGGAGTGAGAGGGCTTCCAGGTTGTGCTTGCTTATGGAGGGGGTCATGCTTCCAGCTCCACTGGGTGTTTCTGAATGTCTTATTGTATAAATTAAGAAAATAGATGGGGAAAGCAGGTGGAAATCTCTCTGGGGGATTTTGTTTTTAACTTGCTATAATGGTTTAATAGTTAGCAGTTAGAGCTAAGCAGGTGTTTTAAGAGCTCTTATTTAACAATTATCACTCATTTCCGGGCTTCCTGTTTGTTCGGGCTGCGGAGAACATCACAAAATCAGCCAACCGCTCTCAAAACCTCTTTTAACCCTTTGTCACCCAGTGAAGCTGGGACAAACCCTGTCAGAACCACATGGATGAAGGACATGGCACAAAGCTGTTGGGCAAAGACTCTGGCAAATGTAAACAAAGCTCTTGCAAATTTTGAAATGCATAGGAGCATTGCATCACTGTAAATAGACAGTATCCTTGTTTCATCTCTTTGATTAGTATTTTGGGTCAATTAGGGAAGGAACTTAGGAAGCTCATGGCGCTCATTCAGTTTGGTATTTTTCCTTGCATTTTTTATGTTAGCTTATTTTTTTCCTACTGCCTTAACATTTTCCATTACTTATTGGCCCAGGACATGACAGACACATGAGGATTTATGAAGAAGATGGCATTATTTAACCATCCTTCAAAAGCTCATGTAATGCTCAAAATATTCTTTGTTGTGAATCATTGTGATAAATTAGAATTTGGAAAAAGTATTAGAAATTTGTGAAAGATACCCTTTTGTCTTTAGCAGCTGCTGTTCTGCTGATAATATGCAAGTGAGATTTTCATCTACTCATAACTGTTGTTCCATAGATTAGT
The DNA here is from genome assembly GCF_012460135.2 of Molothrus ater. Taxonomy (NCBI): domain Eukaryota; kingdom Metazoa; phylum Chordata; class Aves; order Passeriformes; family Icteridae; genus Molothrus; species Molothrus ater. The sequence goes on from NC_050480.2 coordinate 26,754,105, forward strand.
ACTAAACTATGGGGAAAGTGTGATCTTAATCAAGATTTTAAAGTTAAAACAATGACAGCACTCTGGAGTTTGGTGTTTGGACACATAACAAACTGGAAGTTTGTGAGGGCTTTTTTTGGTTAGTCGTGTAACAAGACTTATTGTCAAATGGCTCACGTTAATATTTATTCCTAAAATGAAATAAGTGTCAGTAGTTATTTTCTAGGGCACATGTGTAGTCTGCTCACTGCACGTGTCTGCTTTTTCAAGCAGGGAGTCTTTAAGAAACTGTCTCAGCATGTTCAGAGATCCTGTTGTACTTCCTTGAGAGATAAAAATGGAAAAAATGCTTTTTAGTTGGAGTGCCTCTGCAGGTTGTGGAAATGGATAAGAAAGGACAGGCTCCTCACTAGTAATGGCCCTTGGGTGATGAGTCCTGGTGGGAGTAAGAAATCTGGGATATATGTGTCCATTCCTACATTTGCATGCTGCTGATGGTATTCATGTTACCTTCAGCTCTGTTCATACAGGTACAAATAAATCATTTTTCTAGATTTCCTGAAACTAAACCTCCATCCTCGCAGTGTAAGAGACTTAAGTCAGGCCAGATGTAAGCTCTGCTCTCGCAGAAAGGTTCTTGGTGCGGAAGCTGTTCCTGCTATCAGAAAAGCAATTGTTCTGAGTGGGAGGGTGGGAGGAGTGTGCTCTGTGTGTGTGCTCCTGCACCCCACACATGGTGTGCAGGGTCTCTGAGGTCACAGGGAAATGCTTTCTTTACAAACCCTCTCATGCACATCGGTCGATGCCCTGTGCTGCTTCTGTCATCTGTCCTGGTAGCAGGTAACATTCAGTTCAGGAAATTCTGATTGCAAGTTTAAAAGTGTTGCTGAATATGATGTTACAAGCTTTCTTCAGCTGAAATCACAGTGTTTTTATTTTACTGTTCTAACAGGCTTGAGCATGATGATAAGAAAGCAGTATGAATGGATAAAGACAATTTACATTAAGCATGAAAGTAGTAAAATAGAGTTGCACTCTAATATGCTGTGAGTTTGGTCCTCAAAAGAGAACAGGGAAAAACCCCAAGGTTTTGTGTTCTGATTTGAGTACCTTTTGGTTTCCTGCTAAGAAATGGATAATAATTTCTCCTGTTTCCTTTTAAGATAAAGTACATATTCTACATGTTTTTTTCTCCCCCATATTTCCTGTTTGTTTTCTCATCCCATGTCCAAAACCAAAATCCACTAACTCATCAGTGGGAGTTAATAAATCCTTATACTGAAAACCTGAGGAAATGAAGCAACAGAAACTTGTGAATGATTTCCAAGGAAAGGAACAAAAGTGTTTGCTTGCAATGCCAAACTAGATTGTTATTCCTTGAAGTTCCCCAAAATAGGAGGTGGATCTTTTATCCTGGAGCTGCTGTATGGGCTCAGAGTTGTCACAGGCACCCTTCAGAATTACTGCTGCAGAAATAACAATTCATTACTCTTGTTGAGAGCCTACATTATCTTGCAATGTTTTGCTGGAGCCACTCTCCTGAGCTGAAAGGCTTTTTGGCAGCAGAGTTGGGCTTGGTACTGCAAACATCTGATTCAGCTTATGGCAAGGTCAATGTTCCTGGCCCAGGTACTCAGTTTGCCTTTGTTTTTTCTGGTTTGCATTTACTTTTTTTTTTTTCAAAGGTGTATTGAGGGTTTGGAGGCATAATACAGGAGATTCAGAGTGCTAGATTCCTCAAGTTATGTTTTGGAAATTTAGCCTCAGTTAATTTCAAGTGAAAGTTGTCCAAATGTAGCTAAATCACTTGGTTGGTAGATGCTTATGGATGACAATATTTTTATTTTTCTTTATCCAAGCATGCTAGTAGTTGAATAGTTGAAGGGTTGCATGAGTAGCATATTAGGTACTGTGTTCTGATATAATGGTCTCAAATGAAGTATTTGTCTTTTCCAGCTGGTTATATATCGTGTGTGTTTTCCAGCTATTGTCATTTGGATCAGTATTCATCAAATATTCTGCCTCAGTGACTCTTCAGCTAGTCTCAAATGTCATATGAGGATCTGTGTTTTATGGGGAGACATGGTAGTAGGAGAGAAGTTTATGTGTAATGTGTCTCTTTTTTTATTCCTACTTTGCTTTTCTTTTTACTACAAACAACATAAATTTATTTGAAAAAATTTTAGATTTTTAGGATGACTATTTTGTATAGCTGATAATGATAATTTATTGTTGTGTACTACAGGTAAGAAATCACAGTTCATATACTTGTTTACTCTTAAAATAGTGTTGAGAGGGTTTAGTCAGACTGTGATAAAGGAGTACGTGAAATACTTAAAAAACTTGGTTGACTAGGTAACTTGAGTTGATACCTTTAAAAGGAAATATTTTTCTTTATAAAATCTACCTCTTGTTAGTTTTTTTTCCTTTTTTTAAGGTAATGCTTGACCTGAGATTGTAGCATTGAAACACACAATCACTTGGTTTATGTGGAAACATCAGGAATTAATTCAGCAGTTGAATCTGTGCTCAAATTCAGATTAATTAATGTGATGTAAGACCCCATGAGATCACTGTTTGCCCAAGTTAGTGCTCTTTCTCTCACAGATTTTTACTACCCATGATTGTCTTGGAAGGAATTTTCTTTCTCTTTGTTGTAGATAGCTTATAACAATATCAAAGACAAAGCATGATTATAAAATTTCCAAAATTTCCTTTCCTTTTTCTTCTAACACATGCTCTGAACAGAGAAGTTTCAAAACTTTTCATGTATGTGGCAGCTAGAAGTGGGTGTGCATGTGATTCTGAGAGATAGAACAATAACAGATGTTCCCAAAAGCAATAGGTAATTCCATGGCAATTCATCAAGAAAGAACATGCAACCTAGGGGAAACCAGGCTTCTTGTAAAGGGAGCATTCTCAGCTCCAGGTGTATAAATCAAAGACTTGGTGTATACCAGCCTCTATTTTGGTAGGCCAGGAAATGTAACAAGTTTTCTGTAGAAAGAATCAAATAATGTTAGTCCTGTAAAAGTTTGCAGAGTGTTCTTTTCATGTAATAGGAGACTCTCTGAAAGCCTTCTCCTGAGGGAAGGCAAGCATTTCTTCATGTTATATATTTTATTTCATTTTCAACTGCCTTAGTCTTAAGTCTCTTCAACAATAACATCAGAAAAATTCTTGAAATCTTCCTTGAGTCTTCTGGCTTGTGACACAGCCACACAAACTTCTTTGCTTATCCGAAACTCAGAAATAAAGGAATGCAGAGGGGAAAGAGGCTGCAGTGCCAGCTTTTTAGTCCTACATCTGCCAAACAAGGCTCAAGCAGATTTGCATCTTAATTCGTTTCTAATGTGTTTTTAGTAGGTACATCGAGACTGAGCTCTTTTAAGAGAGGCTTAATGGATGATGTAATGTTTTCTTGTGCTGAGTCCAAAATTTAGAATTACTTTTATAATAGTACTAAGCTTATAAATATCAGATAGATTGCATAGAAATTGTGTCATGGCGAACAGCAAAAATGTGCCACAACTGAGGAACAAGATTTTGTTTTCTTGCAAAGAACAAGAAAAAAGGATCTCTTAGTTTCAGGAATTTTGTATATTGGGAATAGGTGCTTGGCTTGCACATGGTGTTCCATATTCCTGTGTCCTTTCAAGTTGTAGGGGGTAGTATTTTTTTTCCATCTGTGTTACTTATTTTCATTTGCTCATCCTCTGTACTCCATGAATTTGCTCTTGTGTTGGGAGAATAACAAAACCTTGTGAGAAGTCCTTTCTGCCCTGTGTGCAGGCTGCAAAGACATCCAGTAGCAGTGCTGAATGCCCAATTTATTCAGCAGGAGTTGGGGTGTTGGGGGCTGCCAGTGGTCTCTGAACACCTCTGGGCATACCTTAGGTCCCAGATAACACTGAGCTAGTAACACTCTGTTCAGGTTTGTGATTCAGTGTACAAAGCTGCTTCTTGAAGGCATAGAAGTTAAGGGTTGGTTATTTTCCCCTTAATGTTCAAGCATTTCCAAGAAGGGAGCAAAACTGAAAATAACAGCAAACTGAGATGTTACTTTTACATGCACTTTTGAGTGCTTTCCCCTTCTTCAGTCCTTATTCTCCCATAGAATAGCAGTGTTTTTCCACTTTGGAAATGATTTCTGAAGATTATTCTATGTGGGAGATTTATTTATGTTTTATCTAACTTAGAGGAGTTTAAAAAAATCATGTTTGTGTACACAGTTTTTAAAGTAGGAAATATAAGCTAAATCGGGATTAATTTCCATAAGCTAAAACTGGATTAATTTTTCAGATAGAGATTTGTGGACTTGAAGGGGGTTATGCAGTTTGTACAAACCACAGCTTATATCTTTGCTCAGAATCTTGCTTTCTTCAAGTAGAAAGTAGGAATCCTCACTTCTAACTTGATTTAAAGACTTTGTATTAGTATGTTAATTCATTTTTAGCCCCAAGGTCTTTTATTGTCAGCATTTGTACGATACATGCAACTGTGGAAGGAGGAAAAGAATTGATTAAGCCTTAGGTTTGGAATGCCACACTCAAGGAGAGGTCTGCTGAGATCTTCCTTTTCTGAGTTTGATAAAGCTAATAAAATTTAAAAGGAAATTGTGTGTTTTTTTCCTGACAAATCTGAGCCTGGCAGTACTGGAACAATATTAAAGATTGTTGTGGAACAATGTTAAAGATGTTGTCAAGCTTAAAATAGGACTTCATTCAGCTTTCCTGCTGAAGTTCCCCGCTTTTGAAACCTACTCTGTATTCTTCTGAGGCTGCTTTCCAGAGACAGCTGTGTGTGGCTCGTAATAAACATGGGGGAGGAAAGGCTCCATTGCATGGGCATCCTTATTTTTGTGTCATGGATTTAGTGACAGTTGGTAAAGTCAGTACACCACAAACAGTGGAATAAGAAAGAAGAAAAGCAAGGGCATACTCATAACTGTATCTCTAGTGGCGGGTATTTTCAAAGGGAGTAACTCTGAGATATCTAACTAGATGATTTTTCTGTTATGTCTGATTTCTCAGAGACCACATGTCCTTTTCTGGAGTAAGCCAGTCTTTCATTCTGCTTTTATCAGCTGCATCTGTTTTTGTGCAGCATTTCTGTAGCAGTAGAAGTGGTCATGAGAGGGAGATGATTTAGGGGAGAGAAATAAAATATTGTGTCAGGGCTTAATTTCATTCTGTCTCTCCCAAAATATGAACATGTCTCTAGTAAACATGGAGCCTTGAGGTCTGACAGATTCTGGTTTTTTGTTTTTTTTTTTTTTTTTTTTTTTTTTAAATCTTTGGATGCCCAAGCCCAGACATTATTTGGATGCTTTTTGAACTTTGGTTTGCAAGAACCATCTGTGAGAGAGTCAGAGTCACTGACAGCAGTCTGATACAATCTGCAGTCAGTGGGAGGTTTGGTAGTTAGGTAGGTTTAGGACAGCTCACTATCTTTGAAATATCTTTGAAGTTAAGTTGCTTTATTACTAAAGATTGATTTAGTCATCACTTCCAGACTGCAGCCAAGTAAGCCCACTGCCGTTGCTGTGTTCTTCAAAACCATCTTTCACTTTCAAGTATCTCAAAGTTCCCTGGAGGGACCTGCTGTCTACAGAGTGAGAGTTTGAGTAGCTTTCAGTTCTCCCTTCTCTGATGGAGCTTTGTGGTCACCTTGCTGGGGAGGGCAGCTCTGCCATAAGCCGCCAGTGTTCCAGTGCGTGATCCTTCCCAAGAGCTCTTCTCTGCCGTTGAACTCGAGTCTTTTTGGAAATGTTTGCAGTGTGAACTCAGTGCTTATCCTGATTCATGTGCAAAGTAAGGGGAAGTACAAGAAAGATAAATGGGTGAGAGTAAAGCAAGTTTAGTTTGATGTGTGCTCTGCTTGCTTAGCCATAGGACAAGGAATCCTTGCTTGTTTTTATTTTGTATTGCAATTTTTAATTGTTCCATAAGTAAACCACTGTTATTGACATAGTGCAGAAATAACAGTGATATAAAGCTCTCAGCAAATGTGATGTTCAGTAATTTTATAGAAAATAATAAATGCATGGTGATAATTAAATGTAATAGATTTTATGCTTAGCTGCTGAAATATTTTGGTGTAAAAATACCTTTTCACATAACTGCTCAAATTTCTCTAAAAAGCTACCACAAAATAGGAATTCAAGAGTCAGAGTAGGAGGTTTCTGAAGTAGTTATTGCTCTAATATCAGTTAATTGGACTGTGAGTCCCAGAATGAGCTGCTGTTTCTTGAACTCTCAGAATTAACTGCAATTTCCAGCATGTAACTAATATAGAATAATGTTTTTAAAATGTGCTTTGTTTCACGGTTATAAACCAAAGCCACACAGGATGAAAATAATTCTGAATGAAATATTGATTCATCCATTGTTAATTAATTTTGTACCTGGAAAGAGTCCTTGAGAACTGATGATTCTATAGATAAAATGTCAATTCTCAAAATGCTGCAAACTGAGTTTTGGTGTGTATTGTCTTTTATTCCAATATTGGTTTTTCTTGTCAAATTGCCTACTCAGGCTTGTAAGAGCTGTGCAAGGTCCATGGGGTCAGAGCACTGGTCTCCCTCTGTTGTTTTTAATGCTAACATGTTTGCTGCTGCTTGTGGTTTTCACTGCTTATTTTATAACAAATTCTGAAAGGCGGATGGAAACCTCATCCCATTTAAATGGTAACAAAATAAATTCAAGTAAACTAGTCTGGTCTTCAGTTTACACTTTGCTGAGTCAGAGAGGTCCAGTTCCTTCCTTTGATATTGTTCATGCAGTGAGAACAAAGTGAAGAGTTCCCTTGCATTGTGCTAAATCTCCTGCAGCAGTCAGAAAAGCTGCCACTGTCTGCATTAAATTCTGCAACTTGCTGAGGAGTGAAGGGTTCAGGGGTGAGGAGCATCAGCAGAGTGCAGTGTGGCTGCCAGGCTGTGCCTTCTGCTTGCCTGTAGAGCGTTTTGGGGTATACCTGTTTTAGAGGTCTCTTGGATGCCTGGAGGATCCTGGCTGTCTCAGGAGTGATGGCTCTCAATGCCAGAGTTCAGTGCTCACCTTTATCCTGAAGTGGAAAAAAATGCCATGAAAGCATTTTTAAAAATGCTTTCTAAAATACCTGGTAATGTTTCAGGTTTTACTGTGGTGACTGTTCATGAAAAAATTTTCTTTTGAAATTATCTGAGATGAAAATGACAACCGGTCACAGTTCAGATTAAACCTGATTTTTATTTTTCACAAAATAAAAAAAAAATTAAAAAAAAAGCTTAACCAATGATCTTAAAGCAATTTTAACAGTAAAACAACTTTTGCATTTTTTCCCCAGCAATTCCTCAGGAGTCTGGAAAATGCTGCTAAATCGGTTGTGTTCTGAACACAATTCCAAAGATGCATAATCTCTTATTGTAATTTTTTTCTAAGGCCAGTATAAGAAAAACGACCAGATTCTTGAGAATTAGTTGCCTCTTCATGGCTGAATACCAAGTACTATTTGAGCCAGATTCTGGGAATGCTGACATTGTCATCCTTTCATCATTACTGGATCCTGCTGCATACCTAAATTCAATAGTTAGCAACTTTATTACCCTGCATATTACAATATATATGTACATTGAATTTTTAGAGAGAAAGCCCTTTTCCTTGATGGAGGAGTGGTTTGGAAATAGGAGAAATTGAAAGCACTTTTAAGGTTGGCTGCTTTACAGAGAACAAAATCTGAAACAATCCAAAAGAGAAACTGTGTAGATTCCTGGGGGAAATTAAAATGCAACATACTTGTCTGAGCCACAAGCAACAGATAGGACAGGCTCAGGGAATCAGGAATGGAAACAGTCCAGCTCTCTTCCTCTGGAATATTACACAGACATCACAAACATCTATTGGATTCCCCAAAAAAACCTTACTTAAAGGGGTGTTCCAGGTGATAAAAAAGGTCATATTTGTGCATTAATCATTTTTATCTCAGTTATTCACAAGGAAAATGCACTAAAAAACACTGCACTAAAACAACAGGGAAGGGGGGCAGAACAAAAGCTCTCAAAACCAAACAACCACTGCCCTCCCTTTCTTCCCCTACCTCCACTCTCCCAAACCTCCACAAAAACTTTCCTCCCCAATACACAGGTAACTTTCCCACCTCTTCTGTCCTTAAAGTGTCTGGGGTAAAGGGACTAGTGCTGTCACTGTGGTCAAGCAAATCTTTGGGAACTGTTTCTGTACTTTTTTAGAAAATCTTAAATACGTAGTTCCCATTTGAGATCACTTGTTGAGTTTTTCTCCAATAAGAATGCTTTGAGAGTTTTGAAACAAACCTGGGTACAACTAAGTTTTGGTGATAGGGTTGTCCAAGGCAGTGAGTTCTGCAAGCTGTGTGGGATAAAGCTGATGAAAATTGTAGGCCAGTCATGGAGGAATGAGGAACAAGAGTATCCAAAACTTAGATCCATATCTGAGGAAGCCTATCCTGCCTGCCTCCACCCTTGCTACAGCTGACAGATTTTCCATGGCACTTCCCCCAGGTGTGAAATTATTCCTCCTTCTTCTGTAGGCTGCACATGGGAGGATTATGGGTGGTCGACATTTTAAAAACTGGTTGGAAATTGAAGGAAAAAAGTGTACTGAAGGCCAGATAGACCTGCTGCAAGTCCTTTCTCTGCCCTGTCTGTGTGGAATTAGAATTGCTAAGCCTCATGCTGCAAACCCCAAATGGAAATTTTTTTTGTAAGTCACGTGATAAGGTTCCATGCTTTGCAGGAAGAGATGGGTGCACCATAGCAGATTTAGGTGCAGGGCTATCACTGGGCTGCACTAATGCTTGATTACTCCTAGTAGGTTTAGCAGTTCAGGTTTTTAGTATGGCAGCATGCTTAGAACCTGCAAACCCCAGTGTACATAATGGTAAAAGCACGAGGGCCTAATTGCACAAATGTATTAAAAAGAGCCTGAACTTTTAAGAATTTGTACTCTAAATAAAGACTAATAATAGAAGGTGAAATAGGCACATGGAGAGTGAATAAAGTTTGTTGCCCAGGGTGACCCAGCAAGTCAACAGCAGAGCTCACAGTAGGATTTCTGAAAGCATTCATATATTGGAGAAATTTAGAGACTCTGAGCTCACTGATTTACTTTTAAATAAAAAGAACAATGGGAGGTTACTTAATTTGGATATGTAAAGCACTGTTAAAAAAATAAGGAGCTTTTTAGTCTCAAAAGGGTACAAGAACTGAGAGGTATCCAGGCAGATTAAAATGGGCAGCATAGCACATATTTTCTTTCACATTAAACTGGTAAACTGATGACATTTGTTAGCAAAGGTTGTAGCAGATACTTCATCCCTAGATATTGTTCAGAAAAGACTGAAAGCCTTTCTTGGAAGACAGGTGTTAGCTTTGCTCTACTTACTTGGTTCAATACAAGAGTAAGTGGGCAGCATGCTGTGCCTTCCATTAGCAGAACTGGATGGTTCTTATGCATCTGGAACTAAATTTTAAGAGGTAAATGAACAAGAATTATTCAGCTACCTTGAGCCAATTCCAGGAGCTCAGTCAGGCTGTATGAAATCTAACCTGAGCTCTTGCAAAGAAATTACTCAAATCTGAATAGTGAATGCTCTTGTATTCATCACAGAAAACAAAAAAAAAAGAAAAAAAACAAAACCCCAACCCTCCCCCCTAAATGGGTTTGAAGGCTTTGAATTATAATCTTTTTTTTCTAAGAACAAAACCGTAAATGACTCTGTGCTTCCTGTTTCCTCATGGACTAAAAGAGGAACATCCAAATCCCTACAGTACAAGAAAGACTAAGTTTCAGGTCTGTTGTTTTTGGGGTTTTTTTATTATTATTTTTTGGTTTTTAATTTTTTTTTCCTAAATCCAGGAAATACTGGAAAACTTTCTGGATATCTGAAAGAGTGAGATTTTTAAAAGGTTTAACAGGCATCATCTTTCATGGCATCGTCTTTCATGTCAAACTCCTATCTAACTTGTGAGAACTCTAAATGTAATTCTGTTTAAAGCTCTGCAGTAAATGAAAAGAAATGCTAAAGAAAAGTGCCACCTAATGCCACATGCACCAGAACATGTCTTTTTCCTAGGGAGTTTTGAAGATATATCTATTCCTGGTGTGCCACTCCTGGCTGGTGGACTGTGCTGTCTAACTTTTCAGGAACCATAATAATAGTAGTGGCTGGCTATTTTTGCCATTTCCTTTTCTGTAGTCTCTGTATTCAAGATGTTGCGTTCTGGTCTATCTGTTTCGTGCAATATAGGTAGCCTGGCAGTGTGTATAAAGCTGCTGAATTTTATTTTACTTGGTTTTTTTTTTTTGCATTTAAACACGAGTAGAACAAACTATATCAGTATTCTGTTTAGCTGTTCTTTAAACAAAGTGTTCTCTAGCTGACATCTGAGGAGTCTTGGAGCTGCTCTGGGTTTGTTATGGCTAAAGCTGCAGAGGAAGTCCAAGTGAATCACAGATAATTGTAGTCCTCAGGATAGCCATTTTGTTAACAGAATTAGCTTCATTAATCTTTCTAATCTGATGATTAAACAGAGGATAAAATATCAGAGCAACACAAAAACTATGTTGGAAAAAACCCCTCAACATTATGAAATGGTATGTAAAGATCTTATTGTGATACTTTCTAAACACAGGAAAAAGTAGAAACAAAGAGAGAATGTCTTAATGATGTTTTCTTCTAGAAATTAATTTTTTAGTTTCTCTGGTAGTTTTTTTAGAAAGGCACATAAGATAGCATTTGGGGTTACATTTTCTTTCAAATTTTTGAGGCATTTTTTTCTCAATTCTGGGTGGTTGTTCAAGAAAATTAAATATTTTAGTGCTATTCTTGAATTTATTTTTTGGGGGGAGATTGCATGATTGTACATATCTAATATGACTAATTTTGTGTGCTTTAAACTGCCACATTTACTGGCAAAATGCTTATTTGTTACAAGATGTTAGAAATACCATTTTCACTTAGAAAACAGCAATGATCTTTCTGTTTAGATATTGAACTGAGACTTGAGAGGTACATTCAGCTCCCACATCCTTATTTAAACCTGCCCTGGGGCTCCTGCATGTGCTCAGTGTAGGAAAGGATGAACTTACCTGCACAGCAGCCTGTTTGTGCAATTCCTGCTTGCACTTGTGTGTGCCACAGAGTGTGAGGGCAAAATGAAGGCTTTCATTCTAAGCTAAACAAGCATTTAGGAAGATACTAAAAAAAAAAATAAAAAAGAGCAAAGATAGTTTTGCAAGAAGCTTGTATTTTATTTTCTTTAATTCTGTTTTCTGCTTTCGAATTTCTGTAGAACTTGATCAAAGTCTCTGAATCAATGCAATTCTTGACAGGCTGTAAGTAGGAGAGATGCTTTTGTTTAAATACTTGATGCCAATTCTGTATAACATTGTGGTTTGTATATCATGGGTGTTTGTTTATTATAATGTCAGTGTTTGTTGTAAAGAAGCTCAAGCTCCAGATACATATGTGAAAGGACATAGAGAATATTTGTGTAGAACATACTTTTTCCTTCCATCTTCATAACCCAGCAGAAGAATGTTGATTTGTAATTTTTAAACCTTGTGTATTTATGCTTACATCTTTGTGTTTGGTGGAGGATTTTTTTTTGTAACTAGGAAACAAATATTTTCATTATGTTTTTGCAATCTCCTTTTCTTTCTAACCCAAATTTAGATAATTCTATAAGTTAACTATTCCCTCTTTGCTTTTCAGTTTCTTTCCTTGAAAATAGAGATGCATCTGTAGTGAACCTGAATGAGAAAGTAGGAGACACATTTTTTAAATTTGCATTTAAGTTACTAAAATTATCAGTTGCAAGGATAACTGAACAGAGACATTTTATGTTAACAAATGACCAGCTTTCAACTCCCTGGATGAATAATAAAACCTCTTAAGTCAGTCAGCATGGTTTTGTTGTCTTGATCAAAAAACTGTTTTAAACCTCTTTATTACTTTTTAAAAGCTTACCCCTTATGTTTGGGATAAAGCTGTGTCTTCTGACATAGCAGAACAGCTGAGACAGTAACAAGAAGCATTCTCAGATTTAAGAAGGAGGTTTAAAGAGGTTAATATTTTTAAAAGAAAACTGTGAGAATAATTTTAGCTTAGCTTTGTTATTGAAATATTATTTTACTTCCTTTTGTTTCCTCATGACAACTTCATGCTACTTCTGAGCTGTATATATAATTTTTGTCTCTGTATGTTCCTGTGTCTCCCTCCCTACATCCTTTATTCTTCTCATTCACGTGTAGTTTTTAACTGAAGACGTTTCAAACCCTGCATTATTTTATCTCTGCAGCTTTCTTTAGTTCTGCACTCTTGAAGTAGTTCTTTGTTTCTTGCCTAGTGGTGCTCCACGGAGCTGCCCCATTAGGCACTGCCTCGGAGCAGTTTGACCATCTGGGTGGGTTAAAGAGTCCAGCCCTGTGACCTTCTTCTTTGGCTTTGGCTGCCAAGGTGAGACTTGAAACAAAAAAATCAAGTCAGTCACTGTGTGTGGTGACACAGTGCTGACAAGTTGATCACCAGCCAATTTCATGAAAGGTACACTAAGGTAAACTGCAAAGGAGGTCAGGGATTTTGTCATGTTAAATGTCCAGTTTTGCACAGATAGAGGAGGAGTTTGGATACTGGGGAATTTTCAGGAAAGTCTTTATAGCTTTTAGAAGCATTTTTAAAAAATAAGATATTTCTCATTTTCTGGGAATTTGAGGGAAAGAACTTAGTCTCCTTCATAGGCAGTTTCTGAGATCATAGGCACCTCTGGGCACACCCCTAGAGCTGTCTCCTAATTGCATATTCTGTAGTTTCAGCCACTTTAGTTGAGGATTGTGGCGAGAGGGAATCTCATTCATATCTATATCAACTTGGCAAGAGAGAGGAGTTTTATTTCTCTCTGCTGATGCACTCTGGCTTGCAGCTGATGCTGGTGCTGCACATCAACAAGCTACTTAAAAGTTCCAGCAAGTGTCACTGAAGTACAGTTTGTCCATTTGCAGTATATTGATTCAAGCTGTTTACTTCCTAATGGAGGATTAATTTCTGTTGTGAATGCAAATGGAGAGTACATTTAATGTGCTTGCCTTCCAGATAAGAAAGGCCTTTCTCCTTTCTTCCCAGGGAGCTGAACTGAATTCTCACCCATAAACAGCAGTGGTTGTTTTAATGTTCTGGGGTTTTTAATTGAAACAAAACCTAGATGTGAGTTTTGTTGCTAGCTGAAACCAAGCCAGCACAGCTCTACTTACAACTGAGCCTGAGCTAGAGCTGAAGTGGGTTCAACTCCCTGCTGCATTCTTGGCTCATTGAAGACTGTAAGTTCATTTGGACTTCTCTCAAAAGTTCCTGACAGGTATTGCACAGTAGTGTTTGAGAGGCTGGAAATGTGAACCTCTTGTGGAAAGGGTCTGAGAAGTGAATACTGAAGTGTCTGCCTTGTTTGGGCTGAGGTTTCATGTAATCTCTATTTTCTAATATCTGGGAAGATCTTTGCTCTAAGGCAGATGAAAGCTTTTCTCAAACCAGGTGTCATCAATGTTCCTAAACTTTGGTTTGAAACACAGTTGATTCATAGGCAAGCTCCAGAGTTGCCTAATTTTGTGGGTTTTTGGGGTTTTTTTTTGGTTGTGGTGGGTTTTTTTGCTTGTTTGTTTGGATTTTTTGGATGTTGTTGGGGTGGTTTTATTTTTTTGTTTGGTTTGGTTTTTGTTTTTTATTTAATTTGGTTTTGGTTTTTTGGTTTTTTCCCTTACAGAGGATTAGAATAGGAATAACGAGAGAAAAACTGAAGGGCAACTTAACATCATCTAATATCCCCATTTCCTAGGACTACTTATATCCTGTCCTTGAAGATTATTTTATCTTGTTTAGGAAGAATTTTAATTTATACCTAATACACAAAAAATGAATATGTTACACTAAATTCTTAGATCTTCCAGCTGTTAATTTTCCTGATTTGAGATCTGAAAATCAGCACAGTTATTTCCTTTATTCTTTGTACAGAAATGCTATGTGGATATTGCCTACTGTATAAGTACCTTGAGTTCCCAGAATATATGTGGCAGGAGAGTGCAAGAAAGGAGTGTTTTGACAATAAAGAGAAGAAATATATCTTTACAGGAAATATGTAATGTTGTTTTCGTATCTTAATCTGTAAGTCTTCAGGCAGAAATTCTTGCTTAAAGGACATAAGGAACTGTGGGAATTACTTAAGGAATTAAGGAAAAAAGTATGCAGTCCACCAAAACCATTTTATGTGGCCAGGACAAATTGCCAGTCAATCCATGTACTTACTTTTATACAGACACATATTTCATGATGGTTGTGCAAAGCATTGGAAAGTTGTCTACTTAGAGGAACTATTATTGTAATTTAGGAGAAACTCCAAATATCTGGTTAAAGTAATTTTTGAAAAACTCCAAATACCATCATGTTTAGGTGATTCCTGAGACTGAACAAATGTACCACCTATGAGTTTGGCTTTGGCATATGAGCAAGTGGTTGTCTGAAATAGTACTGTGGTAAGATAATTTGATAGTCTTTATCAGTTTTTAACATGTAGTAATTGGCTAACCACTGTGTGCTGGCAGCCCTGACACCCTGCTCTGTGTTTTATTGCTGGGTGTAAGGTAACTTCCCTTCTGGTTGCAGTTCTGTAGCATGACTTTAAAAAATGCCCCTAAGCCAAGACAAGGAGCATGTTTTAAATACTTTGTGACAGTTAATTATTTCCCTGTGGTTTGGAGAGTGCCACTGCACTAGTGCATTAAGAAATACATTTTGAAAAGCGTTGTGATGAAATTAGAGGTCAGATCTTGCCACACAATGCAATTCCCCCCACACAATGCAATTCCCTTATTCTTAAATCAAATAACCATCTGTTTGGGAAAGTGGTTTTGCTCTGAAGAGTTTCTTTTCTTTCTTGAAATACATTTAGCAGATGTTTCAAGAGAATGGCTTTATGCAGGCTTTTGTTCAGTAGGTGGTTTGTCTGTCTGTTCACTCAAAAAGTCTAGTTGGGCATTGCTCAGCCAAACCTAACTTGTACACACTATACCTCATGTTGTCTCTAGGCTTGTGTAGGTTCTTTGTATATTATCCTTCTTACCATTGCTAAAATAATGCCACCTCCATTTCTAGTGTAGATACAGTTTTAGTACAGTGAAAAAATACTACATAACCTTGGCTTGTTCCCCTGTCTTCATAAGGCTTAATAATGGAACACATTTACATCATCAGAGTAACTGTACTGGGTTAATTAAAGCAACAAATAGCACACACTTGTGTCTGGGACACTCATGCTAGTGAGTTTCCATTGACCTGTTCACATGCAGGTCATGATATTCCATATCATGGAATAGTTAGTCTAGGCAGCCTTATTTCATAAGGTCATTGACTTGTTTTTCTGCTCCTGAAAATATTTCTCTCTCATTGATTTATTTCCCTTCGTCATGCATTTTGATTGTAGGTCTTTAGAAACCCTAACCAGTTTGCCATATAACTCTTAAATACTGGAATAAAAGGTAATACCTTGTTCATACTCTCCACCTTCTGAAGCTTTCCAAGAAGTAAAGATAGTTTTTTCCTTGCTTCTGATCATGGAGTCAGACACTTGGTTTCATGCAGTGACCCTGCTGTGGTCATGCTGCTCAATGCCTTTGCAGTCGTTTGTACTGCTCTGCTGTCTGTTCCATGTACATAGAACCAATTGTCCAGGTTCACTTTCTGGGTTCTACAAGAAAATGAGCCCTGAAGACCCTAGGCTCAGCACTGTGGTCTGTAAACATTGTTGGTCCTTCTAATGCATAAAAATGAGTATGTTACTTCTGACAGTGCAGATGTGCCTGTGCTCAAACACACGTGCATGCATCGCTGTGCGTTCAAAAATGCTTCTTCTTTGGAGTCTGGGAGGCCTTAGGCACAACAGATCATGAAAGACCAAGACCATATCACATGTGATTCAGGACACCACAACTGAGCATCACTATATGCTTTATTAAGTAATGGAAGGATTCTTGTTTTAGAATTGGTTTCTGAATACTGTGGATTATTTCAGCTGAATCTTGTTTCTCCCTGGCTGCTGCTGCTCTGTATTATGTCAGTGCATGTGTCTGGCACTGAAAAGTGTTTGATGTTTTCTGTAGGTCATGCAAGATGTTTGATGTTTCTTTGTTGACTTTTGAGTATGAGTAAATAATTGATAGAATCCCCTGTGGCCAGAATTTCTGAACCTTTATGTATATCATTGTGGTCAATTACAATGCGTCAAGCTGTGTTAGGTTTCTCTCTAATTATAATAATCAAATATGTAATGTTCATAATGAAAGGCAGATTTGTGAACATTGTAACAGTGCACTGGCTCCAAATTTTCCTGCTGCCTTTGCCAGAAGAGCAAGAGGCTGGTGGGGTGAAAAACATCATGGAGGTACATGGAGATTCTAAGGAAGTTTTCTCAGTATGTTTTCTGGGTAATTTCTTTTGAAAGTAAAGTTTACTCATGTAATTAATGAGGTAATGTGTAAAATTCTTAATTTTCAGATAGTATTAATAAATAACATTTGCTCAGCTATTTTGCTGACCTTATGGAGCTTATTGCAAACCTATTTATTTCAGATGAGCTTGATAGGGATTCAGGTATAAATGCTGGTACAAGTTTGCAAGATTAATCATACATCATCTGGCTGCTCCTTTGGTCAAGAGTTTGCTTCCATTACAATAATCATGGTGAGTTTGAAAGGTTTTTAATTATTTGGGCTGCAGTCCTTTTGGCTATATTGAAAAATATCACTGTTAAGGTTTTATTTTCTATTAAATAAGTTAAAATAGGTACTCCATTAGCTATTTAAATTGAATCACAAAAATTCTGTGGCTAAAGAGCAAAAGACCAGCACAGACTTTCCAGTCATTTTCTATTAGATTATAACTATTCTATTCGTATGCATTTTCATGGAAATAATATTTACCAAAATTGGCATCTAAAAACAACAGACAGAGGAACCAGCCCCCTTCAGCCTTTGCAGCTATCAGCACTTTAAGCACAATCTCTTTCCTTCTTTCAGAGAAGTTGTGTGTTCAACAAGAAACTTTGTTATGCTACACTCAGGAAGGGTTAAACCATACTGACTTCCCAGGTCTGACATGAATCAAATAACCATCTGCAGTGACAGATCATGTGCTTGGAGGTTTATGCTTTAAGCTACCCAAATATCAGATAATCCTAGAACATCACAAGAAGAGGTGCAAAGCAGGTTTTATGATTTAATTCTTTCTGTGGCTTATACAGTCCATTTAGGTTTATACTGTTACCAAAATCCTCAACAGCTTTAGGTTTGAAGGGGTTTTGCTGTGTTTCCTGTACTGTCTAGCTAAGGAGATCAGAGTAAAACTTACTCAACCTTTCTGCTTTTAGGAATTTCAAATTTTGCATTTGTCCATTCATTTTTTTATTTCAGATCTGGATTTATTTCAATGACTGTCCTTAAATTTCTCTTGAGATAAGTTGGCTTTTAAATGTGTACAGCGCACTAAATCTCAGGTGACATCCTTGTGTTGGAACATAGGTGGCTGATGGACTCTGTTGTGATCAAAGGAAACCCTGTGGCGCTGAGCCAATCAAGACAGTGGTTTGTCATTTGCTTACAACAGGTCTCAGTTTGTACCATAGAGCATGCAAAATCTGTGCTGATGCTGTCAAATGGAATGGAAAGAACACCCCCAAATGCTGATGGAATTATTCAGGCTGTACATAAAATCTTATTCATATTCAAATATGGAGCATCAGTGCAATGCAAGTAATTCCATAGCATATTCTAATCTTCCTCATCCTTTTAAGATTAGAGAGAGTGTTTGGTTTCTTTAGAAAATCTTGATCTAAGAGAATTCTCTCCAAGTTTTATGTTTTTAGGGATGGGAAATAATGTCTTACACCTGAGAGGAAGAGAATGGTGAACTTCTAGCTGAGTTTAGGGCTCAGTTTTTCAGAACTCTAAGAAGTTAAAAACTTGCAAAAGTCAAACCTCGAGGAAAAGCTGGGCCATTTTCACAATCTTCTGCATAGTTTGATTAAATTTTGCATTACTCCAGGTTACCGAAGATTTATGATCCATTGAAAGTGCTGCAGAGAAATATTTCGGCATACTTTGTTTAGTATTGTTTTTACTGATGAGTATTATTTGAATGAAAAAGAAAAGGTCTTACATCCTAGATATGTACCCATTAAGGCTGTCTAAAAAAAGAGGGGGGGAAAAAAGTTCTTGGTAGTGTTTGATACTGCTGGAAGAAAGGATTGCTGGACAAAGTGAAGCCTAACTGAGGAATAGGAGGAATGGTCCACTGGGCAGTCTGGGCCTCCAGAGACCAGAGTTCAGCTCTTGTTTAAGCATAGGCTTCTTGTATTACTTGCCAGAAAGTCATTTAGTCTAGCTTGTGCCTTTGGGAGTATCCCATTTTGCATATGGGGAACTGTCTCAGAAGGGTGTTGAAAATAAAATCCATTAATGACTGTGAAACTATATGAATGCCTTCAATATGCTGAAGCTTGGCCTTGGTTTCAACATGGGTTTTTTCCTCTGAAAGTATGTCTGGTTTTATGGATGGTTGCCTTTTGTTCCCTGAAACAGGCTACTAATAGGTTTTATTCAGGCCTGGAGTTTTTGATTATCTGTGCTGCTTTCCAGCAATGATTGTACTCATCTCAGTATGCTGCCACAGTTGTTATTTGAGCAATCTAGAAGTTGCTTAAATTACCTTTTTAATTAATGTTACTTGTGCATGCTAAAACTGTATTTCAGCCAAAGTCACAGCAATAGCATGGGTCAGTAAGAGGGTAAAATGTTTTGGTGATCAAAGATTTTGCTCAGTCTCAGTAAAATCTTTTGCTGCATGTGGCAAATGTGATGTATGTGTGCAAGGCACATATTTTGCAATGTGTTTTGCTTACAGCAAAGCTGCTCTTGTATCAGCTCCTCTGTCCCATCCCTAGTTTGCATCTTGCCTTGTTCCCTGTTTCCTTTTGAACAGTAATGTCTTTCTTAGATCTCTCCTCATAAGTTTTCTCTGCACGTATAAAAGCTAGGCTGCATTCAGAGAGAAGTATTTTTAGAAAAGAGAAGGGTCAGAATCAGAATTGCTGTGATCAGACTATTTCCATTGCTTTCAAGGATGCCTGTTCTATTCAGCTGAATTTGGCCAGTCCTCCTGTTTCTGGTTACATGTGTCTAAGGGCATTTCACATGTGATGGCTTTCATGGCATTCAGTGAAAAATGCATGAGAACTTTAGATTTTGCTGTATGCATCTTTTGGTACTTATTTATAAAATGACATTGCAGAATCTAAGCCCAGCTTAATGCACAGATTGAAAAGAAAAAGCATGCATATTCTAGTAGTCTGTTTTGAAGGTATTTATGCTGTTATGTTTCTAGGCATTAAATTAGAAATTTTTAATAAATAATTAAGATCGAATCGGTCCTTTTTTCCTCTGTTTGGCTTGATACATGAAAGACCTGAGAAGAAGAGAAGGGTTCCTGTAAGTCTAGGGGATTCTGCTTTTGTTGGGGTGTTCATTTCATATGTAGGGTCAGCTGAGCGCCTGGCTTCTGGCAAAAGTACTAATTCATATGACTGATAAGACTGTCAGTGTCACTGAAATGAAATGTGGGTATTTCATAAATCTGAAAATAAGAGTATGTCCATTTTATTCTTACTGGCATTTGAACATATGAAGACTGAAACATGCTTTCTTTGTAAAAGACTTTCTTTTATAAATAGTTCAGTTTTCTTAGAGCATCAGCAAAATTTCCAATTCAAAATCACTAAGCGTCATTTCTAATAAAATGTAAATTGAAACAGTCCACTTGCTGGGTAATGGAAACTTGGTTTCAGGCCTCCAGTCTTTTTCCTGAGTTGCTTCCAATGCTGTTTGTTATTAAAGGGGCAGAACATAGATTTTGTGATGGTGGTCAGTAACTTGTCCAGATGCTGATTCTTCTGCAGGGATGATGTTGGGGTTTATGTGTGTGCGTGCACTCTGGGATACGAACTGCATAAAGTATTTTACTGAAAGCTTAACCAAACAGTGTATAGTGCTGATACAAACAGAGCATTAGACATGTCTGTCTTTAATATAGCCATCTGTTGAGTGCTATAGCAGTTTTTCAAAAGCTTCCCTCAGCATAGACATCAAAGTCTATTCATGCACCTGTGCTTCTGATCTTCTAATATTTTTCTTATTTAAAACTGGCAAAGGGAGAGGAGCAGTATTTCAAGATCAGCAGCTTTATTTAAACCAAAACCGAAAAGCCAAAAACTCCCCAAAAACTCCCTCACAAAACTCATGCTGCCAATTCAGGAATTGTTAAAAATGTCTTTTTTGGATATTCAGTACTATTATTTATAAAAAACCAGACACCCATGCTTTCATTTTACTCTCCCTTGAGCAACCCCTGGCCTTGCTAGCATTCTTTCCTGCCTGGTGTATTTACAATACAGCTGCTGAGATCATTTGCTTGATCCATTGGTCCAATGACATCAGCAAGACCTGTGAACTCTTCTCCAAGCCCTCTCTTGGAGAACAATGCTCAGTGGAGGAGGAGCTTGTATCATGTCCCCTCATTTGCTCACTCTTTTCCCAGCCCAGTGGTCAAAGAAGGAGTCAGAGCCCTTTGTTTCTCGGTCTCAAGGTTGTTTATTGTATATCTATAAAATTTTTTCTCCTGTCCAGCTGAGGTCCTCTTAGCAGGACAGTCAGAGGCACTCTCCCTGCCCCCCCTTTTTATACTAAAAACTACATATACAATATTTACAATTACTTTCCAATACCTATCACCTATGTTAGACAGTGAGCTTCTACTCTAAACCAATCTAAAAGTGCCAACAGCAGAAGGTGGAGGCCAAGAAGAAGAAGGAGAAAGGCTGGACATGCCCAGATTCCTTCATCTTGCCCCCTGAACCCCCATTCTAAAAACCCAAAAAAATCTATTTTTTCACCCTGTGATAAATTCACTATCATTCTACTTAAACTTTCATGGCTTGTAATTCTTCATGTAAAGGTTGGTAATTGTTTTTTTCAAGGGCTAAATCAAAGGCACAGGGGTCTGAGCCCCCCGGGCAGGGGCTTGAGCCCTCCAGGGCAGCCAGAAGAATTTCCTGGGTTCCAACACTGGGACACAAGGTCCCTTGCAATCTTACCTGTGTGGTTTTCCCACTAAAACAGATTGAAAATACAGTATTTACATACAGAACATCACATCACTTAGGCTCTGAAATCATGTGACAGTAACTGCTATGCTACAGCAGAAGCTACTGATTACATAATGTTTTAGTTACAGTTTTAGTTTTCAGAGATGTGAGGCAGCAAAAATAGTTTTTAATTTGTTGTGTACCACTAAGATACTCAAATCCAGCAATATTTAGATTTGCTGATGAAACTTGTGATGAAATACAGGAAGATCTGTAATAAGCTCTTCATTGTGATGCCTGAACCGGAGCTTATTCTCATAGCCTGTGATATCTTGGAAGTACAGCAGCTTGATACTGAGCACCTGTATTTCATGCTGAGTGAAAGTGATCTTCTCAAGGGTAAAGACTCCTTAAAATCCGCCAGAATGGTGCAGAAATAAACAAATTTTGTGTTTCAGAAAAAGAGGATAAAGCATGTATTTCTTTCTCCCAGTGGGGACACAAAAGGGGTATTGTAAACACGTGTTAACCGGCTGTATGAGCTCTGTGTGTTCATTTCCCCTGTTCTGTGACCAGAGCTCATCTGTCTTGCTGTCCCAGTGTTGTTTTCCACATTTGTATATCTGGGCTCAGTATAAATAACAGTAAAAACATTGTTCAATTGTGGCACTTTTTGACTTTCTTGAAAATAGTGGTGCAAATGTATGTCAGAACAGTACATTAAATATTTGAAATGTGAAATTCACTGAGCTCAAACTTTCCAAGCATGCACACTTCTTTTTTGTTCCAGTGAGGCTGCAGGGTTCTCAACACCTCTTTGCAAAAGGAGGGTCTGTTGGTGCAGGATGTGTTCTGCCTACACCTTGACTTTGAGAGGTTTGGAAACTTCTTGTTTCCTGCATGTGCAGTCCCTTGCTTTGGGAGGCATTCTAAGTTTGATTTTTTTCTTTTTCTCTTCTTGATTACAGATTGACTTGGAGCCAGAAGGGAGAGTGTATGTCATCATAGACCTTTCAGGATCATCAGGTGAAGGTAGGGACTTCCAATATTTTATCTTACTCTTTCATGAATGGAATCTCCAAGGGTCTCTGCAATGAAAGTATTAGAAGTGCTGTGTGCTGATACCCTCAAATCTGTATTAGCTCAAGTTAAAATGAACACATTTTGAGTCAATAAGCAAATTGCACTTCATCTTACCCTGTTAATCACTGGTGGTAACAATACCAGCTAAAATGACCATAATGAAATGAAATGATCACATTTAGTAGTACTAATTTCCAGAAGAATCTTCCAAATTCTTTAGTTTTTGGAAGAATACTAACCATTATGTAGGTAGAAAGGATAAGATGTCAAAACGGAGGGACAGGAGTTTATTTGCTTTCTAAATTATTCTAATATTTGGTATTTTTCCATTTCAAGTAAAGTAATGACCAGAATGTTGTCATTATATGAGATGTTTTCATTTTTATGGTGCAACAGTTGCATGTTGGAAAATGACCCAAATATGGAAGAGAAATATTTATTACATTCTTAAAAAAATTCTAAAAATAATTTTCTACTGCTTACTTTAAACAGAGTGAAGTGGTATATGGTAGGAATAAGAATTTATGAAGAAGCAAATCTGTGTGCCTTAGTCATGTACTTGGTGACAGCCTGATCTGCCAAAATGGCTAGATGATTGATTATCTTAAATTATGTTCCGCAATCAGCTTTGATCAGCTTCCCCCAGTAGCTCATGGAGTTCACTGAAATGAGGTTATCGTCAGTTCACAGTACATAAAGAAGATTCACATGAACCTTGACAGGAGCTGAAACTAAAAATGCTATGAAATTAAATTATTTTGCCTGGCACAGTGAGGAAACGGTGGAAGAGCATGTTTATCTTTCTGTTCTTTGTAATGAATTGCTGCACTCTGACCAGCTACTAGCAGTAGCTTGCAAAAACACATATTGCTATAAATCCTGAATTTTAAACTTTATCTTATAGCCTCTTTTTGTACCTACATAAAATGTGCTGTACCATTTTTTTCTTCCTGCATATTGAAGAAAATACCAATTAAATAATAGTTTCCACATATATTTCTGACTGGCATGACAGTGATCATCTGAAATGGGGTTAAAGGCATTGGTGTGACTGTCATAAGGCAGGTACATGTTCTTCCAACCTTCCACTGATAGCTTATTGATACCCAGCTGAACCTGCTGTTACTGTTTCATCCCAAGATGCATTCAAGTGCGTCAGACTGTCAAAAGACAGGAAGAATGGTGTTATGTGGTTCTTCAAAAGTTCTTCAAAACCTTTTACACAGGAATGTAAAAAATGGCTATCCTAATGCCTCCTTTATGTGGTGCATCACCCTGTGACGCTTGAAAGGTACTTGGAAAGAAATGTGTGTCACTGCAGTAGCATTGGAGGGGAACATGCAAATGGAAACAGGCCAGTGAGGGAGAACAGCTTATGAAATGCTTATGGGAAGCCTTTAGGAAGACCAAGAGCATTTAGTTGTAGGCACTCAGTTTGTGGTAATTGGGAGTGGGGCTGCAGCTCAGCCTCATCCCCAATGGGCTACAGCTGTGAGAAGCAGGTGAGCAGCATTGAAGGTAATGAGCCATGGAGTGCCCAGGGGCACTGACCAACCACCAAAGGGAGCAGAGGGCACACAGGTCCAATGCATGAACATGAGGGTATAAAACATTGGGCTAAAGAACAAGATGAGCAGATGCTTGCAGCCTTCGGAAGTGGTGAGGTATTACTCTGTATGGGGTGAAGCATTATGATGTTGTATGGTGATACTCTGTGTATTGTGACCATCTCAACTGCAACGTATACTGTGGCATTTAGTTGAGGTGAATTTGGTAAAAATTAGAGAAGTTGGTGCACTTGCAAAATGCAATAGAACTTGTATATTTTTGAGCTTTCCCATGCAATTAAATAACTGTATAGAAGTGTTGTGTAGAAGTACTGCAAAGTTCCCTTGGGGGGTTCCAGTTTTACTCACAAAGAAAAGTGGACTAGGTTTGTACAACTGTTTGCAAACCATTTTTATAGTGTTGTTAGTGATACTATGAAATCTTATTATTGGAATGTTTTATTAGGAGTGTGGCCTAAATAATTTTGGATATTTAGTGTTGTTATTGAAGCACCTAGTTTAGCATAACAACTATGTGAATAATAACTTATGTAGTGAACGGAAACATCTAGACCACAAGGGAAGTAGCTTACTGTACATTTTTCAAAAATACCTCTTTCATTTTATGTACATATATGTGTAGGTAAAGATAATGAATCTGTGAGGTATTTTATGAATTTCAGTGTGCTAGTTCATTGTAGTTGATCCGTATTTCTTGAATATTAAAGAATATAAAGTGCATCACTTTTGAGTGACATGGGTTGGTTGAAATGATTGCTTCTCTTGACCATATTTCTGAACCAGGATCTTGTTTTTTACAAGCCAATTGTCACTGTGAGTAGCAAGAGTACATAGTATTCTTTTCATGATGCACAAATGGGTATTACTCTTTCACCTGAATTTTGGAGAGGGAAAATTGGCAAGTTATGAAAATAGAAATACTCATAGCAAAAATTTTAATTGAAGGAAGCAATCAAGTTGCATGTTTCTTGGAAAAATGTACTATATACTCACCAACCACTCTTGTCTTGTAATGTTGTGTACTGAAAATTTGACTTGTTTCTCCAATGTTATATAAGCAGGTTTCTAGTAAGCAGCAGTCAGTAATGTAGCTTCAGTTATTTAGCACTTCTAAAAGCTTTTTCAGACAGATATCCAAGTTCTCTTTTGGTATAATTGACTTAAGATTAGTTCAATCCATTAATATGGACAAAGAGCATTGTTCTCTACTATACTGCCTCTAAAAGGGAGAAGTCCTAATTTTCCAAGCAAGCCTTTATGTGAGTAATTTGGTATATAAATTGAAGGTAAGATTATGTTGCTACGATATACCTCTTAAAATTCAATTGCCACTTAGTCCCAGCTGTAAGATTGCTTATTCCTCTGCACTATTTGCATTTGTATGGTAAAACAATGAAAACAGTTCTTTGTTATAAGCTGACTTCCTCAACAAAAGCACATGATTCCTGTTCCTCCTCTCCCCCTTGTCTAAGCTGAATCATTCATGGACTTGTGTGGCTTAGGTGTGCAGAACAGATGGAAATCTGGCAGATTACAAAGGCAGGTAAGGAAAATTTCTGCCTTTCTCTAGGCAGAGGCAGACTTGTTGAGAGCCACCCTAGCATATCAATATCAGCATCTGGCCAATATTTTTACATGGAGCTAGAGAAAGAACAGTAGAGTTGCTGGCTGTGCTACTTGAAATTTCCAATGGATTGTTCAAATTTCAGAGAGTTTCGTTTTGTTCTGAAAAAATAATTTTCTAGAATTTGCTTCCATTCAGTTCTAATCTTTAAAGCAGAAAATGACTGGAAAACAAAAATGCTAAAGTCTGAGAAGTGGAAAGCAAGCTACATGAAAAGCCCTTACAGGAACAACAACAAACCCAAGAGGAGTGTTTTTATCATCACCTTTTTACACTAATCCTGTTTTGGAAACTCCTTATAGTTTCTGAATGTTTGTTTCTGCACTGATAGGGATGGTGAGTAAGTATTTATTTTAGCAATCTTCTGTAAATTCTGTAGTAGGAACTATCCAGCCCACATACTGAAAAGAAAATGCTAAATAAACTGTTTTTCACACAGAAGGTGATGTTCTCAAAAGTTAGGGTTTAAATTTTTCTGCTAAAACATGAAGGTTTCCATATTGTGCTTCCAAATCAGTCCTGAAAAATAATTTACCATTTTGGTGATGTTGACATAGAAAGAGGGTGAGAAAACAACTCTTGAAGTAAGTCTTTTTAATTCTTCATTGGAAACTATGTAAGCAGTATTTCTGTAACACCTGTGAGTCACATCTTTACACTTCCTTTGCCAGAACTGATCTGCAGGGTTATTTACCTTCTGTAGGTTGACTTTATTTAAAAGGGGTCTGTGCATTAACAGTAAATCTATATTTGTTTTCTGTGAATGGAAGCAGCTGTATCAGTGGAATGGAACCTCCCAAATGTAGACATGCACTAAGGTGTCTGTTCACAGCCTGAAATAACTGCAACAATTACTCAGGAGCAGTTAACTGCAGCAGTTAATCAATAAAGTTCTATTTAGAATTTTTACATTATTTTAATAATTTGGTTGAGTTTCTTTAAGTCTTTTTAACTGCTTAAGCAGCTGCTTGCCCGGAACTTTAAGGGATATTTCAAAAACAAATCCCTTTGGTCAAACAAGCAGATGTGGCTTCTCAGAACCTGACACACCAACAGTATGAGCTGGAATTTGGTACATAGATATGTACTGTGCCATATGCAAGCACATAGCATCTTTAAGCACTTCTGATAGCTTGCTTTTGAGAAACTGAATCAAAATGTGGGTGGCTGCAGTTGTTATTCTACCAGAATAGTTTGTCAGTCTTGCAAAGCATGTAATCACTCAAGTCTGCTGTTAAGTAAACATTTGGTGACCCCTTTATGTATGCAGTTGTAAGAAAAACAAAGTTTATAGTGGGCTGGTGTTTGTAAAAAGGAATTAGCTTGGAAAAGATCCATTGTATTTATTCTCTTACTTTGCAAACTGGATCTTGTGGCTGCATAGGTTTTTAGTCTTGTATCTTGAACTTCTGCCTGGGCTGTGGAGAAGGATGTGTCTGTGTATCAGCCTGTCAGTGAACAGAGGATCTGCAAGACTTGCTGCCTTATTCATTTCTTCAGTGCTGCTGTGTGTGCAAGGTCATATTGATTTTCTGTATTAATTCAGTGTTGCTGTATCGTGTGTACTATTTCTATACTGAAGTGCACTCACTAACTTTGTTATTGACATGCTTTGGCAGCGTCTTTACATCTATTTTTTCATTCTTTTTCTTTTAGTTCTTCAGAGAGCTTTGTAAGTAAATTTTTTTGAATTATTTGAGAAATACTTAAGAGCTCCAGTGTAGCTGATTAAGATCCAAATGCAGGCTAAAGTTTAAAACTTAACTAATACAGTGATGCAATGATTTGACTTACAAACTGGAGTAACAGATGGCCCACAAATGGGTAACAGAGGTAAATTGCCTGAGGAATGATTAAAAACATTTTCAGCAAAGTCAATTTTACACATACTGAAAGACAGGTGCTGCTATATTTAACAGCTTGTGACCTGCCTGCTGCATTTGTCATTGAAGGTTTCTGTTTTCTTTGAAATTACTGGTTTGTGTGGGATACAAACATAGACAGTTACTTGCAGTACTTTCTGCCAACTTAATACTTAAGTTACTATTTGAAATATGTCAATATTACATCAACTGTGGACAACTTCAGAATGACCTTGACATGTTAGGTTTTTGTTCTTAACTGTATTTATTATAGGTAACATGTAATACAAATTTAAGAACTATTCAAAACTCCTTTTCTATGTTCTACATCTAATCAATTGTAATGATTATTTATCATTGTTAGATGTTCCAATTTGCATTCTGGAGTTGTCCTTTCTGTACAATCACAGATTGCCCATTTTTGAGTGGGCAGATGAATTGCAATAAAATACCACAGTTTCTAATACATTCATCTTCAGATTCATCTGCTTGTAGGATACTAAAGTTGCCCAAGATGAAGAACATAAGGTGATATTTTACAATAAAGCTTGCTAGCTGAAGTCATGGTATTTTGTGAATGGAAAACATTTTGCTTACATTTATTATCAGGCCTTTTTGGATTGAAATAGCCAAAAAAAAGTCCTAAGAAGTCAGCACCAAGTTATGTATTTAACATGTAATTCAAAATATATGAATTTGTGGGTTTTCCAGTTCTTCTTAGCTCATTTATTTCAAGGCTCTCAGGTTTGCAAATATGGTTACTGTTGATTGGCATGTCAGGAGAGAATGTCTGCATGAAAAAAAAGTATTAGTAGAAGCAGAGAATGATTCTTAATGCCATTTTTGTGTCCCATACTTGATAGATCTGTAACATAGATACAGCTTGTAATCAAAATATCCAGAGGATTTGTTGCAGGCATTCAACTTCGGTAGAATTGATACAGCAAGAAAAATTGCGTTTCTGTTCCGTGTTGTAGCATCCTTTTGCAAAAACCTGTTCATAGAAAATATCCCATAGGATACGGACTTTCTCTACAATTCGTAATGCATCTCTTTGCCAGTGCTTTTCCTTGAAGTAGTTGTCATTGTCATTATTAATTATGCTTCTTGTGCTGTAAGGGTTCAGTGAATGAGATCTTGTTGTGCCAGGCACTGTTTGAACAGAGAACAGTGGAAGGTGCTTAATGAGAAATCTCAAAGTCTGAATCAGGGAGTATTTTTTCTTGGTTGTTTTAGGAATTTGTGTTAGGGAAGAGTAGTGGTTTCTTTCACTAATATCTTCTATTGCAAATACGACTTTGACAGGCTGCTTGTTTGTCAGTTCCTTGTAGCCATCAGCTGCTGATCTTGGGGTGCTGAACAGGCAGTGAAAGAATTCTCAGGTTTGTTCAGAATTTATAGATGAAGAACCTTTTTTTTAATAACCCATCCACTTACAGTAAACACACAGAAAAAGAGTCACAGTCATTATAGATTCACTGTTAAAAACCTTCTTCTCTCTTATTTTGCTCCCCAGAATTTGATTGAGCATTAAACTCACATTCTTACTCTTCTCTGTGTGTTATGTTTGAGGAGAAGCTGAGTGTTGGAATGTCTTAGGCAGACCCCTAGGGAGTCTGGGGAGAGTCAGTGGTTTAGTCAGAGTATGGATCTCTCAGGGGGGACATAAGTAGCCTCTGTAGCTTTTCCAGAGCTGTAGGTGAAGCAGAAAGGATCTGCACAAAATGATTGGTTGTGGCACTGGGGCAAGCAGTCTTCCAGTGGTACAATGTAAAGTGTCTGTGAAGTAAGGGTAATGTTTGGGAAGCTATTTACTAAGACTCAGCAAGCCACCTGAACATTACATTTTTGGACTCAAGGCTGGGGCTTTTGCTGGGAGTTAAAATAATCAGAAACTATGTAAACAGGACAATGGTGAGCTGGCAGTGCTAACTGGGTGGTTTTTGTCTTCAGTCACTTGACTCATGTAGGTTTGCAAGTTAGAGCTCTTCTACAAATGCAGCTTCCCTGGAAGTTCTTGGGAATATTCTGTGCTCAGGGACATACAGGGTTGGAAGTATCAATATTGTATAGCTTTTCTCTCTTCCTACTGTAAAGCAAAATATGCAGAAAAACCAGAGCAACCAGCAGTTGCTCTGCTCTGTTCAGTCTCAGTAAGAAGGACTTCAACCCAAAGGTATTAGTTTTATACTTAGCTTGGATAAAGGTAGAGTGCTACACTGACTTTTTTGGCTTTCCTTCTGCTGGCTTCCCTGCTTTAAGAGAAAAACAACAAAAAACTTAACCACAATCTTCCTATTCAAAATTCTTTATGTAGTGTATCAACTGTG
Organism: Molothrus ater; assembly: GCF_012460135.2. NCBI lineage: Eukaryota > Metazoa > Chordata > Aves > Passeriformes > Icteridae > Molothrus > Molothrus ater. The sequence continues at coordinate 26,783,747 of NC_050480.2, forward strand.
AACCTATTTCCTTTGAAGCTTTGGTTTTATGTAGACAGGGTTTGGGGAATTACTTTTTTTCCCCATTCAGGTTTTAATTTCTTCATTATCAGATCAGCACTCATTCAAACTATAACTGAGGGAAAGGTTAAAATCAAAGAAACAAAACAAACAAACTGATTTGCAAGTTTTCTCCTTCTGCTATGCCTTTATTTTCTTAGGAGGGATAATGCAAAGCTGCTACTAATATGCTTTTTCTTTTGAGTCTTATTTGGTTTAAACCTAAAATACATCAGTGCTGATGTGTGTGGATGCTTATTACAAAAATAAAATTATTTTTCAGGGTTTTTTCTCTTTTTGAAATTATTAATCTTTTATGACTTTTTTTTTACAACTATAAGAAATCTTTAACCATCCAGATATTGAGTTCCTATGTTGTTTGGGTTTTTTTTAGTTTTTTAAGCCAACCAACCAATGAAATAAAAACCCACCAAAAAAACTTCCCAAGCATTGCATTCATACTAATATGGAGATAGGTAGGTTGCATTATTCAGTCAAAGCAACTTTCTCATCTGAAATGAACCACTCTAAATAAATCTCTTATTTCCCCCAGTCTGTTAGAATGTTAATGCCAGTAGATAAGTGCAATACCTGACTCTGGTGTGCATTTGCTTGTTGGTGCAGTAGGTGATGAATTTCTTCTGAGACAAAATTTCACCCGTTGATAGCACAAAGCATCTGAGAGCAGATATTTTTGTGTTGTTACCCAAGTGACAGTAACTGGAAAGCCTGAGGAGCTGTGAACTAATAGTTTGAGTCCATGTTAAGTTTTTCACTCTTGCCAGTCGACACTGACTTGACAAATGGCATGGGCATTTATTTGGGAACATGAACCTTGCAGGTTAACAGTTGAACCCCAAATTTCCTTTTAAAGGTATCTGTGTGCACACAAATCAGCACTTGGTGACAGTTCAGTCTGTTAGTGCATGAGCCTTTTAAACTGCACTGCACAGTGTAGAGCTTCTCCAAAGGGTGCTTATATAAATTTAACTTTGTGTGGCAAATGCCTTCATAAGGAACATCTCTCCATGGATTTATAGCCATCCCTTGGATTGTATCCAGTTAGCTGATTGAACATCTGGTAAGCATTGTGTGTTTGTACTAAGCCCTTACTGTATAAAGCTGGCTCGAGCTTTTCAGGCAAAGATCAGTGACCTTCCTTGGCATACTTTTAGCCACTTGCCAAAATAAATGCTTTGCAGGGATCAAGACACAGATAGAAAATTTGGCTTAAAGGCACCATCATATTATACTGGAAGAGTTTGTACTTGCTTAAGGAAAACTGTGTTATGCTGAAAAAGGATTGAAACTCATATACATACCATGTTCCCAACTGCTGCCGCTCTCTTTTCCATTTATGTAGTAAAAGCTCTGATTTCCATATGTTCGGGTTTGTTTTTTTTTAACAAAATCATACAGGGCCTTTGGAATAGGAATGTTTAATTTTATAACTGCCTGTGCCCAGTTTTTTTTGAAGAAAATGGGAGAAATGTATCACACTGAAAGCTATAGTGGTGTTTTCATACATAAGTAAAACATCAACTAGTAGCAAGTTTTGAAACAGAAATATATTTTTTGAAATCTGTGTGTGGCTAGTTCTTCATAAAGAAGACACAACATGGGTGAGTCCAATGCTCACTGCATACCACAAGGTGATGTGGGAAATGTGTATAATATCGAATTTTGGGTTATTTTTTTGTTGTTGTACTTCATAAAATACATAACCTCTATTCTTATGATTTGCTCTACACTTTTGCTGGTTCAGTAGTATGCTCTAAATAGATCTTTTCCCTCTTCACCCTTGTTTCCCAACAATAGTGAAACCTGTTTATTGTTAGGGTAATTGAGGCAAAAGGTCTTGATGTAATCTATTCTGATTGATTAGTCAATCGGGGTGGATAAATAAGGAAATACATGCATTAAAGACAGGTCTGGCCATGTTCCTGGCTATTCCATGCATCAGTTGGATTATGAAAACTTACTTGTTCTGTGACTATCATCAACCAAATGTCTCCTGCCTTGAACATAGCCTGAAAATCTACTACTGTTTTTAAAATATAAATTTTAGTCATATAAAAAGCTGGAGTGTCAAAAATTTGTATTCTTTAAGTATAGTCTTGAAAGGTTAAACTACATGAGGATTTTCATGAATGGTCTGTACCTGTGGTGGGAAAAATTTGTTTTGCCTCTGTAAAAGGCAGTCTCTGGAATTAAAAATGACTGTGTAAACCTTGCATCACTTGCAAATTAGAGTTTTTAAAAGGAAGTTGCAAAGTCCAAAAAGGAAGATTAAGTCCTTTCAATATTTCTCTGAATTTTTAGACGGGCTATACTAAGGGGAGTACAGCAAGCTGAGATACTCTTAGCCCTGCCTGCTACTTTGTCTTTTTTTTATTATATTTAGTTTGCTTTCATTATTTCTGCCATATGTCTTCCATGTATTGATCAAAAAGGTTAATTATATATTATAGATGTCAGGAATAATGTAAAATATAGATTTTAATGTGTACTAACAGCTTTTAGCAAACAAACTGCCAGATACTTTAGACTTACAGTTATTGCATGCTGTGTAGATCCCTGAATTCTTGTATAGTAAGGATGAGGTATATTTTTAAGAAATTTATGCTTCTGTAACATCTACACACATGCACACACTAAGCTTAAGCATTGATAAATGGTCAAATAATATCAGCATCTGGGTCAAAATACTCTGCCTGAATAAATTTAATAACTTCAGTTTGCACCAGCAGGGCTTTGTCCTCCAAGACAGAGGAGATTTAAAAAAATCATATTTATATTACAGTATTGTAAAGGAGAAATACTGAGAAATACTCCTTTTTTACTTCTGTTATAATTCCCAGATCAGTACCTGGAAGCTGGATCTTTCCAGTGAATTTTGAAGCATGTCTTTTCCTTCTTTAATAGACTCAGTGTTTTCAAAAAATCTTCATTTACAGCATTTTTTAACTTCACCATGGAAGTCTGCTGTGCTGTGAATGGGGCTATTTAAAGGAAACATCTTCCATTGCAATTCATGAAGATTCTGTAGTAGATGAAAGTGACCCAGGGTATTCGTTCACCTCTGCCTAAATACTGGAAGCAGCTGTACTTCTCCTTTTCAGAGCAATGGAATTGTTTATGTTTGCACAGCAGTACTGTAAGGCAAGAAAGGAAGAAAGAACTTATTTTCCCTTTTAGACTTCAGAAAAATGAAACTGTGTGAATGTAAAACTTTGGTCAGGGTTCTTCAAATCCTAGATATAATAGCTGTAATAGGTGTAATACTTAACTATAGTGTGACAAAGACCTGAAACCATCCCTTGTTCTGTTTGAAAGAGTGCCCATCTATCAGTCCAGTTCTCCTGGTAATCCTGTGTCAGGACTTTGTTTGGAGCTTGGTGAAAATCAGTTTATCTCCTGTGGAACTGTCTTCTCATCTAAAGAGGGCTCTGTAAGCAGAGGTCAGAATTTTAGGATCAGGTTTGATGCTTTGCCTCAGGGAGTGAGTTCTTAGTTTTACAAAAATAGTCTTTGCATTTCAGTTGACTAAGTAAACCAGCAGAGCACAGCCACGTGTTCAATTAGCATTATATTTAATATTATACTCAGAAGCAGAGTTCACAAATATTTCGGTGCTTTGGAAATGTCAGCACGAGAATCACACATCATACCTGCTAAACAGAGAAAAAAGAGGAATAAAAAGGTTTCATTGGCTGCAAACGCAGGGAGTAAAATTTAAATAATGGGGGGAGTTATTTTAATTTTTCAACTACAACTTGAGTTTCAATATCCGATTGACTTTGGTTTTAGAACAGTTTGTGGACTAAACATGTTTTTATTTAGTTTTAAATGCTATAAAGGGTTTCTGAAGAAACGTAGAGTTAAAGTTTATAAAGAATTCCAAGAATTTTTTTCTATAATTCATTTGTACGCACTCCATAGTTGTAGCAGATTTTGCAAATATCCACAATGGCAGATGTTTGTTTTAGAGCACGTAGTTTTTGTGTGCTCAGAGTTTTTAGAGTGAACAGAAATATTTAGTTATTCCATTAAATACACTTTGAGACGTGTAAATCCAGTACTTCAGGCAAGATAATATTAATGCAAAATATTAATAAAAATAATGACCCTCTTTTATAATAACATTTTTGATTCTGGAATTGTCTGGTTAAACCCTGTAACTGAAGTGATTTGTACATCTGCCATCCTGACTTTGGACAGGGTTCTTCAGTGCATTAACAAACTTCTCTGGAAAACTGGAGTGTGTCTGTCTATTGTGCTGCAAATATAAGAAGAAGCATTCCTTAAAAGAAAGAGCTTTATAAAGACTGGAAAAGGACTTGAGATTTAGATTTATATCTTCTCTTGAGTTAACTGCACACTCTTAATTGAAAGACTAGAAAGTACACTTGGTGATGTAATGAACTGCTGTTAATAAAATGCATTTATCCCTGTTTCAAATTAGTACCTAAATTTTTAGGTTGGGGAAGATGTTGTGTGTTTTAAGGATTCATTATTGTTAAAATCTTTTTGCTGTCTGTAGTTATTAAATTTTAGTCAGGTCCTTTTTTAAAATCCTTTCTCAGAGTATTTTACTGAATACAATACTTTGTGTACAAATGCAGGAGTTATTAGTCAGTAGTTAAATTTCTAAATTTGACAGTGACAAATTGACCATTAATAAAAAAATTGGGTTTTGGGGTTTTTTTTTCTCCCCAGTGTGTGGTGGTGTACTGGATTTCAAATCTGATTTTAAATTATCAAAATCAAAGCAAAACAGAAACTGACTCAAGTTGTGCTAGGGGAGGTTTAGGTTGGAAATCAGGAAACAATTGGTACATCAAAATGTACTGCCCAGGGAAGTGATTGAGTCACCATCCCTGGAGGTATTTAAAAGACCTGTAGATGTAGCACTTAGGGACATGGTTTAGTGTTGGACTTGGCAATGCTGGCTTAGTGATTGGATGCGACATCTTAAAGGTCTTTTTGAATCTAAATGCTTCTATGATTTTATGAAGACTCTACTAACTAATGATTTTAGGATTTGAAGGTTAAAAATCTTTAAAGTTTGTTCAGATTTTGTTGTTTTGGTTTGTGTTTTTTGTTTTTAATAATCACTTTCATTCCAGGTCTTTATTATTAGAGAGCATAAATCTGCCTACTTAGGGGAAGTCACACATCTGACTTATATAAGAAATATTTAACTAACTCATGTAATCTTTGTGGGATACAATCAGTACCAGAAATTTCATCTCTTGTTTTGTTAAGATACTGCTTTGGAGGGTTTGACAGGGTCATTTCAGAAGAATGTGTACCTCACTAAAAGTTATTTAGCTTCCTTTAGGTAGATTAAGCATTTCCCTTATCTGTGTTTGACTAAGTTATGTGAGAATATGCCTATGTTGTTCAAGTACTTTCTGTAATTTTTTGACTGGGAAAATGGGAGGGAGACTTCACACATGCAGTAATACCTTGTTTGATGCCTTGTCTGAAGGAGCTCACAGAGTTTCCACCAGGATAGCCAAGCCATTTGCCACATTAGGATGTGGTCCAGCTTTTCATGTTTCTGTTTCTTTGCACCATTACTTACAGCTTTGTAATTCTGTGTTGCAGCAGAAAGGCTGACGTGGGCTATGAGCTGTGAATAGCACAAGCCCATGTTTCTGAGGCTTTTTCCTGGGTCTCGGCAGGCATCACTGGAACTCTTGCCTCTGACAGGACAGATCACTTGAGTTGTCAGGCACAGTGTTTTCTGACAAACTGAGAGTAGGAGCTCAGTGAAATATTTGGAGTAGGGAATACAAACATCTTTCTTATATGCCAGTTTAGCTACACAGAACTATGGAAAGCATTTCGGAGAGTATTTAATTTCATTGCTTCTGCCTTTAGAGGGAAGTAATTTACAAATAATCTTGTGAAAAGCTGATGCAATGAGTACTGTAGAACACATTCTATACACTTTCTCTGCAGTGTTCATACACTGTTTTTCCTATGGAACAAGACTCCTGGTTCCTAATTCAGTACATAGTAAGAGTAGTCAAAGCAGTTTTCCTTTGCTGTCTATATGGCAGACACACAGGCTATAAAATTGTATCTGAGAAGTTGCATCTTCTTAATTTCTTTGCCCAAACTCTTTTAACAGTATAAAGTATTAAAATGGAACTATCATGTTACCAAATTCTTTTTTCTGAATCAGGAATACCAGATACTGTTGAAGTCAACAGCAACCATCACTCAAGGTTGTATTTACATGATAGTTTCGTACTGACTCCTTCTAACAATACTGCTATTGCCAGCATTACTGGTATTGAAGGACAACTGCATGAAAGACTGGAAGAGGGTTGGATTTGCCACAGCACAGTTGAGACTGAAATTGTTGTAGCATTTCCGATCTGAACAATTTGGATAGCGTGAGGCACACAGCATTTCTTTTGTGATTGTAATGAAGGCAGCCCAGTTCCACAGAAACAATTTTACATCAATAAGATACTTGGAAGACAACATGGAAAGAATCCAACCTTCCAATTTCATACCTACTTTAGCGAGGCGAAGGAAAGAATCTGCCTTTTAAACATCTGGAATCTATTTCTTCAGTTTTATGGTATTGATGTTGGGTTTTCTTTTATTCATTCTTCTTCTCTCTGTTTCTGGGAGACATATGGTTGGGGTTTTTAATTAGTTAGAAAATGGAAGTTTCTGTTAAGGATTATTCAGAATGAAGTTAAATAATGGCATTGTTAAATTCAGTAGGATATAAATTTTATTGCTAGTTTCCTATTTTTATAGCACCCAACTAAATATTTTCCTTCTTTTCCCATGTAGTCCTTCCTCAAATAACAGCTGAGGATGGACTTCAATTGGTGTACATTAATCACAGATGAGCAGAACATGAATGTGTTGTTAAAGATTATGTAGTTGCAGTTTAAGAGGATTGTTGTAGTGTTCTCTTTTTGGAAATTTCCTGCTACTTTTGTGTAGCTGTGCAAGCAGTAGCATTTTGGACAGTCATTTTCTAAGAAACGGGCACAAAACCTCAGTAATTGTGAAGAAAGACTTTTCTATTGTTTTTTTAAAGACATTTTTGTATTTTTTATTTCACTTGGTTGCTATTGTTGGTGGCTCTTTCTAGTGAAGCCAGTGGAAAAGTTGGAGCAGTCAGGCAAACGGTCTCTTGAAGCAAACACCTATCCACAGAAATAATTGTCAATATAAGGCTTTTTCTCCTTATGTTCCTTTATTTACCTGAGATATTGCCACCTAACTCACTTAGGTTCTTGTGGAAATCCCACCTGTTATAGGCACTAAAGCCTTAAGTTGTCCTGTACTTCTCTGTGTGGGGCTTGATTATGCACAGCTCTGGGTACCAGTGCATACGAGTTGTGTCTTCTCTCACTAAACCAAACAAAGCTTCTTTTATGCCTTGGTACAATGGGAGGAAAACAGCAGACTACCATTAATCCCATTGTTTAAATTTGGAGCTAAAAATCAAAGTCAAACTTCTTTTTCTCCTTGTTGCTGTGAGATTGGATTGTATTCATTATCTTGCTGACTGGCCCGTGACCGTCTTCCCTTGCTTCCTGCGGAGCAGCTTATCCCAGCCCCAAGTGCGTTGCTTCCCCTTCCACTTCCTGCCAGCTTTGCCTCCAGAAATGCAGGCAGGACAAAATCTTAAGTCCCTGCCCTGACAAAACTGATTCTTACTTGGAGATCAGTATTTGGAGCTGTAATTTCCTGTAAATCCTTCCTTGCTGGGCTCTTTATAGTTTGCTATAGTTAGAATAAGTAAAAGTCTTTACACAGATGACAGAATGAGTTGAACTGCAGAATGGATTTTCCTCTTTGGTTTGTTTTGGAAAGACCACTGAAATATGTAATTGCTCTGGGGAGAAGTCATGACTTTACTGTGGCAGAGAGACTGTGGCTGTCTATTATTTGGAGTTGACCCTTAGCAGGAAAAAAAATCATTGCAAATTGTAATGTTTGTGTTTTATTACAAGTTCTAGGGATAAATTGGCCTTTATGTAGAAATAATGTGTGGAACTCCCAATCCAAAATACCACTTGTGCATTTTGCTTTTGAGAAGATGAACAGAACTCATAGGAAAAACATACTAAATAGGAGATACTTTTGTTAAAAGACCACTCCATTACAAAACCAAAAATTAATCTTAACATTGTAAATATGAAGAAAATTTAGACTGAATTTTTCATCAGTCAAAAAAAGTGTGTGTGTGTATATAAACACAGGCATATATATGTATTTTTTGCAATTTAAAGAAATTATTACTGATAAACTTCTCATGAGTGCCTGGAAAATGTTAGTGTTTGATACATTGCATTAGAAAAATGAGGATTCCTGTTATGGTTTTATCAAGCCATATTAATAATTTGATACTGGTTGCATTAGTATATTTATTAACACTGAGTAAATATATATTCTTTAGTATATTTATTAATACTGAGTAAAATATATATTCTTTTTACGTTCAAATTACCAAGTTACCTGCAGTTTTAAGTCTAGGTTATCATTTAGCCTATCTGGAATATTCCTAGGTAGAATGATTTTACCTCTTAAGTAGAAGATGCTAAAGTACATGAAATATCCAGTTACTAATTTGGTTGGCTTCAGGTGTTCTCACCTAAATATCAGTACACATTACAGAACTTCACTTTGCACCTAGTTTCTCCCACCACATTCATCTTCTGAATGAAAAAAACCTAAGCAACTCATGTCCATCATGCATTTCCATCACAGCTGGTGACAAACATTCAAAATGAGTACTTCCTTTATTAAATATTGCCTGTCTCAAGACAGATGCATCAAAATACTTAAATACCTTTCTGGAGAAGACTGTTTTGTAAGACTTGCTTATGCTTCCTATTTCTGCTTATGGCCTAGTGGTAATTTTTATGTTCCTGGTGCCAAAAATACAGAAATACTTGTTTAAAAACTAAATAAAAAGTCAAAGCAAATTTTTAACTGTTTCTGTAAGTAAGGAGTGCAAAATCTTGCTAGAGTTTAAGCAGCCACTTGACTATGCAGCAAAATATAATGTAAGGTGTTTTCAATGTTTCATCATCTCTTATTTGAGGTATGAAAAAAACTGGTGTTACAAACCAGTTGCAGGACAGTAGGTTATGTAATTCAGAATTAAAATATTATATAAACTATAATCTTGATACCATGGTCTTATTCCTTCTGCTGTTATTGTTGATGTCATTTATATGGATAGCAGCCAAGGTTTCCTCTGCACGGCAATAATTGCATTTTTTATGGTATTTCTTATCATCATGGTACACTTTATATATAGCTTAAACTTTACATCTTTAGAAAATCTGGTTTTATGTGTTCAGAGATGCTGCCAGACTGGGAGGATTATAGGCTAGTGGGTTGGTCAGTGAAAACAGAACTCAGGAAGCTTCCTCAGCAAAAAAGTATTTGTGACTTTGGACAAGTCATCAATTTATCCCACATCTCAATTCTGTTTGTATGTGAGCACTGTTATTAAATAGGACTGCCCCAGGGATAAAATATGTGGAAGATTGATCAAGCAGCTAGGGCTGCAAAGACACTGGAGCATGTTGGAGTAGAGATTGTCCTGATGCCCACCACAGGAGCCTGAACTTGGACAGTCAGGTGTTGTGAAGAAAAAGATAACATAAAACTAATGGATACATCTGTGCCAAATACTATGTGACAGAAGCATTTTAAATCTGTCTTGTTAACAAGAAAGAGGCTTTCTGATTCTGGCGGAAAATATAATTAGAAATGTTGGTATTTCTGTTTCTCTCTTTTCAGCGCTGTTCTTGAGAGCCTCCAGCTAGTAGCAAATTCTTTATTTTTTGCCTTAGGCCATCAAACTATGGCAGATTATGAGGCAGAATTGTTTTTTGGGAGCTAGGCACTGGAGGTTGGGTTCAGTTCTCTAAAGGAGGGCTATCAGCTGGTCTCTCAAATCAAAACCCCTGAATAATGTTAAATTACAGTGCAGAAACTTTAAAATGCAATTTTTGAATTTGCACACATAGATGAAAGAAATACATCAAATTGCTCTGTTTGTTTTGAGGGAAAGCTGCTGGTGCAGATTCTGATTTTTATTCTAAAAATAAAATAGACGTTTTTAGAACACCTCTCAGTTACCCCATCTCTGAGTCAGAAGAAAATATAATCCAACACCCTCGTCTGTCAGCTGCTGCTGAAGGCCATGACAAAAATTTGCTCTGCTGGATTTTCCCATAGGATCTGTCCTAGGCAGTCTTTTTGGTGTTGGTCACTTCAGAGATGCAGTGGAACCCACGGTGTGTTTCACCTATGATCTCCTGAGAAGAAAATCAAGTTTGGGTAATAAAGCCATGCCATAATATTGACATGAAAGTGATTCATTTTGAAGCTCTTAAATTATGACTGAACCTCTTTTCAGGATTGAGCACCATGACCCTCATCCATGCAGGGCAAGTGGGGATGGCTGATGTACAGGCTGCAAATTAAATATTTTACCTCTGTGTCTCATTTGTGTGACATGAATAAGGAGGAAGAGCAGCTTAATGAAAGGGTGCTGATTTTTTTTTTTTTTAATAAAATACTCCACATTATGGTTTTAGTGTAGAGTATCAAATTAGCTCTGATTGGCCAAGTCTTTTATCCATATTCTAATCACTGTAATGGAAAATATGTACAGTCAAATTTCCATACTGCATTACCTGGAAACTTCTGGAAGAAGAGAGCAATTGATTAGGAAAATAGCTGAAACATCTTTTAAAGCTATAGAGGTTTATATCTGAAATAGGCAAACTCCTTGGAGGAGTTTGTTTTGCTCTTGTTACTCAGAATTTATATACTTGATGTTCAGTTCAAAGTATTTCAACATAATGCTTTTACCTGAACAAAGTTGCATTCAGTAATAATAGAGGGAATGGATTTTGATTTGTAATTGATTAACTGTCTTAATGTGTTTTCATCAATTGAAAAATGCACTAGCACAAGCAAAAGCTCAATATTGCTCCAAGTAATTTTCCAGGCATCTGTGTTTCAGTGGCTGGATGGCATTTAAGGTAACTCTGGGATGTAATGGATGCTGATTTCATCCTATATTGCTGTCATGCTAATGACTAATAGTGCTGATAAAAGGCAGTTCAGCGTGTGCCTGGGGCATGGAAAACTCACTCTCTGGGGTGAACTGTACCATGATGTCAACCTTGTTTGGAATGCATGAATTCCATCATGGCTCTGTGTTTTGTCTTTAAATAGTCCTTGCTTTCATGCACGACTCCTCTGCTCTGATTTACGAGAGAATTCTTGTATCTCTGGTGGTGTTAAATTGCAATCAGCACTGTAGACAAAAGCAAAATTTTAAGGCTTTAAAAAATAACCTCTGCTTTTGATATTGAGGGAATAATACTTGGGTGGGCTGTGTGAAATTTGTTGGCGGTCTAAGTCCAATTCCTCATGGATGCATCAAAAACAAACAATTAAAAAAAACCCCTTCATTATAAACAACACCCTTGCTGATACATTCAGCATGGAACAAAAACTGAGCCATGGAGGAATGAAATAGTCTGTGACCTTTAGTTTCAACTTCTCTTAGAACACTGTCCATAGTGGTAGAGGAAAATTGAGTCTTCTGTGCTATTTTGTTACTGGATTTCATAACCAGCATACAGATATAGTTTAAGAAGGGCCCCTCATCCACTGTTCACTCATTTTTGAGCAAGTACAGGAAGTCATAAAAAGTTTTATTTAGATGCTGACTTAGTACTTTGAAATATAATTTCTGTGTCTTACCTGTTGGCATGCAATGTACTTAAATCTTACAGAATTTCTTGCCTTGGCCCTTAGTGATGAAATTAACAATTAGTAAATCTCATGTGATTTTTAATTCTGTGTTTAAGATTTGTATTTTTGTAGTTCAGAGGGTTCCTCACTGTCAGTTGGAAGAAGGAAAAGGAGCAAAGGAGGCAGAGAATCCACTCACTAGCACTATCTCCTGTTGGGTGTGGCTGAGGAAATCCACATATTGGCTGATGACAGCCAAATAAATTAATTAGTTTCTTGGTGAAATACTTGAAAATTCTTATGCACTGTGTCATTAGATTTTAGCCAACTGCATAGAATTATAAATGGAGAAGCTGTGATTGTTTATTAGTGGTATCTGGAGATGAGCCTATCATTTTCTTCTTCCAGTATGACACATGTTCCTTAAGAAACAGCAGGATGCAGCCATGATTGTTTTTATTTTGCTTAAGTCTGTCTATAGTGACCTTTTAAAAAAAATTATGCAAGAAACATACATCCTGTATTAATAATCGACTTCCATTATCCCTGTTAAGTTATTGCTCCATTTACCTTGGGTATGGTTAAGAATAGGATAATCCCAACCTTGAGGCTCTAGATGGGAGCTTTATTTAAACCTGTGAAGGTGACTAGGAATGCAGCAGATAGGCTCAATTCAGGGTCTACAGCATTTCATGTTATTTGGTGCTGCTGCTTTTCGAGACACCGCTCTGGACAACTGTACAGAAACAGCTGTGCAGCAATAGGGCAAGACACAGGGTATTCACCCAAACCTTTGTTATCTGCCATTGTTTTAAGAAGGTTTCACAGCTGGTGTTTGTGGAAGAAGAGGATTCTGTGCACTGCAGTAGTTTCTCGATGCTGTACACCCCTCTCGCGTTTGTCTGAGAGCCTTTCTGTCTCATCCTTTTATATGCAATAACACTCCAGTGCTCAGCTGCTTGTTGAGCCGAATAACCCAGAGGAGTTCCTTGCTGGAGGATGTTTTACTTTAAACAAACCATTCATGTTTCTGATTCTGTTGTTTCCCAGTATTCTGCAAACCAGGAATCAGGAACGGGAGGAGCCTAAGCTGAGCAGTCGTACAGCTGAAAGCTGCACGCTTCCTCTTGGCACTCTGCAAAACCACTTTTATAAATCCAGTGCAAGATGTTCTAGTACAGTTTGACTGACACCTTTCACTGTGCATCTTCAGGAAGGATCACTGTGGTGAAACTTAATAGAATTATTTATCAGCATGTTGCCATATTTTCTGTGTTAGCCAAAGGCATTCTCAATGGCATTGAAATGAAGCAATAGTAGAAGTGGAAACATAATAGTGTTCCATGCTTAACAGCAAATGCAGGTCCTTTAAAAGTTTAGTCTGCCTTTCTCATTTGTATTCTTGTTTTAATTTCAGTTTCAGAAATGTCATTTTGTTAGGCTTACCTTCAATCATACAAAAGCTGTGGCTAAAACGGTATATTCTTGTCTGCTTTTATTTCCATGCAGAACGCTCTTCTGTGTGGAATAACTTGTAGAAGGAAATAAAAATGCTGAAAAAATCAGATCCTGTTGATGTAACTAAATGTATTTATTTCAAATTGTCATCCTGCAAAGATGAAATTTAGTAGAGAGAAGACTCTTGTCTTCGAGGCAAAGGAACATCTGCAGGTGCATCTGGAGGAAACACTTGGATCCTGTGTGTTATGCTCTGTTTTTACTGGGCTGTTATTATTGGTCACTGGAAGGCAAGATGCCAAAACTGGACAGGAAATACTTTTTTTTTTTTCCCCTTTCTATGGGAGTTTTCTGACAAAAATATATTTTGCATCGAAGTTTCTGAAAATAATGCAGAGTTTTGTAAAAAAAAATATTTCCCATTCTCTCCCAGCCTTTTTTCCAAAAGGGTTTTGGAGTAATCTTGGCTAAACCTAGTGTGTGACTTTTTGAACTGAATTTGTTATAAATAGGTGTTTCCACTCAGCTTTGCATCTTGACAAAAGAACTTTCAAGCAGAAACTTCCTGGATTTTTCCGGCAGTGCTGTTCTAAATATAGGAATTCCTAACGAGATCTAAAAATGCTTCATGCTCAGGTACTTACTATTCAAAACCACTGCGATGACAGTTCATTAAAACTTGAGAGATGGATTGGGAAAAAAATTCTGTGCAAAATCCATGTTGTTTGTGCCTCTTGCCTCTCAAGATTTTTAGCATGTCGTTCTTTCATGCCACAGCACACACTCCCCTTGAAAACAGCTCCAAAGCTGTTTCATTTTTCTGTGTCTCTTCTTCCTAATGAAGAAGATACTGTTCCTTCTGGGAACCTGTTGGCGTACTTCAAACGTGATGGAGCAAGTGAAGTGTCAAAGGTGATGAGGTTCCTACAAGCTCAGTGAAAAATAAATGCCTTGGTAGAAAAGGGAGGACTTTTATGGAAGATTCAGAAGTGCTTAGACATCATTCATACCAAACTGGTAGGAAAGCAGACTTTGGTAATTCCAGTTTTCAAGGCATTTTACCCGTCATGGGCATCTCCATTTATTTCATCTGCTGCTTTTCTAGGGTTTTTTTTTTCCCCTTTCTCCTTAGAGGTACTGTTGAAAAAACGCTCCTTACTTTGACCAAAATTCTGTCGAAAAAAATGTGATTTTTTGCTTTGGTACCTGCATATTGTGATTAAAAAACTAATAAAAAAATCTTTGAAATAGGATTGAATTTCTATGGTACTCTTGCAGATTGAGAGAAATAGGATTATCACAGTATTCAACTAATTGATCAAATTCATGTATACTGAAAAGTATCCATGCAAAGTTAATTTCTTTCAATCAGATTCTTTGTGCTGGTTTCACGGTTGTGATGATTGCACAGTTCAGCCTCATCAGAATTTGCATGATTCTTATAACTATTTTGATTAAACTTTTTGACAACTCCTTTATTGAAAGGAGAAAAATTATCTTGGTGTCTGAAAGCTATGTAATACTAAAGGTAACAGGGTAAATTTATATTATGTCACACAATCTAAAGTTCTGATGCTGATTGTTATATTTGACTCTGGATGTTACTGTGCAAAAACAATATCTGATTTTAGGTGGATGGAAGGTTTTGGCCATGTAGCTAATTTTTCCAAGTCCATTTTTGCTATTGGAAAAGTTTCCATAGATCCTGTTCAGTTTCACGCTGACCCTCATGGCTCAGATTTGACCTTGGCAGCTTCTGGCCTTTGTGCTTCTCTAGGCAGAATTTTAGAACTGAACCTTGTAACTTGATCTTACAGGTGTTCAGCACCTCTAAAAGGGCTGAAATGCAGAACTAATGTTTCAGGCTCTTCAAGTTTATGGAACAGGACTTGGGTTTGTCATCAAGCACCTTTGTTACTTCTGTTTGATACATGACTTCCCAGAGAGAGGAATAAATTTAAGAGTTATGGGTTGATTGGTGATTGACTCTTTAAACAAAACAACCACAATAGTGGTTATCATTACCAGGGACAAATTGGAGCAAGAGTTTTTACTGTACCTTGAAGTATACTGAACTGTCTCTTGATTCTTATTAGTGCCATTTGTAGAGTGTATATATCTTTCTTTTATTCTGCTGGTATTCTGGAGCATCTGAAAGATGTTAGGGAGGCTGTGATAGGCTTTTAGCAGGTGCAAAATCAAGTCTGGCAACTTAATAGAGCTACAGGGTTTTTGCAGCATTTACATTGCAGCTTCCCAAGCACTTGGAGCCTTTCTGCCCTAGGGTATGGTAGTCACCATAGCAGATGCAGTGGAGGTTTATATTTAGAATTAATCAGGGCAGCTATTTAAGATTTTTAGTGTACATGTATGACGTAAGTAAAGTACTCTGAAATGTTAGATAGTATTGGTAGCATGGATAATCAATAAATAGGCCTGCCTAACTACTTGGGGAAAAAATAGACTAATAATTAGGACTTTAAAAAAAACCAATCTGAAGAGCTCAATTTAAATCCAAATTAATAGGCTGCATTTGCCTTTCTAACTCGTGGGGTTAGATGTGAATCCTTTCAGAGTGAATAGCTCCTTACCCTCATCTGACTGCCCTTCCAAGGCAGCCCTGTTTGGAAGGCAATGCATAGTTGTGCTGCACAGTCATGGTCTGCTCTTTCCTCCCTTGGACCAGCTTCAAGGGCAAGGTCCCAACCTCTCCCTGTCTAGAGCTGCTAATTTGTTCAGTCCTTTGTGACTCAGGCTGCAGCACGTGCTGAAGGTTTGCCTACAGAGCCTGCACATTCTCTCAGCAAAGTGCTTGTTATCTACCAGAGACTAAGCTGTGGATAATAATAAGGATAATGAGAATAATTGAATTTACATGCGTAAGTGTTCTTGTATAGGAGTGTGAACGGTGACCATAACGTGATAAATAGAAAACGCATCTTTGTTAGTTACATTTGGGAAATGAATTTTTGCAGGTCTGTAATTCCAAGCTGCCATTTTACATGTGTAAATTCTTTCATTTCAAATCTGTGTCTAAATATGGACTGAGGGTTTAGAGTTTTGAACTCATGTAATTTTTGTTCTTTATGCTTGCTTTCTAATTAGTTCTACCTTTGAAATTTTTGCAGTGTTAGGTTTGTGCTGACACAGTTGCTACTTGGCAGAGATTTTAGTTGTGAAACAGAGTGAGAATATGTGCTTTGAATTTTTAATTTTGGTTCCCTGTCTGGAGAAAAATGTTGTCCTTTTAGATCATACTGCTTGAGAAATAGAAATTTATGAATGAGGATACAATTTGCTGGTTTACGTCACACCCAAATATGAGTGGTGTAATGAAACCTACAAATTATTCTAGGCAAACACTTATTTTGGAGCTGAGCTTTGTCACCCTGCAGCATAATGTAGATTTAGTTTTGATGGGAAAATGAAAATAATAAAGACTTTATGGTAATCTGTGTTTTGGTTTGTATCATGTTTAGCTGTGTTTCAGCTAATTCTGAAGAAACTAGCTATAGTACTGCATAAAACAGGCCAAACACAATTCCAATCTTGCTCCATCTTTACTTAGGAAGAGTTGCAGATGTAGCAAAAGTAAAACCTGAATGAGATGCCTGTGTTCTGCTGTGTTTTCCCTCTAAGGATGAAAATGCTACAGAAAAATAATGTTTTAAACTAAGGAGATCAGCTATATATATATACTTGATAACATGTACAGAGATAATGATCTATTGCTTCCTCTGACTATGGCTGACATTTCCTTCTTCAGGTTTCCCATTTGAATTGATTTCAGATTGATTAAAATGTTTCGCCTTTTTGAGATAACTGAATTTTTCAGTTATCTCAGTGTGTAGGGGAAAAATAACTCTAAATTACTGGAAATGCATGAAGCTTATAATAGGGTTATATTAATTTTCAGTGGAGAAGATTAAAAGCAACGTGATCAAAAGCCATTCTGCTATAAGACACAAGTCCAAAACCAGTGTGTGACTGTATTGAAAAAGTTGTTAACTGTATGTTCACATTAAAGAACAGAATAATGTGATAATCTTGTCTGTAAATATATTTATATATAATAATTGTAATAGCTTATTTTGGGAGCCTCAAATTGTATTTCAACAATCTAAATTCAAATGAAACTTTACTTTCTGACAGAGAAGCTTTATTCAAGAGTGCAGAAGAGAATGAGCCTGACAGTCATTGTAACTTTGACACAATATAGTAATTGAGCCACAAAAAATTATTGGGAGGACGTTGTGGAGTGGTATGTGGACCTGACCTGAAAATGTAGGTGTACTAATTTTTTCCCATCTGGATTTAATTATATATAGTTGGCAGAAAACATACCAATAGTATTTTCATAATTAACTATAATGGAGCATCTGCAGTTGTACCAATAATATTTTACTAAATTATTCTTGAATCCAGATATTAGTTTCTGAGTTACAGATTCTTTATTAAAAAAAAAAAATTAAATCCACGTGATACTGTACTCACCTCCTTCCTCCATCATTCTTTCTTGTAAGTTTTCTGGGTTTTTTTGAGTTTAACATTATTCCTAATTCCTACTCTAAAATTTGTCTTTTATTTTTACTTTTTCAGTTTCTTAACCTATGAAGGAATGTTGTCATTTTGTGCTGGTTTTTTAAAGTGACTTCTTAATGAATATCATTAGCCCAATAAAGGTTAGATTATGAGACCAAAAGATGAATTCACACTGTATCTGCCCCATTTTGTTTTTATCTTTTCAAAAAAGTAAGCTTGACACCAATAATGATGGACATAGGAAGCAGTAAAATATTTGCCATTAGAAACTGTTTGCAAAATGCCTTTATTTGGTGCCTTAGTGCTGATAAACAAACTAGATTTTGTTTGCAGAATCACCGTGACATTGAAAGATGTTACATAACCACCATGATTTTGGTTAGCAGGAACTCAATATTGTGTAAATATCAGAATAACCCAGCTGACTGCAGCAGGAGGCTATAGCACAATCAGATTGATTTTCCATAATGAATGTTAATAATGATCAGTTAATATTAACTACTTCTTTCTGCTGTGTGAGAACGAGGGCTCCTGTTAAGTCGGGGATAATGTGACAGAGCTTGTGGGGTTGTGTGACATCCAATACAGGCGTGCAAAAAGCTCGTCCTGTCAGCTGATCATCATTTAAACATCCTGTGGTGGGCTTTGTTCTGCTCTGCTTGCTCCTGTGTGGGTACCAATATCTCAAAATATTTTGAGCAAGCATCTAGATAAGTCACAGAAGCAGAATTGATTCAGAGGTCACGATGACTTTGCATAATGAGTCCATTAGATGCAGTAATCAATATCAAGCCCTTGGATCTTATGAATATTGATGAAGCAATTGTAGCTAGGAGGTAGATGGGGAATTGAGATGCATTTTGGCATAATCAGAGAAACAGTTAATGGCCTAGGTAGATTATGGGTCCAGTAACCACCTCACAACATTTTAGATCTCTCTCAGTTATCATTAATAATGGAAAAGCCATTATGGCATTTGCAGTGGGCAAAAACTGCACATGGTTTGTGTTGTGTTCTGTCCACACAGTGGTTCCAGAGATGGTGGTGTCACTCCATTGTTTGAAAAACAATGGTAAAAATCTGCTGGTGAAAACAGTGGGATTCCTCACAGGGTGAGGAATTATGTCACCTTTTCAGCTTTTCTTTGAAGTGTTTTTCTGCTTTTCTTTTTTCTTTTTATATTTCTTCTTTTTTAATTGATCATTTGGTTTTGTTTCTTCTTTGTCCTGATGATTCCCTCTTTTCTGTAGAGAAAAAAGAATCTGGAAGGTTTTGTGAGTAGTCATGAGCATTAAGCTGATTTTTGCATGTGCCCAGAGTTGTGTGCCATTTCACCCTTCTGGCCTGGGCTTAGTGCAATGGCTTCATCCCTCTGAGCCCTGTAAGCAGCCAGAAACTTCTGAAAATCCCTGCTGATAGCTCATATGCAAGTGCTGGCTGAAATATGTTGCACTGCTGCTATTACAGAGTTTGCAAGCAGCAGCGCTTGTCGCTGGGTTATTCCATCAATCATCTGATCTGCAGCCCAGCTCTCAATCTGCAGCATGGAGTAAACAAAAATTTCTTTCCTTGCAGAGGTTGAGCTGAGCATGCATCAATAGATAACTGGCAAACACATGGAGGCTGAGGTCAGTTCAGGCCTTGTCCTGAGTGTGGGACAAATCAGTCAGATGAAAGAAGATAAGGGCAAAAATGCAGAAAATATAAAGAGTGGAAGTTGATGCTTTATAAAGTAAGAGGAGAGAGACTGAAGGATGGTGTTTTAAGTGTGAAAAGCTCTGGCCTATGAGAGGACAGTGCACAATTTTCACTTCATGCTCTTTTGCCTTTGCTCTTTTGTGTAAGCAGCTGACACAGTGTTGAAGTGCACAGCCTTTCTCATTCAGCAGTGGGAATGGATGGCTCTGAATTGAAAGTCTGTGTCAATACAGAGGGTTTGTAAAAACTTGGGTCAATCAGCAATGATCAACTTGCTCACGTCATAGTACAAAATCCTGAGACTCAATTTTTATTCTAGCATTTATTTAGGAAAACCAGTATGCAGAGCAAGTAGGATTTTTTACATAAAAACTGAGGGGTAACTTCTAGGTTGCATCTTTTGCTTGGGTAAATCCCACAAGTTCCAGTGTGGTGGAAGTGTATGTGATTAATACACAGAGCATGTGCATAGAGGGCCAAATACAGTTAGAATGACAAAAAAGTTATGTTGACAGAGGATATTTCAAAAAATAGATTTCCAGATAGTAATAAGTACATTTAGCTGCAATTGTTCTCTGGTGACTAAAATAAATACCTAAGAATAAATGTTGTCTATAAATAACTATTTGGCTTAGTGCCAAATTTCTCTGCTGTTTATGGAAAAGCAGATTTAAAAAAAAAAAGCAGTTGCTGTGACTTTTCCAGTATATGACCTGTTTTGACCCTTACTCTCCAGCACTGTGAAATTATACCAGTGTGGCTGAAAACTGTCAGCCACAAGTCCCATGCCATCAGAGAACTGTGCAAGTGACATTTAGAGGAAACTAGGCATATCAGTTTTGAGATACAGGTTTGAAATTACAAAGGAATTATGTTGCATAATTTTCTTGTTAGACAGCATCACTAGAATTTGTGACCTTGACTACTTTTGGTGAAGTCTGTCATAAATACTCTTGGTTTGTATTTATTTTAGATATATCATACTGTAGTGGTGTTCACAGGGGTCCCAGGAAGAGGGAAGAGACGAGGATCTGACTCCATGTTTAGAAGACTGATCTATTATTTTTGGATATATATATATTATATTAAAACTATACTAAAAGAATAGAAGAAAGGATTTCATCAGAAGGCTTGAAAGGAGAAGGAGGAATAATAAAATCTTGTGACTGACCGAGAGTCCAAGACAGCTGGACTGTGATTGGTCATTAATTAGAAACAACCACATGAGACCAATCAAGATGCATTCCACAGCAGCAGATAATTATTGTGTACATTTTGTTTCTGAAGCCTCTCAGCTTCTCAGGAGAAAAATCCTAGCAAAAGGATTTCTCAAAAAATGTGTCTGTGACATCATACATTTTTGTTGTTGCTGGAAACCAGAAAGGCCCTTTCCATCTTCCAGCTAGTGGCAAGATGCTACAAATGACAGCAAATATGCAAGCTGATAACACCAATAACTTTTTCCATCTTGCAGTGTCCTATTACTGTAGGTGGTGTCCAGCTGGACGCTGATAGTGTCTCACGCTTGGCAGAGTTATGGTCTTATAGAGGCCCAACCACTACCTGTCCTTCGTGCAATATTTTTTTTATTTCTACTTGGTATCAATCACAATTCATTACATCGAATTTCAGTACTACTTATGCTGGTTTCATTAGTGATACCAAAAGTTGAAGGCATGAGACTCCGTCAATTGTATTTACTTTCAAAAAATACTATTCACCTATTTCTATCTAGAGTTACTCTGCTTCTCTGTAGCACCATAAGGATATTCTGCTGTCTGGCATTGCCTTGAGAATTTTGACTTCGAATCGTATTTGTATAGTTCAACTCCAGACCTTGTAAGTTCATTCATGACTTGAATTTTCCGTTTTTGATTGCCAAGATTATAGGTATAGAAAAACAGAATCATAGAATCCTTTAGGCTGGAAAAGACCTTTGAGATCATCCAGTCCAGCCATTAACCCAGCACTGCCAAGTCCACCCCTAAACCCTGCCCCTCAGCACCACATCTGCTAGATCGCTTTTCAATGATTTTCCATTTCTTTTCACACTCTTCCAACAATGGAGCACTAAATTAACATCATTGCCCTCTGTCACACTTGATGTCCCCTAGTTCTTACTTGCATGTGTATTTTCAGCTCCCATTAATAATTGTGTAGAAATTGCCTCTTTTTCTTGCAAACAGTTTAATAAAATACATTTTATCTTGCTGTATTTCTATTAATTTCTTATATAAACAATATAAAATGGTTTCATCGTATGACAAACTGCTTCTATTCTGCCTTTGTTTTGATAAAGTATCTTTTCATAGAAAGCTGGGAATGTGAACTGCATTAAAAATGTCTTTATGAGCAAGTCATTCTGCCTTCTGCAAATCTTACTGGGGTTTTATTAACAATTGTTTTAACTTGTACAGGGGTCATTTCCATATTCATTAGTCCCAAACAGTGAACCATAAATATATGGCTTGGAAGGTGTTTATTCCTCACTGTTGGGCAGATAATTTCCATTGGGTGTGCCCCCAGTTGCAGTGAAAGTCAGAGGCAGGAAAGTGGTAGTGTTGCTCTGGTAGGCTCAGCCTTGTTAATCCTAGCTGTTTGACCTGTTTCAGCTAAAACTGCTCCAGAGATTCCCTATCACTGCTCCCACAGCAGTCTGCTTGGAGCTCAGGGAGTGCAGCTTTGTCACATGCAATCCTTGGAAAATGCCATCTTTCCTATCCCATAATGTGAATGGGTTGGTTTATCTTGGATTAATGACTTTCAGTCCTTTCACGTGGCTCTAGGTCTTTGCAGTCACCAAACGGCTCCTATCAGTTTGTGAACTGGAATACAACTAACCATATCTACTTTAAAGCTGTTACTGAGTGTGCATGTGTCATTTCACTGCTTTGCTCAGGCTTGTACTGGTTTTTACTTTGCTTGCCTTCTGCAGACAGTTCTACTTCTCAGAAAATAAATATTAGACCCTTGTTGGCCTGTATAATGTTTCCCTTGGCCCTCTTGGGGGGTTTTAGTGGTGTTGTGTGAGCGTTTGTTGTTGGTTAGTTTGTTGGTTGCTTTGAGGGTTTTTTTTTAGATTTCTTTTAAATTAATTTTAAGGTGTTCTCTGGAGAGACAGTATGCCAGGGGATATAATCAGTACCTAGACATTCATTTCACTGAAATGCCTACAGGTGGCACACACAATTTCTGACCCATTTTGTCTCATGCTACATCTGTGAACATGGGCAGTAAAGTGGCCCTCAAAACTTGGGGATGTTTAACTTTTCTTAAAAAATCTCTACAGCTCTCAGATGACTTATTTAAATCATCATAATATCCTGTTATTTTTAATATTTTAATTTGGGGTTTTTTTAAGTTTTAGAAGCACGATTTATAACTTTTTGTTGTTGTTAATATCAACTTTTTGTAACCTGAATACAAAAAATATGGGAGCCCTCTGGTGGGCTGTCCAACCTCTGCATATGTTTCTGTAAATGACAGCATAAAAACCAAAGTTGGTTATCAAAAGACCACCAAAGTGAGAAAAAGCAGTGGTGCATGCTTATTTTCACACCTAGTTGGTTTCCTGTTGGTTGCACTTTTGATAATAGTTCACATTTCTTCTTGAATTTGCTCCCCATTCATTTTTTAAAATGAATTCAATCTGGAATAGAAATGGTGACAGCTTCCAGCCCTGTGCATCAGCTGCCCACGATGTCATTCACTTTGATCACCAGTTTGTATGTGCATGTAAACAAGGTCTTGGGGAGGAGGAACCCATCCATGTAAATTAGGAATCCCACCACAGATGGTCATTCCAGCATCTTGGGGGGGGCCATAGCCACAGCCCAAGCCCTGCCTTTGCTGGCAGAGAGCAGTACATAACACAGCCCTCCCTAGCTTCATTTATTATTTTGTTTTCCTGTAAGGCCCCAGGCCATGCTCCAAGGGTGATTCCATTTGAAGACTCCAGAAAAATCACAGCCAAGAAAGAACACTTGTATTTAACATAAAAAATAAAGGGATTCAGCTTGATTATTGTTTCATGTGCTTAGAAAGGCTAACAGTTTTGAGAAATTAGGAAGTTATTTACGATCTAGTCAGGGCAAATATGTTTTCTCTTTCCCTTGGGTTCTCTTGGATTAAAAATGTACATACATGGTTTCATTAGCTGCAGAAAATGAAATCAAAGGCCTCTGCAACTGATTACATAAAAGCAAAAGAGCTCTTCCTCCCTTTTTATGTAAGGGGTGGTTTTGAGGAAAAAATAAACTTTTTTTCTACAAAGGTTTAAAAGAAATTAAATCCTTTTTTTATCCTTTTTTTCAGTCTATATCAGTGGCAAAGTGGGGGGAATGAAAGAGACAGGATGGCAATATAAACATTGAATGAAACAAACTGAAATGTCAGTTTATTCTTTTTAGATTGCTGAACAAATACCAGTCTGCTTTTTCAGTATACGATTTTTGAAGAAAAAAGTTAGATTAAAATCTATCTTGGGCTGTTTAACTACAAGCCCTTAAATTCTTTTTCAACAGAGTGTTATTTTTTATTGTCTTTTAATAATGGAATTTCATTGATATTTAAAAAGAAGTGGTTTTGCCTTTCTCTGCAGTATAAAACATCAGGTTTCCCTCTGGTAGACAGAGTCCCTGAACTGATGGTGAACCATCACAGCAATGTTGCAATGGCCTGTCTGAAGTCAGGCTGGAAGAGTCTCCTTCATCAGAAGGTTGAATCAAAAGTTCAGCTTCTGAGGCCTGTTCTTGTCTACCACAGATCAACCTGATCCATCCCTATAAGTCACTAAAGAGTTGTCTGAAAGGAATGAGAGGAGAGATTAAAACCTTATGAAATACTCCAGTGTAGATAGTGAAAAACAGTAACTCTTTCACGTTGTCTCCTTATGAATGTTGTATTACTTGACATAGCCAAGCCCTCAGGGTGCCTTGGCTTCTACTCTTCCTTAAAGTGTAAAAAAAGCTCTTTTTTCTGAAATAAGAGCAACTGCTGTAGGAGCTGCTATGGAACAGCCATTCCAACTTGCCTCTCCATGTAGACAAGCACTTATATTGTACTTGCCATCCTTGTTGGACCAATACAAAACTCCTTTTCTTATAAAATTGGCAACCAAACATTTGGAAAAAATTAGCCTAATTATGCAAATTCAAAATCTTTGTAATGACTGTCGTATTTATAACAGTAGCATAAGGGGATGAAACTTTATCCTTCTAGTGCTATAGTAAGGTAGAGCACCTCAGAAAAATTAGGAATTTGGTTGCATACCAATACAAATAGCCAGTTCTGTTGCTCCCTAGCTGCTGTCTTAGCTCCAACTAAATCTAACAGTTGAGTATTTAGAGAAAAAAAGATATTTTCAATTGAATAAAATGACTATTATTCAAATTGAAAACGCAATGAGCAGACAAATCCAAT
Source organism: Molothrus ater (assembly GCF_012460135.2). Lineage (NCBI taxonomy): Eukaryota > Metazoa > Chordata > Aves > Passeriformes > Icteridae > Molothrus > Molothrus ater. The sequence continues at coordinate 26,808,677 of NC_050480.2, forward strand.
CACACCACTTATGATTTATGCATGGTGGCTGGCAGTGTTATTACATTAGTCTAATAGAGATGACTGCTGAAAAATGTAATGAATTTCTGGGAATGTACAACGTGCACTTCCTAGGCTTGATTTAAATTGGCATTTTGTGTGTGTGTGTCTATGCGTGTGCGCAATTTCATGGAAAAAGAATCCAGAATGCTTCTTCATATCATTTAAATTATGCTTGATTGTGCTGCTGCAGATTAGTTTCTTCTTTCCTGTGGTCCTTCCAACTCCTCCTGACTGCTGTGGTAGTTAATAGTGTGTGGGGAAAGATCAAAAAATGAGAAGTGTGGATCATAAGATGACTAGAAAGCCTCATGGTGGAACTGCAATCATGAAGAGGAATTCAGTTCCATCGTTAGCAGTAAAAGAAGTTTCAGCAAAATTCCAGAAGAAAAAAAAAATAGGTGATGGAAAATTAGTGCATTTGGGGTTTGTTTTGGTTTTTTTTATTTACATTCAAGTAATGTCAGAGGCATATTTCCTTAGAATGATCAGGAATTTGAGGTTCTTGTGTGCAAAACAGCATTATGGAAGAAGCTTGAAAAATTGTAGTATTTATTTGTGTAACAGTCCAATTTTCAGAAGTCAAATAGGCAGAATACTTGAAGAGTACAATTCATATTCATATTTGTAGCTTAGGTTTCGAGGCCTTTCAAATAGTTGCAAAGAAAACATTCCAAAGATGAAAAGGCTTCAGAAGTGTTGAAATTATTTCCTGAGTTTACACGAGAGCCCAAAACAATAGCTGTGAGGTGTGAATAGCTTCCTTCATTTCAGTTAAATGTAATTTGAATTAACTTACTTGTATAGGAGTTGTATGGTACTACTTTGCTCAATCACAGTTCACTTGATGAGGATGTGGGAAAGATGATTCATGGGCCATATCTGCTTAGTCATATTTGCACATGCCCAGAACTTTCATTTCACTTTTAAGTTTCTAGCTGAGCTCAAATTCCTCAAGCTTCATTCTCCAGTTTTTCTGGTAAGTGAAAGTTGGTTTCACAAGGGATGGGAGGTTTGGCTCTTCTCTAGCTTTAGGAAGTCCTTATGTATTTTAAACATGAGGAATATTTTTTCTAATCTTTCCACAGAAGATTAAGTGATCAGGGAAAAGCTTCCCCTACCTTTTTCTGTCCTCTGCCATGTATCTGGACAAGGGAGAGTAGTGAAATCCTCTGCTGTTATTTGAAAGCCAAAGTGGGGCTGTTGGCTTGGATTAACACACCAGTCTTTCACCCACTTGACCTGGTACTCCAAGGCCAACTCCGTTCCTGTGCATGAAGAACAAATGAAATTATGTTAAGAGTGGGTGAAGCTGGCCAATGCCCAAACAATGTCAAAAGTATCCAAAATATTTTTAAACAACTGATTTAATAATACATTGATATTTTTATTACTCTGACTGGCTGCTGCACATGCAGAATAATCTTGAAACAAGGATAGCAAAATCTGCAACGAGCTTCTGTGCATCAGGAGATTATTACCAGTTTTCATAGTAAGATAATGATTGAAGAGCATAGCTGGCGCAAACATAATGGCCGTTAAATAATAAATTTCTGTAAACATTTCCCAAGAGAAGTTTGAGAGAGCTCCAGTAAAACCAAGAAGCAACCATTTTTAAAACTAGTCACAAGAAATCATAGTCAGTATGGCTGATACTTAGTAGAATATTTGGTCACAGGAAAAATATTGGCACATTTATGATTGCCTAAAAATCCAGAGATTTCAATGTATAAAATGCATTGGAAGCTATTTCCAAGGTAATTATATTGCAGTATCATTAAATGCTGCTGCAGTAGTTTTTGCCTGGAGAGCTTTACAATCTGGATGAACATGTTGTTACGAGAGCAGCTTCACCTGCAATTCCTTTTATTTCCTGTAAAACATTATCCATAAACATATAAAATAGTAAGAAGGCACCTATTGCTTCCAAAAGGCATCAGAATAACTTTTTGACATGCACTTTTGTTTTCAGAAGATGATTTTCAGATCTGCTGAAGTGCTAACTGCTCTGGATTTCAGGAGCACTTAATAACCTCAGCAATCTGGTAAAGTCCAAGCCTGAGGGCTCAGGGCAAGTTTAATATGAAATACATAATAAGCTCGCCCTCTCACTGTATGCACTGGTATGTAATGCACCAGCAAGACAAAAAGGAGATGTCAAAACAATCAGGGAACTTTGTTCTTCCATGCCTGTAGGAGGAATTGTTGTGTTCCTGCTGGTGAGTGGTCTCTGGCACTGGATTCCCCCTCTTGAAGGTCTCATTGTCTCATTAAAGCTATAGTGGTTCTGAAGAGCTGATAACTTCTGTTGTTCTGTTGCAAATATCTTGTGGGGAGACAGTTCAGGAAAGAAGGGATTATTTATCATAGTAAATACTGTTTGTATTAAATTACACATTCTGCAGTTATATTCAAAGCAAATAGATACTTTCAAATCTGTTTTTCTACAGACAATTTGTTGAGAAAACTTATTTTTTATTATTTTTAAATGAGTACTGTGAGGAATGGGAATTGATTTGAGACTCACTTTGACCTGTGATGAAAATTTTTATTAAAGATGAACAGGGTGGTACGTTTTTAGTTACAGTTCTCAAAATCAGTCTGATTTCTATATGGTTGCTTTGGAGAAAAAAATTTAAAATATCTTCTTTTAAACTTTATGGTTGTTTAATTCCATATTCAGTAAAATTATGGGAAACTGTATCTCTCTTTCCCAGTACCAACTTGTGTGCATATATTTTAGATTAAATTCTCTGAAAGCATATTTTCTGCTTTTGTTGTAGTCTCACAAACCAGTATCATTTTATTCTCTGCTGTTAAGGGAGAAGATTTGGCTTCAGAACCACTGATAGGTATGAATTTACTTTTTTCTGCTTTCTCAGGTATAGAGGAATAAATCTCTGAGAATCAACCAACCACAACTGGTCCAGAAAAGCTGTTTGTTTAAACAAGGGTCCTATATACTCTTTACATTCTCCAATTTGAGAAAGCAGATGGAAAAAAAATTACATTAAAATTAAAGTGTGCTTTTTGAGACAGCAAGTTTATGCTGCCCTTATTCATGTTCTTCCTAATGGTTTGAGTTGCAACTTATTCTCTCAACATTCTCACTGGATTTGAAATAGTTTTTACTGGTAGTTTAACTATTGCTGGATTACTGGTTTAGGTCTTATAAGTAATTCATTGTCTGTTAATGCTCTCCTGCATAGAGCTTTAATTTATTGTCATAAAATTTATCATCTAGCAGTGGCTTTTCAATTGGCATTTAATATTTTTGAGCTTGCTAATGTGTAGCTTTCAAGACCAATGCAGTATTAATATAACCTATTCTACAGCTTCCTTGCTATACTTAATCATCTTTAGTGTAGAAGCACTGGAAACTACTAGAAAGATGGTTCTTAGCAAAAGATATTAATATTGATGGTACATAATTAAGTCCCAAAATGTATAAAGGTGGTAGCAGAACTGGGTCTCTTTACCACACTTATGAAAAGACAGGTTAAGTTTAACCATTAATACTTTCTATATTCAATAAAACTTTAAAAATTAAGCATCCGTCTTTCCTGTCAGCAGGTTTTGGGTCTTACCAAAGAAGACAGGTAGAGGAAACTCAGTGCTGCTCTCACAGTGCAATTTGCAGTTTATTAATAAAGCTTATTTCTCTTTTCAGTGTAATTGCGGATGCTTCAGGCAGGCAAAAACTGTGGAATCTTTTCTGATATGGCTGTTTATTATGAACAGAAAGTGAAATTATAAACCTTTAGAGATCTATTTTTAGTTGCACAGTGTTAGAGTAACTATGATAATTTTGTAGGGGAAAAGCCCAAATCTTAAAAATTTCATGTGCTTTGGCTTTTTTTTTTTTTTTTTTTACTTTGTGGGTTTGGGTTTTTTGTTTGTTTTTCTTTGTTTGTTTGTTTAGGATCTGCTTTCTCTCAAAGGTTTCCAAGTGACACTGTTCCTTTTCTGTTTGACAACTCCAGACAAAAATGAAAACTTTGGCTTAGTTATCCATGATTGGTTTAATATCTTGAAAGTTCTATATAGAAGATTTTGTTCAATAAGCAAGCAGACTTTTTTTTGGAAATCCTGCAGGAGGAATGGCAACAGTGCTGATATTTATGGATCTTGACTTTACTCAAGTTGCAAGCATTTTATCCAAGAATATGTCTGCTGTCTATATCTGTTACAGTGATGAATAGATTAAAAGGTATTTAAAATCATTATGAACATAAAACTTAAAGCAGCAAGACAACTGAGGGCAGGGGAGAGGGGACATGTTATATTTTTGTTGGGGATATTTAAACAGTGCTCTGTTTTTTCTTTCTTTCTGAAGGGACCTTTGAGCCTCTTATCATTTGGTGGGGGTTATCTATTTTACAAAGAGTAGAAACTATCTCTGCAGTGGAAGTTCATATTATTGAAGAATCACTGAGGCAGTCACATGCATATTGGGTTCTCTACTTAGCAGCAGCTACTCTTCCCTCCTGTCTTACTCACTAGACTGAAGGAATAATTTGTCATAACATCAATAGCACTTTAGCAACAGAAGTATCACTTAAGTATATGTTGTCTGTATGTTGTCCTTACAGACATTTGACCTATTTTGGTTTGAAGTTATTTTCCTTACCATTAGCTATTGTGATGATTTTAAAGAGAAATCAAATGGTTTTTAGATGTTGTAGATTAGGTACTGATTATTTTATATTTTTTTTCTGTTGCTTATTTGCTGTGTCTGTTGCATGCCCCTGACCTAATGCAAACGTGAATTTCTTAAATCTCATTTCTCAAATCCCCATTCATTTTGGAGTGTTGACAAATTGTTAATTTAAGTTCATATTTTACTTAATAGCAATTTGTTTGTGTTTACAACCCTTAGTTGACTGCAGTGAAGCCATGGTGACTTGGCCTTGGAAATGGAATGGGAGTTCCCTGTACCAGTCCTGCTCTGCCCAGCCTGCCTGGCCCATGTGCCAGATTGGCCTGTGGCAATGACCTGCTCTGTTTTTGTGGACAATGCAGTTTTGTTTTGACCACAGAAGCTCTGATGTCCTGCTGATGAATATTTCTCCTTCTGTGTCTGTTTTGTCAGCAGAATACCTTATTGTCTTTGTTTTTAGAAGGCTGGAATTTGCATTTGGGCTCTTGGACTTAGACCCTTCTCCTTATTTATTGCTTGGAAAATGATTTTTTTAATAATGCTTCTAAATCACAGTTGTATCCAGATATGGGTGAGTGACAATGCTCGCTAATAATATCAGATAATATCACCAGTCAGTCAAATTTGAATGCAGGAATTTTTATTCTTCACATGTACTGACTCAATGTCCTATGCTCATCATGGAGTGAGTTATCCCTAAAGATGGCTTTCACCCTAAAAGAAAAGCACTTTTCCTGTGCTCTGTCCTTGCATACTCACATGTAAGATGCTCTACTGAAATCTGTTCAATATGAATAGCTGGTAAAAGGCATCTTAATGCGCATGTATATTATATAATTGTACTTTATATTGTGATTGCTTATTCCTGTAAGGACTAGGGAAAAAATACACTTTTGTGGTCCTCACAACAGGATCAGAATAGGGATTCTTTCTACATATTTACTGTTGCAAATTATCCAATTCTGAAGGGTCACTAAAGGAACTGTATTTCAATTTGCATGCTCACAATTACTTTTTGTTGACAAGGCCTCTATTTTTGTGAAGGTTTTTGAGATAATAGGATTGTTTAGAGTGAGAGCAAATATTTGAAGAATGAGTCCTTTTGAAGTTCAGGAGCAACACACAATAAGATGATGGAAACTCTAAAATAGAATTTAGTTCTTGCAAGAAAGAAGTTAGCAGATTTTTAAGATGTAAAGTGCGTACTTGAAATTTAGTGTGTGTTCCTAAATTGATGGAAGAATTCTGCTTTGAAGAACCATTTTCCAGAAGGGTTAGATGAAGACTTTATTGCTGTGGCAGTTCAGTGTTCCACAATGAAGTCTGGCACATGTTGTAGTGAGATGTCACTTTGGTGCACCTCTATGTCATCGGGTCTGAAGTGGGAATAATGCTGTGACAGAGGCATGAATGGTCTGCCCTTTTGCCTTCTTGTTCATTCAAATTGAAGAAAGCAGGTGCTGAAAGACAGTAATTGCCAGTCTCTGTACGGTAATAAGGAGGATTTGTCTGCTTTGATACATAACCAGAAGAGGACAAGAGACTGTGCCAGGCATGGAAAAGGGCTTGTGCAATGCAACCCAGAAGGTGCCTACTGTGGCTAATTCTGGAGTTCCTGGCCTTGACAGTATCCTTTATTTCAGTTATCTTTATTTATTTATATATGCTTTTGTTAGTTGCTCAGGCCATGTGAGTTATGGCAGAATGCCTAGATTGCAGTCCTTTAATGTGGCTAGTTATGTGTCCCCTACAGGCAAATATTCCGAGTGCTGGTCTCTCCCCAGGATATCCATTTGCTCCTTTACTGCATCCTGACTACTTATAATGGCTATGTAAAGGACCATTATTAATGACAGATTAAAATATTTTGAAAGGAATTTGTTCCCAAATATTGTACTATGTAGATTAAAGCTTCAGACTTTTTTTGTCTAGGTAACCTTCTCACATCCCTGAAATGTTGAAAATTTGGTGTCCTGGTGTCCGAAGCAAGATGAATTTTGTTTGCTGTCCTCAAATACTAGAGGCCAGTAGATAAGTATGTGGTGCAGGATGTTCCTTGCTGTATGAAATGTTTTGTACCAGAAGGAAATCAGCAGCTCTGACGAACGTTTTATTGAGGCCATCTTTCTTTTCTCCATTCCTCTTGAGTCAGAGGAAAGGTGTACAGTGTACATCTGCTGCCATTACAAACTGAAGGGAGAAAGAAGTAGCGTGATCTAGGGTCATTACCTGTCTTATGAATTTCTTAGCAATATTTTATTAAATTGCATTAAAATTGCTAGGTGTGCCCTTGTCTGTCATCCTTGAACAGATGCAAAACCAGGCTGCAGTGAGGCAGGACAGCTCTTCCCCCTCAAAAAAGCCTTTGAACCTGGCTATAGTGTGTGTGGTGATGGTGTTACAGGTCACTGCAAGGTTAGAATTATTTGAGTTAGGGCAACAACAGAGCATAGCCCTGGAGTTCAGTAGGTTCTGTGTCAAGTCCAAGTTCCTTTCAGAGGAAGCCAGTCATGGGCTCATTTCACTTCTTTTGTTTTGCAAAATCAAAACTGTGTCCAAAAGAAATTAATTATATATATAGTCTTCAGCTATAGACAATTATAAAAGTTTAAAGACTTCAACAGTGTATATTATCTGGAACAGAAAGGCTGGACTGTAGGAGTCCTTAAGAGTAGGGAAATAAGTTTCCCACTGACAAACTGTTGTCTGGCAATCTACCCTGTGGAGCCATTATTCTTTTTTTCTATCCACTATTTAGGCAACTCTTGGATAAAACAGTGAGTTAAATGTGTCCACCCATCTAGCCTCTGTGTGAGAAACAGGTTTTCCTTACCTTTGTTATGGGCTAAGGCAGTTTTTCTTTGATTCCCTTCACAAGATATTAGCCTCTTGTGCTGCTATTATTAGGTACCCACATTGCCAGCTCTGCAGATTTGGTTTCTCGCTCACTGGAGGAGTCTCTAAGAGACACGTTAGCAGGCTGGAACTTAATTTTCTCGGAATCTTATTGGGATCTAATTTCATGTACTGCTATTTGTTGTTATGGCAACAGTATAATGAGTTGAGCTGTATAAGGGTGGAAATATCGCACACAGTTTCTGTTCAGGGTAAAAATGACAAAATGGCATTTCTATAAATGGTGTTTCAGAATAAACTGCTTCAGTGGGACTCATGAAGTTTTCTTTCCAGCCAATTCTTCATCATTCTACAGTTTTTAAAGTAAGTGGCAGAGGAAGAATTTTAAAAATAAAAATCCTGGAAGAATTTTTTATAAAAGTAGCAGGATGGTTACTCTTCTCATTTAAAGTGTAAGAAATAATTTAAAAAAGCCAAGATACTGGCCTTTTTAGTACCTTTATGATATTAAAAATTATGAATCCAATGTATATTTCTTTGCAAGATAATTTTAACTGCCAACTATTTCAACTAAAAGAACAATGCTTTTACAATGTCACATAATTATCTCATAAAAATGAAATTGTGTGCCAGTAAATTTAATATAATGGATGCAGTCACACTTGAGGTCTTGGTTCCTTTCTGGGAGTCTATATGGAAATCTGACAAAGATGCTAGAGGTGTCCTTATGTGGGCAAGGTCTCTGTGTCTGTGGGTATAGATGTAGTGCTTGCATTACTTTTTTTCTTTTATTATAATACCTAATATATAGAATAAATCTCATTGCTTTCTGTCTGGAAGGCTGAAAGATAAACTTGGTGGAAGCCCCATGTCCATGGCATCTAATGCTTGAACAGATATACCATTGGCTTCTATTCCTTTCTCAGCGTAGAAATGAAGAAATGTTTGAGTGCTTTGAGATCATCTTGAACTCTGTGTGGCACTAGATGAAGACCACTTTTATTTAGGCTTATTCCATAAATTAGGGAACACTTTTGAGAAGCATCGACTTCATTTATCAGAGTGATGGCAAGAGAAAGCTAGAAAGCTAAAAAGACAATATTTGTACTGAAGAAGTTTGAAAGCAGAGAAATACTATTACATCTTGAGTAGGAAAAATCCATTTATGCATGAACATTCTTAAAGAAGTTTGAAAGCAGAGAAATACTGTTACTTCTTGAGTAGGAAAAAAATATTTATGCATTGACATCCTTAAATAACACTTTTAAAGGTGTTAGATCAAAGAAGTGCTTTGCTGCTTAATTAAAGGATTTGGGATGAAGAATAGAATTTGACATGCCAAGGTCTGGGGTTAACCAGTAGGTCTGCAACTGTGATTGCTGCTGAACTTTTGCAGAAGATCTGGCAATTTTTTTAGTATTCCTCAAGATATTTGCTTCTCTCAAACTTTATTTCAAGTTTGTGTTTTTCAAGAGAGATGTTAGTAAGTGTGGCAATCCACAAAAGAAATTGGAATACCTGGTAAGTAGTAAGCTGAAAGAGTGCATCAGCTGTGTCCCCTTAGTGTGTCCTGGGTAAGGCTTGCAGCTGGTTTTGCCTGGTACAGCATCAAGGAGCACCCAGGGATCAGGGTGATGATTACAGCAGTATTTGTGCTCAGTGGCTGTTTCCTTGGAGTTTGGATTGTAGTCTCTGCAGGTTTTATCACTTGCAATAAAAATAGACCAGGTTAAAATATATTCTGCTATGGAGAGAAACATTTTAAATTCTTTATTCTTTCTAGGATTAGTCTAGAAATTTAAATGTGTGTTTGTGAGGACTTTAGGTATTTAGGTAGGTAGTTTTGGGGGAAATAAGTATTAATAAACACAGTTTCATCCATAATGATGCCTTTAGTTTCCTCTAGCTGTTATCTGCTTATTAATGTACAAATACAGAAAGCAATTTATCACATAGTCATAAACTAGGTTTTGCAAAAGGCTACTCAGGCCTAATGAAATCAGGCCTTGGCAGTCTGGCCCAGTCCCAGAGTCTAAGGCAAAAACACCATGGTGGGAAAAGATTGCAAGTTCAGATCAATTTTCATATCTGCCTGACAATGTTAGAAGAATACCATCATGCATTATAAAATGCTTTTCTAGCAGCAGAGGTCCTGGTGCTGATAAAAAGCAGATCATTATCTTGCAGGAAATGGAGATAGCTTCAGCTAAATGGACTAAGTATCTGTCCTAGCCCAGGGACAGGATCACATTCTGTATGTTTCTAGCTGGAATGAAGAAAAGGGGGACATTTATCTAAAACTGAGGGAAAACCCCATGCAAATAGTTGTGATCATGTGCTACAGGTAAAATTTCCTTCTCTGTTAAGGTCATGCATAGTTAAACAGTTATCTGTTTATTACACATCTTTTCCTGGTATGTGGTCTAAAGCTGTTTTTTTCTAGATTTGCTCAAGTAGATGGTCAGAACATAAATAATTAGAATAAGGCCCAAATATACGTGGAGGTACCCACCTCCAAAAGTTTCCTGCTCTTGGAAGAAAAAAAAAAATTAAAACTTGAAACTCTGTTGTTACCTTTAGCTGTTTGTACAATTTACCTTCCTTCTTTCTATAAAGCAAGGTGTCTTTATTGCATCATAAACTGGCTGGGATTGTTCAACTGTTCAATTGTTTAAATATCTTCCCTTAAAATCACTCTTAGGCATTGTTTGGAACTTAATGGCTGCTGAACGCTCCCAGGTTATCCAGAGCTACCTTTATCCAATCCAGTCTGCATTTCAAATTCTTTTGGTGCAAACAACAGTCTGATTCTTCCTTTTTATTAATATGAACTTCTACTTGAAAGTGTTATGCTAAAAGACAACGAAAACGTAGGATTAAAAAAACTTTCGAGTCGTATCACTCTGTGGGTGATCTCATTTTGTTTCTTTTTCTTATTATTGTGGCTCTTAAAATGGCATTAATTGGCAGCATAATGATAAAATATAGAGGAATTATTGTGTTAGTCAGTCTGTCCTTCTAGATGATGGACACAACTTTCTACCCTGAAAGATAATTACTGTCACGAATATCTTGTTATTATGTGAGCCTTTTGATGGTCATTACATAGGGAACGTTTTGCACTGCATATAGTAAATACAGTAATTTTGCAATGATTATGCAGTTAACTGGTTTAGGTTTATGCACTTCAGTTTGAGGTTTTTTGCATTTGAAGAATCTTGCTTCATATTGTTCTAGCAGACTTGGAACAGAGGAGGAAAGACAAAATAGATGAAAAAAATAAGATGCATGTCTGGTGCCATGCATATATATATACACATACACACACCCCTACACCACCCTTATTGCTTGTGACACATTCAAATGTTAGCCATAGAGCTATATTCAAATTTATCACATATGTGCACTAAATAAATTGCTTGAGTGAATATTTAACCCTGGAAGTTCTCTCTTTGGAAAAGGCAAAATGTTTTGTTTTCTAGGAGGTCTGAGTAATTTACCAGAATTCTTTATTTGATGTAATAATGAAATTTTCATGTTTCTGCTTTTGCCATAGTCAATGCCTTTCATTATTTTTATGAAAGGTATTTTGCGATACCTTTCATAATACCTGTGGAATCCGCTTTTTAAGACATTCAAAAGCTGGTGAAAATAAAATTACTCCTTATGTCAAATTGAATATCCAGGAGAATATTTACCTAAAGGTTTCTTAATAAATCATAAGCATGGATCTATATTTCACATGGAGATCCAGCACCTCTACACCAACACTATGGTCTCTGAAGCACAACATCTAGAGACTGATTGTAGAGGTTGTAAAACCTCAAGAGGAGATGGTAACATAGCAATGTACAGGTCTTGGCAGAAAAAGTAAATCTTCCTGCATCTTTTACCAAAATGTAGGTATACATTTATATATAGCTGATATTCTCAAAGGCCCTTGACAGACTTGTCTGATCCTGTGGGCTTGAAAGCAGGGGAAGGAAGGGACGGATGCTTTACAGAGCAGAGCGCAGCACTGTCCTACCTACCTGCCTGACCAGCCTGTTCCCTGGGGGCCCCAAATAAAGCTTTTCAGGGATCTGGGGAGCAGCAGCCTCAGCAGCTCAACCCACCAGCATCCTTTGACGTGGAGCATTGCAGCCAGGGGGGAAGACAAGCCAGGTTTTTCAGTTTCCTGTCTCTGCTGGCTCCTATCTGGCAGAGAAATCACAAGCAAAGGGCTCGGCAGTTTCCTTTCCCACCCAAGGAAGCGTGAGAGAGAGCAGAGGATCTCCCCTGCCCCTCCTCTGCAGTCCTGCTGAGCTGTGGAGCTCCCTTTTCTCACCAGCAAGGCAGTGTGTAGTTGAGTGGTAAGAAAAAGCTGAGAGTCATCTGTTAGAGGGATGAGTTTTCAAAGAGTGGGATGTGAGGAAATTTTAGAAAGGTGATTCCTCAGGAGAAGTTCCCATTACATTTTTGTCTTGATGCCTCATGTTTTGTTTAAAAAACAGGACTCCATGAACGATTACAGCTGACAGAGAGAACAGTTATTTACAAAATAATAATGAAAATTAGACTGAGGATGGTTTGACAATATTTTAAAAATAATGGCCTACAATACAGTATTTCTCTTCTTTTTTTTTTCTTTTTTTTTTTTTTTCCTGGACCTCTGGCAGCCTTGGCAATATAACTGAGTCAAGCAAATCAAGTTAATGTGAACTAGTCTTTGGTGATTTTAGTAGAATTATTGATGACACTATCATGCTGTAGATGCTAGTGATTAAACCCAAGATATTGATAGACTATGAACTGACAGGCTTGAAAGTGGAATATTGAAAGATTACTTCTGAAACAAACTTTGAGTTCAGCAAATAATTCCCTTGCTCACAGTCATACAAACTAATTTGATGAAAAAAATGCACATATGAGATAAGTGTCCTGGTTTTTAGGAGGAATGTGCAGTGGCTTATTTGGGAGGCTGCTTGAAGAAAGCAGCCCACATATGAAGAACATACATGCATAATATTATTTAAGGGGTTTTTTGTTGGTTGTTTTTGGTTTTTTTAGACAAAACTTGATTTCCTTACAAAACTCCAAACTGAAAGAAGCATCACATAAACATGGGCCTCAATGCAGACATTTTCACAGCTGTGTTCTTTAGAAGCATTTTTCCAAAGTTGTAGTGATTGCGCCTGCAGCACAAGGATTTCCTTGGTAGTATAATTACATGCAGGATCTGGCAACAGATCTGATGTGTAATTAAAGCTTTGGATTGTGTATGCATGACAAAATTTTGGTAGTAGGAGACCTATAAGGGCAGCTTCTGTGAGAAGATGCTGGAAGCCTCCCTTACAGAGCCAATTCCAGCCAGCACAAAGACAGACTGTCCAAGGCTGGGCCCATGGCTGACTACAATGGCGGCAGTGCCTCTGGGATAACCTGTTTAGGAGGGGGAAAAATACCTGCACACTTGAAGGTGGAGAGGGACGTGCAAATATGTGAGATGAACAACTCTGCGGACACCAAGGTCATTGCAGAAGGAGGGGCATGATGTGCTCTGTGCTCTGGAGTAGAGATTCCCCTGCAGCCCAAGGTGAAGACCATGGCAGGGCAGGCTGTCCCCCTGCAGCCCAGGGAGGTACATCTTTTGGGCATCTACCTGCTCCCAGGTGGAGCAGGTAGATGCCCAAAAGAGGCTGTAACTGCTTGGGAAGTCCACACTGGAGCTGGCCCCTGGCAAGACCAGGTTTGCTGGCACAACTTTGTTACTCTGTGGAAGGGACCCATGAGGGAGCAGGGGGAAGAATTTTAGAAGTCCTTCCTGTGAGGAGGAAGAAGTGACGGAGACAATTTGAGCTGACCAGTTTCAAGGAGTGGTGAAATGGGGTTTGCCCCATATCATTGCTTCACATTGGAAGGGGGGTTCCATGCAGCCTGTGGGAGCAGCCGCCTCCTTGGCTGTCAGTGGCAACCTCTGTGAGAACTTTCCTTCTCACAGGTCCTCTCTGACTTGGGTTTTAAGAAGAAAATAAGTGCCAAGGGGTTTTTTCAGCATTATCCTAATCTGTGGTCACTGCGCTTGCTACAGAGAGTTTCATTTGCAGTTTTAAAGCAGAGAACAGCAGTCACTCTATAGGCAAGCCTAATAAGTATATATGTTTATATACAAGATCCTGTAGACTTGCAGATATTCATTATGGAAAATCAGGAGTGAAGAAATGAAAGGGGCAAGTGCTGTTGTCTGTTAGTAACCAGAATTCTTCTTTATGAGACCTGGGAGGCTCATTCTCCTGCTGTATGGCCATGTTTCCAGCTGAGGTTAGGTTTAGGCTATCCACTAGCAGAAAGAGCATGATATTTGCATAAAGTCTAATTGCCACACAAGTATTATTAATATTATTGCCAGTAATTTAATTAGAATATTACAAGTGACAAATATAGATACTAACAGAGTTTTAGAAAATCTCATGCCTACTATGTCCTCTTTTTTCCAGTTAGGTTGATAACCACTTGGAGCCATCCTTCCCTTTTTATTTTGCTTCTTAATTCTGCCCTTACATTGTAGACAGTATCTCAAAACAATTCCTTCCCTACCTAAAGGAAGAACTATGCTTTGCTTTGCTTGAATAGAAGATGGCACTTTTCTCATCTGCTTATTTTGTGCTGGTGCTGTGGGAGGGCTGGGTGGCAGCAGCAGTTCGTGTCACAGTGGGAGCGCCGTGCTTCATGTGACGCTCTCCAGCCTGAGCAGGATGGCACAGCCCCTGCCACTGCCTCAAGTCACCCACAGAGCAGCTATCCACCTGATCACTTCTGTTTAGGCTCAGGAGGCATCCTGGAACCCAGGCACCACTGAGAACAAAAGGATTTAAGCATGTAAAAACTTTGGTGAATTGTGGGTCTTCCTTGGATTGTGACCTGGTGCTGCCCAGGTGTGCAGAGCACCAGGAGGCCCTCCTGGAACTGCTTTTTCCCATGGCTGAATTTCAGCCTCCTGAAATGAATGGTTTTCTTGCCAGATGTGAGCAGGGAAGGTTGATTTGATAGCTTTTGTGGGAGTCCTCATGAAACGTGAGCCAATGAGTTCTCCTTAAATACAGATAAGGAATACTAATACTGATTACAAAGAGTTTTTGGCAGCAATACCTCTGTGCATGAGCATAATGGGGCTTTTAACAGAAGTGGGGGTAGAACAAACTGAGAAACACTGGAAGAAGAGTTTGGGTTTCTATGAGGAATAGCTATGGGAAGAGGAGGAGCAATACTTGTAATGGGTATTTGTTTCTTGGAATAAATAATTAATCTCACCATAATGGTCCCAGCCCTCCTCATATTGCTGCAAGGTTTCAGAATGAGCCTTCAATGAACTCAGAGGAGCCAAGATGGTCTAGTTGTGGTAGTACAGAGCTCTGCGCATGTTAATCAGTCTCTCAAAGACTAAAGACATAAAAGATCCAATAATACCTCATGGAGTCAATACATCTTTTTTTATGAAATTTATTCTAATTAATTATTTTAGAAATGAATTCTAATTCCATCTTCTAGTATTAAAAATGAGAGGGAGCATGTGCAAATGTTTAGCCTGTGCGTTGCTTTGCAGAATTATTCCATTAGATCAGCAGGCCGTGGATGAATCATTAACATGTATAATGTAGGGGATTTTGCGTGTGCGTTGGCTGAATGGGCTTGAACTGTATTCTTTGTATTGATACAAAGCAAGTTCATGAACTGTATTTAGTACATTGACAGTGATTTGAAAGCTCTTTCAAGGTATTATTTAATCATTTGCAAATAACAGAATACCTCATCCAACTCCTAGACAAGACAAGGAGTAGCTTCAATTACTCTGATTGCTGCTGGAACCAAGGCATCTTAATTTTGGAAAAAATGTGTATATTCCATTTTTTTTCTGTTCTCATTTTGGACATAAACAACAAAAATCTGTCACAGAGCACTCAGACACAAGAAGTTTTGAGACCACCTATCCTAGTTAGTCTTTCTGCTTTTTTTTTGTCCACTTTTTGTCCATTATGGGATTCTTTGGGCCAAAGACACATTCATAGATCACAACCAGTTAACATTTTGATTATTCAAGAAAGGCTCTCACAAAAAACCTGTGAAAATAATAGTTGGTCTGTAAAATAAATATAAGGAAAGACGAAGTATACTGCTATTGAAGGCACTATTTTTGCTAACCTATGGCACTATTTTCACTAACTTATTCTGAGAATTCTGCAGGTGTTAGCAGTAATACTAATATAAGGAAAGATGCATCATCAGGGTGATTTAAATTGAAACTGCATTAGAACAGTTGTGAACTTCAGTGTATTTGCAGTCACAAAAATATCAAGCACAAAAGGACAATCTGAGGTCAAGAGTAAGAGTGTATCTGCCAAATTAAAACAGGTGAGCATAGACCAAGGGAAAGGAGAACTTTTAGAAACACAAATAGTGCTTCTTTAAGGGTATAATTCAAAAAATAATGTATTCCTTCTGAAGTGTGTAGGGGGGTTTTGCTATGCTTATTGCATAGCAAGTAAGTTCTCACTACCCTTTTTCAAAAGGATGTTGTGACAGCACCTGTCCTGTCTGCTTTGATCCAAAACCTGAATTTGGGAGTGTTGAGAAAGCAAAGGCCCCAGTTCCTGTTCTGACAGTACAGGGAGCCTCACTTTCTTCACCAACTAGTTCATATATAGCATATCAGAAAAATGAGCCAACCATTTGTGACAGAGTGATAGCAGTCACAGCTTACTCCTGTATGTGGAGAAAAATGCTTTAAAGAATCATGAGAATGTGCCTCTTGGGTGGTGAGGATGGGCATTAAGAAAGAAACTTTAGACCAAGGTGGTGATTTTGGTTCTTGACTATTCTCCATCTGTCCTTAGAAGTGGGGGAGATGGGGTAACCTGATTCCAGCCACGCCTCTCCCTCCAGAGTCTCCTGTCATACTTAGTATTTATGCCTTGGCATGGAGTATGTCATGTGGCAGAAAGGGTGGAAATTGCCAAATGAAATGTCTCTTAGTTTTAAAAGAAAGAAAATTACTGTCCTCCAGTAGCAGTCTGCAATAGCAAATGTGGCAAGTAAACAAAGATAATGTTAACTGAAATGTTCTGTGAATGTCTGCAGGATATTGTAATAAACTTTTCCATTATTGGTTTCCCCAAACAATTTGCAGTCTAACAGCACTGGAGGGCTGCAGTAAACAGAGCAGTTCAGCTCTGCATTGTAAGTGTTTTCTGGAATAAATAGGAAATACAACATTTTTTTGAACAAGGGGAGAACATTCAAGTCAAGCCATCTCATTTCATTCACATTCCTTTGCCAAGTGTTTCCTTGGTCTGGCTTTCTACCTTCAGAGGTGCCTTGGCTCTAGAAGCTGAGTATCCTAGGGATTTAAATAGCATTTAGGTCCTCAGAATCTGGGCCACATTTGGGATGCTGTTCTGTGCACCAGAAGTGGTGTGAAAAAACACATCAAATTGGAGTGAATGAAGGAACAAAAAGAGCCATGACTGCTCTGTGGCTCAAAAGCAGAGGGAAGGATCCAGGCATGAATGTTCTGAGAAGCAGAATCCCCATTTGTAGATAAAACTGCTGTGCTCTGCTAGCTTTTAAGCTTTCAAAGTGTTGGCATTCTGTCCTCTGTTTTTGGCTGGTGTCTTGGGACAGACGTGATGCAGCAGGGGGGTGGGAAATTGTAAAGGGATTGGAAGATGGAAAACAGAAGGAGCTGGCCCAAACAAGCAAGCTGTGCTACTTCCCTAGTACGGGGTGGAGAAGTTGTTTCTAACACTGATACAGAAGCTTCAGCTCCTGAATGGCAATTACCAGTGCAGTCTATAGGTAGAAATCATTCATCAAACTGTAGCAGATTTCCTCCTCCCTGTCACTTTAAGCAAGCATTTTTCACTCACAATGCAGAGCAAATCCAGCTCTTCTTTTGTCTGGAGTTGTTTGAATCCACTGAAATAATAAAAGATTTCTGGGAACTGGTGTTTTGCCATCATTTTTTTTCAAGTTGGTGCAAAAATATGGATCTGTCCCTAAGAGTCAGAGTGCCATAAGGAAAGAAATTGGATCAAAATAATTTTCCATTACTGACATTTCTTTGTCTGGTAAAAGTAATTTATTCAAGTTTACAGGATAGATTCTCTCCCAATTTCATTGATGTGTCTCAGAAATTTCCTTACCTCAGGAAGGTTACAGTTGTGGCTTTCAGGACTGCTGAAAGAACATTTTTAGAGGCATCAAAAGCAGTTGAAGCAGTTCTCCCATATTGCTATTTAACAGCAGTTTAACAGCTCGGGCACTGAGGCCAGGAAGGGGCTGTTTGATAATGCAGGCTATTATGTGAAGTTTCCAGTTTGAGAATGTTTTCCTTTTGTTTGTGCAAGTTTAAAATCTATACTCTGATACTTGTCCAACCAGATGTCACCAAATATAAATAATGCTTAGCAGGGTCCTGGTTTTGTTTAGGATTTAGGTTGCAGTGCTTCTGCTCTTGCTGGATACCTAGAGGGCAACATCAGGTTTTCTTGACTTCAGAGCTGAGTGCTGGCAGATAGGACTTCATAAAATTTAACTGTAGTTTAGCTCAAATCTTCTCAGGAGCATGTGCAAAAATACGTTTTGCCATCCTGAGGCTGACAAGCCAAGGTTTTCCTGCTTTTGGAAGGGTAAATGAAAGCTGAAAAACAGAAATTATCTGAAAAAGCAGTATTGCTCCTCTCTCTGCAGGGCAGGAAAAGCAGAGCTGGGAAATGCTGCTTTTCACCAAGAACCACCCCAACCATTACCTCAAATATCATAACCTGTCAGTCTCAAAGGCGATCTTGATTTTCCAGGGCTCTGTTGGAGGAAAAGGGAACAGTGGGACATCAGTGTTACAGATGTTAAATTAGCTGGAGTTGGTCAAATATGAGAGAGGCTATGCAAATGTAAGAGCATTTAATTATGTAAAAGTGATGTACCTGTAATTGCATCTCTAGTTAATACTATAATTAATATTAACATGATATTAATTTTCTTGATGTTCATCTTAGTACATCCTTTTTCAAAGGCATATTGGCAGTGTCTTTTGGAGAATCTTGAGAATGTACAGCCTTATGCTTCCTGTTGGAAGTCACAAATTCTAAAAAATAGCATACAGCCTAATGTTGAATTGTTCTGGGCAATGAAAATGAGACTGTTTAGATGTGTGATGTAAACTGGCATAAGTTGGTTCTCACCTTTGACCTCCTTGCACTGATTTTCAGTGTGTTGATGCCCTGACTGAACCTGTCAGGCAGCAGCACTAAGAGACAGAGGTGATGTTCCAGCAGAATTGACAAGGGAGAGGATTATTTCTTCTACTGGCAGCATGGATTTTTAATGGTCTAAAATGACTTTGTAGCAAGAATCTCAGTGGTTTTTTTTTTCTATGAATTTGAATGCAAAACAGCTCTCTGTGACCAGTTACTAACATTGCTTGGATTGCTGCTGTTCAGTAGTTGGCTTTCAAGTCATGTGATTTCATGGAATTTGGATCTGAGATAACTTTTCTTTTTCCCTAAGATTTTCAGTTAGAGGATACATCTGACTATCTAAATGCTTCTTCAATTACAATTCTCGAATTAAAGTTTCATGTTTTACTCTGTTCACATACTTTTTGCTTTTATATTAGCTGCAACGTTTCAAAGGGGTGTATAAACATTAGCAAAACATTTCACAAGTTACAAATTATGTGCAGTTGTTATTCTAGTACGGTGGCTAGAGAAATCTGAGCCTTTGTGAATTATTCAGATAGATGTCATAAGGCTGCAAATGGGAAACAGAGAGAGCCTGCACAGATGAGTGCTGTGAGCTCTGGCTGACTTTGAGGTTAGTCCTGTTTGAATGGGCTCCCAGCCAGATGACCTTTCAAGGTCTTTTCCAGGCTAAATTATTAATGCACGTGTGTGGTTGGGGTGCAATGCCACCTCACTCCTGGATGCAGTGTAGATGCATAAGCAAATAGCAATAGGTGAGGGTATTAATGCTCAAGAGAAGCTAAGTATTGCATTTCTTTGTATAATCTAGTAAGGAGAGACATTTTCCATAAGGGTACTTGTAATCCATATTTTTGTTGAAAATCCTAAAAATCAATTAAAAATTTATTTTTAAATTTTAAAAATCTGTAAAAACCTCCAACTCCTACAAATTTAAATTTTTGTTCCTCTTTAAGTGTCGCCTGTCAAACAGAAATTAATCATGTACAGTGAGAAGTTGGTAATGAATACATTGTACTATGGCTATGTCTGCTGAGCAAAAGAGAAAAGCTGTTTAATATAAATGTTTTGCTTTGGTGATGTTGAAGTCATGTTTTAGATGTTGCGTATTTCTTTTTTTCAGATTTTACTTTGCATGAAAGAAAATCACAGGAAGAAAAACATTAACATTCTGTTTAATTGTATGTCTCAGAACCTAGCTTGAGAGCCATTTGCCAGTGTGAACATTTTGTCACTCAGATATTGATGATGCATATATGCTCTCCAAAAGTATTCATAACAGATTCCCATCATAGCTTTTTGCTCCTGAGTATTTTGTAATAGTCTGATTTGTGGAAAGAAAAGAAAATTATATTTCCTAAATTATTTTTAGTAATTTTTCATGTGGGTCAATGCTTATTTTTATCACTGAACCTGCTGAAATCAGTAACCTGCCATGGTATATTCAAATAACTAAATGGTATTAATTTAAAAGGTTTTTAGTAATGTTTTGCACAAGGTTTTTTCTCTGGTTCCAGTAGACTTGTACTTTAATGTACTACAAATAATGAGATGTACCATGATAGACACAATGAAATATTCATGTAAGAGAAAGCATTAAAATAATTTGTGATAGCAACAATACTATTGTTTTTTAGTTTTGAATCTCAATGTCCCAGAGTCTGGTGGATCTGCATTAGCACAGCATCCATCACCACGGGGCTGGACTTGTAATGCAAGCTTTGATGCTGGGGGATCCAGTGTCAACCCTACATGTGTTTTGAGGGCTTTTCTTTAGAGAAGCTCTTGTCTGCCTTAGTTTTGCTGGAAAAGGGTCTGGTTTGTGCTCTGTGAGAGCATTTGGTCATGTGCAGCAAAGCGTGGTAGATAGGGATGATCAGATTTGCTTCCCAAAGACACAGTAAATTTGTGATTAAATGCCTGTGTAAACACACTTTGCATTCCCTACAAGAGGGGAGCTTCGTGCTGTCTTTTTGTCCTATTTTACTCACACCCGGAATCTTGCGATGATTATCGTTTTGCTACAGACAACAGCTATCTATGAATGTAACAAATCATCATCAGCATAGTGCATTCTAGGATCTGCATCTGTCATCAGCCATTCTTTTATTTTGCTGCAGTCTAGCTGAGGGCATTTTGATTTTTGTCAGGAAACACTGAGGAGCAGAAAAATCTCAGAGAAGCAAAAGCATTATGTGCAATTATTTAAAGTCGTAAACATTAGGAGCTACATTTAGAGAGTTGTATAAAAAGACTGCTAGATCCATTTAGTTGGATTCTTGGGTTTAGTTGCCAAAGACACTATTTTTTTTAATTGATGAGATACATGTATATGTATTTTAGATATTTTGCAGGAGGTATTCTCTGGAGCTTTGCTTCAGTAGATTTTCTGCCTGGTTTCACTTGAGTGCAGTAAGCTGCTAAAGCTTTCAGGCTCATTCAGGAATCATCCTTTTGGGTTAGCAGGTTAATTGTTTGGCGCTGTTGCGGCAGGATTGTGCACAAGTCAAGGAGAGGGAGTTGTTTCCTCACTGTGCAGGTGTTTGTGTCAGGGCTGTGATGCTGAACTGTGCTGGGGCAGCTGTGCAGGGTCACTCCCAGGGGCTGGGGCAGGGATGTCAGTGTCTCTCCAGCCCCTGCTCTGCCCAGGCTGGTGACACTGAGGAGCACAAGCCTTCCTGACTTGGGCATGGTGAAATACATCCCATTCTGCCATGGTCTTACTATAGTATGAAACAGAGGAGAGAAAAGTAAAACAGACTGGTAGTTGATGCCTTATTTACTAATCCAGTAAAATAATTAGTGATATGTTTCAATAGTGATAAAAGGAATCTCTTAAAATATGGATGGGTATATAAAACTTTCAAGAAATGCTGTTATTTTTAATGCGTTTTCAAATCAGCTATTTCCAAATTTTCAAGCTGAATTGTTTGGAGGGTTTTTTTCCCTGAAACTTTATTAACAATTAGATATAAAATAATCTGATCTTATTTTAAATTGAAGTTTCCAGTTGTACAAGCTTTCAATCTACAAAGCAGCAATTCAATTTGCAGCAGCTAGAATGCTCTGGGAAGACACGTACCTTTATCAGCCCTGAGGGCTGAGTTGCCCTGAGCCAATCCGTTTTTCATCGTCCTTATTAGGGGCAAATAATGGATTGTGCAAACCCGCCGGCTTGCATGGGCTCCCTCCCCGGAGCAATGCAGCTCCCGAGCAAGGCATTGCTGCTTGTGCCACCGTGTGGTTGTGCTGCTCACAATCAACACCATTTCAACAGAGGTGTGCACTGCTGTGGCTTCCATGAAAACGAACCATGAACCATCACGATTGTTTTGGTTTTGCTGGTCAGACTTTAAGTTAAGCATTTGTAAAAGTTAAGCTTCAAGTTACATGTTTAGAAAAAAAAACAAACAAACCAACAGCATTTCATTCAGTAAAATTGTCATTTCATCTGCTGGGATTTGCTGTAAATTACATATTTTTGCCTTAGCTTTTTCCATTGTTGAAAAAAAAAGCAATAAAGACCTTCCTTTGATGTTTGAGAAGACTATTAGGCCCTACATTTTGTTGTCAGAACTGAAATGAAAATGTCCAAAACCACAGCTGAACTGTGCTGATTAAACTTTGTTTCTGTTTTCCCCATTCGCTGCATTATATTAAAAACTTAGTCTTTGCTTAAAAATACAGGAGTATGCCCACTGTCTATTTAACAACTTCCATTTCAGTGGAGAGATTTGTAGAAACATGTTTGCAGATGAGTTCCTTAAGATTCTTGCTGCAAATTCCTTTTTTATCTATTCATAGGATTCAAAATTGGACCTTCAATATGAAAACTAAGCTGCAAAGAGCAGACTTGGCATGCTTTTTACAAGGTTATCTACTTGTCAGACCTATTGCTTTTCTTTCCTTCTTTCCATGCTATTTTCACACAGCTCCTTCAGATTTCTTGTCAAAATAACCAGCTGCCATAAACCCCGTGATTATTACGTAAGCCTGTGCTGCTACTGAAATACTCATTAACATGGGAAGGTACATGTCATTTCACACCATGCATTGTCTGAAATTATAATTTTTGCTCTGAATAAGCTTTTTACTTTTACTCCCCTGTAATAAAAGATATTTTTAGTAGAAGGGATGAAACTGAGTTTGAATGCTGAAGTATGGGGTCTATGTGAGCAGGCAGATTTGAAAGGTGTAATTAAATCACTTAGCTCTTTTTTTATTAACTCTGCTGAGCGCTACCTCTGAGGCTCAGTCATCTCCCTTCTACTGTTAATGTAGTTAGAATATGTTCAATAATAAAACCCGATTCTTTTAATTGATTTTGCAGATTTTGAAACCTCAGAAAAGCCTTCTTAGACAAACAGTCTTAGCAGTTGATTCTCTGCTCATTTCTTGATGCTTGAAGCACTAGGTCTTATATTCATGTATTAATCAACAGAGTTCTGTTGTAGGATGTTTTTGGGTCATGTTTTGATAGACCCCCACACCCTCTGAAGATTTTCTTGGATGCATTTGAGTACATTTCTGCTCTCCAGATGGACATTGTGTGTACATATCAAAAGGTTTCAAAACTGTTTTGTAAAATACAATGAAAGATGCTTTGCTAAAGAAATAATGGCTTTTGCAAAGTGCACTTTCAGCGTACACTGGAAGCAAATTCCACACTGCTGAGTATTGCTTGGGCAGATAAGGACAGGCACCACAGCCAAAACGATTCAGCAAAGTTTGGAAATGCAAAAAATCCTTGATATAAAGAGCCAAAATTACAATCCTTTTACATTTTCTTTAAACTAGGTCATAGAACTGTTCAGGAGCAAGTCTTCAGAGAACCTTTAAGTTCTGCTGAAAGGAAAAGGTAGTGCATTCACCTGAAATAAATAATATTCTCATTAATGCTTTGTGGGTGTGAGTTTTCTTAGCACAGTAATGTATTTTTTCATTCTGGAGTCCTTGTTTGAGAAGCAAACTCCACATTCAGTTCACTCTCTAGAGGGAGCCCATTAAACAAGGTGAAAGAACAACAGTGAAACTAATAACAGCTTGTAGTGTCATGTGTCTATGTCACAATATCTTCAACTAAGTTTCTTTTATTAGCTTAAAATTTGTTAAATATTTTACACATTATTCTTCTCTGGTTCTTTCTCAGGTGGTCTTCCATGTAAATTATAGCATTCATTGAAGGCAGTTTGGCAGGTTACTTATGACTGGGTGGAAAAAACCCAAATAATTGAAATCTTGTATCTGTCAAATAATTTTTAAAAATATGGCAATTGACACATATATAATTGAAAGTTATCTTGAATGTTTTTCTGGAAAAACAATTCCTGTTAGCCTTACATGCTGAGCATACATGAATTTGACTGAGTGTCTGAGGGCAGCATTTTGGAGCGACTTAGAACAAATAAAAAACTAGAAAAAGTGAGTTAAAAAAATAACACACTATGCAGCTTATGGTTATGATAAAATACATCATTGTTCCAGATTACTGGCACAAGGCAAAATGAGCTCCTAAAATTTCTAATTAGATGTTGGATCATATCTTAAAGTCTTCAAGGATTTTAAAGTTTATGGAATGTTTATGGATATTAGACTGTTAACTGAAAGGTTTGTTCAGCTTGGAGACAGGAGTAATGAGATGTTTGAATTGCTGTGTTCAAAGTTTTGGCTCTCTTGACTATGAATCTTCTTATTTTCATAATGCTCAGAATTTTTATAGCTCCTTTAATAATTGACTTTAATTATTATCATCTTTTATCATTTTAAACATTAACATATTTCTTTAGTATTTATATGGGCTTGTTTCCTAGGAATTGCCTTTCTCAGAAATTCTTTTCTTAAAATTTCTAAATGTTACTTCCAATTCTTAGTAATTCAGCAACAATTGGAAGCAGAGCACTGATTCATGGACTGTCACTAAACTGAATAGTCTTGAAAAACCTCAAGCACTGAGAGGAATATTTTCTGCAAGAGGGAAAACAAGACACTCCCACATGATGCTACCTCTTAGGAAATTTGGTTATGGTTTCATTGAAGAGGCCCAATAGTTACACCTGAGTTTAACAGACCAGGTTAAAAGTGGCAATGAAAGTTGTGTCACACTTGCAGATGAGAATTTGCATTAATTAAGTTTATGAGAGAGAGTCCCTGTGCTGGTAAATATGCTTTCTTCTGCAATCTTGCACATTTCCCAGATCATATGTCTTTATAAATTTCACAGGGAGAGGAGGGCGCACAGCAGAACTGTTTACATCTCTTCTGACATTAGATTTGACTGTGTATATGTCTATAAGTGCCCATAAAAACATGTCACGTAAGATGTATGTTAAATAAAAATGTTTTTAAAATATTTTCTAACACCGTACTTCACTGCATAGAACATCCACATCCCTGTGCTGAATTTAGGCTCCATTTAGGAGCATTACCTCTGGTCTGGGGACATCCCCACAGTGTGTGCTGCTTTGTAGCTGGGTTTCTGCAGGCTTGGAGTCCAGCCTGAGCTGTGGGGCTCCCCATCCCCTTGTATGTAAAACATGGGCAGAACTTCTGAGCCTTCATTTGAGATCTGATCTTACTGCTGCAAATGAGTTTTAAACTATGCCAGCACTGGGCTTAAAAATACTCATGTGCACTGGTCTTCCTTGAAGACTAGTGAATGAATCATGATCTGCTAGAAAGATGTGATAACCAAAAATAAACCAGAAAATCCTGAGCTCCTCTCATGAAAAATATCTCCTTTCACAGTAAAACATAATCACTAAATTTAAAAAGTTGTCTGATTTATCTGCCTGCCTACCTATTGCATTGTAAATTGTATCTGAAAATCTTGTCAGTTTTGATATAGACTGGTTTTTTAGCCCTAGGTAAGAAAAGGGGGATGAGAAGTCGCCATCATGGCCAACTCAGTGGAAGTAAAATTACGGCTTTTATAAGTGGGGTTTTAGAAATAGTTTTTAGAAATCGGTTTCTAAGTTTTGTTCTTCCGAGACCCAGAGATGGAGGAAAAGGGAGAACTGGTGTTTGACAGTGGTAGAAGAAAAAGTTGATTGTACAAGAAAATTTATCTCTCAGGCGTTAGACTTACATGAAAGAATAACACCAGTGCATGTAAATAAAAAGATTTTTTTTAAAATTAAAAAATGAGTCATTTTTGCTGTAGTCTAGTATAACCTGCTCCTTAATTTGAAATTGGAGGAAAATTTCTATTTTAATTTCTTAAAGAAGTCTCATGCTTGCTGAGAGATTTTTGCTTTAATTTTGTTATGTGTAAGCTATAAAGCACCTCAAAAACCTGTTCCAAAGAACTGTTCTTCTGAGCACAATTTCTTTCCTTTTTTTATACTTGCAGAGACAGATGATTAGTTTTGTGTGAGTTTACAGCAGTGTAACTCAAAACTCCTGGCAGTTCATCAGAGTTGGTCCCTGACCAAGACCATTGTATTTCAGCATGGATGCAGTTTGTATCTGAGGGGAAACAGCTGGTTTAAAGGTAGTGCCCCTTGAAGACATGAGTGCTGGGCTGCAAGAGGTCCTGTGTTAGGACCAGTGCTAAAACAGCATATTAAAAAGGATAACTTGCCAGGAGTATTCCAGTGGCTATTAATAGGATTTCACCCTCTTGTGGCACGTGTGACCAGACAGGTGATGTTCTGTAGAGGCAGCAGGAAGCTGCACTTTTGTGAGAATAAAAGGAAGGGGAAAATGTGGTACAGATAAAACTAGGGGTTTTCACTGGTCAGAAGGCAACTGCTCCTCACATCTAGTGATTGTCCTATTTATTAGTTAAAAACTTGTAAATGCCCAGGTCAGTTTATTTTGATGGTGATTCAAAACATGCTTCTGGTGCAATGGTAGAGCCACAGAACTCCTGCATTGCTGATGGCAGACAGGATTGATTTGCTGATCTCTCTGTACTCAAACTGGCATCTTATTACTTTTGATTTGTGATGCAGCTTTCTACTTCTTTCTAAATAATTTACAATTTATTTTCATCAAAACCATAGGTCTGGCACAATAATCATAATGTTTCAGTTGGCTTCTCTTAAACTAAGATTTATTTTTGCCCTTGGTTTCCAGGAAAACTTTCTATCCTGTTTTTCTTCCTTCTGGTAAAGATAAATACAATGCAGAGAGAGGATCATATTCATGATTTTGTGTCTGTCTTTCCATCTAAGGCACAAGTGTCATCTGTGTTGCTTGCTGGAATAGATACAGGAATAATCACTTTAAATAAGTCTAGATGCTGCTAATAATAGTGCTAATGCTTGCACAGAGGAATGCTTTCTTCCACCTAATGTTCTGTGTGGGCTGACTGAAAATCACTTAGTGCCATCTAATTTTCTTGGCCTATTTCTATGACTTTTTCCCCACCATGGAACAAGGGGCATTGTGTATACTAAGATGATGCTCCTGCATGTGGGAGGGGAAGCAAACTGATTCCACAATATGGATATCGTGGTCCAAGTTCCCACACAGAGGCAGCTCTTCTGAATAGCTCTGTGTTTGGATATAGGATTTAAGACACTTTTAATGCATCTGAGTTCAGACAGTTTCACTGTATTCTATAAATCTGTACTTTCTAGCATAAGTTTGTTGTAGTGGTTCCAAAAATACAGGATGACAAAATTGGTAATTGGCAATTGACTGGTTTAGAGTCACTGTGTCGTATCAAATTTTCAGATTCAGGGGTGTTCCAAATACATCAAAAAGTAAGGTTTGGTTTCATGTGTTGGAAGGGGTATTATTGGGAGCTTTAAAAAAATCTTGAGGGTTCTTAGTAAAGACTTTTTTTTAAAGAGATTTTTGGAGTGCTCAAATCTTGAAATGCTGTGTTTCCATTTCCTTGCATTTCTTTTATACTTGTTAAAAAAATCTTTATATGCTTTTTCTCTTTGTTCAAGTCTTATTGTTATGGTTTTCCAGAAGTAGAATAAAGAAAAGGTCAGATTATAAATGTGGCTTTTTTTAGTTTAAATTAGATTTTTTTTTCCACCTTCATTTGTATTTCTTAAAATACATTCAATATTTTAATTTGACTACTGTATGCTAATGGCAAAGGTAGTTTTTATTAAAAAAACATTTAGAGAAATCTTTTCAATGTATACGTATATATTTTTGATTTTGAATAGATAGTTACTAAAGGAAGAGGTTTCATAGGGTACATTAGCTCTTATTATTTATGAGATTTCTGATGGTAAAAATCTCTTTAGTGTGTGGGATAATCTCTTTCTTAGGATGTTTTCGTCTCCTTCTCAAGAAGGAAGCACATTTTTTCTGAATTAAAATTATTATAATAAACTAATTCATGACTGCTATGATGTGTCATGGAGAGTCAAGTTAGAGGCTCCAGCCATAGAACAGGCAAAATTGTTTGAGATTTTTTTTGTTTGTTTTATTTTTTTCAAGGAGCTTCTCTCTAGAGGTTCTTTTTCTAAAGACAACCAGTGCTAAAAGGATTTTCTCGAGGAACTTCTGACACCTTCTTAGGTAATTCACACTGAGAGAAAGTGAGTAGGAAATCAAAATCTCTTTGAAACTAACTTGGAAATGCTGCCATATGTCTTATTCTTGAGATTATACAGGGTTGTTTTAAAAAAGAAAAAAAAAGAAAGAAATTCAGTCTCCAGCTTTCAACTGTGACATCCTTCAACCAGACAGTTCTGGGATCTGTTAAATGAAATCTCCATCCACCACACTTTGCAACTTGTGAATTGATAGATGATACAGCTTCCTGTGGTGGTATTTAAGTTTACCATGGGAACAGCTAAATCAGAGACAGCAGCAATGAGAAGGCACTGAATATATTTTTTCAGCTTACAGCCAGCTGACTTTCACATTCTTATTCAGCAACCTGATAAGGCTACGTTAAAATGAATTATGTAGTGTTTGAATGTGAGCAGAGGTGCTGGCAAAGCAAGGAGGACAGAAAGGTTTTAGGATAATGGGCTATGACCTGAATTTTAAAGGAAAGGTTTTTCTAAAGTGTCTGCCATCTCTTGACTTGTTAATAAACAAAACAATAAATGGAATGAAGTTTTAGAGGTTATTTTTTTTTTACAATTGCTAGAACATTTTGTATCTTTCCAGTTTGGACACGGACAATTAAGGTTTCTTTTTTTATCTCTACTGTAAGTAAACCGAGCCAAATTCTCCTGGATTTTATGTGTGTCTCTGTTCTCTGGCATAAGTGTAGAGCTGTAACCAAAGATAGATCATATCCTCATGTGGCTATGCATTTAAAGCATTAAGTTGTACAAATAGTTGTCCTTTGTCCTGCAGGCAGTCTCCTTGCCATTCTCTTGGCTCTCCACAGATTTTGGTTGGACCTAATCCTCCTTGTGCTGTGCACAGGTTTCTGGATGAATTTTGTGCTGTCAGTATTAGGAGAACTTACCTGATGCCTTAGAATATCCACAGGTAGTACCACTGGTGTGAAGACAGGGTCAGCTAAATGGAAAACAGATACAGCAATAAATAATATGAGAAAAATTAAATCTACAATCATTCCAAGAGTTGTTTTGTCTCTGTTTTCATTGCCTGATTTACTTTCTGGAATAGGGAGAAAGTTGTTTGGATCCTGAAGAAGTATTTTACTTGATCTTTGTTTTGAAGAAGAAAAGAAAATAATTCAGAGCACTTTTTTTGTTGCCTTTTTTTTTTTTTAAGTTCTGTTTTCTCTCTCAGATACAGATACATGGCCCAGAGTTTAGCAAGTATTTTTCTTGAAAGAAGTTTTCTCCTGCATACATTAGTTCTTATATGAAGTCTTCACATATATTTTGAAAGTCAACCTTCAGTGAGTGCTAAGGGCATTTGTTAGTACTGAACTTTCTGTTTTAGGAAGTAGCAAAGGGTGACTTGTGGAAGGAGAAGACCTAGAAAAGTTGACTTTATGTACCTGTTCTTTTGCATAAATGTAGTTTAAATTAGCTTTAACTATCGTGAATCTAAAGACGCATCTGTGTTGGGGTTTTTAAAGTGAGTTGTTTCAGTGAATTTGATTGACAATATCTTTGGAAAAACCTTAGCAGTCTAACATATTTTCTTTGATCATGATAATATCTAGCCTGTTGGAGCACTATAAGACAGGTGTTTAGATCCCTGTGGAAAAGGCATGGCTCTTGAGTGCTTTTCTGTAGCTAACTCTGTACATATATAT
Source organism: Molothrus ater (assembly GCF_012460135.2). Lineage (NCBI taxonomy): Eukaryota > Metazoa > Chordata > Aves > Passeriformes > Icteridae > Molothrus > Molothrus ater. The sequence goes on from NC_050480.2 coordinate 26,838,624, forward strand.
CTGCTAGTTCTTATGTATGAGCTTTCTCTAATAAGGAGAGTTAACTTTTCTGTACAACAAATGAGTAGAAAGGAGATTAATTGATTAACAATAATTCAGAACTCAGATTGCCCTTGGAGTTGTGTGCTTTGTGTAGCTAGGGTGTGTGAGTGCAGCACAGGAAGGCATATCAGCCATTTTCAGTGCCATTGACAGATGTGAGCTGCATTGATCACAGTTCATCCTACAGGGAGGAAAAGGAGCATTGTCTGATGTGCTCTCTTTCATCAGCCCTATGTTCCCTTTTATTTTTCCCTCCTTTTTCTTTTACATCCCATTTTCTCTGAGTTTTCTTTCTCCAAAGTGAGAGATTTAAAGCTCTGTTGGATTCCATTTTGGTCTCTCTTTTTTTTCCCCTCTCAATTCCTATGCTAAGTCACCTCATCATCCAACATCCCACTCTTCACACTTGCCAGCTGCTTCCATCAGTAAGTTTTTAAGCATTCCTGAATTTTACATCAATTTTAGAGAACTATGAAAAACAAAATACATCTCAATCAACACATCTGTTGCCTCTTTGAAGGCTCTTTGCCAATTCTTTTCCTCTGTCAGTGTACATTTTATTAGAGGCTTAATCTGCCATAGGTCAGGTAAAACAGCTCAGGTCCCATTAGATTCCTTCAAGCAAATGATGCTTCAACATTTTTCTGAAATTCTGACTCAGTTAGAAATTAGGTGGCCAGATAAGCATATTTTCATATGCCAGAAGCACTTTGCATTTCATGTGAAAGTTTGAGCCACATGCTCACCAAATCACTGAAAATGAGAAAGACACCAATGCATCTGTTTTACCAAAGGCTGGAGAATAAGGGCTAAATGATCTTTGCAGCTAGGATGTTTGGAGTCTAAAGGAAAAAAAGCAAAAGTTAGAAATAAGTACACTTTTAGAACCTGGCTCAATCAGAGTCTTGTCTTTTACCCATTTGTGTGTCTTAAATATTAAGACACAAAGTTAATCCAGCTGTAGTGGGTTGGCCCCAGCCAGGTGCCCACAAAGTCTCTCTGCCATTCCCTTCTGTAGCAGGACAGGGGAGAAGAATACTACCAAAGGCTCATGGATTGAGATAAGGACAGGAAGACTCCGTGGGGAGAGTGTTTTAAGGGCAAAACATACTTAACTTGGGGAAATTAATTAAATTTATTGCCAATCAAATCAGAGAAGCATAATGAGAAATAAAACCAGATCTTGAAACACCTTCCCCTCACTCCTCCTGTTTTGCCAGGCTCAACTTCTTAAAACCCAAATCCTGTACATCTTCTCCTCCAGTGGCACAGCAGGACAGGGAATGGGGGTTTCATCAGTTCATCCCACATTTTCTCTTGGGTTTTTTCCTACTCAGGGGAGGGCTCTTCATACTCTTCCACTGCTCCAGTGTGGGGTCTCTCTCATTGGTGATAGACCATCAGGAACTTGCCCAACATGAATCCTTCACAAACTGCTTCAGCATGTGTCCCTCCCACAAGTCCTGCCAGCAAACCTGCTTCAGCATGCACTTCCCTTGCCATGGGTCTCCAAATCCTACTGGGATCCTGCTCATGCACAGGCTTCTTATGGGCTCACAGCCTCCTTTAGGCATCCACCTGCTCCAGTGTGGGGCTGTCCATAGGCTGCAGGCGGATCTGACCTCCACTGTGAACCTCCATGGGCTACAGGGAAATGGGCTCTCTCTCCATGGTCTTCACTGTGGGCTGTAGGGGAGTCTTTGCTGTAGCACCTAAATCACCTCCTTCCCTTCATCCTTCACTGAACTTGCTGTCTGCAGTTCAGTGTTTCTCCCACATATTCTTCTTTCTCTGCTGTCTCAGGGTCTCTCGCTGGTCAGAGTGACCCTGAGAAATGTTTAAAAGTCTCTTTTCCCAGCCCGGTGGTCAAAGAAGGGGTCAGAGCTCTTAATTTCTCAGTCTCAAGGTCTTTTATTCTATCTTATCTATAAAATTCTTTCTCCTGTCCTGCTGAAGTCCTCTCAGCAAGACAGTCAGAGGCATTCTGCCTACCCCCCAGGTGGTGTTATGTTTTTATCTTAAAAACTACATATACAATGTTTACAATTACTTTCCAATACCTATCACCTATGTTAGACAGTGAGCTTCTACTCTAAACCAATCTAAAAGTGCCAACATCACAGCAGAAGATGGAGGCCAAGAAGAAGGAGAAAAGCTGGACACGCCCAAAGAACTATTTTTCACCCTGTGATAAATTCACTATCATTTAACTTAAATTATCATGGCTTGTAATTCTTATATAAGGTTGGTAATTGTTTTTTCAAGGGCTAAATCAAAGGCACAGGGGTCTTGGGCTCTGTGCTAAGCTCTCTGAGCCCCCATCACAGGGTCTCGTGTCCCCCAGGGCAGCCAGAGGAATTTCCAGGGTTTCCACATCTGCCTGCTGCTGCATATTGCGGGTTTTTCTCTGCTTCTTGAACATTTTAAGCCAGAGGTGCTACTGCTGCTGCTGATGGGCTCAGGCTCAGCTAGCATGGGTCCATCATGCACCCAGCTGGCATTTGTGGGTATGGGGGAAGCTTCTAGCAGGTTCTCACAGAAGCTGCCCCTGTAGCTTACCACTACCACCACCACAAAAACCTGCCGTGTGAACCCCATAATGATTTGTATTCATGTATCCAGTGTAGAGAGACAAGCACAATTTTTCCTAATATATTTGGGATGTGCACTTGCATCAGATTTTTCAAGTGTTCCTCCATAACCTGAGGGCTAGATATGTGTTGCTTAATTTAGTAAGAGCCGAGGTTCTCATATGATGTGTATTTCAGCAAGCACACTGTACAAAACCTCAAATGCTGCAAAATTTTGCTGGGAATCCTAAGAACCTTGAGAGAGATCCCTTTACTGCTCTTTTGCACAAAGACCTGCAAAAAATCATCATTATATTTATAGGTAACAAGATGATATTACAAATCAGAGGACATGATGGATCTGGTAGGAACTGCATGGTAGGACCCCAATTCCTTTTAGAATGCATTAAGACTCTCATCTTCCCTCGTTGCTCTATTTTTTATTGTCGTATAGTGTTTGAACAATAAAATATTCTGTGTATTGAAAAAAATGAGAAAGCAAATGAGAAAGAGACATTAAAGCTTTTCTTTTTTAATCTTGTCACTGAGAAAGGCTCCTTCTGCCAATACCAGGTTATGAGGAGATGTCATGACAAGAATAAGGGGTCATCTCCTTGTACCTGTATGTGTCAATTGCCTCCCCAGTAAAAACCTATATAATACATTCAGGTTCTACTGACAACACATACACTCATCATCTGCAATTCCCTCATGGTGCTGTGTCCATAAGCCTGGCAAGGAGAAAGAACATCCTGTTTAGCTCATGTGTCCATTCTTACCATGCATTAGTTGCAGAGGATTAACATCCTGCAGGGCAGGTAAATAGTGCTTTAAATAATGGAAAATTTCCATTGCAATCCATGGCAGAGTCAGTATGCTCTTTTTTATAGCCACATCCAGAAATGCTTTGTTGGACTGGGGTGTGAAAGTAGTATGCTGATAATAAATCATATTGAATACTTCAGGATTTACATAAGATGTTCCTTACTGTCTTCTGAGTGGAAATTTCTAGTAATGTATGTAATGTTGAAGGACAGAGATGTGAGAGTTGCCTTAATAGCGCTGCTTGTAAGTCAGAGATGTTCTTAATTAAGCTTCTGTTGTGTGCTTGGGGGGGATATTAGAATAGCGAAAATTCCTCCCACATTTGCAAGAAAGACAGTGGAAAGAGGGAAGGAGTTCTTTTGCTGCTGAGTTTTGTCTCTTGCAATTGATTGTAAAAGCTGCCCACTTAGGAAATGGGCAAGATGAGTCTGTTGGTAGAGGATGACAAGATTGTCATAACATAGTCCTTACTAATAGATAAACTAGAAAGAGTAGTGACATGTTGGAACACTGGTTTAAGTGTGTTATGGGTTGTATATTGGGCCAAAAATGGAAAAAAAATTGTCAGATATTATTTTTTTTGTGATAGCTACATCAGAGAACAGTCCTTTTGAGGCATAACACTAGTATCTTTCACTTGTTTTGTTCAGTTCATCAGTAGAGTTGTGAAAAATTAAATCCAGTGGTTTGATTGTCTTGTATTAATATGTCTTACTGCTTGGGGTCAAATCCCCTTTCTATAATAGATATATAACTAAACCCATCAGTGGGTTTATCTGCATGAAGGTACAGCTACTTTCTGTCTTACTACTTGAGTACTGTTGGAACGGAGGAGTAATGTCCAAATTTTGAAGTCTTTATTTTAATTAGTTGTAGAATAGCACTATCATTACCTGAAAGCATAAGGAATAAAAAGTCTGCATAAATAAAATATATCACTGCCATTCTCCCTGTCCTTGAAGCTTCCTCTGGCTTTCATTAGCATTTTTTGAGCAAAGTAATGAGGATTCTGTACTTTTTACCTGATACCCAAATCTGTATATTGAAGGGATTCTTCCTGCTTGGGAAAAGGAAGCTGCTATGCAATCTTCTCTGGCTGTCTCAGTTATTACATAGGCACTGGGGGAGGTTCTCTGAATCACAGTTCTGCAGTGACCTCCTCCTGCCCTGTGAAGGATACAAGCAAACAGTTTCTTTTAATTTGTTTCTTTATTGAGAAACAAATTAAAAAAAAAAAAAAGCAAAACCACTTCTCTAATTGTAGGTAAGATTTCACTGCCACTGTGAAGTACTTTGAATCTGTGCAATTTAATCTCTCTAAGCAGCAGGCTTGAGCTTGCTGAGGGTACAACCTTTATAAAACCATGTTTTAAAAGCCATCTTCCCTGACCTATGTAGGTTATGCCCCATAGATCCTTAATGTGGTTATATGGAATTTTAATGTAGAAATTTTAAGTTCAAGGGTGCTTTGTTACATGCATTTCAAAGCTTGGATAGAAACAAATTGTTGCTATAAGGATGGGGATCTGGAAATGGAATCAGCAAGACAACTTTGAGATTTAGTGGCCTAAGGCAGTAAGTGATTTTCATTCCCTTTTTTGCCTTCAGATGCCATGACTTTTCTGTAGCTAGCATGTGACTGGGATATCTGCAGGGTCCTGTGTAGTGCAAAGCATTTTCTGTCTTGCTGTGGCCTGAGAATCATAGAGAATTCTTGCAGCCCTCTTTTCTGTGAGATCTTGCTGTGTCTCTGGCCTTTTGCATGGTATCCACAGGAAAATTGCTGCCATGCTACAGATACTTCAACAGGTTCTGTGCTGGCCAAAACTTACTTTTTCAGGGTGCTATCATTCATCCAGCATAACTTATTGCAAAAGGATTGAAGTTGAATATTAGAAAAACAGCCTGCCTGCCAGAGTAGTGAAACAAGATACACGAGTGTGTTGTGGAATTTCCCTCACTGGAGATTTTTGAGAACCATCATAAAAATGAGAGCTGAGGATGCCTGAAGTACATGGGACATTTCCCTACTGCAGGAGACTGAGCTCAGAAATCTCCTAGGTGCCTGCCACTTGGGCTTCTGTTGTTCTGTGGGATAGGACCAAAGCTAAAGTTGAACAAATATTTAAGAAACAACTTCTGAAAGACTAGAATGCCAGACATACAAGGTTCTGTTTCGTCATAATGTATATAGCTTTTGCAAGTATTAGAAAGAGACTGCTGAACTTCTCTAATCTATCACCAACACTCGCTTAAAATAGCATCATTTGGGATCTGACTGGTTTAATAGTTACCTCTGGGAAAAGAGCTTTGTCCTGAAGTTTTTACAATACTTGTTTTCCTTCTTCACATCACAAGCCTGTTTCCTTTCCAGGAAGCTGACGAAAGCCAGCAGCTCAGGTGTTGACCCTGCAGAGAGGTCATTCGACCCTGCAGATACTTCCTAGCCTGGAGCTCTGTTCCAATAAGCATGGCTGTGTGCTGCTGTGCAAGTTCACCACCCACCACAGCCCTGCCTGGGATGGTTTGTCTCACCCTCCTTCTTTCATAGAAGACAAAGCACAGCCAGTGTGAGCATGTGTCACCAGAGCAGTGACCACCACCACTGCCATCACAAGGTGCTGGTGCAGTCAAATTGCAGGACGTGTTTGTAGGCTTGCAGCAGTGACAGTAGAGAGGTCAAGCCCCAATGATAGCTCATCTGATCAGTTACACTAAACTTATAATAATAATCAAATAGGTTATATGTATAGTTTCTTCATATAGAAGATTTTCTGCTTTTTTTACTTCTAGTAAGTAAAAAAAAAGTTGACCTAATATGAGATATTTCGTTTTGTTAGTTTGTCAAGTGCTTAACACTAACAATGGTAATGCCAGGCTGCTAATACTGCTCATTACTAACACTGTAACAACATGATCTGACTCTTACCGACATGAACTAATTTAATTTTCTGCCTGCAAGTTTATCAAGTCAAGTTATGGCACAAAAATTGTTCTATGTTTTGTAAATTATTACTTTGCTAGTTAGGACGTGAATAGACACATTAAATTTCATGGAGTGAGCTTTTTCTCATGAGTAGTAGCTTTAGTATTTGCCATATGTAGAATGCATTTCCAGTTCTTTAATTTCAATTGCAGATTTGTTGACATAAGGGCATTGTGTTTAGAGTGAGGCTGTTTGTTACTCCTGAAAAATAAGACTGAAATAACATTAGTTAGCCTTGTTTTTGGTCCTGTTGCCTGTGACATCTCCTTTACAACTGAAAAAACAATGTCTGGGTTGTGGAAAAAGGCTTGGAAGTTGAAACTTTATTTTAAAAACCTTGAGATGAAATTCACTTTTCAGAAAACCTGCCACATAGTGATAATTTCTCTACGGTATTTCTACTGATATAACTTCCTTTGCCAAATAAATTGTATTATGAAAATTGTAGTTACAAGTTGTTACATTGTTTCAGGAATACAATTTTTCTTTAAATCATTAATGTTACCAATAAAGAAACTGAGAGGAAGTAGGAGGGATTCATCTCTGATTTGCTTGCTTTGTGGATCTGACAGCTGCTTAAATACAGAAATTGCTATATCCACCCTCCAAAATGAGGTCAGTACCCCATCATCTGTGTGAGTTCCTAGGGATCTAAAAAACAGACTGCATATTTATATCCATAAATATAAATATAAACCACTGGACCAGTGGTCCAGTTCCTATAAAACAGAATTCTGTTTCTTAAATATTAGATTTATTAAACCATGCTGTATGGTCACTGAAGATGACCATGTGTAATTCCATGTTGTTAATACCTTAAGCTTGTGTAGATTGTCACTAATTCTGTGGGCCTTGTGGAGATCAAGAGCAGAAACTTGAGGGCTTGTCTTGAAGACTTTGTTAAGAAAAGCCTCTGAGTCATTTAAAGGAATATTTTGTCTGAGCATGTATGGAAACTAATCCCTTCTCACTGCAGCCTCTGCTGTAGCCAAGTGGATGGGCTGCAGCTGGGGCAGAACTGGGGGCTCATCCAGTCTCTTCAGGGACCTCACTCCTGGTTTTGAACACTTGGTCCAAACTATTGCCTGCCACCAAGGCTGGGACATTTCTGAAAACTAAATTGGACTTCTGTGTGTGCTGAAATTGCAATTGGACTATCAGTATCTATTTAGTACTTCTATCTCTTTAGTACTTCTGGACGTTAAGTCCTCCTTTATCAGGTGTATTGAATGTGGAAGTATTTCTATTTGAAAGATGTGGGGAGTTATTGTTGCCCCTTCAGCTTTGAGTGAGCTTATGAATGTGCTCCTGATAATAATTATGTAGGAAAACTTTGAATCATGTGTAAGTAATCATTGGATAGCATTATATACATATATATATATATATATATATATATACACACAGGTGTTTTGGTTTGGGCTCTTTTTTAAAAAAAGGAAAATAACAGAAGCCCTCAAACAAAAATATGTGCCTGTGACACCCCAAATCAACTCTGTGTGCTCTCAAGGGAAATTTTAAAATACATGTAGGCAGAATCTCTCTTTTAGACAAGAATTTGATCATTTACAGGTAAGCATGTGTTTGAAGGCAGATACATTTGAGCCTTAGCCCATGCTACAAAGCCACCCACCATCTTTGGGATGATATAGTTTAATAGGGAATTTATTCTTCAGTGCATTTAGTAAAATAGCTGGTGTTAGCAGACATGTCTAGACACATATCTCTTTTAAAACTCATGCATTTTGTGAGCATTTTTTTCATTTCTTTAGTAGCACTCAGCATCTTTGTTTTTGTTAACAATGCAGTGTTATTGAAGGATCTGACTCTCCTATTAAATGAGAAATTTCCTGTCTGGTCTCCTAAATAAAGCAGATTTGAGATACAGTAGGAAAACCTGTATGCTTGTTCTTTGTTTAAGAAGTAATCTGGAAACATAATACTCTAGAAAAAGACATAGAAAAATTTCATGCTCTTTCTATGACTGTAGTAAACTACATAATTTCTGTGCTCATCAGTAACAGCTTTATGATATCATATTGTAGCACTTACCTTACTTTTTTTTTCTCTAAAATGTACAGAATTAGTTTGTTCCATGTGTTACTACTAAACAAGACTTTGCCAAAAGAAAGGATATAGAAATGTAAATAGATGGGGGTGTTTAGCTTTTTGTTCATGGTGGATTTTTGTTGTTTTGGGTTGGTTTGGTTTGTTGTTTTTTTTTTCCTTTTAAAATAGATTAAATTTTTAAATGCAGAATCCTGTAATGATTTCTGCGTGGAGAAATCTTAATGCCAGTGTATATGCTTCTTCTGTACAGCCCAGAATAGAGTTTGGGAATAATCCTTTGAGACCTTATTTTGATGCATAATGATCTGGTTATACTCCATTCTGAATCCTGAGAAGTCCTGGACATTTTTTCTGCCGCTTCTCACTTTCCAACATATTTTTAGACAAATTACCTCTCCTGCTTCAATCAATATCCTTCCTCTGTTTAGACATTATGTAGTGCTAAAATAAAAGCTCTATTTCAGTACATGCATACTGGTTAAAGTGATCAGGCTTAAACATGATACAAAAGCTGTTAGTTTTCATCTTCAGCAATGAAACCTCCGTACAACCATTGTTCCTTTGCATTTGTTGTTCATTTAGGGTCAGTTGTAATTATTAAAGATTGATGTTAAATCCAGCTCTCTGAATGGTGCTTGTAAGGTAGAGGTGACAGCAATGTGACACCCAGGAGATGCCCAGGGTGAAAAGCCCCTTGTTGCCAGAAGTCCCATGAGGGGTCAGGCTTCTCTTGCAAGGATTTACCTGGCAGCATCACCAGTTTCTGTGTTACTGTCATACATGGCCCATGCTTTGGCTTTGATGGGGCAGAAGCCATTTAACTAAAGTTTAACTGGTTTTTCCCTTCCCCAAACACTGACAGTTTGGTAAGAATCACCCCCAGATTGAGAGAAGGGATCAGCATTGTTCCTGTTTAGAAGTCAGCATTGTCAGCAATAAGAAATTCTGGATACTCCCTCTATTTGTGTGTAAGCTCTCTTGCTCTTTTTCTGCCTTTTTTTTTGCATTTTTTTGGTTGTTGTGAGAATTGTGTAAGTACTCAGAGTGTTGAAGATAAGACAGGGCTATGGAGGATAATGTTGTTGCAGTTAGTGCTCCACATTGAGCCCTTCTCATTTATGCTGAACCTGTTTTAGTAGGAAACAAGACCTGACATGGTTGAGCCTTTGATATTTGGTGTGCAGGTCTTACTCCCCCAGTCTTGTTTCCTTTGAAGATTGCTGAGCGTTACGCAGTACTTTCCTTTCTAAGAATTACTTTTTAAGTCATGACTTATAATGCATGCTTAATGGATACGAGACAATGACCAGCATTAAACGTAGTTGAGACAGCTCATTTAAGCCTCCATTTTGCAGGTATTTATGAGTTTTGTGCAATTTTTCATGCAGATGCTTCTGACTTTTATAACACTTCCCTTAGAGCTTGGATTTAAGCATGCAAGTCTTTTGAGTCTTTAAAATTGTAGGCATTATGTATGTATGTACATATGAGTACATAAAAGCAATTATATGCTATTGTTTTTCAAATAACTCAAGAGTTACTCTTGGCTACAGGGAAAAGAAGTAGTGGCATTACTGGCTATGGTTTTGAAATAAAATTAGTTTTAAATTTGCCAGTTCTCAAGTACCATCATATGAATCCTAAACTCAATGTGCTCCACCAACAGCATTCTCCATGAACACTTGGAAATTGTAATAATTTCTTATTCCATCTTTTGAAAATAAAATGTAAGAAATGTACTTTAAAAGGATAAACTGAATAGTACAGAAGACAGAAGGACTCAAAACCAAAACAGAGAACAGAATGTACATTACGTAAGAAACAGCCTTTACTGAGGAAATGATAAGCCTCTGTGACTATTTAGTAGAAATACCATGAGAAGAAATTGTTTATATTGAAACTTGCTAGTATTCTGACTATGAGGAATTCACTTAATTTTAACTCCTTCGCTAAGAATAGAAATGCCATGCACAGTATGCAGTATGCTAATGGTATTTTCTAGAACATAATACATACCTCTGTAAGACTTTTAAAAATATATTTTAAAGGCCAATTTTGTTTGGGATGCTAGTATTTTCAAAAGAATGCATTGAAAACACTAGTTGTTGATATCAGACAGATGTTGGGGGTTTTCCCAAATACTTCCTGCTTTCTGCTAGCATTTACTAATCTTCGCTTTTCTGCTTGTGAACGATGAGACATATTTGGGGAGAGCGGTGTAGCTCCCTTCCAAAGTAGGTGTCTTCAGTCAGATAAATTAACATTTCTACCATGACTGTTCAGTATGAGATAAATGGATTTTAATTTAAATACAGACTATTGTGAGTTCTGCTAGAAATAAGTGGTTCACAACCCTGGGTATGAGCCAGAACAGATGTGATCATCTGCTTCTGAGTCACCTGGGACAGTTCCTGCCTGATTTTATGCCTGGGGCCCAAAACAGCAGTGTGAATCACAGGATTGTTCAGGTTGGAAAAGACCTTTGAGGTCATCAAGTCTGGCTGTTAAGGCAGCACCTCCATGTTCAGCACTAAACCATGTACATAAGTGCATTATGCACACATTTTTTGAATGCTTCCAGGAATGGTGACTCCACCACATCATGGGCTGTCTGTGCCAATGCCTGACCAGCTTTTCAGTAAAAAGTTTTCCCTAAAATCCAGTCTTACACAAGATGTGGCAGTGTTTTGCTTGGGGACTGTGAGAAAGCATTGCTTATATGTTTACATAGGGTCACAGTGAATAAGTGACTGAACTTTATGTTAACTTGAAGTTATTGTTAAGCTTGTGGGTGAGCTAATTTCTCCTGTGACTTCATCTGCTGTGATGAAAGGCTCATGTCTAGTCATCCAGTGGTCAGTCAGGCACTGTAATGTCAGATGCTTGTTTAGCCTGGAGAAAAGGAGCCTGAGAGAAGACCTTTCTGTTCTCTAGGAGGGTGGAGTGATGTGGGAATTGGTCTCTTCTCCCAAATAATAACTGGTAGAAGAGGAAATACTATCAAGTTGTACCAGGGGAGGTCTAGATTGGAAAAATTTCTTAACAAATTGTGTAGTGGTGCATTAGAACTGGCTGCCTGGGGAAGTCACCATTTTTGGAGATATTTAAAAGATGTGTAGGTGTAGCAGTTTAGGGACATGGTTTAGCGATGGCCTTGGTAGTGCTGGGTTAGTGGTTGAACCAACAGATCTTAGAGGTCTTTTCCAGTCTTAATGATTCCATGATTCTATGATTCTACCCTGCTCCAAGCCCTCTAAATGAGTCCTGCTGCCAACTGATGAGGTGAGGATTGCACACAGGGTGCAATGAGAGGTGAGGTGTTGGCAGAGCCAATGCTCTCCAACATGCAGCTCCTCTGGGCACTTCCACTCTAAAGCAGGGCACAGTGCATGGATTTGGCCAAGTGCTGGTCTTTAGTGGCAAAAGGGGAATAGCAGACTGACACAGAAAACGTTTAAGGGCAACTGGCTAATGGACCTCCAGCATTATCCAAGACAGACCAAGAAAACAACATTTTCTAACTACAGGTAGAGGATCCTTCTCACACACAGTGATGCTGTTTGTGTTGAAGTGATTTTTGATAATCGAGGCCTGACATTTAATCTGATGCTTTCAGATGCATTGCTTGTGTCTGTTTTCAAGTCGGTGCATTTCTGAAAAGGATACTGTTTCATTATATTATTTAAACTGTAAGTATTAGAAGGGAAAAATGGAATTTCATTAAAGAATTAAATATAGAATTGAAACTAATGCAGTGAAAGTAGGTTTAAAACTTTGTTAGTAGAAACAAAGTAAACAAAAAACCCCAGTGTCACGATACTGCTTTTATGTAGCCAAAACAAGAGGAGGATTTTACATGCTCTGTAAAATTACAGGTGCTTTATCTGTGAAGAATTGCACTTAAGATGAAAAAATGAGAAAAACAGTACTGTAGACTGAATATCATATCAAATGTGTATTGTGCTCTGTCAGAACATCTTGTTCATTTTGTAAAGCACATAACTTTTTCGGAAACCTTTCCAGAAGAGTTGGATTTTTTGGGGGAAACCTTTCCAGAGGAGTTGGACTTTAACTTTCTCACATCCAGGTTGTGCATACTGTAGCAAAGTCTATAATCTGGATGGTAATCAAAAGAGCAGATCTGTGTTAATACAGAATTATTTCCTGTAATAGCTTTTAAAAGATTTCCAGCAGCTTTGTAAAGTCAGTAAATCATTCAAGAAGCTGGGAAAATAAATATTTTGTTGGATTTTCAACTATTTGTTACATATTCTTTGTGGAAGACAATCTTTCTCTTAATGAGCTGTGATATTTATTAGACATTAGTTTTGCTTAATCCCTAAAAATAAACAAAATTGAAAACATAAAAATAAGCATAAATGGTAACTGTCTGGTATTTCTTATCTCTTTATTGAAGGGCAACCTACAACCATTGCTTTTTAGTTGTTCTTCAGCGTAAATAAAAGGGGTAGCTTTGTGTACAAGGCTGTGTTTATTTACTGAGAGCTCACTTTAGAATAGGAGTGTCACTCTGGCCATCCCACAGATGTGTCATCTTAGGGTGAAAAACAACTCTAAGTATGAAGTGTTTGTAAAACATTAATGTGTATGGAGCTTAGCCTTTTCTGTGCATAAAAAAACTTGCTGTCAAGGCGTCAAGGAGTTTAGCCTTTGCTCTGCAGGGAAAGACATTGGTCTCTGTTTGTTCATCTGTGCTCTGTTTTTTTCCAAAGATGTCCATCCATTGGTTTAATTTAAGACCATTTTCTAGAAATTCTTTAATCAATACCTTTTATATTTAAAACCCTCAAAACCAGGATTTATTCCAATGTTTGTAAAAGAATTTGAGACTTTTTTTACGTTGAGTTGTTCCCAGACTTTGAATTTTCTATGTGTTGTTATTAAGCACTGTACTGTTGCTTGGACAACTCAATCATGTACAGAAAAGCTTGCAGCAGACCAAAGTTGGTGTTTTTAGGCCACTGTAATGATTCAAGGTAGCTGAAATTCAAAGAATGACAGGTATTAACTACACATCAAAGTGTTATATGCACCAAAGTATTGAGTGCATGGATTCAGTTGGCAATGGGTGACTGAATATGGTCCTCTCCAAGTCTTATAGTCTAGTTTGCCAAAGCAAGAGTGGCTCAGGGAATGTCTGTAAAATCTGTTTTTCATTAATTGTGAACTGTTCTTCATTGATAATTCATCCTCAGCTTTTGCTTAATGCATACAGAATATTATGATGGTGTTAGTGATATTAAAAAAAAAGAAAACCTTAAGAAAAAGACCCAATGCATGCTGAAGATTCTTTTTCCAAAAAAAATCTTTTTTTTGTTTTCACTCTGAGTTATATCAAGTTCATTTTATACTTCCTCTACCATTAAATATCATGTACAATTGGAATAGGAATTGATTAGGAAGAACAACTTCCTTCTTTTGAACATTTTGCTGAGCATTTATTAGTATCAAAGTGGGTTATTAAAGCCTGAAGCTCAGATCTCAATCAGGAATTCTAATAAGTAATCAATTCTGGATGGAATTTTTTGTTCTGCTTGATAATACATATTTTTACTCTGCTTTCTTGCGCTTGTATCAGCACTTTCTGAATGTACAAGGACATGGGGATGTTGGGATTGTTTTCTTCTCCTGGAGATCAAGTGAGGTGAAAGTCTGATCTGTTAGGAGAATCTAACTGTATAATTATTGTTAAGAGGTTGTCAGTGTGCTTGATAGTGATAAGGTGTAGAGGACTTAATCCCAATTTCACATGAATTTACAAATGAAGCTTTAAAAGAACTAGAAGTTCCTGTACTAAGCAATGAAAACCTTTACCCTCTGCTAATTGCTGCTAAAAATGAATAAAAATTATGCAAAACTTAAGCAAGTTATTTTGCACTGCTGGGTACAGAGGATTATTTTTATTTTGGAAAAATATCTACCTATGCATAGCATTTGAGTTTCTCCAGACTTGTGTGTGTGACAGCCAGTGCTGATTGTTTTTCCCTGTGTTTCAGCCCCCAAGGACAATGAAGAGCGTGTGTTCCGGGAGCGGATGCGCCCCAGGAAGCGCCAGGGTGCCGTGCGGCGCCGGGTGCATCAGGTTAATGGACACAAGTTCATGGCCACCTACCTTAGACAACCAACATATTGCTCACACTGCAGAGACTTTATATGGTATGGAGCAACTTTGGCTTTGCTTTCTTTGCAACTTTGAGTTGGGCAGTTGGCACGCCTTCCTGTTTCACTGCAGTGAAAATGGTAGAGAGCAGCAGTTCTTTTCCTCGTTATTTTGACATGAATCTGTCACAACAGCATTGCAGATGACAATAGAAGGCTGTTAAACCTCCATCACAAGTATTAGAATTGGTTGTATTTGGGGTTCTTCTCCTTTGAGCCACAAAGTTCAATATTTCCCTATCTAATGCACACTAAATTCCAGGGAGATAACCAGTCTATTATTATTATCTATTATTATTACTTAGGTCCAGTAAGACCTAAGTATAGATTCAGACTTTAATATTAGACCTTTACGTTTTGTCACAGTGACAGAATTCTTTGTTACATCATTAAGAATCACTATCTTTCTTCTAAGAAGTGCAAAATTTCTTTGCATCCTACTGAAGTTAATGGAATATGGAATGGAATAGTTAATGGAATAACTTCTAATGACAGAGATTTTGGTGCTCTGTGTACAGGGTCTTTATTATTACAATGTACACCAAGAACTCCCTTTTAGAAATTATTTGCATTATTTTGAGTATTTTCAATTTTCAGATAGGGAGAAGTGGTGGAGACATTCAGTTTTCAGTTGTTTTTCAGGAACTCCTGATATTTTCCAAAGAGACCTAGAGATACTGATTTGCACAGAAGATCTGATGTGATCAACAGTAAATATTTCTTAGGATTGTGTAATAAATTGGTCTTTCTCAATGTAAAATGACATGAAATGTGCATAAACTAA
Source organism: Molothrus ater (assembly GCF_012460135.2). Classification (NCBI taxonomy): domain Eukaryota; kingdom Metazoa; phylum Chordata; class Aves; order Passeriformes; family Icteridae; genus Molothrus; species Molothrus ater. Next base: position 26,854,081 of record NC_050480.2, read on the forward strand.
ACTGCATTCCTCTAAAAACTGCCTGGGATTATATCTTGTGTTGGCTAAGGTGATTTCAAGTAATACTGACAAATGCAATCTGTCTGTTTAGAGGTCTGCTTCATGATGATTTACCATTTTGTCCCCTTTCCATGCAGCCTTTGGCTTTGTCTGTTTCCCTGTAGTAAATCTGTCTGTACTTCTGACTGCCTTCATGGTCTCTCATCCTTCCTGTTGCCTCTCAGCATCTGAAATGTTCCTACTTGGACCTGATCTCAGTCCAGGCATACAGTTATCAGATGATTTTTTTTATGAAAAGCCTTTCTTTAAACATGCACATGTCTAGTAAAGGGAAGGAAAAGATATTTTCATTCTTAAGAATATTTCCTCTTCTTTTCTAAAACACTTTATTATTTTTCAGGGGTGTAATAGGAAAACAGGGATACCAATGTCAAGGTAAGAGAAACTCTACATAAAGACAGTTTAAATATATTTATTATGTTATATAAGTAATAAGATATTTTTATCAGACATTGTAAATGTATAATGCTAAGTATTTAGCACATGATGATCAGAATAAGTTTGTCTCAACAAGTATACAATGTTTGCACCAAGTCACAGTAATTTTTTTCAAAACTGTTGGTCTTAAGCATCATACATGAAGTAGGAACTCAGCTAACAGCCCTGAACATCAGATCCCAGATATATCTTCATGTATATCCATCTAGGGAACCATATCTGCGGATCTTGGCTTCTTCATTTTTCAAGTCTTGCATTTTAAAATTGAGAGCTCTTTATTCTGCTTAAGATTCTGTGTTTAAAAATTCCAGGTAATTGTGAAGACTGTAGTTTAAATCGATGAGATAATTATAGAGGTCATCATTAGAGAAGGTTATAGCGAAGACTGCACAAGTGCTTCATTTTCATCTCCCATTTTTCAATTCAATTTCTTGTACTCCTACTTCTTTATGCCTCTTGGGATGATGTGTTAGTACTTAATTCTCATCTAACAAGTAGAAACCACCAAGTTAGTGATGATTTTTCAGTTACAAAAGACTTGCTGCAATCTCATTTTAAATAAGTAAATGCCATTTTTTTAATAGAGCTTTACATGATTTAATAATAATTACTGTATTAAATCTCATAGTAAATATGTAAATGCCATTTTTTATAGATCTTTACATGCTATAATAGCAATTACTGTATTAACACACAGAGGTATCTGGAGAGGTACCTTGACTTCTGATCTAATTTTTTTTCTTACAACAACCACCAAAATTGGAGGAAGTGAAATTTGTTACTTCATTATGATGGTTTTTACTTTGCTTAATGACCTTGAATTCTATGGTATGTTAGACCTAGTAATTGTTCATGTGTCAATTCTTATGTGTCATATCTGCAAATGTTATTCATGATTAACTAATCAGAATGCATATTGGCAAAACATTTTTGCATCCTGAAATCTTTTACTGCTATCAACTTAGGATAATGCATTACAAAAAGAATATTTGACTTTTTTTCTATTCTTTTGACTTTTACAATGACTTATCTTCTTATCTGTTTTCTTTTGAAAACTCTTTAAACAGGAATTGTTTTTGTTATTGTGTCTCATGTAATGTGGAGATCATGAACTTCATCAGATAAATCCCATATGTAAAAATTGAGAAAAATTGTGGTTAACATTTCAGAAGGTAATTTGTAGTTTTACAGATGAGATATTTGGCAGATATGCTTTAGTTATCTTAAAATTCGTTGGTCTTTTGAAAGTCCATTATCTTTTGTTTTTGTAAACCAATTTATTTCATAGGACTCACCAGTCACTTGCATGCTTTCAAGTCCCAGTGGTTCTAGTCTTCTGAGATCAGACTTCTGCTTTAAAATTAATCATCATGAAATTTCATTCGTTTATCTGTTTTTGTCTTTCTAGTTTGCACTTGTGTAGTTCACAAGAGATGCCATGAACTTATAATAACAAAGTGTGCTGGCTTAAAAAAACAGGAAACTCACGATGAGGTAAATGTTTATAAATTAATTTTTCTATATAAAATTCTGTCTTTGATCAGTTCAAAATAATATAATCTCCTCTGTTTAATCAATAGATGCTACAGACTTTTTTGTGCCCTTCTGGTCATTTTGTAGTACTTTGGAATGCTAGATTGCTATCAGTTTTATTTACATGGAAATTATCACACAGAAACTTATTTCAAATTAGATTACTTTTTGTAACATCTGAGCTCAATGTTTCAGAGAGCTCTTTCCACTCCTTTTCACTTTTAACATTCTCTCTCCATTTCTGAGTTAATACAATTCTTGTCAGTTTAATTCAGAAGCAGCAGGCTGGGATCCCTCATTCCCGGGCTGCATTTTGTGTGGCTGAGCCATCAGTGGCTGATCAGAGAGCTGGGATGCTTGGGTGGATATCTGACACCAACACAGACAACTGACCAGAATTTGCTTGCAAAGGCTCACCTCAACAAAGACTACATCCAAACTGTCAAAATGGTTTGTTTTTTTTTAATAGTTTCAGCCCTCAGCTATAAGTAGCAAATGCTTTTCCTTACACAGAAGTTTTTGGGTTGTGCTTCAACAGAAAAGCAAATGTATGCTCACTGGCCTGTTGTTTTGTGCAACAGCAAGAGCCCGTTGTATTTCACCACAGGCTTAGGTGAGGTGGTATTGGATGATCACAGTTCCTTGGCCGTGCCAAAAAACTACATTTCATAATTTTATTTATTAAAAACCTACATTCATGGGATTGAAAAAGCCTGCCTTTAAGTTACAAATCAGAGCTCTATGTAACATGGCAGTTGTAATCTACTCCTTAAACTTCAGCATGAGTTTGTCTGAGGCACTAACTCATGATCTCATTTTTTCTGTGCAATTCACTAGCATTGTCCTTACTGGGACCATTCTGTAACACCTGGTCCACAATCAGTATTTTACATCCAAAATGTGATCACGTGCATACAATTGTGATAAAGGACTGTGTTGGGCTAGTGCTGGTTTTGTGTAGTACTCACAGGAATATACAAAATCTTGTGCAGGTTTATATTCCCAGGCTCCAGACTGGTGGAGACTTGCATACTTTGCTGATGGTCTCATTGTTTAGAAGGGGTACTAGATCACTGGAGAAAAGCCAGCGGTAATAGAAAAGGGAAGGAAAAACATAGAAATAAATCTCCTGCAGTGCAATGGCCACTTTGAAAACCTATCAATGACATCCTTTAATTAGTAAATAATCATACCTTGGAATCCCTGAACTCAACAAGTTATCATTGTCATTATTATGATCCAAAGAAGAGAGGGATATGGAAAGGTAAAGGGCTTATGATATATTTCTTTTTCTAGTCCTGTATTAGTTTGGCCTCATGTTCCTAGAACAATTGGGAGTGACTTCCTTGCCTTCCACATTGAGATCTTTCCTGATAGCTATGTATTTGTTGTTCCCAAAAGTACTAGGAAGTAGACTTTAGTCTTTATCTCTTGGACAACAGCAGCCCTTCCCCCTCTTTTCCCCAGATAAAGTAGTGAAAAGAATTCTGGAGTATATTTAATGTGATGGTCATCATCTGAGCACAGATCTATTTCGTATCATTTGAATTCTGTGTGGTTTCAAAATGCAACAGGGCTCAGCATACACTGATTGCAAAGAAATGAATTAAAATGAAATATGCTGTGCTGTCCTTTTTCAGCAAGTGGGATCCCAGCGTTTCAGTGTCAACATGCCTCACAAGTTCAGCATTCACAATTACAAAGTGCCCACCTTCTGTGACCACTGTGGTTCATTGCTCTGGGGTCTTTTGAGACAAGGTTTACAATGCAAAGGTAAGGCACCACTTCAGAGCTTTTCTTTTTCTTTGTGAGTGACTTGGAGACTTGGAAAGACTTCAAGTCACTATGTCAGCATGTACAGAAGTAAATAGAAAATAAGTAACGGAGTAATGTAAGGATTTCCATCATGATTAGAACACGGTCCTTACCCTGTTGGCAGCACCAGTTAGTAACAGATGCAGAGGTCAGACATGAAGAAACACATTTTGTGCTCACTCCTGAGTAGCTTTAATCCCATGCAGGATATTAGAAGTTAACAGAAAATGATGGGCATGAAAATTTACATATCTTCAGTTTATATGCCTTTTGTGTTTTCAGTTTGTTAAACTTTTTAAACATCAGTATTCCATCTACTTTTCCCTTTAATACCATTTTCAAAAATTGCTGGTTTGTATTGGTTAGAGTAGGTAGAACCAGTCTCGTGTGCCCATGTCCAGAATATGAGGTATTCTCATACCCAGCTAAATCATCCTTTGTGATGATCTGCTTAGGCCCTCTATTCCAGAAAATTATATCCATAATGAATAAAGGATTCATTATGTTCTGCCGCTTAAGGACTATGTACTCTGTACAGGATCTGTATGTGAAAATAAGGCTGGGAGGCGCATTTGTGTCATTTTAGTTGTCCAAAATGTTGGGTTCCGTATCTCGTTGTTTCAAGCACATCTATGTAAGGGATGAGAAAAGAGTACAAACAATTGTAAACCAAAGTTTAGAAAAACCAATATTTTAGAAATAGTTTATAAAATACTTCCATTTGTAGGTGGAAGGAAATGATGTAATGAAGGAAATGATTATCAGGTTCTTAGAAAGTAGTGCCTAATGGAATAATAAGCATTTTCATTTTGTTATGCCTTAGGAACCTATGGATAGGTCCATCTTCATAAATACAAAAATCATGTACACTTCTCAACAGCAGAAACATGGGGTCACATGTATAAATATATTATCTATAAAAATATATCCTTTGCAGTACTTAGGGTGACACATAACTATAGGTGAAGGTCAGACCTGATGTTTCATGTCATAAATTGCTGAGTAGCAAGGGAAAGAAGAGATTTCTTTCACAGCAAAGTTATACCCAGTGAGACTTCTGAAGAACAAGCCTTCCTTTGTGGTTCCAGCCAGTGAACAGTGAGGACATCTTAGGCTCTAAATGCTGTTACTTTGCAGCTATTGAAGATTTTGCTCAAACGCTGTCTTAATTATGATGGAGATGGATTCAGTGAAGACTTTTCAATTAAATCTGGGCTTTTTCCTCCTTTTTTTTTTTTTAATCCAGAGTTATAGTATCTCTCTACCTAATTTGGACATTCATGAGTTCTCTTTCATATTCTAACTCAAGTACCATACTGTTCATTTGGTCTTAACTGTTGTTTCTCATACTGTGTAGCAGATGCGTAGAAACAATAGTGCAGAGAGTCTATGTTGCTTTCTCCCTGTTCATAAAATTATTGCCTATAAAAATGCAGTGTTCTCTGCATGAAATCTAGAACTCAATTGAACGGAAAACATCATTTTCTCTGTGCTTGGTTTTCTCTCTTTAACAAGTGCTTCTTCAGAGGCATACTTCCTTGCCCAGTGTGGTTATTAACACCGTGAGGAGCATATAACACAGATTTATTCTTCTTCAGGTTTTTTTTCACTGGTTATTCCTGTGCATCTTTTTACAGCAGGGAAAATTTTGTGCAGTCCCACTTTATGTACGTATTTTGTAAAATACATACATAAAGTGGGACTGCACAAAATATTCCTGCTATTTCAAGCAGTTTGGCTCCTCAATGTCCGCTTCCATGGTTCCTAGCTCAAACGTTATCCCTACTGCTGACGTTTTGTCACTGAATATACATTCATTGAAAATACCATGTTTAGCTGTTTCTTTTTGCTCTTCTTGTGAGCTAAAACATATTTAAAAAGGAAAGTCACCAGCTTTCTGAAGTGCATGGTTATGGCCAGATTCACTGCCTTGGTATACTCCAAGTGGGAAATGTGTTTTTTTTCTTTAAGGGCTGTACAATGAAAGCTTTGTTGATGAAAAATATAATTAAATGTTACTTTATAAATAATACATATTTTTATAATTTCCTTTTCTCTAAAAAATAAAGTGAGAAATTTGAACAATTGAATATTAGTCTAAGATTTAACCACACTTGGAGCTGTGCTCTCTTTATGCCTTGGTCCACAAGAGGGCACTGAAGTCTCAGATAAAATATGTCCTCTGCTCCTAACAAATCCACACTCCACGAGTTTTAATGGAGCTGTGTTCTTGCCTCTGCCCCATAATCTGGAAGCAAAGTAACCTTTTTCGTCTCCTCATAATAATAGAATAGTTTCAGGAGATTTAAGGGAATGAGCTTAGTAACAGGATTGCCATATAAATAAAGTAGGTGTTTAACCCTTAATTTTTATTAAAATTTAAAGTGCTGTCACTTTTATGGCTGCCTACATTAGAAGCTAATCTACTTGAGTAAAATAGTGTAAGAAGCAATAATACATGAGGATTTAATGTTGTGCTTTCCATAGTGGACAGTTAAAATCCAAGCTCTGAGTTCTTCTAACTCAAATTAATTTAAGAGTTACAGGATGATATGATAGTTTTATTTATTCTTGTGTCTGTTCTGAGCACTGTATGAAAATACAACTCTCAATTATCATATCAGAGTAATGATAATCACGTTAATAACTTTAGCATTGAAGTATACCTTCAAATTCAGCTAAGTGCTTTCTTAGTGAGATTGTATTTATTTGAAAAAGTTATTGATAGGTATAGGTAAGGCAAATGTGTGCCAAGATAGTATTTAATTTACTGTATTACTGTGTATTTCATTGCAGTTTGCAAGATGAATGTACATCGACGCTGTGAAACAAATGTGGCACCAAACTGTGGAGTGGATGCTAGAGGCATAGCTAAAGTACTTGCAGATCTTGGAGTCACTCCAGATAAGATCACTAATAGTGGGCAAAGGAGGAAAAAGGTAATTTTACTATATATTGTCACATTTTAAAAAATCAGAGAAGTATGACTGTATTGTAACTTCATTAGTTGGAATTCAATCCTACTCTATGACTTGCACAGTAATTTTTTTTATGTCAGTACAGACCTAAGACTTCAAGTTTTGTCTGTAAGTGCAAATCACCTATTCTGAACTTAGCTATGAAATTTATGTTGACCTGGTACAATGTTGCAGATCTTGTGTCTATAACTTCTGGAAGGATTTTGAGGAAGGACTTTTGACAGACAGACAATGTCTGGCAATAGTTATAAGTGCCTGTTATGGCTCAGAATAGGCATTGAATAATTGATTCATTGATTGATTGGCAGACAGTACTACTCCATAGTGTTGTAAATGTTGATAAACAAGCAATGTGCTGATTCTCCTGAAGAGGCGATGTTTGCCTGATTACAGTTCTGGAGTTATCATGATTTTTGTAGGAATAACCAGGCTGTTGTAGAAATAAAAAGCATAGGTCCTCCCAAGTACATCCAAAACTGATGGGGTTATACCTGAGTGATGATGTGTATCCTGGATGAGAATGGGTCCACACTTTGTATCTCTGTTGGCATGATTGTCACAGCAGACCCATCGGTCTCACAGAAAAAGGCATTTTGTGCCATAATTTCTTTAAACATTGACTGTTGCTTCTGTTCATTTTCCTGCTTATTGCACTCTGGGATCCCCTGTAAGCTGTTTCAAAACATTACAGAAATGTAGGAAACGTGAGGATGAGTTAATTGATCTGACACTCCTGGGAAAAGGTGTTGTCATGTTGTTACTGCATGAGGTAGTTTGAAGTGCTTGCTGATACATATTGCAGTTAAATGTATTTACTGGATGAATTTACAGACTCATGGTGGCTTCTCAAAACTTTCCCACTCACTGGGTATATACACTACATTTATTTCATCTTAAGAACCTGCTTTCATTTCAGTTGCCTGGTTTTTCTCTCTTTGTACCATGGCTTCCATTTCGTGTGATGCCATCTCCTGTATGGCTGAGGTTCTGCCAGTGAGAATCCATATGGGTAGAAGATTTTCACTTTCTTTCATAGTTCTACTTTTGAACTAAAGTTGCTGAATTAAATTTCCTCATGGCAGAGGAAGATCACCCCTTTTGGAATTGTTCTTAGCTAATTGCAGGCGCAGAGACTCAACCGCCAGTTCCGGGATGCGCGTCATCAGAAGAAGATAGGTCGAAATCAGCACCAACATCTCCATGCGATCAAGGTCAAACAGATCTTTTTATTTCCTATCTAGTATATTTTGTCACACATTTTCCTGGAGTAAAAAAGAATCTATGATCATGAGCCTCTGTAGATGCAATCAATAAAGCAGTTACCACCAGAAATTGAAGCATTTAAAGTTATGAGCTGTAAAATCTTTTTTTAAAAAAGCCTGTTTCTCATTTAATTTAAATCTGTGAAATTAGGTGGCTTTTGAAGGGAAAATTATAAAACAGTCATCTTTAGATATTAAGTTTACTACATGGGTTCTTGTAAACAAAATATATTTATGGAAGTAGTTTATATATTCTGTTGGAAGACTGGAAAATGTTTTAAATAGTAACGCAGAACTTGAGAGAGAGCCTTTATTTACCTGAAAACTCATCTGTTAATAAATTTTTGAGATAAAATTGACTCCTTGTAATTCCATGTTGAACATTTGTAATAATAAAAACTTCCATCTAGACAGGCTATGCTGGCGTGTCCATGTGATCTCTAGAGGCTTCTTAAAACCATGTTTCCTTTCAGCAATTTATTTTATGCAGAGATTGGGACACAGGCATTTTAATTTTCACTGATATGACCTGATTTCATTGAGCTGAGCAGCTGATAGACAGAATATGTATTTCAAGAGCGTTTTTTGAGTCTGATTGAATTGTTTTTAAAAATTAGGTATCTGTGACCTCTGAATCCAGAACTGATTTAAATTTGTCAACCTTTTGGTTTCGCAAAACATTGTTTTCATAAACTCATTATTTTAAAAACTATCTGATGCTTTGTTCAAAATAAGAACAAGGAATTTGTCTAAATTCTCCCTTTAATTTGACCTTTATAGCTGTGCAGTAAAGTTGTTGCTTCCAAGGCCATCAGGCAGCAGTACCATGCAGGAGCCTGGGGCAGATCCTGAGGAGTGTTAGTCACCAGGACTCTCTGTATTTAACACTGAGAAGCCTTCAGAACCATTTAGCAGATCTACACAATTGCTGCTTGAAGCAGCACTAGGAAATGGTCAAACACTTTATTGGCAGGCATCTGATAACAGCTGGAGCTGAATAAGATGCTCCATTCATGTTGACTTCAAGGACTGGGACGCTCAACTGTCCTTTGAACTTTTGGAGACACAGCTTTAAAATACTTAAGCAGGAAGATGAGTAAGTGCTACAGGAAGATAGGGATATTCAAAACCAAGTGCTTCTCTGTGGTACAGGAGCACCCAAAGTCACTAGAACAACTATTTGGCTACTATTCTGACTTATCTTTCAAGTTTTGGATATGTCATCTTCTTAAGTTCATTTTAAAAGGCCACCCTTCCTGTTAGAGAAGGAGTTTGGCTGATTACTGTAAGGTGGAGAAGCAGTTTGCTAAATATGTGTTCTTGACCACAGAATGCTCTTAAACACAGCATTCAGAGATGATGAATGTCCCTTCCCACACTGATACAGACTAACACAGGCTGGTTTTCTGACAGTTGGTCAAAACTAACTTTTCCTCACATTTCCACAGAAATCAAAGAGCTGGAAAACAACATTAGGAAAGCATTATCTTTTGACAATCGGGGAGAGGAGCACAGAGCAACAGCTACAACATCAACAGACAACCAGCTTAACAAACCTGGGGAGAATGGTGAAAATGGGGAGGTCAAACAGGCCCAGAGCAAGAGAATAGGTCTTGAAGAGTTCAACTTCATCAAAGTATTAGGAAAAGGCAGCTTTGGAAAGGTGGGTAGCTTTTTTTTTTTCCTTTCTTTTCTTCTTTTATTTTTTTAACCTAGTGTTCAGGGGTGCGTTTGACTGTACCAATTTGGAAGTGATCATATTGACATTTAGGAAGTGCTTCCAGCCTAGGGGTTTTCTTTTACCCAACAGATCAGAAGTATCAGTCTCCTGGTGAGCTGGCCTTGTCTGTGCTTTAGTTCACTTTGTTAACTACAGTCAAGCCTTTTGGAACAAAATGTCAGTGGTTTATTAGAGTTACATACATACTGTTCAACAAAATTGCTTGTGGTCAAGCAGGAAAAATCAGGACAGGAGTAATGCTGTGGGGCTAATTCACTTTCTTAATAATTCCCAGTTCAAGTTTACTTATTTCACAGAACATTGTGCATACTTGTTTTTCCTCAGTGGGTGTGTTCAGTGCTGGAGGAAGCAAAACTGAAGCATTTCCACTCAGATATGACGGGGCTCAGACAGCTGCCCAAAATACAGTGTAGGCAGCAGAGATGTAACTCACCAGAGCTCCCAGAGTAGGGAATTGCTGAGGGTGAAAGGGACGTTGCTGTCTTTACAAGGCTTACAGGTTTTCTTGCCACACTGCTGTGCACCATGGAATCAAAGAGGTGGAGTGAAATATGAATCTGTTTAAGAAGTACACTCTTCCTTCCTTGATATTACGGGAACTTCACATGCAGGGAACAGGGCTGAAACAGATCTTTTGTGTCCCTGTGTTCTAATCCTTTCTCTGAAGATTATCCTGGCTCCAAGCCAGAAGTGACCTTAAACAGAATATAGGGCCTGAACCTTAAACAATAGTAGTAGTTAAAATCAACAACTTGAAAGTAGCTGGAATGGTAACTTTGGATTGTATACAAAGTCCATCACACTCAAATCTCACTACCAGAAGTGGGAGATAAAAGCGGGAAATAAATTTCTGTTTTACATCAACTTCCTTCCTTGCTTAGTTTTTGAGACCTCACTAATAGGTACTCATTAAGATACTTAACTAACAAACAGAACAGATACATTCTGTATCAAATTTAAATAATACCAGAGGTATATGCTTCTAGAATTACAGCACTTTACTTTTTATTTTATAAATTGCAGCTTTATTTAGGCAAGTATGTAACTGTCTTTCTATTTTCAGTGCAGTCAAACTCATATGAAACCCTGCATTTATGGCATCTGTTGTTCACATGTAAAGAGAATTTTTCTTTGGTTTAGGTAATGTTAGCTGAGCTAAAAGGAAAAGATGAAGTATATGCAGTGAAAGTCTTGAAGAAAGATGTCATACTTCAAGATGATGATGTAGACTGTACAATGACAGAAAAGAGAATTCTGGCATTAGCACGGAAACATCCATATTTAACACAACTTTACTGCTGCTTCCAGACAAAGGTAAGCTACATGAGTCTTTTACCAGTTTCTGCCCAAGGAATAACATTGATTATTTCCAGATTGAAAGAAAACAGCATTAAGAGTACAGCAATATTTTGAAAATATTTCTGGTAAGTTTTTTGGCATTTCAGTGGCATTTTACAGGAGTACTGGCTGCTGCTGAAAAGCATAACTACTATTACCTTGTAAGTACCAGGAGATGGCAGTAAATGAGTTAAAAAATTTTTTAAATCCACATGCATAAAATGCACAAAAATGGCATCTACTGAGGTGCCATTTTCTGTTTCTTTGGTACATTAGTAGGGTGTATCACTTGTTGAATTAAGTACAAATGTTTTTAGCATTCAATGTGGAATACTTGTGTGTAGAATTGCAGAAAAGCAATGACTAAAAGATCTTCCAGCAAAATTGTTAGGAAAGATAAATAATACAGTGGGAAAGCCATAGGAAAATGGCTAGCAGGATCAAGATTATAGTGGCTTGAATATAGAAACAGCAAACAATTAATAGGTTTATACAGTTCTTAAAATAGTGAAAATGTACTAGGATTTTATATGCTTTGAAGTTGGCACAGAGTAGTGGCCCAGGAAGGCGTGTATGTCTGTGGAGGGTGTTTCACATTCAGAATTTTATTATATGTGTGAACATACTCTTAAAATGTTTTAACATATTATTTTAAAATTTATAACTTGAATTAAGCATGTTGTTTCAGATGAAAGAAGTTATTAAGGGATTGTAGTGGGGTGAGGTATAAACTCTGTGAACAGAAAGGGAGTTTTAGGACTGAGTGCACTCCTTGGAGTGTAATTAAATATATCACCAGCCTGATGTGAATCATGTGTCAGAACATTGGTAAAGATCAGTAGTACATTAAGTAAATTATGACAAAAGATTCTCCTGCTACTCCTCTGATTTCCTGGAGATTCCTTTCCTTTTGTATTCTTGGTCTGCTCTTCTCTCTTTTGTACCATGCCTTCTGCCTTCCTCCTTGCTCTCCAAAGCCATTCATCAAAGATATTCAGAAGTTTTTCTCACTGCCTTCTCTCTTCCTAGATCTCTTAACAGAGAAAAACTGCAGTTTGTGGCTTTTCTTGAGCTCAAAAGAAGTCATACTGAAGTGGTTTATAGTTACAAGTCGTAGGCCAGTGTCTCTTATTGAACAATCAAAACTACACCTAGTGATACCTAATCAAATTAAAAATCCACAGTTGAAAAATTGAAGGGTTTTCTTGAGCATGTCCTATGAACAATTTACAAATAATTCTTTCTAAAGGAATGAAAATACCAAACACCAAAATATATGAAAAAGCAAAAGCAGTATGTCTGCTAATAGTCCACATGATTTATGAATGGCAACAAATGAAACTGTACCAAGTAAATTAGTCACTGAATGATTTTCTCAGGCTCAGTAGAAAAACAAGTAGAGAAACTTGCTTGAACAAACATATTCTGTGGTTAAAATAGCTTCATTGAGACAAAGGCTGTAGTACAATAAGTTTTAAGTGTGTTTCACAGTAGTATATAGTTACTTACACTGCTATTGCATGCCATGGCATGGTGGCTGTACTTTGCAGAACTGGTCCCTGAAGTGATCATGCTGGAATTAAATTTTACATTTCAAGTAGAGCGTATTTGTCGTATACACCCAGACTTAATGGGAAGGTTGAGTCAGTATCCATTGTCAAAGCACTCAGAGGTTGTCTTTATGTAATGAGATTACTTGCTTTGTTCCTCTTCCACAAAAATGCAGATGTAGAAGGTTGACTTTTTGTGCTGCAGTGTTGTCCTTCAGTAATCAGCTGAAGACACTGCAGAAAATTTGCCTAATATGCTTTTTACAGTAAGTACGTTTCAGTATTATTTATTTTTTACATGGAGCAGGCTTTTCATTAGTGTCACTTACTGAATGAATCTATTATTATCATGGCAAGTAAGGGATAATATTTTAAATTACTTTGGAATACAGAAATTGTGCCAAATAATGCTAACACTGACATATATTATATGTCATACATTATATGCACATATATAATGTGCACATATAATGTACCTTAATGTACACATATCTATGCACACATTATATGTGTGGTTTTAGCCCTATATATCTAATTTCTTTTAACAATTCCATCTAGCTTCCTTACTTTAAAGAAATACTCTTGGACTGGTATTTCTCATGTTCCTGCTTAATACAAAAGCAAACTTTGACCAAACAAATTTGCTTAAAGCCCATCAAAGAACGAGCCACTACTGCCCCCTGCTCCCATCAACATTTTAGATCTATTTAAAAATATATAAATTTTTTTAAGTATTGTACTTCAGGAATAGTTTTGAAATCTTCTTCAGTGATCCGGAAGTTGAGAAAGTTCCAAAGCTTGGCATAAAGTGTGTAAAGCTGATACAGAATGTTTTGTCTGCAATAGTTTGAGGAATGAGCTCCACAACCCAGTCCTACACATCAGAAAGAAGGTAAAACCTACAGGCAGGGCATCAGCTGATCTGGATTTTTATGTGGAAGGAGCTTAACTCTTTTAGTGCAACATATCTTGTAAACCTGTGTCACCCTTGGACAGTATTTTTCAACACTCTTACCCTATGGCAGGGTGTGGTTTTGCCAGGGTATGGTCACTGTGTCTGTCAGCATGTTCAGATATTTGAGTTGTGTTTTGCCTGTGGTCTCTCAGTAGGAATATGAACGATTAATGCTGCTTTCTGTATTTGGCACTCCCATGGCAGAACCTGCCCAAGGCCTAGCATACAGGGTAGAGCATTTTTGTAACAACTGACCTTTGCTGATCACCATCTTTGGTTTATTCAGGACTTCATTGTGTAGGTATTGTTTTCTCAATAAAGGTATTGAGAAAACATAGGGCATTTTCAAGGTTTAATTTTGTTTCCACTCTTCCTCATATCTTCTCTTTTTTCATGTGTTGGTCCCTTGACTTTTCAGTAAGGAGTATCTTATCTGGCAGTAATCTGATGCTTCCCAGGTCCCCTCTTCAACTATGGAACAGTATTACCATGAGGTTTTATTGGTAATGCTTCACTCAGGTGTCTGACAAAGGGGATTTAAATGTTTCTAGACATGTTTTCTCTAAAGACTTCCTTGTCTTCATTCAGTTGGATGTTTCTGAACTGTGAGAATTAAAGTGCTTTTTATGGAAAGGTCTAGAAAATATAAGTAGCTTCACTTAATTCCTCCTACACCCCTGTCAACTTTCTTCTTAAGTACTTAAAATGTTCTAGACCTCTACCCTATGAGATGCATACACATGTATGTGCACAACCTATAATTTATGATGAATTATCCTAATAAATACTTAAGAAATAAAATGAGGTTTAAATTATTTAAGGCAGTGAAAGCTTTATTATGATAATTCAGTATAAAATTAGAAGACTGGAGAGCTTCTGCTTTTAACATCTGCCATTTGATTTTTTTAATCCAACTTCACACAATGAGATAAATTTTAAAATAGTGCTCACCTTCTCTTTTCATGACACTGTGTTCAACAGACATAGTAGAGAGTATTTTTAGTGCACAAAAGTGTTCCTGTTGAATGATAGAGCTGCAGAACTTGTAAAGGACGCTTAGTCAACATTATAGCAATTTCTCTTAGAAGAAACAAGTAGTTAAATGAAGGGTAGACAAAGTCAGTTACTACAGCTGAATAGTCAGACTTGTGCCACCCACTCTTCCTTTCAGTGTTAAAATCAGTGTATGTATCCATAGCCTAGCACCTGGGCTGACCTGCAAGGCCCTTCTTTCCTGTGTTGTGGTGTTGTAAGGCAGAGATCAGCCATGTGACATGGCAGGGGGACATGGAGAGGGGGCTGTAGTGACCCCAGTGTGAGTGTGCTGATCCCTTAACTGTTCCATGCTACCTGGGGGCTCACTGCTGCTTTATCCTCGATTGTGAGTTCTGTGTTCAGGTGTTACTCCTTTCTGCTGTTTGCACTGCACCTAGCACACTCTGAGTAATGCTAGAAGTCTGGTGTTTATAAAGCTGAAATTCAGGATGTCCTTTTCCATTTCAGCTGTCATGATGTCCCTTTGTTCTTCTGAAAAACCCCTGAACCTCTTTCTACATCAGACCCCTCTAAAAACCCAGAGTAACTAGTCTTCCTTCCACTATGGCTTGTATTTAAATATTTCCAAAAAGGGTTTGCAAGTCCAGTGGAAAGGTGATTGATTTTGTAAGAAACGGTAGAACAAAAAAGAAAAAGGGAAAGACAATCATCATGCATATGATTTCTCTAAGTCATGTTTTCTAAGTTAATTTAGGAAGAATCCTTGTAGTATGTGACCAAAACTGTCATTGGTAAGGTTAAATAAAGTCTTATTTCTTTTATGGGTATTTGTACCCAAAAAAATTGAACGTCTTCTGCCATTATAGCTCACAGGAGTGTCGTTTATGATATACAGTGCAAATTAACCCAACTGACTTGCCACTGTTACATTCATCTGGGACTAATCAGAGCTTATAATCCATTTTATCTGGTATTCTTGTACTTTTGTTGCTAAGCAGCTAAAGCCATTATACAGATATTGCTATAGGGGTGTAATCAGTTTAACACAAGTTTGCATTGCCTTTTATTACTGATTAGTGTCAAATTAGAACTTTTTAGGGCCCAATTCTGTTCGTTATTATCCCTGCTTCAGTGGATTTGTATGTGTGAGACAAAAGACTAAATTAACCCCTGTATTTTTAGCTATCTTAATGCTAAAATATTTTAATACAATTTAAATATAAAATTATTGACAAAGGTTTCTTAAAGATAAGTCTTAGCTATGGTAAAAAAGAATAAAATTGTAGGTCAGCATAGAGTGATGTTATTTATACTGTTTCTATTATGGTAGCTATTTGTATACATTTATACACATTTATATTCAAACCTAATTTAAATATTTTTTTTACTTGTGTTTCTATATATGTACATACACAGAATATGTACAATAGTAGGTATTTTTAAATTACAAATCCTGTTTTGGAAAACAGGATTTGGAATTTAAAAATAGAAAAGGTCAAAATCTGTATATTTTATTTTCTTATGGTATGGACAGGCAGTTCATGCCATAAGAAATTAAAATATATTGATTTTGACTTTTTCTTCAAAGTATTTCCTGAAGCACTTGAAGTTAGAAAAGCACCTGGTGGTGTTTTGTATATCATACAGTTAAGAAGTTTTGTAAATATACTCAATTTTGGCAGAATAAGATTTTTCAGAAATGTGTATCGTGTATATGTTAAATTTAGCTTTCCCAGTGACTGCTACCCAGTGTGGATGCACTGACCATGGTCACTGGATTGTCTGAGAGTAGACACTATGGTCAAGAATAGTTGGAACAGTGAAGCTGATGATTAAATACTGTAATCATTGTCACTCTCACACACACAAGCCCCTGTTTCCAGCATGATGACCCCATTTTGGGAAACTTGCTATTATGCAGCTCAGTTATTGCTATTGCTCTTGAAGGATTATTAAAGCCTGGTTAGCTCACTGAAGATTCATTGTTCACATCAGTCCCTTCAGTGTTAAACTTCAAGTCAGGCTAGCAGTGCAGCTAGGCTCATCAAGGGCCCACAGGAGAAATTACTCCTCCAGTATCAATCAGAGGAGTCTAAATGCTCCTCTTTCAGACAGGAAGGACTTTTCTTTTGTCATGTGGCACCCAAACTGAACGGGACTCTTTCACACCCTCTCAAAGCTGGGGCTTGTTCCTAGTTTGCATGTGTCCAAGTGAGTGCTGCAGCTGCAGCTCCATGGATTGCTTTGCTGTAACCAGCTGAGGCCTCGACAAGCCCAGGAATATTCCTGAGTCAGCGGCTGTGGCCAGGATTCTGCGACTGCCGGCATGGAATAGGTGAGGGCAAGCTGCAGTTCGTGCTGGCTTCTTTTTTAACCTTGTTAGGGTTTTAGAGTTAACTATGTCAGTAGTTCACTGTGTTAAAGACATCTTAGTGCAGCCAAGTGTAAAATTCAGCGTCAGGATTTTAATCCTGATCTGATCATGTGCAGGCAGGAGGTTTTTAGGATAACAGGTAGAGCTAAGGGCCTTTAAGGTGCTGTTTTCATATCTTTTGGACAGAGTAGATGGAATTACATATTAAACACTTCTGATCTTGGGAAAAGTGTGTTTCTCCAGTTGAGGCATGCTTGAAAGGAGAAATTTTCAGAGTATCTACCCAGATGCTTTGCCAATAAGTTCCCTGGCAAGTCTGCTGTCTGTCTATCTTTTAGCAGAGATTAGAGGAGACAGGAACAGTGTCATCCAAACAGGGTGAAGGGGGTAGGAGGCTTTCAAATTGGATAGTCCCCTCACTTTCTGGGTCCACAGAATCTTTGTATAATCTTGTGCTATGGATGTGTTAACATCATTCTGGTTGGTTCCTGATCTGGCATTCTTAATCTTACAGCTCTTGTGGAAACACAGTACTGCTCCTCATCCAGCAGCATAATTTAATATTGCTGCTTTAAATGAAATGCTGTGTGTTAAAGCTGTATTGTGGCTTTCAGTTTAGTTTTGTCTTGGGAAAGTGGGAAGGATAAGGATAATATGACTTGTGGCAGCATCACTTGGAAGGAACTGGTTTATAACAGGACCTGTCACTCTGCAGACATCTGCTGTGGCCTTCTTTCTGTCCTTCCTCTGCACCTACATCCTGAGACCATCCTCACAACTGTTGTAGGTTCCCTCATTTGGACAAAAGAGACCCGAGTACATGACCCACTGGTCCCTTGTCCTAGCAGCCTTTGAACTTTTACTTGTATTTTATGACTGTAAAACACTCTTCAAAATTTGCCTCTAATAGGCTCAGTATAAAAATAAATTTGCAATGATAAAACATATCTTTGAAATAGGTGAAAATAATAATGCTCACATGGCTAGCTGTTGGCATGCCTATTTATGCCAGTTGGCTGTTTTAAATTCTATTTAAAGAAAGCCCATGACACACAAGAGGTTGTGGGGAAACATTTTATACTGTGTTTGTTAGGTGTTGCTCTTACAAGTAAACAACTAATACACCCCAAAGGAAGAGTCAGGAAAAAGGAAACTGCATATAAAATTTGATTCTTCTGCAGCTTCTTTTCTAAATACAGGAAATGATTCTCTTTGGAATTCATTTGGGCACTTTAATGCAACTTTTTTTTTGGTAACAACAGTAAGCTCAATAAATTATAATTGTACACAAGAGAATTTCACCATGGGAATGAAGTGGCATTTACAAAACATCTGAGTTTACAAGTTTAGTAAAATTTTCCTTGCTTTTTTAGCATCTACACAGAGTAATTTTGGCATAACATGTTTTCTGCTCCATATAGCACATATAGGCCAAACCTGGTTAGGGTATAGCTTGAAGTATGCTTTATCTCCTCTTCTCAAAACCATACCATCAGATTCTTTTTTCACTGTTCATGCCCTTTTATCTCACTTGTGGGTGAGTAGTTTTAGCAAAACCAAACGTGGGTTTTTGATGCAGGGTTTATTCTTGCATAGTTACTGTGGGCTGTGTAAGAGTAGCCATGCCCAGTCCATGGTCTCATGCTTGCATCATGTAAGGAACCTTTCTGTGCTCCCACGTAAGTGGAGCCCAAGGCCATTCTGTAAGCTGAGAAGTATTCAGCACATGGTTCTATCTCCTTAAAGTAATGACAAAGGTGATTTATAGCATCAACTCAGCCTTTAAGAGAAGTGTCTCTCAGGAGGAGTGTGAGTGCTGTGTCACTGGTGGGCCTGTGAGTCCACAGCCTCTTCACCAAGGCTGAAACACTGGATGAAGAGTGTTTACAACTTCCACAAACAGTAAGAAACACGAAACAAAAATGTATACAATATGTACAGGTAAAATGTATCTCATTGTTAAGGCTTTCTGTTATCTCCTAGTCAACTGTTCAGTCATTAAAAAGTGATTATTCAGGTTTCCTCAGTTCTGAACAATAAAAGACTCCTTCCAAATCTTGGCTGTGCCTATTAATCCATAGTTCATAGCAATACAAAGAGTGTTTATGGAAGGTGTTCTGAAGGTTAACATACAAACTTAGCTACTTTGATAGTGTACAGGATAATACCAGCTAGTAGTAAGTCTGCATATTTCCATAATCTAAGTTGTGACCTAGAGAAATCACCGCATTTTGTCCTTAATATAGCAAAGAAAGACCCAGTTGCAACACTTTCTTACAGAGTATGAGCACCTTGCCTAGTTTACAAGGAGGAAAATTGTCCTTTTAGGTATTTAACTTTGCATTCAGCCCGTAGAAGTACAAATGGGATTCCATTTCATAAGCTTCTATAAATAAGTTTTTCCAAGCTTCACAGAATTACACAAAATAACTAACTTGGAATACTCTTGCTGGTTAGTAGTTTATTGAAAAGTCTGTGGTGGTACTTATTTTCTCTTTTCTGTTTTCAGAAACCCAATATTAAAATCACACAGAATTCTGCTACTTAAAACTGCTTCCTGAGTTGTAGGAAAAACTATGCCCTGAAAATAAAACACACTATTTTCTTCTGTGCTGCTTTATTCATTTCAGAGGGTTTAAGATGGCTTAAATGATAGCAGGCTTTTGGACAGTGTTTCTTGTTGTCTAACTAATTTATACTTGTGAATTGCCAGAGTTTTCAGCTGTGTGAAGCATATGCTTTGCCAAAAATTAATCAAGTTCTGGAAACAGGAAAGTATGGAAAATAAAGCAGATACAATTAATGCTTTCAAAGGTCACTGTTGCATTTATAGAACTGCAGAAATCCTGACAGCGAAGAGAGGAGTATGAATTATGACTTTCTGTAGGTATTGAAAAAGCCTGGCTCAGGTAATTGATGTTTTTCATAAGAGCAAAATAAGGTAGTATGTGGGGCTTACACAGATCAATGGATATTCAGAAAGACCTTCATTTTCAGGAAGGGTTTTGAAAACATGCTGAACAGGGAATATTATATGTAGACTAGGGATTTTGCATATATTTATAGGTTTTCATTAATCCTGTGTACTCATGTAGTTTTTGCTTGAAATGTGAATTTTAAACCTCTTGCTAGATTCCTTTCATTCCCCTTTTGAGAACTGCTTTGTATAAAGGGTCAAAGAAAAGCCCAAACTGAATTCTGTTCTCATGAAGCTCTGCATAAGACATATGAGCAGAGTGCCCAGCACCATGTCTGGCCCAGTCTCTAACAGTGCCAAAGCAGATGCCCAGGAAGAATGCAAAGCATAGCATGACATTTTTCCAGAGTACTATCCCAATATCATGAGATAGATGGCTTAGGCATTTCCTGAGCCAAAGATGGCAGGTTTGCATGTAATCAGATGGCGCTTTACACATAATATTTTTTTTGTGGTAAGTGTTAAAAGTGAGAAGATAATTGAAAATGTAACTGTTGGTGAATGTTGCATTTTGTTCACCCATATGGAGCAGAGAAATCCTCTTAATACCACATCTGCAAACAGACACCCCTATAATGCAATATAAATATTTGCACCTTTTCTTTTTAAGTGATATTTCTGAAAGTATTGTCTATGCCATTAAAAATCTCAAAACTAAGGTAGCTGCAGTATATTTTCACAATCTCTGGAGCAGTGAAATAATGTGTCTGAGCACCTAGAAATATGAACTATAATACTGAGTAAGGTTTGTCAGATAGAAGAAACTCAGGATTTCCTGCAGATATTTCAGTATGCATGCCCATAATGTTTTGTTCTCCATACATTACATAGAATAGGTATTACATGTTGTAATGCAGATAAACAGTATATAGTAAATTTGATAGAACACTTCTCAAGTTGCGTTTTCCATTGCTGAGAGGAAGGCTACTGAAAGAAAGAGAGAAGTGTTACACTATCTTGTGCTTTCCCATCAGGAGCATAAGCAGTGAACCACAGCTGGCAATGCCATGCCAGAGCCAAAAGGGCATCATGCATAATGCATTAGACTTAATTAAGAAGCATGCCAAAGAGTGATGCCATCCTCTTTCAAATTATCAGTCTGCAGTGTTTCTTGAATTTCTGAAGTAGAAATCACAGTATCACAGAATATGCTGAGTTGGAAGGGACCCGCAAGGTTCATCAAGTCCAAATGAAATAAAGCTTTTTTAAAACTTGATTCAGCCACTTTTAATGCATTTACCTGAGCATTTCTTAAAGAAATGATTTGGTATAGACAACTGTCAGAAAGGAAAGTAGGTGTGTTGGGTATATTCATGAATATAACACATTGTTTATTTGTGGACCCATACAGTAGGGGACAGATTTTAAAGAGAAATTAATTAGGTTATTTGGGCATGCAAGAAATCTCTCTTGTTGTATTTTTAGACAGTCAAAGAGTAAAAATAAAATAAGGTTTGGCCAGGAAGAGGGTCTGTCTTCAGGACTTTAAAATTCTGTATAGGTCTGTGGTGTGATTAACTCCTGGTTAAATCCTTTTTGGTTGCATTGAGATGTGAGAAGTTTGGCGGTCATGTTCCTGAAGTCTCAGCCATTCTGTCTTGTGCCACGTGTTCTCATGCTTGCAGTATTTGAGAACAAGTCCTTTAATGGCAGCTCCTGTGTTGCAACAGCAATAGGAAAGGAAGCTTGCAGAGCTTTTCTAGCATAATGAGAAAGATCATATCTAATGAGATTTCTGGACCAGAAATGAGGGAGTTTTAGATAGGAATCTGAATTTAAAGAGGCTTAAACTCACCAAACCTCTGAACTTTTGGAAATTTGCCATGACTCTGTGGGAAAAGTTAGGAAAGAATTGTTGCTGGGTGATATGCCCGAGGAGATTAACTGCTTTCTACAGTGCTCTTCAATGTAGTATTATTATATAAAACACTCAAAGTGGTTCAAATATCCCTTAGGCTAACATGTAATCTCAGCCACATGTGTAACCTAATATCTGAGTATTGTTTCACTCTGCTTTTTAACTGGATTTAGACTGATGATTTGGGTCTCTGAAGCCACAGGCAGCTCCCCAGAACCTAAATATCACCAAGTTCAGAATTTGATAGCTGATGCAGACTTCATTAAAATTTGTTAACCATTATCTGATTGCACAGTTACCATCATTCTGTATTTAGCATTGACAGAAAGGGGGTATATTTACTGGCCTTGAACAGAGAAGAGTAATGTTTTATCCATTAGTAGTGTGTTGTTTTTAAAGTTGTTTACATTCTTTGAGGAAATGCGGAAGCTACTGCTTGAAGAGGTTAGAGGACATATGAGTTTATGGGTTCTTTTTGAAAATGTTCTTGAAACAAATGCTAAATTAAATTATTCAAGTAATAGCAGAGAGAACATAATGTCTTGGCAAACTGAATTCACTCTGTTATATTTGAATAAAGAAATCTTAACTCTGGGGGGAAAAAGACGTTGTCAGATCTTATCATGATACAATGAAGAATTATATAATTTTTTGGTCCTGCCCATGAGTTTTGCTTGCAAGTTATTGTCTTTGTGAAGTTACTGATGGTCTCAGAAAGATAAGCAGAGTACAAATAAAATTATTGGATGGTTGAAGTAGTATGCTTGAAAGGTTAAAAGCATGATAATCTGTTGAGAAAAAATCTGAGGTTTTTCATTACTTTGCTTTTCCTTCTTTTTCACTGTAAGAATAGATGTCTGTTAATTTAAAAAGTAGTAATTTGTGACCATTCCTTAAAGCTCTCCTTTGAATTGTGTAAATCCTTGTCCCATAGAAACCTTAGGTTATAAACTTCAAAGGAGTCTCATGAAGCCTCGAGGTGAAAGTAGGTGAAATTTTCAAGTTTTTCTCTCCCCTATGGAACTAAAGACATGGGAAATTGCGTTAGTGGAACTGAAGTTGCTTTGAAATGCTGGGTTAGCAGAACCACAAAGTACTGAATGGGAAGGTTCAAATCACTGCTGATGTATTTACTGAATCACAAAGGCTAAGTTCGTGCAAATTGTTCCCACTGCTCTTTTGTTCCTAATTCTAGAGAACATTTTTTAATGATTCATATACTTTTTCTTAGAATGAAATATTACACTGGGCCTTGCTTGCAGCATGTTATATTCCCTGGACATGTTTTAGTCCAGGAACAGTTGTAGAAATGCAACATAAAACCAGTGGGACAAATATAAACTATGAGTTCAACATTTTGTAATCGTATAGAGAAAAATGTATCCCACTAGTGTTCTTGTTCTTAAAAAATATGAGATTTATTTTTAAGTCTGGTGAGTTAGCAGAAACTGGTTGCATCATTCTGGGTCTTTCAGTTCAGTTCTTGTGGCCTCTGTGGGTTTTGATCCTGAACTAAGGAAGACAAAGACTTTGCCCTCTCTTTGCCTTCACATAGCTCCACAACTGCCATAAAAGCAAGACAAATACTTTGGAAGTTACTGCATTTGAGGGGGAGGGTGTATTATTTATTTTTAAAATAATTATGTGAGCCTTTGACATAATTTTTAATTGAGCAACCTGGTCCAGTGGGAGGTGTCCCTGTTTATGGCACAGGGATCAGAACTAGATAATCTTTAGGGTCCCTTCCAGCCCATGTTT
The DNA here is from genome assembly GCF_012460135.2 of Molothrus ater. Lineage (NCBI taxonomy): Eukaryota > Metazoa > Chordata > Aves > Passeriformes > Icteridae > Molothrus > Molothrus ater. The sequence goes on from NC_050480.2 coordinate 26,877,714, forward strand.
TTTTTTTTTTTAGAGTTCTATAAAAATGCAATTCCCTAATTATTGCTTTTTAGATACTGCCAACTGCGAGCAAGAGATTGTTTATATATTATATTCTTCAATGTGCCGAAAAGTTTTGCTGCTTCAGGGACAGAACACTCCAGTTTAAAATTTAATTATAAATAAATAAAAACCTAAGATTAGAAAAATAAATATGCTCATGCTTCTTTCTGACACATAGAGTGAAATCAGTTAATTAATATTAGAAAGAAAAACAGCCTGTTTATTTTTATAAACCCTCAAATTTAAATATATTTGTCCACCAGAAGGGATAGAGAGAGTGTATGTGTCAGCAATCTTAGATACTACTAGGGATTTTTTTTAGAAATTCACCAAATACCTATTATGGGTGGTCTTTTAAAAGTTTTTGTTGCAATCCTTTGCATTATCCAAAGAGAATGCATTATCCATGCATTATGTAAGGAAAGGCATTTTGCCTTAACTTTGCATATGTGGTGAAAAAAAAATCCTGAAAGGAATTTCTCGTGTCTTCTTGAAGTATTATGAAGCTGCCATCCCTTCACTGTTTGTAAATACTGTGGATATTTTCATAGATGATGCTTGTAATCTCACCAAGGCACCAGCCATTTCTGCTCATTTTCTTAATATAAAAGGCTATTGAACCTACTTTAAAAATTGCTGTTGTTCTACAAATGGTATTTTTGGCAGGTAAGCAGCAAAACTGAGTCTATAGGTATTCTTCATTTTTATTTACTTCTTATCAAAACCTGTAACTATCTTTGCATGTTTGCAAAAATGCAAAGTTTACATGTTCTTTATAGTCAGCCTTGATACTGAGAAAAGGGTACTGAAAACTCTGTCTTTAATGCCATGTATTAAAAATAAAGTTTGCCTTATTACATTATTCTTATTTGCATGGAGCAATAAATTGATGCTACAGAAGTTGAAACTGGAATTGTGATTTGATCCAGAACTCAATGAATTCATTTTTCTTTTGATTAGGCTCACAAAGATGAAAGCAGAATACTGTGTGATGGCACTACATAGATTGTAAGAGTGTCCTATAATGTTTTATTGATGCAGTGTGTAACCTGATGAGAGTGTTTGTGGAAAAAATACTGAAAATGTACTCAGCCTGTATCTGACAGGCAGGTTTAAATAATTGAAAACTTTTCTCAGGATATTGCCCAAGTTGTGGGGTGTTAGGGAATCAGGTTTTGTTTGTATTAGTAGTGAAGACCTATAATTCAATGAAGCTGAAAAACTGAGATTAACCATCGAGGGGTGGAAAACTGAAAGCAAAATATTCAGATCTGTTTGTACAGAAATGAAACACATTTTATTGTGTTCCAAACCCACACAGGCTGTTTGGAACACTGACCAATTAATATTGCAGTGTAATGATATGTGCACACTGATCTGAGACTGGGTTGCTGCTGGAGGATGAGGATGTCTTGCCCTCTGCTCCCCCTTGCTGGGTCTGTCCAGTCTTCCCAGTATCTGATTCCCTTAAGCCCTTGTATGGATGAGTTGAGTCAGTTTTCTGCTAGAGCTGGAAACTGAAGTAGAAAAAATAATCTGTATGTCATCGAGGGACTCTAACCTGCCTGATACTCCCTGGTGCTTGTGAGGCAGCAAGCGTGGAAGAGGCTGTCACTTTGCTCAGTGGCAGTTCACTGCTGGGACAGTAAGCCAGCTGAGAAATCCCATGTAGCCTTGCCTATCCAGACAGCAATGGATTTTCTTCTTAAAAGAGTAAAAAGAAAATCTGAACTGCAGGTTTTTCACGGTGGTGTTTCATGGCCGTAATCACCTTAGAAGTGATCCTAAACTCTTTATTCTCATGATTGCTATTAAGTTGTTCATGAGAATGGAAAACAAGATTTGTGGGTCAGTTTTGATCCTTTTGAAGATAATGGTTATATTCGCCCTGACTTCAGAAGGGTCAGAAACATTAGCCTTCTTATTTTTTTTGCTGTGTCCAGAAAGAAGTATGTGTTGCAGATGAGATGTGTCATTTTGACATCTGTTAGAAATTCGGCTTTTGGCACTGCAGCTATGTGAGCAGCATGTGCAGTTGCTGTTTTGTTTCTGGGTTTTGGTGGATTTTTTTGTTTTGTTTGTTGGTCTCGTGTTTGTAGTCAATGAAGCCTCAGCAGTAGCTGTTACACAAAAATTGATTAGAGTCTTAAGGTGACACGCTGTCATTTTCCATGTCTATCTTTGGAAGTAATTGTTTCACTTCTGCCCAGCATTAGATTATGTGGATTAGACGGTATGTTACCTATGCAGCAGAGGGTTTATAGTGGCTGATCCCAAATGGAATGTAAAATATCCGAACACGCGTGTTTAGAGGACAGGGAAAATTTGGCCAGTAGATTTTTACGTATCAAATGCTGCATTTAATTTGGAGAACAGCTGGAGATTGCAGAGCATTTGTAGAATAATGTACACTGGTGTAAGTGCTCTCCGGACACATCGATCTTTTGGGAACTTGCGTCTTCTCTTTTCTTCGGGCGATTTTCCCTGAACTTTCTGAGCTATCCCCTGTGACTGCCTGTCATTGTCTTCTCACAGGGCTGTGAGCTCTGTAGGCAGGATCAGCCCTGCTCTCTGACCACTGCTCTGCTTTGCATCACTGCCAAGTGCATGGCTGCTGGTTTGAAGTCTGCAGTCCTGACATCCTGTGCTTGAACAAGACCTGGCTCAGTCAGACAGATACAAGTCTTAACCTGCTGGCTACACTTACTTGGTGCCTTGCTCACTGTTACAGCAGTTTGTGGGATGAAATGGGTAAAACAGGAAAGTTGAATAGACAAAGTAATTTGAAAGGCACACACAGGAGAGTTCGCTGTGGCTATTTTGACTATGTATCGTGAGGCTGTATTTGTACACACTCTGGACAATTTTTGAAACAGTTTCTGCTTTGTCTTCCAAATCAGAAAAGAGGCTTCAGGACAGCTTGTTTCAGGAGACAGAAACAGGGTAATCTAGCACTGTTTTTCTGGCCAAATCATGTGTATAAAACATGTGCAGCAACATGTTTGTATATTCATGCACTCAAAGCACATACACTTTTTCTAGAATATATTTCTGTCCTGGTAGTTCAGTGGTCATCCAGCTTCACCTATGTACATATTAGTTATTTCCATAAACCTTTTCTAATATGTCTGCTATAATTTTAGAATTAGGAACTACTTAAGGATGTTTTCCCTCCTTTTTTTTTTTTTAAATTTCCCCAAAAGCTTGACTTTTTTTCTTAAGTTGATTTGAATTTTCATATGTATTTTTTTATATACATATCTATCTTTGTGATTAAAACTACATTCACGTTACAGATGAAAGTTAGATCCACTGCAATGATTTTAAATGTGGGTTCTACTTAAATTCATTAATATGTACTAATATAAGAAATTTTTTAAACATTCTGTTTAACCAAGTACTAGAGAAATAGTTCAAATCCCACCTAAAAGTGCTTTGGACTGAAGAAAACCCCACTGAGTCTCTTTGGTACTGGGAAGAAGAGTGCTCAGTGTTGAAAGCTTATGACAGATGATGCATGGAAATGATACCTGCTGGTCATCATGTAGCAAGAGGAGAGTCACCGTAGGTGTCCATGGGGTTACTCTTCCGTGTTACAACACTGGCAGAATTTTAACGCAGGGAGAAATTATCTGTGTGAAGAGAAATGCAGGGAGTAGATTATATTTGTAAGCAGTTCATTCCAGCAGAAAGGCTCCTTTCCTTTTGCTGGAAACCAACACTGTACATGCTGGAGGCTAGGTGACTTCAGTTTTCTTCCAGTTTTCAAACCACAGAGTCTTTTAGCTTGCGATTTTCAGGACTCAGTATGTTCAAGTAAATATTAAGCTCTATCTTCAGACAACTTTCAAGATCTATGAAAGTATTGATTGACATGAATTCAGTGTGGATCAGGTCTTGTGTAAATCCAAGTTATCGCTGTAAGTTCTTAGGAAGTTTTTTCCCCTAAGGATTCATATAAATTTCTTAGATCTTTGTCCTTCCATGTAATTACTTTAAATCTAGGTACACCACAGGCATTTTGAGTCAGACTTGCTAACAGATTTTTTTTTGTCTTTTTTTTTGATCCATTTTTGTTTTTCCTTACTGTATACATCAGTACTCTTGCTGGTCCCTGTTAAAGGTGCTTGTTAAGAGCAAAATCTTATGTTGTACATGTTGAACTGAGTGTGGTTTAAAGAAAAAAATCTAGGTTTGCACTTTTAATGACCCAAACTTTCATTCATCATAGAATTCTGTGCTTAATCTGTTCTAGGATCTCTGCCATAATCTTATCGCTTTAATTATAGTCCCCAAAAATGCAAAAAATGTTATATAATTCTTTCTGAACTTGTTTGGGCTTCTTATAGGCATGCTTATATGGCAGGAAAAATATTATGCAGTCCAACCGTGGCATAGGGGAAAAGTCATGCAAGCAACAGCTAGGATCAGATTTTCTAGAAAGAAATTTGCAGAGATACTCTGTTGACAAGAAATACACAAAAAATAGTTTCAGTATATTTTTCTGAAAAATATAGACTTGCAAAAACTGGAGTTGAGTAAATTTCACTTTGTCAAATGGAAATTATTGTAAACTTTCTGTTTTTTTTCTTATGTGGTCAGGGTTTAACAGATTAAATGTGTGTTTTAAAATGACTTGCATAATCTCTATCTGTAATTTAGAAAATTGTCAGTTCATTTTTTCCTATAGAGCCAAAAACCATTTGGAATTTATGCATGTTGTAAAAATCGACGTGTGCAGGTGTTACTCGGCTAGAGTCAGAACTGCTTTCTGTCTTTTCACATTGAATTTCCTTTTTTGGGGTCCCTGAAAGAAGGAAAAGTTTGTCATTAATGTTGTCATAATTCTAAAGGCAAGAAAAAAATAGGAGGAACTCTTTTTTTATTTTCAGTTAACAAATTCTTTGTGTGGGTGTGTATTAATTGTCTATAAGGGCACTTTTGTAAGAATGACTGACCTTTGAATTGTTCATTAACTCTATTTTTAAGTTCCCTTGTTGATTTGCACATGCCTTTTCTATGTCTTCAGACTCAATTTTATTTTAAATCTGTCGTATTTTAAAACTTTTTTAAATCAAATAACAGGACATAAAACCACAGTAAAATTTAGGATTAAAAGGCACTGTTTTACCCATCATGCATTCATGAGCACAGCACACAGCCACATGCACACTGAAAAGCAGTGACTGATCAGCTTGATCAGTCTGCCCAGAGCCACAAAATCTCTCACCTTGACAGCACCAGCAAATCTTAATGTGATAATAAGTCAGGGCATTAGCAAAACTCTTTTCTTGGGAGCATAATAAAAGCAGTTTATGTAGGGTTAACCTACAGAGGTTAAGAGGTATGTTAAAGTGTTAGCCCTAAGAGGTATGTCAAAGGGTTCTAAGAAATCCCGTCATGTATCAGAAACATATCAGCTGCTGAATAATTTCACACAAATGGTATGTAGTTGGAATATTTGTGTTAACACAAATGTCACAGACAAGAGTGTTAAAATGAAACCCATGTATAAGCATTTTTGCTGGTGTTCAAGCCATCTGAACTATTGGAAAATATGGCATGTGTATTAGACCAGATCAGTCGTTCTTGGTGAATAGTACATATGTTTTACAACCTGAGAAATTGTCTGGACTCAAAAGAATCTAAATGTCAGAGCTGCCATTAAGCCACCACCACTGTTACATTAACATGTAACTCTTGTAAAATCTACTATGTGATTATGCACTCCACATTTATAATGTACAGGACACAAAACTTGTTGATATTTAGGAACAGCCTGCTTGAATGGGTATATTGGTTATTTTAGTAGATATCCAGACTTCCAGTCCTTGTGTGTTTTGTCTTTGAAGTTTCTGGATTACAGTCAAGAATAATCTGGGCATTTTGAGGGATATGCCACATTTTCATTTTGATAATGGGAGCTGCTTGTGTAACTTCTTGACTTTGATGGTTGCTACATCAGAGTTTTATTGAAGATCACAGTAACACAGAAAACCATTGTTTTATTTCCTCTTTGTTAGAGCTTTAAAAATCACCCATGTGTAATTAGTGATAGTGAACTGCACTGCAAGTCACATCCCTGTATCACCAACAGAAGCTGCCAAAGGAGCCCAGGAGCTTCCAGATTTCTTCTCCAGGGACCTTTCCTGGCCAGTTCTCCAACTGTGCTTCAGTTTGTATTCCTTTCTCCATTAGTGATAGGTATCCATCTGGGAAGAGGCTCCATTCAAGCTGTAAAACCCTGTCTGTGCAGTTGGCAGTCTCCTCTGAAATGGGTTTTTAAGAACTTTGTTCGAGAAACACTGTCAGGAGTTTGGCTGCTGCTTTCAGGCTGCAAAGATCATCTTCATTTATTTTTAGAGTGTATGTACACTTTATCTTCTTATATCAGGACTATTTCTCAACAGGCAATCTTTCAGTATTTTTTTTTAGTCTCTTAGTAGTTTTGTTTTGGCTTGGAATAAGTAGGAGTAACATGTAGTAGCAGTATTTGGGAAGATCACTCAGGAGTTTGAATTTCTAACCAACAGTTATATCTGAATTACTGCCTCTGAGTGGAGAGAGTGACTTCTGAGCTCTTCAAAGCTGCTAGACCATTCATTTTGGTCCTCTCCAGTCCTGCTTTTTTTCCTTCTATTTTGATCAACATAAAATAAATGTTGCTGAGGTATCCAAGAATCTTGGGGAGCTGGGGTGGGGGGCAGTTTCTCTGAGTGTATCTCCTTACATGGCACTTACCACAGCAGTGCTTGTGCTAAAATTCCTCTTCTATGAGGCAGCATCATGACATTTAGTTGCTTTTTATTTCTGAGAAACAATTTTTGCAACACTTTGAAATTGCTCAAACTCTCAATTTTTCTGCAGCAACAAGTTTGGAGAGGAAGGGATTCCAGCCATGAATAGCTTCTAGAAACTATACTGGCATACAAAGTATCTTATATAAGAAGTCAGATCTTGGGCTTGTTTTTTTTCTTCCTCCCTTTTCTGCCCAGCCCCTTTTCTGTGCTAGTGAAGGCCTTTGTTATAGCAATAGCCCAGCTGGATGCTACTTCCTCTGCTTAAGTGAAGTTCAAGAAACCAGCTGCTGCTTAAAAGAAAACTGCTTATTGTTAAATTCCCCTTCTTCCCCCTGCCAAGGTTAAACATGTCCCTTCTCCGTCAGCACCTCCAGTGTAATGTGTCCCCAGATATTGGTGGGCACGCCTTCAAGGACATAAACTTAGTCCCTACCAAGCTACCTGCTGACGAGGCAAAATGATGGACAACAGCTTTTAAAGTTGACTTAATGTTAGCCAGTCACACCAAGATCAGTTTCCCTTCCTTTAGAGGCTTTTTCATATCCCCAGACAGTGCAAGGTAAAATGCAGGGACTGAGAACTTTTAGGAAGATGTTAAATTTAGTTTTCTTACTCTTGCCTGATTGTTTTCATTACTACTGTAATGAGCAATATTTTTCCTTTCTTCATACAATCCTCTAAAGATTCTGTATAACATATTGTACTTTGAAATTTTTAATATGAGAATTTGCATGATAGCTCCCAAGAAGTTTTTAGTCCTGTGATTTTCCCACACTTTTATCCAGTAGGAAATGATTGGCAAAGAATAAATGAATAGCTTCCCCCTATTTTCAAGCAGCTCCTTTTGAAGAAGTTGATCACTAAGGCCTTGAAATGCTTAGCTTAAAAAGATGAACTCTATAACCTGTTTTCAGAAGTGTATTGTGCAACACTGAGATAAAGTCACACAGCCAAACACAGTTTAGGAAAATTCACTGCTGTACTGAGATTTCCTGTAAAATTCAGCTTTCTGAGTATTGAGTATGGTGCATTCTCTAATTCCATCATTATGTGCATTTTTATCCCAGACCAATTCTGTGGTAAAAGAGGAGGTCTCTTTTTCTGTGTCTGTGATAATCAGTGCAATACCTTGTTTAGGATACTTTCTCTAAAAATCAGTTATTTACATTATTTCTTTAAGTTTTCTTGTATTAGTAAATTGGGGGTTCAGAAGAAAATGTTGTCATCATATAAATAAACATTATCAATCTGCAGTATAAAGAAGCAGATGGGCCATAGATCAAAGTACAAAAACATTCCTAAATCTGGAACTTCTTGGATTTTGAATATTTGACTGCTTCTGTAATGCTCTTTTCCATATGCTTGTGCAGGTTTTTTATTTATAAGCGATGCATGCCCTTTTGTATGCATATGTATATTCACAGTGATGGGAAATCAAGCTTAGTCCTTCAGCCCTGAATCCAGCCTTTACTGTTATATGCAAGTTTACTTACTTCAGGGAGGTACATAATGTGGCCCTTGTTTTATCTGCTTCTTGTCTTTAAGTAGTTTCACATATATATACTGTTTATTTTCTCTAGGGAGAGCTATTCTTTGGCTTACCTTGACTGGATTTGCTAAATCTGTTGTAAGTCTCCAGTAAAGTGAAATCTACAGCAATATCTGAAACCTACCATAAATTTCTTTATCAGAGTGATTTCAGTAATGTGTGTGCTGTTGTGTGATAAATGGCTCATGATTTGATGACAGAAGAGTTTAAGTGTTATTGTCACATCCTAGTCACATCATCACATCTATTCACACACAAGGGAACTGAGGTAAGATTAGAGGCTTTCCCAGATTTTTTCATTGGTTGTTTCCAATGTAGGAATGGATACACATATTTTATCTAATATTCATATGATGATTTATTATATCCACCATCCTGTGTGTTTTCAAGAGAAACATCATTCTGTGTGCTTTCATAATTATTAATATGTAACATGAGAAACTTGTGTGGAGCAGGGCTTGCTGTAAATTTGTAGCACATGTCCTTCACAGTGTTGTTTGCAGTCCTGCCATCTATCTTGGGTTTGTATCTTCTCCTGAGGACACTGTTTCTAAATTCACATCACTCCTAGAGAATCACAACAGGACCTCCTTTGTATCTCCCATGGAATCCTGAGAATGCTGTCTAAAGTGTTAGTTTACTTTATCTCTAAGAGAGAGAGAAAAAAAAAAAGCCCCACCAAACTTCTTGCTTTTTCTAAACCTCTGTCTGGGGTTCTCCCCTGGCCAGTGGGAGATAGCAGGCAGAGATGCCATTTAATGTACATCTCTGTTGCACTGTCATTGAAGTCAGAGGGGAGTGAGGCTATGTTTAGTAAGTCTTTCTGATATTCCTCAAAGGCTAAAAAAAAAAAAGGCCTTTTGAACAATATGTTAATTTTGAAATCACAGTGTTTGAATGTAGCTGATCTGTTTTCTTAAAATATTTCTGGAGCTGCTTATGAATTGTAGTTGAAAATTTTTAAGACTTGATTTCCTAAAGGCAGGTTCCTAAAAGATAGCTAAGCAAATGTACAAGTCAGTGAAAAGTTATAGAAATTCCACTGCCTGAATCCAGCATGACAGAAATTTAAGTATTATTTTATATGGCAGTTATTTTATACAGAAGATTTTTAAATATTAATATTGCATCATAGCACTGATCATTTGAAGTCAGTTGTCCAAACAAGGCAAATCCAGGTGCAAATTCATTAGTACCTACCCACCTTGATGTTGTGCTCAGTGATAAAATATATGGATGGCAAAACTGTTGATGTTATTTTTTAGCCATTCCTCAGACTATTTCATGAATGGGAAAAAAGGAATAAGCCTATGAAGACAAAAACTGTGAAACTCAGTAAGAAAGAAATAGTTAAAAAAACCCAGAAGTTTGCTGTGATGTATTATCTCAGAGATAAATAGTTCTCAAAATTTATCTACTAAACTGTCCAGAAGAGAGCCAGCACAGCAACTGACTATATCATGAACACTTCCAGGAGAGGATGGCTTTGCAAGCAAAATTTAGAGGAAAAACAAATCCCCATTTTCTATTTAAACCCAAAATCACACTTGAAATACAGTCAGCTCAGTTAAATGATGGACACCTATTCATAAATAGAAGCTATCAAGCTAATAATTTCCAATTGCCAGAATGCTGTGTAAAGCATGAGCTAGAAATATTAAAAAATAGTTCAAATGTTTCTTAATAATGTGCTAACTGCAAGAGAACTAAGCCCAGGAAATCAAAGAGCGAACTTCTCTGGCTCTCACCTGTGAGATAGTCTGCAAGTAGGAATGAAGGACATAACTTGTTAGGGAAAATATTTGCCTGATTTTTCCATATGGAAGAAATGTTGGTTCACCTTGCCAAAATGTTGCAGAGAGCTTGGTGATTTAGTCAGAACTGTTCATGTGACACTTAGGGGTTGGATCCCCAAATATGTGATTCTTGAAGCCTGCTGAAAGTAGAAGCAGCAATCAGGATTACATTAGACTTAAATTTGTGTGCTTTTTTTATTTCTGCAGTTTAAACTGATGGTGATGGGCTGTGTAATCTCACCAATATGTGTAGTATCTGTTGAACCTTATATATTAGTTTTCCTTTGCTAGAAGAATAGTTGTTTTCCATTGCTAGAAGAAAGTTATTTTCTGTTCACAAGGAAATCAGTAGTGCCAAGTTCCACTGAATAACTAGTGAAATTTCTTGGGTCTGGAGAATATTGTACTGCAAGTTTATTCCTCAGCTACTTTTCTCCTTCAGCCCCTCTCTGTCATTCCAGATGACAAAGGGTCTGCCTCAGAATGTAACTCTGCTTGGACAGTAAACCTTTTACTGCCTGCAGCCCTCCCCAGAATGATCACAAGGTTATCATTCTTTCAGCAACTAAACTATCATTTCGTACCAGGAAAAAGAATTTATAGTAAAAAAATCATTTAGTATTCTCTTAGCTGTGCAAATACTAAGTAGGTGCAACTTTATAATTGATCATGTGAATCTCAATAAAGTTTCATAGAAATAGAAGAAATTGAACATTCTGCAAGGAAAAATGGAAACAAGTGTTGTGTTGTCAGAATGCTTAGTTGCAACTTACTGATTCTAATCTTGCTAGGTTTTGTAATTTTATAGTTTTTGAACAAAGGTTTTCTTTTTCTTTTGGATTCAATGAGGGTGAAAACTTTTAGAGTTTTGTAAAGTTTTAGACAGATGGAAAAAACAAGGAGTAATTAATTTAGTATAGAATAGAAATGTTTTCATTCTCCATCCCAAGAACAAATCATGTCAGAGTATTTTCTCTGTCGAGTTGGAGTAAAAAAAATTATTCGTTATCTTGTGTAACAGCTTTGCTGCCAGTCCTCATCATAGTAATAAAATTGCAAGCAGTAATGAAAACAGAAAAAAATAATTTTCCTAACCTTCAAAGGAAGGCTCAATTTATGTGTTGTATAAAGGCTTGAGTCAGTATTTTGTCCTATTCAGCTTAATGTTTGCACATAGACAATAGTATCCAGTAGTAGTACTATAGCAGCTCACTTGTGCAGTGTCCAGTGCTGTTAAACACAATATATCAGCTTCATGGCAGGTCCATGTAATCACAGATCCATTGATTCAAGAAAGTTTTGACTTGCTCATACCAGTGAATAGGTTATTTTTTTATATGAGATCATATTACTAAAAGCTTGCCAAGAACTGAATACCACATTGGGGTTAGATTTGTAGAAGCTTACTACATCTTGTGACCTCAATTTACTTAAGCTTGCATGTTTTCTACTCTGGTAAGACATAAATAAATCAGCCCTGGAACACTGTGCAAGCTGCAGAGAGCACAGTGCAGCTCAGGACACTTCCATGGCCACCCCTTTCAGAAGGTTAAGCGCCTTGTCCCTCCAAGAAGCCAAGATCCCTGGCAAAAGTCCAGTAGCTCATTGTGTTGTGATGGAAAGAAACACTTGGAAGCAACCAATTCACTGTCCAGGATGTTAGATATTTTTTCAATAAAACAAGACTAATTTTAAGTAAAGTAAAAGGGCTAACTTTTGAACTTTTTCTAAAGCCTCACTAGGGAAAAAGTGGTGAGTCCTGTTTTGCTGGCTGACACAGCGTTTAAGCAAAAATGATTATTTAAACCAGGTCCAACCTGTCTCACTCTGTTTAACATCATATCCTCTAGTTTCTGCATAATTAAAATTAAGTGGCTTTTTTCTTTTTCTTTTTCATCATTTAGTAACAGTAAGCCTAAAGAGCATCTTCCTTGGTTTGGTTTTATTTCCATACTGTAGTAGAATCTCATGTAGCAGACCAGAGAAGGTCTGAGATCCCTGTTTTGCTTGCTGTGAAGAGGCTGCTTTGAGGCCTTAGAAGGAGCAGGATGAAGAATAACGCACTCCTGCAATCACCAGGTGGTGAATGGACCCTTAGTGATTTTTGCCAGACTGCCTTTAGGGCTCTTGAGGAAACCTTTGATATTAGACTTAGACTCTTTTTCTGGCAGGGTGGATTTAACGAAGGTTTGGTGGCTGGAAAAAAAGGGCATCTGCTTTCAGTGGCTTGTGGAGCATTATATTGTTGACACTTGGTCAAAATCAACTACTTTGCAATTTTTATGGTTTATGGATGTGGAGTTTGGGGAATACAAAGTTTAAAATGTTTAGTAAAAGCAGCTGTTTTGTCACTATTGTCTTGAAAGACTGTTGTCTCACCAATAAGGATAATAGGAAAAGTGCAAAAGAAGCTGATTATGTTCACTCTGATTCCTTGGTAACTTACATGAAAGTGGAAATTCACTCCAGTTATGCACTTATTTCAAAAATGAAAAGAACTTGGAAAAGTCTAAAAAAGTTCTAGGGTAGTAGTAAATTGCTTATTATTCTTCTAGCTAGACAGGACATAAAAATGATGCTTAAAATTATGTTCAAATAAAGGAATTATTTCCTGCTTTGAGTGGAGGGACCATCCCCATTCTGATGGCAACTTTGCTGCAAATAACATCTTATAACTGGACTTGCCAGACAGGGAAGATTTTCCCTGCTGCTGTGCTCTTGAAATACTTTTAAAATCTCTTCATATTCTGTAGGATTCCAGCATTAATGCAACACGTAAAGCACTGCACATACCCTCAGAAAATGCACATCCCTAAGTGCTGTCTGTGCCCTTGCTCCCAAACTTGCTTCACACTCATAACAGCATGACCAGAGTGATTGGACCAGAAAGCACTTTGAAGCTAGCAAAGCAAAATCATTCTAAAAAATAAATTGTTAAGTTGTTACTAAGGTCTTTTCCTAGCTAAGTGATAGCTAGAAATAGCTGTTTCCAGCAGCGGGTAATAAACATAGAGAGAGAGAAAAAAAAAAAGATAGAAAACTCCAAGCTTTCTTTCTTACTCTGGCATTGTGTTTTTGTTTTACTTCCTGAATTCCAGCAGCTGAAATAATTTTTGTTGTTTTATTCATGTAGATGTAGAAATATGTTTTGTTTGGCTTTGAAGTTAGAATGAAAAAAAATCAAAAAAAGCCCACCTTATGTGGGAATGGAAGCATTTTCTGTAAGTCAGTGTCAACTTTTTTTTTCCATTAACAATAAGAAGCTAAACGTGATCCCATGTTAGAAAAGCAAAATCCATGTATTTTAAAAAATACTTCAGAAACAAAGGTGGGAGTATTTTTGGTTTGGTTTGGTTTTGTTAGTTTTTTTTGAAGTTACTTTAGAATATTCCTGTCATTTGCAATTTCAAATATTCTCCTAGGAGTATAATCTTTTATAACCCTAATGCTTCAATACATCGTATGAATGTGTGTAAAATTCCCATTGACATAAATACCTCCACTTTGAAAGACTAATTGGTTTTGTTTGGTTTTGGGGTTTTTTTTTTGGTAAACTGGATTTTCTGGTGGGTTTTTTTTTTTTGGTTGGTTGGTTTTGGTTGGGGAGCAGGGAGGTGTTTTTGTTTCAATCTGCAGATTGAAATCAATTTTATATCTAGGTGTACATCCCTAGCTTTATTCCTAGTATGGCAGTGTGATCAGAAAATATGTACAAGGGAAATAGACAGTAAAAATATTAGGTCCCATTGTGCAGTTGAATCTATTCAAATTGTCATTTCAATCACTGCAGAGCCTGTAAATCCCTCTGATTGGAGGCTTGAAACAATAATGAGTTTTATTCACAACATGATATTCTAGAATAGATGGGGTGTTTTTATTCTCCCACTACATTCTTGAAAGCACAGGCTTTTAATGAAAGCTTGTGCTTGATCAGTGGAGGTTTTTTTCCCTATGTTTTTACATTTGATCTGAATTGTTGCACATTGGCAGATGTCACAGTTCATTGGTAGATGGAAAGGGAAAGGCTTTGAAATTCTTTTACAGTGTTTGAAGGCTTATTACACACAACTCCTATTTGTTCTTTTCTTTTTAATATTTTCACACATTGATATTAGTTCATTATTCCTAAATGAAAAATGTTCAGAGCCTGACAGCCCAAAACAAGGTAATCTTCAGGGTTTTTTTCCAGAGCAAACATGACCCTTATGTTTTAGGCTGTCATTCTCTTTCAAGCTGCTGCAATCATACTTTGAATCCTTCTTCAGATTCTATCAAAATAATTGTTTTATTAATGTAGTTACTCTTCAGGTACATTGCTGCCTTTGCTAGGATCGTGATCATTTTAAAAAATTCCATTTTCTGAATGTCTTTGTATATGTATATAAATCACTTATTTTTTTTTGCAACCTGTGAAAATAAGAAGCAGTCCTGCCAAGTAAATCTAATCCATTTTGTTGCTACTGACACAATGCAATGAAAGAGGTTACTTAGAGGGGACACGTAAGTGCTGCTCTCTGCAGTCTATTCCCTTCATACTCCAGCAGCATCCAGAGTTGTAGAAGGATATTAAAATGGGCTATTCCACCTTATCCCTTTTAGTATCTGCTTACATATCTGTTGTCCATAAATGTTTCTAATTCAAATTTGGAGTAGCTGGTACAGTCTGCCTCCACAGCTACAGCAGCCAACTCCTATGAAGGAACACTTTTTTTACCCATTTTACTGCTTAACAATGTCCCAGTTCTAATATTGTGGGATTTGATAAATAGCAGTTCCACGTTCATCTCACCATCTGTGTGATGATTTTAATCTCACTCATATTGTTACTCTCCTTTGTGCAGTGGGCTTGCTACTCTAGCAGTCCTGCACACATTACTGCAACTTACCTTTAGAGTGAACTGGATTTTACATTATACAAGTTTACATTTCATTTCTTTGAGATTAATAAATAAAAAGTAGTTTTGAGGGACTTGAATTCTAATATTTACTGAAATTCTTGAGCAGGGTATGTTTGTAAACTTCATGAACCATGGACAGGTTCTGATGTTAATTTTTCCCATCTGTTTGTTCCATTGTCTGCTTGTAATGGCACCAGATGGTTGAAAACTTTGTGATGGAAGAAATAGCAAGAGTCTAGTGTAAATTGAATGTTTCCACCTTGTATTTTCTCCCTCTTGTGATTTGTAGCATGTTATATCTTCTATTTAACCTGGAATGAATTTTTCTGACTTGGATCCATTCTGTCATCTCTTTAAGTATTTTTCAAAAACATCTTTCCTTCTGGATATACAAAAGAAGTGGTACCACTTAAGCTATTTCAGTAAATGTCAAAATAGGAACTTTATTGCATTCATGCACATACACATTCCTTTTTCAGTTTATCTTATAGTGCAACACATTCTGCAAATTCCTGATGCACACATCTTTCTTTTTTATGGGCATTCTGCAGAGAAGTAAACTGCCAGGCTATTCTGTAATCATCTTTGATGTTGCAATAAATGCTGTGTTCTTTAAAGCTTTTTAACCTTTAACCAGCTAAAGAACAAATCAAAGAAGCAGTTTTCTAGATAATTTAAAAGACTATAGACACAGTAGATAAGTTGAAGTCTTGTGTTTGTTGTGTATCAAAAGACTTTTCCTCCAAAGGAAGGTAGAAATTCGTTGAGCAGCAAGCAAACTTAACTCAATTTGGAGAGCTCATCAATAAAATAAATGTATATTCAAAAGGTGCAATCGTTTCCACATACAAGCATGTATTTACAGGACTGATGTTTTCAGTTAACCAAAGCCTCCATTTGTACACTGATCCAAGCATCAGGTGCAAATCTGATCTCACAAAAGCTTTGCCCAAATCAGAGTTCAGTGACTGTTGGGGATGTCCTCATGGCATCCCTTACTGTGGGTGTCCCTGCTCTTTGCTTCAGGGGAAACTTGCTGATCTGTTCTTAAAAGCTACAAACATTTTACTGAGATGTAGGGGGAGATCAGCCTCACTCAGTCCAGACCAAAGTTCTCATCTGTAACCTCAAAGGGAGCTGCCATTTACACAGGAATCTGTCTGTCCTTCCACTGTCTTTCCCAGAAGCAGCTTGGCTAGTGATTAAGTCATGCAGGAGACCACCTGTCCTTCAGAGAGAAAATCTTCCTGTACCTGAAATTCCTGGGCATCACATTGTGCCAATATTAATTGTCTTCTTTTGAGTGTATAAATTTAATCACCATTGGTTTAATCTTGTTCATACCTGTGGAAATAGGTACAGGCTGTCAGTGAGAGTAAGAGCTAGCTTGAGCACCAGGGGCTGAGTGTGGCACAGGCCACTCTCAGCAGCTAATGCAGACCCAGCTGCAGGCTCCAGATGTGACAAGCAGAGCTGTCTGTTGGTCAGGGTGTCCAGTGACAGCCCCCAGCAGGGTGGGAGGATGAAACAGAGCCAGGGCTCACTTGAGAGACTGGGCCAGAGATGCACACCTGTAGCTCTGGGCTGGTCCAAAATGCAGTGTTAAGGGGATGTGCCTTCCCAGAGACAGGGCCACTGGGGCCTGGCTGTGCCCTCAGCACCCTGAACTCCATCATTAGCAATTCTGTAAGTGCAAGAAGGATAGAAGTGCTTCACTGGAGGCTGCAGAAGATGACAGAGCTCAGCTTAGCTGAGGGTCTTTTATTGAGGTCGTCTGTCGTGGTCCTCATCTCTTTGTATCAGTTCATGTGGTAGTGCTCTATATTTCAGTCTCTTACTATTTTCTGGATGAATAGGAGAAGTTGTCCATATATTAGTTATATTTGTCCGTATATTTGTTATTTGTATTAATCATGTTTAATGTTAACTTTGTTCATTTTTATTCGCTGTCATAATTTCATTCTCCCTTTTTGTTGTGTGGTTTTCTCCTAGATGAGATCAAATCAGAGCATGAAACACTGAGTCTGTGGGTGGAATAGTGGTGTGTACAAGAGGCAGAGGAGAGAGCAAGGAAGATTAAGTTTCTCTCTCTGGCAGCTGCTCTCTAGCAGAGCAGGTTATCTGGTTTCTGCTTAGCAAGAGAGGCTGTACAGGGATTTGCTCAGAACATTTACCCAGGGCAGAAGCTCTGTCTGTGAGCTGCTCTTCATACTGATCTCCATCTCCTCATGACAAGGGATTTTTCATGTTGTCATGTTTCCACAGCAAGGTTTCAGGAAGAGCAGTGAAAAACTTGAGGAACAATGATATATTCTCATTAATTAATGAAACTTCTCTTAACAGTTACCTAGGACAGCCTAGGAATAAAAAAGGTGATGCATGAGGAGACAGAGTAGTTTTCTCAATGCAAGTTACACTTCCCCAAGTGTGGATGAGTATCTCTTCTTCCATTGCTGCAGTCAGTGGGCTGAAGCTTGCTCAGTGGGAAGCAAGCTGGGCATCTGTAAAAAGTCAGGTGTAACATGCAACCCCTGGAGCTTAGTAGAGGGAGTTGGTTCCTGAGGCTTCATCAGTGGCTCCAGTATTCAGCAAATGCTGCAACTTATTCAGTTTACCGTGCAATCACTTTTTCTAATGTTTCTTTTTCTATTTGCCATGCTATTTCTCCCTGTACATCCTAATTCTATCCCTTCTTGGCATATACCAAGTACTGGTGCAGAGAAGATTTCAGTTTGTATTACTAAGTGCAGTATCAGCAGAAAGTTTGTCTTCTATTTGTTCTTGTTATGGCATTTTATGACAATTAGTAACAATATATGGTCGAGATGAGTTTTTTAAAATATGTCCTTGAGTTTGAGCAAATAAGCAAGATAATGTGCCTGTCAGAGTACTACGAGTCAATACTTGTAATAAAGAAGGGGTCCTGAATAAAAATCTGGAATGAGACATTTCTGAATGGAAACATCTCTTAACTTACACCAGAAAAGCAACACCTTTATTTTGGCTGTCATAATTATTTTGTTTTGGCTTAGCCAAGTTCCCAAAAACAAGTCTCTTTGGTAAAAACAGGAAAACAAACTCTGCTGGGTTTTTTTTGTATGAGCAGAGACAGAGTTACTCAATGCAAATGTCTCATTTTAAGCAACTTAAAATCTTCAGGAAGGTTTTGTTAGTACAAATGCAACTATTTTTTCTATTTGGAACATCATGTTCAAGTAAGCTTTAGACTTTTAGTTATTTCTGGCATCCAGGGCATAGTTTGTGAACTGATATGACAGTATCTCATATAAATTTTCCATCTGGATGGTCACAGTGCAATACAAGTTTCTTGCTGTGTTGTCAAGCTAGAACCAACTGTTGTCACTGGCTGACCTTTGTTTTTAAGAACGTGGGAACATTGCTGAAACACTTCACATAATAGAGAAGAGCTGTTTCTCTGTACTGAGTATCTTTATGTTGCCAAAGCCTTCATTCATCTTCTTTTGAAAGGAGCACAGGATTCCCTGTCCTCCCCATCACAAACTTTCTAAAAGTGTAAGTCAATTCCTTAACACTTAATCTCACAAAGGGTCTGTAGGAGTCAGTGGCCTGGTCTAATGTACAAAAGTTAGAAAATCAAGTCCTAAAACAAGGCCAGAGAATGTGTTGTTGTGCTCTGACTTGTGTAAAATTGCTGAATACAAAATATGGTGTTCTTCTAGGTGCATCAGTGAATAGTCATGGGCTTTTTTTCCTTAGTGCAAAGTGATTGAGTTGGTCGTAAGAGTAAGGAGGTATGAGGAACATGCAAAGGAGCACTCTGATGGAAACATTAATTATTAGTGACTTTACAGACTGTGAAATTATCAAAATAAGAAGCTCATACTGTGAAATCGCTAAGACCCCTTTCTTTAATGCTCACACTTTTTTTTTCCTAGTTTCATTTGGTTACTCTTTTTCAGGAAAAAAAAGGTCTGTAGTGACAGTACCAGCCTTTTTACCATCCCCCCCCCTTTTTTTTTTTTTACTTAGGTGGAAATAACAATTTTAAAACTGTAAAGAATATCTGATAGCAAATGTGTGTAACACACAGAGCATCATAAATGGAATATCTAAGCAGGATGTAAAGAAGCTAGCCCTGCTGCAGTAAGGTTTTTCCAGTATTCATTCCCACATTACAGGGAAAGAAGTTTGAAAGCTGTTGGAGAGTTCTGATTTACTCCTTTCTTAATAAATGCACTATTGTTCATATCAAACTTCTATTGGGCAAGTTAACTTACAGGGTAATATAACAAATGTTTGAATAACTTTTTGCACCTGTTTTCTTTGCCTTTTTTCCCCCTGAATTGTCCAATACTCTGTTCATGGGCAAGTAGAATTCTGAGCTGGGAAAAGGAGCAGGTTTTCCCTGTGGCAAATTCTTTAATGCAAGAAAACTCTTCTTTCACAGTCTGGTGCGATGGCAAGAATTTGTTCTTGCATGGGGAGAGAGGAAATACCTATACATTTATGCTTTCTTTTCTAACAAATTCTGAAAATTTAAACTGAGAAACTTCAATATAAAATGTCCTCATGCATTTCTGCTGTAGTCTGCGCATTTTGGTTCAGTATGCGTGGTCGTGATACGTGTGACAAGGAGTCATTTCTCAGCAGATAACTTTCGATAGCTTGTATGCAAGTAACTCATTGCTAAAGTCATTGTAGATTTCTCCAGGATCACAACTGGCAGTTCCATAGATCTGAGAACACAACTTCTGCCTTTCGGTCAGCTGATTGCATTCCTAGAAACAAAGAGCTCTGTTGACAGTGTATCATGACTGTGATACAAGAACTTGCCCACTCAGCTGATTTCTTCTGGTTGGGTTTTTTTTTGCAATACTGGATAATTTCAGAGAAACTCATTGCTGGATGAGTATTTTGTCCTGTTGCTTTCATTATCTTCTTTAACTGGTTCCTTTTCCTTCTGATATCACTGCTGCTGGACCAACTGGCTGCCTTCCCAAGTGTTCCCTGTTAGTTCTGTAGCATCTAATATGTTTCCCTGTGTGCTCAAAGACATAAACTAGAGTCCCAAACAGTGCAAGAAAACAGGAATTGCAAAGACAAGGAACATACCAGAGCCAGCCTAGGAGTTGAAGAGACACCTAGGACATGTGACATCTCTAAGCTCCTTAGTAGAATATAAGCAGGTTAAAAGTTGTTCTTAGAAATTCTGAGGTGGCTTCAAAAACTTTATAATTAGTTCTATTTGGAAGACAGTATTTATATTTTTTCCTATAAGAATCAGAACAAAGGAATATTAATAGCTGCCTGCACATTGTAACATTTTCTGCATAATGACATTTTACAGGCTTGATATAATTTTCTGCCATGTGCATCAGGCCATTAAATGAGAGGTCTTTAAAATTATCTCACCAGAACAGTTCTTTTTTCCAAACAACACCAAAAGAAGATGAGATCAAAGAATTTCATAAAAGGCGCTTTTCGCAGCTTATCTGTCATTAAATGAAGGTATTAGGGAAATGGCCTGAGAAGCTTTTCCTACTTGATACCCCTTTTGAAGTGACTATAACTACAAAACATGCCATTTCTGCAGAGGATTCCAGTTGTGTTTCTCCCTTATATGAGAGGAAGGGCACAAGGACTGTATTACAGCAGCTGGGACCCTTCTGGGGTCCTTGCTCATGAAGCTTGCTTGGGTTTTCAGAGGCAGGCAGAGAGCAGGGCTGGTACCCAGGGAGTGCCCTTCCCTGAGCTCACCATGGAGCTCACAGCTACCGACCAAACCTTTCAGTGTGCCCCCAACTGCAGCTGGGGGCACACTGAAAGGTTTGTCCCAGCTCCCAGAAAAATCCAGTGACACCACAACACATATCCATCCAGGATAATTTGGGGTTGAAGATCTTTCCAAATTCAAAAGTCTTTCTTTATCTCTAGGGTTAGAAGGTACAGGATTGAACTGATGAAATGCAAATGGACATCATTTGTTCAGCATTTTCATTTCACATCCTTGGTCTAATAAATTCCACATATTACAGTATTAAAAATTTAATCCTGATCTCAAGCCCATTGAACTAAAGAGGGTCGCACCACCAAGCTCTGTTGATACTGTGTCAGAAAATGAGATATTGTGTTATAGGTGTCACATAGAAAACGTTCACTTGGGGAGAAGGTATAATATCCATCAGTGACCAAGAACAAAAACCAAAATTGGAATTCTTAATTTAAAGGAGGAAGTAAAAAATGAACATTTTTGCTCTCACATTTTAGGGTGTTAATATGAAATTGTGTCTATTTGAGCAACTCAGAGTTAGAATTTTATGTCATATTCTCAGTGAGTAAAATGGGAGTTCTGTGGAGGAAAGCAGGCTGACCATTCTCCACCTGCCGTTTCTGTGCAACATTGAATTTCTCTAAATTTAATCTTTTTTTAGAAAATAGGATTAATTAAATTTTGGATTTTTTTTTTACTAGACCAGTATGAGCCTGATACACCAGCTACTCCAATGCATAGTAAATTTGGTCCAGATAGTAATATGACAAAATTTATTGTCTGAAGAAAACATTAGGAAGGCTGTATTCAAGATCAGGTGTTTATAAATTGCAGAGGAAAAAGGTCTGTGTGAGGGGTCTAATGTTCATCTGTGATTCTGAGCTAGATATGATTGCTTGTTGCAGAGTCCAGTTTTTTTTCATAACCATGCTTTCTCATATTCCAGCATTTATGGTACAGTTGAAAACCTGCACATTTCAAAAGTGATACCAATGTCAGTGAATTTTGCTTGCCACAGTAGTGTAGGATTAGAGACTTTCAATATTTGAAACATTCAACTAAACTTTCCTGGAAGTATCAGTGCCGGGCTGATAAAAAAAAGGGCACATTTTTCACTCTCAATGAATTCAGGACAAGCTGGCATCTCTTCGCTTTGGACAGTCTTAGAGTGTTGCTGGATATGTCTTTGGAACTGCCATAAATAAAACTTTCTTCTTGAGTGCTGGTCCTGGTAAAATGTAATGGTCCCTTGAACATTTTGCAAAGAATAGGTGAGGTTCTGGATAACATTTCCTGCTTTGAATCATTAACTTGTTACTTCCATGGTTCTGTGACCTACTGCTTGCACACAGTAAGTCACTCAGCCAAGTCAGCCAATTTTTCTCAAGATACTTAACACTAGCCACATTTCCCTTGTTGAATAGTACTATGGGATGTGTTATGGGCATGAAAGACATGTTAAGAACCCCATTTTGTTCCAGTATCCATGGATATTCCATAAGGAGACAACATAAATCTCCCATGACAAAAGTGAACATAGCAGGACTGCTTTATGGCATACAGAGATCTCAGGCAAACATCTTGCTTAAAAACCCCTTTCCAGCAGCTCACATTATAGCTGAGTAAATGCTGCAAGGCAGATCTTTGCAGTAATACACTGTAGAGGATTTGAGAATCTCCATACGGGTTCTGGAAGCACTAATTGCATTTGATTTGTAGCTTTCTCTGGCCATTCACATGGTATGCTATGATAGGGTACAGAGGGATTTTTGAGTGTCTCAAAACAGGCCAGCTATTCTTGAAACCATTCTCAAGGCTTTAGAAGTGGTTTTTCTCCCACAGGCTCTCTCTAACATAATGTCTGAGCCCTCTACAAACAGAATAGAAATCTTCTGTTATCAATTTTGTAAAATCAAGAAAACCTAGTAACCAGGTTTTTTTATAAAAAACAAAGGTGGAAAGCACCTTTGAGAAACCTCAAAATAATTGTTTCTTTTGTTTTGAGAAACAAAAGAATTGTTTCTCTAAAGGTATTATATAATTTCCAGCACAATTAGGAATTGATACTTTGAGTAAGGTTAGAGTAAGAAGTAACACAAATTATTTGCAGCACTGAAAGAGCTCCCAGTGATATCTTCTGCAGGTACTGAAACAGCCTGCCAGAGGAGGTGAAGGAGTGCTTATCAGTGGTGATTTTTAAGAGAAGGTCAGTTTATTTTCAGTACCTGATGCAATTTTTTGACTTGTGAGGCCGAGTATGTTCAAGGAATATCATTCAGTACTGGCTTTTGCTGGTGACAAGGGGACTGAGAAGAGAGCAGGGCATTTCTGGCAGAAATGAGACTCCAGTGCAGTGGAATGCAGGCAGACCCATTTGCCCTCTGGCAGACCAGATTAGCAGAGGCTCCTACTCCTAGGTCTTTGTGGGCCAAATTGAGTCCATTCAGCAGGGCTGCTCAGGTTCACAGTTTTAGATCTGTCAAAGGCCAGAGACTGCCTTGCAGCATTGGAAAGGTTAGTTCCCCTTAGGTTAGGTACAGCTGATCCTGCCTGTCAGTGGGATAAGCTAGATGACCTCGCAAGATTTCCTTATCCAGTTTTGTGTGGTTCTCTGGTTCTGTCTGGTCTATGTTTTAACTTTGAGGCAATTCTTTCAAGGGCAAAAAAATTAATTTGAAATTACTGGGCAAAGTTGAGTAAAACTGACCAACAAGCCCTAACTATAATAGGCCTCACCAGCTTGAGAGAAATTTAGAGTGTGGAATTTTGGCTGACAAAAAATCCTCTAATACAAAATCTGAACATGTGCATTTTGTGTTAAGTGAAAGATGCAGACATGTCATGTGAAATTTAGGATAGCAGTTCCTATGTACAGGTCATTTCTTCCAAGAATTATGGGATTCGTAGAAATTGTTCCCTTCTTCTTTGGAACTCCTTGAAAGCTCTGGTACAAAACAGGAAAAACAACACAATTAGCCCCGAGTATAAACACTGAAATCAGAGACAGATAACATGTCATAGTGTCCTGTTGGAGATTGTTACTCTGACTTCAAAAAGGAATCACAAGAACAGGAGAGAGCTTCTTGTTGTTTTCTTTCGTGTTGTACCTGGTTTTTCTCTTGGATTTATATTTGCCCCTCCTAATGCTGGGATTGTGGAAAATGAATCTGCCATCCTGGTTAGTCTTTGTCTCTGGGTGGTGAAGGCTTGCACATAGTTTTGTGTACAGTATGCAACTTCCATCAGAAGCAGGAAATGTTTATTTAAGTTTGGAGGGGTGGGATAGTTGCTGTAGTTTTAGGTAATTTTAAACAAACTGTTTAAGCATCCTGTTTAAATAGAGTTAAGTAATCACAGTTTTGTATTAATTGAAGAAGAATTCCATGCATGCAAGACATGAATAAAATATCATCTTACTGAGCATACCAAGGTGATATATTTACCTGACTTCTTGAGCAATAAAAGTTGTATGTTTGACTTTTGTTTTGCAACAACTTTAGTGGCTAAACATATTCCTTTATGTCACAGTACTCTACTAGATGGGAACTATTTAACGTTTACATTTACCTGTATTTGATACACATATTAGTTTCCTTGATACTTTCAGGGGCCTCTGAAGAAATCCAATTTAAATGCAGCTTTCTGAAATTGGGAGAAAAATCTGTATTCATACAAAGAACATAGTTTAGGGAACTTGTGAGAATCAGAAAGGATTTATTCAGAGCCCATTGTATGAAAATATAAATGAAGGGGAAAATGGTTGGAGTAGGCTGCTAAGATTTATCAATTGTGACTTTTGGACAAGAGTCCATGTTCACTGCCTTTCCTGAATGATGTTAAGTATTATAAAAGTTGAACTGGGAAACAAAAAACAGTAGTGAAAAGATATGTTCTCTGACTTGTGCCATGGATGCACATCTCAGTTTTGAAACTGGGAGACAGATTGCATGATTTATTTTTGTTTTGTAATGTTTCAGTAATGAGGCTGTGTTGAACTGCATATTGGGTCCCCCAGCTGTTAGGACTCATTTGAAAGAGAAAAAAAAGTTTGAATTCTTCAGATTGACGTGATAATTTTGTGTGGTTTTATGTCTATCAATGGATTGTCTTTAGACTGCAATTTAATGTTAATGAGATTTTAATTGGAAACAACAAAGGACAGACGGCTTAATGACTGATAACAATTTTTTAAAAGACTTTTAAGATCTACACAATAATTAATGTAAACAATACATCAAAGTCTTTCCATGTCTAACCTTTCATACAGGGTTTACATAGAAGTTTGTTCCTTAACAATGGTATTATTCCACATCTAAACAACTAATAGACTGTATAATGTCATCTGTTAAATCAGAACTGATTGGCAAGATTATCTGGTCTTACTAGTAGGAAGACCTTGGTCATTAATCACACCTCCACAAAGAGGAACTGGATTGAATCTGTTATATCCTTAGATTTTATTGCTGTTGATGTTTCTAGAATTCTCCCCTCCTTTTCCCAAATTAAAACATGTACAATATTCCAAAAGAAAAAAGGTAGAACCTCTGTCTAGTGAAACTCATAACATCTAAACCTGAGCTAATATAAAGTGGCAGGGAGTGCACATAATTCATAGTCAGATGTAAACAAAAAAATATATAAGTAAAACTAAAAATCAGAGAATGGCAATAATCACAAAAAAGTGTGAAGTATTAGAAGGATTTGCAGTAGAGCAGGGAGTGGCTATTTTGAATGTCAAGAAATGAAAAATTAAATTGGGACAAAATTAAAGGAGTGAAATGAGAGAGATGAAACAAGATTTCTAGTTTAACTAGTAAGCATACTCTGCCATTTAGTGATAAGGCCAAAGACGAGAAAAAAGATTGCTTTTTGGTGTCCATTTTTGATGATACAAGGCATGCAAGAGACTCTCAATTAAGAAAGTTTAGAGGTAAGACTCTAGAGATATTAAGGCAGCCATTGTGCATTCCAGTATGAGTTACATTTATGGTCAGAAAATGCTGTGGAAATACAGAGTTAAACATACTTTTTTTTTTTTTTTTTACTTCTAGCCTGTTTATTTCACATCCAGTTTTCTTTTAAAATATCTTATTCATGCGCTGTGCTCTGCTTTTGTTTCCATTTGTTATTTTAAGTGTTCTCATATCTTTTGAGAAATTCAAGGAAAAGCAGTTTGATTAAGGGCTAAAATAAACCCTGAAAAAGAATCAAATTACTTCAGAAAATACATTAGTTTACTTCAGAAAACATGTTAGCTTACTTTGCAGTAGTTTTTTGCTTTGTAGGTGCCAAGAGAGGATTAATCTGTAATGTCTTTGTGATTTTCCTTTTATTTTAGTTTATATAAAGAGTTCCCAGGACTGCTTTACATTTATTTTGCTCATCAAAACATACTTCCCAAATGTTATGAAAATAAAGTTCAAAAATAATGCAGTCCAAATCAAACCCATTCCATTTTCTCTTGGAACACAATTGATAATAAAGTCATACCTTGTATCGCATTTTTAACTGAGTAAACACTGCATTGTCCCTTAATGTAGAATTCTTAAGAGTGTTCACTTCATATTCTCATACTTGAATGTTTGAATAACTCCTGGTGGTACATGTAGCAAGATACATATGATCAGGAATAATACAGCTATTTCACTGCTAGTGGGAGGATTTCCTCCTTTCTGCATTGAACTCAGAGGTCTCATTGGGTGACTCTGTGTGTGCTTGCATTATGACAGAAAGGAAGGAGTCAGAGGGTTGGGAACCTGTATTTTGAACATTAACCTTTGATGGAAGTTATGGAAAAAAGTTTGAGTACAAAAATCAAAATAATATGTCTGTTTTTGTTGAGATTGTGGCATAAAAAAAAATGGACTTGTCAATCTCAGCTCCTATTCATAAAATATTCTCTCTTCTCTTGCATCTTCTTTTCAAGTAAAGAGTCTCAGCTTTTCAAGAGTCTCAGCTGATCACATCATTGTCCTGACTAATAAGAAAGACCAGAGAGTGCTTTTAAGAAAGTAGTTTCCATAGGGACTGAATATATTTCATCAAAACAGATGATACCTTCTAATGTTGAAATTCTGGTCTACTGTGCTTGTGCATGTTGTGCATCTTACTGTTTACCCCATGCTAGTGGACTTTCTCAGACTCACTGTAAACAGAAAACAGAACTTTCAAACCTTTTTTCCCTGTGAATTCTCAGTAGGAAACTGAAATGTTTACTGAGTAAAGCTGGCAAAGTGACTTGAAATATAGATTTGTAGCAGAAAAATTCAATAGCAGAAAAATTCAATTACTGAGCTGTTAAATGTGCTTTTAGTAGGTATACTTTTGATGAGATTGTCAAGTAAGTTGCAGAATATGTCAAAAATACCCTTTCAAATAAGAATGGGATGTGCACAAAAAAGAAGATATAAAAGAGAGAGAGATGATTGATAGATATCAGTGTCCAGCTCAGATAATAATGCTAAACCTTTTGTTCAGACTGTCTGGTGACAAGATATTCTGCTAAAGAGTCCAGGTTAAATTTTCAGTTAGCTTAACTGTTAGTGACCTAAAAAAGACTGAACTGTAATAAAAGAACTTGAAGCTTTAACTAAACACAGTTTCTGCCATTAATAGTCAGCAATTAGGCATTTTGTGAATGTCACAAAAAGCATTTGGATCAAACACAGAGTATTTAATATGAAGAAAAAACAGTCTATCCTGACATGTTAGGAAGTGGCCTTCATCTATACAATTGTGTAAATCAGTCTCTTTCTGGTGTTATCACTGTTGGGAGCAGCAGCTCCCACCTCAGTGACAAGTTGAGGGTCACCATTTGGGAGTCACAGCTGTAAAAGGCACAGCACCATCACTTTGCATCAGTATTGGTTTTTTTCTACCTGTGGTAGATGCAGCAAAATGGTAGCAATATTGGGAATGAGTATGGCTGTTCAGGAGAATGGGAATTGCAGCTTTGTTTTACTTGTTGATCCCACGCAAGTCCAGACTGTTGACTTTGAAAAAGTTAAAATAGCAGTGTAAGAAAGTGCAATTTCAACAAGTGTTAGGAGAAGTTACTTTAGGTAAGTGTTAGCTGTGCTCTCCTCAGCCTGCAGTTCAATAGGTTTTGTGCTTGAAACACTGAACTGTAACCATGTGAGATAATCTTAGGGAAGACCTGCAAAGGGACACTTGAAAATGCTCTTCAGAGATACTCATTCTGTGGTGCAGCAGTGAGAAGCCTAACAAAGGACAATGCCCACGTCTTCTTCTTGGGGATGTTGCATCCTCTTACATTATGTTCCAGTAGCAGCACAGCTGTGCTTTTGACTGACTTCATCACAAACCTGATGTATTGGTGGTATCCTTAAGCTCTAGCTTCTGAAATCCTAACACTATCTGAGAACTACCAGATTTTCTTTTAAAAGCAAGGCCATAATTCTTACTGGTTCCAAAGATAAATCAGACAGCCAGCACAAGCACCCATAATTTTGCTTAAAGGAGCAAAGAGGGTGGTAATTAAACCCTACACTAATGTCAGAATGTCTGCACTATGATTTTGAACATATCAACAGTACTGAGCATTACAGAAAGAGCCAAGGCCTGACTCTGAATCCATGCTCTTTTGAGTGTATGATGGAGCCAGAAGCTGTGATGCTATTCTTCAGGATGTTTTCCTTCCTAGGGAATGATAAGGAAAATGTTGGAAAATGTACGAAAGTCATTAACAATGTTTCACCAAGAATGCCAGGTCACCTGGCTTTCCAAATTTCATCCAGTCCGGCAGTTTCTGTGTTCCCAAGATACAGGAGGAAAGGCACAAAGTTTTTTTTCTGCATCCTCTTTCTGTAATCAGCAAAAAGTCAGACAAACATTTCTAGCCTCCTCCAGGAAGCATCCCTGATAAGTATAACATTTAGGCACTTAATGAGCAGCATTAATGGACATGCTGAAGTTCAAGGGTATTTTTAAGTGCTGTGCTCTGAGTCTGAATTGTAGAGTAGATGATTATAGACAAATGACAAACATTTATGAAATTCTGGATTCATATACATAAACTATGTAATCTGCAGGCTTGGATTCACTTGGGGGAGGTTAATTAACTTCAATCTTCTGTTTTTTTTCCTTGTCCAATGCAATGTCACATCTTGTCTCTTTTTCCTCAACCCAGCACACGAGACACTACGAGCTAGAGCCAAACTGCAGTGTGACATCAGAGCTGCACAGGGGTGAAGTCCCGTGCTCACACACCTGTGAATCATGTGACATGGGAAAGAAATGTCAGTGCCATGTCATATCAGACTTACCTCCACCTCCAACTAAACTCATGTGCACATAGCTGTAGATAATTAGCAGTAAGGAAATCAAGAATTTGGAGTAGGCATTCACCAAGGGTGGACAGGCAAGAAGTTGAAAATTTAGGGGTATTAGTACAGACTGGGGAATAAGATGAAAATTTGTAAGAAACACTTAAAAATACTGATCTAAATTATATCAAATAGATGTGTGCCATGTCTTTCCTTATGCCTTCACCTGCATTGCCAGTTTGGATAATAAATGGTTCAAGATGCCTAGCACATTTTAGTTTGCTGATTTTTTTCTGCTCTGTTTCAACATGTGCTGAACTTTTGGGTTAATGGTGTGACTACCTGAGAATCTCAGTTGCTATTTTCAAGGAACGTTCATTTCTAGTCCTCCATCATGGAAATAGGTCTGAAAGCTTGAACAGGGAAGTGATAAACATTAGAAGAATATAGAAAGAACCTGATACATATTTTAATAATGCAATCCTATTTCATTATGAGGGTTTGAGGCAATTGAAAAAACCATATATAAGTGTTTGAGATTGGCAGCACTAGTTTCTATAGCTTAACAGTTCTAAATAATTTTTTCATTATTTGGGGAAGATGCTTTGCAGACAAAGTAACTGGTAAGAAAGAAGTGCAGAAGAAGGCAGAGACTGAAATTTGCCCCACAGCCTGTCAATAGTTGACAAAATTGACATATCTTTTAATGGGTTACTCTGGCTAAATTTTCTAAAACTATGATTTTCATGGCTAAATTATAAAAGAAATAACATCACTTAAGTATCTCTATGAACTTGATTATAATTCCATATGTATTTGTTGATGTGCGGATGTTTATGTGTGTGTTTTGTTAGAGACAGTATTTTGATTGCCTTTTTCTTATTTCTCACTTTGAGACTCATCTCATTTTCTTTAGATTTGCTGGGTTTTGGTTGCCAGCTTTCTCCTTTTTCAGAATCGTAGCATTACTTTCTTTTATTTCTTTATGTAAACGCTCCAGTCATTTAAAGTGTGGCTTCAAGCAGTCCTTTATGTCACTAAAAGAAATTAGCTAAATAGCACTGTTTAATTAATTTCAGGACCGCCTCTTTTTCGTCATGGAGTATGTAAATGGAGGAGACCTAATGTTTCAAATCCAACGCTCACGCAAATTTGACGAACCTCGATCCCGCTTTTATGCTGCAGAGGTCACATCAGCTCTCATGTTTCTTCACCAACATGGAGTCATCTACAGGTACTTTTTTTGATCAAAAATAAAGTATTCTTGGGGCTTCAGGATGGTTCTGGCTGAAATCCTCCATCTCTTAGCAACCAGTTTTAGATTAGTTGTTTGTTCCAATTTGCTTACACAGAACTTTTTTTTGGCTGTTTATCATTGAGAATGTTAACATTTGAATAGCCTCTGCAGCAGTCGCCAGCTGCGTGTGCCAGTTTTGTGTTCTAGTCCAAATAAAGTGGGTTTGAAAAAGCTTGGCACAGTGCAACCCAGAGGTGACCTCTCTGCAGATCGGCGCAATCTCTGCACTTTCCTCCCTGTGCCATAGATTTCCTCTGGGTTTCTAACCCCCTGCCACTTCCTGAGTTTGTTTGTCTTAGTTGTCTCCACTCCGATACAATCGGGATGGTCCTTTGCTATGCTTTGCTTATGCCCCTTCCTCTTGACTGTTTGGGTGAAGGCTTACTCACCAGCAGGAAGTGGCCCTTTGGAGACAATTCTGATTTGCTTTCAAGTGCCCTGCATCTATTTGAACCTCCCTCACTGGCCCCAGTCTCTAATCTTCAACAACCATGCACACACGCACAGAGAAAGTGCATATTGTTGTGCTGGTATGAAGAATGCATTTAGGGATAGGCTTTATTATTAAAACTAAGGATTCGCTTTGAAAAATTTCACCCTGATGTTAATGTGTTTATTAAATCCTTTATCTTGTCATTTCACACTTCCTCTCTGTTTTTATTTGGTTTTAGCAGCCTGGTATTACTTGAGATAAATTTGGGCTTTCAGAAGCAACATGCTTAACAGGTTTTTTAATATAAATCTGTCCTGTCTAGTAAAAACTCTGAGTTCTTCAGATCTAACTGAGCTCCATTTTTTCCCTCGATATTCCTACCCTCTTTCAGGTTATCAGTTTTGATTTGAGGTAGTCATCTCAGAGACAGGCAGTCAGAGATTTCATGAGCCAAACCATCAAGATAAGGATATGGAATTTGTCACATTCGTATAAAGACAGGTCTTGAGAATACTAGAAATTGAGAAGGACATATTAAATTTTTAGTAACCAGGGCTGAGTGGTAAGTTCCATTAGAAGCAATTGGCTTTGCCACATACAAAGGGATTAATAGGCAAATTTCTCAAAGGCGTCTCCTTTCCAGAGACATAGCAAACAGCAGAACATCACAGCTTCTGAGGAAAGTAAATCTCTTTGAAAGTGCTCTTTTCATCAAAAATCTATTTTTCTTTATAAAACTCTTTGCTAGCTGCAGTTCTTAATCTCCATCTTTTATTAACGCTGGTATGATGTTTGCATACTGGGTTGTCTTTTGGGCCTGACACTTCACATGGGTTTGTTTTCGAGTGCTGAAGATCCAACACATTTCTTACCTTTCCTGCCCATATCATATTTCCTATTCATTGTCTGCATTTATTTCCAAAGCTAGGTATTTGTACATTCACATAATAGAATGTGGCAACTTCAGAATTTATAAGTATCTGTCATAGGGGAAACAGACAAGCTTGGCACTTTAAAAAGTGAAGGATTTTGAGGATTTGTTTCCATTAAATACTTGAGCTAATTTGCTTCTTCTGGAAACTGGAGGTAGACACCTTGTAATTAGCAGTCATTTTAATGACTTCTGTGAGCCAGCAGGAAAGAATTAGTATAAAATTACATCTCCCTGCTTTATATGAATGCACATTCATTCAGCCCCCCATCCTTCACTACTCCCAGCCCTTAACACGAATCCTCCTCTCTCTACTCTTCTTTCCTACCTCTTTTCCCTTGTCCTGCATGTAGCTTCTGCTGAGTGCTGGCTCCTACCTGGATGCATTGAATCTCCTCATATGCATGTGTTCTTTCTATAACTTCATGAGCAGAATGCTTCCATCACAGGAGAAATGTCATTCTGAGACAATGTTTCATAATTTAAACTTCACAGTGTGCTCACAACTTTTGATTCAGACACTATGCTGACATGTCTGACATGTGTGCTGGAGTATGACACTGAACTTGTAAATGGCTTGTTATGCTGAGTGTGTGATCAGAAGTCACATGAGAACATGAGTTGCAGGATGAAACCATAAACAATTGAAAGCAACAGGAAGAACAGATTCAGTTGTATTTAGTTTTGACCCAGGCTTTTGGATCTTGACATGGCTATGTCTGTAAGAATAATTCATTTTCTTAACTGTGAGATACTAGGAGTTTAAATATTTGTAAAATGAACATCCCAGTTATGCTGTAAAATACAAGTAGAAGGAAGAAATTATTTTAAATTAATTAATGATAAGAAAATGTCAGAATTCACTCACAATGTGCCAGGCCTTGGGAGAATGCATTCATTCATGTCAAGCATGCATAAGAACAGTTGTCTTGCACAGAGCAGTTTCAGCCTAATTATTCCGTGCCTGACTGCATTATTTACTACAATGTTAAAAATGCATTGGGATCAAGTCAGTCCTTTGCATCTCCTAAGCTCTTATTAGCTGGCAAACAAGGAAAGAGAAGGGAAAGGAAAAAAAAAGAAAACAAACTTTGCTCCTGAATAACTACCAGTCATAACTACCTGACATGCCTTCAGATATTTTAATAAAGAATACTTGTCTTCTGTGTAATTATATTTCTAGAAAAAACATTGTGGTGTGAAATTAATGGTTATTCTCCAAAATGGGAAATGTTGCTTATGTGGGCACTGCTTCAAGGAAAGTGGGGAATATATAAATAAAATAAGATGTTTGATGGAAATGTAGGTTTCAAAATAGCTGCTATACCTTCTGATCTTTTTTCAGTCTTGTATGTGGAAGTATTTGTTTGGAGCTAAACAAAGTTATATTTTTGGAAGTAAATAACTAGCTTTAGCTCATGCTTTGGCTTGTTGGTTAGGTTTTTAGAAAGTGCTATGATGATACTAAATGATCATCTTTTATAATAACTGGTTTATCCTCATGTCCCCTTAAGTTCAAAGAGAAAGCCAGCTCCCTGTTTAGCAATAGAAATTATTCTCTGAGTTCACATCTTTGCAGCTAGCCCAACAGTTGTTCCCAGACTTGTCCAATTACCAGTGTGCTCATTGGAATTCCATATATCTTCCTTATGTTTATCCTCCTTATGCTTATTGAGTTTAAGTTGGTAATAAAGATGAACCTCACAACTTTTATATATAAAGATATTCCATTACTGAATGCATGTTTTATGAAAAATAAACTTCTGGGTAATTTTTAGGATGGCATTTTTAAAGGTCTGCTGTTACTGTTGTGTCAAAAACACTTCAACAGCCTAATAAAAATATTTACATTATCCCTGCCACCTTCCCTCTCATCTGGCATTCAGCTATTCGGGCACATGTCAGACTGGGGCCTGATAATACAAGTAGAGTTAATCGGTTTCAATCCTATTTTCTGGCACTTGTCCTTGTTTGTGTTATGCAATTGCAATTGCACCACTTTGGAAAAATGTATCCAAGCTTCAGGAATTAAGGACTAGGAATCTCATTTTGTTTTTTTTTTTTTTGTGAGCTGAACTGGAGTTTGAACTTGGTGATGAAAGGTTGTGTGGACTATGTTCAGTGTCACCTGCCCCAGGAGTATGTTGTATTTTAAGTCAGTTTTCATAATGTATTAATGTATATTATGTTTATATAAAATATATTAGTATATATTCTCATGTAGGGAAAGTGCAACAAACTGTATGCGTTAAGTAACTGTGAGTTCTGTACTCCCCTCTTGTACTGAATTTCAACATTCCTGTGCTCTTTCTGCAGATACATGTAAATGTGGCATGTTCTTGTTTCACTTGGAGATGTTGGGCTGAGGTCAGGAGTATCTGGCTGGCTGGCTGCTCTCAGTGTAGGAGTTCAAGTGAGGTGACACAAGTGACCTGCTGTGTCCTGAAATACCTACAAAGAACTGTTGTCCCCCCAGGCAGGAAGGCCAGCACTAGAACAGGGTACCTCTTCAGGAACAGAAATGACAGTGTCTGTCCCTAGTTCATACATGATTTAGGAAATAACTGTGAGAGCTGTAAGCATTGTTTCAGTAGCTGTGTGTTGCTTGGTCTCTGTTATCCTCCAGAATCATTCAAGTGGTCTCTCTGGAGGATAAAAGAAAAAAAAAAAAACTAAATGTATACAATTTCAGTTCACCTACAAGGATGAAAAATACCTTAATTGGGAAATTAGTGTCACCTGCTTTGGGTTGACTAACGTAGGAGCAAATATTTTGCTTTCAAGTGTAAGATCTGTGAGATGCTGCCTTCAAATCATGCAGCACCTGATCACGATGGAGTCCTTATTCATAACTATGGGTTATTATGTTCCTCAGCAATATGAAGTAATAACCCAGCCTGTAACTTGCTGGAGCTTTCTAAGGCTCTCTACACTCTGTAATTAATGTGTTGGTCATGATGAAGGATTTACTAATGCTGAATTGAGGTAAATGTGGATGTAAATATGCTGATGCCAATCCTTGAGTACCTCCAGGCTTTTTCCGTACACAACTACCCTAGGAACTTGTTTGAACACTAACTGAATTTTTCCCTGGATAATCAGCTTTCCCAGCATTCCTCTTTATCAGGGCAGCACACACCAGTGTTTCAGAAAGAAGAACTACCTAAAATTAAAAGCACTTTCATTAGTGTGTTTTTATGTGAAATAGGAATATTTATTTATAAAGTGTGACTTCATTGGTGGTTGTGTGATTCAGTGCAGCCTTGGCAGAGTAATGAGAAGTTATATTTACACTGATGAAAATGTTGCATGGTCAGTGGTTAACATGTTAAAAGTCATCATTCTCCCAATTTAACTTACTATGTTATTTCTGAGTGGCAGCAGCCAAATAAAATTCCCTTCCCCCCTATTTTTTTTAAGCAAAACTAGATGTGGACCATTTTGATTTAAGTATGTAAAGATCATCTTATTACACCTCTGAATAGTTAGAAGATAAATTGGTGCTTTAGCTGTGGTCCATGGAAGAGGGCAAGACCTTGTACCCTCACCTGGCATATATTCACACCTAAGCATAGGAATATACTGAACACATGGTCCTCTCTACATAAGCTGTTGCAGCAGTCCACTACAGAGAAGTTACAGTTTGCTTCTGGCCCAAGTGAGCAAAAAACTATTTCCATCACCTTCAGTAAAAATAGGAAGTGAGGAGTGAATCGTGCAGGTTTGTGTGGAGTCCCAGTGTCTCGAGGAACTGCTGCCCAAGCCATGCCACCTGACCAGTGCTCCTGGCCGGGCTTGAGCCCTGGACTACATCCACACTCTCTCTGCTCTGCCTGCTCTAGTTTCTAAAACTGAACATGAGCTCCAACGGGATTTTAGTCAGTGGCCTCCTGCCCTCTTTGCACTTTTTCTCGCTGGATCTAGGCAGATCAACAGTCATGAAATGCATAAATAAGCAGGATGTCTTCCCCGCAGGAAAAGGCAGTGGGCCGGGGTGGAGAGGAGCGGAGCTGAGGGAGATGAGAAGCAGGAAGGAGAGCTGGTTCCCAGGCTTCTGGCATTCGGACTGAGGGAGTCCACCCTGCCATCTGCCCAGCTTATGTATTGTGCTAAGGGCTCTGTCGTATAGGAGGGCCTTTGACAAGGTTTCCAGCTGTGGAAGGATGAGTAAAGGCTGTGGGAATAGGATATGAGCCACATGGTCTTGCCAACAGTAGAATGCCTTTTAAATTTCTCCTGGGTTTGGAACATAAAAAAGTCCTTAGTTGGCTGATGCGTGGGAGTTGGGTCTGTGGGGGGGCAGTGCTGGGCAGTTAATATTTAGAAGGATAGACCAGCACCATTGACCTTATTTGGGGAATGACAAGGTACTTCCAGGGGGAGTTCTTGGTAGCGAGGTCAGCTTTGTTTTTTTGCTTCATGTTTATTTGGTGCAAGATTTTCTTGTTTAATGACCGTTTGTATAGTGCTGTATTGTGTAAATAAAGCTATGACCTTTACCTTCTGATAACAGTATAGGAGTGAGTTAATGTTAAATGAGAGTGAGCAGGGAGTGGGAATCTGCCAGGGTTAATGCCAAGTTTACATTCCTCTGAGGGCAGCCATGTTCCGGTACCCTCAATAGAAAGGGCAGCAGTACCTCTCAACAGATAATAGCAGTGAAATGTTACAGGACATATTTGTATTTATGTCTGGGTGAATGTCACTGATTTTAGATGATTGATGTTTGTGTCTTTATTTTATAACAGGAAGAAACATGTGTTGTCTCTCAGCATTTGATAAGAAGATTTTAACTCAGAGAAACATACACAAAATAAAAATCTAGTAGAGCTGTAGCACATGAAACTGAACTGTACTGATACAGAACAAACCCATTAGTTTTCCTAAACTGCTGAGACACAGGGCTGTTTCTGAAGAATCATGTACACCAGCTCCAAACAAAATCATACTCTGCAAGCAATTTTCTAAAAGCAGAAAGAGAATTTTAGATTTTTAATGCATTTCTGTGTCACAATGCATTAAAAATCTAAAGATGCTTCCTACATGTAATTCTGCTGCTAAGAGACAAAACTTAGGATTGAATTTTACTGTGCCTTTCAGTCATCTTTGTCTTCAAACAATGAAAAATATTTCTATAACCCAGTTGCAGTGATGTTGAAACTATAAAGGCTTTGCCTTTTTCATCCTATTGAATGCATCTACTAAAGCTTCATAATAATGGAGAGAAGTGCACAGCAAATGTGGTTCTGAGGTGGTAGGCTTTTAACAAAGATTTTGTTGTGCTCTTGAGATGCTTCACGCAACAAAGAATCACTGAATAATGGAACCTTAGAATCACTTGGGATGGAAGGAAGCTTAAAGATCATCTAGTTTCAACACCCTGCCATAGGCAGGGACACCTCCCACTAGACCAGGTTGCTCAGAACCCCATCCAACCTGGCCATAAACACTTCCAAGGATGAGGCATCCACAGTTTCATTGGGCAACCCATTCCAGTGACTCACTGCCTTCATGGTAAAGAATTTCTTCTTGATATCTAAAAATACTTGTCCTTCCCCTTGTCCTGTCACTACATGCTCTTGTAAATAATCCTCCTCCATCTTTCTTGTAGGCTCCCTTCAGGTACTAGAAAGCCAGAGTCATGTCATTCTGAAGCCTTTTCTTTTCCAGGCTGCACAGTCCTAATTCTCTCAGTCTTTCGTCACAGGAGAAGTGCTCCATGCCTCTAACTATCTTTGTGGCCCTCCTCTGGGCTCTCTCCAACAGGTCCATGTCTTCTGGAGACCCAAGAGCTGGAGGCAGCACTGCAGGGGGGGTCTCACCAGAGGGGAGTAAAGGGACAAAATCCTCTCCCTGGTCCTGCTGCCCACAGTGCTTTGGGTGCAGCCCAGGATCAATCCACATTCTGGGCTGTCAAGTTGGGAAGTAATGCAAAGTGTTAGATGAAAACAAATAAGGAACTTTATTTAGTTGGGGAGTTTTTAATAGTAATGTCAAAAATGCTGAGCAGCCTTAAAAGAGAATTTGAATTATGCCCTTCAGTAAAGACATTTGCATACAACTTCTATTTTTTTGGCCAGAACCTTGCTACTTTTGGCTCAATGTTTACATTTATTCTCTTTGCCCATCTTCCCACTCCCTCTTTTTTCTACCTCTTTGTTACATAAGAGCTTATCACTTAGATGCTGCTGCAGCAAACATTCCTGCATGCAGGTCGCTACTCAAAGACTGATTTTGATTGTGAGACTGTTCATATGCATGATATCTGCAGCTTCTTGTATGAGTTGGGACCTTGGTTTGACTTCTTAGATAGAAAACATGTTTATTTTAAAAGAGCAAATCACCACATTTGAGAAGGCACTGTTATTAAAGACTGTATGTTCTTTTGCTTAAAACTGCAAAATGAAAATTTAGCCAATCCAAAAGCTGACGTAACTGAGTTATCACTGAATCCTTTGAAAATTTTAGCTGACAGCTTGTACTCCAATGGAAGGAAACAGAAATAATCTTGTTCACTAGAAAGTTAACTAAATAGGCCTAAAAACTAAAACAGAGAAAATACAGCCAGTAAGAGCACCAGCATTTTGGGGAGTGCACCAAAGTCTCTATTGCTACCAGAATAAATAGCGGTAGGATTACATCAGAAAGACCTTGGACAGGCAAGGTGCAGTCTAACCAAGGGAATCAGAAAGTGGAATAAAATGGCTCTGGTGGCCTTGAAAGTGCTAAAAATGAGCAGAAAGGGGAGGGGTAACAAGGCCAGAGTGATAATAAATCCCTTCTTGTGCCAAGAGAATGTGCAGTAATGCATGCCCCTCTCCTTGGCTGCCACAGTGTCACAGAGCTTGAACAAGCAGCTCCCCAGAGCAGCAGACAGTAGGAGAAATAATCACAAGTAGGAGTCTTCCTCATCTCAGCAGCATTGAGTACATGTGGAGGAGGCAGATGTGGAGCGGGAATAGCAGGGTTGGCAAGGGCCAACCAAATGGGAGATTGTGTAGTCTCTGCACTGTTATATCCCCAGCAATGGATGGCTCCAGGGACAGGCAATTTACTCCCACCACCAAGTTGAGTTTTAGTCCCCCAGGACCACTTATGATGGGGATACAATATTTTAGATTAAAAAACATTTCTACAGTAACATCCAGCTTTTGAAAAGAGAAGCTTATGAGAAGCCCAAGCAGCACTTCTCACAATGTACATACCCCATGGGTCTTCACTTCATGCTTCCTGCTTAAGGAATTTGTTTCCAGTAGTCAGTCTTACAAAACAGCAGAGAGAGACTGCAAATAAGTGGGAGAGGCCAGAAATAATGGTGGTACTGATATATGTGTGCTTTTTTCCTCCAAGCTGCCATTTCCTTCTCCTGATGTATAGAAGACACAGGAAATGTCATTCTGCCAAACACTACATGCAGTTGTGTGCATTTTTTTTTTTATGTAGATTTGACAGTGGCAGCCATAAAAGTATTCTTCACAAGGTATTCCAGTATTAAAGCCTGTGATTGCCCCTTCAAGGGAAGGGAAGGATGGGATGGCAGCAGTAGATTGCCAGTATAGCAGTCACTATGGGTGCACTTTGGTATGAAACTGAGTAATACAGAAGCAGCACCTAAAAAATTAACTGAAGAAGGCTTGGTCACTAATAACCTGAACAGAGAAACTTTATGGAATATAAAGCATAAAATTAAATCATCACAAATAAACATTATAGCACTTCATCAGATATTTATTTGATTTATCATAGGGTTTCCAAGGGAGATCCTGTGGTCTACTAAGACCCATTTTAAAAAATGCCTAAATATATTCTAACGCAAATAATGAGTCAGATGGAATTGCTATGGTCAGTTAAGTGCGTAATGGATATTTAAAAGCTTTCAAACGTCAATAAATCTGGAAGAACTCTAGCAGAGTTCTTGTAGAACAAAAATAATTGGCACTTCAGAAACTGCCTAAGTGTGTATCTGTGTAAACTTAACTACCAGTGAGAGGACAGCAAGTGTTTATGTACTGTGTACTGAGAATATAAAAGGAATACCAAATGCCTGCCAGTTCATTTGCTGATAATCTGTAATGGGTCCAGAGAGGCCATAACTATTATCAAGAAGCTCTGATTCTCATTTATATGAAAGTCTTTAAATATCTGCTAGCATAAAAGGATCCTCAGGTTGTGCATGAAGAAAGTAGACAGTAGCTCAGCAGCATATATGCCTTGCACAAGGCTAAAGGTATCTGCTGCAAGGTTGTTGAATCTGCCTCTGCTAAAACCCTGTAAATTCATTTCCACAGACACTGAGTGAGAAACATCTCAAGGAGAGGGGAAAGAAACGCTTTGGACAACAGTAGTTTTTAGGCAGGTTCTCTTTTCACCTTTTGAAAAGTCACAAAAGAAAAAGAAGGAAATATTTTGCCAGCTCCAGATCAGAGCTAGTGGTGTGTTTGCATGCAAAGTAGGGCAAAGGTTTGGGGTTTCAGTGGATGTCCCAAGAGGAAGAGGATTTCACCATAATTTCTAAAACATCTGCAGATTGAGTAGTTGTTTTGTCCATGAGCAAGAGGGCTTGAAGAAATTTTGAAACAGCATCCTGAAAATTCTCTGTGTAGTAATAACAGCAAAACATTAACTGATATTAGTGAGCTATAGCTTATAAAGCCAGAGACAATTCAATGACAAATCTGGTATAAATCATTACCACTACAGACTTTTCTCTCTGGCTCAGATATGTATGCTCTTAGTTAGGGCAAAGTAATATAAACCAAGATTACACTAAAATCAAAAATTGTGCCCATAGCACATAAAATAATAGGGTTTGGTTTTTACACACCTTATGTAATAGAATCCATTTAAAAAGCAGTAAAACATAGTCATGTTTGCCTAATTACAGCATCAGAATTATGGAGGTAGGATGACAGCAGAAGGATTTGTGTCTGGGGCTGAGTGGGCAGTAAAGGATGAAGGGGTGGAACGGCACCATTGCTAATGGAGTATTTTGTCTCATCATTTAATGAGTCTGAGTTGAGAATCACAGTACTCCTTAATATTTTTTGCTACACTATCAAGTCTTAACACAATACTATAAATTGGCTACAGAGACTAAAAACTAATACCCTTATTTGTTTTAGGGTTGGGCAATGGTGAGTTTAATGTATCATATTAGAGATATAGTACAGCTTCTGCAACTTCTCTCCCATTCTGTTTGAAAAGCATTTGGATAATCTTTCTCAGAGTTCTGTTTGTTCATGCATTTTTATTTGGAATTCAAAATGTGATAATAGATAATAAAAGTATGTTGTAAATATGACTATGACATGACATGGGAGTAGAGAAGCCACCATCTGGTGTATAAGTGACTGTTTCTTTAAAAATCTCTGATTTACGGTAAAACCTCTTTCCAACACCAGAAGAAGAAAAGCAATTTTACAATGGAATTAAATTGTACTCAGTGTGCTCAATTTAAGGCTGTCAGAAGGATGCAAAGAGACTTTATTGTGCATTATAATTTAATTAGACTTTATGTGTAAGCTGTATAATTAGGTTCTTTGCTAGTCTTTGCCCACATAACTATCTGGGAGCTTTATGGGATAATTTCTGCTCTTGTCAGAACATAAAGTCTGGTTAGCAGGTCTCAGAAAAGGCTGGGCATGCAGAAGTTATAAAGATAATTCCTCAGGCCCAAAATAGTTTTTTCATGTTCACAAAATTGTTCAAGAACAGCCTACACTGACCAATAGTTAATATTATAATCCTACTGAAGTTAATATTTACATGAAGTGACTACCCATTAAGTACCAAATGTTAGAGATAAAAATCACATTTTAGCTTCTCAAATTTTTACTCAGAACTGCCTCTCTCTTGCATTTGGGCTGGACTGTTGGCTTCTCCTGGTAGTCTGTCTTCACAGCTGAAGGTAAATTGCAGTAGCAATTTACCTTGATGCTGGCAAAAGTGAGTACACTGTAAATTTCCTAAGTCATGCCATGTTTTATTTCACATGAATGACTCATGATTCATCTTTCCATTGCATTCATATTAATTAAAAATCTTCAGGTGCCTTGTATAAGTAGATTTTAAGTGGTGACATTATAAGTTGGCACTACAGCCAAAGTAACTTTCCCAAGTACATTTTCTGGAGGAGATGGGGGAAGGTTGCAGGAGCTACATTGGAAACAATGCTGGAGCTGAGA
This sequence comes from Molothrus ater, assembly GCF_012460135.2. Taxonomy (NCBI): domain Eukaryota; kingdom Metazoa; phylum Chordata; class Aves; order Passeriformes; family Icteridae; genus Molothrus; species Molothrus ater. The sequence continues at coordinate 26,919,681 of NC_050480.2, forward strand.
CTTCCTGCACATGAAAAGATTGTCTAGAAATGTTTGTGGAGCTTCCTGGCAGAGGCTGGGGGGAAAGTAATTTGATTTTGCTACACAATTGTAATTTTAAAATAGGATCTTATAAAATATAGTTCTGTGCATTAACATACATGGCCCTTTTTAATTATATATCAAAGCAAGAATTGGATTTTGAACCATCAGTTTCTATGACCTCTGTCTGGAAGCAGTATTAGAAGTTTATTTCATGGAGAAATCAACATATAAGGGCAAGTAACTCCCATTTTTTCAGGCGTCTTCTTCATGCTTTATGGACAAATAATAGCCTTCTTAATTTTTGCCAGAATCCCTCCACTGCAGTGATCTTCCATGAAACATAATAGAAAATTGTTAACTCTACAGAATTTTGGAAGAGACAAATTTCTTTGTATAATAGAGTGCTTTTAGAAAATTAAAGGACAAAATAAATTTCACTCACAGTTTTTACAAGAATTTCTGCAGAAATCTGTTAAACTTCTGTTGAATGCTGCTGTTTTGATCCCAGACAAACACAGCAGGGCTAGAAAAGGTTTTAAATGAAGAGCCTGCATACCCTTCCCATGTTCAGACCACGTGATAGATCAAAAAACATGTTAAGGCATGTGAACTATGCTACTGAAATCAGAATAGAAGCAAAAATTACTAAAATCTTTCTTCTACTTATTCCATATAAGTAAACATTTTGTTGGAAGCAACATTCTCGCTGTGTTACATCATTTCATTTATGCTATATAATTTATTTAGTCCTTTCTGTGTAGTATTACAGGCACCACTCTATGGAAATGCTTTCCATAAAAAGACCAAAGTGGGGTTGAAAAAAATCAGTGTCTGTACAAAAGTTCACTGCAGAATTTTTCTGTTCTGAATAAGAAAGCATTTTTCTCCATGGAAACATGATATGGAGCTTAACAGGAGTCTGCTTACTGCTGGGAGCTGTGTTTGTTCCCTGCTAAGGACACCCTTGTGAGCATAGGGAAGAGGATTCTTTTCAACTGATTTCTTTTATGCAAAAGCCTTTAGCAACCCTTCTCCTTTACGCTTTCTGGGCTTCATAAAGGTGCAGAGGGCATTGGTTAGTGCAGAAAAGGCACTGAAATGTTGGCTTATGCTGGTGCATCAATGGCTTCCTCAGGATTTGTTCCCAGTCACCTGTGTTTGGCCATTTTATTGTATGTCCTGTCTTGTAGTTGCCAGACTAATATATATATATTTTTTTTTTTTTAATATCTTCCTTAAATTTTGTGGAGTGTGTATATGGTGTTTGTTCAAAGGAATGAAAGAAAAAGAAGACCAAGTCAAGTTACAGCATAGGTTTCCTGCATTGCTGTGTTTTCACTTTTCCCCTGAATCTAATAGTGCTTCTATCTATTCCAGATAGAAGCACAAAATAGGCATTATTGAAGACATAAAAGATTAGTGCTAACTTTTACCAGCAGATTGTAATATTTTACAAGCTTCATCTTTGCTGTGTGTTCTCATCTTGGAGTATGCTGACAGTCTGGTTCCTTCCCTGAGAAATGGCCATTTCTTTTCATTAGTTTTCTTTTAATAAACAACCTTATTGGAATTAAGAAGATAATCTGTATTAGCACTGAATAGCCTTCATTGCTTGCATCTGTGTTAAGAAGGTGGATAATAAGGTTGCTCTTAGTCTTATTGCAGTGTTAAGGCAACCTGGACTTCTCATTTAAGTAACAGAACTGGACCAAAGCACAAGTTTTCTTTGTACCTGTTGGGAATCATAGAATGATAGTATATCAGGTGGGAAGGAGACCCAGGGGTAGTCCAATCCAAACTTTCTTGGTAAAAACATTGTCCAGACAAGATGGCCCAGCACCTTCTCCAGCTGAATCTTAATACTGGGGGATTGTGCACTTCACCAGGGACATAGTTTCAATTCCAGATATTTCCCCTTGTGAAAAATTTTCTTCTCGTGTCTAATTGGAATCACTCCAGGAATAGTGTATGGTCTTCTTTTTTCTGTGTGATTTCTCCTAAAAAGTGAGTATCTAACTTGTTTGTTCCTTTTAAATACTGGAACATGGTGATAAGGTCTACCTTGAGCCTTCTCTTCTGAAGGCTGAACAGCCCAATTCTCTCAGCCTTTCATCATATGGCCGGATTCTCAGTCTTTTGGTCATCTTTTCCATGGTGCCCTTGTTAATGCAGCCCAGTGTCCTATTTGCTTTCTGTGCTGCAACAGCACATTGTTCACTCACACTGAGCTTGGTGTCCGCCAGGACCACCAGATCTCTTTCCACAGAGCTTCTCCCTTGCTGGGTAGATACTGGTTTATTCTTCACTCCTGGATTATGTTTCCCCAGGTGCAAGACCTTACACTTGTTTTTGTTGAGTTTTGTAATGTCAGCTCACTCTTCCAGACTATCCAGGTCTTCCTTCAGGGTGGTTCTCTTTCCAATGTGTCCATTTCCCACTCATTTTGCTGTTCACATCAGTCTTCATCAAGATACACTTGATCCCATCATGCTGATCACTTGCAAAAATATTAAACAGCCTCGAGACCAGGATTGGTCCCTGGGAGACCTCACTTGTGACAAGCTGCGAGTTCTAAAAGGAACTATTTACCACCTCTCTGGGTGTGTCCTGCCAGCCAGTTCCCCATGAGCCTCATGGACTCATCCAGGCTGTAGCACATCAGTTTCTCTAGGAGGAAGCTGTAAGAATCCATGTTCAAAGCCTTGGTGAAATGAAAATTGATGATGTCCACCACTCGCCCCACTTCAGCTGAGCAGATTACTTTGTCAATGAATGCCATCAGGTTTGTCACACACAATTTGCCTTTGGCTAATCCATTATGGTTTTTCCCAATCATGTGCTTCATCTGACTTTTGATAGCCCCAGGAGGATTTGTTCCATAACTTTCCCAGGACCTGAAAGTTAAGACTGATGAGCCTGTTGTTTTCTGGATCCTCCTTTTAGCCCTTCTTGTAGATGGGGTTTACATTAGACTTCTTCCAGTCTTCTGGGATCTCCATGTCTTCTCAAAGGTTATGGAGAGCAGCTTTGCAGCGATGTCAGCCAGCTTCCTTGATACCCTCTGGTGGCTATTGTCAGGGCCCAGTGATTTGTAGGGGTCAAGCTCCAATAATACTTTATACACCAACTCCTCATTCTCTGACAGTGGGTGGGTGTTTTCATCAACATGGACTCTTGATCCCAAGCCCAGGCACCCAACAGTGTTGGTGAAGACAGAGGTGAAGAAAGTTTTTGGAAGTGCTGCATTTTCATTGTTGTTGATGACTAATTAACCTCACCTGTTTAACAGTAGGACAATTTTTAGCTTCTATTTCTGCTTGTTCTTTAGGTACCTGAAGAACCCTTTCTTGTGTTTTTTGACATCTCTGTCCAGTTTCAGCTCAGTCTGAATTTTTGCTTAATAAACTCCATCTCTGCACACCCTGGCAATGCCATTGTATTTCTTAAAGGATATTAATCTGCTTTTCCATCTCTGGTACACTTCTCTTTTGGTTTCTGAGCACACTCAGAAGCTCACAGTTAAGCCAAGGGAAATCTGTTGCTCTGCCAACTTTCCGTACTTTTAAGGGGATGCACTGGTTTTGTATTTCCAGGAGAGCATGCTTGAAACACCCTAGCTTAGTTCCTTTCTTGTCCATGGAAGCTTCCCAAGGAATCCCGCATAACTGACCTCTATGCAAGCTGAATTTTGCTCTTCTAAAATCTCAGACCTTTGTCTTGGTACTAAGCTTCAGTGTGCTCAGCCAGGTCCCAAAGTCCAACAATATGGTGATCGCTGCAGCCAAAGCTATCACTGATGAAGATACTACAAAGCAGGATTGCTTGGTAAACCACTTTGCAAGTAGCAACACAACAGTGCCTCACTCCTGGTTGGCACATCTAATGTTTGCATGAGGAAGTGGTTCTCTGCACATTCCAGGAACTTGATGGGTGATCCATGGGCTGCTTAATTGTTTTTCCAACAAATGTATGGGTAATTGAAGTGATCCATGAGAGTCAGGTTCTGTTGACCTAAAGCTTGCTTTAAATAACACAAATATTGCTTTTTCGGCCTTATTTTCTTGACTGGGAGGTCAGTAGTAGGTGCCGACTCTATGATCCCCATTGGAGACACCCATTTTGTTCTTGACCCACAGGAATTCAGTAGGGCTTCCACAATCACCATAGCTGACTGCTATACATTCAAGCTTCTCCTTAACACAGAGCATGACACCTCCTGCTTTTCTTCCCTGCCTGTCTATATGTGACAGCCTGTAGCCATCCATCGTGGTCCTCCAGTCACGTGAGTTGTGAAACCGTGTTTCAGTTATCCCTGCTTTCTGACTGGGCACAGAGCTCCAGTTCCTTGTGTTTGCTCCCCAGGCTGCCTGCATCAGTATACATACTCTTGTGATGGTTGGTCTTTTGTTTCTCATCTTGGAAGGCAGCTAAGGAATGTTTGTCCTTACTCTGGTCAGCCTGGCTTATTCCCCATTTGAAATGGCGTCAGTGTTGCCAGTTTGGATCCCATCTGCTAAGTCCCAGCAGTTTAAAGCCCACCTCACCACAGTGGCCAACCTGTTTTCAGAGATTCCCTTGCCTCTTCTAGACAGGTGGATCCCATTTCTCTCTGACACACAGTCATTGAAGATTATCCAGTTGTCATAAAAGCCAAAACCCTCATGACTGCCCCAGCCACAAAGACAGAAGTTGATTTGCATTATACATCTATTTTGGCTTAATCTTTTTCTCTAAGTAGTTAAACAGAAGGAAAGATGACTTATACACCAATACCTTTTGCTTGCCATCTCAGGGTTCTGTAGTCTTCCCTGATTGTGGCCCAGGTTCCAGCTTGCCATGTCATTTATGCCTACATGGCATAAGAGCAGCAGTGGGAGAGCATTGTGTGTTTGTGACAATTTGTGGCACCCTCTTGGCAACATCCCAGACCTTAGTTCCTGGAATGCAGCACACCTCCAGTGGCTATCAGGCTGGCAGATGGTGCCTCAGTGCCCCTTAACAAAGAGTCACCGACTGAGTCTTCATCTTTGCTTTTCCCTGCATGCCACTGGTAGAGTTTCTCCTTGCAGACCTTGCTTCTCATGGGTGCCTACAGCTGTTAAAGTTTCATATGTGTTTTTGGTGGGAATGCTGGAGGGTGGGGAATGAAGCAGAGTCCTGGTTTTGGTCAGCACCAGGATGCAAGGTGCCTCCTTTTCTGTGGTGTCCAGCGCAGTAATCACCTACCTAGCTCCATCTCAGCACTTCTAATGCTGCACAGCCTTTTAACTGTTTCCTGGCACTCCTGATGTAGCAGATCATCAGCCTGTGCTCCTCTTTGATAGGTTACCTTTTCTCTGGGAGAGAGGCTAAGGCTCTTATTACAACCTACCACCCATATTGAAGTCTCTTTCCTTACTAGTTCCATACCACTGGAAGCATCAGAAGCTTTCTCTGTAGAATTGCTGGGTTTAGCACAACTGGGTTTTCCATTCTTCAATCAGTCAACAATATGTTTGGTACTGGTCATTTCCGAGGCAGGTGTTGACATTTGTATTACATTAACAAGGAAAATGTCATCTGGCGTTCATGGAAGATAAAGACTTTTTCTCTCCAAAAATAATAGGGTCAGAGCACAGGACAGGGAGTTATATATGCCTTAAAATGATCTGCATTTAGCATGATAGCAGGATAACAATATATAAGATTGGATCAAATTCACCCACACTATCATTTGACTATCATTTAATAGTAATTTCATAATTTACACTTGATCTTAATAGTCACTGTGGTGGAAATGATAGGCTTCCAGCCAGGGAAGTTTGTTTGCTCAGTATTGTGATTGGGAATGAAAACCCATCTCCCCTGTTGGACTTATATCATATTAGAATAATATTGGTCTTGTTACACAGCATGAGGTTGATTGGCCTTTAGGCTAGGGGAAGTGTGAGGCTAACAAGTTAAATGCCATTGAAAACAACTGGCTAAATCATAAATTCAAACTGACCTGGTTTATGTATCTGTGATTTAAGGAAGAAAGTTGGAGATGTCGGATAAGATCCAGGGCTAAACAACTGAAGAGAGACTAAAATACTCAGCTTTAGTTGATTAAAGATATTCTGATCCTGTTTTTCTCTGGTGTCTTGACCTTACTAAAGTTCACTTACTATGTAATGGAAAAAACAACGGGTTTGATAGCAAAATACAGGAAATGCCTGCAATCATGCCTGATTACAGTAGCAGCTTTTCTTCTGGTTTGTTGGGGTTTTTTTCAGAAAACCCTCTCTGTGTGCCTGAACAATGTAGAATAATAATGCTTTGGAGCCCTTTATTTGGTGCGTCAAAGCAGAGCAATTAGATGTCTGGCTTTTTGATGGATATGCATGTAGGGAGTTTTTGCACAGGAGTGCTCCATGTGACCTAAGTGAGAAAAAATAATTATTAGAGGGCATAACTTAAAAGCCTAGAAAATTGTGTGTGTGGCAATTCCTCCATGACCGAAAAGACAAATAAATGCAGATCTTTTTAAGAAATCTGCCTTTGTTTGACTTTCAACTACAAAAATGGAAGTTTTGCAACTTTGAATTTGAATGAAGTCTCTATCTGGAATAAGAAGGAATCATCTGGAATAAGGAAGCCAGGAAGCAGTTCATACTGAATGTGCACAAAGGCTCAGATTTATCTCACCTAACTTTAGGAAGCACAACTGAAGCTTCCAAATCAGAATCCTGCTTCTCCTGGAGTACATTTACAGTCAGTGGAGTAGGACAGACTGCTTTAGGAAGCTGTGCAGCCCACATGTGCTGTGTATCATCTGCCTGAAGATATCTGTGGAGATGGCCATGGAGGGAGCCTGGGGCAAGCAGTGGTACTTCAATTAACCTCCTATGACTGGTGGCACAAATCTAGTCAGAATCCTGCAAAATACAAGATAGAAAATTAAAACCAGAACAAAATGTTTCAGAGCTCTAGTTATATTCATGTTTAAGGTAAATTTTGAAAATTGATGGAATTGGGATTGATTACAATATATATTTTAATTCTATTTTTCCTGATACCTGTATAAGATAAAAGATCCTTGTTGTGGGTTATTAAGTTATGAGGGTTCACTACTGAGCTAGCTCAATGAGAACTGCTACTGAAATGCAAAGTGCTACCCAGATATGCATGCATTTGTTTGGTGCATCTTTTCCTACTCTACATAAGAAATTTTCAGTCAAACGTTGGAAGAAGTAAGAATTTCAGTCTTTTTGGTTAGACACAGAAACTGTATGCCTGAAGTGCAAGTGCTCTTTTCTTTCTGCTTGTGTGATTTGTATTCTATTGTTGTTCAAATGATAATGATTTTGTCATCCTACCTACTAAGGTCATTGAGAAAAAAAAATACAAGAAAAACAACATTGCTTTTGGTTTCCAAAGAAAAACTTTGGAGCAGCTCCAAACTTCATTAGGGTCTCCACTGATAAATTTGCTTTCTAAGGTTCTGGTAACATTTTTTTCAGAACTGAGTTTTCAAAACTTGATCTAACAAGCTTTTCTAGCTTCACCCTGTCCTTTCACTGTCTTTCATCAAGTGGTTTTATCAAATAATGATTAAGTATTGTTTTCTTTTAAAGGATTATGGACATACTTAGTAGTCACTTTTAGTTTGTGCTCCACTTAACCTATTGTTATAATACACAATCTTATTTTGATGTTATTCGAGATGCAAAAATAAGAGCACTGAACCTCACAGAGTAGCATACCACAGTTTGAGTCAGACCTTGGCTAAGCCTGGGGACCTCTCTTGTCTTCAGTGAGATCACCAAGGTGTCAGTGAGGACAAGGTTTATCACATTTCATATTTAGCAATTACTTAGTCATGGGCTTTGTAGAGGAGCCTGAAACAGTAAATATCATTAGCAGTAGGACAGATTTCATCCCACTGTTCCACCCTGAATATGCAGAGCCAGTTAAGAATTTTCAGCTGAAGTTTTCAAGGAAAAAGTAAGAGAATGGTGGTTTAACCTGAAGTAGAGAGAGTGAGAACAAAAGAAAATCCCTGAGGAAACTACTGGTAGCCTTAATGTTGGGACACTCAGCAGGGTGGGGGAGGACCAGGACATGCAGGCAGCTCAGCCCCCATGCAGAACCAGTCCCTGGCTGGAGCACCAGGCTGGGGTCTGCTTACCTTACTTTCACAAAAAGCACAAAGGGTTTGTAAAATCTCAAGAAGGCTTACAAAATGGGAAAATAAATTGGTATCTAATTTAACTGCAAGTTTCTGAGGCAGGTTGTTTGTCCTATGCAATAGGCTTAATATGAAGCCAGGTCCGTTCGTGGCAGTTCTTATTTGGTACAAAAATTCCAGGCCTGTGGGCTATGGGAAAGGGAGAACTGCCACTGGGATCCTACAAAAAGCTTGTCTAAATCAAATCTTTGGCAGTAAGCTGAATCAAGAGGCAGCATTGTAGTGCTATATCACATTCCTGTCTCAGACCCATGGAAAAGTTGCTGCATTCCCAGGTGTGGGAGTCATGAAGGATGAGGTTTATAAAGTAACATGATGTGAATGCTAAGGCAACCTTCTCTTGAAAGAGTAATAGAGACCACTCCCTTCTGTGCTTACATAATGCATATTTGAACTTGTACATATTTCACTTAGGTTCACAAATAAAAATGTGAAAATAATAAGAAAGGAAAAGTCATACAAAGGAAAGCTGTTAAGTACAATATATTTATTTGCCTGCACATTATTTAAAGGAAACCCAGCAGAATAAGATAAGTAGATCAGGCTCAGTAATGTCCTAAGCTGCTACCGACAATTGTAATAAAGTTTTGGTCAAAGCCAGTAGAAAGCCATATAAAGAAATTATTTTAAAGAGATTTTTTTTCTGCTATTGTAAAAGGCATTGGTTTCCTTAAGCTGCTGGAAATGAATATTAAACCTTTGTTCAATATGTCATTAAGACGTCAGTAAACAGTTAGGACCATAGAATACATGCAGCCTTCTTTTCTATTTTGGGCCCTTGCTGACTTGAAAGGCTTTTCACTGCTGGGCACTGCTGGAGAGGTGGTGTTACACATCTGCAAGCCTCACTTTTGCCTCGTAGCAATGAGGGCTTACACAGCCACAGACAGTGATCGTGTGTTTATCTCCCTCCGATGTCTTTAATGGGTAGAGAGCAAACAGGCTTTTGCTACATCCCTCCTCCCATCTCTGCCACCCCTTAGTCCACAAATCATTTGTGCAAATGGCAGGGTGGTGGATGTTGTGTTATATAAGTAAATGTGTGTGTTTTTTAAAGTAAACATGCCTGACAAGAGAATGTCAGTATGGTCACATTAAAAGTCAACCCTTCCCATTTATGCCTAGCCTGCTGTCTGAACTTCAATGAAAATGAATTATAATATCTCTGGCTTTATTTGAAACCAAGTCTGTCACAGCAATTCATCCGCCATTAGCAAGTATACACAATGATGCACATCAGAATAAGTTGGATTCACTTTATTCCAAACTTGACACTGGAAAATAGCAGTTTTCAAGTCTGCACAGCAGATTTTTCTGTATATTACTGAGTACAACTCTACTACAGTGTTTGTGTTATATATTATCTTTATTCGTTGATGATATCAAGTAATGTAACAGTGTCAAAAACTGTGTATCATAAATTCAGTAATTACTTAATGGATCAACATTAAAACAAAGCAGAGAAATTCCAAGACTTTCAGTTAATCACAGGCAAAACTGAGATAACCTACTACAACAAAAGCAGCAGAACTATCTTTTTCTCACTGTTAGTCTCACTCAGGTATCCTCCTACTTCCTCTCTGCTAACACAAACTGCTCTACTGCAATGAATTCACTCACAAGCATGAACAATCCAGTGTGTCCCCCATTTTTTTTTATTCATAGATAAGGGAGGTCACTGGTAGAACGTAATACCCAACAACACTGCAGTTATTGCCCATTTATGCTCAGTAACCTCAGAAAATATGGGCTCCTTCTTTCCTCTAGAGGTTTTCAAATGGGAAAAAAGAATTATTATTATTAGTTTGTGTTTTCTTAGTAGGTATGGTTTGAATTTTCCCATTTATCTCTGATCTGTTGCTGAGGGGGAAAACAGTCTTGCTGATGGGTTGTGACTAAAATACTTAGAGCAACAAAAGAATCCACTCTGGAAGTACAATCCTCTAATATATCTGTCTGTTCTGTTTATGTATGGAAACTGAGACTAAGTTGGTGAGATCTAATCACTAAAGAAGCTAACATTATAATTTTTAAATTGTTGACTTTCCTTCATGTTTTCTGACTAGTTCTATATACAATTTCATCTTGCTTAGAATTGTAACCTAATACATTAGTTATCAGTATTTTGAGGACATCAAAGAGGAAATTTATGCTGGGTACATGAGAGACCTGATGTAGGTGAGCATCTTTGTCTCAAAAGCAACTTGGATATCACTGAGTAACTAAGAAAGTAATTCTAGGAATGTAGAAGTCTTACCTTAATTAAACAGATTTAAAAATCATCTTGTTGAAATTTCTAATTGCTATGATGATCATATTCCCTTCAGTTATGAATTTCAGTAACACTAATAACTAGAGAATGATTCTGATGGTTTCTCCACGTCCTTGTAGGAAGTTTTCTTTTTACCTTCTGTGGTTTCTTGTGTGAACAGTTTGTCTATTTAAAGCCTGCAGAGAGGATGTGATTTTCCAATGCAGGGGAACAATGGCAGTGATTTCAAATACACTATTGAAAGGGTTTATTGCACTTGAAAGTCACAAAAAAAGTGGTTGTTCTGTAGTTCTATACTTTAGCTTTTGTTGCTTTCAATCTTTCTGAATGCTGATGTTTTATAGATGTTTAGTAAGGTACAATCCTTCATTTATTTTTTACCTTATAAATAAATATTCCTGCTTTCAATGCTATTATTTGTACATAATAACTATTATGCTTCATTCTGTGAGGTGTTGCTCAATGAACAGTCAGAATAGAAGTGGTAAAGTAGCCACTGTAAAGTGGTTGCTTGCCGGCCTGTGATCATATTTCTCTAGCTGCTTGATCTTGTTCTTCAAATATATATTTATTTAGTCACTGCTGTTTGCTGTCTTGAAAGGCTACTGTTAGTAATGTTTGGCAGACTTTCTGATTTTACTAGTCAAACTCATCTTCATTGTTTAACTGCCTTACTTTCAGCAAGAAAACTGTGTGTTATCTAAATGACACTTGTGCCACTCACACAAGATGCTTATCTCTCTGGCACTGGTGGGATTGGGACTTTAGGAACCCAGGGCTATGAATTGCTCATCCACTGAGCCTTTGGAGGCAGCCAAGGCACTCAGTGTCTTATGGCATTCGTGTGTGGAGGAAGCAGTGAGGGTTACAGAAGTTTTCACACAGGTTACCTGTAGTCAGCCTGCTCTTCTGTTTCAACTTGCACAAACATAACTCATAATCCTGATTATTTCTTGAGACACTGCCAGTCATTCCAGCTTCTGAGGTGATTGTGATGCTGGCAGGAATGCAGAAGTAGAGACCAAGGCTTAAATTTCTGTTTAAAGCTTTCTCAGAACAAAACCTGCCCTCCCTCCAAAAAAAAAAAAGAAAAAGAAAAGAAAACCATCCCACAGCATTTCATGCAATGACTTTTCAAGTCAACTGAAGTGACTCTACAAAGTATCTTGGCAAAAAAACAAAGGAGAGAAACAGCTTAATGTAGCATTGCTGCATTCAAGAAATCTGAGCATTCTCCTGGCTTAACTGGTTAGGTTGTTTGCAGTTGCATGTAATTAATTACTCAGGTTGTAGGAACTCATTTTGTCAGATACAGATGACTTCCTTACTTGCTACAAAGAGAATGCAAAATGAGAAAAAGAAGAATTTAATAGACCTTTGTCATTGAGCTGACACTATTATTTGGTATGTTCTGATTCAGAGGTAGACAACTGACACTAAATCCAGGAAAGAAATAAAAGACAGAATGGATCAGAATGGAACAATCTGTACAGAAGATTGTTTTACATTCCAGATATGGCTGTCTACTTTACTTCTGGAGGAGTCAGAGAGCTGGCTGTTTCTTGGAACAGTTCTGGGGAAATACGAGTCTAAAAGTTAAAAGTTTTAATTTTTTTCAATGAGGCTGCTGCTCTGGAAAGACAAGCTTCCTTGACAACTCTTTTTCTCTTACTTTTTCATTTGCTTCCTTTTCTCTGTACATTTTGGTTGTTGGGTTGTTTTTGGTTTTTTTTTCTGTGAGGTGTTAAATAGCACATTATCTATTCCTACTCTCACATTAATGTAGTTAATTAAGATTTCTTCTTCCAAAGTTGCAGAATTAGAGGGATTTGGTGAGGTTTTTTGGTTTGGGGAGGTTTTTTCTGGTTAGTTTTTTTTAATCTGGCAACTGTAAATTGATAGAATGATTTTCTGTGCAGGCACTTTTATGGACTATGTATGACAATCTTGTGGGCTACCCATGAGTTTGGCACTTTGGCAGACTCCCATATGTACTTTGATGAGAGTCATACTGCTGTTGTTTTAGCCTCTTCCAAATTTCTTTTGAAACTCTGGTGCACTTTGTGATAACACAAATCTACTGGTATTACATTTCATTATTGCGTGAGTAATGAAGCCAACGTCCTCAGTGCCTTCAGCAGAGTTTTGAAGAGGCTTATAGGCTTCACTGCCCTGTTTTGGCTTGATAAAGGGGTCCCAGATGTTTTACTTCTGTCAAGTAAGATTATAGTTTGGTAAATGGTAAAAAAGTTAAATTGACTTGTGCTTTTACAGATAGGCTTAAAATTTCATTGTCACTTTTTACAGGTAGTCAGAATTTAATAATTAGACTCTTCCTAGTTTTCTCTTGGCTCAGTTTGTTTATTCTGTTTTTCCACTGTCAAGTTAAATTTTTATTGCTAATTTCTGTATCTTATACAAATCCTTAAGAAAATAAAGAGGATAGTGAGTATCTTGTCCTTATCCATTGTGTGGTGCCTTACTCTTAGTGTTTTATTGCTGTTGAGGTTTCTCAGAGCTTAGGACTTTCCTGGACTATTGACTATATCTCCATTCAAGTTCATGGCTACCATATGGATTGCATTAAATTAAAGTTAAATGATTTTAGGTCCTAACAACTCCAGTGTGTCACCTACCTGCATGGGGAAATCCTGCAATCAGAGTTAAGACATAATTTTAGAGTCTTCTCATAAACACTTAAAACGCTCAATAAAGTGGATCAATTTTCTAAGCAGCCTCTCAAATTTCTTCAGTTCCTATCATAATTATATGTATTATGACCTTCTTTTTAACAGTCTGTTGTGATGGTGGCTGTAAGTGGTTCCAAGATTACATCAAATATAATTATACTTTGATTTCTTTATCTGAACATCTTGACTTCTTGAAATATAGCTTGTATTCTTCTACAGTAAAGAACATCCAAGATAACACTGTACTTGGAAGTTATAAACTACAGCTACAATCTTATTTCCTTCTTCAATCTGTAAGAGCCTTACACTGATGATCACATTCTATTTGGTGTTACTATAGTCCTGTTTGAATGCAGATCTTTTTATTGCAGCTCTTGTAATTTACTGAAGGAACAGTTTTAGGAAGGCACATGACTTTTGAAACAGGGAGATTTGTTTTGTTTCTTTGACTTCTTGTGAGGAGGAGACAGAGCTGTTGATATCTGTTTGCCCTGGCATTATGTTGGACAATTCTGGCAAATCACTTTCCAGAGATAGGAAGAGGTGGTTACTTGAGGGTTTAAAGGGTTATACATAAGGGGTTATGTGGCAGCCAGCTGGATCTTAGATTGTTTAGGAAGTGCTGATATGAATGACCTTAAGGAATGATAAAATATGCAGTCTGCTCCACGGGGCCATGCCTGGGTGACCACTGAGGACCTGCAAGAGCAGCGTAGCTGATCCAGAGATAGCCAAGTGTGATGTAGGGGATATTGCTTGCAATAAACATTTCTACAGCCAGAGTGTACTTCAGCCACATAAAACCATATCTGACACAGCTGGTTTATGTAGGAGACAGTAGTTTTACTGTTACTGAGGTAAATATGGCTTTGTTGTGCCAGGTCAGGCTTGTTTTACATGCACAAACCACTTTGTAACATGTGTGTAACACAACCTATCCCTACATGCACAGTAAGTTCTCCAGTGCTTCCCAGAATCTGCTTTGTGGATGCATCATTGCAGATGTGCAATGATTCTGCAGACCTTGAGTAGTAGGTCTGCATCACACTTGGCTATCTCTGGATCAGCTACGCTGCTCTTGCAGGTCCTCAGTGGTCACCCAGGCATGGCCCCGTGGAGCAGACTGCATATTTTATCATTCCTTAAGGTCATTCATATCAGCACTTCCTAAACAATCTAAGATCCAGCTGGCTGCCACATAACCCCTTATGTATAACCCTTTAAACCCTCAAGTTACCACCTCTTCCTACCTCTGGAAAGTGATTTGCCAGAGTTGTCCAACATAATGCCAGGGCAAACAGATATCAACAGTAGTAGGTCTTGTGGCCCAGGAACAGCTGATTTTCATGTTGGCCTGTGTACCTGCTTGAGGAATATATGGGCCAACATGTTAAAAAATGTTTAAGAAGTGTCAAAAGAAAAAAAAAAAAAAACCCAAACTAAAATCCACCTACTGAAATTGTCTGAGAAGCAGAAAAGACTACTTCTGGGGAAATCTCAGCATACTGTAGGTTTGGACATGTCTACAAAAACTCTTAACATGCTGCAGCCTTGGAAGGGCTGTTTAATCAATTAATGTGCATAAATGCTTCCACCGTGTTTGGTGCCTGTGGTTCTGAAGGCTGGAATCTGACAAGGAGACATTTCTCTGGAAGAAATTCTCTGATTAAGGTGAAGACTTCTCATCCCTCACTCAGGTCAAATTTGTTGGCATAAAGAAATTTTGAAAAAAACCCTTGTCTTTTCATAGGCTTTTGGGGTGAAATGAATTTACAGAGGCTGGCATGGGATTTTATTCTTCTTCTCTGATTTAGAACTTGCCTATACACACACTATTTTTTTTTTTTTCATCAATTCATCCTAAGGAAATTTGTGTAATTTTTCCAGGAAAAAGAATTCTGATCAGGAAGTGTTGACAAAGTCACCTAAAGACGTGTGTTCTGCTTTTGATTCTCACCTCTCTATGCATTCATACATACATTACAATATAGATATATTTTTAATATATATATATCTATTTTTTATATAAATATAATATGTATCTTTAATATATATCAGAGATACCTAAAAGCCTAGACAGAAATATAAAAAGCAAATGTTGTTTTGATACACATGCAATATAAGTGGGATTTTTTTGCCTTTGTTTTATGTTATTATATCTACATGATGAAGAGGTTTTACTTGGGGGAGGAGGGGGCGAGGGGCTGTTCATGCAAGTGAGAGTTCTTTTATGCACTGACTTTCCAGATCCTTTTGTTATTAAGTCTAAGGCAAATGGCAGGTAACTTAAATGGTACCTAGCCTCTATTGTGCTGGAACATGTATTAACCATCAATGGTATATTTAGAAAATATGCAGAGGGCAAGACAGGAAAGGTGGATATCCTTTTCTCAACCTTTTTTTGACCTAACCCAATTTTATAAGCAGGCAATTGTGTGGTTTTGACACAAAGACATTTGTATGATCAGAAACAGCTGCTAAGATATGTTGTTTAACAATGAATGCAAAATATTCCTGTGTAATTATTTTTAAGCCTTAAGCTACAGAAAACAGTGCTCCCAAGGATGGGAATGTTGTTTTTTATCCTTTTCATTGCAATCTGAACTTTGAATTGCTACTATACATTAAGAATCAAATTCAAAGTAATCCAAGTTTGAAAATACCTATTCACTGAACCCATATGCTAGAGTATGGATAAATTGGTACTCCTTGCTTAGTGCTAATGGAAAAAATAGAGAACGACTTCAGTGACCTATTTCACATTGACAGAATGATAGATCTGTAGGAAACAAGAATCTGAGATCTTTCCCAAACTCTTCTGATTCTGCCTTGAGTACATAAAAGCTGTGCTTTCATGCAGCTAAAGAGAGTAAAAGCTTAGTCTTACAAAATGCTTGTAATTGCCGGCTTCTTTATTTTATTGCCTTTAACCAGGTTTATTTAGTGACCGCTACCAACTCTTCATGCACAGGCAGTGAAGGACATTTTCTCAGTGGTGTTTGGGAAACCATTTATTTGTCAAATCTATAGTTTATTATGAAATACAAGAGTACATGATCAAAATTTGAGAGTTGATTTAATTTGAGACCTTTGTATTTCAGGGACCTGAAACTGGACAATATTCTTCTGGATGCAGAAGGCCACTGTAAACTGGCTGACTTTGGGATGTGCAAAGAAGGGATTCTGAATGGAGTGACCACCACGACGTTTTGTGGCACACCTGACTATATAGCTCCAGAGGTAGTTTTTTGCAGTGCACTAAGAGTACAAATATTCTTATTTATCAGACTGTTACATGTGTCATTTTATACACTCTTTACATGTAGATGAAAACATTTCAAATGCAGAGTAGACTCTGCTGCAGTAGTGCTTAGGTAGTCTTGCAGAAAATGGTTACTCTACTGTTTACAAGCACTATTCCTTGATGATAGGAGTGGTTTTTCTAGTATTTGTTTCTTGAAATTAAAGTTATTCTTCTCAATTTGCTCACTTCTGAATCAACATCATTATGATGATTTTTAGCAGCCTTTAAGGTTCTAGATGCAACTGAGTATTGCAATCTTAGTAATCTTGAGTAGCTATAAAAATGTTTTTATTTTTTAGTGAGGTTTAAAAGAAAATGTTCATACAGAAGAAGCCATATGTTTGATGTTGTTTTGACTACAGCCTTTGTGGGAATATAATTTTTTTCCTTTATTTAAAATATCTGTGAGTGAAAGATACTATGCTTCTGCTACTTTATAGACTTGCACAGAAAGGTGGAAACTAGATATAATCCTGCATATTAGTTGGCAACATTTCGAGGTGTTCATTGGATAAAATAAGTACCTGAGAGTAGTGTGGCTTTAACATATCCCAGATTTTAATATTATGAGGTGCATTTCAAAGTGCCTAAAATGAAGCAATACTGAAGAGTTATTCTGCTAGGCCAACTTTGCTCAGTTGAGTTAGTAACCTGTGCATCTTTCCACTTGAATATTTAGTGTGCAGGTTTAATGGAAAGGCATTGTTGATTTGTCTTTCATCAAGCATAAATTTGCAGTGAGGAAAAATGTTATTTATTATTCCTCAGAGTCAATAAATCAGAAATCCATTCTGTTAGTGTTCAGGGCTGTCCAACTTCAGTAGCACAACTGATAAGGTATGAATCATCTTGAAACTATCATTACATAAATGTGTGTCTTATGGAGTCTGAAAAGTATTCCAGCATTTAAAGAAAATAAATACCAGTGTGGTAGCTGGGGCTATGTAGGATTTTTTTCTGATTTTGTATACTAATTGAGTCCTTTGACAAATTCTTTGTAAATTATTACCAAAAATAAAGCACTAATAAGAACACATGAACTTATTACTAATTATTAATTAATTAATAATAATTGATTAATTACACTAATAGGAACTTTTCCTGAGGCTTCCAATTTGTCATGTTAATTGCAGAAGTTATCTCCTGCTTCTATTTCTCTTGCATTGTGGTGATATGTCTTAATTTCCTTTTATTTAGTAGTGTCTGATTTCCAAAGAGTTCCCAGAAGACATGAAAAGTGTACATCTAATTTTCTGTATTTGATGGCTATAAAATATCATTTTCTTTCAATGAGGAATGTGGATGGGATCCAGACCTGTGTATCCAAATCTTAAACTCATTTCTGTTTTTGTGTTAAGACTGAATTTGGTTTTATATTGGTCTTGATTCCCAACTACAGCACTAAGCCCAAGCAGTTCACCACAGGATTTCTCACTGCACTGTGCAGTGTTGTGTAAGGAGTTGGTGGATTTATTGCCATTCCAAGGCATTTTAAGGCAGCCAGCTTCACCTTAAGCAGGCACCCACTCCCCTTGCCTGGTTCCCTGTCATGCTGAACCAATGCAGCCAAACTGCAAGCTTCTTTCCTGTGAAAAGGAGACAAGAATTAAACTTGTTCCCGGTACAACAGTTGTTCTGTAACACCAAGTGCTACTATAAAGCTCCATCGTGCTAAACTATTACTGTCCACTAAAGGTATTTGCTACAAGGTTGAACTTGTGCCACATGAGAAGTTGTAGCCAGTTTTTCCTGAAAGCAAGTGCAATTAAAGTGAATTCTACAGCCATGTATTGTACAGTGGTTTAATGCTATAAAAGGAACTTGAACAAAAATGCTTTTGGCTTCCTTCAGCCCTACCTAAAGGACAAGAATAAATCTTTCAGATGATCTCTGTGCAACATTAGAAGCTGGTTCAGTTTGTTTTGTTCAAGATAGAGACAAGGAAATGTTTCACATTTTCCACCAGTCTGTTTTGTATATGTGATCTTTTTTTCCCCTATAGTGTGACCTGCTTTAAACAGCTTGGAAGGATATGCAGCTCTTTTGCTCACAAGCATAGTCATTTACTCAGGGGACTGATAAACTCTCAGTACTTCTGAGAACAACATCTCATTGACACTTAGCTGTGCTAGTGCAAATTGCATGGTAAGAAACCCTGCCTGCTGTTACTGAAATCAGTGTGTGATCCAGTCCTGCTTAGGCACAGGGCATAGAAGGGGGCTATATCATGTTGAAACAGCAAATGTGCAGCTGAGACAGTTGTCTCACTTGTCTCTTCAATCCAATCTCTTTTTCTGTGCTAGATCCTCCAGGAGCTGGAATACGGTCCATCCGTGGACTGGTGGGCTCTGGGTGTTCTCATGTATGAAATGATGGCTGGACAACCCCCCTTTGAAGCTGACAATGAAGATGATCTCTTTGAATCCATCCTTCATGATGATGTATTGTATCCAGTCTGGCTCAGTAAAGAGGCTGTCAGCATTTTAAAAGCAGTGAGTCTTCCATTACTTGCCTTCCTCCTCCTCCTCCTCCTCCTCCTCATGGGTTTTTGGGGGGTTGGTTTGTTGGGTTTTTTCCTTGATTAAAATTGAATTTGCTGAAAGTTGTTGAGAGCAGTCACCACTGGGAGTTCAAGCACAGTTCAAAGTGCCACTGTTAGGATAATGGGGCCTTGGATAAATTACACTGCTTGTGGGAAAGGAACAGAATGTTTGTATTCCACGCAGTTCTACACTGTCTAAATCTGTGTACTGCAGATTCATGTTTCAGGGAAAACCCAACCAGCTAGAACTGTGCTATCACTTTGACACTTTATATGCCATATACTCCCATCACTAGAGTGGGAGAAGTACTACATAATTAAAGAAACAATGTTTTTTTAATTTAACCCGCTTACAAAATTTCCTGTGCCTTTGCTGTTTTTCCCCTGTCATCAAGATGGGTTGAAAGCCCTTTATTTACAGCTGCATGTTCTATTTCATAGTTCACATGATAAGCAGTCTTACTTTAGTGTGATTGTTGTTCTCATTGTTCTGTTCTCATTGGGATTTTTCAGTATGAGTGATGACTTGACAGTAACTTGTGTCATCAAATGCTACAATTTTTAAAATCAGCCAATATGTACCACTGGGCAAATTTGGTTTTTAGACTACCTTTATAAAGTCAAGTTTATAAAGTCATTCATTGCTATGAATGACACTGACATAAATTCTTTCTTCTCTGCTAGTATCATCCTAAAATTGAAAGAAAACAATACAGAAGCAGTATGTCAATCCCCAGAGTTAGCAAAAACCCGAGAAAGATTTTTGGCTTAAAAAATAACTTGGTTTTTATTTATTCCATTTTTCCATTGTCTTTGAAACTGGAAAGTCTCTGCCTGTCTATATATTTTTCTTTCATCCTCTGAAGGGAGACTTTCAATTAAGAAGGCAGCTGATAATGTAAAATCCTGCAGAGATCTTCATACAGGGTTATTTTGAAAATGTATATAAAACATAAACAATTTGTAATTTTTAACACCAGTGGACAGCACATTCTGCAGAAATTCTCATCTTGACCTTTTGATGAAAATGTCTTCTACTGAGCAAGAGAGATGCTCTAGCAATGATTCAAAGCAGAAGTCAAAGTTAACCTCTCAGAAGTCTTTGCTGAAGTATCTCTTTTGCTACATTCACTGTAGTGAGAAGATGGAGGATTTGTTACTGCTGGTAGTAATTTATTAATACTTATTGTCCCTTCTCCCCCAAATAGCTTTCTTAGTACTTTTTGTTAGCTCACATTTTACTTTCATGCATCCATTTCTGTTTCCAGACCCTTTGATTATTTTACTTCAGCAATTAAAATATGTAGACTTGAGCTGCAGAGTTTGGGCTTATATCCAGGGCTCAGGGGTTATTTTGGCACATTGTAAAGGAAGGGTTGTTGTCAGTTTTCATACCTACATTTGATTTTAATTGGAGTCCAGGGGATTTTCTTTTAAAGCTGGCTATTTTACAGAATTTTCTACATTTTGATAGTAGGAATGGTGATTTGTATCTTGTTGTAGTCATAGCCTTTCAGGCATAAATCGATACAATTTAATGGAGCTGTGTCAATTTACACCATTAATAAAACACATTTCCTTAGGATTAGCAACCTGCTGCCTACAAATGTATGGTGTGAAACCTGCTTGAAACTTGTGTTCTTCATCTGATACTTGTCCATATGAAGAACAGGAAAAACAGAGGAAAGAAAGAGGCATCTATGTATTTTACTGATGAATGGTAGCAAGGGATTAACTTTGGAGCACTTCATTTCCTCACATTGTTTGTTTTTTTTTTTTTACAGTCCTTCAAACACCACATAAGGAAAGTTTAATAAGAAGACATTCTCTTGTATTAAGTGGTGATGTTGTCTTATTTTCCAAAGAAAAGTTTTCCTGTTATTTCCATCAAAACACTGAGGATAATCTTAAAGCTCAGTATTACAAGGCAGTGTGTTGCTTATCCCATGAAAATCCACACATCTTATTAGTCCTGTTTCTGTGAATTGACAGGAATTGCTATTTAAATTCTTTCCTGTGTAGTAAGGAAAACAATTCTTTATTGAAACTGGCTCTCTGCTTCTTCCCAAGCAATGGAGAGATATTGTCTCTACAATGTGTGTTGCCTGTGTACTGGGATGCAGTCTCTGGCTACCAAAGCAGAACTCTGCTTTTAATCTGTGTGATTTATTTCAAGAAGCAAAATTTGGGGAGCCTAATCATCCTTGATTCAAGCCCTGAGCAGCATTTTGTCCTGTTATCCCTTAAGTCAGTAGGAATGCTGATCCTAAAAGGCTTCTTCTTTCAGAAAAGGAGGTTCCTGCCTTAGCCATGAAAAGGTTTATGGCTATGGCTGTCAGCTCCATTTGCAACCATCTCTTCAGCAGAGTGCAGTTAACAGCTGTGTCTGTCCTGACAGTTGCATCAGTGTTGATGCTGGTGATAAACAGGGAATAAATGTCAGCTTTTGCTTCAGAAATAGAAAGGGATTAAATTAATGCAATTAAATGTCTGCTTTAGAAGTTTGATATTTTTTCTTCATATATGCATGTGATATTTTTGTTTAAGTATTCATTCTTAAAATACATTCTCCTTCATCATCCATTTCACAGTTTCATGAAATTTGTAAAGTACACTACTTAACTGGACAGTCTAGTCACATTGTCATGTCCTATGCTTCTTAAAAAGTTACATGTCCAGATGCTTTCCCTGTCTCCAGTTTAAAACAAAGATAAAGCATGGCAGATACTAGGATCATATTTTACTTCTTTGATACCTGGATTATATGGTACAAAAAGCACATCCTGTATTTTCCATGTTCTGCTTCTGCAATACATGTGGCTGCTGGTTCCTGGCCTGCTCACTCCAGTCCTGGAGATAAAATAAAGCAGAGGAATGTAGGAATGCATTTTGTGGTTTTTCAAGAGACCTCACCAAAGCACAGTAATCCTTTCAAAACCTTTATTTCTCCTGCTCATAGAAAAGATTGCCTGTAGTTTAGATGACTTGCAAAAGAACTTGCAGAGCAGTTGAACTCAAGACCAAAGAGAAGGATCATCTTCAGAACGGCGCGTGTATGTCAGAGACCACAGACAGAATTGTCTTGCTGATCTATGCTGTACCTTTAAAATGACAGAAAGCCATTCTCCTCTGAATGGTTGATGTAGATATCTAAAACCATTCTAAGGGCTTAGGTAGCCACTTACCTAATACCTGGAGTAATAAAGCAAGGGCATGCTCTACAGTAATTTATTTTATTCTATGTTTGCCTTTTTTTTCCTACAGAAGTATAGTATAATGTGATACATGTGTTGAAAAGCCACTGAACAATTATTACATTTTGTTTACTTTGTCCAGTTTTTCTAAATTTAAAAATGTTATATAATAGCTGAATATAAAGTTATAGCAAAGCTATTGAGCTAATTCAATAATGTGTTTGTGTTTATAAGAACAGCATTCATTGCTACTTGAATTGCAAGGATTCTGTGTCCACACAAATTAGGAAGTTAGTAGAGCAATCGCTAATAAAAGAAGGAAAAATAACAGAGAAAAATCAGGTAAAGTATTATGTGCTGCCATCAGTTGATATCAATGTCTTACATCACTTGTACAGCTTTTTTTCTGACAGGAATAGTTTAAATGTGAGAAGTTCATAAATTACTACACCAGAGGAGACCAGTTAGTTTCAGTCGCTGACACTAATCGTGTACTAAAAATGAAAGAGAAATGTGCAAGTTATGTCATGGGGGACATGACATAATTTCCCATTCTCAAGGAAGCTTTCTGCAGGTACTGATCACTCTGTCTCTGGAGGGTTTAAGATCATCTTTCTTTCCTTTAGTATTTTTGGCTGAAGCTGGAAGTAGATATGCTGAAAGAGAATCTAGTCCTTTAACACTCCCAGTCAGATGAAATTAAGAGGTCTCAACAATAAACTGAAAGGGTTTCTTGCAATAAATTTACAGTTTGGAGTCTCTGAATCTTATGGTTTGGCCAAAACCCCTGAAATATGGAGTGCCAGAATAAATAACCTTCTGAAAGGGGACTGTCTCTAAAAACTTGGCTTTAAGAATTACAGTGTGTAATTGAGCAGCAAATGATTTCCAGGTATTGCCATTCATATTTTAACTTTTTCCTCCTTTCCCTCTCCACCCTGTAGTTCATGACAAAAAATCCCAACAAGCGACTTGGCTGTGTGGCGTCACAAAACGGGGAAGATGCGATCAAGCAGCATCCATTTTTCAAGGAAATTGACTGGGTTCTTCTAGAACAAAGGAAAATCAAGCCACCCTTCAAACCTCGGATTGTAAGTAGCAGTTTGTATAACATTCAGAGAAAACTTGGTTTGGCAGTTCTACTTGTTGGCTTTTCTGAGAAATGAGATTACCTGATGCAGTGTTTTGAGGGCTGAAACAGTAACATAAAAACGGCACTGAGAAGATTTCTTTGTCATTGTTTCTGAGAAGGTAAGTGTCAGGAATAAATGTAATGCACAAAAAAACATCCATGTTCATCCACATAAACCATGAGAGAGTTCAATGTACATTTTTAATTATATTCTGTGTTCTCGAAGATGTCATAGGCAGAAAAGATTATTTCAGTTGACATATACTGTCTATACTTTCTGTGTGAGCTCTTTACAGTTCTGCATTGCTGATGGCCACTGGATTTTGTAGTTGAAACACAGACAAGAATTTATAAAGAAAAATATTTTAAGTGAAGAAACTTATAAAAACAGCTTCTTGGGGGAAAGAAGCACACATTATAATTAGATAAATTTATATATTAACATTTTCCTGGATAATAACCATTTCTATTTTAAAGTAACAAAAATCTGTTAAGATCCACCTGCAGAAAGTACGAAAGCCGTGCAAAAATATTTTATTCTGGTGTTTCTCTGGATGAAAACACTTACAATTAACCAAATGTCACAGAATGCATGCAGTTACTTTTGTGCTTACACACTGCAAGAGGCTAGCTTTGTGATAAATCCTCTGAGACTGATTTGCATCTTTTGATTTCACAAGTTCCTAATTACAATGCTGATTTGCCTGTGAATATGGTCAAAGTTCTTGTTTGTTTCTTTCTTTAGATAGTTTACAAAGGTATTAAAACACCCAAAAAGCAAAACAAATGAGCAAAATAAAAACCTTAGGAATAAAGTCTGAATCCTGAATTAAATTCAGAGGTGAAGAAGTCCCCTCTGTTTTTGAAGAATTGCTGTTTGTTACATGTAATCCTTTCCTTTGAGTCCAGTGAGATGCCTTCCCCCAAGTTCCTTGTGTAGATGGTGAAAGCAGGGCTGACCGCCCAGAACAGGAGCCTGAGGCAAGTCCTCTGAGTCCACTCTTGGGGAAATCTCTCTCTGTCTCTCTGTAGCTGTGCAGAAAAAGCCCAGAGGGATTGACAACTGTGAGTGAAAGCCCTTATGAACCCCTTTCTAGGAGCAATAGTAAGGTACAGTGTTGTCACATGAGGAAGGTTTTCCGAACGTATTGGAGGATGGAAACCTTACAATGCCCTATGTGCAGGTGGAGCCCACTCCTGGGGGTGCAGCCAGTCCCTCACCCTGCTGCCCAGCTCCTCTCTGGAGCTGTGGCAAGCTTGCAGCTGCTGCCTGAGCTGATGTACAAGCCTCTGCGCTGCTGCAGGAAGTGTAAACCCCAAATTAACTCCTTTAGTACCTATCTGAAGCCTATTAATATTGTGGCTGTTTTCCAGTCAGGTTCCACAGCTCTCAGATAGCTGCACTTGGGCAAAGTCTGTGTTGGGCTGAGTTGCGTTTGTGTAGCTCTTCTCTTGTTTTCACCAGAATTTGGCCTCTCATGTCATCATAATTTTTGTTGCTTTGCTCAATATTCATCAGAATTTTGTTTTTTAAGTCATGATGAACTATTGCAGAATTATTTTCACTTTATGCCTGCATTTAATTTCCAGTTTCCTTTCATCTAGTCTGTTTATTGGCTGTTTTCCTTTCATGATCAAGATGCACAGTCCCTTTGACAATAGGTATTTTTATGAGGCTTTTATTATTTTTGTAACTACTCCCACTGTGGCAGTCCTGAAAACTCAGGAGGTATTTCAATATCAGGTGATTTTATTCATTGCTGATATAAATGCCTTCTGCTTTCTCAGTGGGGTTTCTTTCTCTTTCTGGTAATTATTTCATTGTTATTATATTGTAAAGCCAATCCTATTTTGTTAATTCCCAATGTTTTGTTCCTTTTCCTCTTTTCTGCTTTCTTCATGGTATTTTAATTGAATTGTTCAGTTTCAGTAGTGATTGGAGATTATTTCAGAGTAATCTGAAATTTATATAATTTTAGGACAACTCTTTGCTCCTTAATAATTGTTAGGGTGATTTTATACATCCCTATTTACACTCTGGTCATTTTTCTTCAGGCTACTTCTCTAATGTTGGATTTCATACTAATTCTTTCTATATTGTGTCTACCAAATTTCTTTATTCTACCAGATTTGATTCCTGCAGTCTAGTAGCTCTGTATGCTTGGTTTTTTTGTCTGAACTCTTTTTTTTTTTTATAGTGGTGCATTCAGATGATACATACTCTATGTAACAGGCATCTCTTATTATTTTAATGTTCTCAGTCTGCTCTCTCTAAAGTATCTTCCCCAGTGACTTGGTCCTATCAGCTTTTACTGATAACTTTGAGCATTCCTTATATATTTATGACCCATGTTTATGATCCATCAGCTATTTTGTGTCAAGTTGTATAAATTTTACAGTTGTTTGGATTTTATTGTTGTATAGCAATCTTTGTGCAAGGTCATACTTGAAATTTTTGTTTGTCCTCTTAAAACTGAATTATGTATTACTTGGAAAGTTAGATGTGATATAGATCTGGACTGGAGAGAAAGATCACACAAATGAAATATAATTATTAATTATTCAACTTCAGAAATGGCAAAGAATTTGAGGGCAGTAAATTTCAAGTGCTATAAAGGTAGTTTTGTATACTTGCCAAGCTAGTCTGGATTGCACTCACTTTGAAAAATTGTGAGAAGAGGAAAGAAGGTGAACACTAATGAAATATGATCTACTTTAAAATCTTCATAGAGAGTTCTTCTCTAAATTCAGTTGTGGGTGTAGCATTTAGATTCATTGATTCAGATTAACAAATGTAACTGTTCCATAGCAGTGGAATAACTATGAAAAAAACATAACTAATGCCTGTGTTTGAAATGTTTTATGGTTTTAAACATCTTTTAGTATTAATAAAGGGCTGTTGATTATTTAAAAGTGATTTGTAATAGTAAGAGAGGACTAAAAAATATTTTAATCTTGTGTTGAGGAGGGCCTAGTTCTGTGAAAAGATCTATGAAAAGAGAGGCCAGATTATTAGTCAGAAAATAGACATTCTTGCATGTGATATGTGAGTGTACATATGTGTTGGGAAAAAAGTGTACAATGCATATATAGCTATCTGTGCATTGAAATTGAGTTTTGCATGCACATACAAGAATGCATATATTTGCACAGGTAGTCTTCTATTTTCTGACCAACCAGTAAGATGACTAAGGGGGGAATATTTATGAATATATCACAAACACTTTCAAAGTAAAACAATACATAAGATGTGCTCAAATGAGCTACAGGCAATGTAAAGTGGTGACACTAAACCAGTAAAGTCATTAGGGAAAATGGTCAAACACTGAGGTCCCATCAGACGATGGAATAATCTGCCAAGGGAGGTCATGGAGGTGGTATTGTGGAAAAAGCCTTGCTTCTGTTCTGTTTCACTCTCCTCAAAACACACAAGTTCCCTGATTAGCACAGCTGATTTGCTTTTCTCTTACCTTCCAACATGTCTCT
This sequence comes from Molothrus ater, assembly GCF_012460135.2. Taxonomy (NCBI): domain Eukaryota; kingdom Metazoa; phylum Chordata; class Aves; order Passeriformes; family Icteridae; genus Molothrus; species Molothrus ater. The sequence continues at coordinate 26,946,534 of NC_050480.2, forward strand.
GCCATAATAAATTTTCTGAGGAGCTATATTGCATGGTACTGTCAGGCTGTGTTTCTCCATGGTTCAGGTGTGTCACTTCAACTCTGCCAGCCTTAAGTCTGAGTTTTTCAACTGAGCTTGGAAAAAGAAAAAAAACAACTACATGGATATTTATTAGCCAAACTTTTAAAGGTTTTTGTTGTTCGTTTGTGTTTTTTTAATCTCATTCACACAGTGGATGGATGTAATTATGTTCCTTATTATACCAGAAATATACCATTAATGTCTTTCTAGTTTGTACATGATTTGATTATTCTAATGATGCTTTGGAAGCTGAAATTTCTTCCTGTGTCCAGCATTAGAGTGGAAATTACCAAAAGGATTTTGAAAACCTGCCTATGTTTTTTTGAAAGCTTGCAAGAGTGCCCTGAACAGAGAACTCAGACAAATAGCTGAGGTTTAGCTTGCTAAACAGTGGCAGAAGTGCCACTTTAGGCTGTCCTAGGTAGAGACAGTGGAAGCAGATTTGGTGGCTCTGAAACCTGCTGGGAAGGGTGTTTGCTTCTGCAGTTTATGACTTGGAATAGAGAATACAGAGGGGTTAAATTGCACTGGGGCTCAATCCTGTGATGCATGTTATCTGCCAACTCTTCCTCTCATAAATCTAGGGTCATGAGGCTTTTCAGTAGTAACATTATTTTACATATGTATGTGTATATTAATAAATAAATGAATAAATGAATAAATATTGTTCCATGTAGAGCTATTCTAAATGTTAAGCTAGTGTACAAAAAAAAGTCATAGCTCTGGAGCATGTACATTAGAAATCAAGCAAACTGTTGAGCAGCTAGACAGCAGATACTGGTTACATCTAAGCTCCAGTGACTTTGCAATGTCTTTTAAATCATTTTTACTGTTTTTAAAACCTAATTCTTACAGTTTCACAGCATGTCTTGAACATTTCTGAATAATATTATTCATCCCTGAATGCAGTTGTGAAAATGTAGCTGCATATGCAATAAGTACCATTTTAGACAGATACCCTTTCTCCAGAGCAACTGTTGTGAGACAGAAAACCCTTTGAGGCATTTTATTCCTCTGTTGAGATTTTTTTTCCCCGTGTATTCTTCCTAGAATTTTATTCCTTTTGGAGTATGAAATTTCCATGATCAGTAGCCATTAGGCGAGGCTATGGTTTGCAACATAATTTATTGCTCAAGAACCACAAAGACCTTGATAGCATTCAGTGATTCTCTGCTCCCCATCTTTCTTTGTTTCCATGGCTCTATTCCTGGCTTGGTTGAGTTGCTTATTTCCACTTTCAAACTGCATTTGCCATCTTAAAAATTAAAACAATGGTGCAGTAGATCAATTTCTTACTTAAGTTATGGGTGTGGTGGTAAGTGGGGTAGATCCTGCTTTGTGGCATGATGGGATGATTCTGTCTCTCCATACCAAATACAAACTATGCATTAAAAACAGTAATTGAAACAGATTACTGCTTCTGCTTTAATGTATTGATTAATTTTGTATTGTTATAGTTCCATGCAATAAATTCTTTGTGCCATTTCTCAGAGCACAGCTGGCCACCTGAAAGTTTTCCAGAGTAAACCTGTGGCCTGCTGACATGTCAGCAAAATCAGCCAGCAAAAAAGCCCAGAAACAAGTGCACAAGTGGCAAAAAGAGGTGCAGTATCACAGTCCCTCTTGCCAGGGATGAAGGAGAATTGCTGCCTAAAATTTGTTACTCATTTGGCTGAAGTCAGTGAGCATCAATTTAATAGAATCATGGAATAGTGACCTTTAGAGGTCATCTAGTCCAACCCCTCTGCAGCAAGTCTAATTAACCATATCAGGTGCTCAGAGCCATGTCCAGGTTGTCCTTGAATGTTTCCAGGAATGGGGCGTCTCTCACCAATCTGAGCAACCTGTTCAGTGTTTCGCTGTCCTCATTGTAAGCAATTTCTTTCTTATAACTAGTTAAAATCTACCCTCTTTCAGTTTAAAACCATTACCCTCTGTCCTATGGCAGCAGGCTCTACCTAAAAGTTTCTCCTTTTCTTTTTTTGAAGCCCCCTTTGAGTATTGAAAGTCCACAATATAGGGTCTCCCTGGAGTCTTCATTTCTCCAGGCTTAATAGCCCCAACTCTCTTTTTGCCCTTCCTTATAGGAGATGTGCTCCAGCACTCTGAAGGGTTTCTTTTTGATTTCTGTAGAATTAGACCTGCATGGATACTCCTGTCCTTTCAGACTGAGTTTTCATTGTCAACCCCTGCAAATGTGCGTGCCAACAGACAGAACTGCCTCTTTCATCTACCCTGTTGTCAATGTCAGGGTTGGAAAAATTTGAGACACTGTCTAAGATGTCCTCAACATGAAAAAGCTGAAGAACTCTCAGTGAGAGGGTAATACAAAGCCTGGTAAAACAGATGTTTGCCATATGTATTTCTTTCTAGCAATTAAGCCAAAGTTTCATCACTAATGGCTTTATCAGTGCCTGTGGCAATCCATTCATAGTGTGGCTTTATGGAGATGAAGTTAACAAAATCATATTACAATGATTCACTGTCAACATGCAGCTTTCACAGAACAATGCATTATTTTAATTTTCTCAATGCACTCATAATTTTTTGGTTTTCCATTTTAAGAGCTCACTTTCCTCAAGAGCATTAAAGACAAAATGAATGGGATAGCCTATTGCAGAATTATATCTTGCACTATGGAGCAACAGCTGCTGGCTGGCCTGTTCATCTAATATGCCTTCCTTCATTTTGCAGCCTCTTCAATTTCTATTGGTACATCACTGAGAATATGTTCTGAATAATTGTATGTTCCTTCTTCAATTCTGACTTAGGGTAGAGAGCTGATCTAGTAGCTACAACCAGAGACCCAAGAATTGCAAGATATTTAAGTTCCTCCACCAGATTTTCTAGAAACAGATTATGTGGTCCAGGCTGCATCATCTAATCTTTTCTCACTTCAGTTTCCCCTCTGTGGTAATTACAAGCAAAGTTAAGGGCCAGTGAAAAAATATGACTGAGAAATGTCAAAAAACAAGTGCTAAAGATCAGCCTGCTTTTAAATTGACTGGATGCTTAGGACTTCCCTTGGAAGAGTGTTCTTATGCTATACCAGACCTCAGTGTTAGCAGATTTCCTCTCAGCCTCAAATTGTACCTTTCTCAGCTCCAGTAACTCTAAGATAATGATAAACCATTATGGAAGTCCCTCCCCCCTTAGTTATCACTATCTGAGCCACATTGTCTATGCAGTTTCCTTTGAGAACCTGAACTCCCTTGTTAAGTCTTGACTTAAGGATGCCAGCAATGTGTCCTCTTTCAGTACTGCACTGCAGCAAAGGTTTGAAATAAAGTCATTCCCAAATATGAAATTCTAGTCGTAGCCAATTATCGTGGGTTACAACTGGAGTCACTGAGTACCGTGAATTTTCTTTTCCCTCTCCCCTGAATGAGTGAAAAACTGGCAAAATTTTGGCAATCCTTTGCCTATGACTGAATGAGAGGCCGGATGCCCACAGTGTTTGGAAGCTGGGTAATGAGTAGCAAATACGAATCAGCACCTCTGGAGAGTCAGCTGGGCTGTTTGCACAGGCAAACAGGCAGACCTGCCCTCTGGGTGGGTGCTGCACTGAATGGCTCCCAAAAAATGTCTTCAATTAGAGAGGTGTGTGTTCAAATTGCTGCAGCAACCATCTGCTTACTGTGAAATATGGCTGGAATCCTTAAAGAGGGACCACATTTCTGGAGAAAACTTTCCAATATGTTAGCCTGAAACATAAGTTCTATATTTGCAGATTCATTTTCATACATGAGTGATTGCAGGCAAAGATTTTTTTACTTTTTAATGAGGGATTTTTAACCTAGTGTTGGGAAGTCATGATACTGTTTTGGTGGGGATTCTTTGGCACACCTCTACTTTTTTGTGACGATAGATTGTATCATCATCCATGCAGAATTATGACTTTGCCTTTACGCTGTGGGGAAGAAATCCTGTAAAATGCAGTATCATTCAATAGCACCAGAAGGAACATAGGAAATTACAGGCCAAGTAAATTTCTTTTTGTATAAATGTTCTCTCTTTTCAAGTTTGCTTCAGTGTGAATGTCCCTCTTTAAGGTAAGGCCTTCAATATGGGGAAAATGTCAAGGTAGGTCCACTTTTAGGCCTAATAACCTTGAGGTGTCCCTTCAGTTTCATAATATATTTCCATTCAGTCATCAGTGCATGGCAATGAGCATTTAGCAGATGGGCACGCAAGGGGCTATACTGCATGCCTTTGCATGAAGTGTTACTGCTTAGGCACTGGGGAGTGATCTTGAGACCTCAGACCCTCATGTACCATTATTACACATTGAACATGATGTATTTCCCACTTGCTGCAGACATTTCAGGCATAGGACAACTGTGGGCTTTCTTCTGAGAGTGATACCGTGTTGATTAATATTGGTGTACAAAATAAATGTTTAGAAATGGGGTACACTGTCAAAATGGTTAATATACATCCTTAAAAAAACTAAAGAAAAATGGATGTGGACTTTTGAGACAGACTTTTTATTACTGACAGTCATCATGGTGGACCTCCTACAATTTTTCTGCATGCCACCCCTGTCACTGGGTATCATGATTCAGAGTATTGAATTTCTGATGGTTCCTAGAAGTTACACTTTTCTGCTACTGGTTTTGAGTGTTAGCCAGGTGGCTGCTGATTGAGAAGCATTGGTTGTTTTCAGGCAATGAAATTCAAGATCTCAGCTGAGCTTGATGCAGGCAGCTGTGAACAACAAATATTACCATAGTTATGCCTGCAGTGTAGCTTGGATCAGTCAGTCCAGTGGCTGGGCAGGACAGAGAAGTCTGGAACATCCTGCCTCTTTCCTCAACAAAGGAAAAGACTTCGGTTTTCTAAGCTTCAACTAGCTTGGCAATTTGTGCAACCTCTAAGTTTGCCCAAGATATAAGTATATAGCTTTTGAGGAGACTATGTGCAGCTTAGAGAAATCAGAAGTGAGCTGGTATTTTTAAGGGATTTCAGTGTTGGGTTTGTTGTTTGTTGTTTTTTTTTTAATTTTATGTACAAGGTTTTGTTTTCCCAGAATTTCTCATTCAGCTAGTCTGATTTTGGGGTTTTTTTTTCATTATCTTCAGTGTCAGTGCCTCCAGCAGCTGTTTGTAGATGTGATTACCATAACACTAGAATTACAGAAGTTTGAAAGCTACTTCCCAACACTGCAAGTTCCCAAATATTTATAAGTTAAAGAATTTTTATTATGCTTCTTTTGATTCTATACTGGGGATCCATCAGTATTTGTTTGGTTTTGTTAAATCCTGGTTTTATAGCACTAAAATATTTTCATACTGGACAATTAAGTCCATATAACCATCTGTTAAGTGTACATTGTTGAGTGGTGGCCTTTGGGATAGAGTGATAAGCAACCAGAGTGTACCTGCTTTCCTTTTGGGCTTCCCCAGAAGAACACAAATTCTGTTTCACTTTCTGACTCCTATAATCTCCTGTGCAATTTTCATGAAGTTATTTAAAAAGTTAAGTGAAATAATCTTATTATGTACACTTGCATTCTTATTTACATTCTCAAGAATTCACACAGAAATATTTTATTTTTATATTAATGTAGATAATATATAATATTCCTCGGCTGGGCCTGATCCTGATGTCAGTAAAAATCAGTGGAAAAACACCAGCTGATTAAGAAGCAGTAGCATCTGGCTCTTTATCAGAAGGTGGAATTTATAAAAAAAAAATAAGTCAAGACTCATTGAAAGCTGGCCTTTTCTGACTAATCCCATCCCAGCTGGAGTCCAGTAAACACTGAGTATAAAAAGAGCTTTGGGTTTATTTCTCATGCAGAACTTTCTGTACTAGCAGTGCACTATGCTAATGCAAGCACTGGGTCTTACTAGGGTGTTCGCCCAAAATGGGCAGCAAAAATGTGTCAGTGTGTGTGTTCCCAGCTCAGCATAGTAGTGCAAAACTTACCTCCTTTAACATATGCACTGTTAGGCAGAGGGAGGACTGAAGCAGCTGGTGTGTAGCTACTTATCTACAGTAGCAGGACAGGGAAGACACCTTTACATGGTGAGGAGTCCTAGCATTTCATTAGCTGCTGCTTTCCTCTTGTTATGCTGCTGTGCTGGCATATGGGATTTTGTTCCTGTGGAGGCACAGACCTTGTACTGGTCCTCTCAACAGCATGATCCAGAGGTCACATACTTAAATCCCCCGGGATGAGAGGAACACTCAGTATAAACACTTGCTAAAAACCTTAAGCACAGACCTTGTTCCTTGCATGCCATTATCACTTTTGTGAAGGGCCTAGAGAACAGCAGCTCTCTTGGCTGAATTCTGGAGCATGGAAAAGAAGGATTTAAAGACCGTGACTGCCTGTGACTCTTTGGAAGACTGTGATTATATTTGACAAGAACAAGAGGAAAGAGAGATTGAGTTTTTGCTGTCATGTCTGCATTAACAGCTCAAATTCCCAGCAAGATGGGATTCCCACTGTGCAAAAAGCCACATAAGTGAAAGACAGTCAGGAGATTTTAGACAGTGATAGAGGCATCACAGCCCACCTATAGGAGACCAAAAATAGGAGGAAAATTAGATGAATGATAAAGAGAACATTACTCAAGCTCAAGGCAAATCAGTAGCAAAACCCAAAGCCAAGAATTAAAGTCATGTCAATACAAACTCTGCTATGTCATTCTGTGCTCTTTGAATAAAACTGTGTTCTAAAAAAGGCAGTTACAGGGTCTGGAAGAAAGGTGGAAAGAAGATGTATTGAGAGGCATAAGTAATAGGCATTCATGCATAGTCCTACAATATCTTTTATTTAGCCTATGATCTGTATGTGCATTAGTTAAAATAAAAAAAGGTAGCATCATCAGCTGCTTTCAAAGGAACATCCATCTTTATTTTGCTCTGTTTTTGTAAAGGCTTAAAAGTAATCATTACACTTGAAAATATAATCTCTAGCAATTCAGTGGTCTTAGCAATAAACCCTCATTGTGTAGCTTTCTCCATTTGTCGTAGGTAAAACCTGCTATACCATTTTGCTGTATGAAAGCCTGTCATATGCATCCCCCATGTGAAACTAGAGTATCAAAGAGCATAAATTTCCAGAAATGTAGGTATTCTTGCCAAAAACTGTGTAGCATTCCTGCTCTATGGCCTGTAATGCAAACTACTTTTAGTATGTAACTGAATCTTGGAATTTTGCTCCCACTATATGTGTTGTCACACCTTTCAAGCTGTGATTTTTTTCTGCTTCCAGCCTCACAATGCACATATCAATGCTCCTTGATAGAGGAGGTCTCAGAATCCCAAGATACTACTATTTAATTTCATGTCATCATCGGGAAGGCTTCCATCTTTTCTGTAAAGAAATGTGAAGGTGACCATAAGCAAAATAAAATGTTGGGAAGTCAGCCAGTATTTATTCAGGATACACAGAGTGTCTTGAAATATTTCATTACATCACTCATCAATTTACTCACATCACATTCTCCTTATTTTATTCCTTGTCTTTGTGATTGCTTAAAGAATGCAAAGTAAAGTAAATAAATCTATTGATCTTTTAGAGAATATATCTGGTCAAGTGTCTCAGTGCACAGTTAATCTATATTTGGATCGCTTTTTCAGTGATTTTGCAGATTTCTCCTGGAAGCCATTGAAATTCTAGGAATATGTGCCCTAGACTTACCAACCTACCTCACTTTTTCCTCTGCTTTGCCAGTTAGCTCCATTGTCTGGACAGTCTTTTTTGCCGAGGTGCTAGGAATCAGGAAGGCCAAAAGGCTTCTACGCATGTGTTTGAGGACTCACCAGCAGGTGGTTCAGCACATTGTCACAGATGCACCAGTCCTGACTCCTGTCATTCTGCTGTGACAGTGGTAGAAATGCAGTTTCAGGAGAACTACACCTCTACAACTGAAAATGGGCTAATCGTGGATGTGTGCCGGGGTGTAAGAGGGAAGGTGACATGGCTGATCATGACCTTAGAGCAGCTGAGGATATCAATTGAAGGATATCAATGGAAGCTTGCCAGTGTAATGTGAATTAGAGAGACACACATATAAAATCTGCACTGCAGAATAATCATAAGGTTTGCAACAGGAATCACATTGTGCAGGCGAAGGGTATTTTCATATGATAGTTCCATTACTTTCTCTTCTTCTCTTTCCTCCCCTTCCCAAGAAGAAATATGAAATTGTTTCTCATGAGGTTAAATCTCTCAGAGAAGCCTACCTTAAGGGGAAGATGTAGTGTAGGAATTTAGAAGTTGGCACTCTTTTCACTTCAAAAATTGCAGGTATTCTACCACAGCATAGCTAATGAGCAATAGCTCTGTGTCATAATTGAGTGCTAATGGAAGCCAGCCCTGAGGAGATTAACACGATGGATTTTGAGAGCAAAGGACTAACCACAGATGGAAGGCTGGTGCTGAGCTCCCCTAAAGTTCCTGTGAAATCTATCTCCATCCAAGTTCTGCACAGAAATAACTGCTGTGGTCTAGCAATGAGGCTATGAACAAAGGTTTGCTATATATGTAGCATTTTGCTCTGTATAACTTTAGTGCTGTGTACTCAGGGTTATGAGTATACCAAGTAGGGCCATAGAGGACAAGAGATGCACAGGGACTGCTGGGAGAGGTTCATTGCTCAGACCACGAACACAGGGTGGTTGTCAGGGAACCTGCAGAGCTTTGATTTGTTTGCCTTGCTGTTTGGTGGTGGTGGTTTTGGGAGGCTCTGGTTTTGAGGAAGACTGTGTAAAAATGATGTACAAAGGCTGACATTCTGGCCCTGGAGTCATTAAATGTTTTTGCCCCTAATTGTTCAGGTTATTCCTCCTTCCTAGTTGACCCATTTCACATTCCTAAGAAAGGGAATACCATTTCAATATAAATGTGGTTTTAGTTTAGTGTATCACAAATGATCCCTTTTAAAATCCATCATTTTGTCAATTTGCTTGGTGTTTATTAAATATCTGTGTACTTCCACAGCAGGTTAAAGTATGGACTGCATAGGTTGGCATGCTTTTCAAATACTGTTTCACTATCTATTAACATCTTTGTTGAGTGGGGGGGCTTTCCCACTACTTTCACTTAATGTGATGTCCTTTACCTCTAATGAAAGCATAGTCTAGGAGAATGAAATCTCACTCTCTGCTTGGAAGTAATGAATGTTGTTATACTTTAAAAAGCTACTTGGATTCAAAAGCCTTCTTATCATCATAAGCTTCAGTTGAATATATTACAGCTCATGGCAAATGTGTTGTCACTGTTCCATGTGTGAATAGAGCAATTAACCTGCTGAGAAAATTTAATGAATTGTAAAGTTATTTTGATAACATGTATTTCTTATCTTCTGAAATCAGACAAGCTAGGAAATACTTCTTATACTGAAACAGATTTTCAGTACATGCAAATAGTGTGAAGAGGCATCCTGAGGATAAATTGAAAGCCAGGCCAGAAGTGCCATTTCCTTTACTTAGCCCATTTCCTTTAAAATATTCATACTGCATTTACTTATAAATAGCACAAGTTATGTGCAAAAGTGAGTGCTCATTATAGTTCGTCTCAAACATTTAGAAACTACTACACCTTTACAAAAAGAGATCCAATCAGTGGTGCAAACTGATCTCTGCCTGTGCTGTGGTTTTTGTTATCATAATAAGGAGAGGTGAAGGAGAGGATGGTGACATGTGAGGTTAGCCACATAACCTTGAGCTTCAAACCAGCTGGTTTGATGGCTGAGTTTCCCTTTGTCTTGATAAATATAATCTGAAAATCTTATGAGCAAGGAGGTAAATACAAAATGTTTGAGCTTTATCATCCTGATGGAAGAATTTCTTCTTGATGATACTGTGTCAAACATGGGAATCACTTATTACTTACTGAAGCAAAATTCTGGATAAAATTAAGTGATACCAATACATATGAGAAAGTGTGACTCTTGCTGCATGTCCCATTCCTGCTGTGTCCCTGGAGCTGTACATCAAAAGCTGCAGCAGCCTTCTATATATTTTTTTTATATATTTATATTTTTATATATTATATTGTTTATATTTAAGCAGCATATTGTGAATTTGTAGGACAATCAGACTAAAACACAAAACGCAGTCTTTTGTGGCAATGTTGTTTCCTAACCACCTCCTCCATCTGTTTTTACCTTCTCTGAGCAGCCTCTGAAGCTGCTGGACAGTGCTAGCACAGTTATGGGAGCTGTTGAGCTTTCAGGGGACTTGAAAGGTTTTCAGTGATTTTCTGCAAATTAAATGAAAATAAGTAACAGACTAAAGAGAGAGACTTCTTAATGTCTCCAAACTGGAGAATTAATTTAATCTTTATTAGGCAGAAGAGAGTCCACTGAGCCTCTTGGCCTCATGACACATCTGATGAGTTGTCCAAGCTTTGCTGAGTTCCCTGGTTTGGAACACCCTCTGTCAGGTGACTTCTTGCAAGGATTTCTGTGGCTTTTCAATACCAAAGGGTCGCATCATTCACATTTGGTTCATGTAATTAATGGAAGGAATGGCAAGTTTTCACTTTCTGAGTGTATTTTCAGTGATAAGAACATCAACTTAAATTTCTTTTTTCACTTTGAAATTCATGTAAAGTCATTTAATAATCACTGACAGACAAGGCTGGTAATCCTCAACACTGGAAAGCTTAATAAGCAGATTTTAGTAGTGTTTTTGTTAGCTTGAGTTTGTAACTGCAGGTAGAAATTGAATGTTTTATTGAAATGGCAGTGAAACCAAAAACAATTCAGAAAACCACTGTTTAATGTGTGCTTATTACCAGTATCTTTTAATAAATATGTGAAGAAATCTGAGAATAAAAAAAATATTTTGACTCAAATAACCCAATAGCTCTTTTTCCAAAATTGTACAGGCCAACTACAAACACTGATAAAATGATGTTTTATCAAGAGATAGCCTTTTACAGTTTCTGATATCTTTATCTCTTTGAATAGAATAAAACATGATTTTGACTTAAAAATTGTCATCCTTGATGGGTAGTAGTTATATGGGTTTATTAGTTCAAGTGTTACATCAAATCAAATCATGTCTCCTAAGTCACCCAGTCACTGCTCAGGCAGGAGACCTCTGAAGCATTCACACTGCTGGGAAAATCAAAAATCAAGTGGCCAGCACATGTCCTGCATGAGAGGTAGTCACTATTCCTTCTCTGTACCAGAGATTTTCTGCTGGTGGAGCAGCCATCTTTCTGATGAGATTTAGAAGTGGAATTTTGTGACTCTGTTCACAGGGGTCTTAGGTTGAGGGAAGAGACGAGGATTTGACTCAATGTTTTAGAAGGTTTGATTTATTATTTTATTATATATATTACATTAAAACTATACTAAAAGAATAGAAGAAAGGATTTCATCAGAAGGCTAGCTAAGAATAGAATAAGAAGGAATGATAATAAAGGTTTGTGGCTTGGACTCTCTGTCCAAGCCAGCTGGGCTGTGATTGGCTGTTAATTAGAAACAACTAACATGGGCTGATCAAAGATCCACCTGTTGCATTCCACAGCAGCAGATAATCAAAGTTTACATTTTGTTCCTGAGGCCTCTCAGCTTCTCAGGAGGAAAAATCCTAAGAAAAGGATTTTTCACAAAAGATGTCTGCGACATAATTTTGTCTTTTTTGGTCATTGCCAGTGCAGTGTGGAGTTTGGCACCTACTGTCAGGAGCTTTTGGGTAGCTGCTGTGCTCCTGCTCTCATGTAGCTAAAGACAAGAGGCTTGGGTAGTCTAGACAGAAAAAAAGGAGCTTCTGAAACCTAATGGAATTTCTGTGTGTTTAGCAGGACAGCTGTAGTTCTGGGTGTTCTTCTTTCCTAGTACTTTAGTTTCCTCAGTCATCTGAAATGGAAGAGTCTACCCTGGAAAAAAGTCTGAAAAGTTTAAAATAATGTGTCCCAGAGTCTTAGGAGCTGCAGGCTAAATAAACAGAATCCCACCCATATAATTACTGCATTTTAAATTATGCATTTAGCAGCCAATCTAAACATTTTGCCTTTTATCTTCACGATTTTTTAATGTTCAAAGTCAGATAATAGCTGCACTCTGTTTCTTTCATATATTCTCCTTACCTTGCAGATGTTCCTTCTTTTCTCAGCTTCTCTGCTAGGAGACAGGCACAGCCCTTCATACCTTCATCCTGAGCCCTCATGATGCAACTGTGGCATGGTTCATGCTCTTGGCCTGCAGAGTATTCACAGTGCAAGTCCATTAAAATAGCAATAGTAGCAGAAATGTGGCCAGACCTGTTTTGTCTTAGCAAATGGAGCCTTGCAAAATAGTTATAGCTTCAGGAAGAAAGTGCCTAAGTTGCTAAGGAGGGCTTCTCAAATAAATCTTTCTGTTGAAAAGAAGCACTTGTTATGAGTGCTACCTTGGCTTAATCCACTCACTTTTGTTCCCTGTGATTTGTTTAATCTCATTTCACCAGTTGGTTAGAGACCTGTTAGCATATCCTTGCAATCATAGATTGCTCCTTGCTTGCCCTGTTAATAAATTGGGTGATTTACATCTATGCTGCCAAAACTACATGGAATTGTTTATAAATCAGAGAAAGTAAAACCTTCTCTTTCCTCCTTTGGTCTTGAAGTCATATTTTAAGACACAGTAGGCTTTTAAATCTAAGCAAATACCTTTGCTTGTTGTTTCAGAAGTGTTTGGGATTCCCTACTGGCAGCACAGTTAGTTTTAGTCAATAGAATTTACGTTCACCAATGTTGGACCCTTTTTAAGATGTACTCTTCTGTGCTCTGTTTCATCCAGCACCTTCACAAGTCTTACTGATTTCTGGAATAAATAGCTATGGGGAATTAACTACCCCTGATAGGCTTTGAGGAATTTGTCATTTTACCCTTTTGACTTAAGCAAAGAAATAATTCTTTTCAAAAATATGTTCAATATGAAAACCTGAAAATAATACATATTCTATTTGTTTTCAGCTACTTGAGAGTTTATGATAGATAATAAAAGTGTGAGGGTAGTCACATTTCTTTTACATATAACTACAGTTCTGAATTTGAATTCTTCTTTTTGCAAATACTCACCTTCTTCTGCTTTAGTGAGTATTCCCGTGGCAAATTAATTTTGTGAGTGTGTGAAAATACCGTGGTAGGACATGGGGAACAAGAAAAATGTAGACGCAGTTGCAATGTAATGCTTTTAAGAATTAAGATGGAATTTCATTCTTATTTTGCAGGTTTTGCCCAAATTACTTTGGAAAAAATCTCATAAAGTCCAAAGCCATGTCCCTCATGCCACTTATGCAATTCAGAGTTACATGAGTCGCATACATTTCATGTCTGGTCTTTATGTACAAAGTAAATATTTAAAATGAAAAAAACATAAATATATATATGTTTGTTAAGTCCATATCCTTTTCCTTTTAATGGAATTTTGTAGATAGAGGTTGTGGATTTTTGTTTGTCTGCACTTAGAAAGTACTTGGTTTACAGGTGACAGTCTCTTGCATTTACACAGACTTTCATTTCCCTGTGTCTATAAAGTTCTTACAAACAGTGTAGGTGAAGGTTGCTGTGACTATTTCACAACTGGGAGAAAGAAAACTGTTTAGTGTCTCAGTAGAGCTGATGAATAACACACATTTATATATATATATATATATATATATATATACACCTACATTGAAAGGTGGTAATCTAAAATATCCCATTTTGAATATATTAATATATTTATGATGTATGACTTTTTCATTTATCATTTTACTCTGCAAGTCAAATAGCTGTTCTATTTCCAGTATCATTTAATCTCAGTCATGGGCAGGAGGAACACAAAGCTCATTTTCAATGTGTCAGTGTGCCTCCATGAAGGATCACCCAGGTAATCACTAGTTTCCATGACACAAAGAGAAAAGAGACAGCCCAGAGAAAAATGTTTGTTCCAATTCCCTGAACCTGTACATGCCTGAAATGTGCTGCCAACATGGAAAATGTGAACACTGCAGGTTCAAAGGAATGACCATTGGAGAACATTTATTGCTGTAGCCTAGAGTTTTTCAAGTAAGTGGTCACAGATAGTCACTGTTGTGAGTGTCATGAGGACAGCAAATCAGCCTCCCCAACTCTGTCTCTCTTAATATCTCTTGTCCCAAAATATGCACAGCTGCACTTTGTTGACCCAACTTTGCTGATGGAGTGAGGTGCTTTAGACTTGAGTGGGAAAAATCCTGATGCCATTGAAATAAAGAAGAGTTCTGAGGTGGATTTCTCTGGAGACAGGCTTTCACATTTTGCATAGTGCTCTCAATTACATATGGCTGCTTTAGGAAATCTGAGTTGCCAATGTTGAGCTCAAGGGTTTTGGACTGAGAGCTGTTGGAAGCTTTACCTCAGATTTTTAAACATGGATGTAGCCTTGTTTATATCATTAATGTTTATATCATTACAAGTGATAGCCTACAAGCCTATCACTTGTACTGATATAAAGAAATGCTTAACTTAGACTTGAAACACTGGGCTGTGTTTGGGGGAAATCAATTAAACCAGTTCACTCTGTGACTCTGAAATGAGATATGATTATGTTCAAATCCAGGAGGAAACAGCCATACCACCTACTATGCCAAAGTCCTTTTTAAAACTAGTCCTAATCTCAGCTTCCTGCTTTACCATCATACTGCTATTCCTTCGCCTGGCAGAGACTGTGTGTCTCTGGAACCTCATTTATAGTTCTGCTTCTGTGGCCTCTCCTAAACTCATTTATACTTCTTGCTCCTGTAGCTTCTCTCATATGTCTGTTATTATTTGTGTGAAGTAGCTCCTCTTTTATTTCAATCATTCCAGAAAATTCAGCCTTTCAGGGGGGATTGGAGAGGAGGGAGAGCACGTTTTATTTTATTGTGCTGTTTTACCATTCACCTTATTTATATTTTTCTTCTTAGAAAACCAAAAGGGATGTAAATAACTTTGATCAAGACTTTACACGAGAAGAACCAGTATTAACACTAGTGGATGAGACAATTATAAAACAAATCAATCAAGAAGAATTTAAAGGGTTCTCTTATTTTGGAGAAGAGCTACTGCCATAGACAACGTTAGGCTGACGGATGAATGATGCTACAAGAAGTGATTCTGAAGACATCATCAATTTACTGAGACTCAGTAGATCAAGAACTACTTCATTTACCCTGAGCCCATATCCCAAGTTAAAATATATATTTATTGGTTTTTTTCCTTTAATCTTCTGACCTGAAAGCACTCTTAATTTCTGTCTCACAAAGCAATGCAAAATAATTTTGTATCAGAGATTGTGGATGTAACACACTGCCATATATTTGCAACTTTTCTTTTATTCCTAAGACTAGGAATTCCCAGAGGACAAAATTGTATCTTTTCCATAGGAAATGAAGCTATACAATTAAAAGCAATTTAGCAGACCATGTTCTGTAATCATCATATATAATTAATCTAGAAGGTGAGAACTACTTCTTCTGCAGTCATGGTTATGGTGAGATTTGTACTCAGATTCCTTTTGGAAGGCAAAGTCTGCCTTCATGGAGGTGTAATCCTCAATTATTAATTTTTTGTGGAGAGGTACAAACTATGAAGTTGTCCAGAAAAAGAAGCACATCACTTAAGGCTTTCAGAGAACTTCCTCATACAATATACAGGAAGCTCTTAGGAATAAGAGACTTATTCCTAGAGAGACTAAAAAGATAACTGATATTTAAAGCAAGAAACAGATGCTACATGGATAGATATTAAAGGGCTAAAGAATAAAAAGCCTACAGTACTTTAACTCAGCTATATACAGCCATTTTTCTGTTTTTCAGACAATTTGATGTACTATCCATGTTACCAAATTTAATATCCTTTTAAATGAACCATTAATGTGACGGCAATCTTGCAAATGTTTACAGTTAATTTTACATAAAAAATTAATTATAAACATTATAAATTTGCCTTTTCCATAGTAGCTAAGTTGGTAAATAATTTCTTATTTATATTTATTTGCTCAGCAGTGTGTTACTTTTGCACACTTCTACCATAGTACTACTGTGTTTGTTGGGTTTTATGTTTAAAATCTGAAGAGAAATCTGCTTTTAGAAGACACAAAATAAGGCTACACGTGCATTATATGGAGATGTGTTAAAAAACTGAAGATCAAACATTCACAAACTGACATTATTGAAAGCTGTAAATTGATTTTTTTTGTGTATGAATTGAAATGGTAACTCATGTGGACAATATTACTAATGTGAAGTTACCTCCTGTAGATACGCAAACAGTGTTATGTACTTATATTTCCAGGAGTACCCTGTGATTTGGTTTTGGTTTTAATCTTTTTTTTGTTGTTTTTCTTTTTTTTTTTTTGTGTACATGTATCGCTGAGGTAATTTTATTATATATTTTACTGGACTGAGTGAGCGGTCATTGGAATCCATTTTAATTGTTGCACATGGATTTCCAGCTGCACAAAAATATATATACTTGTGATTGGCAAAGTGGCACTAAAGAAGCTTTTTTGCCTTTTGTACAGGTGAGATTTTGTATATAGTGTTTGCTGCAAGGCCTGTGGAATTCATTGAATATAGAGGTATCAACTGCTGCATGTTCAGGCATACTATTAAAATGTTAGTCTATGAAAGAATAATTATAATAATGTCCATGTGCAATACTCTTGTATGTGTATTGGTTCAAGTTACTGTCAGAAAGATGAGGTTTTTGTTATAAAAGACGTAGACATATATTAAGCTATACTAAATCTCTTGTATAGTTCTCTTCAACTCTATTATGACATGATAGAGCTCAGAAAGAGAAAGGAATGTTACAAATCGTGGTGGACAAAGTGTGAATCATTGGCTTTAAGAGATAATCTCGGTCTCAAGCAGATGAGTTAGTTTGTGTCAGTTTTGTGTCTGGCTGCTCATAGCCTGTTACTGATGACACCATTCAGTTCCATTTTGTTTTGTTTTTAAAACTCAGGTGTAATTATTATATATATTCTTATGATTATTTCAAAATATTAAATATTATGATATATCAATTAATGTGTTGTCTGGCCTACAAGTGTAATAAGGATCAAGCCTTTAGTTTAATTTAATTTATCTTCAGTAATCTTTTGTACTGGGAAAAGACTAGCTTCTGGAGCTGAGTACCAGCACAGAAACATCTTAATGATTGCATCATCTCAATGTTTAAATCTCTTTCTCTCTTAGAAATATATTGTAGAGCTGCCCATCAATTTGTGTCTCGCCACTGGCTCTGTTTATTTCTCATCACGGTTAGCTTTTGACATCCAGGCAAGAACTGATCACAATGCTAAGGCGTTCTTTTCCATGGGTGAGTAGACTGCTAGGAAGGCAAGTTATGGGATCGTGCACTACTGTTTGTCCAACCAGGGGCCTTTACACAGAGCCCTGAGCATTTCTTTTGAAGGAATAAAAGCATCCCATACAGCTGTTGTGCACAAGCTATGTAGTCTCTATTCCCCTCTCTAACGTGAAGAAAATTAGCAAACGTCCGTATGTCGAGAGGCCTCAGTGCCCGCAGAGTTGGGTAGGATGCTAAGAGAAAAGTGAAGGAGATAGAAACTATTGCATGGGCAGATATTTCTTCCATATAAATAGTTAGATTCTCTGCCTTGGGTTTACATCAGAAGGTCTGTCTGTTACCTTGAACATTTTTTAAAGATAACTCTTAAAAAAAAGGACATTCTGTTACATTTCTGCCTGTTCTGTAGAATCTTTTCTGTTCCTTCTTTGTAAAATGAGTGCAAAATGCCAAAATTATTATTCATAATAATAATTATAAAGAATACATTGTTTTTGGTTTTCCTCCCAAACAGACTTTTAAAATGGAAATAAATTTTTTCTCCATAGGATGAAAAATAACTCTCTCCAAATAGGCCTAAAAATTACCTCTTTTTAAATTATGTGCAGAATAGTTCTGGCTAAATATAAAATGTATTCAGTTGGGGGGTAGGGTTTTTTTTTATTGTGAGGATTTATTTGTACAGAGTTTTTTTCTTATGGATGTAATTTGAATCTCTTGCCACTCATTAGTGTTATTTCATCGTAAACATTATTACTGTGCCAAATGTACTGTATTCAAAAGGATGTGAATGTGTATTGTTTTGGAACCTAATAAATACAATGATGTTAAATCTTATTTTTTTCCCCAAAGTTTTCCTGAGTATTTCCTAATGAAGAAGAAAGAAAGATGAAAGATTAGTATTTTTCCTGTTATGTGTTGTACAAAATTTCGTGAGCTTGTCTTTTAGGAGTGAACATTTTGCAAAGGAAGGATTTGCTGACAAGAGCCTCACCTGTGAAGCAGTAAACACTCCAAGAAAAACACAGGTAACAGTGTGTGATCACTAATTTTCTTGGGTAATACAACACTTACCTCAAAAACAGCATGCAGGTGAGTTTACATATTTTTTTCTGCTTACTGGCTACATCATGTTCGGTGAGTTCAGACTGACCCCAGCATTCTGCTTAGCTGTGTTGTTAAAATTCATTTCAGTAGGGCACTTGGAGCACAAGCACATTGCACTGCTTTAGTCTCACATTGGATTGAATAGAGGGAGTAATAGTATGTAAAAATTTAGTTAAGGGTCATAGAGCTTATTAAATTATTTAATTAACTTAATATGTCAATATGACATTGACTGAAATATTTTATTATTTCATAAATTTGCACCTTAAATATTTTCCAGTTCCATGGTCTGAAATTCTTAACTTCAGTAGATCAGCTATCAGCATACTCTGGCAGTAAATCCAGTTAACAGTAGTAGGTATACTAACTAGCTTTAAAAAAATATATATTTTAGTTGTGTTTTCTGTTCAAATTTCAGCTTTTGCATAAACCTCCACTTTTTTTTCTTTGTGCTGAGTCTTCTCAAAGTCACTGAATGTGTTTGGTGCCTGTGAGCATATTCCAGTTCCTGTGTGTTGACAGCATTAGCATAATCTTTGCCACACAGATTTTACCAGTTTAACAACCATGTAACCTGGGTTTCTGTCTGTGTGTTGCAGCCTTACAAGCATATGAAGGCTTAACTTCATGTCACAAACAGTAAGCATCACTGGTCTCCAAACAAATTGATTCTTATCATGTTTTCTTGTAATGCTGTAAAACTTATGTCTGTTAGGAACAGTTTTTATCCTTGCTGATGACTGCAGAATTTGGGAAGACAGCAGTCTTTTGAGTTGCAGTTTCATTGGGTATCCATATTATAAATGTGGTACTAAGTGTTCAGGAAGAGTCTCAGCAGGAAGCATCTGTCTGCTTCTGTGGCCTTCCAGAGACAGAAGCTGTCAGATCATTTTATAATCAAAAAGATTTTTAGCATCCTGGTAGTCTAGTAAGTTACATGATGAAATCAGTATGAAACTTTATTTTGATTAATTTTGATAATCAGTTTTGAACAATTTCAACTTCTGGCATGCAAAACATTCTGTAGGAAAGAGCTAGAGAGCTCAACTAACAATTATGTTGAAAATTACCTCTATCTGTTTATTCTGACCCAATCATAAGTCCATTTCATGCTGCCTGGGTCTTTATTTGAAAGAGGATAGGATAGGATATAGGATATAGGATAGGATTTTTTGCTGTTCACCTTTTCTCATGCCACTCAGAATTTTATAGGTCACTGATACATCCTCCCTCAGCCGTTTCTCTTTCAGACTGAAAAGTCTTGCCCTGTCTGTCAAAAGGCTTCATAAAGATACATCCCATATTTTCTGTCATCTGTATCAACTTTCACTGAATCTTTTCTAGTTCTACTGTATCCCTTTTGAAGACAGGGAGTAGAATTACATGTAATTTTCAGTTATGGAAGCAGTGTGGATTATTACAATGACAACTGTGTTTGGTTTTGGTTTCTGTTACATTTTTACATTTTCTTTTCTTAATCCAAGTTTGTTCTCGACTATTTCACAGGCTGTCCCAGATTATAGTAAGTTGTAAATCTAATATGCATGCTTTCTGTCTGATCATCCACTCATAATCAAAACAGGTTCTGTCCAGGACACAATGGAAATATGTCAAACAGGAATTTAACAATTTGCAAAATGCTCCTTGGTGCAGGCTTCCCTTTTAGCAGTAAACCTTTGATAATCACCTTGTCACTATGGTTTTCCTGCTGTTCTCATACTCCCTATATATAGCTATGTTTAGACTGCCTTTCCCTAGCTTGCTTGTATTGTATGTAACAAATATTTTTTTCAAAATCAAGATACGGGACATTCTCTACTCCCCTTCTATCAATACAAGCTCCTACTGTGTTCTGGAGTACACAGTATCCCTTCTTTTGTCCTGTTAGCTACAGTGAAGGGGAGGAAGATAAAGATTTTCTTAGCACATTGGGAAAGTGCATGTATGTGCCAAAATAGTTTCCACTCTCTCTTTCCTTTTACCTCATCATTGCTGTAGAATCAGGAGATAAGAGCAACAGCTTAAGTTGAAACTCAAATTGCCACTATAAATATTGTGAAATGATTATGCAAGACTATCCAGAATTTGGAAAAGCATTAAAGAACTTTAGCGTTTGTACTCAGATGCTTAATCCTTGGAAAAAATCAATTAGGAAAAAAGTCATTGACCTGGAGTCTATTGCTGATCTGGGCACTGGATTGAGAACTGAATTGGGCATTGCATACACTTGTCATCGCTATTCAACACTACCAGTTTGATCTAGTGTCTTTGTACTGAAGGAAGCAGGTTGAAGTTAAGACTTGCAGTCACATCAGGAGTCAGGGCTGGGCAGAAGCTCGTCTGTGCAGATGGACACTCTCATTCCTCCAGACCGCTTAAGACAACATGTTACCCAGAGCTGCCATGCATCTAGGATCAGTGCTACAGAGTGGAAAGGAAGGAGCAGAAGTCCTGCTTTTGGACTGCACTAGCTGTTAGGTTAATTGGGTCATCTTATGTACTCTCGAAGACCTTTTAGGAGTATGCCAGATACTCCTCAAGTGGCAGTTAATGCACCTCTGCTCATAGATCAGATGGAACATCAACACAAAGAAATGGGTCTAAATGTCAGAAATGCATTTTTTACTTGCACTTTCCCATAGCAAAAAAATGAGTACAGTTGCCTAAGCAGCCCCCTGGTTTTCATTGACCTAAGTGATTAGGAGCTTGAGACTTCAAAATTGTGCAAAATTGTGCAAAATGGCCATTTTGCTAATCAGAAAACTGAAATTAAGTGCTATGATGATGGTTTGCTTCTTATTATGATAGCATAAAGTCAGCAAAAGTGCTAGGAAAAGAGTATGAGTAAAGCTCATCAGTGCCCTACTTGTCCTGGTATGTCTAAGCACAAGGTGTTTTCAAAGCTGTGCTTTGGTAAATACCTGCTGGTTGTCTCCTGTGAAAGGGTATCACAGCTGCTTGGAGTGCCCTTCATTCCTCCTCGCAGTCAACAGAGGTGTCCTCTCAGGTACAGCTGTTGATGGAGGGCTTTAAGGTAACAGAGACCAGGTTCAGATTGAATATTAGGAAGAAATTCCTTACTGTGAGGGTGGTGAGGCACTGGAAAAACTTGCCCGGAGAATTTGAGGATATCCCATCCCCGGAAGTGTTCAAGGCCAGGTTGGATGGGGCCCTGAACAACCTGTGGAAGGTGTCCCCTGCCCATGGCAGGAGATTTGGAATTAAAGGATCTTTGAGGTACCTTCCAACCTAGGCCATTCTATTATTCTGTGCATAAGGGAGATGGAGAGGGTTTTGTTTTACAATAGGATAAGCTTTTTATGGAAATGGTCACACCTAGGCAAAGTTTGAGAACCTCTGTGTTCTAGGAAAGCTATTTACTCAGAGTCTTGGTATATCAAAAAAACATTTTATGTTGATTTCTGGTTAATGAGCAGTGAGAAGGAGGCAAAGATATCAGGCCCATGGAGGCACATCAGTCTAAATAATGATATGGTTGATTAAGGTGAGGAGATTGAGGGTCAAAGAGATTATGCAAATCTCAGGTAAATGTTTATGTTAGGGTGGGGATCACTGTCTTGTTTAGAAGGAAATTTAAGACCTTTAATCTTTGCTTGCTGGAATAATGTGGAGACATTTTTCTTTGATTAAATTATATGCTAACCCCTTGCATGCTAGTGCATTGCAGCTGCACCCTCATTATCCTTCTTTAGAGAATAGGAACTTAACTTCCTAGATCTTGAATTTTGCTGGATTGAGGCCTGTTCATGGTTTATGGTGCTTCTCTACCAAAGTACAGGATTGTACAAAATCCCTCAAAAACCTTCTAGCTGCTGACCTGCACCCCTGGGAATCCCAAGATCCATCCTCCTTGAGTTGTCTCACTGGTAAACGTGTTCTAGAGCAGAGTTTATACCACAGTTCTCCAATTTCAAATATAGGGCCAACTCTTGAGCAGCTGTCATCATGGAACTCCATATTTGGGCACTCTGAAATACAGCCTATGATGTGTGTTCCCATTGAAAGCATCTCTGTTCATAGAGAGAGCCTGCTAAACTCATCGGTGTGTTCAGTCTACCAAACATGGGCCAAGAAGTGCTGATCCAAAGTCCACGTTGCAGTGAGTTCCTCTTGTTGACTGCATTGTCATCCTGCACAATAGATGCAGGATTGCTGTGACCACAGATCCCACTGCACATCACCAGTGCTGCCTTGGTCAGGAACAGCTGCACAGGTAGTGACTTTGGTGGGAGAAGAAATGGAAAACTCTTCAGAACACCAATATTCAGTCAAGGTAAAGGGCTACAAAAGCAGCATTAAACCATCCGTTTTTAACACCACCAGACAGATTCTCCTTTCTCCAGAAGGAGTCAACATACATAGAACATCTTCTCAATACACCCCTGTGTACTATCAGCCATTAGCCCTCTAAGAGGCCTGCACCAAGTGGTAAACTGCCAAGAGGCTCAGCTCAGTGACATTCCTTTTTCTAATTTGCTTGCTCTGTGATGAAAGCAGCACACTGCAGGAGCATTTTGCACTGGGTAATATTGCTGCCATTGTGTATTTGGTTGATACGCTGAGAGATGATCTCCAGCTGCAAGACTTCAAATGTGAGAGCTTTACTGATGTTTTTGTTCTTGTTAATTTTCCTGCCTGTATTGGAAGAAGAGTCTGGTTGATGAAGAGGAGTGGAGAGTATTAATTTTCATTTACTAAGCTGTCTAGAAATAATTTGAACCACCCCCACAGCTGAACAAGTAGATTTCAGAGCCAGGGAGGTTATCAACACCAATAAAAATGCAGTTGTCATGTAGTTTAGACACTATGCATGGGCAAAAACCATCTGGTGTAGTACTCATGCAAACTGAAAGTATTTCTATAACCTCTGACCCTGCTTGTAAACAGCAGATTCCAGGAATTCTGCTGGAAACCATACATTACTAAGGCAAAATTGTGCTTAGCAATAAACATGCTTCCCTCAGTGAAAGAATCTGGAAGTAGAAGAATGTAAGACCTTGAGATGCACTGCTGATTGTGGGGAAACCGCCGAGGCCATCTCCTGCCTAGCAGCTGGGAAAACACCCATCCTTGTGGAGTTCCTGGTGCAAATCTGGAGCGCAGACATGGCTGTTTTGCATGAGCACCTTTTTAATGTGCTATCAGGCCAGCACAGGCGGCCCTGCAGGGCCAGGGCTGAGCACGCACGCCATCAAAGCTGCCTCTCGCGCCAAACGGGAAGTCATCGGAGGAATTCAAAAATCTGAGTGGGACAACAGGATGGATATATGTTAATGGCAACAGGAAGATGGAGAAGCAAGTAGGTGAGAATGGGAAAGACAGAAAACACAGTAGCAGTCCAAAATGAATAGTGGCCTTGGACCTGGAGAGGTTTCCAGTGATCAAAGAGAAGATTGCTGAAAGTTGATGGAGGAGGAATGGGAATTTTGCATTGGAGCTAAACATAGGAGGGAACAAGAGGAATTCAAAGTGGATGACTGTGCTTCAAGGATGAGAAGCACAAGCTACTTTTAGAATAACTAGCATGGCTCCTCTTACCTCAGCAGTGCAGCTTCATGTTCAGGAATCCCCTGGCAGCTGAGGGAGGGAGGTGGCAATCAACTGACAACTCAACGTGGCTTCTGATTATATCGCCAGGGGTAAAGAGTGATCTGTTTAGAGCTCATCCAGGGTGTTCATACACAATTTGACCCATACTGGAGCCACATCTAAATAAAACCCCAAAGGTTGTCATGTCCATGGAGAATAGAGCACATGTCTTTTTGAAACATTGCACATGTTTCAAAAACCCAAGTTTCATAGTCTGTGTGATAAAAGTGTGGGGCAGATAAGACAGTAGAGTTTTCTCCAAAAAAAAGTAGAGGTGGATTGTTCTAGAATAAAATAGAATTAATCTGTTGCTGGTGGTGTATATTGGTATGTCAACAAAAGGTAGGGAGATTGTCAGGTAAAGGCTTACAATGCCAGTTTATGGCTGTTAGCCACTGCCATCGTGTTGCTGCCTCAAATGGACACACTTCATGTGCATTTAGCTATGCAAGAAAAACTTCATCTCTTAAAGGCAATAAAGCAAAACAAGGCAACGCCCCCCAAATATGAGATCTATTTAATATCTAATTCATTTCTGTGTAGATGATAGAAATAAAGGCTAAAGCAAGTATTTTCTATATTTAGAGTATATTTTAATTTATCAACATTCAGATTTCTCTCTGAGTGCTCAATTTTTCAGAATAGAAAATTTGCATATTGTTACTGGTAGATCAAGCTGACAAAAGTGGTACTTGGCAAAATCTTGTTTTTTAGTCCAGAAGGTCCTAGTAGTTGCAGTGTGCTGTGATAGCTAAGCCAGCCTGTCAGCCCATGGTGGCTCACAGAGGTGAGGGTGTCCATCTCTCCCTGCTCTCAACCATGTGATCCCAGCTTTGTGGGCACTGTGAGCTGCGATTCACGTCTGCTAGATGTGCAAGGTGCTGTACTCCATTCCTCATTTTTGCTTATCGGGTCCCTGAAGCTCCCTAATGGGAAAGGGAGCAGACCTGCACCCACTCTCGTATTTACAATGTGTGGAGCCTATCTAACACACCCCTGCACAAAGAGGGCACTCACCCTTCCTGCCTCTTGCAGCTTCCTGTTTGCACTGCTGGCTTTGTGCTGGCTCTGGCAATTCCCTGTCTCTCTTGAGGCAATCCAGCTTGCTAACCCGATAGGAAACAACTCACTTTTTTAATGAATCATGACTCTGCTAATTTAGAAGGCTAAATTAGTTCATAAAAGGGTCAAGTGCATGCCAGACAACTGAAGACAAGTGGTGTGGTTGTGGAACTGGGAATGCCAAGGTGGTAGAAGGAGGAAAGTCTGTTCATTGAAGTGGCAGAAGTAAGCACTTCATCTCAAGTCACCTTAGCATTTTTTAACTAAACAGGCTCAAGGGATACCATTGCAAAGGTATTAGCAATGAGAATTAGCTAAGGGACAATCCTGTGCTGCAGGAAACCATGCTGATGAATCAGTGGGGTGTTGTCCTTCCTTTGAATCAGTGCTGTCCTGATGAATTCTAGGATGCAGTTGCTGAAAATGTAGTGGTTCAAATGTAGCAATTGAAATGAGATATAAAATCAAGTTCTTGAAAGGCAGGTTAAAGAAAAAAAAAACATTAATAAGAAAGCCCACAGTTTTCAGGGGAAATTCCATAGTAAATCATGTTAAAATACAAAAGTTAAAATTATTCACCCAACAAAAGTGAAGGAAGAATTTCCAGTGTTTGCAGAAAAAAGTGTCTTGTCCTCAGGCAAGCAGCGTTTGCTACCTCCAGGACAGTGACCACTCTTTTCCAACTTGAACACAACACCACCCACCTACCAGGTGACCTACCAGGGTATCCCCTGTAGCCTTCACACTTGGACCAGAATCCAGAGATACACCAGGGACTGTGTGACCACAGGCACACATCCCTGCTGCCTGTGCCAGTCTCCCAAAGGGATCTTGCAGAGGTGGCACAGATCAGGACCCACTCTCCTACCTGTTGGCTGGGGAAATTATAAATAATGGGGACAACAAAACTATAGCATTTTAGTAAAGGAGGTTTTTGGCTGTTTGGGTTTTTTTTTTAACAAACAGACATTCTTTGATTAATTTTCAAAGACAGAGACTTCAGACAGATGTCATAGATCAGTTTTCACCTCTGCAGCAATATTTAAAGAACTGAGCATGCTTAGTATTTCACCAAAAGAGACTGTCAGTTACTGATAGTTCATTATCAAATGAACTATCAGTTACTTTGCTGAAACTTTGTTTTGCTTCTGTAATATCCATGGGCTGGAATGGATATTTGCAAGCCATCAGCCCAAAGCTCAGCTACAGCCTTGGCTAGTATGATGATGGAAGGTTGGGTCCAATTGTTTCAAGCAAGAGAACTGAGACCCTGGTCTGTGAGGTGCACAGAATCTTCAGGTCTCAGGAGAAAATAGTGCACAAATTCACTGGAGTGGAGGCATACAAGATGTGAAATTCAATGCTTCAATGAGCTCTGCAAAAGTACTAAGCTATTTGCAGCCCATTCTCAATAATGTGTAAATTCAAAAGTTAGAAACACTCTGATGGTTCTATGTGTGCCTTGCTTTGGGTTTTGTCCATTTCTGGCTGCTTTGCCACTGATATTATTAATTTCATTTCCTTTCAACCTAATTTTTTCCCTTCCCAGTCCTTCTATTTTTTTCCCTCCAGTTCAGGTCAGCATCTGGAGATTGAGCTGTTGGGTGAGATTTCATCCTATTGCTGGACAATTTTACCTGTTGACCCAGTGCCTGCTGTGACTTTGGCTAAGATAATACAATTCATTCCATGCCATTCTCAGTAGGAGCAGAGAAGAAATTGTTTCATTCCATGAGCACAGAACAATGATGATACAACCAAAACCAAATAAATGTAAACACAGAGCACTAGTTACCCACGAGCCAACGTTTAATGCAGGTCCAAGGCAGGATGAATTTTCTTGGCTACCATCACCTGCCAAAACACACCCTGAAAGAACAGACACCCAATGCTGTGCTTTGAAAGGTTCAAAACTTGTGATCCAACTGTTAATATCCCCCAGACTGTAAATCACAGCTCTTCTAGCCTGCAAAATGATACCAGCTGAGTGCAGGCTCAGAGACCAAAAAGAGTTGCATCAGCCTTCAAAAACAGTATAGTAATTCATCTCTTTGATTTGTCAAAATATTTTAATAGGTACAAACATGGACTGAAAGCAAATGTTGGCATTCTGCCTTGTTTTGCTACCTCACACCCCTTTTCTTCCCCACAACCCCTTTTCCTCCTCACTGCAAAAAGTAAATACATTAAAGGAAAACAGATTTAGCCAAATTACCATCCTGCATGTGAGCCTGCCAGTTTTCATGGTATTGCAGTTAATAGCATGCACTCTTGGAACACACCACTTTGGATATCAAAGAGGGATTTGATCAGAAGGCTATGGGGTGTTCTGAGCAGCAACATTTGTCCCTCAGTTCACTTTGAAAGCTCGTTTCCATGTACAATAAAAGGAGCAATACACTTTTGTGCAACTGCTACCCAACACCCACAATGAGTGATTATAAGTGAAAGGAACTACTGATTCTCTTAGTCATCTTCTGTCACAGATGCCCAATGACCAAACACTAATTGAGTCTTTGAAATCTTTTTCAAAGTAGATCTATGCAAACAGGAGGGAACAAAATTACTCCAAATACTTGTGGTTTTGTCGGTAGCTGCTGTGACTACTGATCAGTCCTCTGCTGCTCTTGGGAGACGAGAGATATGTTTTGAGATTCACAGTGGAAAGAGATGAACTGGCCTTGCAAACCACCCCCTAAATTAAGAGATCCCTATTGATACTGCAATACTAATGAAAAAACACATTGTGAGGATTTTGTTCTCTTGATGGTACTGTACGTCATGGAAGTAAAGAAGGCCAGATTAAGTCTACTCCTCAAACTTATGACTTTGGGACCAGAAAGTCTCAAATACACTCTTCCCAAGTCCTAATGTACTTGTGCTGTAAATGCTCTAGAACTCTCAGAGAAGCAGCTGAGCTTGATAGAAAAGGTACTGTTTCAACTCCTTCTCCCCACAAATCCTGGAATAAGGTCAGCACTCCACAACAGCTCTCCTTTTTTTCTTGGGACCATGAGAGGAGGAAAATACTAATTTCTTATCCCAGCTCAGGGAGGATGAGGAGCACCCTGGCATTTGGTCTTCTGTTTTTAGATGACTGGTGGCTGTTTTCCTGATGGGTCATTCATGGTAATCCTTTTGCCAGTTTGTGCTGCTGGTGGAAGCCCAGCAGCTGCTTCCTCTGCAGGGTTTGAGGGCTTAGGTCTGCCTTCCTTGAGTAGGAACCATTCTCTCGTGCCCTGAGCAGAAGGAGCCTGGAACAGGGTGAGGTCAAGTACATGCCTGTTTCACAGGGTCATATCCCCAGCAGAGCTGGGCAGCAGGGCCAGTATTCACAGTAGTGGTGACATTCCTGCACTGGGAAGAGTACAGATGTGCTTGCTAGAGACCTGTGAGTTCATTTTTCTGAGCCCTTAACAATGTCATTGGACTGCAGTACTTGGGAGCATCTAGTCAAGGCTTAATTGTGTCATATCCAGTGAGTTCTTGGTCATGTCCCTCTTTATTTTTCTCACCTTCCTGTGCTTTTCTCTGGCCAATTGAAATTTGAAAGCTATAAAAAGAAGGAATCTTTTACTAGGATCTATAAGTGCATAATTTTTCCTCTCATTGTGAATATTAACATTGCTGATATCCATCAAATTTACTTGCTGCTTGACATGTTGGTGTGAATATATACAGCTCTCTTTCCTGAGGATAGCTGAAGTGACAGATGATTTCATTGTTGGGTGTACAATAGGCATAAGTACAATGGAAAAGAAGGACTGGCAGCTGTTATGGTGATATGTTTTTAAAAAACATGTATTGCCATCTTTTTCTTCTGTGTGGTATGCAATGATAATTAGGAGTGGCAAAGTGAACATCCATTTGGCTGCTTCACAGTGATTCAGAGTTGCTGCTCCACAGCCTGTATCATCACCTTCCAGTGTCTGACACTGCAGTGAGTGTCTTCAGGAACCACATATTTCTATTTCTGAACTCGTGCGCAAAGACAGCAAAGGAACTGCTGATTCTATGAACCAAAATCTAGCAGTCCTTACTTAGGTCAGCTCCAGATGCTTCAGTTCTGTCCATGATATGCCCACAGCATCATCCACCCCGGAAATAACCTCAGGTTGATTTTCTCTGCCCTCAGTTTTCTCTCTCAAGGTTTTTTCTCTACTCTGACATGAACTTTCTGTGATGTTTCATGCCCACACCATACTATGGTGATAAAACTATAGTACTGTACAGACTATTCAATGACTAACCTGGAACTGAAGAGTAATCTTTACATCTCTGCTGAATTTGACTTGTATTCCCAATACCAGCCAAAATACAAAAAACTGCAGCAAGTCCAGATATGATTGATGGGCAATAAAGTACCACAGCCCCCTTGAAGTAATAATCTGTACTCTCTGCTGATAGCCATATTTCCCAGCAGCTCAGGATCCCACGATCGGGGGGGATCTACATTTTTAGGTAACATGGTAGTTGCCCAAAAATCGCAAAAATGAGCGAGCAGGTAGAAGAGAAAAAGCAGAAGAAGGCATAGAGGTGCTGTAATTGTAAATGTGGATTCAAAGCCAGTAGCTGTCAGTACACTGCAGTGCTCAATGTGAATTGCACAGAGCTGAGAGGTCTGTTGAAGGTGGTGTTTATGAAACAAGAGTTGATTCCTCCTGTTAAAGGTAGTCTGGGAAGGTAAAGCATCAGCACAGGAATCAGATCTTGGCAGGCTGGTGTTTTGATAGGAGAAATATCACAACAGGAGAGGGGGGCTGAGGCATGAAGGGCTTTCAGAGAAAAAAGCAGAAATGCGGCTCCATTTTCCTCACTGTTTGATTTTCTCCCCTAATGCCCTGCATGCCACATCACCTGAGCATATTTTGCTCTCCAGCCTATCTCACCACCACTATCCCATATGCTAAGGAAAAGGTGTGCTCCTGGTTTTCCATGCAATCCCTTAATGATTTACTCAGTCAACCTCTACAAATTGAAGCTCTTTCCCTCCTTATGCATCACTGTCATACTCTTCCTGTACTTGTGCTTGGGAGGCTTTTTGCTTCCAGGCCTGAAGAGGCAGGCTGGGAGGGCTGAAACCTTGCTCTTATTTCAGAAGCAGGCTGTTAAGCAGCAGTGTGGAGATTGCAGGGCTGCAAGGAGCTGTGCCAGAGCCACCACCAGCAGCATCTGTGGCTAATGAGGGATGTGGTGTCCATGAGCAAGTCCCATGGTCAGGTGCTCAGTGCAGGAGGTTTGCTGTGATCTCATCCCTGTCCTGGGACTGTCTGCTTCAGGAATACAGGTAAGGCTGCAAGAATTGCAGTTGGTCTTGGTGCTGGTGGTGGTGTCAGGGATGGTGACACAAATACTTCATGCAGGATCTGGTAAAATCCATCCTTTCTTGGGAAAGGGGACTTAATTTTGGAACCTGTCAGGAGAATTCATTGTTCCCTTGTAAAAATCCTGACGTATGAGGTATTTCCTTGCTACTGCATATAGTTAGTCTACATGAGCATTCAGGATTTCCAATGCTTTTCTAATATAATGAGTGTCAAGGCTGTCTGTAAGGCAACTGTTTCTTGTAGAAATCTTAGGCTTCTGTTGTGTGCTGGATCTTTTTCAAGCACCAACTGTGTGCATGTTTCAAAAAGAAAAATCTAGTTATCATTGCTACAAGCTTTTGAGAGCTCTGTGGTAGGATAAAATATGGTAAAAATAAGGCAAGATACTAAATTGTTGCATCATGAAATTAATTTACTGAATGTAATAAAGAAATCTGACATGGTACTAAAAAACTTGAATGTGTGAAGGCTTTACTACACATACAGCCTTCAGTCTCTCACCTTAGTTACAGACAGCTGGCTTCCCATTTTACCTCACTATGTGTTGGCACATAGAGTTATTTTTAACTATTCTTTTTATCTGAAAAGTGAAATTCAGAGAAGTTGGTGAAGACTGAATTGCATTTCAAGAAATAGGCCTTGTAGTAAAGTATGAAGATCCTTGATCTTGGCTTCTGGTTTGCTATATAACTTGGGTTAATTCCTATGTGTGTTTTGGATCAGACTGAGCCCTGTAAGTCAGTCTGATTTCAGTTGCAAAGGGGCAAAAGCTATGAGATGGGATCTTCTGGCACTAAAATCATCCTATTCTTGCCCCTTTCTCATGGAGATGATGAGGAAGAATGAGAAAGAGCAGAGGAAGGAGGGATAAGTGAGGATTTTGTGGATTTTAGCAGTTCCACAGAGGCAGAGGGAGAAGAAAAGACAAATGGGACTGGCAGGGCTGTGTTTCCGCATAACTGTGTGAAAAAAAACCCATTTATTACCAATAGTTCTCTGTCTCTTTGAAGGATTGAAAAATAATTAATGAGCAAAAGTTCATTTCTGTTTGGTTTATCCTTAGTTTAACAGCAAAGTTTTCCCTTTTGTAAGAGGAGGTGAAATGTTTGATTGTGCCTCTGTGGTTATCCTCATGGCAGGTGTAGAACCTGTGGTAGATTGCCCTGAGGCACTTGCAGTGAGAGAATACTAAATGGCTAAAACTTGGGCTTGCTCTTGATGTAGGAGGGCACTTGTGTAGGAATCCACAGCTCACAGTGACCCAGGGAATTTGTGCTGGACTGTCACTAGGCAGGGACACAGAGGCCATCTGAACTCCTTCCAAACCTGGCCAAGGTCGGCATTTCTGTTACACTGGGAAGCTGTGCAGAACACTGGTGGGTCCATAACTGGGTGATGCTGGCTTATTCCAGCTGCAACAGTGCCTGTGAAACTGGAGTCTGTGAGAGAGGATTTACCCTCGTGTGTCATGGGTGGTGCAGAGTTTATGGATGCAGCCTCTCTCACAGCTGCACCACCTCCTCCAAGTTTAACTTCCTTCCCAAAGGCAGCAAGAAAGCGAGAGTTTAAATGGCAAAACAACTTAGATTTCTTTACCTTGGTCTATGCCTATGTAAATGTTCAGCTTCTTACCATTCTTTATAAATAAATTCTGTGTATTCTCAAGCTCATGAAACAGAATTAACTCAAAGAAAGGAAGGTATAGCTGTGTAGTAACATTTGCTAAATGTTAGTAAGCATCTTAGCTGTGTGTCTTTGTCATTGTGACAGCCTTTGACAATAGCTTTTGGAAGAATGACATAACAACCTCTTATTCTTTGAAGGACCCTTTTTGTTCTTTAGTTAAGGTCTTTTTAGTTTTTTTCTTTAGTCATTTGGTGGTTTAGGTTGTTGTTTTTTTGTTTGTTTCAGCTCAAATTCTTTATTATTTTAAGATTTAAAGCATTCCAGTCCCCTAGGGTAAGGCTTCTCAAACCTATTTGGGAAGAAAACTCTGCAGACATCCTTATTTCAAATGCAAACAAAATGCTAGACTGCATTTTGAATATTGCTTATATTTACTCAACTTTGTGGGTTTTGGTAGCTTTGCTGAGACGATTGTGAGTTGTCTTTTTCTTATCCTTGTTTCATCTTTTATTCAGTCCTTTGCTTTATATTCTCTTTTTATTTCCTTTATTTTTTAGGCAGCCTTGTTTAGCTCTTGCATTTTTTCTCCCACTTTCCAAACTTCAAAAGAGTAAAAAGTAAGTCTAAACTCCAAACTGCTTTCTCAGGTGATTTTTGGGCCACTTGGTGATAGACTTCTTTTATTTTCTGTTCTGTGTCTCAAGTCACATGACTGTATCTCTGTGAATAAAAGCAAGGGTGTCTTGTCTGTAGCGTGAAACACTCCTGAAACCAGGAAGCTCATAGGTGGTGATTGGAGCTGTAAGGAGAACATTCCTTAATCATGTATTTGAACCTTTTGTTTGTCACTTGCAGTCTTTGTTTTGGAATGTACACACTTTTCTGAACCAGGAATCCTTCATCCCTCTCTGCCCACCTTTGTCCATTGTTTGATGAATTAAAAATATATTGGGAGGTAAAGTGGAGAGTGAATTCAGAGATAGGAAGATCTTAATGTTTGCCTTTATTGCCTCTTTGTGTGGTTCTGCAGAATAGGACTGGAGTGGCATCAGAGGGCAGGGGGACTTGGTGGGGCCAAGAGGGCAGACAGTCCAGGCCTGTCTTCTCTTTTGGGAGACAGGAGGGCTCTTGATGGGAATAACTGAGAGCTTTATAACCCAGAATTTACCTACATCTCCTCCTTTTCTTGTCTGGCATTTGACATCATTTGGGGCTGGGTGGCAGAAAGAGTCAGAGGGCAAAGGTGCAAGCTGTGGAAAGAGTCTAGCATGCCTTTCCCAGATATTGCTTGTTTATCCTCCCGTTTACTTTCTGTTCCCATTTTACTGGTACAGAGTTGAATTATGGTGGCTGGGCCAATCAATAAATGCTCCCACGTTTAAAGCCAGACCTTTCTGATTGGCTCTTTTTAACCTGAGTAATTTCTCACCTGGCTGAATGCACAACTACACAGGCAAATGTACCACCATAGTGTGAATGAGAGCACCAAAGGGCAAATGAAAAAGTGAGGAAAAGAGACAAGAGGCTGCTGAAGTCGGTATGACTGCTGAGAGATGTGCCTGTCAAATCTCAATGCCAAAGTGTGATCACAGCAGCAGAGCAGTGTGTGTCATGCTAGAAACTCACCAAGTGTTTCTCTTGAATGTCTGGAAAGGCATCTGTCTTCCCTTGTCAAGGCTTGTTAGTGTGCTTTGTCAAGAACACGAGAATTCTGTTATCTTCATCTGACTGGACAAAGGCAAAAATGGCTTTCACATCTGCAAAATGTCACTGCCCTCTCAGAAATGTAGCCCTACTGAGTAAGTGAGTGATTTCTTCTAGTAACTGCTCATTTTAGGACTAGTCAAGGAGCAAGGAAGATAAGGAGCACAGTTCAGTAACAATGGCACTTGGCTGCTGTGTGTTCTAATGTCCACCTTGAGTCATTTTTATGTGCAATCCAAATATCTGGGCCAGGCATTTTGGTAGCCACAGCTCAGCACAGAGGGCGTTCAGCTCTGAACAGATAAACTCTTGTTAAGTGTGATCTCCCTACCAAATCCAGTCTCTAAGAAATGCTATGTGTTGGGGTGTATCCATAATCCTACCAATCACAAGGGATGGTGTCCTGGTTTAGGGCAAATTTGGGAGGAAACTTCCAAAGGGGTCCCTCTAGAAAGCAGATTCAAGTGGGACACTCCTCAACTGGTTTGGAAAAAGATTTCTTTGGAGAAAAGTGGAAAAAATCTGTTTGTTTAACAAGAAAAGTATTCACAAGCATTAAAAAAATGAATAATATTAAACAATAAAACCTCTCACTGTTCTGAAGAGATGGCAAATTCAGAAAGTCCTTTCAATGGGCTGTAGCTCAACTCACTCAGTCTGTTATCAGTCCCTCTGCACTGGAAAATGCAGCATCCCAGGCCATGGTGGGCCACAGGTGTGAGCTCCTGGTGTTTTTCTGGGTTTTCAGTACAGAGCAGGTTTGAACAGTTCCAAGAAAAAGAAAAGCCACAATCCGGGGAACTTCTCTGCCTCCTCTACCAAGGAGAAAGCCCTTGATGTCTCCTGACAGGTGTTGCATGTTAAAACCCTGTCACCAAAACCACAAATGGGAACGGGACTCTGTAGTTAAGCCATTTGAATGGGAAGCTGTAGGGTCCATCCCCTTACTCAACAACCTGAATTTCTTTTGGGGCTTTGCATTACTGTAGTAGGGCAAGATGGTTGGGCTGGACATCTGAGTGGATGAAAAGCAGAACCAAGTAAGCTGGGGCCAGATGAGAAAAATGCCTGGTTTCTTCTGACCTCAGGCTGCTGCAGAACAGTATCTCTGGGATGCCTAAGGAGAGGGGTGGGGAAAACCTGCAATCTGTCTTCCCTTCTTTTTACACATAATAATCACTAACAGACCAAAAACATCTTTTTCAGGTAAAGTATACTTCACTCTTAAAGAATGACATTTATTTTCCTCTGGAGTCCTGACAATCTTGGATACATTGCACAGGGAAAGTAAAAAATACAGGACTTGGTCTGTGCTTTGCTAAACTCATATGACACATGAATATGCTCCCCAAAATGAGGAAAGCCCTTTCCCTTCAGTAGTAGAAATACAAATGGCCTGTACCTGAGAGATTCACAGGTGGGTAACAATTTGTCTTCTAGTGACTAGTAGGTGTTCAGCTTCCACTGAAGCCAATTTGAAACACCTCCTGGAAATGGTGTTCTACTGATTTCTGTGAAATATTTAGAAAGAGATATTTTTGACAAGAGGCCTGGGATCATAAATGTCATCTGAAGTAATTCCTAGAACTTTTTGATGGGACTAAACATGCTGCAGGGACTCACGTCCCTCACCAGGATTCCATCCAAACTCTCCACTGAGCAGTGTTGTAATTGCAATATATAAAAAAGGTTGATTTAATAGCTTTCATAGCTATAGAGTCAATTGGCCTTTTAAATGGGTCTTATTTAAATGCTTATATATGTTTTTATTTATTGCTGGCTTAGCAACATAAAGTTACGTGCCTTTGCAAACTTACATTTTTTTTACGAATTAAAAAATAAAAGCGCCCCCCAAACTAGATCCTTTGCCAGCTGGTTATGGATCTGTGTTGGTAAACAATGGAAAGTAAACAGCAAATCACATAATGTTATATTTGTGGGTTTGTCTCTGTTGGTGTCTGCAGCCAACTACCTTTGATTCAGGAGATAAGAGTACATGTAGTTCATGGGTGCTTACAGTAAATAATGTGACATTTGGGAATGAGATATTGCAGGCAGTGCATCATTTCAACATCATCCTTGCCAGTGTTTGCTCCAGAGTACTTTTAGGATGCAGTAGCCTGTTCTGGCTACCTCCTAGGCCTCCAGATGGTAGAAGATTTAGCTTTATGTTTTAAGTTCTAGATCACACAGAAGAGGAGGGGTTAAGCCCAAGTTTCCTGTATCCCAACAAAGCACTCCTTTAACCTTGGTTAATTTGAAGTCTGAATGTTTCTATTTTTCATGGAAGGGCAATCTGTTTAGACATATAACTTCAAAGGAGAGAGTTTTAGGGATTTAGGCACAGGATTTTTATTTAGGTTTTTTTTAAATTATTAATATCTGTATGAAGAAGAGGACATAAATCTAGAAGATAGTTCTTAGCTGCAGTTCTGGAATATGTGAAGAAATAACAGGCAAGGTGTGAATATCCAAATTCATCCCTACTTATAGCTGTGATTTAACTTTTCTAGACCCTTTCAGAGTTGCCTACATTATGGGGTGATGTTGCCTGTAGATGCTGATAATAGAGATGGGAAGGAATAAGTGCAACATGACAGTACAGAACTTTGATATCCTAGGCTTGGAAAACTTTATCTGAAACAATTATGGGTCCAAAACAACTGTCTTTTCCTGTTGCTATTTACCTCATGCAGTTATTTCCAGCTGAATTAATCATTCAAAAGACTGATCTGTTCAAATTTTTGAGTGCTGATCTCCCATCTTAACTCAAAATGAGAGGACAAGGGGTCAACAAATAGGCTCTTGTGCATTCCCACACAAAGGCCTCAAATCAAGAAAGACAGACTGCTTACAGTGAAAGAAGCAGAGAGTTCCACAGTGAGATAGCTGACATGAAATCTTTCTTCCCATTCCTGAGGCTATTTGACTCAAAATAACTTTTTTCCTACCTGTCCCTCCCACCCTCATAGCAACAGGAGCAGTGGGGCTGCCTTCGACTGTTTGCCTTCCTTGCCACCATTTCAGGCAAAAATTGCCATCCTATTTCTCCCACACACCCCCAAAAAAACCTTTTTTAAAGCCTGAGCTGATGTTTTAAAGCTCTCAAATGAAGTGTTTGCTAAAGAAACTTCAATAGCATTATATGTTAGTGCTTCAGTCTCAGTTTTTCTTGATTTATTACCAGCCCTTGGATAAGGATGCCCGCTTGGATCTTTATTTCAATTTGTGCATTTAAAAAATAATCTTCTAGATGGAGGCTGCAAGAATGCATTCAGATTAAGTCTAATCTGACCCCTCTGCAAAGAAAGCATGTGGGATCTTGGCCAGGGATGCCTGCAGGTAACCCAGTGACCTAGTATGTGTCTCAGGACTTTATGCTCTCTTGCCTTGATTTGCAGAATGTTACTGCCAGCCCCTACCTTGCAACCTTGGGTATTTAGAATTTCTAGGAGTTGTTTTGCCTTTCTCTAGGAGACTTGAGCCCTCTGGTTACAGTTACTCTCTTTGTATAAGTACCTGTAGATTGTAATCAAGTTAACTTTTGACCTTTTCTTTGATATGTGAAATCCCCAAATCACCGTTCACTGTGTCAATTTTGTGCCATTCTTATAGAAAACTTTTTTTTCCTTTTTCTTTTTTTTAATATTTTTTTCTTTTTGGTTTGTTTGGGGTTTTTTTGTTTTGTTTTGATGGGAACATCAAATGGTCAAACTTTTAGTTAAAGGAGCTCCCATGTACTAACTTGTATTTCTAACATGGAAGTACCATGACCTTTTCAGTATTAATGTGTAGGTGTTGGTTTATTGAGGTAGTTAAACATTAATATTCCTGTTTCACAAACTGAGAAACTGGACCTGAGCAGTCAGATATCTTACTCAGGGTCATTCTGGGGTGCAGTGATCCCTGCTCCCACTCTGCTGGATGTCCATGGCAGTGCTACTGCTCACATCCAAACCTGGACACCTCTTCCACAATGGCTTTGAGATGGTAGCTCCTCCCCTTATATGAATACATGTGCATTCCTTTGTTAGAAAAGCACTAAAAAATTGTGAGAATGTTGTTAAAGTTAAGAAATCTGACATGTCAAAGAAAAAAGCCACTATTAAAACAAGTGATAAATGTTAACATTTTCATACTTTAGGGGAGTATCTCAAGTCAGAGCATATGCTTCAATTTATCTTTCTACAAATACTCCTTGCCTCACCAAGTATGCAAACAACAGCAAAGGTAGAAGTAGCCAAAACCAAAGATGTGGTCAAATATGTTAACACAAATTCAGGTTGCAATTGAAAAGTGAGCATTACATTCTCTCTCCAAAGTTACCCTAAAAGATGCCTTTGCTTTTGAAATAGTCCCTGTAATTAACAACTAGGTTGGGCTCCTGTCATCAAACTGAGGAAAAACAGATGATCTGATATACACAAGTGGATGGAGGATTTTGCTTTTAACAGACATATCTAAATAACCTTCATTAAACACAGGCATAACTGATGCACCTACACATAGATTATTTTTGAGACACCAAAAACTGGCAGCAATGTCTAACTCAGAACAGGCTTTAGAGAAGCTTGAAAATCTAGTTGGCAGTGTCTAGAAGGAATACGAATTTTCTTACCAGGTTACGACCTTGCAAATTCCTTTATTGGGCTTGTTCTTTGTTAATATCACTGAGGCTGAGACTATTGCATTTCAATGCATCTAAATTCCTTTCCTTTGTTTGCCCCTGGAATGTGTGTTCTTAGTCACTTAGCTATTGAAGACTTGGGTGCCTTTTTGTCTCTAACCTGTCCTGGAACATTACTGTCTCCATGGCAGAAGAGAATAGGTATGGCTGATAATATTATCTATTTGACACTTTCTTCAAATAATGTCTCCTGAGTAGGAGGAACAGGCAGGCTAGAGCCTGCTCTTGGGTCACTTTGTAAACTTCTATGACAGCATTTCAGGCCCTTGCAATCACTAAGGGGCAGGAGGGAAGACTACTATTTCTTAGTTCAAAGGGCTCCAAAATGGGTAATCCAGTTTATCAGAAATTTGGATTATTCTCTGATCAAGCAGGTTGTGCTTTGGCAGAAGTAAACACAGTTTATAAAGGCCAGTTTGTCTCATCAAGAAGCATGAGGATAGCCAGAACAGACCAAATTTAGCCAAATAGTAGTAACACTACATTTTTTTTAGGGTCTTATCATTGATTTTAGAGGGAGGTAAACTGAAAGACAGCTGAGAAGTTTACTTGGTATGTATTTATAGCTTTTGGGTCCCAGTAAAACACAATTTATCAATCTGTGCTGTAATACTCACAATCAGTCTGATAAATCAGATATTTGATTCACGCTACCAGAACAATTCCAATTAATGGGACAGGGGAACCCCAAATATGTCCTTTCCCTCATTAACAACTCACAAAATTTAGAAAGGATAATCTCATCACTTCACAGGAAATAGTTCAACATGCTCTCATAGTTGTCTCCTGTCTTGTCACTGCTAGGACCAGAGTCACTAGGATTTGAGTAAAGTTGGGTATATTATTAACCAAAGCTTATGTAAGATGCTATTGCATCTGTTTCTATTTTTGCAGTTATTTGGGTTCTGTTGATTTTTCATGAGCAAAGTGCTGCCGGTGTGAGAGTGCTCATACAAAGAAATTGCAGTTAGCACTGGTCTGGTGACAAACTGAAATTCACAAGGAGGGTGTGTGGCCAGCCTGTGCTCCCTGCAACCAAAGGATGATGCCTTTCTTTTTGTGAGGGATCTGGAGGTAGGGCTGCAGGGCTTGGATGATGCAGCAGACGGGAACTGGAAGATGCCATGAGTGGTGGCAGGGTGCTGGGAGCAAGACCCATCAAGGTGGGCACTATCCCAAACTCAGAAGTACCAGATTCTGTGCAGGATCTATGCAATGTCCCAGGGCAGGGCTCCTCTCACAGACCAGCAGCAGAGCACCTCAAAAATTGTACTTGCAGAGGAAGCAGGGCAGGGTGTGCAGCTTTTCTCAGTCCTGTCACACGAGGCTGACTGCATGGCAAAGCAAGCATGTCCTGGACCAGCTCTGAACCTTTCCAAGAGGTTACAGGAATTCTCCAGAACAGTGCCAGCCTGCGTGAGCCCGGCGGTGCTGCCCTCCGCGGCACGCAGGATTGTGCCCTTGGGCAGCGGGTGGTGGGTGTGGATCGATGGAATACTACTCTGTGTAAGCAGGTAGTACTCGATGGAATACTACTCTGTGCAAGCAGGTAGTACTCGATGGAATACTACTCTGTGCAAGCAGGTGTCAGTTTGTCCTCTCACAGTTTCCCAGTACCGCCACTAGTCTGCCGACTTCCCTGCTCACCCCCTCCCTTTGCTGGACTTGTTGGGTTTTTTAGGAGAGGACAGGCAGGACTGAGGGAATCAAGATCCCAGAACGGGTGCAAATAGAAATTTTCTTAGAACAGGCATTTGTAGTCCTTCTGTGAATGATGGAACATGGAGAATAGCTCCTGGATTATTTTCCTGCCCACCCCTAACCTGTGTGATGGCACTGAACTCGCTGTGCTCTGAGCTGGCACGCTGCACCCCTGCAGCCCTGCTCCCCTGCAGCCCAGCCTTCCCGCTGCCCCAAACAGGATGCTGCAGCTCACTCAGTCCTGCACATGAGGCTGGGGAGCTGTGAAATGAGCCGGGATACTGCCTTGTGAGACGGGAGGGGGACAGTGCCCCAGACATACACAGCCACCACCGTGCCTAGCATTTAAGAGAATAGCCAAAGTCTCTGGGCTGCTGTGAGTCAAATGCACAGCACGCTTAAATGTGCCATGCTCATGTGCAACCTGTCAGGGGAAAGAGCTTTTTTAGTGTTTGGGCTTTGCCTGAACCACAGATATGCAGAACTACCTTAAACCCTTCAGTCTCTGCTGTGTTTTATCCCACATCAGGGGAAGGAGGGGGAAGCAGAGAGATACAAAGCGGGACTGTGGCTCCTGTGTGGAAATGCACGTCGGTTTATGGCGAGGGATCCCATCCCATATCTCTGATCCGCTTACCTGGGGGCAGCTGGGTGCCTGGCTGATGCTGACACTAAGCACAGCCCTGAGGAGGCATCCTGAGCCAAGCACAGCAGTTGGGGCTCCTCACCTGTCACCCCGAGGGCAGCTCACGCTGGGTGTCTCCAGCTGTCCCCAGAAGCCAGCCCAGGGTGAGATAGTGCCCTTAGAAACCTGGATGTTTTGCTGACTGAGGTCCAATCTTGCTTTCAAATCTTGTACCTATCCTCAGGGTTGAAAACCTTCTGGGGAGTGAGAGCACCTCAGAGTTCCTGTGAAGTCTGAAGTGTGGCTGTTTTTGAGAGGAAGATTGCCAGAGCATGTAACAGTTGTCTCTGGCACGAAACTACAGCAAAAAATGCAACTTATCTGTGCCGGTGACACAAAAGTATGTGTTGGGTCTCCCAACTTCTGTCTAGGCCATCTCACAGGGGGAGAGGGGGGTGGATTTTGTGGTTCCTTAGGAATATGGGGTGTACCTTTGGCTGTTCCAGGGAGCCCCAGAGCTTG
Source organism: Molothrus ater (assembly GCF_012460135.2). NCBI lineage: Eukaryota > Metazoa > Chordata > Aves > Passeriformes > Icteridae > Molothrus > Molothrus ater. Next base: position 26,987,840 of record NC_050480.2, read on the forward strand.
GAGCTGTGGCTATGGAGCACTATTACTTCCCCATGGCATCTGGTAGATCAGGGGGTGAGCCCCTCTGGAGAAAGGCTGGCATCTTGAGGAGGGGAAAATGGGTCTGTTGCGTGAGAGTTGGTGTCTTTGACTTATCTTAGTCACAGACAGAAATAGCTGAAGGAAATAAGCAGTTTGATGTATGTGATGTTGCAAAAGAGTTTTCAAAATGAGAAATTTGTCTGCTTTTCCCAGGAAAGGGGAGGAGGGAGGAATCTGCTTTTCATCTTTCTTCTCTATTCTGCCATAATTAAAAAAAAAACAAAACAACCAACCAACAACCCCCTCCCCCCATAAACCAACTAACAAAAAAGTCAAAACCCAACAAACCAACCCCCAAATAAAAATAACTCACGGGACTTTTATTGTCTTTTAATACTGCTTTGCCAAGCTGGATAAAAATCGGTCAAGCCCCAAAGCTATTTGAGATCGGGGACTGAGACTTTAGGTGCCTTTTGGGGTCATAGGATGATAGTTCAGGTTGGAAGGGGCTTCACTGGATCATCTACTCCAACCTACTAATGGAAGCAGGGTCAAGTACTCCAGCTTATTAAATGAGGCTATATGGAAACAAAACCAAAGCCAAAAAATTCTTTTTACTTCAAGACCTGCAGTAATGACTGAAGTAATTAGAGAGTAACTATATGTGTGTGTGTGTGTTTGTGTGTGTGTGTGTGTGTGTTTTCCACAAGCCATGGTTGCCACAGAGCAACAGTTCTTTGGCCTTTTGTTACCTGTTGTACTCTTATGCCCTGACCTCCATCTTTGGAGCACAGAGGGATGGGTTGGATCTGAAGATGAAAATGGCCTGGCCCAGCTCTCACTCTTACCTAGACAGTAGAGCCACGGCAGGACCATACTTCCCAAAATCCTGGTTGCAATGGGCAAAATCCTACTGAGGATCTCTTGGCAGAGCAGCACCATCCATAGGGAAAGTGAGTGGCTGCAGAAAGCAAACCCTGGCCCTTCCATACCTCTCAAAACTTAGGAAAAATGACAGGGATTTTTCTGGAATAAATACAATGGAGAAAAAAAGTTGGAAAATTAGATTCATTTTTCCAAAAGCATGGAAATCAAGGTGGCTTTCTATTAACATCTGTCTTGCTTTTGCCTTCAAAGAAAGCAAGCCTTTTAACATTTTCCTATGGCGCAGTGAATCCAAACACAACAGTGACAAGCTGGTTCATGGGAACCGGAAACTGAGACGGGCTAGAAAACAACATCCTCAGGGGGAAAAAAAGAATGCTGCTTTCAGGGCTGCTTCTTTTTTATTTTTATTGCTATCGGAAACAAGTGACCTGCTGCAGCCAAGTAGGCCTGGGGCTAAAATAAAAGGACCTTCAAAAGGCAACCAAAATACACAGACCAAATTATGTACTCAACATGAGCATAATTGCTACTGTGCGGTCCTTTTCCCCTACCAGTGCCTATAATTTTAATTTCTGAGGGAAAACAACTGTAACTGGAAAGTTTCTGTGCCTCAGTTATTGTTCCCAAAGGAGAAAAAAAAATTGAGCAAAAGAGAAAATAGACAAGGACATGAAGTTTAGGGATAGACAGAGAAACTGGAGCAAGATTTGATGTAAAATGGTTCTCGTCAATATGAATGGAAGGATATAAAAATAAACATTGCTGGATTTGTGTGCCATTAAGTTGACAGACAACAACATTTAGACCACAATTAGGCCTTGCTTTAACCCAGAATAAGATGCAGGAATTGGATTGTCAGTTTTCAGTAAGGCACAGGTCTGAGAGTTGGAAATTACAACATTGTTGCTGTCTATTGTTCCTGCCAATATGTGACTCCCCTACAAAACACCAATCCAGTAATGTGCCCATGTGTGCTAATGTAATTAAATACAAAACCAAATAAAAGTGGTTGATTGCTTCACTACCTTTTACAGACACAGGAATAGCAAAAAAAAATTACAGATTCTCCTCTCCCCTGCATTTGTCTCCTCTTTCTATGAACCCAAAAAGCCTCAAATGCTGACAGTGTGATCAGTATGCTCTGACAGCTGTATTCCAATGACATCTACATTCTTAAATAAAATAGATTTGCAACTGAATTAAAACATGCAAAAGGTTTCTCCCTTTTCAGTCCTGGCAAACCTTTTTGTTTTTCCTAGGAGGAAGAGCCTTCTGCATAAACTAGTGCATCAAAATGTAGTGAAATAATCAAGGTGCTGTTATTTTAAAAACTTAGGAAGGGAGATGCTTTAGACTTTTAATTTGGAGAGCACCAAGAAGTCTGTCTTTAGGTCCTTTTTAGTTTGCTAATTGTGCTGAGCTAATCACATCTGTGTGATTCCAGTAAATAACCCCCATCAGATTTGGTTGTTAGTACCTGCTAATCTGGACTGATATGCAGCTGTTTCCTGGCTACTTACTTCACAGCAGAATCACTTTTTTATGGGGCAAACTTTTCCCTGACAGTTTACTCTTTGGTGATTAATTTTATCCCATGGTTTGATTTTTATTTCTGTAAATACCTTCTTGTTTTGGACTTTAGATGAAGACTCTCAAAAATTCCCAGGACTGTCTCCCACTGTTGCTGGAGACTGCTCAATTGGACTACATATGTTTAGCTCTTGTGAAGAAGTCTCAGTCAGCTCCTGCAACCACATTATTGTTTTGAAGCTCTTGTCCAAAGTCCTTCATGTTTGTTTACATCTTTCAGAAGTTCAAATGAAAACACTGCTGGACTGTCACTGGCCTTGCAAAGTACTTTTTGCCCTTTCTGAATGCAGACTTCTAAAGACTAAACTTGTTGATTGTGTTGTTCTCATGTCGTAGCAACTCATCTCACTGCATGGGATAAATTAGCTCTTGCTGGAATTCAATTTAAATGACACATCTTTGTAGCAGGGATAAAATAGGACCAGTTCTAAATTTCACAATTCCATTTTACTGTGTTTTAACTAACATTTATGAAATTATTTTCCTTCCAAACACTGTGTATAACATGCTTTCCCAGGTTTGATTCCATTTAACATTGTCCTTATTCCTAACCCTTTTCTGGCTCTCTTCTGTTCAATGTATAATCTGGGAATGATGATTAGGATGCCATTCAAAACTGTTTTCAATATAATTTTTAAAAATACTGATGAAAATTTGGTCTTTCATAACTCCACCCCTTTTCTGGAAACATATGATATTGCCATTGGTCCCAAAGAGAGTATTCAAGCAAAAAACCTGAAAAGCTGAAGCATCACTTCTGCTTCATATACTGTAGGGCTTAACTAAAGCCGTTAGCTTTGTTCTAGACAGATCCTTACAGTATTGCTCAGTTTTAGTATCAATATCTTGATCTTCATTGATTTACACATCCTCAGAGTTTTACAAGGACACTTCAGGGTCCTCTTATATTGTTTTTCTTCTGCTCAAACTGAACTACAAGAAGTCTTTTAGTTAGGATGGAATAATTATACAACTATTGACAAACTGCTCTATAATCTTCATTCTCCACAATCTAGTTGAATACCTTCTCATCTCAGGTATGTGACACCAGTGTTTAAAGAGAGGTGATCATTACATTATTAAAGAAGTGTGAAAGTGAATTTAGCTGTTAAATAGCATACAGTAAATGGCTAAAAGGGAACCTTTTTTTACTGTGTTTTCAGTAATTCTTACACTTGACTTGCTGAGATAGAGTAGCTTAAGATCTTTTCACCTACTCTCAGTTCACTCATTCAGACACTTCTGAATAGAAGCACATTCAGATTTTTGGGTTTTATGAGAATCTGTTTTATAAAGAGAATGTCCAGTGTGGAAAATGCTTTAGGACCAGGAATGAATGCAGTACAAAGCAATGAAGGTAGGAAGTAACCTTGCAGGTGGAAGTGCTGCATTACTGCTTGTCAGCAGGCAGAGTGTACTGAGATACCAGCAAGGGTGCAGCAAGCTTTCTCAAGCCATTTTATAGTCTTACAGGGAGCCCATTTATAGCACCCATTAGCAGAAGATCCCATTAGGAAACTCCCAAAATGTTTATTCTACTACATAGCAATGCAGATTTTCTGTGGTAAGATCACTTTTATTTCTCCTAGTTTGAATTCCAAAAGCTTATCAACAACCTTCCTTCTTTTTAGCCTCAGGATTTATGTACAAGAAAACACCTTTTCTATTCTAGTGTGCCTGATGCAATAGTGCTGTGCCCTTCGACAAGGCTGCTGCTCTTGCACTGTTCCTCTGTCTTGAAGTGTGCTTGAGTAGATGTTGCATTCCAGAGCTGCCTGGCAAGGCAAAGGGCAGCAGATCTGTCCCCTGGTCCTCTGCCCCTTTTGGGAGAGGCATGGGGCAGAGCATGGAGCTGGTGCTCCCATGTGCCAGCAACTCCAGACAAATGCTGGAAAAGCAGCTAGCTACTATGGGATCAGCTTGTGGCTGATGTATGGTAATTTAGATTGAGATCAGGAATGGTGTCGTTTTCCCCTCGGAGACAAGGGAATTTGTTGTGGTGCCTGTGGCTGCTCCCATGCCCCAAACGCTGATCCCATTGCTAGAGAGCCGCTGCCGTTCATTTCCCCAGTGGTTTTATGAGCTAACCACACCCGCTGCTGGCTTCTACAGTACCAATTTACAGGGCTGACTGGTTTGGATGAGGAAACCCACATTTCCTGAGGTATCCCAGGGAGCTTAAAAGCCAAGATCTTAAGAAAATTAACAGAAGTGGTGATTTTTTTTTTCCCAGCAATCAGCTTTAGAGAAGGCTGTTTTGTTTCTCTTTCTGTGGAGAGGCAGCTGCAGACACATCCTCTCAAGCATCAGGAACTTCTTGTACTGCTCTTGCTGCAATAGTTGGAATTGCTAGCCAATTGCTGGGGTTTAGTCTTGATCCCACAATATCTTTCTGCCCTAGGAGCAATCAAACTACAGTCCTTGAGTGCCTTCACTCAAGTAGGTGAGAAGCTGGTGGAATAAGCAGATTTCATCCATTTTAACCACAAAGGAGAAGTCTCTCACTCCTCTGCACCAGCTGCAGGCTGCTTGGACTCTTTGAGATGAGTCAGCCTTAATACTAGCACAAATTTATGTACTTTACACGCTCTTTTCCTCAGTTTGCTTCCTCCTGGCTGAATCACAGAATGCTTGGTGTTGGAAGGGACCTAAAGATCATCTAATTCCAAGGGCCACCTTCCACTAGACCAGGTTGCTTAAAGCCCCATCCAACCTGGCCTTGAACACTCCCAGGGATGGAGCATCCACAGGTTCTCTGGGCAAGTGGCTCCAGCGCCTCACCACCCTCATGGTAAAGAATTCTTTCCTAATATAATCTATATTTATTCTCTTTTGGTTTGAAGCCATTCCCCTTGTCCTATTGCTATGTTTCCTTGTAAAAAGTTCCTCTCCAGCTCTCTTGTAGCCCCCTTTAGGTACTGGAAGGTGCTATAAAGTGTCCCTAAAACCTTCTCTTCTCCAGGCTGAACAGCCCCAAACTTTTTCAGCCTGTTGCCATAGGAAAGCTGAAGTGGCTGATAAGAATAGTTTAATAGAAGAGAGGAATGGGTGTGGGAAGCTTGATGGAGGCAATGCTTTTCACCTGTCCTGAAGAGTTAGATCAGCACATTTGGCCCCCTGGAGCTGCAGTATTTTTTCTGTCTTACTGCTTGGGACAACTCTTGTAACTGAGGAGGGAGGAAAAGGCTGGTCCACACCAGCTTCAGCCCTTTTGGACATCCAGTCACCTGCTGAAGCTCTCCTGTGCTGGCCCTGCAGTTCCCCTGAAGTGCTAGAAAGCATTACAAAAGTTATGCTTGGGGAAATAAGGAGGGGTGGACACCTTTTTTTTTTAAAAAGCATTCAGCATTTGGGTGAATGTTGTTAACTCAAAGTTCTTAGAATTCAGTTCTCTTTCCAAAATTACCTATGACTGTCCTGAGAGAATTAATTTACCACATAATTTTTAAGAAAAGGCATTTTAAAAAAAGGCAGCTTGTAAGGAATTGCTGGCATAATTCTAAATAGAGTTCTTGCAGAGTAATTACTGTTAAATGCTATGTACTCAAGGAACTGAAAATATAACTTGCAGGCCCAACAATGTGCTTTGAAATATTAAAGTAATACTGTAAATGAGTGATAGACAAGGTCCAGTCTAGGGTAGTGCAAGGCTTAGGCTATGCATCTGGAAGTTTCAGAATCAACCCATGTAAAATATACAGCTGGAAACCTATGTTAGTACAGCAGCATATCCCATTCAGTTTTCTGGCACATATTTAACAAATGCTGAAGCATGTGAGCCTCCTATCCCCCCTAGCTGAGGTCCCTGGGAGTTCTCTTCATCTCCCTGGGAAGTGTTTTTGGGCATCTTGCAGGAAAAAAATACAGTAAGGTGTGTTCCATTCTTGAAGAGTCCGTAGCCTGACATTGGTGACATGCTCATTAAGGGTGGAGAAGGAAAGATATGGGAAAGGATAAAGGGTCACCATGAAATGATGGTCTGATAACACAGCCTGAGCACACTCACAGTTTGATGATTTATTCTCAATCCTGTAACTTGCAGCAATCCACTCACTCACTCCCAAAGTTCCAGAAGCTTCAGCAGTTTCCATAGTAGGCAGTCAATGTGATACATTTTTCAGGAAAAGATTTTTGAAAGTAACAGCAGTGAAGATAATTGCTGTTGGAACCTCAGCTATTGCATTTCTTACCTTATAGTTTCCTTTAAAAATGATCTCCTAATCCTTTCCAGGGCTTCATCCTACCAACTAGCTTCTACATTCATCTTAGAAGTGCTCAGAGTATGCACTTTTTAAAATTTGAAATGCTCTTCTTAAATGTAGATATCTTAATGCCCCCTCCTAGCAAGTACACTCTCTCACACAGGAGCATGCAAGAAAAGCTTTGAATTAAGCTCCTCACTCCAAATGAATCTTTAGTGTGTTTTTCTGGCAGAAAGGGAAGCTGTTGGCCTGTGAAAGGATGTCACGTGGTGGTGAAACATTCAGGGCACTGGTAGTTTCAGCTGCATGCATGACGTGACACAGAATCCAAGATCTTAGAATTCTAGTGCTACTGTTTACATGGTTAACTACTCTTATAAAAACCTTATTATTGAAAATAGTAATAATTATTGTTGAAAGAGAGCTGAATATGCCATTTTGTATTGCTCCCTCTTTAAAACAAAGCCTGTTTTTCCTTTGCCTGAAAGCATTCCTTTCTAAATAAATGTCATGAATCAGAGCAAGACTTTCTTAAAACCAGAGGTATAAGAGAATGGGAAATTACTTTTGCCAATAATGAAAAAACAGGTATTTTTTTACAATTTCCCTTTGCTTAAGAAATGTCTTTAGAGAAATGAGTTGGAAATTAAAGATGAAGCCAAGGGCAAGCACTGAAGTGCACACTTGTGTTCAAGCAGGAGTCATTTTGGGAATTGCTCATGTACTTAAGATAGAGCGTTGTGCTGCACAGCAAAGTGAGCCTGCCTTTCTAAATTCAAGACTATATTTATTTTCTTTATTCATTTCTTGTGGGTTTTTTCTCCTCTTATAATGTGAAATAGCTGCTTATGAACCTGACTTAACTAGCACAGCCTTATGTACTGATGCAGGCACATGCACAAGCTCCTGTGTGCAGATGACCCTGAATCTTCTTGTGAAAATGGGGAGTAGGTCTACCCAAAATGTAACCTTTACCCAAATGCTCCATATATTGCCCCTTGCTTGTTCTGTTCATGGAGGGATAAAGAAGGAATCACCTCTTCATGTCTGGCTAATGATCTGGCTAAAAGTGAATATTGACCCCATCACAGGAAAGCAAAGGACTGAGATGCTGCTGGCACCTGCTCAGGAGCAAACCTCCTCTGTGGCTGCTCCACCAAGGTCTTGCCAGTCCAATAGGGCTCTGCCAGCGGGGTTCATGTGTGCACCCTGAAAAGCAGCAAAACCACCTTGCTGGGTTAAGATTTAGGGCCTCCTGGAAAGTCTGAAAGCTGATGGCAGCTCTTCCATCAAAAGTACTGTGAAGTGGGCTGGTTTGCCTTGCTGCTGGTGTGAAGGGGCCTATGGAAGGATCTCCCTCTTGGCTGAGAAATGTGAGTGATGTTGGGATGGACAGAACTCTGGCCCTTTTCATTCCTTGCACTTTTATCCATGTGTATTCCTTGTTCTGTTGTTTCTGCTGTGTGCAATCATAGGTACTTCCAAAGAGGCAAAAGGGCTTCTTTTCTTGTGGATGTGATGCCTTAAGTTTCAGCTTTCCTATTTTCCAGATTCTGTAGTGCATTGGTATATAACTCTGAACTTCATATGAAGTGTTAGCAAGCTTTCTTCACAGTTTAGTTAGACAAAACAACCCTCTTTCAGCCTGAGAAACAAGGGCACTGTTGCAGCTTTGGGCCCAAAAACTATAAACAACAGCGAATTGAGCAGAGCAATGTGGGAGGATGGACTTCATACCTTGAAGCTGTAATTGGACCATTAACCCAAATATGTAAATGGGGTTACAAAACTTAGAAAGTGTGAAAACTCATGACCTGTGGTCCATCTTGGATGTAGCCTTGGCTGGGCTCTTGTACTGCCCAAGGTGTATCCTTTGGAGGCCTTTTTACATATGCCTACTTTCTTCCTTTAACACTGTCTAGCCTCTGGTTCTAGGTGGCCTCTCAAGGCATCAGCTGACTGAGAGACACTCCAGCATAAAACAAACCCCATGTGGTGTGGTACAAATGGTTAACAGCAGCCAATACTCTTACCTAGTCACAAACATATTGGTTACCCCGCACCAGAACTATCAAACCTCTTCGTCTGACAGCCTCACACCAGAGCTCTTCTCTACTGCCTGATAGTCCATCTCTTAAACTGTTGATGAATAGCTACATGTCAGAAACCCTTAACTAACATTTTTTAAAGTAATAATTTAAAAAATTCATTGATTTCTTGAGTCTTTTGATCTGCTGTGGGCATGTGTCCTAAAGACACATTCCCTTGACCAATGTGGACCAATGTGGTTGTATTAAAGATTCTTTAAAAAGTTTAATTGACAATTTTTCCATGCATTGAGGTTTGAGGATAAAGTGAATCAAATCCTGGTTGTCTGCGGAGAAAGGATTCATGACACAGAAGACAGCAATTCTAGGGGATGGATTTTTGTTGGAGAATATGTGTGCACTTCCTATTTTTGTAAAGGTGCTGTCTTCTTATTCTTTACCACATATTCACATAATTTAAACAAAACAACAACAACAACAAAAGGCAACCAAACAAAAAAAAAACCAAAACCAATCAACCTTTTACTGTATCAGTGTAGTTGTAGGAACTTTTATATTTTGGTGCTCTTGGAGTTAGTTGATATAAATTACTACTGGTGGGAATAAGACTTTAAATATTTTCTAAACAAGAGAGGTGTCTGTCTCTAAGGATGTGGGTGCACAGCTGGTGTATGCAGAAGGCAAAGATCTGAGCACTGAGAGACTCCTGTCCATCAATCCAGAGAAGTACTCAATGTCAGTGTCTCTTTTCCATGGCCTCAGCCAAAATACCCCAAGCTTTGGGGTAAACTGCAGAAGTTACCAAATCTGCTGATCTTCTGCCTAAAGTATCTTTGTGTGACCCTGTGCTAACAACGCTTTAGACTTGTGCATTTTAAAAAGCAGAAAGTTTGGCATTTTGGTGGCAGGCAGGCTTGTTATGCTTTTTATGGAATTGATACAAGTAAGCCAAGGTTAGTATGTCTAATGAAACACAAATGAGGCCTGAAATCAAACACAGGGCAAAAATAAAATTATAGGTACATTAAATAAATAAATAATGTTGAGGCATACTTGTGGGATTTCCATGGATTTCTTGGGGTCCATGTCAACCTGGAAAAGGAGGTTTAGATTAGATATTAGGAAGAAATTCTTCACTGTGATGGTGGTGAGGCAGAGGAATGGGTTTCCCAGTGAAGCTGTGGATGCCACATCCCTGGGAGTGTTCGAGGTCAGGTTGGATAAGGCTTTGAGCAACCTGGTCTAGGGGAAGGTGCCCCTGCCCATGGCAGGGATGTTGGAACAAGATTATCTTTAAGGTCCCTTTCAACCCAAACCATCCTGTGACACCACAAACAGATGAAAATCATGGTATCTGTTGAAAGATGTGTGGAGGAAGGAAATGCATATTTGTAGTGCAGTCTTACTTACTGAGCTAGAAGTATTTCTAGAAATATTTATATTGAATTCTTCCATGGCAGGAAATTGTGAGCTATGGTAAATGAATTGAGTTCATTTATTGTGAGGTTGCTGAATTTAAAGGAGGCAAATGAGCAGCAGCATGCATTCAGCCTTCCTCTGCCAGGCACTGGCAAAGGAGACTTATGCAAATAAATAAAGAAGAAAATGCCTTCTTATACTGTAGCCACATGCACTGGACACCTAACTTAATTTGCACCTTTGTATTAATGTTTTACATGAACAAAGGTTTAGTCTGTATTGCTGTTGGAAGCCATTGCTTTTAGACAGAGCCTCTGCATTTATAGTATTTATAAAGTTGGAAATAAAGTGAATTATGGAATTCACTATGATGGAATTAATACATATCTCTGTCAGAATTTCTCAAGGTAATAAAAATCTTTTGTAAAACTGTACCTGCTAACAGAGCATACAGACCAGTACTGTCTGTATGATCCCTCAAACAGGCAGCATTACCCTGCTGCCTGCTTGTGGAATTTGTGCTCCTGCAATGTAGTACATCGGTTTGATCTAATTCCCACTGCAGTCAACAGAATGTTCTGACCTATTATTTTCATTTGATAGGTGGTTAAAGCTGCACTCCCTTAGTCTTACCATGATAGTCTTACCATGATAAGTGGGTGATTGGGTAAGGAAACAAACTTGGACGTAATCCTAAATTAGACAAGTTGAAAGAACAAAGGATTATTGTGATAAAGCATCAGTTGAAATTATTTTTTTCCATCTAGTTGGGCTTTTTTAACCTAAATTTAAATTAGATTTAAAAATGGTGAGAGGGTGATGAAGATAATTTTAGAAGCTGAGGATTACAAGACAACTTGCAGAGACTGAGGGCCAGTTCCTCAGGCAGAGTAACTGGTATAATGTCTCTGAAGATTTCACCTGTTGCATCTTAACATTAGCTATGTTGATGACATGTAAGCATGGGTAACTGTATAAATCTATTTTTCCCCTATCTTGAATGGGAGGATGTGTGTGACAGATGTGCAACATGAAGCATATTAATGCAATGTAAAATTTGACAGGAAATAGTTAATGATTCATGAGTTCTGCAAACTGTGGTACCAAGTATTTAGATGCCTGTTTGTCTCTGTTTCAGTGCCTAAAAGACAGTACCAAAATGTACTGTAAACAAGAGATAACCTTCCATGAGACACCTGTGTTAAACTCCTCCTGGGAATTTGTCGTATTACCAAAAGCATTAAAAACAATATTCGAAGTGGCAATCTGTCCTTCTAGGAAAATGCCGAATAATAAAGAAGTCTCCTTCCTTTCCCCCCATCTCCTTTTTTTTTTTTTTTTTACTGATTAAAAAATACTTCCTGGTGCAGTTGGAGAACTTGGCAGGCAGTCTGCATTTCAATTGAGCACAACTGCTGCCTTTTCTTCCCTTGGATTCTCCTCTCAGCCCAGCTGTAGGAGCTTCCTCCCTCCGCTGGCTCTGCTCCTTGTGCATCCAGGACCAGGTGGAGTCTGGGGCTATGGTTATTTACATCAAAGCTTTAATGCTCTTCTTCTGGCAAAATGTTATGGAATTTTTGCTTCCCAGATCTCAAGTCTTTTACATTTATGAAATGTTTATTAAGAGACAGTAATAATTATTAAGAGACTTTAATAACATAAAGACCCAAAATACACTGAATTTAAAAAGAAATAATAAATGATAACCTGAATGGAAACCAGAACATGCCACATTACAATTGTACAGAGAGATGTGCTCCCTGCTGTGTTGGCTGGTAATGGGATTAGTCATAGCTAGAAAGTTATCATTGGGAGTTTTGTGGCAAAGGCACTCTGGAACCAGTTGTGAAGTCTCAAAGGCTGTGTTCCAGCACCAGGAGGCAAGGTCCCCTCAGTGGTGTTGACATTACACCTACATAAGTAAGTCCACTGACACATGCTGCTTTCCTTGGAAACCAGTTTTTCAGTATTGCATTCTAAGGAAGAGTAAGCAATAAAGCAGGCAGGCACCTGACTGACAGCCCTAGCAAAGCAAACCAGGCAATTTCAACTTGGTTACTCCTGGGCTGTTATAATTTCAAGGTTCGGTTATCTCATGCAGTTATTTCTAGCATTGTTCTCTCTTTGAAATTTGCCTTCCTGGCCACTCCAACACACACAACAGATTACTTGGTAAGGCTGCAAAGAACACTGACAGATCCTCCTGTCTGTGTGTACAGTTCTCCACCACACAGCTCACTTGAAGAGAAGCTAGAAGTTGTTAAGCACCTGTTTCAACATGGACAAAAAAGCACAAAGGAGCACAGCTCTTCTGATCCAGCAGCAGTTCAGTGCCTCAGAAACCTCCTTTTATAACAGCCTCCATACAATTGTGCATTTCATATAGTAAAAATAAGCTGAATTATATTTACATTATTTTTAGATTCCATAGGTCTGTAGCCCAATAAATTCTCTCCAAAAATTGCTGCTTGTAAAACAATAGGGGGAAAAGGCTTCCTTCAATATATTTGCTTGCTTTCAGAAAAACACAGGACAGTTTTTGCCAGTATGTGTGTGAAGATCCATGATAATTGATTCAATTGCCCTGAAGTGTATAAGGCTCCCTTCTTGTTTCTTATTTTGCTGTTTATTGGGATTTTTTTTCTTGTTTCTCCTCTCTGCTTTTTTTTTTTTTTTATCTGTAATATTTTACTTGTGTCATCTTTGCAAGTTTTTCTCTGGAACAGAGAGGTTTAGAAATCTGTTTTAATGAACAGATTAAAGCTGAGATTTTATATCACTTCTAAAGCAAAAATTATCAACAGTAATGATATGAACAGTAGAACTAAACATTTCAGTGTTCTTAACTTCATAGGGGCATAGACTAAAAGAAACCTCCTGACTCCCCTAAACTACTCCTTGTTACTGCACATGAATGTCATAAAATCTTTTTGAAAACAAACCAAGTGGTATGTAAACTGTTTAGATGTTTCTTGCCAAATCCTTTTGCTATACAGCTGTTTATGTTGTTACTCCATCAGGGACTGAGCTCATTCTTCCAGGTGTATACCTACCACTAGGGAGAGGAGATGATGCATGTTTGAAAATAGGTTCTGTAATTCCTCTTTTTTTATAAGATTAATAGAGGGGGGAAAAGTTTGTTTTAACTCTATTACATTCACACAAGTTTGTGAGCAGTGCCCTATACACCTCTTGCCAATCTCATGCTGCTGAATCTCTGCCTTCCCATGCCAACTGCAAGGGAAAAAACAGGACCAGGACCAAAGGCAGCACCTCAAGAAAGGATCCACAGCTCACTCCTCCTATTAGTGATTACTAAAATCTAAGTCTACATAATTTAAGTCTCATAGAATTATAGAATTATTCAGGTTGGTAAGGACCATTATGACTGAGTCCAGCCATAAATCTAACACTGCCAAGTCCACCACTAAACCATGTCCCAAATGCCACATCTGAATGATTTTCAAATACCTCCAGGGATGACAACTCCACCTCTACCCTGGGCAGTCTGTTCCACTGCTTGGTAACACTTTTGACAAAGAAATTTTTCCTAATATTCAATCTAAACCTTCTCTGCTGCATCTTGAGGCCATTTGCTCTTGCCCTATTGCATCTTGCTTGGGAGAAGACACCAATCCCCGTCTGGCTACACCCTCCCTTTAGATAGTTGTAGAGAGTGATAAGGCCTCTCCTGAGCCTCCTTTTCTCCAGACTAAACAACCTCAGCTCCCTCAGCCACTCTTTGGAAGACCTGTGTTCTAGAAATCTTAATCTCAGTTTTGCCCTTTGCCCAGCAGATGATGATTACCAGGTGATTACTTTCATTTTTGCCGAAGCTTTCTGATGTTTAGGCACTTTGACCTCCTTGGCATTTGATGAGTTGATTGATGATCTGAAGTCATCGCTTGGTTTTTTTTTCTTCAGACTTTCTTAAAAGAAGTTTTGATAGGTGTTCAAATCTACTTCAGGTAGCTGCAGTAAGGGAGCTGTCCATGCAGGCAGAATTGATGCAGATGAGGCTGTCAGTGATAGAGAACATGTACAGAAGGAAATAAATGAAAATGGCCATTGGTGGAGTTGTGAATGGTAGGCTGCCTAGGGATTTAAAAAGCCAAAAATACATTTTCTTATGTTATTAGTTCACTTGAATGTAAAAAGAGAAGAGTAAGCAGTGATGCTAAAGGGCTAAACATTTACATTTGTGCTTTGCATTGAGAGAAACCTAGTAATGTAGAAACTGCAGGATGAAATCAAGTGTTTCAGTATCTCTCATAAGAGAGCAGCATGCTAAAGAGGAGTTTCTTGACTTGCATATTGACAGGCTGAAATTACTTACATCTAGAGTTTCAGAAGAGCTGGCTGGATGGATCTCTCAGACAGTGACCTCCTCCACAAATAGGTATCTGAAATCATGGAAGAGATGAAGAGATTTGACCTAAACTTAACATTGCAGCAGAATTTTTAGAAAGATAAATTATAGTCTAATTCTGGAGAAGAGAATGGAACAACTAATATAAAAACTGGTAAAGAATGAACAGGGCAACTTGGTACCACACAATAGTTCCCACTAGCCAAAACCTTTCTGGAAGTTTTCTTCCAAAAATCAGGAGTATTCAAGCAATGTGTTCTGAACATCATTTCAATTGATGCCATACACTGTTTACATTAGGACCTTGAATAACCTGATTTAATGCCAAATATGCTGAGTGTATTAAAACCTTGTGACTGACAGGTCCAAACCAGACCTCAGTATCAGGTATGTTTGTAACCGTAAATACTAATGTGATCCTTAAATTTATGAAGTAAAAAGTTTCAGGCAATATCAATAGAACCTACCTTGCCCTGTATTTTACACAGGAGATGCTTTTATGGTACCTTCCAGCTGGTCCAAGAGATCCATCTGGGAATAATGAAAAGAGCCAAAAAGTGCTTGTAGTGTGTCATAGGGAGAAAATACCTGCTGAAGAGTAAAGTAGGAGGATAGAAGCTGACTACACTGCAGGTCATTAATATCTCCCAGGCAAAAGGAAATAAAATTGAAAAAAATTCCTCTTGATTTTGAAAAATGTGTAGCATTTATAGGAAGTTATAGGAAGTAGAAGTCAGGACATTTCATGTTTACTAGAGGCTTTTAACTGGGAGGATAAGATGTGAGAGCTTTTAATGAGTTGTGATGGATTCTCGCCAAGAAATATCTTAAAGATACTATAAAACTCCTCTGTGATATGCTGGTTTATTGGCTTATATCTAGGGATTTATGACAACCAGATTTAATGACTCTGTTTAAATGGAGCATTTTGAGTAAAAGTGAACTGTCAGTTTCAGAAATGGATGAAGAGTGCCATGGGGAAACGCTGTGAATGGCGAGTCTGGGTGGGTCTGTGGGAGAAGACGGAGGGGAGGAGGAGAACCAGGGAGGACTGGAAGTCAGAAAGGAGCTGGAATTTCATCAGCAGACTCCTGCAGAGCAACAAGTAGTAAGGAAACAACGCTGACAGTGTCAGACAGCAGACAAAAACATAGGAGCCTTTCAGTTTCACTGAAAGGGAGAAGTGCTGTGGTAATTCCTAAAGAGCACTTTGCTTCCTCCCAGCTTGGGTACAACCCCAAACTGCTGAAAATTCCACTTGCTTCTCTGTTACTCCACAATGGACATGTCAGACACTTCCCAGAATTACAGAACTAAATCTTTTGAAGGATGCTTTCATGGACATCTTCTAAAACATGAAGATTAAAATTAACTCTGACTTCACAGGGCAAAAAAGGGAAATTCCAAGAGAAAAAATAATCCCAAACCCATTTATAAAGTATGGAATCTCTTGGTCAGCCTGAACAGTACTTTGTGTTTTTCTTTTCTTTTGCCCAGTCTTCTTCCTCCTTGTGACTGAACTTTCCATATCACAAAACAAGTGTTTCACAGCCCACTTTCTGTTTGAAGCTAATAGGAACTAACCATTCCTGTTGTTGTTCACAGACCAAAAATCTCATCTAGAAAGTGAAAGTTACTATAAGTGTGAGTGGAAAACACAGAGTAAGCTTTGAGCTCAGTACTTGTTAATCCTGCTTTGATTCTGACACTTGCCTGTAACACTACATGCCTCATGACAGGAGCTGAGCAGCAGTTTCCAACCTCAGTACTTTCATATCGGTGCTTCATAATCTGTCTCTGTTATTTATTGAAGAAATTTAGGGTAATGACATAAATGACTTCTCTCAAGAGATTAATTCTCTCTTTTGTTTGCCAGATTTCACTGGAAAAGAATTCAAAGCTTCCTTACAGAACTGATAGTTCAGGCTTGTCTCTGTTTTCATTCTTTAAAGTTGCATGGTAGGGATATTGGGTATTTTCTGGTAAGAATAACTTCTAAAAATATTCAGTATTTTTTAATGTGAACTAGCTTTTAATTTCAATAGAAACTCCTGTTGAATTTGCATGTACTCAGACTGCAAAAATTACTATTTCCATCAAAAAGTATTCATTCACAAGCACCTTTGCTTCCAGAACATTTTAGGAGATAAAACTACAGAGCATAAACAGAGAAATGAAAAGTAAATAAAACTTGTAAACAAAAATATTTATGTACAAGGCAAATGCAATATTAGTAATGTGGACACTGAGTCAATTTAGCTTGTTGGAGAGCTCTGCTGAAGTAATTTATGAGCCTGTAACTATGTAAATATACCAGCATCCTATGTTAAGCCAAATCATGAGTATCCAGTCAATGAAGGACTTAGAAACTTAAGTTCTTTACTGTGTTGAGGACAAAACATGATTTATTTAAGTAGGACACAGAGTCCTTGTTGTTACTTTGCCTTTGGACATTGCTACAAATTATTAATGCCCTTGTATTTTGCTGACAACATGATATGTGCAGATTTTCCAATGTTTTGCTGAGGATCAGGTGCATTACATCACACAGGTGGAAAGACTTTTAATAAAGCATACAACTGTGTAACTAGATGAGTCTCTGTGCAATCAGTGTTTGGAAATGGGTAGGTTCCAGGAAAAGCTTTAATATCCAAGAGGGTTTTGAGATGCATTGTTGTGATAACAGCAATTGGTGTGATGATGATTTTATTGAAAACTGGTGTCATTGTGGACATTATGCTCAAAGATCACTGGTGGAAAATCCCATCAGTGATCATTAGGCATAATGAAAACAACTTGTGCTGATGGTGAGAAATTTCTCAAATTGACTGCTGTAGATACCTTTAGTGTTGATTGGGAGAGTGGGCAGGAGGGTCTGTTCTCAGTTTCATAATTTGCATGTGTGTTCTGCAGGACTCTTCAGGAAAATGTTCACCCGCATCTCTGAAAATTTGAACGGGGTGTTCTTGTGTCATTCATTTCTGATGCAAGGCTTGTCTGGGACTCTGCTGTTCTTGTCTCTGAGTTGGTGACACAATTCAGGGTGAAAACCTGCTGAGCCTGTCAGGCTGGCCAAGATTTTGGGCCTTACTGGTCTGACATGCTCCACTATTTGAAAAATGTAATTGGATGTTTTAGCTGTGTTCCTGAAGCCTTGCTGTCTGAGGGGAAAAAGTTCTGAACACAGTTCTCTCCTTTTAGCTGCTGCCCTTACCTTGTCTATAGGACATATCACATAAAATCAGTAAGTCAACAACTCACACAGCTTAAGCAAACACTATTTTACAGCTGTTCTGAAGTAGAGGGTAGATGTAGGGCTCTAATAAACTGGCTAGAGATGGAGATGCAGAGGTTTTGGCACTTCCTGAAATTAATTTAGACTTTTGAAAGGCAGTGCGAAAGTTTGGACCAGTTTATTTGTGACTAGTAATGAAAGAAGAAAAAATCCCTGGCTATCTATAACAGTGTCTCAGATTCCATGTTGCCAAACAGGATTTTCAGATATTTGTAATCTGACTGTAGCTGTCTGTGGCAATGTAAAGAGTCATTTGGAATCAGTGACTGTATAAAGGTATTTGTATAGTCCCCACGTGAAAATTTACCTACCCTTGTTAGTGTGCTGCTGCTTAATACTGGTTTTGCATATGCAAAAATAGGATGATGCACTCTTATTTGAATGTATGTGTTGTGAGCAAACTCACAACACATACATTCTAGAGCAAACTCACAACACATACATTACTAGATTAAATGGTCTTGGGTTCATCATTAATGTTATTTTGGAGCAAACTGTAATGGTCCTTTTTAATTCTTATGACTACTGAAACCCAAGGGTCAAAGGTTTGGAGAATATTAAACCATTCCCATATCAAAGTAACTTGCAATTAAATTAAATCTGTTTCTCCACATAAGCAGATGACTTGGCATATAATAGTTGCAGTTTCTTCCTACTCTTCCTTTTTTTTTTTCCTTGGTGAAATGACATGTTATAAATTATATATTACAGTATAATGACAAGTAGTATCCCTTAGTATGCACAGCCAGGGCCATAATGTATAACAGATGCCTCATGGAGCACAGAGACATGGAAGGAAAACACAAAGTGCAACAATGGCTTTGAGGGAAGAAGGGGGATGACTCTCCAACTCCTTGTCTGTATGTGAATCACTGTACTGTTATCAATATTTCATATTTTCTCTACTTAAGAGCCTTTAAATACTTCCAGGAGCACATCTATTTGAGAAACCAGTGTTAGACCCCACGGCAAACGAATTTTGGACTAGTTCTCAGAAAAAGAACACGTTTCAGGGCAAAGAGGGAAAAAGGTGAAGTTCACCAGCACTGCAGCTAGTGGTACACGTGGTTTCTGTGACCTCTGGGCCTTCGAGAAGGCCACTGGCGAGCAGCAGGAGTGTGCTGGGTGGGTGGAGGCTGTCCCAGGTGTCTCTGAGGACTGAGTTAGACTCATTGCTGCAGGTCACACCCTCAGGGAAGTTTTGTTTCCATCACTGACTCGGAGGGAGCAAAGGAAGACTTGGTTACAGTTATTCCCTGTCAGTATCTACGGCTGCCTCGGGTCACTTAAGGTTTCTGAGCACCAAGGGTATACTTGGGAGTGGTACAGCAGTTCCTTTGGGCTGGGATTTCAATTACCAAGAACTGCACCTATTAAAAAACTAACCTTCCTTCAGGAGAAAAATACTTGTGTACCTTGAAGTCAGAGAGCTTCACCAGTAATGTGTGATTATTTCAAAGGATGTAGTGATAAGGAAGTTATCTTTTCATGACAATTTTCTGCCCCCAGGAAAGGGATCCTTGGCAGGGATTTGGCATTTAGTATTGGAGTGGCTGAAGAATTTAGGATCGCTCTGCATATTTACAATAATTTGTCACCTTCTTTAAGTAAGGAGTGTGCACAGGGTTAATGGGTTCAGTGGCTTTGTTGAACATTGGTAATTTAAGGACTGTTTAAAACAAACACTTTTCAAAACCTTTTGAAAAGTAAATTAGTCTTTGTCTAAGAATAAAAACAAATCTTAAATCTATTTACCTGAATTAGGCTTAAATTAGATTTTAGTGTTGGGATTAAGAAGAGATCTCATTGCTTTAGTTTCATCCTAAATGAATTTTTATTGAGATTTTGATGTAAATTCAGTGCTCTACAGAATGTTACCATAAGTTTGAGCATCACTCATGTGCCCTGTAAACCCTCTAGAGGTAATTGCCAGAGATTAAAAGATTTAACAGCTGTGCTGTAGTAGTAATGGTTGTAAAATCAAATAAGAATTTTTTAAAACCCAAACACAAACCTAAAACAAACAAAACATAAACAAACAAACACAGCAACAACAACAAAACAAAACACAACAAAATTAAAAGTAAAATAAAAAAACAACCCAAAACACAACCTCTTGTCTCTTTTTAAAAATCAATGTTCTGCAACAGGCCTGTTACACTGCCTCCAAAGAAATATTTGATGAGTGACTGAATGTTAACTACTAGGCATTGGTATCGGCTTCAGTATTGCAAAAATCTTCAATCACAATTTCCCTTCTCTCTGAACGTTCATCCAGCACTCAGTGCTTTTGCTCTTGTTGATAGGGCTCCTCTTCTCCTCTTCCTCCTTTGTGGTGATAACTTTCTTGGGGATAGGTGATAATGTGTACTAACAACATTGCTACAAATTTTGGCTTTTAAAATGCACCGAGAGGAACGTTTACCCCTCCCACCCTTCTGAATGTTCCCGTTACTGTTGATGGCTTTGAGAAAGACATTCCTCTTCTAATCTTGCATCCACACTTCCTCCTCAGAGCTGCTGTCAGGGAGCAAGAGGCTGCAGACCTCTTCTGCCCGGTGCTGACAGCTCGTGTGGGTGATACAGAGGGGAAGGCAAATAGGTGGAAATGGAATAGGAGGCAATCATCAATATTACACCTGCAGGGTGCCTAACTTCCAGAAACATTGCAAAGGAATTGATGAAAATTAAGTGAAGGCTCCATCCACTTCACACTTCATTTTCATTAACTTGGACTTTACTGCATTTTATACCAAAAGCATCCATTGATAGACTATATTCCTAGATCAACCTCATTCCTTTCAGGGTTTTTCTTAATATGGTGGAATCTTGTTTGCATTCTACATGATGAGACAGGGTCCTGCTTAGCAAATGTGTTCAGCTTTTACTGTGTATGGAACAATTTTTAAGAAGTCCACCTTGGAACCAGAGTATTTCTAATAATTAAGATATTGCAAGTCAAGAGGAAAACACAAAACAGAACCCTTCTCCATTTAACAAGCTGGATTGCATCTGTTTTCTCCCTGGTTTCTTGGTTGAACTTTCCCAAAATTTCAAAATATTTTCCAATATCATGACAGGAGAGTATTTCTGTGTACTTCATCTTGAGTTTTCTTTCTAATCTGATTGTATTGCAACACACTGCTGTGTGTATTAGACTTTGTTTGACCACCTTGCCTTGGGTTAGGCCTAAGATATCCTCAGTATGTCATTTTGAAAAAGGCAAAGAGATAAGCAGAGTAATTTTAAGCCTTTTAATATTTACAGGTACATTCCCAACATTTTGGCCATCGTGTCTTTTTTTTCTTGAGAGTGTGATGGCTGAAACCTCTGGAATGTGTCTGTAAGTAATCAATGCCTCAAAATGCTGGGGCTTATCTGCAAGCCTTGCTTGAAGGTGTGCACTCAGTATTTGGAAGCTCTCAAAAACATCTTGACGTCTCATTCCCTCAAAACTACATTTTAGACTGGCTGGTCCTGGATATGTATAGACTGTGTATTGCATTCTGCCTAGGGCAGTGCTGCTGTAAGATATTCTTAATATCTGTTTATGTGTAAGGGCAATCTACATGTCCTGTTTTATAATACATATATGTATATTTTTATTGTTATTATTATTATTATTTTCCCCCACAGTTCAGGCATATTTTTCTTATATTTCCACCCGAGTAGTCCTTACTATCTCTTGTAGACCTTCTTTATTCTATCTGTGTTTCATAGGCATCCCTTTTCCCCTGCTGACAAATGAACCTGAAGTTTGAAATTTTACTGTCTTGCTTGCTATTGTGCTTAATAAATGTTCTGTGGCTTTAACTTACTCTGGTATGAGTAAGCGAAGAATCTGTCTCCTTCCTTCAAGGCATCAGCTGTGTTGAATAACAGGGCTCTCTTTTCTCCCCTTCCTTTCCCATCATGTCATTATTTGTTATTACAAGAATCAACTTTTTGCTTTTTCAGTATTGAAGAGCCAGAAAAAGAAAGAAATCAGACAGGGATTATCAATGAAGCTAAAACACTTTATCCTCTTAAAAAAAATAATCTGGTTTTAAGAGCTGCTTTTAATTTTAAAAATTATGCCTCCCCTGCAAGAGATGGAGTATCCATGTTTTCTTCTGACTACTCTGGAGCATCAATTGCCGAGCAGTGTGAAATTTTTGTTTCACCAATACTCTTCAGTCAGTACAGTGCCAGTAGCATGCATACATAAGTGGAGTACTCGAAGTGCTTTCACTTGGCTGATGAGGGCTATGCGCATCCAAACTGGTGTAAGTGCTGATTTGGATGGTGGATTACATCCATATGCATATCCTTGGAAAAAACAATGCAGCATAACTGGTCCTAAATCACTGGTGTGTTTCAGAATAAGTGGCAGTAATCAGGAGCTTGCCAGCATCATGTTTGGGTGATGGGGTGTTCCCCATGAGCACCAGGGACCCTGTCCCTACCCTGTGCAGATTTCCTAGCTTGTCAATGTAGTTCAAACTTCAGTGTGGGCTGTGAAAGTTGCTCTTACACCACCAGGATTTTTTCCTAAGTCTCTCTTTTCCCCAGAGTTTAGTCCAGTCACAGCTGACATAAACTGATCCCCTCTAGACTTGAAGGACCGTTCAAGAACCCATTTGGTACCAAGGCAGACGTCAGTGACTTTTCAAATACATCACCTGAAGCCTGCATTTAGAAATTAAAAACTTTGTGTTCCTATAACATCTCTAGAATAATTCACATAGAAACAATGTGCGTCATCTTCTCTAATATTTCCCAGAACAGAATGGATAAGACACAGCAGCTTGTATTTTCCCTGACCAGCAAAAGTAAAGAAGTCCCATCTAGTATGTTGATCCTGCTGAAATCTTTGATGGGGGGAGGAAAAAGAGGAGGTAACACCTGTTAAGTTCAGTTTATGAAGTTTCCCGAGCACTTTTTCCTCTTCCGTGAGATTTTATCTGAGTTATATCTACTAAGCAAAGTGTAAAATGTAGCAAATTCAAGGTAAAATGAAGGAGTAACATAGGAATATGAAATGGAAAGAGCCATTACAACAGTGATTAGTAATCAAGAGAACAAAGTGTGCTTACTGTCAGTTTAAGGCTTTGTTTGGCTTTTCTGGCAGCTGTATCTTCTGTGGTTAAATAGAGCAGATTTGTAGAGTAAATGTGCTCACTAATGGTGTAGTTCCTATCGAAGCTTCTGAGTAGTATAAGGTTAGAGAAAGTCCATATTATGGTGGGTACTGTTAATAAATACTGACTCATCATAAAGGAAATTAAAGTAGTAATGAGATGCATTTGAAAATCCAATTATGTGATTCTCTCCGCTGTTATCCAGCAAGGAGAAACTCTAGCAAGCCTCCCTGAAGGTGCTGTCCCTTATCACCACAGAATGCATCTCGTAAATTGACCATGGTATTAAAGATACATTTGCTCTTCCCCTCCCTGAACAGTCCTGGGAAAGAGAGAGAATTAATAACTAAAGTAAACTCTAGAGGACAGGCCATTTTTTCCTTTGATATTCAAGATGGGGAGCTCATTTGCCAGAAATTATAGTATAGACAACTTCAAGAACTGAAGCTGTGAGGGAGCTGTAAGAATCATTCAGTCTTGCTTGCTTCAGCTTCCTAATGCAGCAGCAAGATCCCTGTTTTTCTGAGCACTGACCTGTGCTGAAACCCACCAACCTGTCTGTGCAGAGGACAGGACAGGTTCTTGAGTGGCACTCAGATGTGAATTCTCCCGTTGCCAAAGCACCTTCAGGCCCTGCTGGCCAAGAGAGCCAGAGATTTTCACTGTTAATCAACTACAACCGTATCCATGTAGGCAGAGCCAACAGGAGTCTGGCCAATGAGCTAGATGTGAAATAATTAAAATTTACTGAGTGGTTTAGATTTAGTCAGTTTGAATGCTTTTCTTGTCTGATTTTTGAAGGCAAGCTGTTTATCCAAGTGAAGTGCTTTAAGATACAGCAAGGAGCATTGACATCAGCAGAGATCAATGAAGGACGAAGAGGTCTATTTAATCTAGGAAATGAGTGACTTGGGTCTTTGATCCTGTTGCATCCTCGTATTCCCAGAAGGTTAAATTTAGTCCTGCATACACAAATTCTGTTTGACTAAGTTTACTTAGGTTTTAAATATTTGTGGGTTTCTTTTGTTTAGGTTCTCTTGTATAACAAGAAAAAAAACCCAACTGTTACCACATAATTAGGCTGTTGCTGTGTAAGCATGTGTAGCTCCTTTCAGACTTGAGAGGAGAATATGCAAATTCAAACCCAAATGCATTTCTTTAAACTTTCATACTGTATAAAAGAAAAGGAAAACACCCTCTGACCCATTGTATACAAACCAGCCTCTGAAATGGCATGGGGGAAATGGCTCAAATTTGAATTAGCATGAAATAACTCTTGTTTGGCTCGTGTTGGCTCATTACTTCCATTTTCCAGAAGTAAAGAAAACCTTGTGCAGCCTAATGCAAAGGCTTGCATTTGGTTCAAGATATAAAAATGTAAGGTAAGCCTTAGAGAGCATGAGGATAAGGCTGAAGTTTCTACCATGCTGAAAGACAAGATCAGGAAAAATTTTCATAATCCCTTGTCTAGGAATGTTAGTTGCTTTGGTGTAAAATAAACAAAAGTCAAAGCAAGAGGGTTTTTTTTTTTTATTATTTACATTTATCTTAACTGCAGCAAGCCATAGCAGGTGCTAGCATGAGATGAGCTTTGGCGCTTCTTGCCACAGACTCGCTTCACCGTGTGTCATCAACCACGAGTTTTAAAAGTGCCTGAATTGAAATATCCACTACGGCACAGAAAATAAAATCGAAAAAACAGGGAGAGGAAGGAAGTCCCATCAGGGAGGCAAAAGAACAGCCCTTGCTTCCTTGCACATCCCTCTGCCCCAAGCCGCCGCCACACTCCCTCTCCTCCGTGCGCGACCCGGGCCGAGCTCAGCCGGGCCGGAGCAGGGCGGCCCCGCACGCCTGCGATGGCTCCGGGGCCTCGCTCCAAGCCCGCACCGTCCTTGCGGCTTTTATTTTCGTAATTTTAAATTTATTATTTCAACACCCCCGCCTCGGGCTGAACGGGGGGCCCTCCAGGGGCCGGGTGCGGGGCAGTCCCCGCTTGCGGGAGCAGCGCTCGGTGCCGGGGCAGCCCCGCAGCCGCTCCGCAGCCGCCGGGCAGGTGCTGCGGCGGGCCTCGGACCGCACCGGCGGGGAGCAACCACTTCTGAGGGAAAAAAAAAAAAAAAAAGTTTAAAAAAATAAGAAAGTTCAATAACCAAAAACTTAAATAACTAAAAAATAAGACGGCAGCGGAGGGGCCGGTGCCCGTGTGCGGGAGCCCGGAGCGGGGCCGGCGGGGCGGAGCGGCCCCGCTGACCCCCGGCCGGGCCGGTGCCGGGGGCGGGGAGCCCGGGGCGCCCCGGCGGCCCCCATTGGCGGGCGCGGCGGCGGCGGCGGGGCCGGGCCGTGCGGGCCGGGTCCCGGGCGGAGGGGGCCGGCCCTGCCCCCGCGGCCGGCGGCTGCCCAAGGTTTAAAGTGAGAACTTTCTGCGGGCGGCGCCGAGCTGCACAGCCCCGCCGCCGCGTCGCTCCTGTCCCGCCGCAGCAGCCGCCGCTACCACCGCCTCCCCCGGGCGGGCCGTACAATCCTCGGCAGTGTCCTGAGACTGTACGCCCGCCTCGGGGGCGACCCGGCCGAACCGGACCCCGCTCCCCGCCCGCCGGCGCCCGCGGAGCCCCGCGTCCCGCGGGCAGGTGCTGAGCGCGCCCCGGCCCGGGAGGCGGCGCAGGAGCCGGCAGCAGCCGCCGGGATGACAGCTGACAAGGAGAAGAAAAGGTGAGGGGCCGCGGGCGAGGCGCCGGGCTGCTCGGGCCGCTGTGTCCTCCTTCTGCGGCTGCCCCCTTGGGCCGCGGGACTCCCCGCTCCGGGGGCACTGCCGGCGGGACGGCGCGGCCTCGCCTCCCCCCGCCACCGCTCCTGTGCGAGGGCTCGACCCGGAGCCTTTGCGGGGACCGGCGGCGGCGCGAGTGAGTGTGAGTGAGTTAGTTCGCCCAGCCCGGGCGGGGAGAGGGGCCGGGGAGCAGCGCCGCGCCCGTTCGCGGTAACCCGCGCTCCGTCCGGGCCGCCGCCGAGCCGGGGAGCGCCTGCCCGGGGAGCTGCCCCCGCCGGCGGCACCGCGGCCCAGAGCGCGCCCGGCCCCGGCCCGGCGGAGGCGGCCCCGGCCGTGCCGGCTGCGGGCAGGTGCACCTGGCAGGCAGGGCCAGCCGGCCGGTGTGCGGCCACTGCCGTGTACGCCGTGGCAGGGCTTGCTATCAGCCAGGGCAGAGGTAGTAGGAAACTATTTTCCAATTAAAGATAGTTGTACTGTTTTTCAGTTGAAGGTAGCAGCACTCTTAGTAAAACGTGTTTTATAACTAAAGTCGCGTGGATGAAATTGCCAGGCTGTGTAAATATTCGACACCCCCTCTCTCCAGTCCGAGGCGCTGGCCGCGGTGCATCTCCCGCGGTTCACGGGGCTCCTCAGCTGTCAGCGGGTTTTCCCGGAGGGCCGAGAGCTCCAGCAGTGCCCAGCGCCTCGTTTGCTGCTGCCCTTTGCGAGAGATGTAAAGCCAGCCATTCCCACACTGCCAGAGCGACCCTTCCAGAGGGGATCAAAGTAACGCACTGGTAGTTTTGTAGCTCATCAAAGAGTGTTTTCTTGTTGGTTCTTGAGAACAAACGTCAAAATAAAACTCAGCGGTCCATAACACAGATGTTACAGGTGGAGATTAAGAGAAGAATTATCTACTTGTTGCTCCAAAGCTATAAACAATTCCTATGGGTGCGAGAGGGCACGGACATGGGGAAAAGTAAGCAAGTGAATAAAGGTCTATGAAGTCTTGTGAAAGGATATGTATTCAGTCTGTTTTCTACAGCAGGCAGGATCCGTCGATTGTCAGCACAGGTTACTGTTCTGGCCATAGATTCTCTTTATAAGCAATGTGGTTTATAGACTAAGAATTTTATGTTGTTATTTGTCGTGTGTACTATCCAGTTACCATGCATTAAACTTTAAACCCTGGGTTTTTGTTTGTGTAATAGCTCCTTTTTTATTGAGTCACCCTATGACGATGTAGTAGGGGAGGTATAGCAGTGTAAATCATACCTTTTCCCTGTAGTTCTGTTTTCCTCAGTTTATCAGAAACTAACGTATTAAGGTTAAACTGTTGCTTCAAGTGTATTTTGTTCTAGGTAGAGTGCAGAGTACAAAATATACGTACGTTTTGTGTCTTTGGTTGAAAAAGTAAAAAATATAGTACAGTACAATGTAGTTAAAAATGTGTTAGTTTATGAGGCAAGAGGATGAAATAGTGTGTATATTGGAAATACACTGCATTCATTGTATCACCTCTTTTTAACGGGGCACTCTTAATCTCTTCAGTTTTAACCTCTTGCTTTCAAGCAGAGTGAGGGATTGAGCGCTGTCTAATCTTGCAGGACAGCACACTGAAGTGGTTTGGGGAAATACTCTTCAGATACTACACAGGCTTCACAAGACTGAAGTCTGAACCCTGATCCTGACTCCCTCACTGCTTTTAAATATTGTGACATTCAATGACAATTTTTCTGTTTCTCTCAGAAGTAGGCTAGTTGTTATCTGGTTCATGGGATTGTTGCGTAAATTAATGTTTGTGGAAGAACTGGGAGAGTGTCATAGGAGGGATTTCAGATAGCTGGTTTGTGCCTCTCTGTCAGTGTGCTGTGGACATCCCTACTGGGGATGTACCCTATGTAGCCTGTTGAAACAAGATAGTTTTGCTCTCTTAATTTTCCAGTACTGTTATAGAGTAGGTTTATTGCCTTGAGTTGGACAGTTAGTGTCTTGTTTGCTTGATCTCTATCCAGATATGCAACTAGGATCTCTAACCTTACTTGCTAATAGCATTTATAAATCACTTTCACGGAGAAAAGGTGGGGCAGTGTTACCAGATTTCCAGGCAGCTCTGAAACTATGTTGAGGAGCAGATCTCTTACTGTTAAACAAATGTTCTAAGGAAGATAATCTTTGATTCTCTTAATGGTCCCTTTAAGTTGAAGAACATCCTCAGGTCCTCATTTGAAGCTCTGTTTGCTAGCAGAAAAGAGCAGTTGCTTTATTTGGAACAAATGTTATGGCACTTTCAGTAGGCTGATTTAAAGTTAGTCCAAGATTCAGAGCTGAAATTAATATGTTTATTCTTTTAACTTATTAAAAAAAATCTACACAATATTAGATACTCTCTTAGAATGCCAGAGGGAGAGGAGGAATCAAAGGGCATAACACATTTTAGCATATAATGAAAGCTAAGGGTAAAGTATCTGATCTGTACAGCTGTGCAGTACAACAACAATTAGTAGGTAATTCCCAATGTAATTCGAGCAGTCTGATACAATATCTTGATGTGTTTTTTAATGATTTGCAAGACAGTTACTTTGTTAGGAGTGGATGTTGTGTTAAATGAACACTTCTGGATGGACGACAGTGTCTTGAGAAAAGTTTGAAGCCAGGCTCAGGACAAGTCAAGTACCACTGAGAAGGATGCATCATTTGGCTTCACCTTTTCAGTTGTGTTGTTACTTGGGAAATTCTGTTTGTTTTCCAGTTGTATGAAAAATAAACCAATTTTGCAGCTCAGGGTGTTTCTGTGCTAGTGTAATTACACAGTACGTTTTGTGACCATAACCATGTAATGTTAAATAAATCTGTTTAACTTCTTCTGGCCCAGATAGTAAAGAAATGGGATTGCCCCCATTAATTGTCTAGTTAATAGACTGCTTTCGTTTACCCTTTTGCTTTGGGCTTTATTTGACGTTGAGCCCCTCTAATGAGGTGCTTTGTGCCTCAAATTTTGCTGACCTTTTTCCTTCAGGAGAGTGGTTTTGCCAAGCTGAGGTCACTCTTGGCTGTTCCTCCTCAGGATGAGGAAACTGTCCTGACGGCACAGCTCTCCAGAGCTCAGGTAGTTGCTCGCTTGTAATGGATATAATTTGGATGTCAGGAAATGTGAGTATTTGGATGTGCCAAGGTGTTAAACTGCAGATTTCAAGAAACATACAAGTCTCAGTTTTGTTCTCCCCAGTACATTTTCTGTGTGTCACTATTGCCAGGTATACTCCCTGTTGCCTGTTATTCTGTGATGGTGGTGACAGATCATCTTGTCCATTCTCTTGCCAACCCAAGTTTGTCCTTACACTCTTTTAAACCTCACTTTATGTACTTTAACTGATGGAGGTTAGAACACTTTCCTTTGCAGACTATTTCATAGATTACTCAGCTCCATAAAAATTTTTTTGTCAAGTTTTATTATTGCTCAACATCACCCCATGCATAGCCCACATATTTTAGTTACTTCTGTTTGCTTCTGTGTTCACATCTGCTCTTGCAGTTTTTCTTATTTGGAGTTATGAAAAAGAAATGTGATCTCCTGAATTCCTGGTGAACAATCTGTTGAAATCGGCTGTTTAGCACATATTTATGGTGTGTTAACATTAAGCAATTTGTATTTACATTTCAGCACCACAAATTCAGACATTTCATAGCTTGCAGGACATCTTGAATGATCCTGGCCACTCATAGCCCTCCTACTTTGGCATTGCCCCTTCTGTTTCTGTACTCCCTGCCCCTTCTGATTTCTAGAGATGTCTGGCTTTTCTACCAGAGGGTGGCCCAAGGGTACAGGAATGAGGAGGGACAGGCTCGCGCCTGCCCCCGGCTCTGCCTTTGCCTGCAGTGACATGGAGCAGAGGTTGGGCTGAGCTCTGGCTTGGTGACCTGGCCTGCTTGGGAACTGCTGTCTTCTGCTGCCCCTTCATAAACACAATCTTTGTGTCATGCCCTTATCTCTGCATCTCTGTCACATTTATCTTGTGTGGGTCATTAAGAATGTCTTGCATGTTAGAGATACTTTGCTAATAACCAGTTTTGCATTTATGCTGCGAATTCAGGAGATCCATCGTGAGTATCAAAATGGATCTCTCTATATCTTTCTGTATGGATTCTTAAACTATGATGGATTCATAAACATCAAGTATTATTGTTTTCAGGTTCCAAGCAGGAGCTCCTGTTAGGTGTGGTTTGAGCAGAACTCTTCAAGCATTAAACTTTTTGCTATTCTTAGGATAAACATTAGAGTAAGGAAATGAGCAATACAAAGGCAGATTGTATTTAAAAATAATTTAAATACTTGGAATGGTTTTATTCTGCTAAAGGTCTTTGTGAAATGCTATTGTGTTAATTACTCCAATATTCATAGTGACATGCATATTTTAATAGTTATAAATAGTTCTACTCCTAGTAACTGGCACAAGATGGACAGAGCCCTTCTCTTAAATGAAGAGAAGTGCAGGTATGAATATTAATGCATCTGGCAGGTTTTTTCTCATTTATCATTCTTGTGCTCAATTTGCTTAAAAGACAATATAATAAAGTAGTTATCTGGTGAGGATAAAACCTTGACTGCTTATATATAAAAAAAATAACTTCTTACATTTACAGACCTGCTTTTTATGAGACACTTTCTGAAGTGTGTAAAATGGGTAACTATTTTATTATGCATTTGGAAAGTAGCTTAATAAAGTACAGTAGGCCAATTGGCTGATAAATAAGTAGTGTTCCAAAGTAGCTCACTTAATTATGTTCTTCTTGAGATCAAATCTATTTATGATTTTGTTTTTTTCCTCTGTGACTTCATTTAGGTCTAGAAAATTTTGCTGAAACAAAATCTGCCATAATAAATTTTGATTAAATGGGCATATTTGGGCCTGAAAACAGTTAGACATGTAATTTAATTTACTTGACTGTTATTACAAAGCATTTGGATTTGGATAGCATCTCTATTATGCTTCTCTGTCCATTGCTTTATGTGACACAGCAAATATTCAGTATTTATTTTATAGAAACTCATCAAATGTTTTGCCAGACCAGGAGCAAAGTTGCTTTAGTTGAATTTTTATGTCTGATCTTCAGTCAAAGAGGTGCCCTGGTCTTGACCCTTTCTCTGTGTGCTAATATGTGGAATCAGCAGTTTTCTTTGATTTAGGGGAATGTTTAGGGTGTTGCCTCCAAGAAGTTCGAAAAATGCAGAAACATTACACATACTTTGTGTTAGCCTATGGGTGGACGATTAATACTGGCTTATTGAAGCTTATAAACAAATTGTGTGCATTTGGGCAGGAGGAAAAAACACTTTTTTATTTTGTTTGTGCTCTCAAGTAGGACAAAACCAGGATAATACAGCTCCTCAGTGGTTTTTATTCCTAATGTAAATATGTTGAACCACCCCCCAAGTTACAAATGCTGCTTCGTTCTGCTGTGTATGTATTTATGCACTGATTTGCTTTCAAACAAACATTAAGTAGCATTATTAAGTAGTGTTTTAATCTCAAGTATTTGTGGAGAATCTGTAGAACCAAAGTGACTGTTTGCTCAAAGAGATTTCAGCAGCATATTGTGTTTCCAACGAGAAGTGTCTCTTAAACTCCGTCTTGCCTGTGCCTGGCTATTCCTCTAGTCCCTACTTCTTGAGCATCTCCCTAAATCCCAGCTCTGACCTGCATGAACAAAACCTCCAGGCCAGAATTTGGACAGACTGCAAAGTAGGACTTTGATGGAGAGAACAACCGGACTTTTATGGGATTTGGCTGGGATTTTTTGCTTGTTTTTTTCATATATATGAGTGAACAGTGATGAGTGCAGGGTCCTACACTGCTCTCTGTTGCCTGCCTCATTCTTTAAATCCTCTCCCCAAACAAACAAAACAAAAAAAAAAAAAGTAACTCCTAGTTGTTTTCACCTCCTTCTACACAGCCCTGGCAGAACAGAAGGCTGAAGCACAGAAACATCCCTTTATATTTGAATATTAAATATTGTGTGTATTGAACTACTTCTACAAATAACAATGCTTTTGCAATAACATTTTGGAGCTAGAAGAGTGTGAGCAGTCTCATTTTGTTTCGGGAAATTGTGTTATCTAAGGAAAAGCTAAAATTAGAAGTGATATGAGGAGGATTGTGCATGGCGACTTTTTTTGGGGGGGGTGGTGTGGTTTAGTTTTGGTTTTGTTTTTTTTTTAAACAGAGCAGCTCTCCTAATGGATGAATCATGTGGGTGTAACTTATGGCACTTGATAGCAGGCAGTCTGTCTGAAGGTATATGTGTAGTAACATTACTGGGATAATTTCAAAATTATTTGGAACTACCGAAACGTGAACTTAATCTATTGTAAATATTTGTTACTCATTGTCTAATATATCAAAATATATGTGGTTAGAGTTGAGCAAATGAAGGTAAGATATGTAGTGCAAATTTTGATCAATGGTACCAAGTGGTGGAAAAGCTGCAGATGCAGTTGGTAAATATTTTCTGTAAAAACAAATATTTTCTTGGAAAATAATTTTCCAGTGCACAAGGGAAACAAAAGCTAGTGTTCTAGTTTGAGCTAGACTAAAATGAAGGGACTGGGTTGTGAAATTGTCAAGACATTTGGAGACTGCTGAAACATTTTAGATTTGGGTTCCTTTTTATAAGGTTTCCTGTGTTGCACTATGTTATTAATTGAAAACCAGATGTTCTAAATTCATTTGAATGAGACTTAAGTAATTATTAGTCTCTTGTTAATTTAAATATTTTTATTTTTTCTTTGTCTTTCTTTTCTGGTGTTAGACTTAATTGGGTTTTTTTCCAGATCTTTACTGTACTGAAGTCTACAACACTGGTTTGGTGACTTGACCTCAGTCAGATTCCTGTCTTCCTTTCAGGGGAAATCTTCAAATTTGTCTGCTAAACCAAAATATTAGGTATTCTTTTTACAGTATTTACAAGGCCCTCATCACTTAAAGCCTTGAATTCAAAACAGCCCCAGTCTTTCAAAAACTGCAATTGCTTAGACAAGTTACCAGGTCTGATGAAAATATTTAGTCCTCTTTGGCTTGGGTTAGGCAGGAAGTGTGACTTGGCAATGACAAAGGTCTTCTCTAGCTTTGGTTATGTGAACAGCTTTTTAAAGACTGTAGTATAATTGAGAACCTAGCAATGAAGGCTCGCCATAACCCCTCACTGGCTCCTGACACAACAGACAAGAAAGTCAAAATATGGGAGAGATGAAAACAGCATGTTTACAGAATTTCTAACTTGCTCTCAAGGGACTGATAATTTCAGAGCCGTGTTCTCGAAAACCTGCCTGCATATGCTGAGAGATAGACATGTTTGCCTTTCCCAGGAAAGCTATTGCTTTAAGTAGCAGATATAATAATATCTTGAAATATAGTCATCCCAGGTGATATCAACCTTTGGCCTAGTACACGTGTTTTCTTTACATAGTCAGCTTCTGAATCCCTTATATATCTAGTATTTAGTACACAGAAGGTGGTTTGCTGAATGGTTTCAGTTTAAGAACCCAGTTCAGTGGCCTGAATAAGTTGCATGAAATCTTAAAAATGTGCCCTATTCTTCTCTTCTTAAAAGGGAAAACTGATGGTCATTTGTGGTGTCAGAGGACTTATGAACTTTTTTTTAATCTGCGTGGGAAAATATCCATTAAGGGCTCATAATTTTGGTGCAAGTTGTCTTATGGTGTTCAAAAATTACTGTATAATTTTTTAAACTTTAGATCTATTCATGCTCTAGTAAGATAAATATTTGCTTAGGTAATAAGCTGAAGCAAGTATGAAGTGGGATGGTTATTAGGCAGCTTTTATAAAGGTGGTGGAAGTATACTTTAAAGAACATTCCTTGTATTTTGTTTCACCCTTAGCATATCTAAGGTATTTGCTGCCATAAAAAGGTGCTTAAACTGCTTAAGCTTGTGGTATCACAGCTGTAGTCATTTGCACTTGCATTTGTATGATAAACTACAAAGCAATCCTATTCAGGCATTGTGTTTGGGACATTCTCTGGCTGCTGTTGGTCTTCAGGCCCTGTCTGTTCATTCACAATTGTATCACCCTCTCTGCCAGTAAATTCTAGGTATTATTGGGTGCTTATTGTCAAAATACTTCAAAGATCTTTCAGACGTTAAGAAACCACCCCCTCTGTATTTCTACGCTTGTAAATGGGGAATGTTGCTAGGAATGTGCCCAGCTTTTAGCTGTCTGTGCAATTTGTATCCAAAAGTCGTTGCAAATAGCAAAGTATCTTCTGAGATGATAAGCATTGTTGCTCCTGGTTAGATTTTTGTGTGGCATTATGATGAAATAAACTCGTTCGCTGATGGCAATGACACTGTCTTCAGACTCTCAGGTATTTATGGTGAGTATTGACTTAAAGCTGATAGGAAGTTTGCTTAGAACAAAAATGCCTTTTGAGTGATCTGTGGAATGTCAGCGTCATACGTGGATGTGTGAGAAGAAATTCAGCATTAAATGGCTTTATCGTGCCACTACTCCTTAGGCAGTTTTTCTCTGGAATACAAATCCAGTGACCAGTTAGAACTATACTACGCTCCAGGTTATTTATTTTTTTTTAAGGTCTCAGTTGCCTCCCCTGTGTTTCATAACCTGTGAGAGAAGATTGCAAGTTGGTGAAAGTGCTTTTGGTATTTTCCTATAGTTTTTGCCAGACGATTCTTCTGGAAAAGCTGCATTTGTCTAATTCAGTGAAGGTGGAGAGCCTTTGGGAAGGGGTAAGAATTTTGGAATAGCCTCTACATATTGCCTTCAGCATATGGTCTTGGAAGAACAGCGAGGCTTTGCCTACTGCTGGCTTTTTCTGTTCTTCCTCTGTCGCAAAGGAAAACCATGACAAATGTGGCTCTCGTTTACTGCTTCCAGTTATCCCCATATTGATCTGGGAGACAGTTCCTGTTGTCCTGTAAGGTTGTCTTGCACATTGAAGAGTGCAGAGAGTTTGAGTTGGGCAGTTCTTGCACATGGGATGGCTGAGTTTTACTTGCAGAGCAGGAAACCAATGCCTCAAGAAGATAATTACGCTTGTTCTTTACAAAACTGTGTTATTTATGCTTTTTAGGGAAGGTATACATTTGGCGGTGTTGACCACCTTCATTGCGTAATGCAGCACTTTTACATGCATGGTTAGGTGGAAGATGTCACATTTCACTGAGGGAGCATAGCTTGCTTCAGCTGCAGGTGGGCTGGTTTTGTGCTGCAGCTGTAAGATTATCAGTTTGTGTTAATAAATCTGGTTCTTGGGTTTTCTCCCCTGTGAATGATTTGAAGGATGTGTTTATTGCCATTACTAATCAGAGGGACATTTTTATAGGAACATCCTTTCTGTGCTCAAGTTGCCTCAATGCTTCTACTGGCTTTTTTACGTAACAGCAAAGCCGTATTATGTTCCCAGTGATTCACAAAAGGGGACTATCCCGTTCTCTTAGGCATGTGCTGGCTTGAAAATGAAATAGAAGCCAGTGCAGATATCTTCAGGGAAACTTTATGCTGGTGTTTCGAAACAGCCATTATTTCCCATTTAGGAAAAACCAACCCCCCAACCCTACTTTTGTTTGTCAGCTGCATGACTGGCCCGAACAAAGACTCTGGCATGGGGAGTTGGGCCAAAGCACAGTGAAGCTGAATAAAATAATGTTTTAGATTCTGTTTCTTGAGCTTGTTCACCACTCTCAGTAGAGCTGGCTGTGAAATTCGAGTCTGGTTGTTGACCTGGCTGCTGAACAACAGCTTTAGCAAGTGGGTCTGGCCTCTGCTTCTTCTGTCTCCTTTCCCCTCCACATCCTTTCTAAAAGCCCCTTGCTCAGCCCAGCTCTTTGTTTTATGCTGCGTACTCAGGGCATTGCATTGATAATGGACACACCACACTGGACAGTGTGGTGTGGCTGCTCACTGTAGTTATCCTAGCTCCCCAGTCTGGAAAACTGGATGGTAGCACATCCTTCCTTCCACCCTTTGTGTGTCTTATTTATTTAAACTGTAAACTTTTAAAAATGGAGCCTTTCTATTTCTATGCCTAACACAATGCTGTAGATATGCTGACAAGAAGCTTGTAGAATAAACCTAACTTGAAAATGCTTTAATAGGAGGTTGTCAAGTGGAAGGAGTTTGGTTATCTCTCACTCATATATTACCAGGTTAATTGCTTTCTTTACTGCACCACTCCATATTATCCCTCAATATGTAGGTTACACCCACGTGCTGGCGGGTGACCTACGCCTTCGCTTGCTTCACCTTTGAATTTGTCCTCCTGTCATATAAGATCCATGTGCAATTTAGACGCCCCAAGCAATTGAGAAGGTGGGGGTGTTGGTGGCGGCAGCCGGGGATTGCAACATCCTGAAAGCATCTCAGGGATGATAAACCCCTTATTCTTTCAGATTTCATCATGGAGCAGGCAGGTGAGCAACCCACGGGGCAGTAAGAGTGAAAAGGAGGGTTTGGCCGCCACAACAAAACCAGTCTTTTCTGCAGATGGAGAGTTCAGCAGGGTTCCAGCAATCATTTGCTCTCAGTTTCTTTGAACTGAGAGCTGTAAGAGAGTAGAAGAGTGCTGACACACAGGGTTATTGGGACATGGGTTTAGAGGTCAGCATATACAATCTCATTCACAGAGACTGAAGCCTGTGGATCTTCATTCAGTTAAGGCTTCTCTTACATACGGGTGCCAGGGTGGGCCAGAAGACGGAGCCCCTGCAGTGTTTAGTGTAAAGAAGAGAGAGTGAGAAAAGCCTAATGTTTCAGACAGACTTGGCAGCTTTGCACACTGTGTGCAGGCCCTGAAGAAGATAGTGCAAGAGGCTGTGTTATCTGTGTAACACTTCTTTCCCTTTGCCTACCAGATCTTAGGACAACATCTCCCTGCCCCTCAAACCTAAATGCCACTGTAAACATGGTGTAACTAAATTCCAGCTTCTCAAACAGCAAATATGAAGCAATGAACCAGAGTGACCAGCTCTATTGCTTTCTGACACTTTTAAAAAGAAGTATTTTAAAGGAAGCAGATGACAGCAAATGGTGCTTATTCAAATAGGAACTTTTCAGAGTTCTTCTAACGTGGGGAATAAAATGAGCAGGGAACAAAGTCGGCATTGCAGGTCACAGTAGGGATTTTGGGTGCGGTGATGGCTAATGTGGAGCAGAAGTCCAGAAGTCCACCTAAAGGCAGAGCTGAAAGAGGAAGAGTGCCTGCCACCTGACCTGTTAAAACCTTTTGAGAAGAAACACTGCCAACGTGAAGTCATTGCAGAGCATTCCTTCAGAGAGAGTCATGTGATGAATACAGTGCAACTGTAAAATGATTTCATGTTATATTGCATTTTGAGTAGGTTACAGCCAGGGATAGAGCCTACTGAATCATTTGTTGACCTGTGTGCTCCTGTTGGTTTGGTTTCCTAAGTTTCTCTTTGTACCTTAATTAACAGTTGGAGTGCTTGGGCTTTTGTACCAAAAAACCTCCATATCCATAATATCTATAACCTTTATCAAAATGGAGTTCAGTTCCTGCCTCAGACCTCTGGGTATGGTTTCATGAAAATGCCTTTGAGGAAAATAAAATGTCAGCTGTGTGTGATACAAACCTTCATCCCTCTTGAAAGAGGGTTTCATTATCATTTCACTTCAAGCCTTAGCTGGTGATTAAGCAAATGAAATACCTTTGCAAGGTATGAGGAAAGTAAAACAAGCATCTGTTCTTATCTGTTACTTGTATAGGAAATCAGTTCTGATTTACACTTGTAAGAAGGAATATTTGGTGGGCAAATGTATTTCATTGTGCTCTGTTTGCCCACATACCAGGAGATGTTTTAGTGAAGCTGTGGAATATGAAATCAATATACTGAAGGAAAATAAAGAGAAGGCTTCAACCTAGAGGTATACTTGCTCCTGTGAGTCAAGACAATCTCCCTTTCCACCTCAGAGGAGGTAAATACCTTCTTGTGCTTGTGGTTGGAGGTATATTATCGTTTGCTGTTGCTGAATATAGATTGCATATAGGAAGTCTGGAGAAGGATTATGGCTCGGTGAACTACTTGGGTATCAAAAGAAACTTTAATAGGTGATGAGACAGTGATTAGATGAATTATCCCGTTCTAGCTTGTTTCCTTAAGGGATCAAGGTTTACACGGTTATAGTGTGCCTGCCTTTATTTCTGACTGAGCTGTAGAGATCTCAAGGATACTAAATAACTGGAAGCAGGTGTTGTAATGGCTACAGGGAAACGTTGCAGCCACAAGTCCATTTCCCTGTACAGATGAAAGACTTGCTATGGCTGAAGAAGTCCAAGTGCCAGCCAGCTACCAGCTTGCAGCTTGCTGTGCTACAGGTTCCAGGATCCACCAGGAGTCTGCAGAATCTGGAGGAGTGTGTTTTTGCTAGAGCCCTTGTTGGCACAACAGCTTGTTGCTTTTGCAGCATGGTTCACTAGTTAACCCTTGTGGTGTTTTAAAAACTTTCTGTGAGCTATTTGCCTTGCTATTTGGCAGAAATAGATACAGATAAAAGTCTGCTTCTTACTCTGGTCATTTCCAAGTGTTTCAGTGTGCTTAGACCTTACTGGTTTTGGATGAAGAAACTGCTGTGCTACTATGGTTATTACTAACACTCAATACTGTGGGCTATGTAGACTGGCCACATTAAAACCACCAATGTATACTTCACTCAGGCCTTGAGAAGTGCAGCTAGACTTGTTTCAGCTGGATGGGAATCTCTGACTTCAGCTGGAGAAACAACTGCACTTCTCAACAGCTTTAACTCTGGATCCGGCTGTAGAAAGATCTGTTTTGGTTGGAGAGGCCCAACTGTGTGTGCGTTGGTGTTGATTGTTGGGGTTGTGATTAATTTTGGGCATTGTTATACTGGCAGTAACAATGAAGGCCATTGTCACCACTAACATTTTCACTTTCCTGTGTTGTTGCAGTGCTTGTTTAATTATTTTTGCAAGAGCAGTAGGCTATGGGAACCTTTTCATGTGCAAACCGCATTGAAGGCGGGAATCTCCTGTTAAGAGTTGCGTATTTTTGTTGTTCCCATAAGCAAAGGTAATGATGAAAACTTTTAAAATTGGTTCACTGGCTTTGGCAATCAGTATCTACTGAAGATCTCTTATACTTCTCAGAATCACTTCCCCCAGTCAAGGCAGTACTACTGTTTGGTTTTTGTTTGTATTATGTATTTGCTGGAAGGAGAGTGCTATTGTGTGTTTTTGAGGGTGATTACAAACATAAAATAGATTCTCTTGAGAACGCTTTGTCTACTCTCATCACAATTGGTAATTGTTTCTTGTTGTGTAAGACTCTGCATGCTGTGCTTCTTATTTGGCACTATGTGTGTGTGAACCTAAAACTGGATTTCCACCTCCAGCATTTTATCACTGATGTTTTAAAGGTGAATCCTGGAACAAAGCATAAAACCTCTCTGAACTCATGTATTGCTAGACAATGAATGTTTACCAAATTAAGGCCAATTTTTTCTGTCATTTCAGAAATCAAGTTTGCTACATTTTAGTGGATGTCTTCTCCAACTAGGACCTGCGTGAGGTAGCTTTCAAAAATGAATAAAACCACCAAACCCCACTCCCAAAACAATTACTTTTGACATTGAAGCAGACTAAAATAGTACAGTTATGTGCAAGGTGGGTGTCATCCTTTTGCAAGGTGGGTGTCATCCTTTTGCACCAAGTGTATTTTCATAGGTCATTCCAAAATGCCAAAGGAAAAGGAATCCATAATCTTCATACATCCTATTAGCAGAGAGCCTTGAGGTAGAGATGGGCAAGATGTGTGGAAAAAATGAGGCTTCTGCCAAATGTTTTCTTTGTAGGCCACTTATTGTAGTTGAAATTACAGGGAGCATAAGAGCAAGTGATCTATTAGCAAAGCCATGAAAATAAACCATTTGCCACTTCTAAGAAGGGTTGGACCAAAATATGCCTCAAATTTTAAAAATAAGTGAAAACTTGGCCAAAAGTAAGACCCGGTTTTTATCTGCATTTCATCAGGTACATGGCGTCCTGGAACGCAGCCCACTGGCAAAAGCATGGGGAGTGTTATCCTTTGCAGCACTGGGAATGTTCTCTGCTGAATTTGGCGCCAATGACCGAGCTTTGCTTGTTAGCTGAAGTTCACACAGACTCCTTGCCAGGCCTGCCCAGAATGCTGTCTCCTCTGACTTCCTGTGGTCTTGCATAATATTTCCTTGCTTCTTGTATAACTGCGGCTCATTCTGGTCACTGCCCAGTTTATACGGTCGACTTTTTAAAAGGCCAG
Organism: Molothrus ater; assembly: GCF_012460135.2. Taxonomy (NCBI): domain Eukaryota; kingdom Metazoa; phylum Chordata; class Aves; order Passeriformes; family Icteridae; genus Molothrus; species Molothrus ater. The sequence continues at coordinate 27,027,849 of NC_050480.2, forward strand.
TCCTGCAAACGTGCGGCCGAGCCATGTCGGCGGCAGGAGGTGTCCCGGTGGTGACGCCAATGGAAGCACATGGAAGCACCCTTCCACGGGGAAACCTCCGGCAGCGGGGGCGTGTGTCAGTGCCGACATGGCTGAAGGCAATAAAGGTGGCTGCTGCAGCCTCGTGACGAGATAAGCGTGAGGCACAGCTTCAGATTGAGTGCACCTCTGAAATACGTGCCGCTGTGGCTCTGATTTCTGTGACAAGCACAGGCCTTTATTGAGGGTGGGGGAGGCAGTGCGCAATGAAAACGCATTTTCAGAGCGCTCTGAAATTGTTGGTATTGCTGATGGTCCCTCAGTTAAACGTCCTTACATTTGCCTTGAAAACATGCTCCGGGTATCCAGAGTGTTAATGACAATGATAGGGATTTCAGAAAACAGTATTTTCATGCTGATGGTTTTTAATGCTTCCACACAAGTTGTTTCTGCAATTGTCTGTGGTTAAAATATTACCTTAGTTTTGCATTGCTGTTGAAGCAAGTGTCTTTAATAATGTTTACCATTTACTAGCCTAGATTATTTGCATGTGTTTTTTTATGCTGATTATTTTCTAAATATTTCTGTTTGCACATGTAGCTATATGTAGAACACTGTGTGTACTTACAGAGCTTTGTCAGTAACTCATTTTCAGAAAGATGTTTGTCTAACTTGACACTTTCTACACAGTTTAAACACAATTTTCAAACTGTTACTCATATTCTTTGGCAGACCTGTTCCTGGCATGGCTTTGGAAAGCTGAAGAATAGAGATGACAAAATAGTCACTTTACTATGTTTGTAAACTTACTCAATAGACTGTACTGTTTTTTTTCTGTTCTAGTTCCTAGGTCATGTATGATCTTCCAGTTAAATGCCATCTGCTTTGAAGAAACAGAAGAATCATTTTAAGGGAAAGCATTCATATTGACTTAGTCATCACAGTCATGTGAGATTGTGTTTAAATTGTCTCATACTATCACCTTTTCCGTGAATCCAGGTTGTCATAGAAAATGTCATGCTGCCTACACATGACTGACTTCTTGCATTACTGTCTTTTAATCTGATTAATTTATTATGGAAAACGAACTTTTACTGGTTAATGTGTGTTGTGATCCAGCTTTTGTGGTCACTTCAAGGCTGTAGTCTGTAGTCCGGTTTGTTACCTTGTATTCTTAGGATCAACATTTTAATGGCTACAGTCCAGCAAATGCCATACTTGGAGAATTGGCAGAGTAATAGAGTGGTGATACTACTGACATCTAGGAAACCATTTTATAATATTGGGAATATGAGCACTTTTTGGGTGTGTGTATAACATGTACTGCATTTTTGACAGATGGATGCAAAGCCAGAAATCCTGACTTGCATCCTGTTGGCTTGACCAAACAGCTCTAGCAGCATGGTTGCCAAATAAACCAGGTTAACTTCAACATGTTTTGACCAATGATGGAGAAAAGCCACAAGCTTGCTCCACAGCAATGGAGTTTGGAGTCCTGGATAAGCCATCCAAATATGAATTGTATGGTAAAAGTAGGCTGATGATGGAGTTGGCCCTAAGATTAGGGAAGACACATGAGAATTGCAAAAGGTGATGGGCTGAGCAGTGTTCAACCAGCTGGAGAACACATTTCACTGTCAATAAAGATGGATTTTCTCTCCAAATGGAAGCAGTTAGAGAGATATTTTAGGACCTGACAGTCCATTTCTTTTAATAAGAAATATGTTCCTCTGATGTACATAATTTTAAGTGATTTCAAAAAAATTGTTTTGCCTTATAAAGTCAGAGCTAGAAATCTACTCTGCATATAGAATAAGAAAATTTAGAAACTCTTGTTCAAAAAACATGGGGTGATCCTTAGTCCTTTTTTTGGCAGTGTTAAAAAGGCACACGTGCTCTCTGAATCCAAATGTAGCCAAGTGTTGGAGAGATCCACGGTCACATGGCATATTCGCTTTTCCTTTTTCTTTGATGAGATAGAAATGTGCACATGGGCATTGCAGAAGGTTTGAGGGTTTAATCCTCAGCTGTGCAGGCAAGCAGATACCCACTGCAGTCAGTGGCAGTTTTGTCCCAGTAAACAGCTCGGGATTGTTCACTTGTGTACATGTCTAAATGTGGGTCTCAGTCAAGTAAACACGCGTGTAGCTGTGCGCGCTAATCTGCTCTCAGAGCCGGGAACACCCTGCGTCCCTCGCGTCACCGGGGACACGGCCACACCTGGAGCTTTGTGCAGCCTTGTGTTAAGGACACCCGTGGCCCCTCCAATGTGTGTCCTGCCGCAGGAGAGGAGCGATAGGTATCTCTGGGGGCACAGCAGCCTCCGTCACTCGGCTTTTGGCACACGGAGATACTGCTCTCCTTTGGAGGATGTGTTAGGGCAGATACTCGCTTCCAAAATGCCTGTGCTCACAGATAAAGCACAAGGGAGCAGCTCGCCTAGCACCGAGTGTTTTCAGCCTGCATGCCTGCTCCTCCCTGAAGCTGAAGAGCTTGCTTGGTGTTTCTCAGGCTGAACTTTTACATGAGCAGAAATAAACTTCTCATGTAGGGAAGAGCCTGTGTAAAGGCAAACTGGGAGCAGCAGAAATGCAGCTATGCTCACAGTGCCAAAGAGCGTTAGAGTGCTTCTCGTGAGCTGTATGCTGCAGCTGGCAAAGTGACAGCACCTGGCAGTGTGCAGGGGGAATGAGAGACTTCTCATACAGGTACTGCTGTGGAGAGAGAGGTGCTGATATTTATTTTAGCTTATTCTTATAATTTAGAGGTTTTTTAATGGCACTTGCCCAGAGGTTGTAGTCTGACAGCGGGGAAAGTGAACCTGGTGACATTACAGCAGAACACACCGTGTCTCATGCAGTGTGACTTGTATGCTGTCATTAGGGACCTGTGCACATGAGGGAATGCTGTAGGTGTGTAACAACAATTGTAATGCATACTATAAAATCCAGTCTCATTAAGTACTGAGGACCTCAGCAGTTTTGGAAGAGCTTCTCCTACTGCCTGATGTAGTAATTCAGAATACTTAGAGGATAGGTCTAATAACAACAATTAGTACATTTGTATGTTTAAGTATTCTTAAAAAGCTTAAATGAGTGTGGTTGGAAAAAGTGAAATGAAAGAACTGTAAAATTAAGATTAAAGTCTAGCATATGCTATGGTGAGGAAGTATAGTCTTAGCCATACTCACAAAATATAGAGATCTGAAAACGTTCCTGGTTGACAGATCTGTCAGAACAAGCAGAAGTGAATAGTAAATGTTTACTGTTGCTTGTGGTGTATTGGGTTTTTTGTTTGAGTTTTTCAAAGTTTTCGTTAGGGATGTGGTGCTGTGCAATAAAAATTATTACCTTTTCAAAATGTTAACACAAAAGTCCCAGAAAGAACTATAACATCTTACACAGTTTTCACACTTCAGTTTCTCTAAATAGGGGGAAAAAAACCCAGATTTTTTTTTTGTTTGTTTGCTTTAGCAAGTAAGTGTGGGAAAAATTTTGAAAGAAGAGCTTAATGCAAAGGGAGCTTTAAGAGAAGAGAAGAGGCACTTTCCTTTTGCTGGTACTAGAGCCCCTGTAGGCTTGGTGAGGTTGTGTTTTTGGGTGGAGGTGGCAGCACGGATGCTCCCTGGGCGCTGGGGAGGAGCCGAGGGCTCTGCCCTTGCTGCAGAGGGAGCTCTGCTCAGCAGCATGGCTCTCTCCTGAGGGGACTGCTCCAGGCTGCCTGCCCAAAGGGAGGGCTGCAGGACAGGACCAGCAGCTGTGAAGGCAGTTCTTGTCTCTTGAGTGTCATGCTGGCTTACTGCAGCAGGAGTTTCAAAGGGTTCTGCTGAGGCTTGGGTGTGTGCTGGACTTCAGTCATCAAAACCTCAACCGTAGGCACTGCTGAGGTTTAACCAAACAGACTTTCCTGGGGTCTGTGCTCAGGGGAAGGCTGAGAGGCACAGAGACTGGGAGAACATTTTGGGGAAGCATCTCTGCTTTCTGTGTCCTCCTTGAAGTGTCTGCTGATTGAAGTGGGCTGATGGGAAGATGCTGGGCTACATCAGCCTTTCACCTTGCCTGCCAGGGATATTGCTGTGTATTCCTCTGTAGGAAAGGGTACACCAAGAGGACAGAAAGGGTTGATGAAGGGGAAAACCAGATTTACTTTCGTACTATCCAAATCAACAAAAAAAACCCCCTCCCACTGATTTCAGTAGCCATACATGCTTTTTTTGACCAGACATCTCATGGTTGTATATCTAATTTGTTAATATGTGTATGAACCAACTTTTAGTCTGATGTTTAATAGATAAGGGCTCTTACATAATTCTGGTTTGCCTTTTTTTTTTTTTTTTCCCTGAGAAAACAAACATTTGGTACTAGCAACCATAATTATTACATGCCACTTATTCAGGCTTTTCACCAAATTACATGTGGTTGTTTCCACAGCAAAAAACGTTTTTACATACCCTTAGTACAACACTAGCCTTGGCCTAACTCTGGGGGATTACAGAGATAAGATACCAACCATGGTTAGCATCATCATCTGATAAACTGGAGCATCAGTAGGGTGCAGAACTATAGCCATGAAGGCAGAGAAAATGGTATTTAGGGCTCTTTAAAAATCTTGGTTTAGGGATTGCATAGGAATGACAAACAGATTTTTGCAAGGTTTTATGGGGACACCATTGTTAACTTTTGCAATAATTATTGAACTGCTTTCTTGTTGCTTGAGAACTGGTACCCTCATTTGTTTGTCTCTGTTCAATCATTGGAGTGAAGCACTTGGTAACAAATTGCAGCATGGGGAAGTACTTAGGTTGTTTATTTCAAGCAACATTTGAATACTGAAAACATGTAAAATGAAAGGCGAAGGTTAATGATTTAATGACAAGGTCCCCAGGACCGTGCCTTATGTCTAGAAGGCAGTAATTTGTATTTGTTTCCTGTAGGATGACTTTACTGGGGAACAGCATCTGCACTTATATGCAGATGCTGAAACTCTTCCATGCATCTATTACTATTTAAAAGTACAAAGTCTGTGGTGGAGACTTTAGAGATGTCAAAGGAGAAGGAGTGAGGCACTGACAGACAGGAGAGTGCTGGTGTAGGCAGGGAGTGACAAAGAGAGGAGATGGTTATGTGCCCTCCAAAAAGCTGGGGGGACACCAGGATGGTTAATGAAGGCAAATAGGCTCTGTTTAGGGGAGGGATGTTTATGTGTTTGATAGAATTGCATATACAGCAAATCGCCTTAAATACATTTCATGGTTACCACTACTTGTATACAAAGCAAAACCATAATTACAAAGCTGTTCTTGTTTTGAAACGTCATGTGCCAAACAAGTTGCAGATAGTTGTAGGGCATGGTAATGTCAAAGATCACCCGAGTGTGAAAAAGATAGGTTTCTGGGTGGCAGCTGTACTCACAAACCAGCTGAGACTAAATTCTCATTTGTGTCACGTTGTGAAAACTCCACTTTCCCCAAGTATTTGAGGCTGGCTTCTGCAGAACCTGCAGCAGATGTGGCGGGCGGTGGGTGGCTGTAGACAGGGCATCTGGTGGAGCAAGAGACTGGCGGCCTCAGGCTCTTCAACACTTCTCTGATGCTGGTCAGGCTGTGCAGTATGTGCAAGAGCATCATTAATGTCCCTTTGTTCTTCCCCAGTGCTGTATGAACAGCTTGGGGCAGAAAAAAAAAATCTCCTTATGTTGAGCTTGCTGCTGATGACAGTGTCTTGTGAAATTCAGTAGTTTGTCTTTGCCTCTTTGATTATGCTGATAGCTTCTTCTGGAACCACCTCCATTATATTGACTCTTTTACTTTTTTAAAGCATTTCAAACAGTTCAAGGAAAAGTGTTTTGTTGGGTTTTTGTTTGGGCTTTTTTTAAATGTTATTCTATTGGTTGGTTGGAGGCAGTATTAGAAGTGTGAGTCCTGAGTGCAGTTGGAATGGCAGGTTCCTAGACAGTTCAGCACATACATCCAGCAGCCTTCCCTCTCCTACTGATTTCCCTGATGTTGTTTGAAGATAAATTATAGGCATGAAATAGTGTACGGGTCAGATGCCGAGCACAAGAGCCAAGGGCTTCAGCTCTGGCCGAGTGGCCAAGCTCCTGCCAGGCGTCCCCCAGGTTAGCTGCAGGGTATTGAACTCGCTGCTCCAGTCCAGCTGGTAGAGCTCACAATCTCAAATTACACAAAATTGTTCACTGCATCTCTGCTCAAAACAAACAAAAAAAAGTGAGCACCCCCAAGTCCTTTTGTAAAGCTTAGTAATAGTTCACAAATAATCCTAATACATTAGGGGGAAAATACACTATTTATAGCAAAATATGTCCAATGTCTGCAGTAAGGGATTGGTTTTGTCGTGCTTTCTCAGCATGTTTTAAAGAGTGTAAGAGCAGTAAATGGTGCAGACATGAGTACTAGGACTAGCTGAAGATGTGGCCATTTTGTGCTTTTGCCTGCCCTGTGTATGCCCTGTTCAGTACTAATGGGACTGAATGGGATGTCACTGGCCACAGAACTTTTGCTGTTATATATAAACTAAATTTAGGGAACTTTTAGTGTTTGTTGTGCACAGTGAACCTCTGGGAAAGCTTCAACCTTTGACCTCTGTAGTGGGTTATGACAGGGAGGATTCGTAAGAGCTTGATTTAGATTCATCTCTGGAAGGCTGGTTAAAAATACTCAACTACCATGTTCTTCCTCCTCCCCCAACTCAGTAAAGGTCCTCTTAAAATACATACTCTGACACTTCATTTTTGTCATTTCTTTGGGAGCCCTGTAGGGAAGGCTGCTTGTAAGGAAATGATTAAATTATATTCATGTTTGTGCTTTAAAATTGCCTTGGTGGTAGTCCAAGAAGTATTTTCTTGCTCTTCCAAATTTCCATGCGCTTTAATATTAATCTATTTTCATCAATGTGACCTGCCCCAGCAGTAACATTTGTAATTGGGCATGTAATGTTTGCTGAAGAGACAGAAAAACTAAGCTAAGTTTATCTGAGACTTTTAAAAAAATCTTATTCTGAGAAAAATGAGGGATTTATTAGAAAATATAAAGACATTTGACAGTACTGGGGTAATGTGTCACAAACCTGAATAATCAATAAAGAAATTATGGTAGCAGAACTCATTCATTTTGCTTCTACAAAGTAGAATGTTCTTTCTTTGAAATACTTTGTTACCAGCTTTTAATTTTGTATTAGATGTTAATAAACATTTGTGCTTGGGTTATGGCAGCAATTTCAGACTGAACAACTGATAATGGCATTATTTATTGCCTTTGAGAAAGAGCCCTTTTATGTGGGTTGTATATCATAAATTAGAACTATCCCAAATATCTAATATTAAAGAATATAAATATGTATATTTAATGGTAACACGAGTGGTCTTCAGACCAAGTCAGAATATCTGGCTTTCAGTTCAGACTTTGAAATTCTGGTTTTCTAATATGGCTTTTTTGTTAAGTCCAAGTGAAAGGCTATTTCATAAAAGAACAGAAGTGACTGTATTATTTTGTTAGAATGGTTATTAATAATGACTAATTACTTGCACTTTTAGAGCAGTCAATAATATTTTGTTGTTTTTCTTGCAAAGTTCTTTGTAATCAAAGCCATTAAACTATGGTTTAAATGGGGAGCCCACTGTTTGCCCAGAGCAGCTGGCTCCCTACATTAGCTTCTATAAATAAATTTATTATTTTAGATGAAAGTTATAAAGCAATCTGTTTACCTCTACTGAAGTAAGTAGAATAGCTGAGAACATCGGTAAAAAAAGGATGAAGAGGAGCATTGGAAAAAAATAAAGTCCTCCAAGAGTTCTCTATGCTTATTTATTATTTTAATCAAGCACAACTTCTCTGTGGTTTTGTGGTCTTAAGAAAACTGGAAGGAGGGAAAGTGCTATTTCACTCTTCAGTTGACTGAAATGTAGTATTTTCCTTGTTTAAAATATTCATTCTCCCTGATTGTCCTGAGATGTTTTTGGAAACACACAGAACTGAATGGAGAAAAAATATATGAAATATGAAAAAATACAGAAACTTGCATTAACTGTGTGGAGCGAATAAAAGCATTAGCATGAAATCTGTTCTCCTTTAGAAACACATATTGGTTAGAAACAGAGACCTCAGTGCTACATATGCTGAAAATGTGGCCTAAGAGCTTTAATTTACCTTGGTCTGTCAGTGTTAATGGACAGAGCAAGTGCTGGAGCTGTTGTAAAACAAATCTGTTTTCCTTTTGTCTGCTGTGCCAGATAATGAAATAAAAGCTAAATTATCACTGATAAAAGTAATTTGCAGAAAAGCATTGATAAAAATATAACAACAGAGCTTGCCATTAGCAGTTTAACTGGATAATGTTTACTTGTAGCCTACTTCTGTCCTCTGGTTTTTATTGTCTTCTCCCCCTTCCCCAGCGAGGAAGGGCCTTTTCAGTAGAGGCTTCAGGCAATAAAATTATGGGTATACTGAATCATGGCATTGGTTTCTGAGGGATAGCTCCTACTTTTTCCTCTTCTTTTTCTGTACTAGAGTATTGCCAAGTCAAAGTTTCTGCACAGTTTGAAGTGCAATTATTAGTATAATTTTATCCATCCCACCTTGAGGAATGTGTCTGCTAATGACAAAAACTGAGAAAATTATTTCTGTCATTGCAGTGCTGGTAGCTCCTACCATGAGTTACACAAAGCAGTTACTGTGAAGGTCTTCATTCTTGATGTTCAGGTGTGAGACACATACTTTCCTTTCTGTCTCTCTGTATGTCTGTGACTTTTTCTTTTTTCTAAATATAATATTGTAAAATGGAGAAGTTTGAAGTTGTGTCCCAGTTGCTCACAAAAATTCAGGAATGCGAAGGCAACTACTGACCCCCTTTTGAGTTTGTGTGTGCATGGTGATTCTGATGTGTACATATATGAATGTGCACACACATCTACAAACATTTAAATTTTACCATTTTCTTGTAAACCAGACTTACCTCTTTTGCATTTTTTAAATGCTTGGACTTCTTATTACATTGGCAATGGGTAGCCAGTGTCCAGGGTAAAACATTAGCCACAGGGTATGTGAAGGATATTTAGTGTCTTGCAAAAGCTGGACATGCTCACTGGTACATTTGTAGTTTGTAAAAGTATTTATTTAAAGACATTGAGTTCTTAGTGCCCAAATAGAGAACCGCTGCTAAACTCTAGCTGCAGTACTTAAAGTATTTTATAGTTGCAGCCTGGACACTGCTGTACAGTGCTTGCCAGTTTGCAAATGTCAAGGACAGTTACCCTCTCACATGCCTAAATTACTTGCTCCTGACCATCCTTCAAAATACCTGCCCTTTCTCCAGCTCCTTCTCCAGCTATTGCTGCCAATTTCTGTTCCCCTGTGTGACTGCAAGGACTGTCATCCTTGGGAAGGCTGGGTCTTGTTGGTCCACACAATCTGTGAAGTAAATTAACTCCCTCTCCTTACCCTAAAAACTAAGACAATGGCACCTGAAAAGGTGGGGAGAGTTTTTTCTTGTGTGTAGCTGTGCAGATTATTAGCTGGAGAACATAATCTTGGTCAGATAATTCTTTACAGGCCCAGGCTAATACAATATGCAAAGATACTATTGTTTTAATGTTTTATTATGCATTAATATCTTGATATTTTCATGTGTAATGTAGGAGAAAATATCACATGTATCAACTTTCTAAAGTACTTTTATCTGACAAAAACCTTTCTGTTAATCTTGTAAGCGATATGGGTCTGTATTGTACTGTAGTGCCTTAGCATTTATTGTGGCTGAAGCTGTTTTTAGAAATCTGTAATGTTATAATACTTTGAGCATTGCTTCTTTATTATGCCCATTCTCTGGGTAATTCTTTATTCCCACTGCAGCTTCAAGGTGTTTGGAAAAAAGGGTAGGGTGCTATTAAAAATGTGTTTATGGCAAAGCAAGTTATTGAATTCTTTTTTGTCAGTACTGGTCAAATACATGAAAGTTGTCTTCAAAGGTGAACTTAGTGGCATAATATTTAGATAGCAATACAATGGAGTAATAACAATGCCATACTGTGAGAAACCCTAAGTTCTAGTTGACTGATATAAATGCAAATTTAGGGCAATAACCTGAAGGTATGGTGGCAGAGGTCTGTTTGCAGTGTAGAGCAAGAGGCAGGCAGGATGTGATGCACAAAGTGATTCTGTTTGTGGCATGTTAAACACACCTTCAGTGAAGTTAAACTTTGAGTAACATCAAAGCTGTATTACCATGGCTGGATAACAAAACAGTGTCATGTGTTGGCACTGTGCTTACACCTGAGAGAGAACAAAATGGAGCAGCAAAACTGAGGGAGTGTGAATGCCAATGTAGATACAGGGGAAACTCTGCTGTTTGTCATATTTACTTACTTATTTGTGATCTTGTAGGTATGATTGGATGTTGAACAAAGCAGGTTTCACTGCAGAAAATGGTCCCCAGTTCCCTGATGACAGACTGAAATAGAGGTAGCTCCCCAAACTACTAAAACAGTAGCATGAAAGGAAATAGGAAAACAACACCTCTGGTGAAAACTCAGTGTAAAATACAGATGGAGACACAGAATTAAATCCTCAGGACAGCTAGTCTTAGGCTAAGCTCTAGTTTGAACTTCCAATTCACCTTCAGGGAGGAGGACTCAAGGTCTCAACTCCTCCTGGCCTGTGATGGGAGTGCCAGAAGCACACTAGAAAATGAGCCCGTTTAGGTTGTTTAGGTGAGCAGTTGGACCAGGGATAAAGCATGTAAGATCAGAGATATTTGGGCAGAATGGTTATTAATAATGACTAATTACTTGCACAGCTATGAAAAGAAGTTTACTCAGGCCAAATTGGAAAAGGCTTTTCAATAAATGAAATGGACTCTGCTTCCCAGGACAGGTGTTCTCACTAGGGGAGCACTTAGGAGGGCTGGCAGTGGCCTTGCAAAAATAAGGGGTAGCACGGGGCTCACTGAGCAGGTAGCCATGGGAACTTGCCATGGGTGAGGATACAGCAAGCTTGTGAGCAGAAACATGGGAAAAAATATTTTAGCATACAGAACATAGGTCCTGAAAAATAGGTTTGTTTTAGTTTTTTGGATTGTAGGGTTGGTCTGGTGTTTTTTTGAGGGCTGAGTTGTATCTGCACAGTTGCAGTCATGTATATTTGTATGAAGGTATTGCTTAATAGAAGGTACATTTTCATCTTCCCTTTAAAGTTTTTATGCAATATCTTTTCCTCTTCTTTACTGAATCCCTGTGGGAATAAGAAGTGTATCTTTCTTGATGAAGCTACTGTGCGGGCTGAGCCCTTTTGTTCTTTAAAAGTGTTATTCATGGAGTTAAACAGAATTAATCTTTGTCCTCCTGACAGTTCTCAAAGCCTGGTTAATTAAGATGATCAGTGCTTGCATAACTAGGACTTAACAAAGTCCAGATGTTCCTGTATTTCAGGCACACCTGCACCTTTTCCCCTTTGTGAAGCAAGACACTTAAGGTGAAAAGTTCTTGACTCCTCTCTTTATCTAATTCTAGGCCTGCACTTGGAAATGTTTTCCATATTCTTGAAGTCTTTCTGCACTCATGGGATTTTTTTTTTTGGTTGTGTGCTTTCCCTTTCCTCTCCCTAAATCTGCTGACGGCACTCCCAAATCTTTATCCCATTTTCTGAATTGTGTTATCTACTTCCTCCAGAGATGGTTTGATAAAAATCTGGTTTCCAGTTCTCTCCATGTTTCAGACTTCTGTGTGGAAGAGAACATAATTTAATGAACCTCTGTTTGTGGTCTTTCTTTGCTTTTTTATATGGTTTTCATTTCAAATGCTCCTCAATATTTTATTTCTTTTTCTCTACTGAAATAGATTTGTATTGAGGCATTGGAAATTCTATATCACAGACCAGTTACAGATTCATTCTCTCATGGCCTCTGGAATTATGTGAAACTCCCATTGTTTTCTATAATAGATTTATAGGAAAAATTACTTTTTTTTCCTTGTGGAGCCCTTGTTTTGTTTAAACTTTTTCCAAAACTGTTGTTTCTACCTACTTTCTCTTTTAAATTTTTATCCCTCTTTCTTGGTAGCCAAGTAACTGATGTGGATACCTAGATGTTCCTTCCCATGCTGAACAGTCACTGCCTCTTAGTAGCTGATCTGGTGTAAGGAGTGTGACACGTCCCAGGAGAGTCTGAGAGAAAAGTATTTCCTGTTTATTGGCATTAAAACAACTCAAGAAATCATAAAACTTACTTTGAAGAGTTGTGTTCCAATCTCCCATTGGTGCAAGTCAGGATAACTCCATTGAAGTAAGCGTGATGAGGCAAGAATTGATCCCAGGACAGGTGTGATGTGATTCTTCCGAGAAACACTTGGGAGGGGAGACCTTGCCTTTGAAGTATCACAGGCTAGTCCTTCATCCTGAGCTCTGCTGTGCCCCCCTGTGTCCTCTTCCTTTGTACCACAAGTATCATTGTTTGGATGGAGTTTCAGGTGTTTTTTGTTGTTCCTCCTCTCCTCGGGTCCCCTGTTAGTGCCTGGGGAGGTGTGTCAGTATTGGATCCCTGCTCTGAATGGGAGTCAGATGGGTCAGACATGGGACATCTCATGTCAAGTATGTTTTTCCCAGTGTTTTTGTTGCTGTTTTGTTTTTAATGCTAAAATGAGGAATTGAGGAGTTTAATACTTCAAGATGATAATTTAAATAAATGCAGCTCCCAAAAACAAGGGAAATACATGTTTTGAGATTGGCTTTGCAAAGCTGTTTTAGTCAACTGTACCTCAGAGGGTATGCTGGCATTCCATCCTTCCCATGTAAACACTGGGGAGGGAGAGGTCACAGAAACAGGCTTTGCAGCTGCTGCCTGTAAAACTCTTTGGGTTTTACTGTCCAGAGCAATCTGTCTGTAGAAATATTTGTGCCTGGCCCAGTGAGCGCCAACGGTGCGTGACAGCGAGTCCGAGTGACAGCAGTGACTCTGGAAGCACCTGAGCAGTGTCTTGCTGTGTAGAGCTGCTGCCTGGGGAAGGCAGAAGGGGAAACAGCATTACCAGAGGCAAACACTGCATTTTCTGGTAACTGGGGTGGGGAGTGTTTGCGTGTGTGTGGGTTTTTTTCTCCCGAAACCCCACAGCTTATCTTGCTTGTTTCTCTGTCTCTCCTCTCCCCTCTGGCCAAAATCGACTCTGTAATTCTTTGCTCTTTCCTGCTTGGCCTGATGTTTTCTCATGTTAAATGTTGGGTTTGAATTTGTACCTAGTTTCTGAGCAGAACACAGGAGTGATGCAAGACCTGTTGGTTACGAGGTTTTTCACAGTATGAACAGAGACTGAACAAGTGAAGTGGTAGTGGGTTGCTACGCCAGTGTGCCCAAAATAACTTAAGGCCTTTAAAAATAGGCAGTAAGAAATAAATTATAATGGAGGAAAAAGAAAATCTATACAAATATTTTGACAGTGAAGGTGACTGACCAGTAGAGCAAGTTTCTAAATGCTGCAGTGGGTTGGCTTTGGTTCTCCATCCTTGAAAGCTGCTTAAGTTGGTCAGACTGTTGTTTTAAAGAACTGCTCAGATTCAAATTGTATTAATTCAAGTGAATCGTGCCACCTCTGATCTACAGGTTAGACAAGTTGTTGGCATTCTTCACTTCTGGGGTGATGAGGTTTGACGCTGTCATTCATCCTTCTCCCAGAGCTCTTAGCAAGCTGGAGCTTCAGAGAAACAAATCTTCATTCAGGTTTTTAATAAAACCTGCTGTAATCACAATGAACAAAATCCCTGTGTCTGCAGAGGTACAGACCTACGCCCTACCTCACTAGGAGTTGGAGTTTAATTGAAAATATAGCAAACAAAGTAAAGCCTCTTTCTTCTTACATCCACTTCTTCAATGGTGGATTGGTTTTGTTCACTGTGTTTTTAGAAAGGTTTTGCTAGGCTTTGTTGGTTAAAGCTAAACAACCTGTTCTCAGCTGTGGTAAACATTTATTGGTAGATAACAAAACTTTATTTAGTATCAGTCATGAAAATCACCTGTTTGATTCTTAGTGATCTGAGAGATTGGTTTCCTCTTAAGTGGAGAAACTGTGGTTAAAATATTCATCCACATGTGTTTGTTCTGGTAATGGCTGTTGTCTTACAGTTCTTGAAGATTTCCCCAATGTTTTCTTGAAAATCAACAGAAATTGAAGTCCATTATCTGTATGAGCAAATGATAATAAGAACAAGGGAGAAAAGTTTATATAGATGATTTTTATATACAGTCATGAATAAAATGACTTTTAAAATTTTGAAAATGTGTAATAAAATCAGTAGTATGTTCATGAAGTGTATTTCTCCAAGTATTGTTGCTTTATAAATGTACCATTGACTAAATACTATGTTAAATCGAGTCATATTTGTACAACTTAGATTGTCCCCATTAGATGTTACTATGCCTTGCTCTTTAATTATGACTTGTTTTCCATATGCCTCAGTCTTAAATGTATTTCACAGTAGCATAAAGCTGTTCCAGTAAAAGAGTTATATATTTATTCATGTTCTGTATTCTGAACTAAAGGACCTTTTTTTCCCTGTCTGTGAAGGGGTAAATGCATTTTTACAACTACCCTTGGCCACAGCACATGTTCTGTACAAAGGTAGCTAACTGCACTGGCAGACACACATAGTTCAAAAGAATACATTAGCGCAAGAAGCGCCGTTCCCTTTTGGATTCAGCTTCCATCAACATGCCTACGTGGTGCTCTCTCTGCGCCTGCCTCAGCCCTCCCCTGCCCTTCTGCTCCTGGTGGTTGTTTCTCAGCCTACCTCAGCTTTGGCCTCTATACCATCCCAGTTGTGTTTTCTAACAACAAAACCATGATTTTTTGCAGTGAGTGCAGCTTCTTTTCTTTTTTTTCTTAATTTGCTTCCTTCTTTTTTTTCCCATTTTCTGAGAAAGTGGTTAGGTTTTGGGAAATTATGCAGTTCAGCTGATTAAGTTACATAATTTAGGGAAAGGATGAGAAGAATAAAAATTTTATTTTCCAAGAACCACTGTAAGGAGGCACAAAGTATGTTTACAAAACAGTGTTGGTAGTTACTGGGTTGAGAGCACCCTCACTCCTGACTTGGGAGATTCCATCTGTTTTGTGTAACTCCTGTGGCCACTTCTGTGTGTACTGATCCAGCTGCATGCATTTCAGCATGTGCATCTTGGACATTCTCATCAGAAAGTTGGTTGCTGTATAGTTAGAATCAAAACAGTGAATATTGAGGTACCACACCCTGACAGATGCACAGTTCTAATAGGCCTCCAGGACCTGCCTAGTTGGGACGTGTTGTTAAGCTTACAATTGTCAATGGCCTCATATGAAACAAAAAAGTCTTATTTCTTTTCTGGAAGAATTGAGTTCTTCCTACCTATGTTTTTCATAAACAGAATTTCTTACAGCTGACTCCTGCCTCCTGCCCTTTTGGGGTGATGGGACCATGGTGGAGATGAGAATCAGGCCCAGTATATCCATTTTGCTTAAACTTAAGGAGTGCAAAAGCTCCAACGGGAATAATGCCAAAATACTGATATGTTAATTCATAGTTCTGAAGTAAAACCCAGAAAATAGAAAAAAAATGTGGCCATGTGAATTGACTTTTGTATATGTACATAATTTCTTCCTAGCTTTGCTGCTTCTCATTTCATATTTTTTTCCTTTTCCCAGAGTAACCATTTTTTAATTGTAGCTACATAGAGGTTTAGGAATTAGTAGACAGTAGGAGCGGGGAAGCAATAAAACAAGAAACACCAGAAGAGAAAGACTGCATCCAGTTATTTACCTTGTGTTACAATACAGAGTGCCTTTATATCAGTTCCCTTTGAAAGTTAGTGTTTAGTGAGTAATTCAGGGTGATGTGTCAGAGGAGCTAGTGGCCAATTCCCGACAGAACCAAGCCTTAATTTTTAAAATATTTTAAATACTGCAGTTGAGTGTTGAGGGGCTGCAACTGTTTCCTCCTCAAGTACTGGAGTTTCGATGTCCCTCATGGGTGTGGAGGGGCAGGTCAGCAGTGAGAAGGCTCCTCAGGACTTTGCCAGGAGCTGAAGGTGTGTGTTTTGGGGTTACTGATTGCCCCCAGGTTACATCACTCCAGGCTCTGATTTTAGCTGTAAATTTAAAGGAATTGCCTAACTTGGCTGAAGAGACTGCTGCTTTTCTGGCCAGGTAGCTGATGTGGTCTTACCCTTTGGTATCAATGCTTTTACCTTGTAGTAAGCAAAGAACAAAATTTACCCCAACTCAAGCTACTAAATTTTGATTTTTATTGACTTAAACTAGTGGCAGACTTTTGAATACTAATGAGAACTCAAAATCACAGCACACAAAGTTATCACCACTCCAGTTTATCCTGATTACTTAGTTAGGAGTAGAGAGACAATGAAAGAGCTGCGGTATAAAATAACAGCCCTCTGAAGAGAAAGCAGGGGCTGAGAATGAGCTGTGTCCCAGGATGTTTGTACAGACAAAACCCACACCCCAGAGGGCAAAAAATGTAGCCTGGCCCTCAAAATCTGCACTTGATCATTGTTGCAGGAAGCAGAGGAAGCTGTGTTACAAGGAATGATCAAAATTTACAGCATCTGTATTGTTGCTTTCAGGAATTATTATTCCCTGCTTGCCAAAGAAATGGCTGTTTAATCTGTCTTTCTGGATATCCATCATCTTGGATGGCTTACCATGGATGGCCAAGAGATAGAGAAGGAGAAATCATTAACTTCCATCATTACCAAGTGCACATTAACATGGTTAAAAACCAAAAAGTAAAGAAGGATCAGCATCATTTAATACAGATTTTATTGCAAGAGCTGTTTTCTTAACTTTAGAATTAGAAGATTTGACACTTCAGGAGGACAAAGCATGACTCATTAACAGATAATGCTGCAAAATAATTTTAGTGAGTGTTTTGAATGTTCTCTAAAGGAGACAAAACATTTTCATTGAGAGTTGGCCCCCTCTGGAGTCTTTAGAACATCCATCACAGAGACCTCATGCTTGAAACAAGGTGACACAAAGTGGGGGAATTTCTGTTGTGCTCTGCTGCCTTTCTACACAAAACTTATGAGTAAGGGTTCTGTAGTGAGCATCATCAGAGAGCAGCACAAAGCCTCAGGAGAAGGCTATTCTTGTATTCTTGTATTCTCTCCTCAGGGAGCTATTCTTGTGCTCCCAAGGCTGGGGCTTCACCTGCTCAGTCTTTGCTCTGTTGGAAACCTCCCTGACTGTGATGGAGACAAGCCTCTGTGAGACTGGCTTCCAGTTTACAGCTGTCTGCTGGTTTCAGAGACCCATTTAATTATGGATTGTTTATTGCTTCTTTCTCTCTGGCTGCTGTTTTACCTGAAATATTTTGTTAGTTCTAGCTGAAATTGGTAGGGAAAAAACTCACAGCTGAAATGCATTGTAGTGGACTGTTTAGCAATTTTTTCAATTGTGTCAATATAGTTATTTTTCAATCCCTATAAATGCTTGTTATCATGTCTTTACTAGCCAATACACTTTTAAATTTCAATTTTACTGTAAAAATTAGGATGTCTATTTGAGTCAGCTTATATAGAGAGCCTCGAGATGCGTAAGAAAGGTGGTGTGGAGAGGTTTTGCTGGATGGCCTCTTACATGGCTCTTTTTGGTGAAGATTTCTACATAGTTATGGCTTGCTGATTTCAGGGGTTGGAGAACCTACCACATATTGAAGGGTGGCTGTTTATTTTCCCTGTGTTGTTTTTATGTACTGAAATATTGTAGTGAAAATAGCTGGGTGGGGTGTAATGAATGTTTTCAAAGACCTTCCTTTGAAAGAGGCTTTTTTTCAGTCTTTGGTGGTCACCACCCATTTTCCTGTGCTGTGCAGGCCTCTCTCATTGTTCCTACCCACAAAGGCTCCTTGTGTGAACCTGTCAGCAAATGCCCCAGCACAGCAAGCTAAAATGTCATGAGATAGTGGTCCAAGCCTGCTGAAGCCCCAGGGTTTGCACCCACAAATGTTGGTGGGTATTGCCCAAGGGACAAGACAGAGTTAGATCATAGCAAAGTCATGCCATGGCAATGTTTGTCCCTTAGGCTTGAAATCAAGCTTAATTGAAAAATTGTCCCTGTTTACCTGCAGTTGTGCCATCTTGTTAAATCATGCTGGTGGTGGTTTGGTATGGGCTGGGGATGTGGTCAGTGCCCCATTGAAAAATGAGGCTGGTTTTGAATTTAAGTGGGGCCCACCTCCCTCACCCCCCACCCCCAGCCTGCAAATTGCACTTCATTCACCTTTAGCTTTAACCCGCTGGTGAAGAGATAAAGCACATCCTTTCATATGTGTTTTTTAGAGTGGGTAAATAGTTGGGTTATCTGAAAACAGATCTTAGCAATACCTGCTGAGCCTTTGAGCAACAATGTGTATGGACCTCTAGATTAGCTGTCAAAATTGACTGATTACTACAAGTAATGCCCCAAGATAAGGATCTGTAATCTCTCAAACACAAATAATTGATAGCCATCTGGGGTTGTGCATTGTCATAACCTACCTTATCCCCACTGCTGCATGCGATTCCAGGAGAGAAAAGCAGAGTGATACATTTATCGCCCACCAAAAAAATTTGGCTGATTTAAAAGGAAGTTCAGTTTTGGTCAATGTTGAAACAGACATTTCTGTTGTGTTGTTTAGAGTGGTTGGTGCTGGGCCTTCTTTAGTCTGCAAGTTATCTCTGAAGCTTGCCTTGTCTTGGCTGGTGTCAGGGTTGATTGCCACAGGGAAGGAATCTTGATGGAGCAGAGCAGTGCAAAACCAGTCTGGGGAGAGAAGACCTGAGCTGAGACGAATGGCTGGCCCACTGAGATTTGACTTTCCTCCTTGTTTCTCTCCAAATGTCTCTTAATATTTTTGAGAAGATGGCGGATGTGTTTCACTGATCTGTTTTAAATGTGGGCTGCAGCAGCTTTACAAAGGTGACCCAGAGCTGTTTCTATGAGCAGCACTGGTGCTTTCTGAGCATGCAGGGACTTGGAGCAGGATACTGCACTTCCTGAAAGCTAAGCCAGAGTGAAGTCATCTAGCCCGAATATGGGCAAAAAGGCAATGCCACTATCTGCTCTAATAGCTGATCAGCAGCCTGGCATTCTCTCTGCATGCTGTGGGCCTCAGGTGGTTCTATGGAGCTGTGCCTTGCCCTGACCACAAAGCATTTGGCACATCCTCTGAGGTACCAGGCCCGTGCTGGCATGGCAGCTGCAGGACAGGCTGGCACTCTCAGCATCGTAAAATAATCCAGGAAGAGATGAATGGCTGCCGAAATCCTAATACTTATCTTTCTGGTCAAGGTACTCATAAAACCAGAGGAAAAAAGGAAGAACATAAATCCTTAGACATTGTTTTGCTTACTATGATTAAATTTATCAGACTCTGTTGACATATTTGAACCTAAATGCTTTTAAAAATGTCAGTGTTCCTGCAGCCTCAGTGAGGTTGCAGCAACAAGGTTTGCAACATTGAACTTCCAAAGTGCTACACAGTTGCTGTGATTACTTAAGTATTTACAGTGATACCTTAAACTGCACTTGCAAAGTGTTTTTCTTTTAGTGGCTGCATTAAATGCAGTTAGTGGTATAAAAAAGATGCCAGTGCTATAAACATTTTAAAACTGTATAGGTATAATGCTTTTTCTCTTAGTACCACTTTTTTTTTTCTTTTTTTTTTTTTTCACAAATCAGTGCCAAGAATGTTAATGAAAATAAATAAAACACAAACCCAATACATTTTAATTATTATTACTAAAGGTACAATCAGAACTTCAGACACTAGAGAAGTTATAATCTTATGTGTGCTTTTGAGGTACAAATAAATTTATCCCCTGTAAAGAAAACCTATTCCTGGCTGTGTTACTGTCAGCTGTGAGGGTCTTGGAGTGATATGGACTTAGTGAATCATAAATATGTTCAAAGGCACCAAAACTTTGGTATTCATTTAGGCCTCATCTCTTGATACTGTAATTGTAGTAGCCAAATCCTCTATTATAGTGCCAAACATCCTAATGAGAATGGAAATGAGTTCCTCACTCTTAATGCAGACTCTTCCCTCCTCTGTGCCTGAGACAGTCAGATTTCTCATTTTCCTATCATCTCACCTTTGGTTTTAAACTCTGGTGAAGGAATTATGTCTATTGCTATGGCAGTGGGTGCCAAGCTTTGCTGAACTAGCAGGGATTTGTTATTTAATGAGTACGTACAGAAACACAAGAAATTCCTCACACAAGCCAAGGAACTCATGGTGAGTTACTGTAAGTTAGGACAGTTTTAAAGGAAGGGTGGAAGGTACTTCATTTCTTTTTTTTTTGTAATAGCTCTTTCTGTTAGTAGCCTTTCTTGTTACCTTTGAACTTTCGCTTCCTTTATTAACAAATTCCCCTTTTGGCGTCCTTTGAGTTTATTTTGTTTGTGTACTTGGTACTGTATCCCAGTGGGCAGCAATGCTGCTTTAGCACTTGCCCTCCATGAGCACTCCACGTATTTCCAACTGGTTTTGGGTTTTTTTCATCTACCTGAAAATAGCTCTGTGTCCTTTCCTTTCCTTTTGCTCTTCTGGTGTGCTGAACCTGCGCATCTGGTATCTTGTCAGGCCTTGGAAGTAGTGATTTTCACTGGAAAGAGGTATAAGGAGGGATCTGCATGGCACTGTGTATGGGTTTCCTTCACAGTTTTCATAGTTTGGCCTGAGTTCGTGGGGAGTGAGTAAATTGCTGCTTCTAGCACTTTTTATTTACTGAGGGTCATTTTTATTACTTTAACTGAGGGAGCTTTCAAAAGCACAGCATGCCCTCCAGAATAAACTGCTTGTCAGGTAGAATGGTTACAAATACTTTTTAAAGGAATTTTAAGGCTAAGTAAGCATGACTGCTGGCTGCTTGGTGTCTGCAAGCACATTTCTGGGGCAGTCAAGTGGCCTGGTTCTGAGATAGCTATGGAGTACCTCACAGTCAGCTAAACTCCTTTTTTATTATTCTGGTTCAAATCAGTTAGGGATTTGCCAATCAAAAGTAATGCAAAATATTAACTCAGCAAAAAATGTATTTGCTAGTTTGAAATAAATATTTTTTGTTATCTAAGGTAGTACTGCCTGTTAAAATACTTTTATTGAGTTTTTACAGGTTTTAGTTGAATTTTTTTATGCTAAGCATCTGATTTTTCATTTATCTGTACTGTAAAGTATTTTCTTATCTTTGCATGTGCAGAATGTATTTTTCTTGTTCTGCAAGTTAGCATTTGATGCTTTAACTCTAAACCATTCAAAATGAGCATTTGCTAGAGAAATTATATGTGACAATTAACTGTGGATTCTTGACCTTTAAAGTGCTGAAGCTAGAAACATTTAATAACCAGCCATTGGATATAAAGTAATATGCTTGTTGTTTTACTAGCTTGCATACATGGCAGTTTGAAGCAAAGTCCAAGGGTCACCAAAATCATGAAGTAAACTCAAGCGGGTCTGTCTGAACTGCACAATTCAAAGTGCTGTCCGGATGTGTCACACAGAACGTAGGTACGAGTGAAGGCTACTGGCTTACTTGAGAGATATTTTTCTGCAAGGTGTGCATTTCAGTTTGTCTGAAAGATTCTGTCATCTGGAGCCTGCACAGTGGGAGTGTAATTCAGTGCAGTTGCTGCACTGCTGAATCTGAAACAAGTGTGTGTGTGTACAACCTGAGTATCGACCCACATGGACTCGTGAAGAGCAGCGAAACCCCGAGCAGAAGATTGCTGTCCTGGCAAGTTTCCTTTGCCACCAAGGCCACCAATGTCCTTAAGAGAAGGGAGGACCCCTGATGCTGACTGCCTGGCACCCTCCTCAGCTGCGTGGGTACCGAGGGCTTTGCGGGGGTTGGAACAGCCTGTGGGAAGGACCAGGCAGATGGGTGGGTGGAGGTGGTGGGCAGGTGTTACTGGTGGAGATGAAGTACTGCTGGGATTTAAACTGCAGAGAGCAAATACACTCGGTGTATTTGCACTGGAAACGCAGTGGAAACTCAGTGTATACGCAGTGGAAACAGGACTGAAACCTCAGCTCAGTCTCTGTCTCCTGGGCTGAGGAGGACTGTGTAGACGCCTAACCAAACTTTGGATCAGTAAGTGACACTGTGTGCCGAAGCTCCCAGGCAGGGGATGATCTGTGTGCCCCATTGTTTGTGGGGCTGATCCTTCTTGTCTCTGGTCACAGGCACCTTCTGAGGATATGCTGCAGCAGGACAGTGGCAGCAGTGCAACCTCTGGCTGAGGCAGGCTCCCTCAGCAGTTTTCCTGGCTGCTGGAGCCTGGAGCTGTCACAGCAGTGGGCACTGGGAAGGCAACTCCTAAGCTGACATGGTAGTTTTGCAAGATTGTTTCAAGCAGATGGGTTATGTGGGGCTTCAGGTTTTGCCAATAAGTTGCTGTCCCTGAAGTTTCCAGTCCTGCAGTAAGAGAGGCTTCAGAAAGTCAGATTATGATCTTCACCCCTGGTGTGCAAGACCTTTGTCTGCAGGCATTCCTGCTGATTTCAGTGAAGCTGTGTTGCAAGGGTCTGCAATGAGCAAAAGAGATAGGAATCTGGCTCCTGGGATCCATGCAAGGCATTTCTATATCACCTGGGGTGTTTTCACTCAGTGGCTTCAAGAGGTCTGTTCCTGGGCATGGGTGTACCCTTGGGACTAGTTTGGTGTTTGGATTCTAGGAAGAAGCATGGAGAACTGCTTATGAAAATTTGGAAGCTTCACCTTGGGAGCACAAACAGTTGCCAGTTGTTTGTCATCTTTTCTCACGTGCATTGGCCTATAAATTCTATTTTCAGAGTGCAAACTAAATCCACCAGGAAGGAGTGGGAAATCATGTAAACAGCTGTTCTGAGGATACAGTGCTGTACTTGTGTTCTGTGTCACAGAACTGCCTGTGCCTCTGGAACTCTTCCATTCCCAGTGGCTTGCACGCCCATAAGCAGTGCAGCACAGGCACATCATCCAGCAGCCCTGGGAGAGTCCTTGCTGGGAAGCAGCACCTCCCTGTTCCTTCTCAAGTCTCCTGACCACCATTTATGTAGCCAAGACCTGAATGGAGTCACCAGACCCATTCCTCAGCTTGGCTTCCCCATTTCCAAAAGAAATTTAAGCTTCTCCACTCCTTTCTTCATTTATTGGGACCAGTTATGCTTGTGATTGCAGTGAGAGTGCATGTGCAGCTCAGTGGAATCTTATCCTGCCTGATTCTGGGACTCCTGAAGGAGCAGGTGTCCAGGAACTCTCTGGAGGCTTACCTTGGAATACCCTGGGGCTTTGGACCAGAGTAGGGTGGCTTGATTGCTGGTGGCTTTCTCTGCTCTTTCCTCTGCACCTTTGGAATTCTGTCAGAGCGAGCGAGGTTTCTGCTTGCGTTGCTTTCTCCAAGCGGTGACGCACGCGTGTGCTCTTTTTCTGCCACACAAGTGGGTGGTTTATGTGCTAGGAGGGAATGATTCATAAATTAGCTAGAGCCCAGGCCTTTTCTCTATTGCCTGGGTGATGTGTGAAGGGGATTCAGCATCAGCCTTTCTTTCCTCCTGGCCTTCAGTCATGCAGGTCGCAGTCACTTTACCACTCTCCAGCTATGGGTGGTCCAGCCTCAGCCAGGCTGAAATGCTAATCATGTGGGGGCTAACTGCAGAGAGAATTATTAATGGTCTGCAAACAAAAATAATGAAAATACTGCTTTTTGCAGAATTCTGTAACTCAACTGCAGTTTTGGGAGTCTTTTGCAACCAGGACAAGTAAAGGCAGAATGACCATCTTTGACATGGACATCCCTGGGAGGCACAGCAAGCAAGCTTAGATGGAGGTCTTGCGTGGGGAAGTGGTATGAGGGTGTTTTGGGTCTTGGTGGGCCTATGCTACAACAGCAACACTACTTAAGGATGTCCTGTGTGAGGGGAGATGGGGAGGAAAATTGAGGTGCCACAAGGGGAAAATGCTAAATAGGCAAGTTATTTGTTTATTTAAAATTACAGTGGAAAATGCTTAATAGGCAAATTATTTGTTTATTTAAAATTGTAATGGATGAGCAGAAAAGTCTTTTGAAAGCAGCCAGGCAGGCTGATTCCTCCCATTTTGTGATGTGAGAAAGCTCTTGTGTGGTGTGTATAGAACGGAGATGTCTCTCTGCAGAGGACCTTAGCAGGACAGTCTGAAGCAGTGTTGAGGGAAAGCATCTGTAACAGAGAGAGAGAAAATCTTTCTCTGCTTATAGTGTTAATTATTAGAAACTGTGAGCAACCCATGGTTATTGAAACCAGCTTGTCTCATTAGCCACACTTCAAAATTATATTTACAGAGGTTAGACAACTAAATATTTTTCTTTGTGGCTGCAGTGGTGTCATGAGAGACCCTCTCTTATACAACCTGTTTTTACTGTATAAATTGTGACCTGACTTTGGCCTTGTTTCCCAAAGTTTCATAATTAAATGAGGAGGGACTGGATCTTGTTTTGCCCAAGTTGGTTGTAATGTGAAAATTGTGGCCTCTAGATTTAGAACAGAGCTCAAACATTTATGGTTGAAGTTATATTTTTCCAGCAGCAATTGGAAATGCTCACAAATATTGCTACATAGTTTTTCTTCTGTTTTGTTTTGTTTTGCTTCTACTCTTTTATTTTCTTGGTATAATTAGAAACTGAGATTTGTTCCCAGTCTAGCGTCTCTATGGGCACAGAGCAGGCTCATTTTTCTTTAGAGAGCAAAACGTGTTTCTGAAAGTACCATTAGTTTATGTATTATACCTGACTCTCCTGTAGCCAGTGCCTGCCCCAGGAGAACGTGGGGCATTTTTTGTTGTATCTTCCCAGATACTTGTAAGAAGGGACTTTTTTTTTCCACATGGATGTAGCATGACTCTTAGGTGGCAAGAAGAAAAGTATTAACTTAGTGTCACCCTATGAATTTTCTTTAGATTCAAACTTAGATGGGTTGGTGTTTGCTTCAGCAATACCCTTGAAGCAATTATTGAAGTTGGATCCTGCCATTATGTACTGAAATGTGTGTAGGTCTCCTCCAGCACACGCCTCCTGTAACAGAGACCATGTTACAGAACATTCACCTTGGGCAAAATAATTGTGAAAGAAATTTGCTGAGGGCTGATCATGGATCTTGAGAAGATACTGTAAGAATCTGAGCCCCTTGCCCTGTTAGCACAGCCCCTGGTGAGCACCTGTCTGATCCCACATATGTGCCCAGCTTTGTGTGTTTGGCAGCACAAGGGCTTTGCTCATGTGTTGTGAGCTCCCTCCTGCTTTAAATGACGATGTTGAGTGTCCAGCCTCCTTGAGTCCCAGCAAACACCTTATTGTGACTTTACTCTTGGCATTTAATGCACGTCCTGGCTGGTTTTCCTTCTTACTAATTTATGAAGCTTCCTGTGGTTTCAGTGCTAGAAGCTTTTGGAGACTTTCTAGGTCTTCAAGAAGCAGTAATCTTCTTTAGAATACTCTGCTATGGATTAATACTCCTTTCCTATTTTAGGCAGTTTAGCATGAGACCAATCATGATTGAAACAGTTTCTAGAATTAAGTACTGAGATTAATACTTGTTTTCCTCATAATCTTCATGTAACAGAATATATTTATTTGAACTCCTGGTTTTGATAGGGTGGGGTTTTTTTGGTTGTCTATTTTTAGTTTACAGGTTCATTATTTTATATTGATGTTGGAAAAAACAAGTTATAAGCTGCTTTGTTTTTGGGAGCCTCGCTAGTGGAGAGAGGTGCTGCTGGTGATTCTAGAAATGAATGTGCAGCCAAAACAGCAAAAAGCAGTGGAACTGTTCTGCTTATCACCCTGTTCTGTGCTCAGTCAAGTGGCACTGGTGAAGTGTTGCAAGAGTCAGCTTGAAAAGAAATGTATTTTGTGTTGGTATGACTGTGATCCTCAACTGCAAAAACCTCAAGTCATGTAGGAACCTGTAGTATCAGCAGAGCTACGTGGGGTTGAAATAGCTCATGGTTTTAAATGGATTCAGATGCTTCATGTTCTGAAATTTAATGAAATTGTACTTCATTAAAGAACCTTAGAGTCATTAGAGCTCGCTCTTAAAATGCCCTAACACAGAACCATTATAAATTTATTCCTTGTGCTTCTCACATGTTCAATTTAGCGTTATGTCCCTTAGTGGCTTAAATTTGCATACTTGCTTCATAAAATGTCTTCCCCTTTATTTCCTGCCCCTATTTTTTACATGGAGCTCTAATGGTTATGTTATTTTACTCAAGTAGGAATCTATTTTCATAGACACTGGAGAAATGGTAATTTCATTAGAACAGCTTCTCCAAAGGACGGCTATCTTGCAAGCAACCGTATTTTCCATTTTGTGCCCTTCATGGTCCAAGAAAGATGGCTTTCTGGACAAGTTTTGGATTAAGAGTTGAGACAATTCTATAGACTAACACAATTTGATACTCTACTACTACTTTTATTTTAATGTGGAGTGCAGCTATTGAAAAATTCCACAACGTTGTTGTATCTATGTCACAGCTATATTCACTGTAATTATTCTAGCTTTAAAAATGGATTGCCACCCTGTCCCAAAGTAAGTAAATTTATATTGAACAAACAAAAAAATTATTTTTAATGTTTCCTGAATGCAAAAGTAATACTTTACTATTTCATTTTGAATCTCTTGCCTAAGGCAGATCTCAATTCTGTTGTACTGTGTGGGGATTCAGGGCATTCAAAGGCTGACTCATGTACAGTCTGAGGCCTTTCCAGCTGTGGCAGTCCTCTCCTAATTCCCATTCAAAAGGGCACAAATAGGTATTAAATCTTGGCCAGTTGATTTCAAACACTTGACAGAATGGATTCATTGCTGAGAAGATATACTCTTGTAAATGCCTCACAAGTTGTGAATTGCATTTCAATAAATGCTCTTCCCTTTCTCTTCTTTCCCTATCAGGAGCAGTTCCGAACGGAGGAAGGAGAAATCAAGAGATGCAGCAAGATGCAGAAGAAGCAAAGAGACCGAGGTTTTCTACGAGCTGGCACATGAGCTGCCCCTGCCCCACAACATCAGTTCCCACCTGGACAAGGCATCCATAATGCGCCTGGCAATCAGTTTCCTACGGACTCATAAGCTTTTGTCTTCAGGTAAGATCTGGCTAAAAGAACTTAGGTGTCCAGGCTGCGTAATCTTGGTAAGATTGTGCATGCTCTTCTCTGACTACAGGGTTACCAAAATTACAGTTAGTGCAGGTTTTTTGCCTCTCTAAATAAAACCCCTGAGAACTCTTGAATGTGGTTTCTTAATCTCAGTTATGAGATTTTGAGCTTTTAAGAGTTTAATCAGAATTCAAACATATGCCTTAAGCTTCCCTGCTGAAACAAATAATTTTCAGTTTGGCATGACAAGCATGTTTGTGCCTGCACATTCAAACAGCAGCTGGGACGCTCTGAAGGTCCAATACTGTGTTTGAAAGGAGTAATTGTGCTATCCACTGGCAAAGAGTAGTAGGTAGGTTGCTTAAAACAAGCTATACTAAGATAGCTAAAACAACTGCTAAATACTTGATGTGAGTGGATTCTGCGCAATCAGTTTTGCTCATGTTGGACTAGTAGGAAATGTGAACAAGCATAATTCTTATACCCTGTGAAAACAGATAAAATTAGGAACATTCTTATTTGCCCCCTATACTTGAATAAACACTTTGATAGAAATATGTGGCTTGAGTAGCCTGTAAGATCAATGAAAACAACTGATGTTTCCAGAACTTTTACACGGTGACCTATGAGTTTCAGAATACGTTAAGAAAACAATGCCTGCATTGTTTGTGAATGGTAACCCCAGAATTTTGTCTTTTCCTTCATTAATGGCAAGACTCCCAATAAGGTCACAATTGCACTTCCTCTACTCAGAAAAGTTGAGTCATACAACAGCAATTACTTTAATAAATGTTATTAGGAAGCATCCCACTTTGTGGTCGAATTTGCTGTTGGTTAGCCTGAAAGATATGGCAAATTCCATTCTGCTACTTTGGGCTCTGTAATTTCTTTAGCACTTTTGGCTTTTGCTGAATCCTACTGTATAAAATGTAGCTATTTTTATCTTAGCTTATAGAATGTGGTTTCATCATGTACTCCTGTGAAAAGTTTATGTGCTGAACAGTGTTTGGAAATCATCTCTGATTTTGTCATGTAACTAATACTTGAAGAAGTTGCGTAAATAGGTAAATGTTCTTAAACAAAGCCAATTTGTTAGTAACTTTCTCATAAAAACACAGCCTCAGCTTTTCAAATATTTATATGGCAGGAACTGAAGAGTGACACACCATAGGAAAAGTAAACTTCTGAGAGGGTGTAACCAATAATATTAAGTAATATGCATTCCTGTAAAAATTGACATGAAATAGTCGGATGCAGTCATCATTGGAAGAATACATTTGCTAAACTGCTAAGATTAAAGTGAACTTTTCAAATGAATTTACATTTCTCAGTAAGAAAAAGAAAATCTACTCATGAATACATTTATTTTGATGATTCTATAGCATTAAGACTTAGACTCATTATTTGATAGTGATCACAATTCAGTATATGTGTATAATATTCATACATACACACAAAGATATTATATTTCTGAGACATATTTCTGTGACAATGTTTGAAAAATAATGTGATTCATGTAGAAAATTTACATTTTCTTGAAGTTCCACCAGTACCCAGCAGCAGAAAAGAATCTGAAAATAAAATGTTACAGTAGTCACAGGCTGTGCTTTAATATGTCATACTTTCTCTATATTTGTTTATTTCGCTATTTGCTTAGCTTTAAATCTGATGGAGTTCCTCAGTCCAAATATTAACTTGGAGTAAATCCTCTCATTAAAATTTGTGTTGTTAGTCAAATGCAGATTTGTCCATGGCTGCATCTTTAGGCACCAGAGGTGTAGATAAGGGTTTCAAAATCTTAGATGCTTCTATTCTGAGGAGTTGAACTTAAGGGACTTTAAAAGGATGGATTTTCTGGAAATTTTGGGTATTCTTTTCTAATAATGAAAATACATTATAATTAAAGAACTCAAGTCAGAAAACCTTGTCTGCTGCTTATCTCCTATTCTGAGTATAGCTAACATATAAATTAAATTCCCTATCTTTGTAGACCTCTGAATAATGTCAGAAGGCCATCCAGTTTAATTCAGAGTGGTAGGTTTTTGATCTGGAGGCTCACAGATCAAGAGGTTTGCTGCCTATCCTGTTTTGATGAGTGTGAAGCAAGATGGAAAATGGGCTTGGGTGATGTTTGTGCTCATTCTGTTCTTGCTTCTGCTTTGGACCCTTTCTGAGCCCCAAGCAAAGCTGCAGCAAAAGTTTCAGGTGCATGTTTAACAGCCTGGAATTTGACCATAAACATACTGTTGCATTTGAGAAGTCTGATTTGACTGACAGGGAGCGTGAGGAACACTGTGTCATCTCTTGATGGATGAACTGGGAAATGGGGAGGTGGAAGTGCATGGAAGCAAATGTCCACCCCAGCCTGCAAGCCCCTCTTTGCTTTGTGTTGTCTTTATTGAAATGGTTTGGATTATTTCGGCTGGATACCTACTGTAAACTAGAGTTAAGTGAGTGTATTTGTTCTGTCAGTCATTTGGACATTGAAACAACATTTGCTGCAGCTTGAAAAAAATCTTCAAAATGGGATAGAGATAAAACTACTGCTTGATTACCGTTTTTCTTGTTTCTAATTTAGTCCATCAAAACCTACTAGCACTATTTCATTTTGTGTTACTGTTTGTGGGCACGATTCTCAAACACATCTCTCTGTTTTAAGGCAATTTTGCCTGAAGCAGAGAGAACAAGGCCTTTCCCAGGATTGTACCCTCATCCTTCTGCAAGCTGATGCTCCAGGTGGGATTTTGGAGATGGCCATAGGCAACTTGCCAGTCTCACTCTGCTGGCATTGAGTGTCTCATACCCTTTCCTATTATTCCCTGAGTCGGAATAGGGCTTTTCACTTGTGTAACTCAGGCTGGTTTATTAGCTGTGTCTGCATAATGATCATTTATCTGTTGGGAAGCCAAGACCTAGGGAAATCTATGCCCACATTCTTTCAGCAGGTGAATGGCAGAGTCCCTGAATCTGAGCCCTCATTGAGAGCTCTCCCGCTACGTGCTTCGAAAAATCCCGACTCCTGGATTGCAGAGTGCACGTCTCCTGCAGGCCTTGTAGGGCCCTTGTATCCTATCATAATAGGAAATAGCTGGTTGTATATCTCAGAGTTCAAAAGGGTAAAAATACCAGGTTTGGCTTTATAAAAGTTGCTGCTTTACTTAGTAACACATTTCCCTTTGATTTTCACAGTAGGCAATTCTGTGTGGGAATGTTGGAGAGGAAGCCTTTAACATTTAGAAATGCAGGCTGTTCGTCTGACGGCCTGATTGAGATTAGTATCACAGGAAGCAAACTGAAACAATGGCTTTATAATACTGTTTCCATGTTGTGCACAGAACAGTACATGGTATAATTGGAATGCTTAGTAGAAATATTTAATTATTATCATCTTAAATATTTTTCAAGATGTCTCCTAATTCTGCTGGCATAATACATTTTTACCATCAGCACATTCAAATGTTTGGGATAAATTTACAACTGATCTTTGTTCATTTCAAGTAAAGGTTTTGATCCCATAAAGTTGCTGCTGAAAATAGGCATTCTGATGCTTATCAGTGGTGGAGCTTTTGGATTTGGGATCTTACGTCCTTCAGTGTGGTCAGAAAAACTGTTAGCAGTACTTTTCCCATATTATTTTCTAGTATAGCTAGAAAAGTAGGCTAATGCTTTTTGGGCAGCTAACAGATGGCAAAAGAGAAAAAATGGCTTTTGCTAAAGAATGGCTGCCTTAGTTAACAGCTAACATTGTGATAGTTGCTAAGGCTGCCTCAGATATTCTCTTTTTGTCTGAATATGAGGAGGAGAGTCCATTTTAGGAAGACTGTATGCACACTGCCAATAATTTTAAGTGTTTACTTGAACCATGCCGATGCTGAAGGTGTTACAGGAACCAAAACTCTTTAGTACAGTGAGTTTCTCTGTGCCAGGATGACAGACTTTTTAATCAGGCTAATCAGGCAAACACAATTTTATTGGCTTGCCTTCATCCCATCCCAATTGTGTGGTCACCCGGGTGTCTTTTCTGTGCAGAAATCCAGCAAAGGAAACTGGCTGGGAGTTGTTCTTCTCCAGGCAGACAGCAGCAGAAATGGGGAGGGAACAGGGATACAGACAGGAAGTTGTTTGGGAGAAGGGAGGCCACAAGGAAGCCAGTGTGAAGGTTTCAAGGGAGGGAGACAACAGAGCCGGAAAGCCAGCAGGGAGCAGAAGGGGAAAAAATAGCTTTTCTCTAGGCTTTTAAGAGAGAGGACAGACTGCAGGGAGAACTGATGTGGGCATTGTTTTTGAATGTCTGGACAAGCTGCATCTAATGTCAGACCATTGTGGCATAAAACAGTGCTTTAAAAATAGCATGTCTACTCGATGGCTTTTATTACATTGGGAAAATAGTTTTATGCCAACCATGCTGCTAGGGATGAGAGTGAGTTGGGTGCTGAGTGCTTCAGCTGCTTGAAGTGATGTCCCTTTTCAGGGAAGGTGCACCCAAAGGTCCCATGGGACTCAAAGCCTGGTCTGATGGGGTGCTGAATTCCCAACATTCAACACTGATGGCTGCAGGACTCCAAGCAAGTTCCTGGGAGCAGCATCTGAATGATCTGGCTAGATACAAACTCTGCAATCAAAACAACACTAACATAAGTGTTTTCTTTATCCAAGATTGCTTGTGCACTTGGAGATAAGAGCCCTTCAGGAAGCTTCAAGTTTAAGAGTAGCTTTTTCTTGATGTATCTAAATTGAAAGCTTTTATTGAACACATTGAAAATATCCCCTTGAACAGGATGTACTGCCCTGTCAAGACAGAAAAAAAAAGGGGGGGAAATCTCTTTCTTTGATGGAAAACAAGAAACCAGGAAGAGACAAGTCAGTCTCAAAGCTGCTCTCTCTGATGCAGGATGAAGCTGCTGTTAGATCTTCCCTAATTTTTGCCTGCTGGAGTCAGGCAGGTTTTGCAACCCTCCTGTGGAGTGGGAGCTGCAGCCTGGTATCAGTTATGCACCATGTGTGAGCCACTTACTGGTACTTATAGGAACCAGGATGAGACAAAGCCAGGAAAATTCTGTGCAGGTGATGATGTGACCTCCAGTAGAAACACATTTTATCATTGTCTACCTCTGAACTGACCAGAAAGACCCCTTTGAGTCAGATCAAAGGTGTTGAGAGGAATTATAGGCTGTTTGCTAGGAGGTTGTTTATACCTGCACAGTTATTTTTTTTTAAGGAGAAGCCTGATTTTTGAGCCTTCAGGCCTGTTCCAAGAGGTTGGACTGAAGGAAATGAGCAAGCATCTACGGAAAAAGTGTTCTTAAACTTGGGAACAGTGCACATCCTGACAGTGAGAATTAATCAAAGCTTGTTTACAAAAGTTATTTTTAGCATAAAAGGTTATCATAAACACTGCAATAAGCATTTGCCATTACAGTTCAAAGTTTCTTGTCAATGAATAAATTCTATTTGGCAGTTAGAAAATTTGTCAAAATAAATACTTACCAAAAATTTAATATAGACTGAGGCATGGACTGAAAAATACTGTATCAAAATTCAAGAAGTACTGCCTTGGGGCAAAGTGAGCAGTGGATGACCCATCAAATGTTGGGACATGGGACACCATTGCTCTGTTCCTGGTTCCCCTGTAGCTCTGACAGTCATCCCAGGAAGGCCACAGCAGCAGTTTTACGAGGCTTTTTGACATGTTTCAACATCTCCCAGTCTCCCCTAGACAGGGATTCTCCTCCTGTATAGGCTTTCCAGAGTTACATGAACACAACCTTGGCTGGGCTCCATCAAGTAGCTATAATATGAACAGCACTATTACAGCACTTCTGCTGAATGTGCTGTTAATTTAAACTGGAATATTTGCAGCCCAGTCTCCCTGCTATGTCATGGTGTCTGAACTGAGGTACTCCCCATAGTTGAGGGGAGGTAGAAAATGTTGTAGGGAAAAAAACAAACACATCCTTATTTCAAAATTTAGCTTGCAGCTATTTTGAAATGCAATGCTAACAAAAAAAAAAAAAAACACAATCAAACAAAAAAAAAACCCACCCCCTAAAAATCATTATAAACTGAGTCTCACTGTTACCCTTCCCAAAGACCTGCAAAAACCTGGCAAGTCTACATGAGGTGCTGCTCTCTGGATAAAGTGACCTCAGACCTACTGGAAACCCAAGGCTGAAGTTCTGCTCTCATTTTCTGCTCTCACCTCCTCATGCTAACTTCCCACTTCCCTTTGGTCCCAGCTTTCTCAAATATTTTCCATCTGAAGCTGAATTTTCTTACACTAATGCTCCAGTTCAGCACCAAGGTAAATTAATGAAGACAATTTAAAGCAAAGTGAAAAACAGTAGGGATTTCAGGGAGGAGCTTGCAGTAGCCATGCCATTATTTGTTTTGCATCTGCAAAACAGATTCTTTCTGAAGCAAACCAGATTTTTGCTAGTGGCAATGACAACTGCTTCTGATGTATCACTCTCCTAAAGTGTGTGTATCCTCTGTGTATTAGTAGTTAGTGTTTTCCACAGCAAAAGGGAACATGCTCTAATGCTAACGCTGCAGCCATAGGAGGGACTCCTATTTTTTATTTATATTACTATAATTATACCAAGTTAGCTGATACAGGGCATACCAGGGGACCACAGTGCAGCCCAGCATATTTCTTTGCTGCAGACCTGGGATCCTCAGGTAGCTGATCTGCTTCAGCAGGTGAGAACAGATGACACCTTCTGGGGCAGTGTTTGCAAAGGACCTGGAAACAGTTGGAGACATGAGCACCTTTGGGGTGTTCCCCAGTGCTGGAGCTGCACTGGGTAGCCTGCTGTGAGGACAGGCAGGGATAGGTGGCCAACAGCAGCAGAGTGGCTCTGGAGGTACTTGGTCCCCACCTTTCTGTGCCTGATAGCACTTGCAGGTTCCTCACCTTTGAAACGTGAGCACACCCTATTAAGTACTACAAGAAACACATATCTGCCAGCTCCCCTTTCCTGCTGCAACCAGACTGCTGAGGAGAACGGAGAGGGTGCAGTGGGATTTATTGAGTTACCAGGGAGGCTGGAGCGTGTCTGCAAAACACCTTGGCCGTGCTTTTAGGTTAGGTTAGATGGGGTGCACAGCAGCACAAACAATCTTCTCTCCCTCCTCTCTGTCCACATCACAGATGCCTCCAGCTGGACAAAGATAATTTTAATAAAAACAGTGTACTCTGATCCCACAAACCCCTGTGACTACATGCTTTAAAGCTGACTATATCTTTAAGTGCTGTGCTCAGCTTGGACCTTAAGGGTTTGAACCTGCAGCCCTGATGTGAGTGATCCATGTCCTCTGTGTGTGTTTGTATAAGTAATATAATTTATATACAGGGAAAAGCAAACTTAATCATCTGATAATACAAGTAAAGTGTTTGTCTTTCACTGTTGGAGGCATTTAAGAATACAAATGCTTTGAATAGCCTTCCTGCCTTTGAATGGTCATGTTTTGTTAATGCAAACTTAATGAGCTGGGAAAAAAAAAATGGAAAGGAGGGTCTGGGGTTAGAGCTGAAAAGTCATTTTTTCTCTGAACCCACACTTGGCTGATTGTCTTGGGCTATAGCCATGATCCCTGCTGAATAAACCATTTGTTTGCTTCCGGAAAAGTAAAAAAAGACCCTTGACATTCTTTACACAGCAGAAACAAGCTTGGGAGCAGATGGTCACTTACCTCTTTTTTTTTTTTTTCTTTTTCCTTTCCTAAATGTCATTTTGGTCAAAGTGCGTACTATTCAAATATATTATTGTATATTTTCTGTATTTTAAATGCTAGTCCTGATGCAATTTCCTGAAGTCATTTGCTTTGTACTGAGGAGGAACTGGCCCCTGCATGTGTAGCCTGAATTGCAGTGCAAGGACGTGAAATGAAAATCCCCAGCCTGTGCTGGCCATCCCCAGAGAGCCTCCTCTCTTCCCTGCTGCCAGTCTTGTTGAGAGGCAAAGGGTGATAAACCAAGTGCTCTCCATAGCTCTGGGGCTGAGTCCCTTTCTTCCCTTGTGGGCACATTGTGTGATGGGCTGCTGCCAGGTGTGGAAACCCAGGGCACCAGGAGTATTTCTCTGTCTGCTCTGGGGTGCCCTGACCCCCAGGGGAGCACTGACTTTGATCCTCATTCATGGAGAAAGTTTCCTAAACTCCAGAATAGACTGGAATCCACAGAAATGTGAAATAGATTATAGAGAATAGTGTAGATATATCAATTAGGTGGGAAATTTAGGTTTTGGGATTTTTAGTGTGTTTACTTTGGATGGAAGGAAGATGGAGGGCACAGGGTGTCTATCCTGGGTTTCTTCCTCGTGCTTCTTCTTCCTTCGTGGGTTTGGGTGTAATTTTGTAATTGGGTGGAAAAGTCCACATTGCAGGCTCTTTGGGATCAATTATTGGGTTAAAAGGGAAATAATCTAGATGTCAGTTCTTAATTGGATAGTTTAGTCTTAAAAGACCTTGTAACAAGAGGTTGTTAGCCATTTTGTGCCTTCTAATCAAAAGCTGCCGAACTCACAATAGTGAGACTGTTTCACTGATAAGAAATAATTAACACTTGAGTCCAAACATGAGCTACTGTCTCAAGTGCATTCAGACCCAGAGAAACTGACAACTGGTACTGCCGCAGCCAGGGAGGGATATTGAGGAACAGGAGGATGCAGCAGCAGCAGCAGCAGCCAGCATTGTTTTTGTCACCACTTACCTGTTCCAAACAGTGTTTGCTGGGCTCTGCATTGCAACTGCTCATCCCTCTTGGTTCGCTTGCAGTCCATCCTCAGGCACTACCAGCTGCAGTTCCAGGAGCTGTACAGATCAAACTTATCCTTTAATCATCACTCATTAGTGCTTCAAAGTAAAAACTGCATTAGTTTGGCTCAGCCTCTTCCCTATTCAAAAAAGCAACAAACCCAAACCATGTAATGTTTTACAAAGCAATGCCCTAGTCCTGCTTCTA
The DNA here is from genome assembly GCF_012460135.2 of Molothrus ater. Lineage (NCBI taxonomy): Eukaryota > Metazoa > Chordata > Aves > Passeriformes > Icteridae > Molothrus > Molothrus ater. The sequence continues at coordinate 27,063,964 of NC_050480.2, forward strand.
GACTTCTTGCAAAATGAGTATTTCAACAAGAAACATGAAGGAATATGATCAATGTGCTGTTTCATGGAGGAAAAGAACAAAAATTAATGACTTTTCTCAAGTGCTCATTATAGTATATGTAGTATATGTACTACAGAAACTGTAAGCTGAAGCTGCAACATTAAATCATCAAAGGAGAGCAACTACTCCAAGGAATTTGTGTCCCACTGTTCTTGCAAGTAAGGCTGATGCAATTATGGTTGGAGCCTCTGGATGGCAAAATTGGTGGTGGGCCCAGCCTGGAGCACTCTTGTGCCACGAAGAAGGAGCACAGAGAGCAGAATCGCTTCAGCTCTTCTCTCATCATCCTCACTGCCATGGACTCTAGGGCACCTTTGATCTAGAGGGAACTTATCCATGGCCCTATATCTTGGAGTTGCTTATTCTGCTTATTCCTTATTCTAAGACAATAAGGTGGGGTTTTTTTCTTCTTTTCCTTGCTTTTTCCCTTCAAAATCAGAGCCTTACCATGACATTTGCAATGACTGATCACAAATGTGCAGGCTAACTGACAAAACTGTAAAGATAAGTTTACCACAGCATGTCTGAGGTACACAGACCAGATACAATATCTGTAAGTGGCTTTGTAAAGCATAATTCCAGAAGTTTCACATGAAACATATCAGGAAATTAATGGGCCAGTTCCTACACAGAAATTTTTCAATACTAGCTGTCTGCATGTCATTCCCTGACAGCTTCTTATTCATGGAGCTCAGACGTGCTTAAAAGAATAGAAGGGAAAATGGCATTTGTGATTGGCATCAGGGGGAGCAGTTTTGCCATGTGCTGCCTCCCACAGCACTGGATGGGCCATGTGGAGCACACACGTCAAGGGCATCACGGTGCCATCGATTGTCACTACACTGCAGCCAGAAGGTACCAGGAACGCGAATAACCAAAAGAAAATAGCTGTAATCAATATTCTAGCACAGCTTCAGATTTCAGCTGAGCCGTGGCTTGTCTTTCCCAGAATTTAGTAAGGTGCGCTGGGTTCATGAATCTGCACAGGCAAGCATCTAGGACGCAGGCAGAGTCTGAGGCTCTCCGTGCAGGACAGGGGAAGTGTGGGTGGGTGATGAAACTTGTCAGAGTTTGGTGGACTAAGGCATAGGAAGTCCTGAGGTCTGCAGATGAAAAAGCAGGTATCAGTGAGATGGATCTGTGGTTTTCCAAGGAATACTGAGATTTATGGGATGACAGAGAGATTCACCCAGAATGACTTCAAGGGAGCAGTTTTCTACATTTTCTATCCAAAGCAGTGTTAACAGATGTATCTGTACTGAGTGAAGAGATCTATTTAGGCATTTTTTGTAGGAGCTGTATTTCAACATTTTAGAAAGCCTAACATAATGGAAGAGTCCTGTTGGTGTTTGTTAGGGATGCGCAGATTTATGTACCTTCTGTAAAGCTTGCCCTCTACTTTGTGCCTGTTAGGAGGTACAAATGTTGCAAGTGGCCAAGAGAACATACACAAAGAAGATGCACTTCAGTCGTCTGCATCTGCAGGTGTTAGTGACTGAAAACGTCTTGCAGAAACATGCTAAAGGTGAAGAGAGGGTCTTGCATTTGCCAAAATATTTTAAAAAGTATCTCCTGCCTTTCTAGTGATAAGGGCATCCTTTTAATATGCTGTTCTGAAAGCCCCACCAGAAGAGATTTGTTGAAAGGAAATTTTAACAGCAGAAAAATATTTTGTTGCCTTTTAACCTGATGTGCTTGCATTGAAAAAGGCTGGCTGGGGTGCTGAAATCTTTTAATGCTTTTTTTTCTTTTTTTTTTTTTCTCAGTATGTGCTGACAATGAGAATGAACTAGAAGCAGACCAGCAGATGGACAACTTGTACCTGAAAGCTTTGGAGGGATTTATTGCCGTGGTGACACAGGATGGAGATATGATCTTTTTGTCTGAGAATGTCAACAAATATATGGGTCTTACCCAGGTAACTTGTTCCCTTATGTTTTCCTCTCTTTGTAATACAGTTCATAGAAAGAACTCTTATGTCTGAATGCAGAAAACTCAGCTGTGTGTCACTGCAAGAAAGACTGGAAATGAAATGTCTTATTTCTCAGGCAGGTACCCTGCACAGCAGACTACATGGGTCACAGGTTCCCTCTCCCTTCCTTTCTAGTTGTAGTGTCTTTGGTGACTGCAGAGTTGCCTTCCTACATCTTACTAGGGAGATGAGAAGGCATTTATTCTACTTGTGCTTAGACTATGGGACAAAGGGGATAGAGCTGCTCTTTTGGGTCCCCCCTTTTCTGCTTTGTGGATTGGGAGTTTTGTCCTGTGCTGAAAATAATAAGAATTATTTTATAAGAATTATTAATACGAATTATAAATAATTAACTGCACTGTGCAAATTCATAGATAAGAGAATCATTCTGGGGAGAAAATGAGGAGTTATGCAGAGGATAAACAAAGGGAAGGTCATGGGATTTGTGTTGGTGAGCATCCTGTCAATGCACTTAGTTCTAGTGACCAGTTTCATTTCAATTGTATTTAAAAACAGAAAAATACTTTCAGTTGCTTTGATTTGCTATTTAGCTCTTACTTTCACACAGGTGGAACTCACTGGACACAGCATTTTTGACTTCACTCATCCATGTGACCATGAGGAAATTCGAGAGAATCTGAGTCTGAAAAATGGTAATAATGAAAATACAAAAATCTGTGTTTGTTATTGAAATAACCAAATGAAGTAAATGGCTAGCAAAAGAGATCTGTTCATTATGGTAACAGGAATTTTCATTCCTACGGTAATCATTAATTGCTATTCAGTGCTTTACAGATTCATTTTGTTTTGCCAAATACTGCTTAAATATGATAGTACCAAGAAACTGTTTGTTTAGTACTTTCCTTTCATCAAGTTTAGACAGGTATCATGTTTTCAGTTGTAACACTGTGGAAAGATTCATGTGCAGCAAGCTAAAACATAGGTTTAAAATGCACAAAGTCCTATTTAAGTTCCACTTAAAGTTTTAGGTCTGAGCTCTACAAACTGCTCTGCAATGGTCCAAGCATCTTTGATGGTCTCTGCAGGTAAATGATCTGAGAATTGGGCTATTGTTTCTGTTGAATCCTTCATGGGTTATAAGTAGAAGAAATCCAGAAGGAAAATGAGAAAATTAATTTGCCTTTTCCTTATACAGGTCCAGGCTTTGGAAAGAAAACCAAAGAGATGTCAACTGAGCGTGACTTCTTCATGAGGATGAAATGCACTGTTACCAACAGAGGCAGAACTGTTAACCTCAAGTCTGCCACATGGAAGGTACAATATTTGAGCCAAATTAAGTGGGTTTGGTTTTATTAGACATTTTGATGTGGAGAGAAAGTACATCCTAAGTTTGTTTCTTGTTATTTCAGGTTTTGCACTGCACTGGACAAGTTAAAGTGTATAACACTTGCCCTCCTCACACTCTGTGTGGGTATAAGGAGCCTCTTCTCACCTGCCTTATAATAATGTGTGAGCCTATTCAGCACCCTTCAAACATCGATATCCCCCTGGACAGCAAGACCTTCCTGAGTCGCCACAGCATGGACATGAAATTCACCTACTGTGATGACAGGTATGCTCCACTGGCTTTTCCATTCCAGAGGTGTTTTTATCTTCTTGAACAAAACAAGCAGTTCTTCCAAATGTCTTGTGTGGACCTGGTAAGCAAGAACCAGAAGAAAATTCAGCCTGTTACCAAAATGGCTATTTAGCGGCTCACTTAATCCACCTCAAAAATTTCAGTTTGGATGAAACTGTATTCCTGCTGTATTTCCTCATCCTGCCAAGTGAGGAATTCAGTTTTACTGGCAGAAGATGAGGCAACTTAGAGCCACAAATGTCGGTTTCTTGGGGTTTAACAAACCGAAGGGTATGCAGGATTCCTGTTCCGGTGTTTTAGAGCGCATGTCCCAGGGCACACCGTACGGACCTTAGTCAAGGACTGTTTTACGGTTGTTTTGGCCCAGGATGCTGTTCTCAGTTAGCTGGCAAGTGCTTTATGCTCTACATTAACCAAGAATTGCTAAGGCATCCAGAGTACCTGCTGCCCTGAAATGGAGTTGCAGCCTCTTGCTCAATGAAAAGCAAACAGCCTTTATTGGTTATCTCCCTGCGCCTTTTAGTGACGAAATGAAGGGGAGGGGAGGACCTTGGATCAGGCAAGGGGTTTGTCCTCTGCTCCCCACACTTCACTCTTAAGGGGAAAAAAATGGAGATCCTTCTAGTTTCCACCTGCCTGACTTGTCCTGAGAACTCCATGGCATTTCATGCCATCTCCTTGTCTGTGTACTGTGATAACCACCTTCCATGTATGCAAGAGAGCCAGAGATCCCTTCCCATGAAGTGTCTTCCTGTCCCCCATTTGCCCAGAAGGTCCTGTCTTTACTGCTGTGGATTTGGATTTTGTATGGGTTTTTTTTAAGTTTAGGAGGTAATCTCTGAATTTAGGATAAACTTTTCTGCCTAATGAAATTGCTTTTCTGAAATTCAAAGATGCTAGGAACCTCTGAGGCCTGGACAGTTATCAGTGAGATTATAAACATGCTTGCAACTCACACAGAAACTCACAGGACCAACATCTTTGTTGATTTCTTCAAACTTCGAAGGTTTTTTTAAACTTTGCTAAGTAAGATTATTTTTTTAAACAATGTGATGAAGTAGCCACATAAACTTGCAGTGTTAGCAGCTGGGGATGAAAGCAAGATTACAAGAGTGAAACTTGTGACTGACCTTCTGAACTCTCAGAGAACTGTGCAGAAGTAACTAGAAACGGTCTCTGATGTAATCACAATGAGACTTTTTCCTTTGTTAATATTTTCAGCATCAAAACATTGAGATATCAATAGGATTTTGCTGCTGGAGGGAGTGACTCAATATGATAGTGACTCATTAAATGCAATATGCTCAGAATTACTGGCCATTCAGTGGCAGGCTGCAGGAGCGTAGAAGAGGATTTTACTTTATTGCAGCATTCACATGTCTCTGCAAGACTTAATGCATAAGCCATTATAAATGAGAATTAGAGGGACTGATGCTATCCCATTAAAGATACACATGCTTATTTTAAAAATAATGATATATTAAGCCTTGTCTTAAATAGTGTGCATTTCATTTACAGGGAAGATGCTTCACATGGCAGTGAAATACAACAGCTTCCTCTGGAGGATTGAACTTGTAGGGATTATAAAGATTTTTTTCTCCAAAACCAGACTATAAAGTAGCACATCTTTTACTATGTAGTTTTGGTTGGATGTTTCTGCAAAAAGATAGCCAGGGCAGAGAAGGAGACTTCCCAAACCTTTCAGGTTCTTTGCAGCAGATCCCCCTGGCCCCTGCTTCCCTCCCAGAGGGATGCTGATTTCTTTCCAGCAGGCGACACATCTCTAGACACATAAAAATGCAAAACACTCAGCTGTTCTTATCAAATTCAGTGCTGCTACACAGATTGCATTGAAGGAGCAGCTTATGCCAAGAATGTAAATCCAGGCTGGGGAGTGGAGGAGGGAAGGCAGCATGTGCCAGTCAGGTGCCTGAACTCTTTTCTATGTACTCTGTCCTTTCTGCAGTGATGCAGCAGGGCTGACACAGCTCATTGCTCCATAAGGGACAGTGTGCTTCCAGTTTAGGGCTGCTATCATGGAGGGCAGTGTGCCTCCTCTACCAGGCTTCTGCAGTGCTCCTGGTATCCTCCTTGCAGTTCATCTGGTGTGGACAGGTCTGCTTCCAGAGAGCATTAAGGTTGTTTTTTTTCAAAGCACTCAGTCAAAGAAACTCTCAGATTTCTGAGTATAATCTCCTTAGGAAAGCTCATTGTCTGTCACAAAGCAACATACAAAATATAGGCTGGCTACCTTACAGCATTTTTGTGACAAAAACTAGTTGGCTTTTCCTTAGGAGGGTATAGGTTAGATGTGATATGAAGCAGGCAAGACTGGCCATCATTTAAAACATGTGAGACAGTAGCCCATATAATTTGCCTTCCAAAAAAAAATTATGTATGTGGGCCTATGACTTGCCAGTGGTTAGGTGGGATATGTTCATATTCTTAAAACAGTTTTTGCAAGGTGATGAGCCTGTAGAGAAAGGTTCATGGATATGAATAATAAATAATGGTTGTTCCCTTAAATGCTTGCTTCAGCCATTCCTGGAGAGTGATTTGAAACTGTTCCCTTGCTCCACTTATCTTGGCTAAGTGGTTTACAGAAAGGATTATTTTAGCTGTAATACAGAAATGCTGATCAGTGGTACAATTTCATAATCCAAGTGAGGGTTTAGTTCAGCTGCACAATGCTTTTGTGTCAGGAAGGATTGCCAGTGAGGGTGTTTTAGTCAGAAGAAAAGGCATGCCTTTGTACAAAGCCAATTTTGTTACCTTGGTGGCATTGGCACTTACTTTGAAGGCATGGCTTGCTGTGGGGCATCGTATGTCCCTGATTACTAGAAACCAAGTTATTATATAACCTTTTCTTCTTTTTCTTGACTGGGACATTTTAATGGTAGAGTTGAAGAAGAGAAAAGGAGCAGTGGAGGATATGTGGTGATTCGGAGTAGGATGGTGCAGGAAGATGCAATGCCATAGCATTGCCATCCCATATCAGTATTCATGTGGGATCTAGGCTGTGCCCACCTGAGAGGAAACTGAGATTTATTATGTTTCCAGTTATGTCCCAGTAAATAAGGAATACACAGGCACAGGACTTGGATGAGGATTTAAGTTAATTTGCCATTTGACTTATACTAGGGGAATATTTTTAAGTTAAATGGGAATGCAGGGAAGCATTTGAATGGACTTCCTGTTCTTTCATTCCTGCTTAGGGGAAAATGCAGTATGGAGATGACTGAAGTGGTGATAAGTGAACCCAAAGATCCACATTTGACAAAACTGACTTCTGGTATATGTCATATTTAAGTGTAAAATGTGACCTACTTCTTTTGTTAATAACAAAACCTTGATTCAGGTAGACAAAATGAGTGGGTGTGACAGTCCTGGTGAAGATTTTCACGTACACATGTAGGTTTTTTAGCCTCACAGGGCAGATACACCTGACCAGGCCATCCATCCTGCTCAGTACTGGCCAGGGGTCCCAGGATTTTGCATTTTGGATTTTTTTTCTTTCCATTGGCTATGGTTAGAATAGAAGCAGCCATGAATATTTTTGAGAGGAAGTGTGGTTAGTTGGCAAGACTGCCCCACTGCCTGCTCTAGCACGCTGACAGAGTGCTTTACCCCAGGCACAGTGTCTGTGTTGGGCTTTATTATTTTTTCCTCTCTTTTTTTAAAACTCATTCTCCTTTAAGTATAACTTTGTTTTGTTTGTTCCTCTCAAGACCAATTTAACTTCAATAACTTGGTAACAGTTTGAATACAGAAAGACTTTGTTAAGAGATCCACACCCTCACACACACAGTCTGCACAGGGCCCAATGAATATACACCCAGCTATTTTTTATAAGCAGTAAACATTAGAACAGTCTTTCACAGAGCTTGGCTTCTCAGGCCTGATGGTTCTTACCATACTATTTTAACTCAAGAAATGGTATACAATAAAAAGCTCTGTGCTCCTATAAAGGGACAGAAAAGCACAATTTTAGGAAAAACAAAAATACTTGAACTAGCTCATCTTGTAGGAAATGCAGCCTCGAAGCAGTGGGTTTTGATTGCTTTGCCATGTTTCAAAGAGATAAAATTGGGCAAAATTGTACAAACCTAGAAATAGGAGTCAGATCACTTGTTTCTTAATTGTGTACCCTAACCACAAAATTTGCCTTTATTCCATGTCCCAAAAATTCAATATTAAGATACTTATATATATTGTATATTTAAGGGAAACTGAAATAGTGCTCAAAACACACTTGAGTAGTGGCAGCTGGGACAGATCTCCTACTGCAGATGGCTATTGCCCACCTCTTCACTGTGTTTTCAGAGATTTTGACTTCTGTACGTCATGATGACAAGTTTAGCTCAGAAAACTGAAGTGCCAGTCCGGCTAAAATTAAGATTCCCCCAAAGGTATTTGTGTTCTCAGAAACAAGTTGGTAACAGGAAAATAAACAGCCTCACAGCCCACCTGTCATCCTCTGTAAGAAATTATTATTATCTTACTAATGAGCATTCTACAGATGCAATGGAAACACAAAGCCTACCATGACAGGAATGCCATCCAAAACCACCATACAGTTTGTTTTCTAATTTTGTCATTCCACAGCTTGCACAAAAACTAATTTTCTGTCCGGTCTCTAAACAAAAGTAGAAGTCTTGTGCCTGAACTCAGTTGTGTAAATGATCCTTTGGTATTATGGGACATAGACATATTCCTGATTTTCTTAGCTGTGTACTCCTCCTTCCCATAGCTCCATGGGATGCCTTTTCCTTTGCATTTAGTCCTCTGTGTGTTCACCTGGCATATTGTGTTGCTAAGAGTCTCCTGTGGAGAGTACACAAAGTTTAGAGGGTGCACCTCCCTGGCAAACCTCAAAGTAATGCTCAGGTGAGGTTTACAAGGATCTGTGCCAAAGCACTCGCTGCCTCCTGGCCCAGGGGCTGCTCAGGCTCTTGGCTTTGCCCAGTCTTCTTCCACACACATCTTGGGAGAGCCACAGGATGGGTGTGATGGATAAAGGGATAGCTGCCCACTCCCACCCTGGAGCATAATGTGGCATGAAATACACTAACCTGATTTTCAGCCCTGCACAGCCTGCAGCCTACAAGATTTTTTTTAAGGTTTTCAGGGTCAGCAGCACTGTGGGAGCAATAAAGGAGGGTGTGAACTGCCAATTTATGCACCCAAAACTAATAGAGATAACTACTGGAGAGAGAGTGTTTTTTATAAAATAGTGGTACTTAAAAATGTATTTAGGAAACACTGCCAGCCAGTTTAGGGGGGTTTTGTGAGTGGGAAAATGGAACATTATACAATTTTTTTTTTAAATCATGTCAATTGGAGGAATCTTCAGAGAGAAGTAGAATGAACCTGGATAGTGTTAACAGATGAACAGAACAGTCAATGAGAGTATAGGGGCTGTTTAGCCACTTATTATTATTTTTTAAAGTAACTATTTTAAAAGAATTACTCTTCATTAGTATTTCACTGTTACCAGGCGTGGGTTTAGAACTTACGTGGGGTTGCGGGTAATTTTTTTTGATATCTTATTTTTATCTTTTCATGTAATATGAAGTTGCTTGTAGTAAAAAGATACTACCACCACTTGCTAACTTCCATCCAAGATTACATTAGATCTAATTAGATTTGACATTGTCACAGCAGGATGGCACCATAAGTCATTCTGTGCCATGGAATGACAAGAGTAGTTTTATAGTGAGGGTGCTCATTATGGACAGCAAGGAGCAGTTTGAGAAGGGGAATTACAGGACTGGGATACATGAATTTTGCATAGAGTTTACCATTCCCATATGAGAAGAGTCCTTCAGCCTGCTGTAATGTGTATTTTTTGTTTGCTATCTCAGTTTCACTGCTGACTTCCATGAAGGCTGTAATGTGGGTTTGGATTTGCACTGGTTCTGCTGGGTACATGGTGCTTCTGTTTTTTTCCCATTATCTTCATTTTGTTTTCCTTCTCCCTGCTCAACCCCCACTTGGCTCTCAGTTCCCAGTGACTGATTAAGAGTAAATACTCAACTTCTTGAATTTTAAAATCCTTCCCCTTGCAGTGAGCTCCAAACTAACTGCAATGGCTTTATGGTATTGAGCCATTATATAGCCAAAGGCCAGAGTTTCTGATATTAAAGACCATGTGTTTATACTGGTCCTGGCAAAAGCCTCTGGTCACTTACACCAGTGTGTCCCAGCTGGTTGTGTAAAGGCAAGCAGCAACTGTATTTTGTGAGCCTTAATTTTATTACGGCTCTTTCAGTATTTGCTGTTTTCTCATGATGATTCAGCTTTGATGACCAATTCCCTGTGAGAAGTACTTTTCAGTAAGAAAGAAAAAACAATTGTGGTTTCAGAAAAAAGGTTAGATTTGAGTGGGATGCAATTTAAAAGCTCAGAAGCTTGTCAGTGAAGAGAGTAAAGAAAAGTCTTTGAAACTAGATTCAAACCATTCCCCTTTGTTGGTCTAATTTTAAATGTAAATAAAACTGGAAACACAAACAGAAGAGTAAGTTTTTGAGGGGAACCTAATACAAGCTACAGCTTTTGTTCATCTGAAGTATTATAAACCCAGGTTCATTCCATGGAAATCAGAATAATTTTCAGAGTGACAAAACCAAGGTGTCCTGGGGCTATGAGCTGTAGAGTTCTGTGGAGGTGGAGGCAGGGAGAAGCTGACTCAATACCTTGGCGTTCAAGCCATACACAAAATAGTCCCATTTTATGTGCCTTCCTTGCTGGAGGGGGATCCAGGAGATGAATGCCATGCTCTTGCTCTGTTTGTTTTACAGTATTTACATGTCTGTCTTGTAAAGACATGCTTGTGTCTAGAGGACTGGGCCAAAGCTGTCCTTCCAGGGAGTACACAGACCTGAGGATGTCTCTTAAAAGTAGCAACAGCACAAATCAAATGTGGTGGCACATAAAGCCATTCTGAGAGAGTGGCATAAAACCTGGGCTCTGCCACTGACAGCTGTGAGGTGCTCCAAGATGTGACCATTCCTTGCAAACCTCCCAGATTTTAAAGATTTATGAAAGTGTCACAATTAGTTTGTGTCCTGTTGTTCTCTGTATTACAGATTATTATAAGAATTTCAGAGGTAGGAGGATGCAGCCAAGACTGTCACTGTCTTGTAAACCAGAAGATAATCTTTGCTTTTGAATTAACTTTTATGTACTTTATTTTTAACTTACCATGTTTTCTGTAAAGCTGTGTGTGATGGTATTTCCAGTTGAAATAAAGCATTTTTCTTCCACCCCCTCATTAGAGAAAATTATTTGCACAATTTGATGACCTATTTTCATTGATTCAGGAACTTGTGAAAAATCCAGCCTTGCCTCAAAAAGACTCTAAAAAAAAGGTCCAGTTTTTGAGATCATAGCTTTCTTTGTGTAAAATCCTACTTAGTTTGTGGTTACTTAGTCACCCAAGTAACCTAATCCATATGCCAGAGTTTTCAAATGATTGAGAAAAGACTAAGTAGATGAACTTTTTTTTTTCCTTTTAACTGCCTGTAATTCTCACCTGGCATTTTTATTTATTAAAAGCAGTGCCCAAACCTTTTTGTGTATTTTTTTTAAATGTACACATACTTTTAAACCTGGTGGCACCAACCACTACCCCCCTCACATGTATTTGATTTTCAGTGGTGGTTGTTGGGAGTTTCTGCATGTAGTGGGCAGCTTGAAAACTTTGTCAGAAACAAAAGTTGATACCTTCTATTAAAGATAGCATGCAATAGGCATAGGAGAATTTGCAGTGCACACACTGACATCCTTAGGAATTTTTATTCCAGTAGTAGGACAAGGCAGTTTATTTTGAACATGGAGATATATCAGAATGTGATCAGAAGTCCTCTATACTCCTCATGTGTTTGGAAGCTTAGAATTTCTCGTTTTGCTTTTTTAATTCTGGTAGTTTGAAGACTTGAGCTGATACTGCCCTGCACATGTGAGCATAAGACTACAGTGACCTCAATTTTAAATACTTGCTTTTTTTTCTTGAACAAGAATAACAGAGTTGATTGGATATCATCCAGAGGAGCTGCTGGGTCGTTCAGCATATGAGTTCTACCATGCCTTGGACTCGGAGAGTATGACCAAGAGTCATCAGAACTGTGAGTCACTTTCTTATTTTTCTTTGTTGTCTGCATGTCAAGCATAAATTGTGGGTACCTCAATACATAGTTGAAAATACAAGTGCATCTTGTGTGCAGATACTCTCCAAGAGCAGTATTTACACCAGGTAACTGTGCTTGTCTAGCTGAAATCTGCTGCTGGTCCTTCCAGAGGGTCTGGGTTCTGCCATAATTAAAACTAAACTTGGATGTTAGAGGGAAGAATCACTGTCTCTCTAAGGTACAGTGCAAGGTTCAGCTGAAAATTTGAAAAGTTGAGTTAGGCAATTCTAGCCTGGTGAGAGGAACATTTCCTGGTGGCCAAGAAAATTGGGATTGTTCAAAAAGAAAAGAGAAGGTATTGGTTGGGGTGACATAAATGTGACCTTCCAGTACCTGAAAGGAGCCTACAGGAAGAATGGAGAGGGACTGTTTACAAGAGCATGTAGTGACAGGACAAGGTGGAATGGCTTCAAGGCAAAAGAGGGTGGGTTTACATGAGATATTAGAAGTAAAGTCTTTAGTATCAAGGTGGTGAGGCACTGGAACAGGTTGCTCAGCGAGGCTGTGGCTGCCCCGTCCCTGGAAGAGCTCCAGGCCAGGTTGGATGGGGCTCAGAGCAACCTGGTCTAGTGGAAGGTGTCCCTGCCTGTGGCAGGGGCTGGAACTAGATGATCTCTAAGGTTCCTTAAAGATCCCAAGCCATTCTGTGATTATCTTTCTCATGTGCTGTTGGCCTCTGCAGACAGAGCTAAAGGGAAATAGGAAGAGCTTATTGCAGTGGTTTTTTGAATGTCTCTCTTTTGCTACCAAACAACAACTATCTTCTCCATCCAGAGTAGATGTGCAAGGAGATTTCTTTAAGGGATATTCATTATACAAATAATTCCTACTGCCAGGAACAGCTGCTTCTTGTTATTGTTATGCCTATGGGAACTGCCAGTTTTAGCTATTCTTCAAGTAAAGTATCTGAATTATTCTGGGAGCAGAGATCAGGTCCAAGATCCCTCTCTTTAGCAGGCTACACAATTTCTCTCTCTTTCACATCAGATGTCTTAGAATAATTGGATTAAATCTTTAGTCTCTGTCCTTAAGAGTTAGTGCTTTGGCTGGAGACAAGGTAGTGCATTAATGTACAAATGACATTTCCCACCCTTGGCTGTTGTGGCCCCCAAACCAGTTTATTGGAGAGTTCTAAGCAGCACATCACTAAAACCTCTGCCGATGCTCTTTTAATAGAAACAAAGCAAAGCAGCTAGACTGGAACCTACAAGATCAAATAACAAATCCCACACACCTTGTAGTTGCTGTGATAAAGGCCTCTGTCCTCAGGAAACAGCCCCTGACTTAGGTCACATCTATAGGGAATTGGCCACCAAATAGACTTACAGAAAGTATTTCTGTACTTCTCAGAAAAAATTTGCAGCAAAGAATAGTTGTCTGACCTTAAGGGTTAGCTCCAATGGCAAAGATTCAGGACAGTTTTAAACTGAAATGTTTCTTGAAAAACTGTTTGGCAGTGATGAAAGTTGTGAGCTGTAAACCAGTGTTGATATGAATCATCCTGTTTCCAAAGCTGCTTAAAAGAAAAAAATAGATCAGCCTATACTCAGTGAGAGTTATCTGGGCATGTAATTTTTAAAATTGTTTCTTAGGTAATATGTTAGTGTTTTTACAAATAAAAATATTAATAAGTGATATTTATAGATAGGATGTTAATATATACTGTGCTGGGCTATTGAAAGTCATCCTGTGAAATCGGGGTGTGTGCTGAACTGGTGCTTTTGAATCACTGAGCTGTATTTCTAAGAATGGGACACTACTGGGAGGGAATAAAATGGGAGCTGGAAATCCATTTGGTAATGGGAAAGGGAGGGTGAGCAAACCCATCTAGTTAATGAAATGGGAGCACTGAGTTACTTGTCCATGTAGAGATTTCTGGAGAGTTTCTAGTACCCACCGTGACCAGGCATTAATAGATGTTGCTTCTCACTCCAGCAATTCAGTTACCCTCACATAGTGCAGTGTGTGTGTCCAGATGCCATCTGTGCCTACTGTGTCCTACAAACCTGCTGCAGGGTACAAGGTCTGATCAAGAAACAGAATGAGGGCAACAGGAAGTCTTAGAAGGATGGTGTTACACCAGCAAAAGTCCTCAAGGCACTGCACAGGTTATAAGTGTTTAGGATCAAACTGTTCCATAGGATTTATGACAGCACAAGATCAGCATGGATTATCTTTTTACTGTTGGAAGCACAGGACCAAAGTCTATTGCTGTGATGAATGTGATTTCCCACAACAGAATCACAAGTTTAAATCACCAGCAAATCTGACCCATTTAGTTTTTCTAAGATAAATAGTACCCACATCTTCTGGGACCATCAAGTAAGAGAACAACCCCAAAGACAAAGTGACAGCAAGCTGTGACTTGACAAAACACACATAAACCCTTCAACTAGGAAATGCCTGGGTTCCATTATGTGTGCCATTGAGATGCTGTGTAATGCAGGGTTAGCAAGCAGGTATAGAGCTTATACAGACCTTGCTCTTCCAAGCATGTGGCTATACAGAACTTATTCATTTTCCCTGGCCACATCCTTTTGTACCTGGAAATAGCCACCTCAAAATTCACGTTCAGCAGACTTGCATTTATTAAACAGTAATTTTTATTAGAAGTATGCTATGTATAGAGTATATCTCCTTGCAATTATGCAGTAATCAATTCTGACAGTGCCCACCAGTTAGCAGAAGTTCAGCAAGCATTGCAAGAGAATCATGGTTTTGTGTTCTATTAAATTTGTCCTTGCCTTCCCCCACTCTCTCCACACAAAGATAAGGAATATAATTGGAGACTATTTAATTGATATGTAACTAGTTCTGTACAGATACAGGTCATGTATGCTTTTTAAAAAGTAACAAAAATAAAGAGAGAAGTGAGAAGTTCACTCTGAAGGCAGAACCTTAAATGTAGCATTGATAACAAAGTCAGCAGTTACAAGTGTATTAGTAATTTATGAGATTACCCCCTGGAGGGATTCTGCTGTACTTTATTATATCAGAACATGACATGCTTTGAATAATAATAATAAAAAAAGATTAAAGCATTAAAAAGCTTCTTTGTAATGTAACAGGCGCCTACACTGTGACTCTTATTGATGAGCTGATGATTAGGAAACAGTGTAATTATGTTTCACAAGCAGAGCAGAACAGTCCAGTCACTAAAACACTTTGAAATGAAAGCCTTTTGATTTTGTTCCACCAGAAGTATTTAATCAATAAAAGTAATGTTCTACTTTGTATAAATAAATTAAATGAAGGATGATTAAATACTCCTAGGAAGAAAACAAACAAACTTCAGAAATAGAAGGATAAGCACAGCAACAATTATCTGCAAAACAGTTGTATTTCACAGGCCTGGAGTCGTACATTTGTATGGTGGCAATGTAGGAGAGGCTGACAATAGCTAGCTTCTTTTAATGGCCACACTCACTAGGAATTTTTCTGTAAAAAGACCATGGTATCAATTTTCCAGTCCTCCTGAGTCAAATTGCATTATTTCAAGGGCATTAGTTTGATGGCATACTTCTTTTGGATGTAAAAGCTGTTTGCCAATGTGTGGTCAAAGGTTTTGTTCAGCCAGTTCCCACTTCTGCTGCTACTCCGTGTGAGTATGTCTGCTTACAAGTACAAGCTCTTATTAGTGCAAGTACTGCTTGTCTACTCTAGCCCGGATATTTTTGCCATTGATTGGCATTATTTTTCCTTCACTGACAGCTTTGAATTACAACAGACAGGACATCATAGAACCTTACATCTCAGAAGTCCAAAGCTCCACACTGAAAACTTGTTCTCTGCAAATATTGCAAAATATTGGGCGATAGCAGGACAACAGATTTCACCCTTCAAACATTTAGAAGCTTTAAACCCAAGTTGTACTCTTGTCAGTTTATAGTTTGAGAAACACAGGATAGTTCAAAAAAACAGAGTTAAATGAACATTACTTGATTTGGTCATATGGCTCTTGGTTTCTTCTAGCCTGCTAATTCCAAGGTCTTGCTTGGAACAACACAGTTCAACCAGAGGGAGAAATACAGTAGTTCAGCTTTTTTTTTTCCCAGACAAAGCAGTTCTGTTTACCATTCTAACGTATTCTTATTCTTTTGATACCTTGTAAGAGTGATAGTACTACCATAAGGTCTTAATTTAAAAAAAAAATTACTGAATATGGCTTTTAAATCACCTGATTTTTCTATTTATTGATTACCTTAATAAGGAAACTATAGTTTCCTCAACAAATTCACTTTTCTACAGATAATTACCGAGACACTCCTACAACAGCAACTCAAGAAACATGCAGGCATTATTTTGGGAGTTGAGATATTGTATTAAATTTTTTTAATTCCACATTCTGATCTGAAGATTCAGACCATCTCAAAACTCAATGCCAGAATTCAAATTTTCAATCTTGAGTAGAAACCTCAAATGAACAGCCCCTTTCATGTCTAAAATGGATGAATTTTCCCAAAGTTAAGCACATCCCTTGTCCACAAATGCTTTAGTGCACTTCTGCGTAATGAAAGCTCAGAAGTGGGCGTATTTAAAACAAGTGTTACATGTTGTGTATTCCTGTCCTGATGCATTATTTATATCTCTGCCCCCTTTTCTCAGTGTGTACAAAAGGTCAAGTAGTGACGGGCCAGTACCGTATGCTGGCCAAGCACGGGGGATACGTATGGCTGGAGACCCAGGGAACGGTGATTTACAATACCCGAAACCTGCAGCCCCAGTGCATCGTCTGTGTCAACTACGTGCTCAGGTGGGTTCAGGGCACTCGTGTGCATTCACATGCTGCAGAAATGCAATATTTGGAGGAACTTTTCAAGGGTCTATTTATTCAACGTTGTTGTTCCAAGATCAGTTTAGTCATGTTTGTTCAGTCTTGTTTACTGGTGTTAGACATCGATGAAAAATGTGGCGTGCCTGTTCCCATACACGCTGTTGAAATACACCACAGCCTTTCTGCTTTGCAGAGTGGCTGCTGTGGTCATACAGCAGAGTGTATGTTCTGCACCAAAGATTTTATTGTGCAAGACAACTGCTCATGTGTTTTGTTTTTCTAATACTGTGACCAAGAGATAAAACTAAGTAGTAAGTCTATCGTATGTTGCTAGGAGAAGCTGTTTACAGCCTTAAAAATCAGGACCAATCAGAAGTTTTGCCTTCATTTGGCAAAACTCAAGGGTTTTGCTCCTAGTTGGGGCCAAAATAGGAAATACTTATTTGAGTGATAGTCTGGGTCATTACAGCCTCAACTACATCCCTTTAAAAAGCAGAGTAACAAAGCCCTGAGTATTCCCACAGAAGTCCTGACCACACTCTCTGCGTCATCCGAAATGGTGGTGCTCAGCAACGCTGGAACTGTGCCTCGCCTGTCGAGAGCCTGGCACGCAACTGAAAGGCCAAAGTGCTCCTATAGCCCCAGCTTGTGCTGCCTACTTTATCCACATCATTCATCTTTATGGCACAAAATGCCTAAAAGCTGTTCTCTCCTTAGTGAAATTGAGAAGAACGATGTTGTGTTCTCCATGGACCAAACAGAATCACTCTTCAAGCCTCACCTGCTGACAATGAACACTGCCTATGACAGTGGCATCCCTGCAACAGAGAAGAGTGACTTCTTATTTACTAAGCTAAAGGAAGAACCAGAGGAACTTGCTCAGCTGGCACCAACACCTGGTGATGCCATTATTTCCCTGGATTTTGGTTAGTATTTGTGTAAATTATTTTTGTGCAACAAAGAACCACATGTGAGCCTATATTTAGAAACTTAATAGACTTTGTTTGCTGTGTGTACAAATTGTGAGTAATGGCTAAAAGAGCCCACATGCTCACACCAGTGGAAAATTTCTGTGAATGAGAGCAGGATCAGGCTTTCTTGCTGACTAAATAACGTGCATTAAGTCTATGCCAACTTATTGTCATGGCAACTAGGAGCAGTGTTTACTTTTAATGAATAGCTGCAGTTATATCATAACACTGCACCAGCTAAAAGTATTCATTAATATTGTTAAAACCCCATCCAGGAACACAGAAGTTTGAGGAAGCCCCTGCCTTCACCAATGCTGTTTTGACACCAAACAAAGCATGGCCAGTGGAAGTGAAAAGCCACCCTGCTCAAGGTGAAACACTGACGATACCATCCTTTACAATGCCTCAGATTGCACCTGGCAGCAGTACTCCAAGTGCAAGCAGCAACAGTAGCTGTTCCACGGTAAGAGGAGCTTAAAAAAACATTCAAAGCATGTTGTGTTTTGTATCCAAATCCCATCAGTATATATAGACAACATTTTTGTGTTGGCAGTCCTGTCTCACTTCTTATTAGCAAGGCCCAGAGTATCTCTATTCTTCCTATACCGCATCATGCCTTAAGAATTAATAGGAAAGCTATGAAATGGGAACAATATCCTGGCTTCACACTGCAGTCCTCATTGTCGCCCAGCTGTCCCTCTAGTAATTACTGTAACAAATAAAGCAACTAGTAGGAGAACATGCTACCACCTTTCATGGAGTTAGCCTTATATAAAAAGCCAATATACAATTGTGTGGCCACTGGGATCATTGCCCCAGAACCATCCTCCTTCTGTTAAGTAGAAGCTGTAGCTTTTAGGAAGCTTAGCCAAGTCAGGCTTTTGAGAGCAGCTCCTTGGAGTTTCCCACTGAAGAAATGAATCTGCCTCCATAGCACTGCACCCAGGAGCTGGAGCCACTCTTACCAGAGGGCAGCCAGTCTTAAGAAAAGCACAGAGGTATTGCTAATCATCTTCTTTCTTGACAAAAGTATTTAATGGTGTACATTTCTTGTTCCTGATCTAAGCTGCCAAAAAACATTTAAAATAGGATGACAACTAGGTTCCTGTAATGGGTGCCTATGTTTTGCACTGACAATCTTGTGTCAGAAAAGCTTCTGATAGAAGTGGACAGTTTTGGGTTCTGAGCACACTAAATACACCGCCTGCCCATTCACTTTTCATAGGAAAGATCTGTTACTGAATAACAGCATGGTATAAATGACATGATGCTAAGCCAGTACTGTGGTTGTCTTCCTGCTTAGAACAAATTGTTATTTCCATGCAGCCCAGCAGCCCAGGAGATTATTACTGTTCTGTGGATGAAGATCTTAAGATCGAGGTGATTGAAAAACTTTTTGCCATGGACACAGAATCAAAAAGTCAGTGCACCTCCCAGGTAATGAACTCTCTCTTCTAAAAGCCACCAAGATCAGTCTCCTACTAGTAGACAGTACAGCTGCATGTTGTGTGTGCTGATATTGGGATACAGCATTTAAATTGCATTTGCACATGCATACTAAATCTTTGATGCACATTAACAAAACAGTGCACTTCCAAAAGCTGAATTTCAATCTCTGTCTCTAACTCTCTGAAACACAAGGTTTGGAGTGTCACTGTGGTGGCACTGCTCAGAAGATAAGATCACCAGAGAGGTCTAAAAATTTGGAGGCGTCTGTAGGTTGGATAAGGAACATAAGCAGTAGCAATTTGTTTTTAAATGCAGCCAAATGACTAATGAGTAAACATCCTTTCTAGAACAAATTACAAATAAACTAATTCTTGCTAAACACCCAAATGAGAGAAGAATGCCCCTCATAGCACACATCTCCTTTAACTACAAAAATGAAAACTCATTTTAGATACATGCTTCCTCTTTTGCCTCTTGGAGGTTTTCAGAGAGACCTGAAAATTATGTACACATAAAGTAACACACAGTCTCCATCTCCTGCATTCTAATAATGATGTAAGTGTAGAAATTTCCCCTATAAATAAATAAATCCACTATTACAACATTACAGCAAGTGAGCTAGTGAATAAAAGGTGTGGGCCTGAATCAGCTTGCTTAACTTTAGATACTTAATTGAAATGCTTTGTGAAGAGCTTATGCTTTATAGTCAAGAGAAAGGAACAGGCACTGCTGATTGGTAGTGCAGACCTCACACTCATCTCTATTTATTAATACTACAGAAAGTTTGGGATGCTGCTGCCCAAATTAGGTACTTCAATTTGCTAACACAATTTGCAGACTTAGGTAGGCTGTAATCCATGTTCTGAAGAAATTTCATCTAAGTCTGGACATAGAAATGAAAGCAAGAGAAAGAGCAGACAGATAGAAGTGTGGAGCAGGATGAAACTCACTGCAAGACTTCACCTGTGCGAACTTCAGTATTGTCAGATTCAGCATCTGCTTGCTCAGGTGTGTCCCACCACATCAGCTGCTTTGGTGGGAAAAACAAGTATGATAGAAGTGCTGCAGGAGTGTTATGAGCTGACTGGGGAGCCAACATTGATTATCCTCTCTGTTCGGCTCTGGTCAAATGCCAAGAGAAGTGAATGTGGGTGTGACTAGTCCTCCTAGGGAAAAAAGAATACAGATTTAAGTGTGATAATGTCCTTCTGGCTAAATTTTTTCAACCCTTGCATTTTTAGACACCTTTTTTAGTGTAGCTGGATTATGAGAAAGCTGTGTTTTCTATTTTAACATGAAAAAGCCTGAGGTTGAACTACATGCCACATGTTGTAGAGTCTTGGCAGACAAGTTATTCAAAGCTTAGGGAAACAGCATCTCCTTCAGATCATAGTGATGCTGGAGACTGCATGCAAGCTGCTTTAACAAATATTGCTCCTCTGGGAGGTTTTTTCCTTCAGTTTGTTGTCTTAATTTTGCTACTGATGATATGATGGACATGTATGCTAGGATAGAAATAAGACAACTTTAAACAGGAGTTGGCCAGTTCCATTAGGTAAATTTGGCATACTGTGATTTTTCAGCTTTGCACTTATTCGTATTCCATATTACACTAACTGCCACAACTATTACTAATTTATAGTTTCTTTATGAACTTACTTCATCTTTACACAGACTGACTTTAATGAACTGGACCTTGAAACCTTGGCTCCTTACATTCCTATGGATGGAGAAGATTTCCAGCTCAGCCCCATCTGCCAAGAAGAAAGTCCTCTCTGTGAAAGTGCACAAAATACCCAGCAGCATCTAAGTAGCATGAGTACCATCTTCCAACCCCTCGCTCCTACTTCACAGAATCAGTTCCTCCCAGAGAAATATTGCCCACAGCTATCAAATGAAAAAATTAACTCTGGTCATGGGTCCCTGTCATCGGTGTTCTTCAACAATACGAATAGGTCAGCACTGCCACCATACCATGACCAAGCCAGCACTCCCCTGTCTTCAATGGGAGGAAGATCAAACACCCAGTGGCCACCTGATCCCCCATTAGAATATGTTCCTGCAAAATGGAGACTCATGAATAAATACTCAGGATCCCTATCAAGTTCCCCCTCGGGCCCACCGATAACTTCTCAGAGAGTGCCCATATACAAAAAAAGGTATGTGTTTCTGTGGTAAAACTATGTATATTTACCCAAAAAATATTTTGGGAAATGAGAAGGGACGTAATCTTGAAAATTAATTTTTCTCAATTCAGCTGAAACTATTCGTTGTGATAGGCATCAGACTGCAGCTCTGGGGAAATTAATGTGGTGCTCTCCCAGTGGCAGTGAGTCTGGAGGAAGCAGAAGTGGGCTAATTTTTCATTGCCTGTAAGGATAGGCAAATGAATTTCCTGCTGGTCCAGTTAAAATTACACCAGTAATTTTGCAAAGCATGCTTGACTTTATTTAAGAACAGTACCAAAAAGATTTACTGGTGCAGCAGTAGCAAGGACGGACACACACGTACTTTTTACCTTGCATTTTCTGCACAACAAAAAATGGGGAAGAGAGAGGAATGAAAGTACATTATTGCTGGCATATGTAAATACTACAGCCAAGACTTAAATTGCAGGCTCTATTTCTACAACCTTTTTGTTTGCTTTCTTACACACGTGAACAGTATGTGATGAGATGTAGATCACAGGGCACAGTCCTAGAAGTTGCCTCATAGCTAGAAGTTTCTCTGTAGCTCTTGGCTTTTCAGTGTTGCTCATACTGACATGTTCAGGAGGTATATAAAATAGCAATGGTCATTTTTAAACACAAAGCTGTGCAGTTTGCTTTTTGGGATTTCTTGTTGGCAGAAATACCAGTGTCTGAATATGCATCTGGAAAGAAAGGGTTTGTCCCCAGTCAACAACTTGTGTGTTCATACTTAGTATGTAAAGCAAGGGAAAATGCATGGCTCTCAAATCCAACGCTTAAGAATTACATTACTTTCTTTTCCATAGCATTTTTTTGTCTGCCTGGAGATCCCTAGAGGCTCTTTATGCTAAACTTTCATAAGTCTTTGATCCCAAATGTCAAAAGTTTCTAAAGATGGTAGGATGACTAATAACAGGAAATAAAAACATTTGATGTTTGAGATCTGTCCACTGGCAAGTCTCAGACACTTTAAATGTCTTTAAATGAAAGAAGAATCTGTGTAAATGAACCAAATTATTTCGATTTGCCTTCCTGTGCACTCACAAAGATCTCCTCTTCACAGGCCCCTGGATGCTTTTGGACAACGAGAGATAAACCCAGCAAGACTTGCTCTGTCTAACAGTTTGAAACTGAAGCGACAACTGGATTATGAAGAACAAGCCTTGCAACAACTGAGTGGGGTAATCATAAGAAATGCATCCCCTTCACAACTTTGGACTCATCATGGTCATCAGTGTAATTGTTTGTTTTGCTTCCCTTCTCATTCTAGGGAGATCCATCTGTCATTAACCCATCTCACTTAATGTGGAAGAGAATGAAATTTCTCAAGGGGGAAAACTGTTCCTTGGTTACAGAAAAGAAGTCTCTCAGCACAAGTGTTCTTACTGGTAAGACAAAAGAAAGTGGTTTTGCAATGTTACATATTGAAACACCATTTTAAGACAGGCTGAATAGGGAAAAAAGCTCTTTGAAAAGGAAATGAAAATAAGCTCTGTAAATATTACACTAAGCTAAAATGAAAGACCAAGTTGTATCACTAAGGGCTGA
Organism: Molothrus ater; assembly: GCF_012460135.2. NCBI lineage: Eukaryota > Metazoa > Chordata > Aves > Passeriformes > Icteridae > Molothrus > Molothrus ater. The sequence continues at coordinate 27,086,716 of NC_050480.2, forward strand.
ACAATTTAAAGGTACGTTTGATAAATACCGTTTAGTTGGTTTCACGCATGTTCACACACTTGCTTGGGAGGGAACAGAAAACAGCTTGATGGAGCTGTGTTTACCTCCTGCTGATCCAAGGTGTGAATATCTCACACCTATCTGAGATGTGAATATCTCACATCTCATAGATAGAACAGATACTGTTTCTCTACAACACTGTGTTTCCTTACACAAGCATATCTTGACTGCAATACTACTGCTAGAGCTGGAGCTATTTCTAGATTTCCTTTGTGATAAGATGCAGATTTGCCTATGCTGTAACACCATCACACTGAGGTTCATTTTGCTTTGGATCAGTATTATCTACTATAATTATTGCACTGGCTTCATTTAGCTTCTTCTTTTTCCCTACTATTTAAATAACAGATGAATTTTTCTGTAACTCGAGAGGTCTGAGCCAACCAATGAATCAACTGCAGCAACAGCAGCAGCAGCATCAACCCACCTGTGACAGTCCGGGTGAGAATTTGAAAGCAGGAGCGTTTCCCCCTCTGTTTTACAGTTCCCATTGTCAGGACTACAGTGTCCAGCCAGCTCATAAAGCATCAGGTAAGAGCTGTCAAACACAGAGATTGGAAAATGTTGGTATTTTGTTCCAATACTGATTCCATAAAAAAAAAAAATGTGGAGGAGAAGGATGATAAAAATCAAAATACAGCACAAAAAATCAGTTTTGTGGTCTAGTGTGAAACTGTAATGTTTACATTTGTAATACATCAGAACAATATTTTTACCCTCCATTTCAGTTAAAGTTAACACCTTTTGACCTTGGAGGACCCATCATCCTCCATCCATACTCTTGTCTTGTGATAGAATTGATTATTACATCGTACTAAACAAATTTGCTGCAGCATTGATATGGAGGCTTTGAAGGTTAGACTCTTAACATGTGCCTTCTAAATGTTGAAATAAGTAATAAAAGGGGACATGTGTCAGTTCCTTTTAATACATGAGAGGAGTGGCATCAATTTAGAAACCATGTCTTTTACTACAACTTTTCTCATCTGCACCTATAGAGTTTTTCTCAGAACAATCTCAATTTGGGGGTGGAGGTGAAAAACTGCACTTGTTTGTGTGACACCCTTGCAGCAGTTTAAGGAGGGGCAGAGCACAGGTTTGCTGTGATACCTGGAACCGCCGGGGGTTTGAGGCGTATTGACATAAAAAAAGAATGAAACTGCTGTAAACAGAAGAGGTGGGAGGAAACCCGTGCCCTTTCTAGTCTCAGCACCTTCACTGCTGTGTTCCAGGTCTGACCAGTCGCCTGCTGGGGCCCTCCTTTGAACCCTACCTGCTGCCTGAGCTGACGAGATATGACTGTGAGGTGAACGTGCCTGTGCTGGGCAGCTCCACGCTGCTGCAGGGCAGGGAGCTGCTGCGGGCGCTGGACCAGGCCACCTGAGCGAGCCCGCCATCGCCCACGGCCCGCACTGCTCAAAACAGCTTCTGGTTTGAAATATATTTTTGCAGGTAGACAATTTCTAATACCAGTACACTTTTACAGGATTTTACTTAGATATTGAACCTGTCCACATTACCAAATAGTGGCCTTTTGAAGTTACTCACTTTATTATTCATATTAAAGAAATACATCTACTGTATTTTCTCTATTGCAATTAAAGTGGTGTTTAGAGAGTTTGATTACCCTCCCCTTATCTCATTACCTGTAATTTATAGTCTGAATATTTTTTTTCAATTTTCATGCTAATAAAAAGCTGTGGTATAAATGCCTCATCATGTGATACTTTGGCTGCAGTACTGCAAAGATATATTTTTATTGCCAAAGATGAATGAAACAAATTTGATCTCCAACCACAGTTTTTTGTTGATCTGCCAAATTAAAATCCTTCGAGTCTTTCTGTTTTCCAGCATTTATTTTATTGTAACTTTAATAACTTTTGGAAAAGCATACTAAGGAAAAATCCTAGCCTTCTGCCTCCCATCCCTTCCCTTCATTTTTATACACTTTGTTGAAAGAAATGTGAATGGTGAAATGCAATGTTTGTGGGTATCTGTGAAAGTTGCACGTTTTAAGCTTTTTTCCTCAGAAGCAAGCCACATTCTCAGCTGCCTTAACCTGGCTTAGCTCTACAGCCAAGGGAATCCTACAGATTTGTCCCAGTGGAGGATTTAGGCCTGTGTTTTCATTTTTGTTGAGGTTTCTTGTTTGTTCTTTGTTGTTGCCTTTATTTTTTACACAAAACAGATTTTTTTTTAATTATTATCTCTCTCTGGGTCAGTTGTTAATCATCTCTTGGTACTTTTGCTATATCTATGACACAACTACTTTAAGAGCTGTTTCTGCTAGGAACTTGTAGTATTTGTTATGCTGTTGCTGATATTTCAGGAATCAGAGCAGTGGCCAGTACTAACACCTCTGATTAATGTTACCCTTTTCCATTTTATATGCCAGCTAGCAATATAATTGCAATATTGAATCAAAAAATGTCAAAATAGTATTTTCCAGAGTATTTAGGCTGGCTCAGTTGTAATTAGACAAAAAGAATTAGGGATTGCATAGTGAGATGAATATCCAGCAGGGAGGTCCCTCATTTTTACTTGCCTTACATTTATCAGTAGCTAGGAGGTCATTAAAAGGCACCCAGACATTTTCAGAGCTCCTTTACAACTATCATTAATTGTCATGCACATATTTGAAAAATAGGGCTTTGAATGCTTTCAAAGGGTTTTGAAAGTTTAAATTACAGCGTCTCTAAACAGCAAAAAATAATACAATAAAAGGCCAGGTGAGCAGTTCTGACTTAAAAATACATAAAAACTTAGATCTGTGATTTTAGAACTTGGGATCTATCTTGTTTCCTCCACTGGTATAAATCACTGTAGATTCACTGAAGAAAATGAAACAGTGGCAAAGTACAAAAGGTAAAAATCTGGCCCAGAAACTTAGAACAAAAATATATTTTTGAGACTTCTGAGTCTGCTGAAGCCTGGTGTATAAAATTGCTTTATTTCATGCACTGACACTTGCATAGAGAGAGCCTTGGGTTCATAGAGCACTTCAGAGTTCGCTGTGCTAAGCAAGTCTTAACCACACATACTTAGAAAAGTTGAAGACCTTTTGTTATGGGTACATGATGTAAAAAAAAATATACTTCCTATTGTAGGCAATCTTTCAAGAGTTTATTACAAAAAATAATCTACTCGTAACATGAAGTAATTACTGTGTGAAAAAATTTATTGTAAGCATCAACATCTGATGAAAATTGGTCATCCACATTTGACAAATTTGGAGTGGCACAGACTTAAGGCTTCAAGGATTAAAGACACTTGAATACTGCTCTTCTGTTTCTTATTTGTGTAGTTTCAGCATTAAAAATGTTATACCCTAACAGTTTACTAAAACACTCTGAAAAAATATTCTATGTCTTAATATTAATCATACTTTTTATCATAATTATTTCATAATCTATACTGCTGAATTCTTATTGACAATATTATAACTGTATGGGAACTTTAACTTGATAAGGAAATGTATTTTGACACTGATACCTTATTAAAGTATACTGATCCTAAATTCTTTGTGACTCATTTGCTATGAATTTGTTATTTGTTGTATCATTGTAAAACAAAAGTATTTATTAAATTATTTATAGAAAATAAAGGTTTGCATTGATCTTTGAAGACTGAAAGAACAATCAAATGTTACCCATGTTTGAGAGCTGGGAAGGAGCCTGCCAAAAGTCCATACTATCAACTGCTTTGTAGGGTTTACCTGGCTTCCCTCAAATGAAGAAGTAATGCCCTGCAGACCACTGCCTTTCTGGAACTTGTCCTGTGGCTCAGAGTGCTGCTTCTATTTCAAAACCGAGGAACCTTTTGTAATGCTACCCTTACAAAAAAAAAAAAAAAAAAGAGAGAAAATTAACTCCACCAAGTCACAGTTTAGAGGCTGAATTTCCCATGAATATGTTCCTAACCCAATATGAACAGTTCCCAACCTGAGTTTTGGTGGAGAAACAGAAGCCATCATATTCTAGCAGTCTTGGCAAGCCCCTGACTTATGGGCTTTCCCCATCAAATCCTTCCAAGCCTCTGCTTCACCCTGACAGTAGTCATTAATCCCAATGCTGCTGTTAAACAGGCCAATCCTTTTCCATATAGAAAATGCCAGTTTTGCCTGTGCAAAACACATAGTAGGAGGACAGCCACATTAAAAAATTAATTTCCAAACATGCATCTAAACTTCAGTGCTGTGTGGAAGCTGTTAATGCTTGATCCTTCTGATGCCTTTGAAACATGCTGTGCCTACACAGCCGGTGAGCTGCTCAAGCAGCAGCAATTCTTGTGAAGAGCCTGCAAAAGTGGGCTATCATTACCTCCTTTCTTAGACTGGACACTCTGTAGGAGTAGAAACCAAATCCTCGCCTCTAAATCTGTTGTAATTAACATTAACTGTACAAAACTCTCCCTTTTAAAGTATCCACTTAGTCTTTGTCTAAGTGTCCCTAGGACTAACTCAGATCCTAATCCAACTGAGTATTGAAAAAAGTAATTGGAAAAGTAATTGAAAAAACCAAAAACAATCTCTGAAATAGAGATTAACCTGTTGAGATCAACTTCTATCTTTTGAAGAGTACAATAGCTAACTGTTAATATAAATTAGTGCTGTCAGGCATTATTTTTTGGGGTGTCCAAACAGCTGATTGCTCACACAGTCATACTTAAGAGGGTTCTGCAGTCACCATTCCCACGTTCAAATAGCTGAAGGAACATATTTGTAGTACCTTGAGCTGCCTATTTTCTTTCCCCCTCTAAACACTTCCCCCAGCTAAACACTTATCATGTTAGTGAGTTTTAGTGGGTTTTCCTTACATATATGAACATTCTGGGCAGCTAAACTCTGACAGTACAATTTACATACCCCAAAGACCCAAACCCTGGTCAGAAACACGATGCAACCTATGAATTAATAGCTGAGTTTTCTTCTGCTGAACAGGGATTTATGGCAGCTTTTTAATTTTCTTTTCTCCCCAGTAGGCCAGCAGAAGTGCTTAAAATTCAGCGTACATCATCTTTCACTGCCTAAAAGCACCATTTCTTGGCATCAGACTTTGTATCTCTAACAGCACAGCACTGATCCCAATGATGTTGTTCAACACTCATTACATTCTACTGAAAAATTGGCCTGTTTTGCCAAGCTCTCCCGACTTGGGCTGGTCTCAGCCTCTGGCTGATTATCAAGTCTACCATCCTTTTAAAATGATCAAGCAATCATTTTTCCTAGAACACAGAATTCACTCAGGTAAGATTCATTATGTTTATCAAGGAAATACTTATAACAAAATACAATAAGAAATTCTCAACATGTGATTACTAATAAAAATACAAGAAAGCCCAAAAAACTTGGGTAACAAAGTCCAATTGTTCTTTCACTGGAGACACAGGCTCCTAAGCCATACTGAGATCTGCAGACACTACGTGATTCATCACACTCATTTGGAGCAGCAGGCAGAGCACACAGAAAATTAACACACAGATGCTCTAGTTCTAGGTGGTAAAGGTTTCATCTGTTACTTCTACCTGAAGAGCTTTATAAAGTTATTCACAGACATGCCACATACCTGTGTGTGTGTGTGTGTGTGTATATACTTTAAATTTTTTTTAAAGAGCTACAGTGTAGAACAGAAATATTCTTCTACATCTAAACAAACAGCCTATTTTTAATTTCCCCTCCAACTCCTAATTATAGGCTTCCCAAGGGAGAAAGAAATAATTTCTAAGAAAAAAGCAAGTCCTTAACAATATTTTATTAGGACAAGGTCTGTCATACATCCCTGTCCTGCTCCCTTAGCACAAACCCACACACTGCACAAAGACTGCTTTTTTGGTTTCCAGGGGCTGTTTCTGAGCCCACAGTCGCCCACAGGGGAGGCAGGGTGGATTCTTTTTGCTCCAGGCTCAGTTCATTGATATTTCCTTCGTTAACTGATACAACAAAAGCATCATCAGAAGGCTCCAGTAATTCAGACATAGCCCAGGTTTGGGTGTTTGCATTAAAATTGTATTTGAATATACAATTATTTTTTTTAAGTAAGAAACAGCCACATTTTGCTGTTATTTGACTGAAAGCCAGCCTGAAGTTTTGGAAGCTTGTGATATGCCACAGGTCTCACATGGAACATTTTCCTTGAAGAAGTCCTAAATTCCTGTAATCAAGGAGTTACTTAATTCTCTTCAGTCATGCCTCCCAGTTAGAAATGTGGTTAGGATGTCTTATTAGGGAACATCAGTGCATTCCTGAGCCTGGCTTACAAGGACTACCTGCAAGCCAGGCAACACCAGCACTGACATGCTGCAGGCAGCAGCAGCTGTGTCACACCTTGGGTACTATCTGATGTGGAAATTCCTGCATCTTAACTTCACTTGCATTGCATCTCAAAAACCCAACTCCCCCAAACTCCTCACTTGAAAAGTCTGTGTTTAGGCCTTGGAATTAAAAACAAAACCCATAAGCTAGATCTTCAAAGGCACCAGCACCAGAAACCAGAGTGACTTTGTTGCACCAGGCATATTTTAATATTTGGGATCTGGCTGTTGATCTTTGAAGGACTGGCACTAGCTCTAGGGACTGAAGCTGTCTCCCCACAGCCCTGGGAAAAGCAAACCAGAAGAAAATACCTTAAGCATTGTCTCCTCCAGGCTTACTGGTGTCCCTCTCCAGTGCATAGTTCCAGGACCAAAGCACCTAGATAAAACACAGCAGCACAGCACCACCACCTTAATGGCTTGTTCATAGATCAAACATCAAATATCCTCTAGTCTCTCAACAGCTGAATGTGTCTCTTAGCTGCAGCAACCACCTGCAGACAATTGCTGAGTGTTGACTATTGTCCTTTCCTCTAACCCCAATGTGTTCCTTCCACCAGCCCCCAGTCCATGCACAGGTCTATGGTTTCAGCATTCTGATTTCTGTCTCATGCTGCCTTCCCCTTGCCCAGCTCACCTTCCCCTCCTGACAAACCTGCTCCAATCTGTCCCATCTCTACACAGCCCTCATTGCAGGCAGCAGATTTCAGCAAGGATTTTGGGACTTGCAGTGTGGGTTCTTTCTCATCATGCCCTTGCCTTGGCTGCCTGTTTGATACAATGGTCTGCCAGACTCCCAGCCACTTTCACCCAAACCTCAGCTTCTCTGGCTCTTGGGTTGAGCTCATGTTAAAATGCCCAAACCCCATTCCCACTCTAACCACTGGGCATAACAGATCACAATCCTTTCCCTGACATGAACACAGATTTTATGCTCCAACTTACAAGAAGTTAGTGGCATCCTCCCAGGAGTTGCAATACTACCCCTGAGTCATTTCAGACATTCTTCCCAGCCTGTTTCCTTCCATTTGCTATTCAAGCAAGCAGTGGTAGGGTATGAATGAAAAATGTTCTGCTGGCTCACAGAAAATATACTGTCTCTTTTATCAGCCCCTTGACACAGTGCTTCAAGAAAAATCCCAATAAATTTCAGATGCACACATAATTTATCTTTAAGTTTTCAAAATAAGAGCAGAGTTGAGCAAGTTCTCCAGATGGCTGAACTCTGATCAGCAAAGCCAGAACAATTTCCCAGCCATAAGAGGAACAGGATGGGTTTACTCTTTTAGTCCTATCAGCACCACAGAACTAACACTAGTGGGAAAAGAATCCATATTTGTGGCTCCCCAAACCTTCTTCCCATACAAATACTTGCTTGTTCAGGACAAGAATTAACCCTGAGACAGAGAGGTGCACACACTCATTAGACTGCTGCCAAATGCCGCTATGCACTTCACAGACACCAACAAGCTCACAAAGGGTTTGATTTCAAGGTCCAACTTATCTGTCAGTATTTTCAGCCCTGAGAAATCCTTATACACTCACTCCAGAATTTGGCTGCCCAGAATTTGGCTGCCCAGAATTTGGAGAACCCTGAGATGCCCCAGTGATCCATGGGGATCTCTCTCTGTCTAGTTATAACCTATAAGTCGGAAAAATCAAAGGTTAAGACTCACGCAGGCAAACCAAAACCCACTTTATGTCCACCAGAGAGAATGACAGGAAAGTGATTACAATGCAAATTCAGCAGAATTTTCCAGAACAAAGTTCTTTTTAAAGACATTGGCAGGAATGTATTTTCCCAGTTACAACCATTTATGCAGCTGAATTATATTTTATGTTTTCTAGTGGGAAAAGAACATCAAACAAACCCAGCAGCCTGAAAGTCTTGCTCTCCTTTTCTCAAGATGTTGGTAAACACCAAATTTGAGATAGAAGAGGAAAGCAGCAATACAAAAAACCCACAACTGTCAAACCCCCAGACCAAAGCACACAGCTCTCGGACATTATTTTTTAGCAGAAGTTGTGCAAATTTCTAAGTGGCAAACCACAGAGGTTGCCTCATAGAATGAGCCTTATGATCAATAGAAATTCATATTATTTTAGTTCACCCCTCCTCCACACAGCAGCCCACAACAGTATTACACTGGATCAAACGAAGCATAAAATGGGTGTTGTCACCATCCATTTTTAGATCCGTTGCATGACGTCCGTTGGCTTTTTTCCTGGAAGAGCAGGCAATACTAATTGTGTCTATCACTTTACTGCTAACACAGATAGTGCTGTCCTTAACTGCAGCCCCCAGAACACACTGGAGTTCACAGAAATCAAACCAGTGGAAGTTTACTGGGAAAACAGATTGCTCTTCTTTACTTTAACTGCAGCTGCAAACATCATGAGTTTTCCTGTGCCTTGCTCAACTACAGAGATGCTATTTTTTAACATACTTACACCTTCTAACACAGGCTGTTGTCCACAACTTCCATTTTAATCTTTAGTCAGTTTTTGGAGTGCACAGCATGATCTATTTCAGAGCCATTCTGATCACCACAGAAATCTCAAAGATAAAAGTGACACCAACACTGAATAATTCTTGGTAAAATTCCCTCTTTTCTCTTAAAACCTTTCTTCTGCAGAAGAGATTGTTTAATGACCTTGAACAACTACATGGTGGGTTTGCTTTTATCCAGCACCCCTTTTTGCCTTCCCCAGATCCACAGCAAACAGCCACCCAAGCACTCTGAAAAGTAGACATAAACCTGGCTATTTTAACCATCAATTGCATCTTTATATACTTAATAAATATTTTAACTTCTACTTTCATTTTTAGAGGAACTTCTTCAAACTCCCCCTAAACATTCTCCTCCCTCATTCAAAACAAAGGAAAAATCATCTTAAAGTCACTAAAATATTTGTCTGGTTAACAAGCAGTGGAACCAGGAACCCATGAAATATCTGGAACTCAATGGAAAGACAGGAAACAGGGAATATTCAAGTCAACAGTACTCTCATTCTTCTTTCTGCAACAGTCCCTGCTGGGCAGGGTTTGTTTGCACTGAGGTTTGTATTAGAAACACACACACTTAGCTAAATTACAGAAATTCCACAAACTTATGCTAAAAATAATAAACTGAGTGAACAGTGCCTGTGCCCAGCACTTAAGAGCCACAACAGGTGCCTCTGGATGGCAGACTGCTGTGATGGCCATACTCAAAACACTTGTCCCAAAACCTGCTCAAAGAAGTGATCCTCCTTCTTCCCCCCTTCCCTTTTTCCCATATAGTCCCCTCTTCCCATGGAAACATCTCAAAGAGTGTTTTGATTCTTATAGGCAAAATCATGTCCTGACTCGTGCTTAGGAAATAAATTCAATGTGCCTACAAAATCTATGGTACAAAGTGGTTGCTAAGGTGCCACCATCCACAAGAACCTGAAAAATGGGTCTTCTGCAGCCTATGGCAGGAGCTCATGCTCTCCACAGGCACTCCTGGTGCTGGCATGGGAGCAGCCAGTGTGCTGCATGACACACAGTGGCTGGGCCCAGCAGACACTGCTGCTCCTCGAGCCATGGGCCAGAAGTGCAGTGGTTGAGGAAGCTGCACATTTCATGTCTGTCTCCAACACAGGTCACCTCTACAACACTCATCTACTTAGGTTTAAAGTAGGTAGTGCACAGCTCACTTATATATGGAGCAAGGGGGTAAAGAAGCCTGGGAATGCATTAGTTCCATGGTTCATGGAAATACTTTGTGGCTGTGTATAACAGAGCAACATCATTCATGGCAAAAGTTGCCTAACAGGAAATTGCCCCAGGAAGATTTCCAAACTCCATGCATTCTAATTTCACACTAAACCCCCAAGCTTCACTGCCCAAAGAGCAACAACTTAGCACACCTCCTACACAAATATCCTACCCTGTTCTTCCCAATGAGCCAAACCATAATGGCAGCAACTGGCTAGGGCTGAAAGCAGCATGACAGGGTCCCCCCCAGGCACACCTGTGCTCAGCCCCTGACTCATAATATTTCACAATGATCACATATCTCTCCAATTTACAGGAACCCCCCAGCCATACCCTTCCTTTCCTCACTACCAAGCTGCCAAAGTTTTCTCCTGAGAGAACACCTCCAGGTCACTCTTCCACAATGTCCAACAGCATTTAGAAATCCATTTTTTAAGATGCTCCTACTGGAAATGCAGACCCCACAATTACAAAAGGAGTTCTGGGATCTTAACTTACTAGTGTGACTAATCTTTGAAAGCAGTATTTCAAAATACTTCTTTGAAATACACCGAAACATTCAAATTACTTCTTTTTTTGGTAAGTTGTTTTTTTTTTTTTTTTTAAGTGAGTCGCAGAAGAAAAAGGACATGGACACTCACACAGTCACATGCATCACTAATACTGCAGTTGGACAGACTTAGTTTTGACAGTATGAGATGCATGCAGAAATAAATCAGTTCATACCCAAAGAGGAAGGGGCTTATGGGACTAATCTCTGTTAAGAAAACTAGGCATTCAAACCCCAATTTTCAATATAATATGTTGTAGCTGTACAGCAACCCCAGAAACAGGAGACTGCTGTACCTGTAACACATAGTGTCAGTAACTGAACTAATGCTGAAAGAGTAAAATCACTCCCTTTCAGGACTTCCATCAAGATCCAAACAAACAGGTATTTTTACAATAACCAAGGCAACAGGACAGAGTGTATTTGAAGGCAGAACTCAGCAGGATACAGAGGCCTTTCTGAAAATAATGCTGAGTATTCTCTCAGATTTTAAAATGGAAACATCTAGTAGCCCATCATCAATTTCCATGTAGTTATAACATGTTCCTGCCCAACATATCTTTCTACTGATAACTTATTACATCTTCATGTTTCTCTGCTCTATTAAAAAAACCACAACCAACCAACCAAAAAAATCACCTGACAGGCTCATTTGGATTTTTTAGCTTCTTTGTGTCTCCTGTTAAGAGCTACAGAAATGTAATTTACATGCTCTAAAAAAATGAGCTACTTTGAAAACTTAACTTTTTAAACAGCTCAGAGAAGATGTCTGTCATCCTTTCATTTCCAAGCAGCAGTTTGTGTAGATTTTAGTACAATCAATTCATGTGCATGTCATGTTTCATTTTCATGCTTCATTTTACAAGCCCACTAATCAGACTAATGAGGTTGAATGTGAAGAAATCCCTTTGTTTCAAACTGAACAGCTTCTGGAACCACAGTTAGAATAGTCTTTCTTTGCTTATTCATTTCCTGTTTGCAAGTAATAGCAAAAAGAAAAAAAAAAAGGCATTACAAAATTTTTCTGCTAAACCCTAAAGGCAGAAAGCCATCTCAGTACAACATCCCCTGTAATTTACAGGAGCTCAGGCTGTATATTCCTGCAAGGGAGTTACAGTGCTTTCCACTTTGTAAGCATGCTTAAATGAAAGTAAAATCTTATTAACTGCTTTGGTAGGGTCACAAATATGCTCTATATGTTCCAAAGCAGGGGTTTAAGACGGTCCAGTGAGCAAAGGCCTGTCTGCAGGCAGCAGGGAATTTGTGCTGTGCTGGACACCCTCCCACATGAAGTCATCGATTGCCCCACGCCTGTGTACAACATATCGAGGACCTGCCGGGAGCTTCCTGGGAGCTTCCTGGTTCCTTGGCCCACCTAAACCATCAACCATACATAAACAGATAACCCAGTGCATGAGACAGAAGCCAGAGGTGAGGAATGGAAATTCCTACTTGGAGATTCATCCCAGGCTCCAATACAAACCCACCGGTGCTCCTCAGAGCTTTTTGTCATGCGTCAGTGGGAACACAGACAGATGCACCAAGAGACTTAGAAGGGAATACACTCAATTATTGGACAATACCACAAAAGGCAACACTGTCTACCCTCCAACAACACTGATAAATTTGAAATCACAATCTAAACTATCTTGGCTTTAATTTGTTCATTCTGAAGTTGGGATACTTTTTTTTTTTTTTTTTTTTAACATCACACACAAGCAAGGCTTGTTTCTGATCCTCTAAATGCCTGAGGAGCTGCCCAGACCACATGCTGAACAAGTGATAAGTACATTGCAGAGTTAGAGGATCAGGGAGCATTCCACCAAGCTTACTGTGAGTGCCACCAGACCTGCTCAGAATGAATATATAAGGTTCAACTGTAGTTCAGAGTTCTCTGAAAGAATCTGGATACACCTGTAAAGGGGCATGGAAACAGAGAGGGGCAAGTTTCTCTTTTTAGCCTGTAGCTTGATATCAGCACAAGCAGCACAGTGCCATGGTTTACATCTGACTATGGTCCCACTCAAAGCACAAACTATCTCTAGACAAAATCCAGGCAATCCACTTCCTCCTAAACCTCTAAGTCGAACATAGAAACACACTCCTGCTGCAATACATCCCAGGCTCTAACAGAAGCTCCAAGTCTTTCACAGATCACCCAGAACATCAGTATGGCTTTAGGGAATTGAGTGGTACCAATTACTAACCCTCCTGTCCCCAAGCAGTCCATAGAGAAGGGATGAAGATGTCGGAAGATTTATGACTGCACAGCAGGAGCCAACACTACTCCATATGCTCTCTGTCTAACCTTCAGCAGAATCCTTAGGGAAAGGAGGAACACCACTGGTGAGAAGACAAAAAAGGCTTTTCACCTCCTGCTCATTCCCACTCTTGGAACAAAAACACTATGAAGTAGGTGTTTTTGTTCCAGGAGTTCCATCCTCCATATCAGCTGGAACCTGTCTGCAAAAACAAATGTGGAAGGACTGGGGCAGAGTCCATGGTGGGTTACAGCACCAGTCTGATGGCTGCTACCACCACAGCATGTGTGTGTGACCAGAGCCTACAACCACCCAGAGCTACCAGATATTTGAAAGTGTTTTTGTTTCCCACCTTCATAGGAAACAAACCTGAGCCCTCAATAGCAGTACCTTGGCAGGAAAATAACTGAGAGCTGACAGATCTGAAGAATGCTGTGGAGAAAAATAATTTTAGCTTTCAACTATCTCAAATGACTCTCTGATGTTTAATTAGGAATAATTTAAGAGCAAACAAAAAGCCTGAATCCTTTCATAAATACTTCATAGGTACATGCTAGTTATTTCAAACAGGAGCTGAGTTCTAGCATGGGAGACTCCCTTAGAACTGGAGCTGAAGAAATGCAAACTAATCTGTTAAAGAAATAGAGCAAAAAGGTGTCAGATTTCTTCCAAAACAGTGGAATTTTTTGTCAACAAAAACTGGTTAGGAAACTTGAACAAGATATCTGACTAATGACAGACAGTGATCCCCCACAACCAGCCCCAAGATACAGGTGTCATTAAAAATCAACATGAAGCTTTACTGAAGTCTTTAAACACTGTACTGCCTCCCAGACATGGGAAAAGAATAAAACTGCCTGAGCAGCTTGGGTTTGGCAAGAAAAAGAGCATTAATTAAGGAGTTGGGTTATTCCCAAATTGTGCTGCTTAAGAAGCCCCATTATACCTGCTGTACAATAGGTGGGATCCATTTTCTTTCAGCACTGCTGATGTCAGATGTTAATTGAAGACCATGTAAGAAGTACTCCCCTAAGACAAACTACCTTCTGCTGAAAAGATACCAGTCATGCTGCTAGGAGCACTGCAAGGGAAGCTCACTGAGTATGTGCCTGAAGAGCAGGAGATATGACAACTCATGCTCAAGAAACTTTAAATGTGGAGGATGCATCTATACCCTGATGGTATAGAGCCATCAGGGACACAGGAAGAGCAATGGAAAAGGATGATGGCACTCCTCAAGGCAAGGGAGCGCAGCCTCTACCATCCTATTACACCTCCTGACTTCTCTCTTTTTTTTGGCACAATCTGTGTTTTACCAACCTGAAGACTGTCCCTTCTGTGCTGCTGGCTGCTGTCCCCACACTGAGCAGAGCAGGAGATGGTCACCACCTCGTGAGCATCCCCAGGCACGCTCACCCTCCCACAGGGGCACGGGGGGGGGACAGGACAGAGCCCCCGGCCTGGGCGCAGCTGTAAGGGCAGCGAGCCACACGCCAGGGTGAAGCGGCAGACACGTGGCCTCTCCAGCAGATGTGGGACCAGCCTGTGGAGACCTCCCTGTGTGAGCGTGCAGCTGGCACGGGGGCTGCCCCCACATCCTGCCCCCACCATTCCAGCTGCACGGCCCAGCTGGGCACTGCTCTGGCCCGGGGGGAGCGGCACGCGCTGGCACGGGAGGGACGGCGGGCACGGCAGGGAGCGCCAAAAAACAGCACGGAGAGATGGAGAAGTGAACAACAGCACCCCCACCACAGCACTGCACCCCTTCACAGAAAGCCTGTGCCCCAGAATGACTCAGGGGCTCACCTTCCCTCTCCATGGCCACAAGAGCCTCCTGGGTGCACCAAAAGTCACCATGGCAAGTGACAGGAACATCAGTTGTAGCAGCGGGACTGAGAAATGGTGACCAGGCCAAATAACCTCCAACAGCAGCTTTTCCTTTATTTTAGCACCTGGTCTGCAGCTGCAGACCTTCTGAGGGTGCTGAGGAAGATCCTGAAGGTTAGTCTGGAGGAGGCTACACTCAGAAATTGAGCATGTGTGCTGCATGGGGAAGAGCAGGCTCCTGGCTGCTGACTGTGGGAAGGAAGGAGGCTCTGCAGCCACACTGGGAGGCACCCAAGGTGTGGAAGGATGATGGGGCTGGGGACCCTGTCTTCCTTGCTTCACTGGTCCCTTCGGATGGGAAGATCTCTGGTGCAGCGATTTTTCTCTCCATGCTGGTACCTCCAAGAATGGTACCTTGAAAGCATTTGTGGCTCTACAGATTTCCATTGAAATATATCATACTGAGCAAGAAAGAGGAATTTTAGTCACAGGATGACAATATAAAGGAGGTATTTAAATCAGCCTCCACCTCTAAGCACTTACCACTCACCAGTAATGCTTTCACCATACTGGTGTGCACTTTTTGGTTCAGCAATGTGTTACATCAACATTATATATGAATCCCACAGGCAATTTCTGGTTACCTCTTCATGCCCAGCCCATCTTCCCTTGCATCTACAAAACCAGCATTTCACCAGAAGTCTGCTGACTAGAGCACTTCCTAACTGGAGGGGAAGCATCACAGCTTCACCCTCCTCCCCCTGCATCTCCAAGGGCAGAGTGCTCTTCCTGTTGGATGGACAGCCTTTCTGCCTACAGCACTTGTGTCACTGTAGCTAAGCAATTACTCACAGCTCAGCTCCCAAATCCTAATCATAAAGAGTGGAAGGGCTGAGTGCCTGAGCATCAGTTAATACTAGTACATATTAATTTAAACCACACAAACTACAGCCTGATGCACTGACCACCCCAGACACAACGAGGAGGTCCAAGGCAGCCAGCAGACACCCTGCCCATTGCCCCAGGCAAGTTAAAATCCTGAATTTCATCTAGAATCCCAGTCTTGTAGATGTTCTTTCACCATCTCCCAGCCCAGCTGCTGTTCTTGCAGTTTTTTAAATACTCTGGAGGAACCATGGTATCTTTCTAAAGGAAGTTCAGCTGCACAAAACGAGCAAAACTAAGTAACAGTGCCTCAATTCCACTTCAAAACTAACAACCCCACAGAGCTTGGACAAGTAAAATCATTTGCAGAACAAATGATAGTCAACAACTCAACAGCAGCAAAGGTCACATTGTTATGGTTATTTTTCATGCTTAACCCCTCCAATCTCATTTGGTTTTCCCTTCCATTTCCTCAGATAGTGTAGTCTGACTTCAGCACAGAGACTTCAGAATTTAATCAAAAGACATGAAAGACCAAAAAACTGTTTCACTGATTTAAACATAAAGCATCGACCTTAAAACCATCCTGAATTGTTATCCACCTTAGGAAAGCAAGAAACAAGAGATACTGTACTACAATAGGGTTTTCAGCTACAGCTGTTAAATAAATTTTAAATTTCATTTCACTTTTTTTTTCAATATTTTCTGCAGAGAAATTGTCAAAAAATGCTATACAGAATATCATGAAGGGTACACACTTGAAAACAACAGAAAAATAAACCCTGAAACTCCCAGATTATCATCTCCTCACTCAATTGCTTTAGATCTAAACAACATGCTTAAAGGCAGAATCTTTGTGCAGTGGGAAATATACAGAGTAATATGCTTTAGTGATTATAACTGGGGGGTGGGGGGAAGACACGTTCCTCCTTTCCTCCCATATATTTCAGGTGAGAGTTTGGACCTGAAAAAGTTTACACAGGCCAAAATTTGTTACTTTTTGGGGAAGAGAACAACACAAATACACTATGAAACAGACCAGTAACGTTTAACACCAAGAACAATAACAGAACATCACAATGTCATCTCATTTATTCCTGGAGTTTTTGTTACATGTTCTCACCCATCCACTCTTCATACTTATGCCAGGGAAACACACAGCAACAACTTGTGTATATTTTCATTTACAATCTTTGCTCAATATAAAACCACTTTTTTGCTACTAAAGTGTTCTTACCCATTCTTTCAGGAAACATTGACATCAGCAGATCTGATCAGGGACAAAGTATCCCCAATGGTTACACAGTGTTTATACTTTCAGTTAAAAAAAAAAAATCAGGAGACTAAGCCCTCTGGGATGAGTAAGCAGAAAAGAACATCTAGACCAGTGCGGCTATGCCATATGTTTCTTCATTAAAACAACTGTGCAACACTGAGTCAAAAACACAAACTCTATGCCTCTCCAGTAAGCAGTGGGGAAAATGACCTTATTTTTCTACAAGACTTGCCCTTTAGCAATTGTCGTTTGAAGGACAGCAAACCACAGGCAAACAAACTCAATCATCCCCCAAGGATCCCTGAAATAGTTTAGCCCTGATAAAAAGTTCTTAAGGGGCTCTTCCCAGAAGCACGCATATTTTTTCATAAGCATTTACCTAAGAAAAGTGAAGCAATGCAGCACACAAATACCGGTTTATGTAAGCCCATTCATGTGCAAACATGCACATAAATACCAAAGGCTGAAACTGAAACGTGGGATCTCATTCGAAGGTACTTAGAGTGCAAACAAGATCTTAACACCTGAGGTTCTGGGGACTGGAACTTAAAACTCCCACGGTGAGAAATCGCTCTTGGTCATGATGACATACAGCTGTAGTCAATATTTGTCTTCTGAAGGCATCGAGTGTTTTGCATATATAAATGATGACAATTTAATTAAGTAAATCTCAAACGTGCATAAAGCAAAATTATATTGAATTCAGTTATAGATACATTGCACAATATGTAAAGCTTGTCCACTTTCAGTTTTATATATTTAAAACATTTTAAAACCTTTATTCCTTTTTTTCCCCCTTTGGTCTGTGTTTCTCAATTTTCCTAGACCCCACAGGAAAGATGAATTTCACTGACAGAGTGAATTGTTTACCCTTCTCAGCGATGACCAAACACAAATGGGCTCTGCTCTGGAGACTGTGGAAATGCAGATTACGACAATATGGCCTTTTGAGCTAACTTACAGATGCAAAACCATCCCATTCAGAACATTTTCAGTCATAGTATGAAATACAAAGGAAATAAAACCTCATTACATTTTGCTATCCATAAATACGAGTTCTTAAAACTCATTTCTGAATCCATTGGAGAGAAGAGAGCACTAAAGCCCCTTCAAAACATTTCCCTGCATGGTTTACTTATCTACGGGAAATAAACAAAATCCTCATTGTGATAACAGCTGATCATCATTGCAACTGCTCCCACAATCACCAAGATACCTTCTCTGGGCTGTTTTTGAAGGAGAATCATGAATTACAGAAGTGTGTGAGGGTTGAAGAAATATTAGACCCAACATTATTGTACCTTTCCACTCCATTGTACCTGCAGTGAAGTACCTGTGACCTTCCACTGTAACCTTTTATTTTATTTCCTCAACAACACTTGCTAGCAAAGAAATCTCAGGTCCCTGAATTTCGAGTACCTGTGATGAAAGAAAAGCCTCTAGGTCACATTCCCACAATCCAGACCTAGACTATTTGAAACGGATCCATATGCCACTCCTGAAAGTGATTTTGATGAGCAGAAATTACTGACTAATGATGCCCAGGAGGTGTTTTCCTACCTCTGCAAAGCCATTAGCATCATTTTCAAGATTCATTACCAACTACTGACAGACCTTTCCATCACCATAGCATATTGTTGCAACTTACATTCAGTCTCATTTCCCCTCAATTTTATGCCCTTGCTCCCTAGAAGGATGCCAAAAATCACTGCACCATACCACAAAGAAACTAACCTTGCCAACAGGTCGACAGCAGCTGCTTCTGAACATCTGGCTTAACCTGTTGCCAGAAGCATAATTATCACCTATAATGCTTCACTTCCTGAGATGTTGGCAAGAATCACAATTTCTGGTGTGTTTTCTTATCCGTATAATGGACAGCAATCATCAGACATGAAAAGACACCAGAAAAATTCCTCCCTTCTAGACCTAGGTGGCAAAAGCTGCCATCTCAAGGTATGACTTAATATGTATTTTGGGCACAGTATATTAAAAAACCCAAACCACCAAACATGATTCTTTGAATACCTATCTTTCTCCTGGTTCTGCTGGCAGTGACAAGAGGCAGAAGACAGATTATTACACAGGGCTACTCAAAGCCACCACTGAAATGTCCTGAGAAAGGGCCTGTCTTTAACTGGTAGCATGTACAAGGGCCTGATAAAACACACAGTCACAATGAAAAAAAGATCAAAGATCCTTCGACTAGTTAATTTATTGCTAATTTTTCCTATTTGGTTTCATGCTGTCATCCTTTGTATACCAGAACAAAACCTCTCTTCTATCTCAAAATTTTCACGCTCCACATGGGTTTGACTTTGATAGTCCCATGGGTTTTGAGGGCATACTAGTACCAATATTCCTCCTGAATTCAGAATCAGGGTTTCTCCCTGTCTGGAATATGTTCTCGGTGTAACATTTGATATAGTTTAGATCATTTCTTCATCTGAAAGCAAATATATGATAGATAAAAAACCTAAGAAGGGAAAGGAGGAAATTAATCTCTAACACTGCTAGGAAGCTGCCAGACAGGCAATAACTAGGCATGTTACATTATTTAACACTTATTGGCAAAGAAAGAAGGTAGAAATTATTCCACCCTTTCACATGTCTTTCTGTCCAGTAGGCAGGTTTCTGTCCAAGTTCTTCCCATCTTTTCTGAACATGAGCCCTTCTTTATCAAAAGTGATCCTTCACCAGGCTTAAATATTACTCACAGTTCATGGCCAAAAGCTTGCCTGTCTTGAATTCACAGGCACCGTGGTGTCTCCATAAACCATCCTTGGTTTTACCCATTAGGTAATCTACTTAACTTGATACTGGGGGACAAAAGGATGTAAAATTATTGCCAGAGCAATTCTTTTACCTCTTTCCCACTCCAAATCAACTCTCTCCTACGTATTCTGTGAAAAATGCAGAGTTGAGACCTACTAGCCACATTTTAAAACTGTACTCTTTCTTATTAAGTATGACCAATAGCTTCTCTCTTGAGTTCAGGATTTTTTGCAAAGTTGAAATATTCACCTCCTGTGTTTTGGTTGTGTTCCAGACTTTTTAAGCTTGAATTCTTTAACCATGGTTTGCTAGGAATGGGAAGTGAGCATGCCCAAGAGTAACCTCCTTCACCCCTTTGCCCATTGGGGATTCTCATACCTTACAAGGTGTTTCAACACTATAAACCACTTAAATTAGTCTAGCTATTCTTCCTTTACTTACTGATTCTAGAATGTCTTTATATGCAATGACTTTTGTAAGTGTTGCCAAACAATTGTGGAGACTTCATTAGTAATCCTATCTGCTTTGTCATAAATGGAAAAATTGAACAAAGGGTTATTCAGTTCAGCCAAAGTAGCATTCAAGCAATTTTTAATTTTATTTAATCCACAACTGAAATATAAGCTGAAACATAAAATGTATTCATGCAGACTTCTGCTTCTGTGAATGAAATTTATCCCTTACACCAATATGTAGCTCGAAGGTAGCCTCAGAGAGGAAATTACATAGCCCGTCTTTGCTTTAGCTTTTCAGGGAGTGAAGTGAAAATAACCATTGGTTGTTATTGAATAAGATAAAGTATTTAGAGACAAAAGTGCTCTATGTAATAATTCTCATTACAAAGTGTACAACTGCTGTCCTGCCTTTGATATTCACAGCAAGCATTTAAAGGTCATGAACTTGAAGAGCACTGCTGTAAAAGTCTTCTCCCACATGCAGCTGTGGAATAAGAAAAATACTTCTCAAGCTGTTTTGATTGTGCATATCTACAGGACACAGGTGAATACCCATGCGACTTACCATTGATTTAAACACAAAATAAGTGTGAATGTGAGAAGCACACCCAGATTCCAGTTTACAGTCAACTTGTACAACCTCTTTCTAAGTCAGGTATTTCAGAGCGTTCTGTCTAGTTATTTAACTATCTAGTTATTTCCAAACACAGAGCCCATCTCAAGGAACTTCAGTATTTTACACAAGAAATAACTCTTTTTTTCCCCCAGAAGATAAATACTTTACTGGGCAATGCCAATAAAATAGCAGCTCAACAGGACCAAGAACATCAGATACTGATCTTGTAAACCTATGGCTTTCAATTCTGCCTCTAATTACAGAATAGCGTAGATTCAGTAGAGCACAAAGGCATTTTCTTGTGTCAACAGGACCATAGCAATGTTCAAATACTTCTTGTGCTTTGGTTTAGTATCTTACCATATATCTGTTGCTTTTTGTATTCATGTCTCAATCCTGATTCATCTTCAGTGAACCGGGTGAACTTGATTCATGCCTATGCAGATGGCCACATTCAGGTTCATTGGCACATCTCACACACCTAAAAGATCACCTGTCCCCTGCCTCTTGGCTCACATATGTTGCTTAACCAAGCTGTATTGTGCACCATGTAACAAAATATCTTCCCTTTCCAGGAGGCCAAATACATTATCTGCCCTTCACTGTTCATATTGACTTTTCTGTATTAGCACAGTGTCTCTGTCAGCAAGGAACAGCAGGGACCTCAGCACTGTGTTCAGGCAGGCAAGAGCACAACAGGGGTTCTGGTTTTTAACCTCTGCTCTGCCTCCACAGTGCTGCAGTCATGGTGGGCAGAGAGCTGTACAAATCTCCAAACACAGTGTTTGCCCTTCAGCAGACTGAACCACAGCTGCATTTGTCCCTTCCCCAACTCTCCAAGGGCTTCCTCTTCTCAAGAAGAAAGACTAATACCACTGGTGGGAAGATCCAAGCTGGGAAGAAAAGGAGAAGTACAAAACCTGTATATTCAGGAAACGCTGTTCACCAAGGTGCTCAGTTTCTTGGTGAGAAGATCAGGAATGACAAACTGAGACAGGGGAGGAGAGAGTGATAAAGAGAACACAGCAGATGAAAAGGAGGGCTGAGATCTGCTAAATCACTGGGGTGTGCTCCAATCCCATGTGGAAAGTGTAATCTCTTTTTCATTTAAGTTGAATCCTGGATTTCTATTATGCTTACTGGCAACCTGCATGCAAATTCCAGAAGTTCATACCAAGTACTGCAACTGATGGATGTCTGTACTGGAGTGATGGGAACAGACACTCAAAGACATCAACAGGCTAGTCAAGAGCTTCCAGGAAAACACAGTACAGACTTTGACTCAACAATAACAGCTCTGCTGTTATTCACAGGCTTCCTGTGAATCCTCACACATGGACAAGTATTTAGAAACAAAAGGCTCTAGTTCAGCCCACTGCAAGTGATGTACGCATGCTCTGTAATTTCCATATCTTGTATCAACAGGACTTTTGATAAAGCTGCCTTGAAAGGTGCAGTGTGATTGCCACAGATTAGTGGGTTTTGGTATAGTCAGCCTCAAAGCCTCCCTCAAGCTATCAACAAGAACTTTGTATCTCTGGGATGTAAGGTTTCCTCACTCAGGCACAGAATAGATCAGGCTATGCAAGATGAGCAACAGTAGGATGCTGTTTTAAAGCTGATATAGGAGCAAAAAGCAATGTTGAAATGCAAACAAAATTAAGTCTTTTTGCTCCTCTCAAGACTTGTCACTAACTAAAAAAAAGGTGGCTTCCTCCTTTCTGGGGAGGAACAGATTTGATGTTGCTGCATCTGTTGTGGTTTAATTCAACACTGTTCTGAGCAGGACAGAACTGTGCATCTTTTGCAATGCAAATTTTCTTCACCTCTCAGTTGTCTAGATCAGCCCCATTTCCAGCTCATGATATAATATTCCAATAACTCTGTTTCCACCCTTGCTTTCTGCTAACAAAAAAACCCAAAAAAACCCAAAACAAACAAAACCCCAAACGAACAAACAAAAACCCAAAGCAGAACAAAAAACCCCCACCATCATTGATGTAATATTTAGCTCAAAATGCTGTTTATTTTAGCTTTTTCTAAAATGCAGAGCCTTTCAGAATACTTTCTCCAGTCATGTATGGTAATGGAAATGAGACCACAGAGGAATAAGCTACAATAGTATTAAGTCACCCTTCTGCCCACTTCCCTCTACAGTTTCTTCTAATGCTACACCATTAGAATACATGTAACCACGAGTGGGTGGTGCTTTGCAGCTTCAAGCAGGCGCACAAAGTATGGAGAATCCAGAGAAGCAAACATGCTCTAATCTCCAAGGAACATTCAGAAGACACAGGTGGTTAGAGTATGGTGCTAATATCACCAGGTTGTGCATTTGATCCTCTTCCAGACCATTCACTTAAGACCTGGACTCGATGATCCTTGTGGGTCCCTTCCAACTCAGAATATCCTGTGACAGTCTACCTTAGACATGTTTTTCACCTTAGGTAAAAAACACAGGTATCACATTGGAAAAATGGTTATTTACACTGAAATCTTAAAAATAATCAAGTAAGCAAATCAAGCTTATGCAAATGTGAACATTTGCAAATATGAACGTGTGCTATTAGTCCTTGCTTATATTGCACATAAGTAATATAAGGAAGGAATAATTAGGTGAATAAGAGCAACTGCTTACTAAAACAGTAATAAAAATTTTATTTCTGTGGAAGCAGTTGTATAATATAGGGTTGGGTTATCCATGACACAGATGAGTTTCTGAGATATCAGTGGGTGACAAATCAGGTAGGAAGAACCAGAAACTACTTGACTACAAGGCAGGAGTTTCTCATATCATCCTTATCTTTTAAGATACCTTGCTAGTCAAGGAGGATGTGCTCTAAAGCCAAACAGTCTAATGTGTTGAAACCTGAGAAGAAATTTGCAGCAGAACAAGCTGAACTCAATCCCTTAATCATTGGGTCATCGCTGCTTACCAACACTTACAATATAAAGATTTTATGTGGCAGTTTAAAGAGGAAGCCCAGCTAGTGGATGAAGAGAGGTTAGTTGCATACTGCAGCATTACTTTGCATGGGATTTTATACCAAGGGAAATGGTCTATAATGAAAGATCCCAAGATTTTTCTTGCATTAGAGAAGTGGGGTCCACATACTCCCACCTTGCAAGTAAGAAGCCACAAGCAGAAGCATGAAAATCTACACATTTGCCACTTAAGTCTAGATTACATATTTTCTTACTAATTTCACCTCATCATAAACTTTCCACCATAATACTGAAAGAAATGGGAGAGTTACAATCTTAAGGGAAACTCCCAGCAACTTCTATCTCCTACAGTTCAATCTTAAGGGAAACTCCCAGCAACTTCTATCTCCTGTACAGTTCCAAAGTGTGGACAGCAGCACAAGCTGACTAATGAAGCAAGGCATTTGGACTGCAACTGCAAATTTCAGTCCCAAGATCAAGGATACACTGGCACAGGCCAGACAGGGATTAATTCACCTCACCATGTCAGAAGGCATCTTGGAAAATAAAAATCCTACTCGTCACATCATCTTGCTCTGCTGGGGATGAGGGAAGATGAGCACAGTGAGAAGCCTTTTAACCTTCTAATTTGCTTATTTTTTTCCTTTTGTAGGACAGAATCCCCTGCATCACCTTGTTTGTTGCTGGAAGTCTATCCCTGCCACACAGGCTTGCTTCACCTATCCTCTGAGAGCACTGCCTTTGCTATAGGCAGGCAGATGTTCTTCCTGTCCCAGAAAGAATAGACACTGGAGAATGCTGCTGGGATTTTTCCCTAAACATCCTTAGGAAGTAGACCTCAAACAGAAATGTTGTAACTCTAAGTACCAGATGTAGCTACGTGCTGCACAAACATGTTTTAATGATTCCAGATTAGGATGGCACCAACCAACTTTGAGGCAATTTACATCATCTTAAAAGTAATGAATGGGGGAGGAAAAGTAAGAGTGAAATGATAACCTGCACTTTGAACATTCAAGCATCAAGCACAACAATATCAAACATGTGAAATGCTTTGGAACACAGCTAAGGATGAATCTCCAGGTTTCCTCTGCCTACAGAAATCTGTGATGCAGAGAGCTAACAGATTTTACTCAGTTGATACTGAGCTTTGACATGGGCTATACGTACTTACATGTCCAGACTGCAGAGCTGATAAACCAGGTTGTATAGAAGAGGGCCTCTTCGTATTAAGACTGGAATCCACCCCAAAGATTTTTTTTGTCTGTGTGCTCTCTCCTTACAATGAGAAAGAAACTTAGTCCTAGCTCTGGAAACCAAACCCAAATGGTGCCTTACATAAGATCTCTAGCTTCATATTTTTCACAATATATCTTCAAGAGCTTTATTTTTGCAATACATAGAAAGTACTTGAAAAGCTGTGACCTGAAAGAGCACAGAAGTTCACTGTGATGCTGACATCTGCTTAACCTCACACCTCTATTTCTGTTCCTACTACAGCTATGACTGTCTCTGATTTTAATCAGTGTCACAACCTTTCATATTAGCTCTAGAACACAGAAACATAGAACAGAGAGGGGAGGAAGAAAAAATATGGCAAAAAAATTACCTTCTCTATTTAATTATCAGCATGACCCGTCTTTAACCCAAACACTATGGTTAATAGGTTTCCTGTAGCCATCATGTGATTTGCAGTTCTTGCACCTGTTGGCATATTTAGGTATATATTTTTGAGTTAACAGCCAGTGTCTCCTTCTAAATTAGCCACGACTACATTTTAAATTGCTTAAGTCAACTTCCTCAAGCAACCACAAAGCAAGACGTTCTCGTGGGAAAAAAAAAAGAAAAGAAAGAAGTGCTAGACATCAGTTTTCAGCTCAGCAAACCTCAACTAAACCCACCAATTTTATCAGAAGAATGGAAAAGCAATTAGAAGCAACCTGGTCAAAATAGAGAATAAGAAATATAGAGTGGGAAAATAGGGTCACAGGTGGAAAAATATCTTTATCTGTATCTTTATCTTCACTTTGAAGTGCTGTTGCTTTACCCCGATTATCATAGATAACAAGTTCTCTAAGGGCAAACATTGTAGTATTCTTCTAAAAACACTCAGAACAATATAACTAATTCCCATTCAGGAAGAGAACAGAAGGCTTCTGGCACAGGGCACCTCTCAGAGCTGCTTTAAAAACTGTCTTACATGTTTGCACTTGGAAAATACTATCACCCAAAAAATACAAGTTGGGGTTTTTTGGTTTGTTGGGTTTTTTACGAAACAACAGAGTCATTTACTCTATTCCTCCTTTCCCTTGTGCCTCAAAGCATTGTTATTAAAATAGCTTTTATCTTCCAGGTTATGTTTCAGGATCAAATTTTGTGATCGTAGTTTATATTACTCCCCAAGTAACACATTTTGATCTCATCCTCATCTCCACTCATTCCTTTCTCAGACCTCCTTGATGGGGCAGAGGTGGATTTCCACTCCCTGCCCAAGCAGCACACCCAGCTCCTTTCCCACCAAAGGGGCAGGAGAATGACTGTGTCTGGGGCGGGGGGTTTCACTCAAAGGTTTTGTAGGTACCTTGAACATAGTGTCACCACACAGAGTGGTTACCAGGCAGTCACTGTGACTGCGTGACTGCATTTGTTTGAGACCATTGCTACAAGGACCTGTACCAAGCTTCATTTGTGTGTCTTCCACTAATATTCATGGTTTCATATACAGGAATGAATGGGAAAGATACCCTAATACCAAATACCATGACACCGGCACTGTCAGTTCAACTGTATTTGTGGGTTGTGTAAAATACAATCCTTTGGAACAGTTAAGGCAGTGTTTTTTTTTTTTTTTTTTTTTTTTTTTTTGGCATGGACAAGACCCAAGGATACCGACTGTCATTATTAGATTCTGGCTTGCAGTCAACTGATCCTTTTGTATGTCCACACCAAGCTTTTGCACGAGCTCTGACTGGGCACAGCCCTCAGCTCAGACTGCTCAAACTGAAGCAAGCATGTCTTCATAAAAGGCTGCTCTGTACTAAACACGCAACCGCCTCCCAGCGTCACATGGAAGAGAAAGAAACAAATTGTGAGTCTTTCCTCCAGCTCAGTTTTTTATTTGGAAAAGAAGCCATCTCTGCAAAAGCTGAGGGTGAAAAAGCAAACTTGTTATCAGGTCTGACTTTTGCCCAGGCCAACAAGGAGTTTGGTAGCTTGTAGAAGAATTTGGTAACTAGATGATACAGAAGTGAAAGAGGGAATCTACAGCTTTCACCTTGCTACAGAAAAGAGCCTGACAAATAACTAGCAGGATATGCAACCTAACTCACCACAAGGACAAACCTGGGAGTTTGCCATCATCATCAGATAAAGCCCTTCAATTTTTGTGCAGAAATTGTGTTAACCTTCATAAATGCCTCCTATCTCATCTCCACATGAAGCCATAGACTTCCGTGTATCATTACTGCCTCTATAACATGCTAGTGACAACCAAGATGTGGTTATGTTGCCCCAGGGTTTATAGCTTGATTTCTGTTTTTGAAGTTGCTGTATCTGCTCTGAGTACTAATTATGGTTTTGTACTTACGGTTTGAAGAATGATGCTAAAAAAAAAAAAGCGAGCAAGGGCAGAATTGCTAATACAGAAAAGCAGTTACGCTGGTTTGCCATGGGTTTCACTATACAGTTTTGACAAGGCTGATACATGTGTTTCTCAGGCACTAGGCACATTGGGTAGCCATGAATTAAACAGCTACAGATTTGGGGTTTTCTTGCTTACTCACATTTTTTCCTGTAGTTGTTTAAGAAGTTGAAAAGAAAACCTCAGGAGCGTTAGGTTATGTGATAAAAAATCCTTTGCATACATAGAGAGATGGTGGCAGGAGGGGAAGCACAAATAATACCCAGCCCTGGCTAGTCACAGGAGCCATGAGCTCACCACAGCCTGATCTTCACAACCCTAGAGGAATACAGAGGCACTAGGGCAGAAACCCAAATTAAGAAGAAGAGAGTCTACCGAGACCCTTCCTGGGACTGTCCCAGCAGGACTTCAGGCCCAGTGTCCAGGCATGAAACCCATCAGGCTGGATCAACACTAGAATGCCTTTTGGATGGAAGGGAGTTGCTGCCCGGGAGTATAGGACGCATTGTGAAATACGGGGGCAGAGCAATTTGGGATTGCAGGCCACTTCCTACAGGATGTTAGGGAAGGCGTCAGAGGTGGAGAAAGGACTAGATTTAGGTGATTTGGGATGAACAGATGGGAGGAAAATAGAGAGACAAAGGAATATAAAAGATTGATCACATGTAACTAGTTTACAGGAGCAGGGTGCAGCCTTTACTAATGCCTGGGAATACATTGGTAGCCTTGCTGCAGGCTGGGCCTGGAAATGCAGCTGCCTCACCTATGCCAGGCTGCTGGTGATTTGTCTTCCCCTAACACAGTACTCTTTCCAGGATTATTATGACTTGCACATAAACTGTTGGCACTATTCTATACCATAGGTATGTTTCATAAAGTACTCTAATAAAAGAGGGACCTATGTGCAACATATTATTGTTTCAGCATCTTGCCTTCTCAAGTTCACTCTGGCTTTTAAAAAAATATGCAATGGCTACTATATTAATAATCCTCTGGAACTTAGATTGAGGCAATTCAACTGGGGAAAAGAAGAGTCATGAGAGAGTGAACCATCTATTATTCACAGGAAAGAGTAAATGTGTTTGTTGTTCACAGGCAAATCCCGGACTAGGATCATGAAGGACCTCCATATCTCTTAATTCATCCATTATCACATATTAAGGGCCATAGCCCTCCTTCAGAGATGAGGAAAAGTAGACTTTCAATACTGAAAGCAGTTGGAGAAGACTTTGCCTGAAGGGTGTGCGGGCTATATAAACAGGAAAGGAAACACAGGCAGGGAGAGGCTGAGTGCCTTTCCCCAGGTCATGCACCAGAGCCTTGAGGGAGCCAGAAATAGCACTCAGGCTTCCTGAGCCCCTCCATCCCACGGCACACCTGGTCTCCCACGCACTTAGCCTGCAGACATCAGTCTCTGCTAGAGACACCCTTTCAGGCATCAGTGCTTCTGGAGAACAGAGCAGCAGCAACCTCACAGGAGCAGCATCTTTACTCTTTTCAGGAACTGAAGTTTTAGGAGAAAGTACTAGGACGGGACATATTACACAACAGTGATGATATTTTAATATTCTTCACTCCAAATCGATTGTCTGTCCTTTCCTAGATAGCATTTAAAGGATTTGTTCTTCACTGTAAACTCATAGTTTCTCCTCCCACGTACAAAGCTATTTTTAATCACTGGACAACATCACCACAAAGTCTAGTTATTTGTCTGCTAAAAAAAGCTCCCATTTTAAGCACTAATAAACCAAAAATCACAGCACAAAAAGAAATCACTCTGCTAGACAAGCATCAAACACAATACACAGCATTATTGTTTGCCCTTCCGTGCAAACAGTGGAGACATGTCACCCTGGAAGTCATTCTTAGTTAAGCAACTGAAGTAAAGAAATACTCATTCTCCTCATAGTCCATGTGATAAGAACTGCATTGTCTGAAATGAGTGCTTGGAGTCCCAGGCCTGTTTACCCACAAGCAAAATTTATCAGGTGAGAATGAGATGTGTATTCACCCTTCTTGGCCCTTTTCTACCAGAGGCAGGGCAGTGCTTGGGTTCCTTAAGCAGCTCAGAAAATCAAGAGTGCAGGCAGTGGTGTCTCACTCAAGAGCAGTGTCTGCATCACACCCACCCAGCAGTGTATAAACTCAGTGCTCTATTTCATACCCCCAGGACTGTCTGGCTGTGTTAATGCAATAAGTAGGCGTTTCAGTTTCCTTGTTTCTGCTATAGCAGGATTTGGGGGAGGGTTTGAATTTTATCCTAGGGAAATTGTATATAAAATTTTTTCTTGAGTCTCTGGGCTGCTTTCTCTTTCAGAGGGAGCATACCTCAGCTAAACAAAATCCCTCCTCCCTCTCTTCCAGGTCTGAGCTAATTACACATCCATATTATTCAGTATTCACAGGCTGCTCCCTCTCTTTGCAGTAACAACAGTCATATAAGAACCAAAAAATGTAACCTTTGTGAATTCACCCTGCCTTGGTGCACGCAACCATGCACCACCAGTGTTGCTGGGAACATGTCCTGCCTCGTGCCATCTCGTGCTATTCTGCTTCTGCCTCCACCCTGTACATTTCCACCCTATGGCTGAAGCTAATTCACTTGTAAAGCCTCCAAGCCCAGCAAGCAGGCTGCTGTCACCTGCTTCCCATGGCCTTTGAGCCCCTTTGTCCTTGAGGTTCAGTTGTCAGAGCTGAGCTTTCCTAGGCATGTAGCAGAAGTGGCACAGCCTGGGTTACCACCTCCCCAGAAGAGTGGGGCAGGAGGAGAGGGCAGCAAAGCACAGCTCTGTGCCTAGCTCCAGCCTTGCACCGGGCAATGGAGAAGGGCACCAGGCATGCTGGGCAGGCTGCAGCCTGAGCAGGAGCAGGGGAAAGGCTCCTCTCATCCCATTTCTGTTTTGAGATGCATTACTCTCATTTGGCAAAACCTCGCCATTCTCCTCGAACACCAGGCTCCTCTGGGGCTGAAGAAGGAAGGGCCAAGTGTGTTGATGATGCACGTAGGGCCTGGAGTAAACCAAAGTGAATTAACAACGCTACACCTGGGCACTGAGTGCACACGCCGCCTATTACTCCGAGGCTGTGAGCCAAATGCCATTAACCTCCGAGGCAGATCATTATTAGACCATAACACCCAACCTGTCATGTATCATTGTTTCATTAACACAGTTCTGGAAAGCCTCTAATAAAGTCAGGGAAACTGTTGCCTCAAAATTAGCAGAGATTACAAGATCTTCCATGTGGATACCGAAGAGAAGAAAAGGAAGTTTATGATAATAATTTTAAGGGCATTAGAGATAACTGTGATAATTTTGCTTCTGATCTAAAGCCCACTGAAGGCAGTAAACAGGCTCCTATCCTTTTCTTCTGAAACAGTGATTTTATTATTATAAATATGATTCTTCCCCACTCATTTCTTAAATTAAATTAGAGGTTGCCCAGCCCAGAAGAAACCTGTAATGCATATGCCAAAATATTTGCATGGCTGACAAGCTCTGTCCTTGAATCTTCATGAAAGGCATATAATTGTGTTTAATGCAATTTATTTGTCATTAAAGAAATAAGCTTTGATCCAAATGTCTTTGCAACAGAGATCCAAAGATCCAGGTCTATTTTAAAGCAATGTGTATTTAACATTCATTCCTTTCCTTATCTGATTAGGAAATTTATTCCCTAGTAGATTATAAAAATATAACAACAACAACAAAAGGTTATACTTACGTAAGTTTATTAATGTCTTATAATTTCTTATGCCTGGGCTAGTTTGCTGTTGGATTATTTATTGTTTTAAGAAGGATCATTTTCATCCAACTTACACAAAAAAATCTTCAGAACAAAGATTATTGACTACTCCACCCTCCTAGCAAGTTTAGATAGCATCTAACCAAGTAGGTTTCCAGTGTTTCAATGGGTGTCCCAATGGCAGCTGACAGAAACCCCCAGAAATTTAACTGAGGAAAGAAGGACAATGAGAGTTTTGAAAAACTTTAACTGAAACACT
This sequence comes from Molothrus ater, assembly GCF_012460135.2. Lineage (NCBI taxonomy): Eukaryota > Metazoa > Chordata > Aves > Passeriformes > Icteridae > Molothrus > Molothrus ater. Next base: position 27,118,061 of record NC_050480.2, read on the forward strand.
TTTATGAATTATTTTGATGACAGTGCCAGCTTGTCTGCATTTAAACATCTATGCAACATGTGCAGGGCCAATGTGGTCATGTTACTTTTGTCCACAGAGGAACAAGCTACTGGTTTGAAGGTTTTCTCAGTCAGTTTCTTTTTTTCCTTGTTTTTGGTGTAATCCAGATATGAACAAAGCAAATGCTCCAGAATGTGATCAGTTTAAAAAAAAAAAAGAGAGTGAGGAAAAAAAACCTCACAACAGCGTCCCCTCCAAAAACCAAAAAAAACCCAAACAACAACAACAATAAAAAAAAACCACCAAAAACAAACCACCAAAAAAGGCAAAAAAAAAAAAAATAAAAAAACCAAACAAACGAAAAACTACCAAAAAAAGATAAAAAAAATAACAAAGCCATCTCTAACAGAAAAAAACCCTGAGGTTTTTGTCCTCTGCCAAATGCCTCCTGGAAACTTTTTGTGGAAGTTAGAATAATCATCTCCCAGAATCTGGCCCCTAGTGAGAAAGTGCAGTGTGCCAAACCAAGAGGAGAAAGGGTAAAAAAAATGGAAGGAAATTCTACATCAATTGTGAAATAATCCAAGTCATCCAACTTCTTTCTACATCTGTGAAATATTTCTTTGAAAGGAAGAAAAGGTACTTAGAAGTCACAATTGCCTAAATACAAAGAGGCAAACTTTCAAACTGATTATTATCCACATGAAATTTAGTTACTGAAATGTTTAAAAATCACTGACCCACACAGTAGATGGGCTGATCTTCTGTCCACATCACTCTCTGCAACCTGGGTTAATCTGTTTCTGACCCTGGCAAATACCAGATGATGGGGGGAAAAAGCAAGACTAGTGCAAGCATATGGTGACACCTCACTGTGCCAGGATCAGCACAATTCACAGGTCTCTGGTGAGACTCCTTAATCCCACACTCCTGAACCCATGTGAAGTTCTTGTACCTCTAGCCTCTGCACAACTGCTTAGATGACATTACAAACCATGTCCCCTTGCTTTAAATCCCAAACCCACTAAATTTTTTCACATTCCCTGGATCTCTGATTATAAGCAGCAGCAAGAAAATCCCTTTTCATCTTCTCTTTCCTTGTGGCATCAAAAGACTGTTGTCCATCCTTTCTCAGTAGCTTCTTTCCCAAGAAAGGAAGTCCCAAGCCTATATCCTGTCCAGAAGGTGTTAGGTGCCTTTGACAATTACTGTTTCTGTGATCTGAATCTTCTCTAGCTCTGTTCTACCTTCCCTGATGTGGATCAGATGCGCTTAGACATGTTCTGTGCTGATGGCTTTTGACTACTTATCCCATTTTGTGAAGCCTTAGCACAGGCAACAGTGAAACCAAAAGCCCTCCCTAAGATCAGTAGTGAGGCAAGCTGGGTTTTACACTCATCACTTCCACAGGGTCTGGCAAACAAATAAATGCATTCTTAAAAACAAACTAGTACCACACTCCCAAATTCTCTCCGCACCAAAAAAATTCCAGGAATTCCAGATTTTCATTCCAAGTCATATGATTTTTAGTGAGGCTGAGTCAGATATTTTAACCAAGCAATTTCTTTTTTAAAGAAGAGAAGACAATCTGAGAGCAGGCCCAATGACAGATTAGTTTAATCCAATTTCTAATGGTACCATGCTAGTTTGAATTATTATTATTACTATTATTATGAAGATTCTTTTAGTCCAATTAAAGTGGCATAAAAATTGTCATGCTATAAAGACAAAGCTACTTTAGAGTGCCTGCACAGTAGAAAGCTCAGTGCCCGGTGAAACTGTCTCTAGAATACACTTGTTAGTTTAACCCTACATTACAAAGGGCCTAAAATAAAATGTCAGGCTTCTCAGTGCAAAAGATCTGTTCTGGAAAGTCTGTTTTTCCGTATGTTTTTAAGGCATAACCAGCACATGCCTTTGAGTGTCCCAAGTGGTAAACTTGAGTTTCTGTCCCCAGTTGGAAGGACAGAATTATCTGCTTCTGCAGACATTTTCCATTCCCTAGGTTCACTGAGCTCTTCAGTCATGTGTGTAAGGAAGTGGAAACATCAGAGTATGAAATGCATTCTCCCTTGTCCCATAATGACCACTGGCTGGATCTTGCAGGAAGATCCAAAGGCTCATTGCTACTGTCAGACCCAGCAGTGGTTCAGGATCAACTGTGCTTGTGGAGAAGTAGAGCCCAGGCTGGCAAGTAAATACAGCTCACTAGAAAAACATCAGTAAGCAGAGTCCCAGATCCTCAGGGTCTGAGTTACAACACAGGGCCAGCTTCAAGTCCTTCAGGTCTCAGCCCAAGCTCAGTGAACACTGCATAAACCAGGAAGCTTTCCTTGTAACTGAAGAGTACAGGTCCAGGCCTTTGGCATGTTTTTTAGGGAATGGTTGTAGCTATGATGACATTTTAAAAAGCTGTGGAAGCCCAGTCACAGATGCAGAGATGAAGCATTCATAGCATGCATTCTAATAATTTTTGTTTACACAGCTTGGGGAAAATAAAAAACCTAACTATAACTAATTCCTTTTTGTGTGGGAATCTGCTCTGGTTTAACTCAAAGGTCATTTTTAAGTCTGTGTGCATTTACAGTGCTAGACAAATATTTGTCAAATATACAGGCTGCTGGTCTTGTTTGAAAGATAAAGGTTATGGAGAGAGGAGGGTAAGGGAAAAAACCCAACCAATGCAGAATGTTGAACTGAATGAACCTTAAGGAAAAGCATCCATCTGCCAGCGAGAGACACATTCGTGCTAGCAGAGACTGCCACCTTTTGGGGAACAGCCTCAGAGGCCGAGCAAAGAGGCTGCTTCACCTTTCCCACAAATTTCCAAGCTTGGTTCTGCATTTGCATGTATGTCAGAGTCAAATGGCTTTAATTTCTCAACTTCCGGTAAAACTAAAAAAAGAACATTTACAAGAGGATGTCTGAGCTCTGCTAGTTTTTTTCTTTCTTTCTAAAAAAGCATGGTATACTTTGTTCAATCTGTTCATCTCTCCTGCTAGTATTTTCAAATCTCAAAATTACTAATGATACCATTTGAGCTAGCAGATCTCAATCAAATTTCACAGAAGGGTGAAATACCTCAGATCCCAAAATCCCAGCTCGCTTCCTGAGAATTAGCAGTTGAGAAAATGAGGTACATTCAGATTCGTGCTTCAGCTGAGAAGAGCAAAGGAGGAACTTAGCTAGGACCCTTTTTGGCTGGAAGCAGCCAGTCAGCCTGGATGTGGCCCTCCAACAGCCACTGCAAATACTCTTTTAGCCCAGTGCTGACCTCAGACACACAAACACTGGGGTCACTACAGTAGGTAAGCAAGAAGCAATATCAAGAAGAAGATCACAGATCAATTGGATTAAAACATCATTGACTCTGCTACTCTTTTGCTGATTGACTTGTTCATGCACAGGGACAGAGCCCACAGGGAGAAAACTAAATACTTTCCACTCTTCCCATGTGTTTTTATGGGTGTTTCTGGAGCATGTGTGGAACATCATTGTTAAAGACACCTGTCTTAGGATTTTTGGATATGTTTTATCTGCAGTCTGACATCAAGAAAGGTCACCGTGTTTAAAAAAATTTGAAAAAAAAGAGGTGTTTTTAAGGAAAACCACCTTACTACATCAGTGAAGTAGAAGCAGATTATTCAGTAATTTCTGCTGCCCTTCTTGCTCACTTAACAGAGAGACTTTGGGTTTTATTTTCCCTTTTAAAATAAATATCTGCCCAGTTCCAATCCCAATTTGACAGAGACCTCAGGGATTTTAGGCTCTTATAAGAGTCCTGACAATATGCAGGAAAAGGAAAGAGCCTGAATACCTCATAGAGGGACAGACTACAGCCAGAGCTAAGCCAGACCATTAGATACCAGGGGCTGTGCAGGAAACTATGTGTCACATTTTATCTCACAGCACAATCTGTAGCTGTGTCCCACTCCAATCCCTCTCCTTATCTGCCTTTTTCTGGTTTTATAAAAAACAGTCTTTGCACTGACACTGCCTCTCCCTCACTTTCTCTCTTGAACAGGGAACTCTGCAAATCACAAATCAGTCTCAAAACACAGCAGAAATCTTCTGTACAGCCCCTGGGGGCAGTGATGCCAAGGAGTACATTTCACAGGAGTCTGCACTCCAACCAAACTACCTTCCAACCCTCTAAAACCCTGTCTTCTATCACCATTCTCCACTCAGGAGAATAAAAGGGCATTGTCTTTCAAAAGGTCAAAAGCACCTATGTGCTGTCCTTGTACTACCAAAGGGAATAAGGCACAATACTGTGCCTTCATCTGCTGTATCTCCCAGAGCAACCTTTCCCAGCTGCTTCCCTTCCTGTCCTCTCCATCCTGCCCCTTGTCCCCAAGTGGAAGAGGACAATGGAGGAAAAAGAACTTGGATGCAACTGTACCAGCCCCAGCATATCAGTGGAGTGGGAGCTAAAAGACACTCTGGTCTTCCTGTGTGGATGATTTTCCTTTCCAGCAAGAAAGGGGAGACAAGAGAAAAAAATTAAACACTTGTCTCACATGAAACATTCTGAGAGCTCACAAGCCCCAGATCTGGAAACATCAGAAGAACACAAGATATCTCTATATAAACCATTACAAGCTCTCCTAGTCTTCAAAATGCAGTGATATGTGTTAAATGCTACCAAAAACTGGCTGACTACTTATTTCCATTTTCTGTGCTGAAATACCACGGTGGCTACAAGCAACTGAAGCCCACATAAATTAGAAGCCCAAGACAATTTTTCCAGCAGCTATTCTAGATTGCATCCAACCAGAACAGCACTTGCTCCAATTTTGGTGTTAGCCAGGGTTCAGGAGAACAACTGAACTTAAAGGATTTCTTCCACCATAGCTGAAAGTTTAAAGCATCTTAGGGAAGTATGTTCTTTAAACTCCGGCTATTAGAGTGGCTACTTATTCAGCACCTCTGAATTAAGGTTTGAGGCCAAAATAATCTTCCACCCCCTACAGGCTCTGGAAGGAACCTGCTCCCACCACCATGGCAGAATGTTCTCAGACATCCACTTGTGGGGGTAAAAAAAAAAAAATAAATCGGGCATTTTCTTGTCTTAATAGACAGAGGAATTATTAATTGCACAGGAAGAAGACAGAAGATAACTTATTTCACCCTTGAAAAGGTAGTCTTCACAGAGACAGACATTCAGAATACTCTTTTTAAAGTTGGATAGCTTTGAAGACTGCTGTCATCTTGGTGAGGCAACAAGTATTAATCAATTAATTTCCTTTTTCTCCTGGGAAAAGATAAAGAGTTTTCTACATTGGAATTGCTGTAGCAAAACCAACAACACACACCAATCCAGAGAGCTGAAGAACAGCATTGGGAATATGTGACAGCTAAAGGCTTGAGTGAACCTTTGTTCATCAAAAGCACAAGAACTGGGGTAATCCCAAGCTTCCAGGATTTTATTATGAAGTGCCTAATAATGTGACCACAGACAACTAAAAAATTAATTTGGCCCCTTGAAGTCTTCAGCCTGAAAGCAGGTAGACTCACTCTGAGAAGAGGCCCCTAAAAACAAGTGAAGTAAAAATAATTGGAGCTGTTGTGGCCTCCTTCAGATGCCTTCAGCCCTGTCTGGACTGCATCCTTCCTACAAGTCTGACTATCTTTTGCCTGTTGGTTTACTCTCAATGTCAAGGACATGTTGATTTGCTCAGGAATATGGATCAAAACGTCAAGAATCTCTCCTCTGATCTCAGGATATCCCATGAAGTTAGGTAAAAAAAATATTCAGGAGAGTATTATAGTAAAGTAAAATAGATTTGCTCCTAGGCCAGCAGAAACATTCAAATTTTTCTTGTCCCTAAAACAAATAATAAGCTACTCAGCAAAATTTCTCAAGTCAGGCTTTAACAGCAGGATAGCAGAGTATTCACAGCCACATCAAGTTTGTGTCATGTTAAATCACCTGGGAGAATTATTTTCTAAAAACCTTGATAGATGAATAAAATGTATTTTTGTTGGTTTGTTGAGACACCAGAATGAGGCTGGATAAACAGTTCTGGAGCAATTTGTCAACCTATCTAAATTTAAACAAATATTTCAGCGTTATTTTAGCGAAAGAAAACTTTTAGTCCTTAAACCTTCTTGTTGCCCTGGTCATATTACTAAAAAGATGTTACTTGAAACATTTAAGCAGAAGGCAATTCAAAATCTTCATACATGATCAGCTAGAAGATTTAGGACACTGCATACTAACACAGAGTAAGATTTCCTATGGCATTGACATCCTATGACATTGAAATCCCTCCCAAAATTCAGCAAAGTTTGGTCATCTACATCCCTTTGGCTCCTTGGAACTCTACCTTGTTTTGACAGATTCAAAACAAATGCTTCAAAAGGTTGATTTATTTCTAATCTTCCATCAATTTCCCTTGTTTCTAAAGGAAGAGAAACAATTAAAGAAAAAACCCCAACACCTAGAAGACAGTTGTTTACCCCAGGGTGAAAATAGCAGCAAGTATCTTGAATTATTTTGAAACTTTCTAGTGATTTTTCCAGAAGGAAAACCAAGCCCCCACTCCGGGGAAGGAAAGAAAGGGAAAAAAAAAAAAAAAAAAAAAAAAAAAAAAAAAAAAAAAAAACCAAACTGATGGCCTCCAAGAGAGGGCAGTGTCAGACTAGGGATGATTCACAGGAAGCATTACAGTTCCACCTGTTTTCTGCCACATTTTACTATACCTATCTAAGAAGCTTGATGTTGAAATACCAACATCCACGAAAAATTTTTGGGTAAAAGTCTTGCAACTTACAAGCTGGCCTGCTGCAAGTTTCAAAGGAAGGAAAATATTTCCATTTTACGGATGCTGTAACATAAGGAATAGTGCTTCACACAGGGATTTAGTCCAACAAACATGGCTCATAAATACTGCTCACCTTTAAACACACCATCAGTTTTATAGAAGCCAACTCACTTTGCTTCCAAGTTCACCAACAGCAATGTCATAATGAGATACAATCACACAGATTCTTCAATATCAAATACCAGCATAGCAAAAATGATTATTTAAAAATTTGCAATTTGAGTAACATATCTCCTCAAAGACAAAGGTTCTCTGAGGCTTTGTTTGGTTGCTTTTAAGTCACTAGGAGCTACTAGGCTATGCCGGTGCTACTGTCTATTTGTCCTTCTGAGCAGAGGCTTGTCTACCTAAACAACTGGAGAGAGAAAACTACACCGGACCAGAGCCTTCTCTACTTTTCACCAAAGCCACGGTGTCAGCCCCCAAATACAGCCCAGTATCTTCTTTCTTGCCAGTGAACAGACTGGCTTCTAGAAAGATGCAAACCTTTCCACTAATTCCCACCACTTCATACACCTCCAAAGCTTTATTCTCATCCTTTTAATACTGATACTTCAGCCAAAGCACCAACTGACTGATGGTGCTCTCCATGCCCTGCAGAGACACCACATGTTGGGTGATTACACTCAGAAGACAAAAATATTATTTCCTAGCTGGAAATAACCCAAGTTGTATAAGCCATTTACCTCTACTCACAGCAAGGTTGAAGGCAGAGCCAGTTGCTGACATGCAGGAAACAGCACCCAGAGCTCTGGGCACCAGAGGCCGCGCTGCTTGTGTTGGAGCCATGCAGAGCAGCAGTGCACTGGGGACAGACACAGGCTATCCCTCAGGAGTACTGCAGAAGTGCTTACCAAACTAGGGATGGAGGAACAGCTGTAAGCATGGCACTACTTCAAATTATTTAAGTAACAAGACCCTGATTCACATCCATGAACCTCCTGCTAAGAGCCTTAGTCTGCCTGCACACCTGTGAGATTCATCTGCTCCTGCCCTGCAAGTGGCAAAGCCCACAGACAGGTTCACCAGTCAGAGAAACTGGAGTCCAGTGAATTTTGTCCCTTCAACCAGAATCATCCTCATCATCTCAGAGATGCACCTCATACTTTTCCTATACCTCTCTCCCTAAAGCATTCACATCTTTGTTCGTGCTAGTGACCAATTTCAATGAAGTTCAATTTCATTAATTTCACTAAGATGGTGAAAAAAGTCATACGCCCATATTTTTTCTCTAGTGAGGTTGACCCATGTGGAGTCAGGAGTTTTAGACAGCAGTGAAACTTTCAGGGCCAGAATGGAAAAAAATGAATGCAGGGGGGAGATATCTTAATGAAAATTCAATTTCTTTAGTGTGATTTCAAGGTTGCATAAGAAAACATATAAGGATTTATTTTCTTGCTTCCCTCACTGAGGAACTAAAAATCCTTAAGTTGCAACAAACTCCACCTTTGCTGCAAGAGAATACCACCACAGAAAACCCCAAACAACTTTTATCTAAGGTGGTGCCCAGTGTGCAGACCCAAAAGGTTTTGTGTCTGAAATGAGACTTTTACAGCTACAATATGCTATTGGTCTGTACAGTGATAATCCTCTCGAGTGCTTTTACAAGCCAGAAGAGCTAAGCCAGCTACCACTGAGGTTAACAGAATGATTTTCACTGGTTTCAGTGAAAGTTAGCCTCAGTGCTACATGGTAAGGTCATTGGACAGAAGCATCAAGGGAGGATTTTAAAGTTCTCTGTACAGTAATAAAGTAACAACACATGTCAGGATATCATGGCTTTTAAGAAGCCAAATTCCCATTTGAAAACCACACATCCAAAGTTTGGTATTTCAAGCCAATTGAAAGGATTTGAGTCCATGAAGAGTTAAGCAATTTGAGTTCCTAAGCTTCAAACAAGTAGGGAATCCCAGAAGTGTAGTAATTACCCTAACCACAGCACCACAAACACCTTATTTTTAAGAGAAAATCCAGGAACACAGGTGTCTATGCAGACAGGTGCATTTTTGCAGAAAGGTAGTATCTTGCTTTTAAACATGCAACACCTGTCAAAGCCAGCAGCTATACAACCAAGCACACACAAAAGGATAATTGAAAAACCTTATTGTAATTTAGATTAAATGGATCTTGGCAAAGAAAATGGAAGATGACAGAGAGCACTAGGATTTAAGGTGTGAGGCTCTTTGGAGGAGCCTGAGTTCAGACCTGGCTATGATCAGCGGCATCCTAGGTTGAAACACTTGCCCAGTCAGGCCTCAATTCCTACCACTGAGAAGAAGCAACTTGCATACACAAACCCACACTTTTTACACCTTATTACTGTATTTTGGAGAGTCATTCTCAGAAACTGTAATGCAAGTGGAGACCTACCTCATTCTGTGACACCTACGAAGAAGTTTATAAAGCTGAAGGCAGCAGGCAGGATCCAAAAGTTTTATTGCTGCAAAATATAGCAGCAGCCTATGTCTCAGAGGACCTGAAAGCCTCTTCTCCCTACTCCCCCAAACACAGAGTACATACATTACACCTAGAAGCTGGCTACTCATGACTGCTAACAAGTGTTGCACTGGCCTTTAAGCCAGTTCCAAATGGCCTTGCAGCAAAAGCATCCAAGTGAGATCAACAGGAGCTCTATATGCAACTAGCAGAACTGCACCAAACTCTGCCACAGACAAACTGCTCCCTAAAACCAGTGGGGCAGGAGTCCTAGCAGCTGCCCTTACTGACAGCCTCTTTCCTCACCTGCTCCTACCATGTTCAGGGTGACAGGGGGCACACCTGAGCACCCAGGCCCTGCTGAGCACCTGGGACACTGCTGCAGCTCGCCAGAAACTATTTCTTCTCTTCCTATCTCAGCTCACCCCTCAGAATGGCAAACTGAAAATCATTCTTAGCAAGCTAGTACAGGTTTTCTATCTGAGCAACACTTCTGGGATTGCATTGGTGAAAATAAGCAAAATTAACATTACACTTTTCAGAATATGAAAACGCACCCACAGCATCCTCCTCCCTGTTACAGAAGAGTTGAAATCACTCACCCTTGCTCGGCACTGAAGGTCTCCAAAGTTTCTTTGTGCCTCGCTCGCAGGGCCAGCCGGCGCTTTCCCCTCACGGTCAGGGCGATGTCTCAGCCCGCCCCCGGAGGCACGGCCGCCCCTGCCCTGCCCTGCCCTGCCCCGCTCCGCTCTGCCGGGCCGGGCCGGGCCGGGCCGGGCCGGGCCGGGCCGGGCCGGGCCGGGCCGGGCCGGGGCGGGGCCCCCGCCGCGCCCGTCCCGGGGCACGCCCGGAGCACCGGGGCTCGCTGGCTGAGCTCGGCGGGGTCCCTGTGCTGTCCCGCCTTCCCGGAGCGCCAGCAGCCGCCGGCTGCCCGTGGCTGCGCTGGGGGCACGGCGGGAGCCAAAGCTCCGCTGCAGCCCCGGCCGGCCGAGCGCTGCCGCCTGGGACTCCACGCCGTGGGCCATCTCCCCTTCTGCTACACTGCCCCTGTCCTCGTCCCCTCTCCTTAGCCTTCCACTGCAGAATTTAAAAAACAAGAGGAAGGGTTTGATCAGGTTTGTTAAGCCTGTGTAGAGGTAGGAGCTCACCTTGGGCTCCAAACGTCCATCCGAGCTCTGCAGTCGTCTGTGCAAACTTTTGGCAACCAACCCTAAAGCCCCCTCCAGCTCTGAGTTAGAGAAATTTCTGGCTAGAGGGCCCCAGAACGAAGTTGCTAGATTCAAAAAAAGTTTCAATTAACTAGTGAATCAGTGCCTTCCTTCTGCTTCCAGATTTGCCCTTTGATTTGTTGCAGCTTATGGGAGAATGCCAAATAAAATATGTGAAATGTAGCCTTGACTGAATTAACAAACTTTTTGTTTTGCCAAGGTCAGTAATTCCCAACGTGGATATTAATAAATCACAAATTAGCTGCCAGAAATGTGGGAATTATTATTACTGTCAATCATGAATCTGGGGCTCTTCATGTGGCTTACGATATTTTAGCTTAAGGTACAACCCTGATAGTAAAAAAGCTTTTTTTACATGCTATGGTCTCTTGAAATCAAGCCAGCTGTAAAATACTGCCCACTTTCAGGCTTAAAATAGCTGAAACCACCATTTCCTGTGGTTTTACATGAAACCATACACTTGGTGATGAGTGTGCCTACTGTTGTAAAATAAGGGTACAGGGCATGGCCAGGCAAATTAAAAGGGGCATTTGTCAGCCCAGAGAAGGGCAAGAACTAATCACAGCTCAGAAGGGCCTGAAGAAGTGAGGGAGGATATTGGATTTTTCTGTCCTTTGCTGTATTGCTGCTTCTCATGACTATCAACGATTATTTCCAACAGCTTTTTGAGCTGCAGGTCCCAGAAGCTAGGCAGCTACACAGAAACTTCCACTTAAAAAAATTTAAATATCTTGCTCTCATCATTATAGGAATAACTTTGGAAGTATAGCATGGGTACCCACAATGGCTCAGAAAGAACCTATCAGGGGAAGGCTAACCTATTTTGCTCCTTGATTTATGATTTGGGGATATATTTAAGACTATTTAGTGTTACCTCCTGTGTGCAGTAACTAAAATGCAAGAGATTTGTTCTTCCCCTCCCCAAAAGTTAGCACTGAATGGGTGTTAAAATCATGCTTTTGTGCAAACTCTCTATTCTGAAATTTTCAGTGGTCTTGCATCCATGACTGTGAATTTGAATTAATATTGGATACAAATGGATATCACCTCTGCTGCTGATGAAAACCCAGGGGTTACCAACAATGAAAATAAGTATTCAAAGTTGATCATGGTACTATAAATCATATTTCTATACAGGTTATGTACAGAAAATGTTGTCAGATTCAGCAGAAAACAAGACCATCTTTGCCACCCAGTTGTCTGGGTGACATTCTTATTATTTCAGTGAGAGAAGAACAGAAATTTGAAAGCAGCTTATTTACAGGTCTTACTCTTGAATAATTTAAAAAAATAAAGTCAAATCACTGCCTTCCACAGAAATACTAAAGCAGTGAGGGGGCTTAAAGTGATTTTCCTGTTTAAACCACAGTGCAAAGAGAATGCAGACTGAGACAATGCTTATTTAAATAGAAGACAGTAAGGGATGTACATGAGGATATACGGATGAATTATGCTCTGATCCTAACAATCCTGAAAGTTTGATAAGACTGTACCTACTTTAACCTGACATACCATATGGTAGATGACTCTTTACCTTTTCTCAGCTGGAAATATCCTCTACTGAATAACTAAAGTTGTATGGAAAGGGTCCAGTCATATTCTCACTGGACAAAACACCTTTTATTTGGGCTGTATTTGATACCTTTCCTTATCAGTATGGAAACTTTAGAAGTCACAATACTTCAGCTACAAAGAAGGTATGCAGTCCCCAGGACTTGCTGGTCTACTGATGACAGACACAGCCTGTAACTGCAGAGGGTGGCACAGCAGAGAGGACAATGCTTCTGTCCCAGGGGCACAGACAGCCCTGAGGCAATGCAAGGTGCCTGCCCAGCAAGGGAGTGAAAATACAGCAGAAAATTAAATTCTCTTGAGCACCTCCTTTCAGGCTAAGAAACTTGGCTCTGAAATCTCTCTGTGATTTTTTTTTAAAGGTGAGCCCAAGTCACCAAGGAGATAAAATGGAACACATTCCAAAATGATTTCTTATTGGGCATGACTTTATTTGGATAGATGAATGCCCTTGCATGCCAAACATGTTGGTGATATGAGGTCAAATCAGTCACAGTCTTCTTGAGGAAATCAGTTCATTTTCCATAATTGGGCTCCTGTGTGTATAACAGCTGAAATCTTCTATGTATGATTGGTATAGTGAGGGAAAAAATAATTAAAAAGCAGAAAAATAAGGGCAAATAGAGTATAATAAGTTGCATTTTTAAAGAACATTTTTTTCTTATTTTTGTAATAATGCTAAAGCATCTTCAAGGATGTTCTGGAACAGAATGGGGATATCTATGTGCTGACAAAGATGTAGGTTAAGGAAAGGAGTGACTGAAGATAATGCAGGCACAGACTTACAAGGCATACTGGAGCCCATAGGAAAGTGACTCGGAGCTTAACTCTCATTTATGGTTATCATGTTCCTTGCCTAATATGAATTTAAAAATGGATACTGAATATGGGCCTATAGGTAAATCTTCCAAAAATCTCACCTGTAGGCTTTTGAAGAGAGAATTTGTCAGCAATCCCTTGTACAGTACTCCCTGTGGAGTTGGCTAGGGGCCACCAGGCAGTAAGAACAGTGTATCACACTTCTTTAAAATGTGACATAACCAATATCCTTTTGTATCTCAGACAAGGAAATTTTTCATGGAAATCTACCTTAGACAGGGGGGGGGGGTTTACTGTCTCCAGTACAGTCAGAGCACAAGTTTTAGGGTACTGTCTAGTCATCACCTAGAAGCCAGTCCCATCCTTTTAACTGACCAGAAGTAGGCTGACATTTCAGCATGTGAACTGAAAGTCAAACCTCTTGTTTCCAGGTTTGTAGGACTTGCTGCAATATATAGAAGTGGGTACATAGATTTCATATCTTAGAAAATATTTGGGTTTATAATAAGTCAATCAAATTGTTCATTATTGAGTTTGAGGAAGAGGAGCAGAAGAGGAAGAAAATAAAGCCAGTTATTATGGTGGCTAACTAATGTCCAAGGACAGGGTAGGCAGGACGTAACAGCCTCTTCTTCTCAGGTTTTCCATACAGAAAATGTGAAACCAGCTGTCCCAATTCAAGGGCCTGGACACAACGTCCACAGAGATTCTGTCCTTGGCTGACTTCATGACTGGTGTGTTGCCACAACAAACTGATGCTTATTGTTGGCAAGGTCATGTTCTGTCACATTTCTGTTTTGACTGCTGGGGCAGTATCCAGGCTCCTTGAGGGGACAGAGCTTACCACCTCCATCACAGACCATCCTACTCAGGTACTGTTTTCTCCCCTATAAATATATCTATATGTTGTAGGGAAGCTTTCTGCCAGAATTTGTGTGCTCCCAGACTGTCCTTGTGCACAAGCAAATGAGCTTTTTTCTGGGAGGCAGGTTTATTGGATCAGAAAAAGCAACATGAAAATGGCTATCCCATTTCAGTGTTCCTGAAGAGTTTCTCATCAAGGTGTTGCACTGAATCTCAGATATAATTAATCCAGGAATCTCTGCACTATTCTCTATTCCCTACTGTAGATATACCAGCATTACCATTTCCCAGCTGCAAACTGGAATTTCTTGCAGGAAGTGGTCACAAGTTCACAGTGACTTTGTGATACCGCAAAAGATGTCTGTAGTAAGGTAACGTGAGGCCTTCAACAATCTTACAAAAGATTTTCTTCTTTGTTATTCAGGCATAGGGAGACAAAGTTCTTCTACTGTAATTAGTCTATATAAACTTTAAGAAAAGGATCTATCAATTACAGTTTATAACATATAAATAAACACAGCACCTCAGTTGCTTTTTGCCCTGTTCCATCTATCATACACACTAGTGCAAAGCGAGTATATTTGCTCAGTAGGTGATGTGTGGAGAGCTGGATGACAGATACAGTGAAGATAAGAAAGACTAATGGAGTTACTGAGACCACTTCCTGTTGAATCATTTATCAAATGTTCTGTCAGTTTACAGTTTTTTCAAATCCCAAAGTACACTGAAGACAGAATGATACACAGTTCTCTAGAATTTCATCATTAGTTCTAGCTGAATATATTAGTTTTTAATTGCTTTTGGTGCCAATGATCCAATTACCTAGTTAAACTATTATTCTAGTTACTGAATAATCAGTAAAAGAGCAAGAAGGGATAGAGGGTACATGTGTATTTGCATATTTACCTTGTGCTTTCCATATGTGTATTTTCTAAGAAGACACTGAAATGGAGCTATGGCAGTCTCTTTGCTTTAATTAGTTAGCTTCCCTGAATTCCTTATGGAGAATGCAGATATCATAATGCCTTATATGCTTTCTAATTATGTATTTGTTCAGCAAGTCTCAAGACATCCTCATGAATTTCTTTCCTCATAAATCTTCAAGAACTGCAAAAAGGATTTTCATCTCTGTCCAGGGATCATACCTTGCAGTGCAGTCAGGAAATCAATTTGATTTTGCTGAATGACTTAATTGGCAAATGGGAGGCATAGGATACTGTTTGGCAGACATTACAGTAAACCTCCTACAGTAAATAGGTACTTACAATATCCCTCATTCTCCATGTACCCAAAACCTTTCAATTTTAAACATGCTCTTGATTTACTGATTTAAAATATGTCTTCATATTCAAACCAGAGAAGAAGCTAATATCACTTCTTCTTTCACCCAAAGATGAGCCTGCTACTTCCACTTACAAATTATGGTCTCTCTTGCTCTGTTTCACTTTCCTTTTCTCTCTCCAAACTTGCTGTGGCTTTGCCACCAGAGCTGAAGTTAACACATAGCAGGACAGTATATTGTTTTCATCACTTGTGCTGCAGTTATTGCCAATTTTTACTTTCATTTCCTTTTCTATATAACGTTTCCATAGTTGCAAGGGCACAGTAGGGTACATAACTGCATATGTTCCAAGAGTTAGAGATGTACATGCCTGAGTAGCAATTGTCTCTTCACTATGTATTTCAATATCTGAAGATATTTTCTCAGTAAAGCCCCATGCATCTCATATGAGCATCTATGCTGAAGCCCAAATTTAGAGTAGGATGTCAGTTATAAGGGATTGTGAGTAGGTGCAAAGAATTCCAAAGGAATTCCAGAAGCTGAATTTTGGTAGTCAGCTACTGAAAAATTCCTACAAAATATTTAATAAATGGGCAAATCAGCAAATGGTGTTGTATGTAGACACCAGCTGTTTCAGACCACTCAGGTTAGACAACCTTCCAATACACTGGATCAAAGCACTGCTATTTGGAAAAAATGGGGTAGGGCTGGCAAAATATTTCCTTACATTGCAGCTTTTAGGCTGTTAAAGTAGCCAGGTTGTCTTCCTCAGACACCTCTTAGGAAATAAAACATTAGCTGCCCTGCAGGACACATGCTATTGCTACAGATTGTTTTGCAGTTGGGTTAATTTGTGGTTAAAAAATTAATCAATAACATTATTAATGGTATGGTAAGAGGAGTTATCTCCTCTTTACATATGGGGAATTGAGCCACTGGCTAAAACAAATTATATATCCAAGCCTAATCTTTAATCTTACACCCTGCATGTGCAACCATCCTTCTTTGCTCATATTTTCTCCTTCCAACTGCAGCAATAGATAAAATAAAATTCCTCTTAGAAAGGAAATAAGTATCAAAATTCTCATGTGTGCATTGCTTTTCAAAAGCAGACAAAGGCTAAGGTGCCTCCTCTATTTAGTTTTTGATCAATCCCCATGAACTTTTAAAAATTATTCTAGCCAACTGTGCTTCACTGTTTGTTTTAGTGAATTTTGATGACCACTCAGAATATACATTTGAATTTCCTGAAGATAAGCACAAATGTATGTACATACACCCTGGCTGTACATAGATAAGAAAGACAATACTACTTAAAGTGTACTGAGAGAAAGTAATCTAATTTTACCATGAAATACATTATTTTGTTTTTTCTACAGCTTATCTGATAAACTCAGGATCTGTTCCTTTGCCAGCACTGGGATACTTCACTTTCATAAGCTGATTTATTACAGTTTCTTTTCTTTGTGCACTAAGAAAAGAGCTCTTCAATTTTGTACAAATAGTGAAAAACTATTTACCTGTAAAATCTAATTACCATGTACAAACCTACTTACATATCTACATATATGATGTATGACAAAACATCTATTTTAAGATGTTTGTATGTCATGAAGGACAAAACAGGAAATACATATAGTCCTGTGACTCCTTAGGGCACATTAATTTTCTGAGTGATGGTTTGGTTGAATTATATTGATGTTTTAGTAATTTGTGAAGATATTAAAACCCTCCAGGGATCAGATTACCATCTAGACTAGTTTAGCAAACCTCATTTTCTTCCATGGCATTCCACTGCTTTTCATCATCCAGGAATTTTACCTAGAATATTTCACAAAAATTCTGAGGAACTATAGATAAAACAGTGATCTTTTGCCCAAAAAATAATGACATACCCAAATCCAAGTAACTTCTTATATCAGTTGTTTATGGAATGACAGAATTGTTTCATTATGCTTATATTTTGGAGCTCCCTTAATTTCACACTTTACTCTGTACTCATTAAAATTCTAACTACACTTCAGAAAAGCTAATTTCTTGAAGCCTAGGACCAACCCTACTCACTTTGGTGAAAAGGTGCAGCGTGGCTTTTCCCATGACAGGTATTGAAACAATGCTGTCAAGCTGTCTAAGCTTGAAAGAGACTTGAAAGATGAGAGTAGAAGACTGTGCACATTGTGTCTGAGTAAGCAAACAAAGCCAACATTTGTCAACAGCCAGCTCAAAAGCCTCACCAGTTTGTTTTTCCTGAAATTTTATATTAACTTCTGCAGTTATCCCAGGTGATATTAGAAATTACCTCTGAAAAAACCATAAAATTATTTGCAAAACCTGAGCCACATTTGCTGCATGTTTCACTGCAGTGAGTGTATCCATCACTGAAGCATTACAGAAATTTTTGCTTCCAAGTCTATTGCTCCATGTTTTAAGCCCCAAGTTTTGTTCAGGTTCTGGATCATTGCTAGAGTCTGAGCCAAGAAAAGGCCAATCCTGAAAGACGAACACATCCTTTCTTCTGTTGGCTGTGGACCAGTGCTATGGAAATTATTTCTCCCATTGCTTACCTACATGAGTTTCACAAGTGCCTGCAGCTCTGTTGGAATATAGGATTCCTTCAGAGACTGGTAACTGACAAAATGTCATTTTTTCCTGTGTAAATGTTGGTTGGGTTTTTCACATTTGAGATACTTTCTACTTCTCTCTCTAGAACCAAATCTTACTTCATTTGTCATAGGCATAGAAGCTGGCAAATCTCTTTTTTTTTTGAATATTCAGGATATGTGTGTTCAGATGAAACAATTCAGTACAATTAGAGGTTTTAGAAAACTTAGCATCCACAACGTAGCTACTTGAGAAGCCATCTCCAGCACTCAGAACAGAGTGGTGCCACACATTGTGTTAGCAACTGGACCCTTGCTCAAGCCTCATATCACCACAGAGCTGACACCAGGATTTATTTGTATACCTGCTCTTATTATCCTCCTACTCTGGGAACTGGCTCACGATGACAGCTGTACTTAGAAGAACCCCCACACTAATACTACTCACATTAAATGTCAGCCTAGTTACTCAGCCTGCTCCAGCTCATACTACGTGGTCAGAACTGCCTCAGAATGACATTAACATTTGAGATGTGTTTCTGAGTTATCAGCAATACTTCTCCAAAAAAAGAGTTGTTACTTTAAAGAGAAAAAAATCATTTCTCAAGCTATCAAAACTACAACATCCCTTTATATTTGGATATGAAATACTGTGAACATTCTCCATTTCTTCTTTCTAATATATATTTATATACATATCTGTCATTTCTATAAGCTTTTGGGGTGGTGCTTTCCTCTTTATGACTAACTTTACTGAATACTAATATATCTGTCATGTCCCTTCTCCCAGAACATTACCATATAAACCAAGGTCAGATGATTCAGTTAAAAGCCAGATTGTTCCTGGCACAGCTCTACTTCTGTAAACGGAGCACATTACTTATTTATCTAGCTTTTTTTTTTTTAAACAAAGCAGAATTCCAATAAGAGCAATGGAAGCACAAAGTACTTCTCAGTCCACTGGTAGGAAGTTGATAATTCAGGACACACATATAAATAGCAATTTGGGAGATGATGCTTGGCATTTTAGAGCAGCAAGGCAAAAAAAGAAGGCATGAAAATCCATGTAGGACAAAGATACAAAAGAAGAAACAAGTCCAATACTTGGACTGAATAAAGAAAGCAAGCTAACAAATAGTTTTAAATGGTATTTGCTTCCAAAAAACAAAGCAAATTAATATCACCAAGACTCAACTCCCTCACGGAGAAGCCCCAGAAACAAAGAACAATGGATGACTCAGAGAGGAGAAAAAGAGCAATGAAATATTAACTGAATATAGACACTCTTGATGTGAAAGGCAGTCTCTGTCTTCAGTCTGCATTTGTGTGTATTGCATGGAGAGGAAGGCAGCACTGCACCACCCCAGGGCACGCATCCCCTTGGCAGACAGTAACCCTGCTAACATTGTGTCTCACAGCTCCCTTTATATTCTCCCTGCAAGTTAGACAGGTCCTAGAGAGCATCTGCCTTTTGGGGATTTTTATTTACTGAAAAATTTCATAAGCAACACAAGATTACCCACCCAACCTTTCCAGATGGCTCTAGATCTTCCTTCTTAGTCCTGAGTATAATTCCTACCAGCACAACTCATCTTTGAGTTGTATTGAGGGTATCAGCCTCCTGTTTCCTTACATATTTTTTGTCAGCTAAAATCTCTAGAGAAACTTCCTAAGCATCTCCCTTTTTCAAGAAGCAGATCACAGTTTGCCCTTTAATACTTCTCTGAGACAACTAACAGATGTTCTTTTAATGTTAAGTGGGACATCTCCACCTGGTAAGCACATGGCCCCATTCCTCAGCTTCTGTCCCAAGCAGCCATCTCTTTATATGGCAATTGTGGGATAGTGCAGAGGGGAAGGCTGTAACACAACTGGCACAGCATAAATCAAGGAATGGTGCTGGCCATCCAACACAGTCAAGCCTCCTTTACACCCGGTTTAAAAGACAATACTTATAAGCAATGACAGCCCCATATAATGAAGAAGCAGAGTGCTGTATGACCCTAAAGTGACCTGCTGCAGTTGTCATTCCTGCTGCCAGATAAACTACTGTGGCAACATAATAACAGCAAAGAAAATGCATCAGTCTGTAAGGCTTGGCAAACCATTCTGGAGTGAGTCCAGGAATGACAAATGGGTTTGCAGAGCCAGATGTAGCAGCATGAAGTGACTAGGCTGTATAGTCAAAGACAGAACAATCTTCAAGGAAGTGTCCATCACCAATACAGTTATACATAATTGTCGTGTTGGGAGATGGAGCACACACACTGAATACTCTCATGATCTGTGTCTCTAGTTAAATTGCAACTAGGCAGCTTTGGAGGAGATATGGATATGTAACTGGACAGGAACAGCCTATAGGAGACTTTCCTCCATTACTGAGCTTGCTGCAAAAACATTCTACATTGAAAAAGGTCTGGTGCTCTGTGAGTGTGAATTTTATGCCTAATTATAGCCTATATTGACTAGATGGCCACATAACATATAACCAGTATCCAGAAACAAGCAACAGCATCACTAACTTACTCTTGGACACAATTTATCCTTAACCACCAGTGGAGAAGCTAAAAGAGCAGTATCTCATCTAGATAATGAAAAGGAAACCAAGAAATAAACAGCTATGTTGAGAGAGCAGAGAATACCTATGCTGCAGCCCTGCATTGCATAGCCACAAATTCTTGCTGCAACTTGTGTTTGCAGAGAAGCTGAACGTGAGTCAGCCATATGCCTTAAGGGGGGAGAAGGGTCAATATTGTGCTAGGCTGCACTAGTGAAAGCGTAGACAGCAGGTCAAGGGAAGTGCTTATTCTCTCTGTTCAGGACTTTTGAGATGACATCCAGAGTACTGTACCCAGTCTGAGCTCCCCAGGGCACAAAAGGACACTGTGAAACTGAAGGAAGTCCAGTGGAAGTATCCTAAGATGACTCAAGAACTGCAATACATGAATTAGATACCTGGGTTTGTTCAGCCTGCAGAAGAAATGTCTGATTTGGTGGTGCAAGTTCACATATTGCACTAAGAAGACAATTTAGAGGCGTGAAGAGTACAGCAAGTTATAAAAGAAGACTTTCTTTTTCTGTGGATATGCCTTTTCTCTCAAGGAAGGAGAAAAACATACCCAGAAACTCAGTGTTTCATGAGTCAGATATTAAAATATCTTTTTTTTTTCCATTTTTCTTTTTTTCATAGAGAAAGAGGAAGAAGAAAGTACATTTATGTTATTGTGAAAATCGAAAAACCTAAAGACTATTTTGAAAATATTATAAAAATATCTTTTTCAATAGTATTGTGGAAATCAACAATATATGCTTTCTTTTGTGTAAACCACACCATTCTCCAGAAATCAACTAACTGGGAATGAAAATAAATCTTTTGCACCCACAAGAACTCTTGATTTTAGCACCATTTTGGTGATAAATGCCTGTTAAATCATAGACATATGATGTGTTAGTATTATGCTTGAGCTTTCAGAAAGCATAGACGAGGTTAAAGGTTTCAAGTCAATACATACCAGCACAATGATATATAATAGCTCTGCTGTATGACCATCAGGTTCTCTGCTAGCAGTGGCAAGAGGAAACAAAAAGAGAAAATAGAAGAAAGAGATTTTGAAACAGAGTTATG
Source organism: Molothrus ater (assembly GCF_012460135.2). Taxonomy (NCBI): domain Eukaryota; kingdom Metazoa; phylum Chordata; class Aves; order Passeriformes; family Icteridae; genus Molothrus; species Molothrus ater. Next base: position 27,139,315 of record NC_050480.2, read on the forward strand.
GCTGTTTGACACTCAATATCTGAAGGAAGATGAAAAAAAAAGAAATTATGCTCAAAAGAAAATATCTATAAAAGAGAAAGTAACCTGTGTCAGATCTTAAGAATGGATGATGGATTAACTATTAGCTCAAATAAGCCTCATTGCTATGAACAGTGTCCAAGCCTTTCAGTCATTATCTCTGTAGTCTGATATTTTCCAAAATGGGAAAAGCAGTGTGAATAGGTCACTGGATTGACCCTCTGGTATCCCATTAGGATAATATATGGAAAAATGTGTCTAAATGAACATTTGTCAAAGCTGATTAAAGAGCTTTTTCTGCAAAACATCTGAAAGACTTAGAACATCTTTGAAGCATGAAGTTTACAGAATATTATGGAAGATGTGGTGGGATTCAGAAACAAAAAACCCAAAACCCCTAAACATAAAAGGTGTTTGAGGAGTAAATGGAGAAGACATGTTGAGAGTCAGCCCACAAATCTATAAGCAAGGATGGGAAAAGGAAGGCTGGGCAGGACAGAGAAGGAAGTATCATCTCCAGCTCAGTTGTGAAATGCTTCTGTATTTTGCTAACATCTCCTTCCTTCAGAAATTACTCCTCAGAATCCTCTTAGCCTGTTTTAAATTAGATCAGGAAATATGCCAATAGTGCAAACATATTCACAGACAAAGCCAAAACACTCCTTGGGAAGTACTCAAGTAGATGAGGTAGATTATTAAAGTATGATGAGACCTGAAGAATGAAGGTGAAAAGTTCAGAAGAAAAAAAGATTAAAACAGAAAAATATATTCAGACTGCTGAGAATAATTGACTTGATGGATGACTTCAGTTTTTTACCTATCTCCTAAGGAAAGTTATCCCATCAAAGTGACCACCTGACAGGGATTTTTCAGGGCCTTATGCCATTACATCCTCAGGTCCTCATCCCCACTTGCTTCACAGGGCATCAAAACTCTGACTCCTGTGGACATGGGCCTATTATGTGTTTTGTCTACTTTGCACAAAATAGGACCATAAAAGCTGCCTTCCATTTTGACAATCCTATCATCTACTAACACAGTGGTTAGACTGCTCACTTGGAGTGATGTGGACATCTAAATTCATATCTGCCCTCCAAGCCAGATGAAGGATTCAAATAAATGCAAATTCTATGTTTCAGTTTTTCGAAGAACATCACAGCTTGAAACGCACAGCTCCAGCAAACGTGAATCCTATGAGGAGAGCGAAAAGCTGTTTATGAAGAAACAAAAAAAAACTCTATTCCTCCACTTAACATTTTCAGATGGTTATCTTGAAGGTCAGAATACTGATCAGTAACCTTTGAATTCCATTGAGCTACAGTTGAATGCTATAGCTCCTATGTTTCTTCATGGTGAGTCTGATTGCTGGTTATATTCACATTTCTATTCTATGCACATTGTAATGGTGCTACATGAGTACTTTCATCTGCTCTTTGAAATAGCTTTGACATTAATTTTGTTCTTCTTTTTGATGTTTAATTTCTTTCGGAGATCCATGAAGTTATCCAACAATGAGTACATCTGTCAAAGCCCAAGCTTTTATAGTTTTCCCTGTAGAAAACAACAGGCTTTAAGTAGTTTGAGCACCCTCATCTGTTCTTTCTTTCACTTTTGTGTACTTAGCAGTGTAGACTCATGCTCTTCCAGGATTTCTTTTTGCCCAATGTCTATTACAATAGAAAATTGTCTGCCTGTCAGATTTTTTCCTATCTCAGTTCCTTTGAAGAACAGTTCTTATGATTATTCCTTTCTGCTCAGTTCTTAAAGTCTGTTTCACTTCATATTCTACAAAAGAAACACAGATCATCTTTTCTTCTTTTGATGTTCTCAGTTGTCTTCATTAAAACTGTTCATAAGAAATGGAGAATCTAGGATGGGGCAGAATAACCAGATATTTCAAAAGTACATTTGTGCTTAGCTGTTCAGTTCACAGGGAGGAGAGAAATGGCATGAGGCAATCAATACCTTAGAAACACATTGTGAAACTCACTTTAAAACATAGATAAATGGTGAATGTCTATCTAATGGTGACAACACTTCAGGGTTTGCTGCAGGCCTGTTATTATAGTCTGACTAAGATTCAAGCTTCTGCCCATTTTTCCATCTCCTTCTCCTCTCATCAGGGGTGACAGCATCATCTTCTACTCACTACACATAAGCAAGGCACCATCCTTCCTCATCCCATCTCCCATATTCCCTTATATCTTGCCTCTGTTTAAATCTTACTACTCTTTCCTCCACAGCTTTGAAAAGACCACCATGTTTTGCCTGAGAGGCTGCCAAAGTGTTTGTCCATGGGCCTATAACCATTTGCTTGACTACGCTCACCTCCACCTTTCCAGCTCTGTTGCCTCCAGTCTTTTCACCACTTTGTCTACGTCTATGTCTTTTCACTACTTTTTACTTTACCTTTTGCCTCTGTAACCAGCTCCACCTTGCTTTCTTTTTGCCATCTTACTACTTTTAACATAAGCTTTCTTAAGGCTTTAAAGACTGCTAAAAGGTAACATCATAGATCTCCTTTGATACAAAAATGACAATGCTAGCCCATGTTATTTTTCTAACAAACACATCTGTAAATAACTTTCCTGATCTGTCATGATTGATTTGTGACATAATATGAAAATCCCTTTCAGAACCCAGGAAAGCTTCATTTTTCAATTTCCTTCTTAAGTCTTTTCTTCTCCAGTCTTTCAGTTAATCATAAATATTTTGGAGGGTGAACTAAGACCACTCTATAGCATGCAGAATCACACAGATAAAACTGCATCTCCCACCACAGAAAAAAGAAAAGAGGAGATGGGCAGAGGAGAAAATAGGAAAGGTGGGTTAGAAATGACAGCTTTAAATCAGGTCTCAGGTAAACTGCATACTGACGTGGATCTACTCCAAGCCGCATATATATGACGAAACTCAACATCATCCAGTATTCCAAGCCAGAGAGACAATGGGCTCTGCAACCCCACAGGGAGAATCCTGGTACAGTGGGTGGGCAGCTCAAAGGTAATAGAAATGCTGTCTAGTTTCATGTTTACTCACTCTTTTTTTATGAAGACTTTGAACTGTGGCAGAATTTAACACCTGTAACAGGAAGAGTTTACCTCTTCTGTTTGATCTTTTCTTATGAAAGTTTTTGTCCAGGTTTCCTGCACCTCTTAAATAAAGAGATGTTCAGACAACATCCACTGGCTTACTTCAACTGATGCCATTTTGAAAGGGCACAGAATTATGCACGCTTACATGTGATGATGACAGTACCCTTAAGTCCTTTCTTTAAAACTTTATATGCAGCTCTAACTAGAAACCTTGAGTCCTGAAAACAGCAAGAAAGACTTTAAAGGTTTAGTCATGATGATACAGAGCCCAGAAGACAGAAGGGGATGCAAAGCAAAAGAGTCCATGTGATATAATAGGAGTCAGAAGTGAGGTAAGCTTCAAAAAATGAGGTGAGACAGTAAACAGTCTAGTTTTCTCTAGCTTTTTTTTTTTCTGCTTGTAAGTACAAGTGACCTTTGCTTTGAGAAAAGAAAGGCAAGCATGCTACAGTCATCCTGACAAATGTTTGTACCATCACTTAGAGCTCAGTCCCACATTGCTGGTCTAGCATTTGGCACAGATGACAGGGGAAGACATTTCAAGCAAGGGAAGGTACACGAGCCTTTTAAATTGATAAATAAGTTTGTAAAAATGACAATCAATAAACTAGTTAACACTGACAAGCTTTAGAGATGCTAAAATATAAAAAAGGCAAAAAATTTCTATCTTATTCTCAGTTTCCTCTACTGGATCCCCTCTGTCTTTTTTCATTCTGATGACAGAGATCTGCCTCTTCAGTCTCTGCTTGTCAGGAGGAAGCCATGCTGAGGGTTAAGAGACTCCCTTTTTCCTCTAGCCCGGCAGAACTGGAGGAAGTTTCCTGAAATTCACCACTATCTTCAGCTCTGAGATCTCACTAAAGGAAGCAAGTCCATTTTTCCCTTCCTTGCCCCAAACTGTCACTCTTCACAGATGCCTGCTGACTCATCAGTGTCCTCCAACAGGCAGTTTCTTCTGTAATTCCCTTCTCAGCCAGCTTGCTGTGTGGTTCCTTGAATATACTGTTATACCCTCTGCAAGGAGGAGAGGCCCACAGCCCATTCTCTCCTGCACTCCCTCTGGAGCAATTTCATACAGCCACTTATCTTTCCAGAATTCCTTGCTGTAACTGCCTGCCTGGAGTGTATAGCCCCGAATCTCTTTGGTTAGAGGGCTATATAAGCAAGGCATGGCAGAGGTTGGAACCTACATTACAGAGGTCACATTTTTTTTCTGAGGCAAGGGAATACTCATTCAGTCAGCTCAAAAATACTCTGTGACTGAATAAATTCTGAAGGAACTGAAGAGGAGATTAGAGGACCAAATCCCAGGCAAGGGAAAACAAGCAGTTGTGATGGTTAATAGACACAAGGACAGCTCATAGGAAAAGAATAATGAGACATGGAGCATGATGTAACAGAAACAGGCCAGATGGCAGTACAGCTGTGGGGAAACTCAGCTAGCTCTGAAATGAGTCTTCAGTTATTCAGACTGCTGACTGCAGACCCGAGCCACTGACTGCAAAACAAGCTCTGCTTGTCTCAAGCAAGTGGCAGTTTGTTAACAATTACCCAATTGAAAGCAAAGCGGAGCAGGTGATAGTAAGAAATCTGCTATGGCACATCTGATGAAGAGCCATTCAAGAATGTCCATGGCCTCTCTTTCTTTCTATGACACAGATTTTGAGATACTTTAGAAAGTAGAAATATAACTTAACTTGTAAATAAATCAACAGCTAATAATTTTACTTGGTACTGGATTATCCAGTTGACATCAGTTCCAGGAAATATTTTGAAATCATGCAATACCTGCATGGATCATTCAGTGTGAAAACAGGAAAATGAATCCATAAATAGTTTGAAAAAATAGTATTTTTGGAATTTCTGTGATATCTGTGAATGCTTCGAGTTCCAGTGATAAAAGCCACAAAGGCAAAAACTTAACACTAGTCTAGGTCAATTCTCATGTGAATCAGAATAATTCTTCAGAAACCCCAGTGCTCTCAAATTACTAATTTTCATGCTAGAGTTTAGCAGCTACCCACAGCATGGTGCTGTTCTTACAGTAACAAGAGTTAAATGGAGCAGTGTTTCAGTTTTAGAACAGTGTTCTGAATATATGTCCCAGAAGTGTCTTCTGGGGAAATGGACTATGGAACCAAATGCCAGTCTCCAAAGGAGTGAAAAAGGAGAAGTAGCAATGATTTCAAGTGACTTTGCATACAAGTTCCTAGAAACTGTGCAAACTCTACAATTGCCTGAAAGGAGGTTGTAGTGAGATGGGGGTCAGTCTCCTGAGTAACAAGCAATAGGACAAGACAAAATGGCTTTGAGATGTGCCAGGGGAGGCTTAAGTTAGATATTAGGAAAAGATTCTTCACCAAAAAGGTTGTCAAGGTTTTGAACAGGCTGCCCAGAGAACTGGTTGTGTCCCCAGCACCAGAGGCATTTAAAAGACATGTAGACGAGACACCTGGGGACACGGTTTAGTGGTGAGCTTGGCAGTGCTGGGTTAATGGTTGGACTCAATAATCTTAGAAATCTTTTCCAACCTAAATGATTCTGTGATCCTATGATTCTATTATTTAAGTCATCCTCTGGGATTTAAAGAAAAAATTTGCAGCAAATACATAAAATATTACTGTTTCTGCCTCTGGTACTGGAGAAGAACTTCATGCACAAGAAAGGCAGAGTTCAGTGCCAGAATATTCAGAGACATTTAATATTCATCAACAAACACCAGCTGAATGGCTTCCCTAAGTAATGCCATTAGTCTGCAATTCACTGATATTCTCCCATGCAGTTCAAATGGTTTTCAGTGGATCATGACAAGTGTCACTGACAAGTGCTTGCCCTTGAAATATTCATGGCTGAATGTCATTCAGATGGGAGGTCAACTGTCCACCACTGTATGAATGGTGCTGAGGAATACAGAAAGAAGGCACTGGTTTTCCCCACCTGATTAAATCCTCCCACACATATTATCAATTCTTTACTCTTTTTGCCTTGCAGCCTATTGAAACATCACAGGACATTAATGTGTCCCAAAAGGAGAGTGCTTTGTTATTTGCACTGCTTCATCATCACGCTCTTTATCCACACAGAAAGTGCACTGCTGTTCTTTTTCATTGAGAAGCATCAGCTGTTTCTTATTGTATTGACTCTGTTATACATAATTTAAAAATCTTTGGAATTATTTACTTGCTATTAGATCTTCCTCTCCAATATCATCCTTCACCAAAATTTCTGATTGCAATCCACACTGTTCAGATAGAAGGATGAATGACAACTTACAAGAAGGATTAGCCATGTGATAAAAGCTGTATGTGTTTTTTTCTGGCATTTCACATCTGAAGAACTCATTCCATCCTTCAGATGGCCTATAAGCCCTTTAAAATATTTCACCAATTATGAACTGGTTTTTTACAAAAAAAAATCCCAAAACTAACTGAATATGTTATAAGAATGGATGAAGTGAATATCTACCACAGCATTTTGTCAGCGTCTTGGCAGCTAACAAGCTGTCTTCTCTGATGCTATGTGCAATACCATCTTAAATACCCCAAGCAAGAATGATCTGACTTTACCATGAGAGGCTTTCTAGAGTATAAGAGCTACTGCCAGGAGCATCTGACATGGTGCATTTCTCTCTCCATAATTCCATATTTTCTCTTCCAGCTATTACTCTTAAAGGAAGCCACCACCAAGGAAAAAGGAAACCCTTACTTTTTAAAAGTTATGGCATGTTCTTACATTGTGCTCCCTTGAAACAACACTGACCAGTTATATCAGTTACATTAAACAGATTTCTGTCCAACTGCTAAGCAAGGGGTTAAAAATAACAAAAGATTAGGGGAGCAAAGAATAAATTTGGGAAGAAAATACTAGGAAAGATTTAAAGGAAGATGGACTTTCTCAGGTAATGCCTTAACATACTGCTGGGATCACCAAAGCATGGCATGATTATTCAGAGAGCTGAACCAGTTCACTGAGACACTCTCCATTATTTTTATACTGATTCGGGCCAACTGAAAGGTATAAAAGGGATTACAAGGCATGGCTGCATACAATATCTGAGAACAAAACTGAGGAAATCAGTTCTGGTCTTGTCTTTGTAATTCATCCTGAATTAGACAAAATCCCTACTGTGAGCCAAGAAAAAATTTAGAAAGAGAATATTCATATCTCTCTCTAGTCATAAATCATAGTGCTCATTTTTAAAAGTTCTCTATGAGCCTCAGCTTGGCACAACTATAAACTATTTAGATTGTGCAAGCTTAGACTTTGCCTCAAAATGAACGAGCAAAAAGAAGAACCGTATATCAAAACCTCATTCCCCACTTCTGAACTCCATTTGGTAAATAGAACCAGCCATAAATCCTGCAAATGTTCTTGACTAGTTCTTTTTCATTAAACTTTATCATCCATGCAAGTCTGGGTTATCAGCTGACACACACACATACTAATAAAGAGGAAGAACTTGTACAGCCACTGGAATGTGAATTAGGAATGTTATGTTTGATTTAGAGTTTGATGCAGAAGAAACAGATTTTACATCTGCATTACTGGCTCAATGCTGTTGCTTTGCAGCTAGGTTGGCATTTTTCACTTCAGGAAGAAGAAAGTTACTGCCATACTGCAGTTTCAGTCCACTAACTTTCTATTGCAAAGGGACACTTAGACACCCACTGTTCAATAGCATCACCCTCTTTCACCATAAATCATCTCTCTCACTCCCCTTGCGGGACTCTTTGTGGCTTACATGATCTCTACAATCTTTTTCTCTAATACCTCCATGAATTTCTGTTCTATCCAATTGTTCACTGTTTACAAAAACCCCTCTCCTGAGGATAAAGATAAATATTTCATCACCTGCAGCTCTCTTAGAAACCTAGAAGAAAAGGGAACACTAGGCATGGTTTCCTGGAGAGACTCTGATCTCCACACACACATTGTCTTTTGAAAAAATAAATAAAATGGATCCCAAACAAATTACTTACTTTATTGAGAGAATAACCTCAATTTCAATATAAGGCCCTAAGAAGATTACTGATTGTGTTGAAGATCTGTGTCTTCTGAAATCCTGAAGAACTTCTTAACAGGTGTAAGAAGTAACTCTAGCTGATCTACAGGATCCTGGAGGGCAGTGAGGAATTTTACCTTTAGTTAAAGAGTGAAGATATATACTGCCAGTTTTAGCTATGGCCTGTAGTCTTATCTCCATCTTAGTCCCTTTTATGAATCTATTGTCACACAGACTTCTCATGAAATAATTCCACTGAGGAGGGTTTATTTTATAATGTGACTGAAAAAATTGTGTTTTTACACAGAAGCTGTCATCAGAGCTATCCCATGGAAAGCTTCATACCTGCATGTGTTTCTCAGTGTACACAATAACCACACTATTATCTGCAGTTATAAAGAGATACCAGTTCTATGACTTCTAAATTACAGCTGAAACAATTTGTGGTGGAATAAAGGATAGGCATCTTGCACTGAGCAGCAAGCAGTAACAAGAATTCTTAACTATTTTCAAGATCAGAAAATTCTGAGGACACTTTAAATAAAGAACACTGACAAAAGCTTAAACATTTTGCTACAACAGAAAGCCAAAGTTGTCTCTGGGCAATCATTTGCCTATTATCAAACACCTTAGCTATTAGATTAATTTCTTGTATGGTGAGATGCATGGAGAATACTTCCTTTCTCTGTGCAGGGTGAAAACTTGAGTGGGCTGACCAGCCTTAAACCAACAGATTTCTGTAAGCATCTTGGCAAGACAGAGAAAAATGTTTGGAAATAAAAGTTAGAACATGTGATGTGATTGCCCCTGCAGAAAACCAGAAATGAACCAATTTAATCTTTCCAAGCAGGTCTTCCTGGAGTGCATTGTTAACATACCCTAAAGTATTGATAAACTGTGACAGTTTTATAATTCTTTCCCGAACACAAAACATTGTCCAGCCATTCAGACTGAGCTCTGAGATGACTATTTGCAAAATATTCATCCATTAAAGTCTAAATGTAGATTCCACAATACACAGCAGGAACAGGACCAGGGTTAGGCACAGGCCTTCCTATTTTCTTCAGATCTGGTGCAGAAAGGATCCGGTCTGGTCTCTGGCATGATTCAAAGCGACTTTCTGTCTTCTTACAATTAGAGCCTGCTTCACTGAGCCAGTGGCCTTTGTGGAATTGTCTCTTGTCCTACTTCCTTACTCTAAGGGATGTCACCTTTGTGGGTGAATAAGGTTGATTATCTTCCCTCAATAGAGAACTATTTTTAATTTTTTTTTTTAAGGAACCCTGTTAATTATCCATGCAGACTGATGGCAGCTGAAGCAGACCCAAGAGTCAGGTCCTACACACATTATTAAGGATTCCTTTCAGGACAGGAAACCAGTTTGTTACTCTTCCTTTGTTAATTCACTTTCCTGGGTGATGAAATGAGCTAAATCACAGGTGCTGGCATGTGTAGTGGAAGTGTGCATAGGAACAGGAAAACTGGAAGAAAACTGCTACAATAAAGAAGAAATTAAAAGAAGCAGCAGCACCATGAGGACAGGGAAGAAGTAAGCAGCAGATTTAGGGTGACAGGCATGATGATGCTATAAGAAAAGAGGAAACAACATGCATTTCAGCATACATAATTTTTGCATCACCATAAATGAAAATTGAAACAGCCATCATTAGAATGCCTAAGAGGTGAAGCATTTCCTATGGGATACAAGGGTAACAAAGCAAGAAAAATAAGCGGCAACCATTTTAAAATACTTTTCACCATTTTGAGTAAAATGAAATTTTTTGTATTTTCCTCATGCTACTTTTTTTGAGAGCTTACTTGGTATATGGGGGGACATCTGTGTATGAGGTCCAGGTAACAGTGACTTACTTAATGTATCTGATACAAAAGCCATTTTAGAACCTGTTTTATATATTGAGACACACTAGTCTTTATTCTGTTCAAAACACCTCCTTGAGCTTCGTGGAATACGGAGCCTTCTGGGCGAACAAACAGCTGCTCTGATGTGAAAATTCTGTGCGCTTCCTAAGAATTTTGGGAACAGTAAGGATAGGCTTTTTAGCCACCGGTGAAACGTGACCAGTTTTTCCGCTCCCGGGGCGGGGGAGGGAGGCAGGTGTCGGACGGAGCTGGGGGGCAGGACGGGGGGGCTCCTCACACGTACACGGAGAGCAGCCGCGGAGGGCGGAAGGTGCCGGCGGCCGGAGCCAAGGAGGGGACACTCGGCGGCACACAGAGCCCGATTTAATCGCCCCGAGGCGCCGCCGGCCCGGCCCCGCCGACGTGACCGGCGCGGCGCGGTGGCGGCCCCGCTACGTGCGGCCCCGATCGCCGCTTCCCGTGGCCCCCCCGGCTACGTGAGCGCCGGCAGCGCCCGCGGCGGGGCAGCCGGAGCTGGAGCCGGCCCGCCCGGCCCCTCCGAGCGCGCAGTCCGGCCCCGCCGGCGGAACCGGGACAGCGCCGGGAGACGCGGTCCGTACGCCAGGAGGCGCGCAGGGAGCAATGCTGGCCTGCGGAAGCTGAGGTCATAGAACTGGCATGAACCCCCAGTCTGTACGTTTCAGGGATGAAGAATCGCAGTTTATGCTAGAGACTGAGGATTCATCAATTTGGAAGTGACTGAGAAGGAGAGATGTGGACTATGAGCTGCCCTGCTTGCAGCCCTGAGAAAAAGGATACTGTGTCCAGTTCTGGACTCCTCAGGATGAGAGAGACGTGGAGCTCCCAGAGAGGGTCCAGTGGAGGGCCACAAAGATGATGAGGGGTCTGGAGCATATCTCTTATGAGGGGAGACTGGAAGCTGGGCTTGTTAAGTCTAGAGAAGACTAAGAAGAGATTTTTAAGTGCATATAAATATCTCAAAGGCAGGTGCCAAAAGGATGGGGCCAGACTCTTTTTGGTGGTGCCCTGCAACAGGACAAGGAGCAGTGGCCATAAACAAAAACACAGGAAGTTCCATCTCAACACAAGGGAGAATTTTTTTACATTTAGGGTGTCAGAGCACTGGAACAGGCTGCCCCAGGAGATTGTGGAGTCCTCCTCTCTGGAGACATTCAAAATTCACCTGGACACATTCCTGCGTAACCTGCTCTAGGTGACCCTGCCTTGGTAGGGTCATTGGACTAGATGATCTCCAGAGATCACTTCAAACCCCAACAATTCTCTGATTCTGTGAAATGTGATCCTAGGTGCTCCCATTGTGAAATGTCACAGAACAAATGTGAATATTCACTAGGCCACAGATGAGATGCTACCTGCAACTCTGGTTCAGTCATCCGATTCTGGTCACTCACACTCAAATACAGGTGAGCTGGGACTTGCATACCTGCTGAGAAGACTTAAAAGCAAGATAAGGAGGATGGGATCTTTTGCAAAACAAAAGGAGAGGGAAGAGTACTGAGTACTTAGCTAGCTTGAGCTCTGTCAGTTCCTGACAGGTTTTATATATGTGCAGCAGCAGGAAAACTGGACTTGAGCAGGGTGTCATTTCCAATCTTCTGGTAGATGGGCCAGGAGTGTCTAGATACCTCAGTGATAAATCATGCAAATAAGTAAATATACAAACAGTAATGACATTCCTAATGTACTTATGCAGGGGCCTCCAACAGCTGTGCAAATGTGCATGCCAGACACATATCTATCACTCAGCAAAAAGCAAAGCAGGAATTATTGGCTTCATGTTGAGCTGGGAACACTGATGTGTAGGGAGGCTGAGGATCTGGTATGAGTCTATTCCACAGGTTTTCTTGTCAGTAACCACAAAGCTCCATTGGGCTGAACTAGCAACACACAGAAGACCTGGAGTGCAAATACCCTGCCTGCTGTAAGAACCATCCACTGCTTAAGACGGGATGAGGGCCCTGTCAGTTTCTTAGGACTGGCCTATGCTGTACTGTAATGCTGTATTCTTTATATCTCGGGGATAATAGAAAAGAATCAGAAGCTTCTCTGTCAATTAAAGCAACCTTGAAGTGGCTCTATATTTTGCTTGGGCACATCACAACAATGGAACAGTGTTCCCCCTAAGTGAAAGAACCATGTAACTGGGGGGAAAAAAAAAGTGAGTAAGAGACAGAACTGAAAGAAACCACAGTAACCTTTAATTCTCTTTTACCACAGTAAATGCAAGTCTTCATTTACATTCAACCAGCAACAAAAATTGCTTTGCATCAGCTGTCCTTCACTGGCCCATACTTCCCAGATACTTGTCCACACTCTCAGCATAAGCCTGTAACTACAGGCAATCTAGTGAAAAAGTAGACACTTTTCTTTGCTAAACTTGGCCCATAAAGAAAAAAAAAAAAAACAAAACCAACCAGCTAAAAAAGCTCCATGACAGGCTTTTAAGAATTCATCATAGAAAAAGTGTTGGTCTACCTGTGTAGGCACTGGCCTCATAACAAAGGCCAGCTCTCAAAATACACATCAGCAGTAGGAAAAAAGGTGAAGTCTCTCCCTGGTCTCACTCAGTCCTTCATGTCCCGCACCCCAACCCAGTGGTCTCAGGCAAAGCCAAAACACAAATCTTTTCACCTAGAAACCAACATTCTCCCATTATGCCTGAATTCTGGGCTGAAAAAAATTGTAGAGAGCAAATAATGCATCAGTCTAAAATAGGTTCTCTGCTTTTTTCACTTTTCCCACACAGGTTATATTTCTGTTTCTTGAATACCCAGCTTCTTCCCTGAAGCATTAGAGGAGCCCAGCACAGCCCCAGCACTTTAACTTTCTAACACTTCTGATGGCCACAGCACTCCACTTAGTGGGAAGCTGAACCTGACCTTCCTCCATGATGCTGGGTAAACCTTGGGAGTCTATCCCAGCTCTTTCATTGGTTTGCTACAGGGTTTGTACAAGTGAATTCCTTTTTGTCAGTTTTCTTCCCATTAGAAAAATAATGGTTAATTTTAGTCTCATGATGTTTGAGTGTCTCCTGAGTCATGAAAGGTTGAAAGTCAACCAGAGAGAAGACATTTCCCATGGAATGGCATCTGTTTACATAAGTTTTCTTGCATAAGTTTTATTGCAGGTGAGTTATCAGACAGCTTCAGCTCATAATTTTTAATCCTATCTAGTTATGATGTTCCTGCAAATAAATCTCCACACTTCCTTTGCCTGAGAAATGAAATAAGTTTTTTCAAAATGGCATTAAGCAACCTGTTTCCTACAGCAGACATAATTTTCTGTGAGGCATTCGTCATGATACAGCACATATAGCAGAAAAAAATTCTGGGCTGGACTCTGTAGCATTGCTGTTGAGTCACTTACACCATTCCTAGCAGCCACCAAGTGAAATGTTTGAGGAAGCTTTTTCCTGGATCTGTATAAATGATGTCAAATGCAAAGCACCGGAGCATTGTATATTGTGTTCTTTCTCACATGCTCTAGGCTTCACATTTTGGCACAAACATATAATTTCCCCACATTTCTAGGCAATAGTCATATTTGTATTTAGGCGTGCATCAAACAATTCTGTAAACTCATGTGAGACCAAAGCTTGTCCTAAATAACTAAGAATGACAGGTAGGAAAAACTATTTATTTCAAATTTATGAATGCTGGATAAAGCTATAAAATTGCTGTACTGTGGAAAGGTTAATACTGTAGTGAATCAGCAATTTTCTATCACAGCTGGTGTCATATAGCTCCCTGAAAAGGGAAAAATGCCTATGTGAGTCACTGCCATTAATAGCCTTCCACTTAAAAAGGACTCAAGAACTGTCTTAGAAGAAATGTACAACTGCCCTTGCACCCAGGGGTCTGTAGGAACTGGAGATGTGTCATGGAAAAATCCCAGAAAAAAAAGAAGGAACAAAAAGCAGGAAGTGGCTTTTGAAAACAAAGATATTAAGAGTTAAGGGAACTCAAAGGAGCACACTTTGACCAAGGGAAGTCTTTTGACCATTGTACTATGAGAAGGAAAAGGTACTGAGTTGTGAGGGAAGGAGGTGGGGTTTGGAGTATACAGAGACAGCAAGTGGCAACCTACCTCTTGGGAAGAGGCAGGAGAGAAAAACATGAAGCTGAGCAGATTCTTCATGTCACAAAAGAAAGTACATGTGTGAAAAAGATGAGGCATGGGAATATCGCACTTACAGAGAGATGCAGGAACTCAGAACACCTGCAGTGAAATCTTTCCACAGAAACTAAAAGGCATGTTGGCTCCCTCATTGGTGGAATTGGGTTTTTTCCCAAGAAATTTGAAAAGCTGTGGATCTTTGGTTGGCTATTGTATCAATTTCAAGAGCTTGCTTTCTTCTGTCTTCCAGTTTCCTGCATATTCCATCTCACTGTACTAGGATGACTGTACTAAATTACCTGGTCTTGGTCAATGGTTCCACTTCCAAAATACTCTCCAGGCAGAGTAGCATTAGAGCCAAGCTACAGTCATCACAATTTGTGTGTTCATAACCACCTACTGCAGCTGCATCTCCCTGCAGAAAGCAGAAAAACTTCTGGGCTGTGATAGGAACCTAGAAAACAAGGTAAAATGGTCATAGGGAAAGGAGCATCTTCATGTTAACCTTTGAGATGATTTCCAGTTGTGAGTTTGCACTGAAGCAGAAGAGAGCACAATTTATGAATCTGTTTCTTCAGTATTGACATGGGGCTGAAAGGACCATAGCTACACCCCTTAGCAGCGGAAACTTCTGTTTTCTCTTCCCCTTGTCAGGAAAACTGAGCAAGCAGCGGGGGGAAATGGCCCTGCTTTGGCTCCCCTGTGCAACCCTCAAGCCACAGTGAAGACTTGCCAAGCATCATCTCAGGTTTTTGGTGCTGATACACTGAGGACTGAGGGGAGTTCAGTGCCCTCTTCTCTAAGTAGTGGCAGTGGGAAGGAAGAAGAGGCACTACTGTTTAGTTAATTGCTTTGTATGGACTGGCAGGGCTGTACCCTTTTTAGTGGTCACAGGAATAAGAGCATCTCAAAGTTTTAGGGGAAAGATGATATCAGAGACTTACAAGTGGGGAACAACAAAGCAACAAAAAGTGGTGCAGCTGCCCTTGGTTTTTCATTATCTCCACACTGGCATAAAATGCAAAAAGAAACCATGAGAACTGAGCCATAAAAATGCTCATTGATGTAAATACAAGCACAATTAATCACAGGTGAAAATTATACTTTTTAACTGTCCAGAGAGTACTGCTTTTGATGCCTAAGCACTTATTGTGTAAGAGCAATAATGTCCCAATGTGTTTGATTAAAGAAGGAATGTTTGCCAATAACAACAGACTCAAAAACTGAAGCCAAAAGTTTTAAATGGTCACACAATATTTTCAGATATGAGGGCCATGTTAAACTGTGACTTAAAATTTGCAACAGCTGTTTCTTAAGGACCCTGTCTCTTGGTGACATTACTCATTAACTGAGTCTTTCACTGTTGACTCATTCAGGCTCTGTCTAAGCAGGGAGAAGCTTACATGCTTCTCTTCTCAGCTATGAAATGTAAACATTTTTATGGAGGCAGAAATTGTGATTAACATGCTACATGCTTGAAAATACATTAGAAATCTCATGACCTAGCTGAAAGTAGCTGAGGGGAAGCAGAAGAAAATGAGAGCTCCCTCAAGGCCTTAAATATCTATCTCTATACCAAAGGTATGCTTCTGTATACAAGTTATTCAGGCATGAGGTCTCAGAAGAAAAAGCCAAGTGATGCCTCTCACAGTTCAGCAGAAAGCCTAGAAGTAAGTAGTAATCCAGTGATAAGGACCTCACCTGAGAGATAAGGAAACAGCCTAATTTAGAGAAGGAACAAGTTGTGTCTTCCATCTCTTAGGTGAGTGTCCTAATCCACAGGCACTAGATGATTCTAGGATTGGAGTTTCTCCTTCTGTAGCAACTTCTGTTGTGAATCAGATAGTAAATATGGAATTGAGAAAGGCAGAAGGAATCAGGCCTTAGAGCTAGGAGTGGTCCTCAAGGCAGTCTGAGACTTACGACACTCTGGCCTTCTGGACTCTGGATGGAATCTTGCACAGAGCTCTCTTGTAAGCAGGTGAGTACTTTGGCTACCATGCCTAGACTTACCAGATTCACCTGGAACATACTTATCCTGTCCCATTAATATTGCAATATTGCAACAGGGGATTTGGTTCATCTGCACCTGCATCCTAATGGTCTGTTTTCCCTCTGACCGAGTTACTAGACCTAAAACTTTGATTGTCTAGGTCAAGCTGAGATGCATGCAAAATTGGAAAATCTAAGCACGCTATTAAAAAAAACCAAAAAAACACCTTGCTTTCTGGAAAGTTCATGGTTTCTTTTGATACAAAATGAAGTAATACCTTCAAGTCTTCATAAATTTTAATGGCCTTTTAATGGCAAATTTTTTCCTTACAGTTATAGTGCTGTTGTGGATAACTGTAACAGAAATGCTGAGAGTGGTATGAATGCGAATTGAGTGTGGAAATTCTGAAAGAGACCCAGCCACCACACTCCCAGCCACCATCTTCCTAGGGCAAATCAGGAGCACCCCAGGACCTCTGTGTCATTATTGCGGTGAATGAAGCCTGCTAGTCCTAGGACTCTGATCCAAGCATGTCTTCATGCACCCATTTTTCAGTCATCTTTTTCATTCATCTCCTCCTTTGCCTTAGGAAAACATTCTGGCCTGCTTTGGCCAGAAAATTTGTGCATCCATTCTCTCTGCTGTCCCTCAGAATTCCAAAAGCAAAAGTTTAGGTGCTTGACTGGAGTGAATCTAAAAGAAGACAACTCTAACAATCCAATGGATGACTAAGGACTGTCTTAATGCAATAAATGAATAATGTCTTCAGTCCTAACTCTTTGTCATGCACAATAACCAGTAGATGGAGCTTATTTACCAGCACTGGAAGAACCAAAGAGTCTCAGTTCCAGCATTTTTTGGATGGTAAATAGCAGCAAGTCACACCGAGGACAAATTTATTGTACTGTGCCTTACAGTGCACATCTTAATGTACAGCACTGGCCTTGGTTGTGTCATTTTGTCAGTCCTTAAGAGACAACCCCTTGTGTCACGGATCTCAAGGTCCCCAATACAACTGGAAAAAGAATTACTACATTAATGTACCTTAAAATGTCCTTATTTACACACTCAACAAAAAAAAAATCTGTAAAAGATGAAATGTGTATATGGACTAAGATATCTAAGCACTTGTGTGCAAAATTTAAAAAAATGTGTTTTTAAATGAAGTGGTTTTTCCCTCTTACCATAGTTTTCTGGCTTTCAAGAACCCTTTTCTTTCTAAATTTTCTATTTCCATTTCAAAAAGGAACTTGTATAAGAAAATATATTTTAAAAAAACAGCAAAACAATTAGCACATTTCACCCATCTCATCTAAGAATGCTGCAGATTTTACTTGGGCATTTCCTGCCTTGAAATCTGTTTTGGCATTATCACACAGAGGTGAGTAATCTGCTGACAGCACTTCCTGCTCCAAGGGTCCCTCTGGGCTATGAAGAACTGGTTTAGGACTGACACATTGGCTTTTCTCCCAGCTCCAGCACCCAGGGAAGATCAGAAGCCCAGCCAGTAGTCACTAGGCTTGGGGTAGTCTCTGCTTCACAGCACCTCAAGAGGGGCAACACAAATGACCCCAGCCCTGGGGAGGCTCCAGCTCACACTAAGAATTGTTTTGGCCCCCGCAGGACTCCAGAGTGTGGCCCCAAAGGCAATTGGACAATTTTGCTCCCGTGCCTGCAATCATTCACCTCTTGCCTGCAGTGCACAAAATGAGTAACAGGGTAAAATTCTTTAGGTTCCTCTTCAGCATTAGGCTATAGAAGCCAAATTTCTTCCTTTTTTTCCCCCCTGTGAAAACTGGATATACAAATCAAAACCAGTACTGCTGGCCCTTCAGATTCTATTGTAAGTCACAGCCATCAGTCAAGCAATTACACAGTAAACACTTTCAAGTATCCAGCTCTCATAGTGATGAAAACTCCAGAACAAGAAGCCCAGAAGCCAGATAACAATTTAAAATGCTCTAAGGCTCTTAAAAAGAAAAATCCCATGAGTTTTAAGTCAATCATGATGCTAGGATCTGAGTCATGATTTTTGAATATTTAGCACAGGTGGGGAAATCACTGGTTTTGTAGCACTAAAAAATGGTGGCTGCAGTCCTGAATAAGAGTGGAGCACAAGCAGCCTCATAGGACCAGCCAGGACAGTGAAGGACAGCACAGACAGCAGAGGTTCCAACAGTTTGTAGATTTTGCAACCCCCATGACACTTACTTACAGAGGGTTTTGAGAGTGGCAACATCATGTCCACCTCATAGCAACAGCACATCTGTGGAGAACTTCATCTTTACTTGGATACCAATGAGCCAGACAAGGAATTTTAAGGGAGTAAAGTTTGCTTGACTGATGTATCGACTACAAGCTCTTTTAATGACTTTCAAACATGGTGCCTCATTTTCTTAAATAAAACAGTTTCCCAAGTTTTGGTTAGAGACAGTTTAAAACTTTTAACCATATGAGTATCGAACCAGAAATTCCTGAGGACTAGAAGTATAGTCTCAGAGATCAGTCACTTTCTGCCTTACATATAGGTACTCAGTGGACGTTTCATCAGCTAGAATATCCCAAAGCACACTCTTGGAATTGACACAGTAACAGACTGACTTGGATCTTCACAGGTTTGTTGTCTGGGGTTATTTAACCACTGGCATAAAGCTTTGAAATGGAAAGTTACCTGTTACCTACTACAATTTTACCAAGGAAAGAACTTTGGTTACTTTGAGGGTCTCAATAGCTGCCAGTCACTGAAGTAAGAAAAAACATCTATCAGAAAAATCCTCTCCTTTCTCAAAAGAATGGCATTTTCTCTAAACATGTTGTGTTTTGAATCCTTTTAAGTTTTCCATTATTTCAAAACAAAAAAATCCTTGAATTGCAAACAAAACAAATGAAAATTGTCAAAATAACCTTTGGAAGAAATGTGCATCTCTCTTTTCATCTCATTATGTGAGTGCTCAGTGTCAAGGACCAGGAGTTCCTCAGCCAGGCAGTGCTCAAAGTAATCAGATCCTTTTAGGCATCTCAGTAGGCTTTAGCAGTTGAATTGTTTAGTCACTGGAAAAGAAATATTAACTATGTGTGAGATGGCGTTGTGTGGAAAATCACACAGTGAAAGGCCAGTGTCCACAAAGGAGACAGAGGAGCCCTGCAAGAATGAACTTTATTCGAATAAAGGGAGAGATGCCACTAGGCCTTACCCCCACAGGGCCTCTCCCAAATCTTTGGAGGATGCAGCCTCCTTTTATCCTAAATTCCCAACTGCATGTTGCCCTCCTCCTTTCCCCATTGGCTGAGGTTCTAGGAAGATACAGCCACCTGCTACATATTCCCCCTTTAATATGTATCTCCGCCATTATGCATTCTATGACCATTAAAATTTGTTCTAAGCTGACCCTCGGCAGAGAAGTTAATATTCATAAGTCTCTTAAATCGGTGCATTTTCCCCCAAAGTTCAGAAGTTCAGCCTGTGCTCAGTTCTGCAACAAACTTGTGCAGCCTGATTTTCATACAGACACTGACACCCATTCTTCCAGAACCTAACAGGTTCTTTCAGATCAAGTCACTTGTGAAGATATGAACACCCATTTCTCCTGTCAGTGTCCTAATGACTCCCTACTCTATGCTTTGTCACAAGAGGAAGGAGATGATCCTGGCATTTCAAAAGCTGTTGCAATTTTTCTTTGATTGAGGCATAGATACTTTCTTGGAAAAGTAGTATCTCTGGAAAATAGTGCCAGAAGGAGCTGGCACTCTCTTCCATCTTTATTACTGGCCATAAATAAATTACAGATTGTGTTTCTGTTGCTTGCCTTCAGACACACTTTTCACTGTGGCTGACCGTAGTTGCTGTAGTTTAGATAGGAAAAAAGATAGTGGTATTGATGTGATTTTGTCTTGATGTGTTATCTCTAGATCAGGTTTTAAAATCTGTGCCTAAGGTTCTTCAGTAACCTGAAGAGGACGAGAGATTTCAGAAATGGATGGTTTGTCCTCTTGGTTAGCATGAGTTAGTGAGAAGCCTCATTGCAGAAAGTGCTTTGAAGCTGGAATCATTACTCTGAGCATGAAAATCTGTTGAGAACTTTCCTTTGCCAGCAGAGGTCATGACAATATTTCCTTGCATGTGGAAATCTTTGCTGTTCATTTGCTAATTCTCTAGCATCAGAACATATGTCGTGCTGGTGTTCATCTCCAGAAAAGTGTTAACTTCCTGGGATTCTCCACTGTCAGCCACCTCCTGCTAAGGATTTTTACATTTACTTAGAGGACAGATCTCATACCTGCCATGTGAGGTGAACTCTGGCTGCCTCTGCCTGCCCATATTTGTGAGGTTGCTGATGTTCAGTAGTTGCTCTTTTTAGTGTCCAAAGGTACCTGAGAAATCAAGGCCACTTCCTCACAGTCAGGTAGTCCTTGCCCCAAAGAGCTTATGAAGCAGAAACTTTAGAGAGAGAAGAAAGAAGTTTTTTCCCCTGTTCTTGCTGACTGACAGAGTTTGGCTGACATGATACCCTGCTGTGATACAGGCAGAGGGGAGCAAGAAGCACAAAGCACAAACGTGACTCTAGCACATGTAACTTCTTTATTGTGTGCAACCCCAAGAGTGACCCTGCCCTTCAGCACTGAGTGTGGCAGGACATTCACTGTTAACCACCTATGTGCCTATCAACAGATGGGGGTGAGAAACAGAAGATGGAAAGGAAGGCATGGATACAAAGACAAGGTAAAGAACAAAGTGAACTGCTGCAGAGTAGCAGCATCTTATGAAATACTCCTGCACTTTCAGGGACACAAGGAGATACAAATTGGTGGCCTATTTGTGTTATATAATGTGCACAGTACATCTAGGAAGTGACATTGTTGAAGTTACCACTACAGGAGCACTATAGTAACCAGCGCTTTACCATCACATACATACTCATAAAACCCAGAAATATGGATGCCTTATAATTTACTAATATTTCTTTTTGGTCAAGTTTGACAACTGTATTAGGATAAGGGCTAGGAATCCTGATGTTTCTGTCAGAAAGAAAATCTGCTCACATACAAGTGAAGCCACCTGTCTTTTGTAAATTCCAGTGCAAACTCCAGTTTGTAAATTGTGTCATTGAATTTACACAAGATGCCAACACAACCTTGATATACTGCTCCGTGACATTTACCTTGCTCAATATGTTTTTTCAAATCACTGTGGGGAACACTGAGAACACTGCAGCAAAAGGGAATAATGTCAGGAAAACTGCCTGGGTTTTGAAGGAACCCAGTACAGTATTAGGGAAACACTGGGAATATAATGACTTTTCTGTCCTTTGGTGTGATTAAGCACATAAATGCTCTGGGTTTAAAGGCACATTGGTAACTCAAATGTTCTGGTATTTGAAGCTGTAGCATATATGTCAGTTTAAATACAGATAGCCAGGGATTAATATCAAGGCTTATTTTAATACAGAAGCCACACAGGATTAAAGGAACTACTTGCTTTTCTTCTTATACAGAGAGGGTGAAAATAACTCCTGAAGAGCTCAAGATTTATGCACCATTTAAGTCCTGTTCTGATACTGCTAAGTAGAGCATTGTGATGTATGTCTGCATAAAGGTGACCTTAGCACAGCAGGAGTACCCCAAGGTGTTTATCTGGCCCCTGCCAGGACATGTGAGAGAACTGAAACTCTTCTTAAAGGCAGATTTATAGCACCAGTAAGAACCTGATTAAACCAACAGTTCTCCAAGGGTTTTCTGGCAAAACCCTCAACATAAGTGTTTTATTTAAATATTTATTGAATTCTGTACTGTGTCTCATAAAAGGTATTTGTATTATTTAAATGTCTTCTACATGACTACTTTTAAATCCTGCTTCTAATCTGACCCCTTTAATCAAGTTTTCTTTATTTTAAATTAAACCACTACATTGAGATTGAACAGTTTATTGCTGATTTATAGCCTAAACCATTGGCTTTCTACAGTTTTCCAAAATAAGACCCAGGCTGCCAGAGACTGGCATGGTGGAGCTCCTGCTGGAGCCTGCCTGTCACCAGATGTATAGCAGTCTTCCATGGACACATGAGATTAAGCTCCCTTTAAGGTCAATGGCACTGTTCCCCTGTGCTATTGAAACAAAATCTCAGTTTCAAAGAGTTTAAATTCATATATATCAATTATGATGCTCTAGTCTGATTTCTTTCAGACAACTGACCAAAGTAACCCAGGAATTCCTATTTAAAGTCCAGCGCTCTCCTCTGAAAAGAAGTCAAGCTTCTAGGAAGATATCCTTTCTTGTCACAGAAACTGTTAAAAACATGCAGATACATGCACGAATTGCAGCAAGAGTTTCAGATATTCATAACACACTAGATCACTCACTTGCAGCTTTTTTGAGTCTTCCTTCCCACCTTCTCATGGGGTTTGTTGCCAATCTTTGCATACACAAAGGCAAGCTCCTCTGATTATTTTTTTTTCTTACTCCTTATGGAAATTGTATTTTGACCAGCAATCATGACACTGAATAAAAGCACAGAATCTAGACACTCTGAGTTCTGTGATTCTGTGGGAGCAGAAAAAGGATACTCATGGCTATGAATGACAATGTGGGGCATTCAAGCTACCCTTCCAGTGATTGCTGCCTTCTACTTCTATGGGTCCAGAGAACCTAGAGTCCACGGGGAAGCAAGCAGGAAGGAAAACACCACACATGTTAAATCCCCAGCCTTTTCTGTCAGCATAGAAAACAGTCACAGACTAGCTCCTGACAACAGAATGCAGGATCAGTGCATTGCTGTCAGTCTGAGGGATGGATAAATGCCACACTTAAATATTCATAGAAGAGCTGTCATGATTTAGCTAAAAAGTATTGCAGCACATTTCCTTAGTTCAACGAGTGTGGCAGTGTGTGTACCTACATACTCTGCACCAGGATCAGGATCAGGAAGGTTTAAAGGGAACACAGAGTTAAACTGGTGCAATATCATCCCTCTAATGAAACTGATCCATTTCCTCTGTGTAATGAACTGGTTTTCAGACTCCACTGCCTCGTCTGCACCACCACTTATACTGACAAGAAAAGGGTACCTTACCAAATCAGCAGGGGGGATATTTCTTATCAGATCAAAAATTACCAAGGCAAAACCAAGGCAAATCTAATAATGACTCAATGCCTTTCCTGTTTGGTTTTTTATTTATAAATCAATCCAGGAAATGGCAAGGGACTATAGGTCAGTATGATTGATCTCCATAAGTCTATGAGTATGGGGGTAATTGCTTATTTGACATGTGTGTGTGTGTCCATCAGGTTTCTTTGCTAAGCAAATTCCTCTGTGTAAATAATCTTGTCAAATGACGCAGGGACAAATTCTGTCCAGCCTGTACTTTATATACAAGCTGCTAGCAATTCTAGAACTCTGTATCTGTAGATCCCAGTGAAATGAAATGTTGTCCAAGACTTCACATGACTAATACCATCTTACCAGGTACAGTGAAGGTCCTTGCTGCATCGTCTTGTCTAACAGTGCTGGAGCAACTCTGGGATGCTGCAGCACCTGGATGTCCTGCCTACTGGAACAGCTGACTCCTATCCAGCTCAGAAAGCTACAGTCCTTAGAGGCTGCCAGCCTGAAGAGCACTCAGAGGATGCAGTATTTCACAGACTCACCTCTGGAACACACGGCAGGGATCAATTATGTGTGTGACACACACACATGTAATGCACTGCCTCTGCAATTGCTCTGTGGTTCACTGTTAGGGAAGGTGTTAAGCTGTGGAAAACAAAAGGCAGGAGTAGGTGAAAATTGATTGAAGGTCTATTTCATTTCTTTTGCTAGATGGCCTACCAAACATACAATGCCAGAAAGGTCTAGTTCCTGGCCTTTGCTCCTTCGAGACCTGCCATCTGAGACATGGGTTGCAAGGAGGAGTACATGCCCCACAGATAGTCAGCTAGCTGTGAATAAGCAGAGATCTTATTTGTCTAAGAGCTCCCCTTCCTAAGTAGCACCAGTGTCCTGTGGACAATGGAGTGCAAATTCTTGCCCTGCAGTCTCTCTTTAGCCCCAGGAACAGGGAGTCCAACACGCCTGCAAGATTTGAGGTAATCAGAGGCCACAGTGCCATGCACAGACACATGAGAGGAGCTGGGATCTGTCACAGTCCGTTTGGTTGTCAGCTCTATTCTGATACATACAAGAAATATTATCCCTTGCTTTGTAAGAATAAGCTTATTTGCTCAGGATTTGTATTTGAGGCATGACTCTAACGCTGTCTGCCTTAGTTATTCAGCAGGAAATCTGCAGTCTCTCACTGAAATTATAGCAAGTCCCATATTTGCTCTGTATATGTTATGTAAGAGTTACTATTCTGGGCTATGCTAAATTTAAAAGAGAAATCTATCAGGGACTCCCACCAGCAACTTGGGCATTGAAATGTTCAGGAGAATCTCCTTCTTTGATTAGGCAGATTGTGAGCAGAAAAGCAGAGTTTGAAGCTTAATTTACATCCCAGTTCAAGTCAAAAGAGAAAATTGTAAAGCCCTAGACAAATTGTCAATGATACTGTAATTTAATTTACCCCCAGAATAAAATTTCAGTTACAGTGACACACAGCATTTATAAGGGGGCATATCCTGAGGTCCCTCACCAATAGATTAAATTCCTTTTCTAGACTGGTTTGGGAGGGTCTGATGTACAAGTGATACAAACCATGGATAGCCTATAGTCAAGCCACCTAGGCTTATTAGAATCTTGTGAAAATAAGCTCTCTTCACCCCTGAATGTTCATGGCTTAGGTGGGGCTCACACACAGACCTTGTACTGCTTTACCTCCTAGAAGTGATTTTAAACTACTTTTAAGTAGTTTAAAATGTCAAGTGAATGCCATAGAATTTGTGATAGATTGTTTGTTGCTTTCACCCTATTCACATTTCACTAAACAGCAACAATAACTGGCTAACTTCCTAATTTACCAGCACTAAGAAAATTATAAGAGGGAAGAAAGAGATAAACAGTAGGAGCTACATGTTCAAATGCTTACTGGCACCTAAATGTACGGCATAAACCTGTAGAAACCTAGATGTTTTGATCAATGTTTGTAACATAATGAATATACACGGTCTCTGAAAACTTCTCATTTAATGATATAGGAGAGTAGATTGTAAAAAGGCTTGAACAACTCTTTTTGGAAAGCTTTGGCAAGAAGACAGATAAAGTGAGACTCCCCAGAGGATGATGTTTGATGTGACAAACAGGTCAATACCTAAAACCGTGACTGATCCCACTCTGCTCTCTATCCTACTCCAGGCAATCTCATTCAGTTCAAATCTAGCTCCAAAGGCCACGTAAGGCCTCAAAAGGTGTACGAGCTTTCTGTCCAGCGTTTCCTGAGGTGCTCTGTGCATGCCAGAGGGGGACGCCTGTTCCAACCCGGGCTAAGTCAGTTTGCTCCACCAGCACCAGGGTGACGCTCCCGACTGCCACCGGCATTTGAGGAACGATGGAGCTGGCCAACAGGCTACTTCCCCCAAATACTCGCTTCCAATTCAACATTTTACCATTAAACACCTTATCATGGGCCAGGCTAAGTGAAAGAAAGGTCTCTGCAGTTTTTAAATCTCGGTGAAACGCTGAGAGCTGTGTTTTCAGCTCTCATTTAGGAGTTGAGTGCAGGCTCACCATGAACAGGAATGGTGCATATTTATGACTGTGGTTTTTCACATGTTTGGCAACCGGTGTGTTGCAGCGTGAGCAGCAGTTCTTTGCCGCTGATGGGTTTCCACCGGGAAGGTGCTTTCCCATACAAGGGGAAAGGGAGGGGAAGGAGCTGGGGCTCATTGAGACACCCGAAAATCCCCATCTCCACCCAGCACAGGGAGCCATCACAGATGGACTACTGAAACCGCTGCTCGCTGTGCTGATAATCAGGCGGCCCTACAACACTTTGAAGCGCTTGTATTTCTCCCCACACCAACAAGGACAACGCTCCCTCAGCCAGCGCCGCATCCCTCCCACCCAGCTTCCGCCGCCGGCCCTCAGGGGCCACAAGATGGCGCCGCGCGCGGCTCCCAACATGGCCGGCGCGGGCGGCGGCGGCGGCAGCGGCGCGGGAGGTGCTGCGCTGCCGGGCACTGCTCGTTTTGTTGAGGGAAAATGCGGGGCCTCGGGCTGTGACAGCCCTGCCCTTGGCCTCAAGTGCTACAGAGGGGAAAATGCGGGGCCTCGGGTGTCACAGCCCGGCCCTTGGCCTCAAGTGCTACGGAGGAGAAAACGCGGGGCCTCGGGTGCGACAGCCCTGCCCTTGGCCTCAAGTGCTACGGAGGGGAAAACGCGGGGCCTCGGGTGTGACAGCCCGGCCCTTGGCCTCAAGTGCTACGCAGGACACACGCTGCGCTTGCTGGGGATGAAGGCTCAACCACCCCAGCACACTCCAAAGGACTGCAAGACCCTCGCTTATGGTCAGGTAGTAATACTTGACACACGTGTAGCACACATGCACACTTCTTGTCTGCAGATTTTCAGGTTTAAATTTTCCTTTGTGTGAAAAAGGCCAATAACTTGTTTTAAAAATTTTAAAAGTTTAATAGTAATGAAATGGTATAAAAATAGTAATACAATTAGAGTAATAATAATTTGGACAATTTGAACTAAGACAACATGAGACAATAGAAACAAAGAGTTGCAGATGTCCAGGTACCTTTTTCTGGACAGCATAAGCCCAAAAAAGGACACACATTAACAGAGGATTAACCCTTAAAAACAATAACCTGCTGCATAATTATACATCTCATACATGATGCATAAATTCCATTCAAATACAGGATTCTGTCTGGTCATCGTCAACTTCTTCCTCCTAATCCTAATGGCATCTCCTGAGTGAGGTGGAAGAAGTTACTTTCTCCTGATAATGAGGCAATAAATTCTCTTTCTCTGAAAGATTTAGGTGTCCTGTGACTGCTATCTCAGTGCAAGTCCTCTCTTTAAAAAATGTATCCTACATAGCATAGTTTCTATTTTAACATTTTGTTATAACCTAAAACTATGTTTAACACACTACTTAAGCGAATTAATACAGGACTACTTTCTAACACAACACATATAATATTCATTTTAATATTTGCAAAAAGCCAATCATAAAATTTTTCACACTTTGTTTAAGAAACTAAGTAATTACACGAAGATCTTCAGCAAAGTCCTGTAATGGGTCAGGGACAAAGCAGGGCACCATCAGCAGGGCACCATCAGCAGGGCACTGAGCTGCTGGTCCTTCTGGGAATGCTCGTGCTTCACCTGCGATACTCCAAATAACCACTGCTCTATGCAGCCAGAGCTTTTCAAGCCAAGACCTTAATGGAGCTGAAAGCCAAACGTGAGTGAAACCCTCTGTGTATCAAAAGTGGAGAAATCCCAGCCAGTTCTGGTGTGCTGTCAACATTAATGAGGCTAAGTGGGCTGTTATAGCTCCAAAGAATCACCTCTGCTCTTATAGGTGAGAATAATCGTACCACATTTCAATCCAGCACCAGGCTAAAGAAAAGAAGGCTTAGAGGCAAGTAGTTGTACAGAAAATTCTTACTTTTTATCTTTTGGTGAAGCTATATGGAAAATTTCAGGTCTGTAGTCCATGAATAGCTGCAAAATGCAACCACATCAATGAGAAAACTCTAAAATACACAAAAATCTCTGGACTTTTAGAACACTTCCCATTGGTGTAACTAGTAATGGGGATCAGTGCCAACTATGGGATTTTAATTCAGGACTTTTACTTCTCAGCCAGTCTGGTTCCTGTGTAACAGTGCTGTGATAGAAAATTATCCCCATGGAGCCAATTGCACCTTTGGAAATTTGGAGAAGGTGGGCTTCCCCTTCCTGCTGAAGTGGTGTTCAGCTGTTGAGAGAGTATCACACTATGTTTTCCTCCCAAGACCCTTCTGGGAATTGCATAATTCAGAATCTATGCCAGAAGGAGTGGACAGACTTAGGCGTTCACTCAGTATCCCTGGAAAATCTTCATAAAGTTATATATTCTTCCTGAATGTTCAATCCTCCTGTGCAATCACCCTGCCAGAGTATCCAGAGTGGCTTCTGGGACAGCATCAGGGCAGAGATGACTTGCTTGTGGCTGCAGCATCTCTCCCACATCCCTAGAGGACATCAGAGCTTGCAGCAGCTCCACTGTCTGCAGGGTAAACCTGTGAGGAGTTATGGAGGCATTTCTTCCCTCTGCTGTGCCTCCTGCAGATTTTTCCTTGGGAAGGGATGATCTAAGCCCACGTGATTTGGGATTCAATGTTTTTACCCTAACAACAACCGTAGTGCACTTCCCAAGCAGAGCTAAAGGGTTTTGCTTCTCTGCCACTGTTGAGCAGCTGCTAATAGCCTGTAAAAAGTGTATCTCTGTGCCAAAATTCAGGCTTCTCCTTTAAGTAACTTACAAACTAGCCTTCTGGAAATGCCTTCTGCTCATTTAAGTGCCAGCACTGCCCTCATCACTGGGGGAGGAGGGGAGAGAGCCGAAATATGAGGTCATGCTCTAGTCATGTGACTGCTGCAGCATCTGTCAACTGTGATACAAATACTAAGCCATAACTGTGCATTTATGACATTCAAACCTGCTCAGCAAAGTCTCTCCTCTTGTCTGGTGCCTTTTCCTTTCTCTACTTAGGGATCCTCTTAAAAGTTGCCTAAGCAAACTTGCATCACAAATCACAAAGCATACATTTTGGTGGTCCTGTTGTACTGAATATTGCATTGTACCACAAAAGTCACATTCTAATTAAATCCTTTCCCCGCAAAAAGCTTCAGGGCAGTCTCTTGGGTGGGACTGTTTGGAGTGGCAAATTTAACCACTGTGTTTCAGGAGAGCTCTCAGCCTGTTAGGCTGAGCAGGAGTGAATACAGTCCCCTGCCTGGAGAAAATGGGGTTTCAGACCTTTTTCCAAACTGTCTGCAAGATTCTCACCTCAGCTGCAGTGTGGCTGTGGAGGTTATGCAATCACTGGATAAAGTAGTTCGGGATTTGGGGCTTTTTTTCAGTGACTGTATTATGACTACAGGGATAGCCAGATCCATTGTGGGTTACGTCAGGAGGTGCAGCAGCACACCACTGTTTTCTCTCTCTCTCTCTCTCTCTCTCTCTCTTTCTCTGCAGCCTGCCTTCTGTATTGCAGACTCAGAAGCATTGCCAGCACAGTGTGGACACATTCCCATTGTTTACAAGTTTCCATTTTTATTTAGTGAACCATGGCAGAGAAGAATGAATACAGATTGTATACTGGGTAACCCCTGAATTATTAGAATCACAGGATTTAATTTAATTTAATTTAATTTGATGCATTTAATTGCATAGGATCCAGCAATATCCAACAGTATTTGTTGTGAGTAGTAAATTCATCAGAACTGTACAAGGCCCTATAGATTAGCCCCTGTATGACACAGATTACTCCCTAGGTTAGCCAAATGTAGATTTTTTAGGAAAAATATAAGAATATTATGCCAAACCAGAATTCAGCTATCTCAGCAACTTAACATCAACAGAGGCCAAGGTCGATGCTTAGGGAACATTTATCTCAGAAGAGTGTTTTTTCTCCCAGAACATTGTAGCTCTTTTTGGCAAAGTTGAACAGTTTCCTGAGTCAGAGGTGGCATTTGGATCATCATATTTAATAGCCAAGGGCAGAATCATCCTTCACAAATCTTTCCAATCTTTTTAAAGCACACTTACCCATTTCTGCAGCTACAACTGGTGGTTATGAGTCACAGCAGCATTAAGCACCATGTTAAAGCAATTGTTTTCTGATTGTTTAAAACCTGCTGCCTTGTAATTTCTGTAATTTTCAGTTCACATTTATCTCATCTGTTAAGCACCATAAAACTACTGGTCACATTTGATGAGTTATAAGCTGATTCATTATTCTCTCCACACTCAGTAGAGAATCAAAGAGAAAAGTAAGCAAGCTATTGAAGTGGTAGGAAGAAGGACTATGATCCTTGCTGGCAGCATTTGGGCTGTCTCTGACAGCTAGAGGTGATGTGAGAGAAGAGCTGGACTCTGTAGCTACCCTACGAAAGCTATCACATACCCCTGAAGAAATCCGGTGAAGGGGGAATGCAGAACCTCTAAGGCTCTTGTAGCTGTTCATTGGAAAAAGTGAACAAAGGAGAAAAAAAGTTCACCAACAGTTCTCCTCAAAGCTTTGAGTCCCTTCTGCTGCTGCAGAAAGAAACCAGACACTCAGCTCTATGCTCCTGCCCATATTCCCTCAGTTGAAGATGCTTACTCAGGTGACAGTGAGTGTGAGGCTAAGGCAGCCTTAAGATCACAAGTAGATAAATTCTAAAGATGGATTTAGATGGATTCTAAAGCATCCTGAGGATGTGTTGGCCAATAAAGCTTCAAATTGAAAATTGCAATCTCTGGGAAATTTGTGATCCATTAATAATTTTTACAGAGCTTACAAAAATTGGCAGATGCCAATGCTGGCAATGGAGGAGTTACATGGACCTTGAATGCAATTTGCTAGCAGAATCCTTAGTGACTAACCCAGCTCTGACACAAGTATCAATAACAGCAAGAGTGAGACCATCCTTTAGACATAGCCAAATTTGAATTGGCCTCATCCCATGCTTTAGTGTTTTATAACTGTTATAATTAACAGCTGTGCCATGGGTGTGATGTTTGTAAGCAAGTAGGGACAAGGCTTACACCACACCCCTTGACAGAAAATGGAATTGTATGTCTGACATTGACATAGGAGAGAGAAAATACAGGGGAAGAGACCAGTAGAAGACAAGGGCAGGCTTCACTTTCACTCCTAGGTATTTAGTGAGTTAAGAAGTGCTGTCAGGCCCAGCTTCTCACTTTGGAAGGTGCAGCACAAGCTGAAGGCTGTGAGTTCTGACTGTCAGCTGTAGCAGTTCGGTGTTCACTCTGCCCTGTGCTTGTCTGCTAGTAGCTTCTGACTCTTGCATTTGGCATCACTGCAGGAGTTAGGCTTTTCTCAGACTGAAATCTCCTTGAAGACAGCAATATCTTACTGTAGGCCATAGTATGACAGAGCCTCTGACTGCAGTAGGAGCTGTGTTACTATGAATGTCTTTGTTTGTATACGTCATATTTTGTATTTGATAAATAAGTTCTGCAATGGGAGAGATTTCCAGATGCAAGAAATTCTCTGAGAGTTTCTTTAACAGAAAAAGCATTTGATGCTTGAAAGAGCATAGTAACAAGTTGGCACTGCATCTAAGCCTTTTATAACAGTTTAATTCACACCCTCTCTCCAAATGTAAATTAATCCAGATTGGGAAATGTTGAAAATCTGAAGCAATGTATGTAATTTGGTACTAGCATAGGGGTGGGGAAGGAAGAATAAGAGAAAACATCCTGCTCAAATCCTTGTATGAGCATTAAGCCAATGTTTTTAAGCTGCCTGGTCTTAAGATTAATAGCACTGCTGACTCCAACAATCAGAAACTGAACATCAGCCCCAAACTTCCCTCCCTGGACTTGCTGAAAAATTTTCTAGTATTTGAAACTTTACAGTTCAGCTTTCTGTGAAAAGGATTTTTGTCCTTTTCGAAATCAAGAGGGCAAAATTTTTAATGAAACCAAACTAAGTTTGGAAATTACTACTTCAGAGCATGGATTTTGAGGAAAAAAACCCTTCCAATAAAAACAATATGGCAGAAAAATATGATTCTTGCAAAAGAAGTACCTGCTGTGCATGTGTAGGAAAAACACACAGATAAAGACTGAATCGTGTTTGGAAACACTTCAGTTCATGGCTATTCTGTAACACGGCTCCATTTTTTTAACAAAATTTTCCCCCCTAATTACTGATTTTTTAAAAACAGGCCAGTTCCCATTAAAACGTTCCTAGGCACACCCTAGCAGAGCAAAGGCTGGCATCCTGCAGTCAGTGGGACAGGTGGCAGGGCACTTGCGTTAAAGCTGCCATTAGCATAAGCACTCCCTGGCTGCTTCTGCTTTTAGCACTTAGCCCTTCTCGGTGCTCTTTGGAAAGGATGGGTGTATCAAGCCCTGAAGGTGGGAACCCGCTGGGGGGTGACTCTGTGTTTGTGGAGGTCCTGCAAAGGAGGTGGAAGGTGTTTTGGTTACTGCACATTACCGTGTGAGAGAGGCATGACCTCAGGAACAGGACATGCTCGCTGCAAGAGAATTCGTGGAGATAGCAGCCTTTGAGTAATTAATGGAGATGGCGGCACCTTTGTATGCAAACACACAAAGCTGACTTCCACATAACTGTGCTGCATCCAGCTCTACTGCCAGGAAAGGACCTGAGGTGGTGATGTTATCTCTGATTTCAGAGTACAGGTTGTTCAAAATTAAGGGTGTTCATAAACACAGCAGTGTTACTATGTAAGGGGGAAGGTGGCCTGTATTTCTTTCCTCTGATGACTTTATAATGTGCAGTTATTTCTGCAGGTGCTTATGTCCCTATGTCTGTCTCTTTGCATTTCTTGTGGTTCTACATTCTAGAGACCCACACACAGGAAGTGGCAGCATCTTTATCTTTTCCAGCCAGGGGATAATTCAAAGAGTGCAGTTCCATGTCTGAAAACATGAAGGAGAATTTTCTACTGGCTTTTAGGATAACATGAAACTGGATGGTGAGTAAGGGAACTGGGATTTGTCTGGTGCCAACAGACAATTCTAGAACAACTCAACCAGCTTGAAATTAAAAATATTTACAACCATTACTCCCAGGATTTTGGCAGCCATTCTAGTGAACAGATGATGATATTACTTATTTCTGGGAAAGGAAGGGGGCACACATTGTAACATGTGAGGAGGTGGCCAGTTTCCTTTAGAAATTTGTGAATTCAAAAGCAAGCCTGTTTTGACCTGGGAAGAAACAGCTCTCTGAAAATATTTTGCATGGCTTCAATCTCACATAATCACTGGTTGCCACAGAAATCTTCCTCAGGGAGAGTGTTGGAGTTGTCTGTGCTTGAATACCTTTTTTTCCTCTCCTGCACTGCTCAACTGCACAAAGGCTATGTAAAATTTATTTCTAAAACAAGATTTGCTTTGTTTGGATTCATCCACTGACCAAATTCAGATATCACAGGAGCTGATGCAACTGGGCTGACTCATGCCACTGCAGAATTCTTTTCAAAATCTATTACTATAAGCTGAAGTCTAGATAAGCTTTTATCTCCTGGAGTTCTTGATATTGCCCAGCATAAATCACCACTTTTTGATGCTGGTTTCATGCCTGGAAGGAGCAGTGAGTTTGGTGGCAGGTGTGTTCCTGCACATTCCTGAATATTCATGAACATCTCCTGAGGTATTTCACCATTCTTAAGCTGGAATGATAATGCCAGTTTTCCCATGAAAAACGTTTCTTCATGTTATTCTTTGAAAATTTCAAATGCTTGAATTGGCTTTGAAAGATTTTTTTTCTTTGCACTTTCCACCACAGTGTTTTCCAGTCATGTTGGAAGAAGAGTTTTCAGGTTGTGGAAATGAAAGGTCAAGAAGGTTTCAGTTACCCTTGAGAGGCAGCTGTGGTATACAAGTTTACATCAGAGGACAGAAGGGGTCAGAGGTGTGCATCCCCTGTTTCCACTGACACCGCTGGTCCTTCCTCTCTACTCTTCTGTCTGCATGACTCTTTTGCCACAGCATTTCCATCCTTTCACAGAGCTCTGGAACTGAAAAATTCAGTAATGAGTTTGTGGCTGAGTTTTGACAGAACTTGAACTAAAGGATTAGATTATCTGGAGTCCTAGGTCAAGACTTAAACTTCACTCTATCTATACACAGCTTGGATCTGTTCATGTACTTCACAAAGAGCTCACTCATATACTCCTCAAAACCCAGCTGTAAAATGTGCCAGAGAGATCTACCAAGTATTTTGTGAAAAGTATCCTTTTTCTTTTTTTTTTTTCCCTGAAGAGATAGAAGCTGAGCTCAGTTGAAAACTGGTGCAGTGTTTTGGGCTTCAAATACATACATTTGTAAAAGCTGGTTTCTCTGTATATACCTGCAAAAGGAGGCAGCTCAGTGCTTCTGACTCTCATTAAAAACAGATCCCAGGAGATTAGTAAATAAAATAGCAAAATGGTGGTGAACACCATTCACCTGGTATAAAAGAGTCAGTCAGCAGAAAAGTGTTCAAACCAAACTACTATCCCTACACAGAAAAAAACCCAACCCAGTCTACCAATGCATTCTAATCCATACCAGAAACTTTAGGGCTCTTCAGAATTTTTTTCTCATCCTGAATGACAGACTGACACATTGCAAAGATGCTCTCTAAATATATTTTAAGAATCAAGGAAGTAGTGAATATCAGATTTTTAAAGCATCTTTCCTTTTTACTGACTGACAAAACCCCTTAATTAATGCCAAGTTAGGATTTCCTGGCAGTAGTTGGAGCTCTTATAAAATATCTGCTTCAGCAAAATTCAGACTTTTTGAAGCCAGGAAATACAGAGTTTAGGTCAACATTCAAGCAACCTTTATTTTTCCCTCCTGGGAGCTGGCAATGGGAACAGGGAACTGGCAGTATTTGCTGATTAATGCTGTGAGCTGATTAATGCTGTGTGAAATGGTAGAAAACTTAGTAAACTATGATAGTAGGACTAATGGGAGTCCATGCCTTCTGGTGGGGCCTCAGCCCCACAGTGTTCATCACTCCTGTGGGTGGGATCAAAAGTGCAAAGTAAAATAGGAAAAATATTCTGTAGGCTTAATAATACATGTGTGACTAAATGGTGAGTCGAGGGAAAAGATAAAATTTAATTGTCATGGAATTTTTATCTAGGAAATTGGGTCAGAGCATGCATGTAAAAGACGTGTCACTTTGAATACAGCCCACTTTTCCAAAGACAAGAGGTGCCTGAGCTACAGTAGTTAAATACTATGTTCTCTGAAAATCACCCACTGAAAAGGTGAATTATTTCCATTACAGGTATATAAAGGTTGAATTGAATATTGCTTTATTATCTTCTGTATTTTCTGATTTCTCAGAAGTTCAAATTATGCTGATATCGACTTCATGGAAGCAACTGAGCAGCCTTAACCATATGTCAGCAAAGTTTTCCAGCAAAGTAATGTTTTTAATAAGGACTTTTTTTTTTTAGATCTTGGAAGTTCTTTAGGTGCTTGTAGTTAATATTGTAGCAACAGCACTAATGAAATTAAATAAACATGTGACTCTGAAGCCCTGTTCTCTCTGTGGTTATATGGAAAGAGGTTGCCACCACTCACTGAAACCTTTGGCATGTGAAGTTATCAACACCATAATGAGATAATCCTCAGAAATTATGGTTCCTCTTTTATTCCAATACATACCTAAGAAGAAAATTATGGGTATCTTCTCCCTCCCCTCCATTTCCCATCAGGATATATAAAACTCTGCCTGAGAAAATTTCCAGCATGTTCTTTTCTTCCAGCCCTATGAAACCATTAGCTTTCTAGAAACTATTAGCACCTAAGGTGTTTCTAATGTTTCACAGTGAGCTGCTTACAGCCCAAGCTCCCCTGCGTATCCTGGATTCCCCAAGCCTGGATTTCTGTTCTCAGGTCTGTTTTTAATGCCCTTCAGCTTTCTCCACGTGCCAGATTCATGACAAGTTGTTGAAGAGGACAGCCAAAGAAGGAGCTATCTTTCCCTACCAGAGCAAGGTGTGTTTGGGTCCTAAAGCAGCAGTGGGGGTACTGTGGGGTTGCCTGCCTTTCCACTCGTTTCTCTTGCTCTCCACCCCCATTTCCAGTATCCCATCTACTACCATACCAAAGATGTTTGCATCACCATTTGGCTTTACAATGGAATCTTACTGGTGTACAGAAGATTAACTCATTTAGGGACTTGCTTCTGTCTGTCAAGCAGATCTTGACTCAAATTCAGAGAACCTGTTGGAAGAAATCCAAACTTCATGAAAATTCAAACTTGAATCCAGACTTTATCAAAGGTTGGGAAAAATCCAGATGTCAGTTTTAGGGTCAGATTCATTTATAACAAGTGGAATTTAAAAGGTATTTTTTCATGCATATACATCTAGAGCTGGAAGATTTGTTGGTTGGTTAGTTGTTTTTTGCACAAAGGGGAATATTACCAGATTTACCAGAATTAATAAATAATAATTACTGGCAAGAATCAAGGGAAATAATTTGCTTTGAGTTAGTGGAGCTCTATAAAAATGAAATTTGGAACACATAGGCCTTGCAATGATGACATTTATCCTAGTAAATTAAACAAAGTCAGGGAATATTATCAAATGTTAAGGCTCAGTTGCCAGGACTGTGACATCCCTAGAACATTCTTTGGGGTAGTTTTGAGTGGAGCAACAGCATGATTCTCCTAGGGAACTCACCGATGCCATGTAGGAATCAATTTTAACTTTCCAGATCCAGATATTCTGGGGGTTTGTTTTGTTTCAAAACACAGGAAGGAGTCAATATTCCTTTCTCAAATGCTCTCCCATTAATGTAACAGTACCTCTTCTGGTCTCTGGCAGTGAACCAAGGTTTAAGATTTTATTTCATTCTCCTTTTGGTACA
This sequence comes from Molothrus ater, assembly GCF_012460135.2. Lineage (NCBI taxonomy): Eukaryota > Metazoa > Chordata > Aves > Passeriformes > Icteridae > Molothrus > Molothrus ater. Next base: position 27,175,946 of record NC_050480.2, read on the forward strand.
CCAGGGTACGTAACAGCCATGCCAGACTATACAGTCTTGGGTGCTGGGATGAGTCAGGGATGAATCAGAGGTGGGTATTTCGTAGCACCTGTGAAAGGGATGCTCTGATGCTGTGGGGGTATATGGAGCCATAGAGGTGGCATCAGCTGAGGAGGTTAAGTGCTTAGAGCTCTCTTCTGTGCCTGGGAATGGTGGTGACTTGTACAAAAAGCCCCATCATGATGCAGATTTTATTTCAAACAAAATGTCTGGTGAACTGCAAGGTATTGTTATCAGGTTGGCCGGAGGAAAAGAATTGCTGCTTCTTGACACTTAGCCCAGTGCTAAGTAGCTGAGTAGAAATTTAATTCTGCTCAGGTTCCTTCACTGAATATGAAATAGCACCAAGAGAGCTCTGGCATAATTTATTTTTTATTTTAATATTCTATCTTGAAATGCAAGATTTGTCAAGAGACCTGTGGGAGGCAGGTGCCCTAATCTCACCAAGTTTCCAACAGATTTATTCTCTCTGGTGCTTTCCTTGTGTAGAAAACTGAATTTTATGTTGGCCTGAATAAAATACAAGATTAACTTAAGGCGTGGGCCTGGATCTGTGGACTTCTCATATTCGAAATTTAGTACCCTCTCAGAAGCTATGTGAACCAGATGCTTTTGTTTCTTTTTTTGGTTGGCTGTTTCTTTTTTCTTTTTCTTAATATCTCTTTTAACCCTGCCAGGAGTATGAGGAGGACATAAGCTGTTCAGAGGATTAAAGTTCACTTTTATGAATATTCTTGAGATTTGTCTTTGTTCTAATTAGCAATGCAATCTGAAAATTTTGCAGTCCTTAAAAAACCCCAAAACTTCTGCAAGAAAAATGAAGCTGATGGCAATGTTTAATGATGGCACCTTTTCATTTATGTTACACCATATGCTAACACTATGCTAACCTAAATTGAAACATAGTGATTTAGAAATTAAAATGTTTTACACTGAAAAATGAAAATCGAATGCTTTGAAGCTGTCAGAACATTTGTATGGCTTTCTTAAAACATTTTCATGGAATTGACATGACTTCAAAAGGTATTCTTCTCAAAGGACATGATTTTTCAGAGAAGATATTTCCACTGATGTATTTTCTTTGACCACTTTTAAAGCTCCTGTACTAGAGTTATTAAGAAAAAAACACAGAGTAGTGATTTTGACACTTTGCAGTGGGAAGTGCAAATTTATTTTTGAAATATTGTATCTCATTCCCAGCGATGCATTCTAGTTTTGGTCTTGGTGCTACTATTTCACGTTTGCTATTTTGCTACTATGTTGCTTTTGTGAGAACTCCCATCTCAGTTACATCCATGTAAAAAAAAGAAAGGAAATGTTAATACAGAATCACAAGCTGCAACAGAATAGCAGAATGAGACCAGACCTGTGCTTGAGCTTTCCAGGTAGGGGAGCAGGCCAGGTTGCTCCCTGAAGGGAACAGCCTTCACCCCCATTGGGAGAAGGGCGCCAGTACAGGTACAGTAAAGAGCCAGCGTGCTCTAGCAGATGACCTAAAATGTGCCATCCTGTCATTCTGATTTCACATAGTACTTGCCCTTGCTTGGAGGTGTCACCATGTTCTTGAAAAACATGAGGAAGGCAAACTCGCAACTGTGACCCTTTAAATTAAGAGGAAATTAGAGTGGAAACTGACATTCAGAAGGAATTAGATCTGCAACTATCAAATTGCCTATCCTTTTTTGGCACATTAGAAATATGTGGTTTGTTTCCTCTGTATTAGCTGAGATACAGCCACGTTCTTGGCATTACCTAATCTTGGGCAGAAAAGCAAAACTGTAATGATTCATAAACTGTAAAAGTGGTGTTCTCACCACTTATGAAAACAGTAAATTATTCTGACTAAAGCCAGGCCTTGTGTTATATTCACTCAGGTGTAACCTTCTGCTTAGGGACATCTTTACTTGAGGATGAGAGATTGATTGGTCTGAAAGACAATATGGTGCAAGCGGGGCGTTCTGATGGCATCACCCTTCCCACTGACTTTCCTAAGATTTAACATTCCTTGTAAGTCTAGAAGGTTTTTTAGAGAACTAGAGAACCATGGCTGCAATCTTCCACAGGCGGGGATGCCTAGAAAGAAATTAATCCTCTGATGGACTTCATGGGAGTAATTTGGGTGTTTTTCATACATTGCTTTGAGCTTTGATTGGGACCTGGCATTTTTAGGGGTCTTTCCTCAAATATTGGCTGTTTCCATGAAGTCATTTCATCCAGCATGGAAAGATGTCCACCTCTGTGGTGAGATGCATGGCCACATGCTAGTGGTGCACAACACCCCCATGACAAAGAGAGGCACTGCAGTTTATCTGAACAGGGGAATTGGGACAGAGACTTGCTGGAGTGTACTCACAGCACAGAGTGCACAGAATGGCAGCACAGTTGATGAAAGTAACAATACTGTGCCAATTTCTAGGTTAAATTCATAGATGTGTTAATAATGGACATGGACACGGACACATCCATATTTTCAAAATGTGTTTGATTACATGATTAATACCACTTATTCCCTGGTTCCATAGACCAAACAGGTCTTTTGCTGCTTGTACTACGGCCTGGATCCATTCCTTTCTCTTTTATGATCCCTGCTGCTGGTAACACAGATGAAGGATTTTTTGATCCTGCTTTATTGTCCTGTGCCAGACAATGTGCATGTGCCTGTTCTCCCTTTAAAAGTTGGTGTACCCCAGAAATTTCTTCCAAGAAATGTTCAGCTGCACAATCATTATGGAGTTTCACTAGACTTGTGTCTTCACAGGCTTCTCATCATTTATTAGACCTTCTCCTCTACACACTTTCCCTCATTACTGACCTGAATTATTTGGAACAGGACTTATTTCTATGGGAAATCAAGTTACATTTCTTCCTCATATTAGCTCAGTCTCAGATGCATATAGAAATCTTACAGAAATTCTACAAGGCAAAATTTTAATTCCTTAAATGAAAAAATTGGCTGTTTAGTACTCATCTGTTATACTAAAATAACCATTCAGCGCATAACCTAGAACTAGTCAGAACGTGTCCCTTTTGTGAAAAATTAAATTGAACTGTTTTCTCATTTCCTATCAACTTTTTAGCAAAAAATGAGGAAAAAAAATTTTAATTATCAATAAGATGATAGGAATTTCTTTTCAACATTTCATACTGGTTTATTTTATGACCTTATGAAAGAAGTTGGGAGGAAATAGAGCTAGATTGAGCATCTTTAATAAAGATATTTACAATAATATTTGTTATAGGCAATTATTTTAACGCTGTGTTTGTACTGCTGAAAAATGAAAGCATATTACCCAGAACAGATTGTTAATCTATGTGAAAGAAGGATGTGATAAGGTATCTGTTGTGCCAATAGAGCTGAATTGAAAACCTCCACTGAGGCAGCTGGGTGACACTGAGCAGATTCTAGCACATTCTTGAGGAGCTGCTGAAAGCCGGAGAAGTTTAAGACAATAAACAAATTCCCAGAAACTATGAAATTTGTATTCTCCTTAGAGCTGCACCCTCCTTATCCCACTGCTGCACCCTCCTTATCCCACTGCTATGGGTGCTGGCTGGAAAATGACATCTGCAAAGGGTGAAAAACAAACCAAGTAATTATGCTGTGGATGAAACCAACAGTCCTACATCTCTATAGGTGATTCCATAGAGCCATATCACTCTTGTTAGAACTCTTGTTAATTTTTTCAAGATCCCAGTCCTTCAGCTATGTGATTCCCTGGCTGTACAACCAGCCAAACTAGTGAGGAGAGAGCCAAGGTGAGTGTTTCAGTTTGCTGGTTCTTCTTCTTCTCTAAATATTTAGTGCAGACTAATTGGCTATGCATTGTCTGAGCAAGATGGAGGACCGGATGAGAATCATTTGGCTGAAATTATGCAAGTTCAAAATGATGATTGCAGGATTTGGGAAGCAACACTAGCAATTAAGCAAGCAGCAGAGTGGAGGAAGTATACTTCCCATTGATTGTGCAGACTGCAGCCTGGGCTGCTCTTGCTCAAGGATGTAAGTGTTGGGTACTCCTAAATGTATACATTGGCAAGCAAAGGGGAAGTGGATGTCACCTGGGCCACTGAGTATCTACATGATTTCAAGTCCCTCATGGATACCTGGAAACCTCTAAAGCAGTTTTCCTGGATGTGGTGCCATTAACCCATCCTGAAATAGCTGCTCCTGCAGGACATATCTGCTCACTAGGAAAAGTGGTTGACTGGGAGATCTGTGAGGTGAATCCTGTGTCGGCTGCCAGTTGACTGACTTCTCAGTAAATCCAGCTTCCTTTTATAGCTGGCATTTTCCAAGGGCTGAGGAAATACCTCCTGGGGCAGCTTCTGTCTCTTCATGGGTTTGATGCTCTCTGAATGAGTTGTGATGAGATTGCACCAGAGCAAGCAGTCTTGGATGTCCTGCTCACACCCTCTGTGGTCTGAAGGCATGAAAGCTTGATTGACTAAGCTGTAAAACTTGCAAAGTAATAACTTTTGTATTTTGTCTTGGTTTGGAAATGTGTTTCACTGAATATTCAGATAAGCTTTGTGCAATGTGGGATTTGCATTTATTTTCTCCCTGAAGCATGTCAGATCAAATAGAAACACAAACTACACAACACAGAGGTCTCCTCGTGGCTTGCACTGTTGTGTGCCGTTTTCATTGTAATTGAATAGGACTTACAGCATAAATCTGGAAAAATTGTAAACTAAAACAGGCAATTGTTTCTGTCTGACTGTAGACGTATTTCACACCATTTGAAAATGTGGAGTTGGAAACAGCTTGCTAAGGTGACAGCCTAGTGCCACTGAACAGTGGGACTTTTGCCACTGACACTAGTGGGACCATGATTTCACTCATTTTTCATGCAGCATCTCTTTCTAGGTCCTGTCCTCTGGTCCTTTAGCCTTGACACCGAATACTCAAGCCTGTTCAAATGACACACGTTGGTGTTCTTAAATCTGTTCCCACTACTGAATTTAGTCCCAAAGACAACAAACTCAGCGCAGAACAAAATCCTTTCGCATCCCGTTGATTATTTTCACGCTTACCGGCACAGTTAGGGGCTAATACCAGAGGATGCTACCGGAGTTTCCTTTGTACGCACAGGGCGATGGTGGGGGATCGCCACAGAACCAGCGCTGCTTGCGCGGGGCAGGGGGTGCCCGCAGCGCCCAAGTAACTTGCGGGGCGGGGAAGCGCCGGCCGCTGCCGTGCATGCGTGTGCGGGCAGCGGGGCCGGGGCGAGGGCCGCTCTCGCACAGCGGCCCCGGCCCTGCAGCCCCGCCGCCCGCCCGCCCCTCCCGGCTGCCGGCCCCGCTGCCGGGCGGGCGCTCCCTGCGCGGCGCGGCGCGGCCGGGGGAAGGCGGCTCCCGCCGGGCCCAGCGCGGCGGCGGATGGCGGGGGGGCCGCGCCCGGCGGGGGCCGGCGGGGGCGCCCGCTGAGCGGCGGCGGCGGCGGCGGCGATGCCGAGGGGCCCGGCTCGGCGGGGCGCGCCCGCGGGGCCATGAGGGCGGGCTCCGGCCATGGCCCATGGCAGCGCGGCGGTCATGCTGAAGTGCGTGGTGGTGGGGGACGGCGCCGTGGGCAAGACGTGCCTGCTGATGAGCTACGCCAACGACGCCTTCCCCGAGGAGTACGTGCCCACCGTCTTCGACCACTACGCAGGTGAGCGGGCGGGGGGTCCCGCTACCGCCGGGGGCGGCAGCCGCTCTCTGCCCTCCCTCCCTCCTCCCTCCATCCCCTGGCCTTGCCCGGCCGGGGGCCAGCACAGGGGTCGGCCGGGCTTGCCCCCCCTCACCCGCTGTGTTTCTCCCCCCTCGCAGTCAGCGTTACCGTCGGGGGCAAGCAGTACCTGCTGGGGCTCTACGACACCGCCGGCCAGGTGAGTGCCGAGCGCTGCCCGCGGACCCCGGCCCCCGTCCCCCCGCCCGCCGGCGATCCCGGCGCTGAAGTTATTCGCAGGGCTGTGGTCCGGGCTGGGCGGTTCAGAGGAGGGTTGGCGGGCGTGGGGGGCGATTGATAAAATCCGGCTTTAAAAGAAAGCCATCCATCCAACCTCGACTCCCCAGGGCGGGCAGGAGGAGACGGGCTTTATTTTTAGCGGTGCTGGGGCCGAGGCGCCACGGCATCGCCCGGCGCTGGGGTGCGGGGATGCCCGGCGCCTGCGGGGCAGTGCTCCGGGCCGGGCATGGCCACCGGCCAGACGCCCTAGCTCGACCCTCCCGCCGGCTTTCAGGGGGGGAAATGTGCCCCGTTCGGCACAGAGGGCACACGCTGCCTCAGCCGCCTCGGGTCGGATGGAGAGCTAGGCTGCCGCAGCTTGCCTTGGTTGTGGTTTACAGCACTCAAATAGCTACTAAGAGTTGTTCGAACTAACGGTGGAAAATAACATGTCATTCTCAGCCACTGCCTTTGAGATAACCTGGGTTTCTTTTGCTGTCCCTGACAACTGACGTGATTAATTTGGTTAAGATCATTACAGCCAGTTGTGAAAGATGCTGTGATGTCAGCATGGCTCTTAAGTAACTTTAATGATGGATAAAATACTGAATGTTTGGAGGGGTCACTGGTCTAGTGGTTTCTAAAGGCTCCATGATTCAAATCATCTCTTCCTTAGCTTAACTTGCATGGCACCAGGCACTAGCCAAGTACGGTCTCCAGGGTGAGAGTACTGTCTGGGGATCGCTTATTTGAAACCGTTTGTGAAGAGCCTGACCCCAGGAGGTGCAGGGCATATACAGAAATGGAGCATGGGTTTCGGTAAAGTTGTGTATTCCCTATATTAAACTTCTTCTTGCAGTGTGAGCATGTGCTTTGGTCTCACATGACCTCAGACATGCTTCCTTGTTGTAAAGAGCAACTCGTAAGACAATCTTGCTGAAGTCGCATAGACTGAAGCTGTAAATTTTAACCATGTTGTTCCTATACTTAATTGAACAACTGCTGCCTGAATTAGTGTACCTTTTTAGATCTATATATAGCCTTGAGTTAGGGAATCAACATTTAACCAGTTTTATATCTCTGTTAGGCCTGAAATCAGTAAAAAAAATTAATTCCATGAGAATTGTAGGAAACAACGCCATTTCCAGAAAGCTGATACCCTGAAGGATGAGACTCTTCCCACAAAGACTGACTTCATGCTTGTCATCTCCCTGATATAAACACAAGCTAGTCAAATTTATGCCAGCTAAGTGCATTTCTTATTACTATCATAGTCCTGTTTTTGAATATAAGTAGTTCAGAATACAGCTTTAAAATGTTGCTTAAGTAGGTTGCAAAGTGAGGATCTAGTGCTCAGACAAAGCATTTCGTTAGTGTGCAACTAATTTTTTTTTTTTTAATGAGCATTGGAAAGTGTGAAAATGAGCCTAGCACTTCTGTACACATGCACATTTAATTTGGGGATGCTTGTTCTGGGTTTGTTGCTATTAATGTGAGTATGTGTTAGCTCTGTGTAACCTCAACTAAGGTGGCTTTGTGGTACCCACTCTGCCTGCAAACACAGGTGACCTTTGGCCTCCTCAAAAGTCAGTAGGGCAAACTGGCCAGTTTACAACAAACAGCAAATTAAGGTGTTCCTGTTACACTAAGAAAAAACTTTTCAGTGTGAATCTGTATATAGAGAAAGTTGAGGTAAGCTTTTTTTTTCCCAATTTTTGAAAAGCTGAAATCTTAATTTTCAATTCCAGGGCAGTTTTTGAGGCACCTAGAAATAGAACTTGTTGGCCTGATTCAGAAGACCCTCAGTTCACATAAGGTGTTTTAATGAGGCTACCTTTACAGATATATCTGGTCTTGGCAAAACTCCCCTTTTAGTCAGACCTGTGGTACTGATAAAATCTTTACCACTATCCCCATCCCACTTCAGCACGTGTGGGGAACTGGTGGATGTCAGAGACTGCCCATGGGAGCTCCATCCTAACATCCAGTACAACTAGAGAAGGGAGTCTGTATCAAGATGCCAGTCCAGCAACTTCATTCAGTTAAAAGCTGCTTTGTCAGAGCAGCTGACAAGCCTGTCTTCCCAAAGCTACACAACAATAGAAATCTTACATTAAAACTTAAATATATAAAGAGTTGATGATGTCTTCTCTGTGTTGGGGAAACAGCATGCTGTACCTGGTACATGCCTGCTGCTTCCACAGACTTCTGCATGGATTGGATACATTGCTGCCCAAAGCTAGAATTTCTATGCCAGCATGCATCTGTGCTTTTGTCTCTAATTCTGTCAGCCCCAAATAATTTTACTGTAAAATATTGGCCTGATAGTATAGTTTTATAAAACTTGGCAGTATGTGATCACTGTGGTACCTAAGCAGTTCACAATCATCAGCAGCTGATTATACTTCCAGCCCTAGAAAAAGTAAATAGGTCCAATCTACAGATCTCAATTCAGGGGGAAGAGGAGTGAAAGGGGTTAATGAAAGTTCAGATAGTGACTTACTCCAAATCCATGCAGAAAGCTGTTAGCAGAAGAAAGATTAAAGACAAGATTTTGATTCATAGCTGGTGCACAGCAGGCTCATCACCCTGAAATACTGGCTTATCAGTGTGTGGGTCTCTTTAACTTGCGTGGTTATGTATTTAGCAACTTGTGACAGACTTTGCTTTGGCAGAGGAGTTGCAAGCTTTTGAGTTCATCCAGTACTCACTTCTAGCTCGCTTCCTCACAACACACACAGGATCACATGTAGTAACTATAATGATGACATAAGGCCTCATATCTTCATGAGTTTAAAGTAGGTTGAAAACAAACCTATTAAAATCCCATTTTTTCCTGGTAATATATATATAGCAAGGAAAAATGCCACTAGTGGTTCACAAAGTTCAGTTTACACACAGGCCTTTGAGTGTTTGTGAGTTCAAGAAGGCTTTTCTCTGTCTGAAAATACTGAGGCCCTATTTCAGCAGAAAATAGCCAGTACAGCTGCTGGGCTGTGGAGGCTCAGAGCCCATTTGGGTTTGCAGCTGTGGAGGCAGCCTCCCATATCAGGGAGGTGGGTGGGAATTCAGTGCCATTCCTCCAGCAATTCCTCCCAGAGGTGGAGCTAGCAGCTCCTTCTAGCCTTGCTGCATGCAAGGGTTTAGAGCAGGTCTTGGTTTCCCCAGAAGATGAGAACTGTGGCACCTACCTACACTGAAGACACATCAATGCACTTGATGTTTAAACATGAGGTGCTTGTGATGCTGATGTTTGGAAGCCTCTGGCTTTGCAGCAGCCTCTTCTGGGAGACTCTGTGTCAATGCTGCTCTGCATTGAACAGGGGTGCATGGCTAAATCAGATTGGGAAGAGAACCATGGCTTCATCAGGGGTCTGTTAAGATCACCATGTTGGAGAGGTTTTGAACTGCTGGCAAGTGATTATCATTTTGCTATTCCAAGGTATCAGAAGTAATGCCAGCTCTCAGGAAGTTAACATTTTTGGAGGAATGTCCACAAGCACTAACAAAGAGGTGCCACATGTCCCTTTGCCATGTCCCAAGTGGTCAGAATAAGTGGTAGGACACACAGGAGTTGCCTTTTGGGGATTTTGCTCTATATTCAAGGCTGTTGTTTAAAATGACAGTTGGAGTCTATCCTTCTGCCGGTTCCTTTTACTGTAGGATTTTAATTCATGGTGTCCCTTTCTTCCAGTGTGTGCTGACCACATACAGGAAGTCTTGCTCTGCTCCTGTGTCTTTGCTGTAAAGGATGGTTGGGATCTAGAGGAAGGATGGGGGAGGCTGCAGTAGCAGAGCCTGTACTGCTTGTGTTGCTCTGGGAAGAGAGATGCTGAGGCATGGCATGACTGTTTTGTGCAGATTTGGCACCAAGCCAGCATCTGGGCAGAGCAGGGTATGGTGAATCTTACTACAGTGCAGTGCCTCATAGTAACATTTATATCCCTCAGCATCACTTACTGTTTATACTAGAGGGGCCTGGTCAGACAAAGCTGAGGTGAACTGTGTTCCTTGGCTTTCTGCTTTTATAACTCTGCCCTAAACACCCTAATACAGGGTCTGATAAAACGAAGCTCTTGGTGCCTTCTCACCTGTCCCCAGAACAGTACCACAACACATGGTATTCACAAGCACAGAACAAGCCACTTCTTTGCACATCTCAGCCCAGATGGTCACACTGGTTGCAGCCACAGCCGCCTTAACTCAGATGAACTGATTTTTTGGTTGTAACAGAAGCCCTGATGCTAAAGCAATTTTATATTTAAGTTGGTGAGGCTGCTGAAGTGTATAAAGCTAACTCAGTTATTAGGGAGATGAGTGTCTGCATTAGGGAGAGATGTAGAAACAAATGGTTATAAATGTGAAGGTGTCTGTGTGTGAGGTGTGGTTATTAAAATTGATAGTTTCCAAACCTGTGGTGGTTGCTATAAATAAATAGCAGTAATCTTTATACTCCTTCCACTTTGTCTTGGCTTTGGTAAGTAGCCCTGGTCTAGCCCTAGGTACCACTCCAGTATCTTACTGAGAAGAGAGGCAGCTGCTGCTCTGTTGCAAAATAGAAATGTCCCTCCCCAGAGCACGCTGCTCCTCCTGAGTTGCCCCTACCAGGCAGCTGTAGCTGCAAATGTCAGCCTGGAGTGAAGCAGTCTCACACAATGCAAAGCCTGCCACCCTTTACTGCAGAGGTGTAAACACCGAGCCCTCCAACATGATTTTGGCAGATCTAAACGTGAAATGTCAGCAGCTAACATCCTGTCCCCCCTGTGCCTCCCTCCTCCCACATGCATTTTGCCTCGCTCCCTTTCCATGTCCCAGCCGAGCTGGCAGCTGGCACTGGGGAGGCTGGGAGCTCATGAGCTCACTCCCAGCCCAGCGTGCTGGCCTATGAATAGCTCAGCCTCCGCTGAAGCTGCTCTGTGCCTCAGGATGTTGCCAGCCACGTAGATTTAACAACTGGATGTATGCAGATAAAATAAAAACATGCCTAGATTCTCCCTTTGGAATTTAAGTTTTTCAGCGTAAGAGGAGGTGAAGTGCCTGAGCTAACAATCTGTCTTTAGAGCTCTCTAGATAAGGGTTTAAGCAAAGACAGGCTTTCTCTTTAAAAGGAAAAGGACTTATACCTTCAGATTGGTTATTAAAAATGGCCTTGCAACAATAATACTGTCAGTGCAAAGCCTGCATCTAAACGCCTCTTCGTGAGCTGTGACTCATGCTTTGAAAGCACGGCAGCTTTCCTAGAAGGATAGGTAAGCACTGTTATCACCAGATGGGGAGTTGCAGAATGGGAGATGGTGTTCTGAGTTCCCAGAAGCATCCACTAGGTAGATGTTGGAAACTCAAGACAGTTACATTTCATTTTCAGAGTGCCAAAAGCCCCACGGTACTTCTGAATAGCGACACTGAGCTATGTTAAAACCAAATCTAAGGGATGCATTTGAAACAGTAGATCCAGAATATCTTTGCCACTTTAACAGCAAGTTAATGGCAGAACAAAATAAAGAACACAAAGCAAACCAAGTTTGACAGGTTCTCTGAAACTTCAACTTTTGATATGTTAAAAGCACATTTTTATGGAGACTACTGACCTAGGATGGACCCTTGCTAAACACTGATTACATGGCCAAGTAAAAAGCCCTTTTTTCCTGGGTTAAAAGTCAGTAGATATCCTTTAGTTTGTGACAGAGAGCTGTCTGAATTTTACTAATTTTTAATTTCTTTGAGGCACAGTGGCATCTTACAATGCTATCTAAACATGACCAGCTAAAAAGGCAACACTGAATACAAACAGTTACTGCTCTCCTGCACAATGTTATTGCATATCCTCTTACTTCCCAGAGTTCATTTTAAGATGGTGTGTGCACCTGCACTCAGCTGAGTATCATATAATCTACAGCTGTGCTGCAGGAGGCAGGGGTGATGGAACCGGACAACTGGCTAAGGTAGCATGACTTGTGGAGTTTTTCTGATACAGAAAATATGAGACCCTGGGAATTTTTGTCAGGTCCATACTCAGACTTCTCCATTGAAATCTGTTTTCTTTGCAAAGAACTCTACATATTTTGGTTAAATAGGAGAAGTATAAAAAATGCAGTTTTCATTTTTAGCCTAGCTCCTGATTCAGCCTCCAAACTACATCCTAAAAGAAAGTAAACAAAATTAGATGGAGCACTGTCTCCATAGCATGGACCTGCAATGTAAAAGGGTATGTTAGGGTCTAATCCAAAGCTCTGTGTTAGCTGGCACCCTACTGCTGATTTCAGTAAACTTTGTTCCAGTTCCTTATTAAGAGCACATGGACAAAGTGGATGTAAAACCTACTTCAGCAAAGTTTTGCTAGTCCTGCACATTCAAAATGATGAGCCAGTTCTTCCTACCCACATACACCACTACTCCAAAAATCTAGGAAATTAAAATGGTTTTGCCCTTTGCTGCATGTGGGTCTTCTTTAAATCTTTGGCCTTCATCTATCTTCATGTATCAACCTTCCTCTGTATCTGTGGGGTACTAGAAATTAATCTTTCATTTAAAGGTGAAAAGGATGTCTCTTTATAGAGACTCCAGGAACCTGGTAATTAAGAAATAATACAAAGCACACTGATTCAAAATCCTGCAGTTCTATTGGGAATAATAAACTTCAACATCTCAAAAATGGATGCTTTGGGGCAGAACTTCAGGACATTTTTTAAGCCTCCAAATTAGCACTTGCATTTCTAACAAAATTGCTCCTCCCCTAATGAGAAAAAATGCAAAATAAGGACACAGAGGAGAAGAACTGTGTTGTTTTAGTGCTCTGTTCTGTGGTTTTATAAGCAGTCTATTTGTTTGAATTGGTGATTGGGTGAGTTGTGTTAAGAAAAACGTCTGAGTGCTACGTGACACTTTCAGCAGCTCTGAAGAGGTTGTGTCATTTGACACTTTACAGTTACTGTCCCCAGTCTGTTTTAATCCTGCTCCATGCTGCATCTGTGCTGTGGCACGTGTGCAATAATTCTTTGCTATGCCAGGCACTCACTGGTGTGCACATAAAAATGCAGGTGGCAGCATTATTCTCCAGAGCAAAGCAACATCTGTCAGCATCCTAGGTGAGTATATTGCTCCACATGAATAAAACACAGATTCAGAGTACCTCAGGCAGCTTGTGCTCTAAATTACATGTAGTCACGAATGCTTTAAGATCATCATTAGGACTTAGTGCTACTTCCTTGGTCCAATTTCCAGCTGGGATTCAGTGTTGGAGTCAAGAAGGGATGGATGCCAGGTGTGACCTGGGATGTGTCTTTAGTTATAAACAACAGATGGCTTAAAAACTCCTCACCTAAGAAAAACTGCCTACAGTTTTTCTTTCAATTGCCTTAACATCCGCTGAGTGTTTTATCACATTCTTCAGTGTTTTATCACATTCTTCAGTGGGAGCTGAAGTTAGCCCCAGCAAATGGGACTTGATATAAAACAAGGTGCAGAAGACTCTTAGGAACTCCTTTCATTCCAGAAACTTTCACTGTGATGTGTTAATTCAAGGTGCCCATAATGGCCCTGGCACTCTCCTGAGAAGTTGTGTGATGGGAACTAACCTTGAGGAGGCAGCAAAGCTGTAGTCTTCTATGTGTTCCTCAACACTGGACTGAAGAATGTGCTTTTGGGGTTCATTTGTAAAAGGTGAAAAGGAATGGGACACCTATCTGATCAGTCTTGTCTAATCAGTCTCTATACAGGTAGCAAATTAAAAGACATATCTGATATTATATGGATAACTGTATTAAACCAACTCTACTCTGTAGGTTGTCTTGCCTGTGACAACAGGTCATATTCTTCTGTGAAAATAGTCAGAGAACCTATCTTTCCAAAGACCAGTTTCTGCAGAGGATCTGTCCAGATCTCCTGTGTCAGGGTGCATTTTATTTTTTATTTGCTGTATCTATAAGAATGGAAAATCCTGATTGTTCATGGCTGCAGACACAACTGGGGTGAATTCCCTTCCTGAGGAAAATGGAAATCTGGTGTGGAAAAAATGCTGTTCATAAAGTCACTGACAGTGAGAAAGAAATGCAGAGCAGGACTGAAATTTCTTATGGGCAAGGAGTGAAAGGGTTTGTCCATGCCAGCTATGCTGCCATTTCTTAGGAGCTATGCTGCCATTTCTTAGGAGCTCCATAGTGGGTAGACAACAGGTTTAGGTGAAGATGTTCAAGTGAAACTGTGCCTGCAGTCAGCTGAATACATGTTCTGTTGATACAGATGCTAAAATAATAAGCCCTATAGAGAAAATTCGGGGAGTTTCACTTTTAGAAAACCAACCAGCAAGTTGAAGTTCTCATGGTGATGGAGAGAAGGGATTGTGCCATTGAAACCATCTAGGAAAGTAGTTTAGCATCACCACATGGCAAGATGTTGCATTTGGACAGTACTGAACCTCATATTAAGGCCAGGATAAAATCTGATCATTTAAAGGCAGTTTTGTATATAATATAAGAAAAATGCTGTCCTTCCTGTCTCTAATGATCTAAAATCCATCTTAACTAGGCTCCATCTTCCAGCTAGTTATTTCTGTCTATCCAGAAAAGCTTTTCAGAGATGTAAGCAGCTGCACAGTTCTCAAATATGCCAGGAGGAAAGTTTTGTTATTAAAAAAAAAGGTAATTCACAAACCCTGGGCTTTTTCAATGTATAATTCATATGTCCTTTGAACAGTCCTCCTCACAGGAATTCAGAAATGGATTTAGATCAGTTTACTTCATTTTTAGAATACAATGGAAGAGCACTTACTCTGCATACTGCAGCCTTTTCTATAAATTAAAAATAGATGCTGGGCCCAAACCAACAGCTTTTTACACTCTCTGGGAAACCTGTGCTAACAAACCACAACAGGACAATTCTACTTTCTTTAGCAACGCAAGCTGTATCCTCAGAAGCCTGTGAAGAGACAGAGGGTCTGTAGTGCACTTTTCCCCTGCAGCCAGGGAATAATCACTGCATCTTTCTTGTTTTGCATGTTCAAAAGCTAAGGGCTACAGATGTAGACAACCGAAAAATCAAATGCAGTCATCAGCATAGCAGAGCTTGGGTCGTGGAATTGGCTAAGCAGACAATGCACTGTCAGTCCAAACTGCAGCTTTATGCCAAATGGTCCTGCATTAGTGGTGCCTTGTGAGTGGCAGTGCCAGGAAACCAGCATCCTGGGGGACGCTCCACCCTCCTTCCTTGCAAAGGGTTACAGTGTTACACAGCCCAGACTGAAAAATCTGAAGAGTGTTTTTTAGCCAGGGAAGCAATTTATGCTTGGCATGGGGCAGTACAGGCCACTTCCCTCTCTCTCCTCCCCCACCATGTGTCTTGTAGAATCAGAAACCACAGGGTGATTCAGCTCAGTGAAGTCTGGTTCCTGGTGTACTTTTGCAGTAAAGCAGCTGCTTTCAAAAACCTTTGAGGCTTTGCCTGGTGTTTATGGCAAAGCTGCAGATCAGCCTTTAATTCCAAATAATTTGGGGGAGATGGTGAGATGTGTCCAGAGGTAGCTGTGAGTTGTTACTAAGTCCACATTTATGTACATCAGTCATTATGGTTCACTTGTTATGTTTTCCAAAATATTACAGGGGGCCTTCTAAAACAGAAACTTATTTTCAGGGAGGAAAACTGAAAAATGCAGTCTTGAAGAACAGCTTTGAAATGCATTTCAAAAACTGAAATATGGCAATTCATAATGAGAGAGGACTTCTGACTCTTGTTACTATGAAGTGGTTAAAACAGACTTTTACCAAGGATTTTACTCTGCAAAACTCTGCCTCACTGCACTCCTCTGAGCAGTAGTGATTACCCTTTGCTGCATGAAGGTTGGATTCCTCTAGCAACCCTGCCTGATGTCTATTTTTGGCTTCCCCTCTAAAAACAGATGGTTGGGATTGCTGTTGTAAGCTGTGAAAGCAACAGATGGTTGCTAACACACAGATCACAAACGCAGAGGTTTTGAGCTACGGTTTTTCTTCCAGTGGTGCAAGCTTTATTTTGTTTCCACTCATCCACTTTATACCTCTTGGAATAGAAACAGGTTTCTCAAGGATATGTCAGTATAACAGCTGAAGATGCATTGTTAAAATTTCATTCCTAAACTGCAAAACACATAAAAAGAATTCATTACTTTGGTTCTGTCAGAACAAGACACTGAGTGTGAATTAAAACATGACACATCTTAGGCCCTTGCATCAGTGTTAATGATATACCATAATTTGGTTTCTCCTATTTTCTTAAAAACACTAGCAAAGAAATAAAAATCAACCAGACAGATCTAGGTTAACACTGTCTTCACAACTTGCAATGGCAGATCTGAGGCCTGGACTTCCTCAAAGGTCTTGGTCAAGGTGTGGGAAGGTATTGGCTGCAAAGGACTAACTGCTTTCCATCTCTCTGAAGCAGCCAGAGAGACCCTAATACCATTCCAGATGAGCAGGAGGCCTGTGGTCTCACACTGCTGACAGAGGGGTGTCTCTGCAGACAGACTGTGTGTCCAACACTTCAACTGGAGCTGGGAGGAGTGTGATACCATAAATCAGAGGAGCCACAAGGTCTCTACATACAGAACCTCTGTATGTCTGCACCTCTCACCTCAGTGTTCTAATAAATATAAGGAAACAGTGCTTTCTGTGGGTCAAGAAGGTTGTCCAGAAATTATTATACTCCACTTTGTCTGAGTTTATTTTTTTTTTAAATATCCCACTGCACATAAGCTGTGTACATCAAAGGCTTTTGGAGTGCTTTGCAAAGACTAATGCATTATTAAGCTAGCAAACCCCTACAGATGGGAGAATGCAAACAGAGAGAGGACAATGATTTGCTCAGGACTACAAACTGTGTCAGTGGCAGAATTTGGAATACAGTTTCCTTTTCTTTAGCTGTGTCTCAGCTGATATCCATAGAACTGGGCAAAAGTATCAGTTCAAAATCAAATGCATGACTTGAAACGGGACACTGTGTTCTGCTTTTGGTCTGAGCAAACCCATGAAATGAAGAATATTGTAATGCTGTGGAATTGCAGTACCATTCTTCAGTCTGCATACAAAAAGTTTCCCAAGACCTCTGTTTCTGGACAGGTAAATGTTGAAAATAGCCAGATTTTGGACATGTTAGAGCAAATCCTCTTCACCATCCAAAATACAGTATTCAAACACATGACAGCAGAAAATCTCAGGCAGATGATTAGGTACTGTAACATGGAAAAGGAGACCTAAAGGATAGATTTTAAGGAACCAAGATAAAGACAATGCTAGACATACCTTCAGCCTACCATAAGAAGACATGGTAATTTTAAAACCTGAATTTCCATTCTCCACTTTAAAAACAAAACCCCCTGTTTGTACTTGAGAAGCCAAGTCCTTAGCTCCATCTCATCTCCTTCTTTATGTCTGTTGTGTACTGGCAGCTGTCCTGGCTTTCCACAGGGATACTAGGGAAATTATGAATAGCCCTGCTGCAGTGTCATGTCTTTTAGAGGGATCACAGCTCCACAGAACAATAATTAAGTCAACATTCTTGTGTCCAGTTTTGTCTGAAGTTAATATAGCCCTCATATTTTCTGTATTCACCTGCTTCAGCAAACAATTTTTTTTAAACTCTAGAGTATGTTGGAGAATGAGCTGTTTCACTATTACAGCCTCAAGTTTTTGAGACTTATACTGACTATTTCAGTCCTTCGGGGCTTTCTTGCCCATCTTATTCACATTCTTAAAATATTCCTGCTAATCTCCTTAAATATTTTAAAGTCTAAATATATATGCAGTGCCTCCCCCAATCAGATTGTCTAATTATCTAATTGCTGTATAGTGCGGTATGTACAAGCACTCAAATTGGAATTTATGTTGACTGGCTAGCATAATCAATTTTGCCATTGCATTTCATTTTAGAATAAACCACATTTATTTCCCTTACACTAGATTGAAGAAATAAATTATAGTTGAAGGTATAAGATTTTTCTAGGCTTCTCTAACATTCAGTCTAAATTAATTTGGTATTTCAGATTCTTCTACCAGTTGTAGCAGTTATGCTGGCCCAATACATCAGAGAAAGTTTACAGGTTTTATTGCTGTTTCTGAGGGGCTGTTGGGAGGCAAAAGGAGTCTTTAAGCCCAGATTGCCTACTAGATGTTGACAAAATTTAAGCAGAGTTTCTCCCAGGAGGACTCAGGACCAGTCCAATCACGTGGTGGGAGGCTTTGTTAGAACTACTGCCACTATTAGTGTCAATGCACACCTGATGTTCAGAGCACACACAAGGTTCAAAGGAGAGCCTGAGAGCACTGTCATGTTTCAAGCAGCAGGGCTGGTGGGTATGGCCAAATTCTCTGATAATTTAAGGAAGCTTAAATGCAGTGAAGCCACTGCAGCAGACAGCACACACATCTTTGGCTGTGGTACATGATATATCCAATCACACTGTACCTGCCTTCTGTTTAACTCTTAAATACACTTGCCCACAGCTGGCCCAGTGCAAGTGGAACAGGGTATAAATCAAAAGGCACACAAACAAATGCAGGGCAGGAAAGGAGTTCAGACCTGAGACTGGCTTTAAGAAAATGATGAATATTTGCTATGAATAAAAGGTCCATCTGTAATTTGAAATGGATTAACTAAAGAGCTATTTTAAGGTAATGGACTAACAGTAATTTCTGGTGACAGTGAAAGGCTTTCTCCATTCCAGCTTTTAGTGCAGGCAGTATTCTAGTTATCCTAATCCAGATATGAGATTTTTAGAAAATGCAGAGTATAGGGATGGCAGCTCTTTGGCAGTAGGAACAAATTACAGCTTTTAAGTAGATTTTTAAAAACTACAACGTATTCACTAATACCCCACATATGATTTAGAGCTGAATTTCAGAGCAACTGATGGGTCCACTGTGTGTTCTTTCATGCAGATTTTGTACTCCAGGGAACAGAGTAATTGGTAGTTGAGAAGTTTCTTTTAGGATTTTAATCTCCACCCCAGAAAACAGAGTGCAACCCTGAGCAGGATCTAGCTATATTCAGTAGTAGAAGTGAAACATAAAATACATGTCTAAAAAATCTAACTGCATGCTAAAAGAGTTTCAACTTCCTGTGTTGGTGTTTTGAAGTTATTTCTGCTTTCTATGATGAATGTCCACAAATTTGGAAGAGACATGGTTACTGTTTCTTTCTTCTGAATCAGGGCAAGACCCTGACACTGGCAGGGAAAAGGCCTATCAAATGTTGTAGCTTCAAAGTGGTGTCAGTTACTGTGGTTGTGAAACTGGGAAGCCCTGTCAACATTTAAGCATGTTTTAGCTAATTGACAAGCCTGTTTACAAAACTAGAGTGGATACTCAAAATGGCATAAGAGTATGACAAGGAATGATCACCTCCTTGCTACTGCAGAATTTCTGCCTGTGCTTGTCTTTCCTCCAGTTCATGAGAATAACAGCTCTCTTCCCACAGCTGTTGACTTCCAAATGGAAAAATGAGCCAAGCAGAAACTGCTCTGAGATGTTCTCACAGTTTTTCTGAAATTCGAGTGACCATGTTTAAAACCTAACAACTCAATGAAGTGCGTTTCTGAGGGTGTGACTATAGGTTAATAATCTGGTAATGTGGCTGTTTGTTCCCAAGGAAACAAAAATTTAATTTTCTGTCTCATTTCAAACATGGACTTGAATTACATTTCTGCCTCTACGTTTAATGAATGAATCATTGCAATATTTGTGAGATTTAATTAAGATGGGGAGTTTACATGGGAAAAAGGGAAACTGTTGCAGCAGCCCTAATAAACTGGTGTTTACTGTGGAAGGTATAAATCCAGCATTTGTTAGTGTCTCTGCAATGCCTGGCCTCAGTCTTAGTTACCTATCTTGCAAAAACCACCAAAATTCTATAGTAGGAATGGTAAGGCATTGGTTCACTGCCAAAGACCAAAGGAAGCCTTGCAGAGAGAAGTTGGGGCATGTTCCTTCTGGCTGTCAGCTAAAACATGGGGCAAAAATCCACTTTCTCCCTTGCTAGAGAGAACTCTGATTTACAAGAGGAGCAATGCTCCTAGGTACTTGTCTTGCCACAGTATAGTATACTCTGGCAGTAGGACTGCTGACTTTAAATGCTGGGGCTCTAAATGTCCTAAATAACTTTTTCACACTAACTCCTCTCCCACACTCCCAACAAACAAATAAACAAAGGCATTAATATTCCATAGTGTTCTTGATTCTGAATTTCTGTTCCATCTAATCCTTTGCTGGGCTTGCTAGTAGAAAGCACAGTCAGACAAAAGAGGTCCCTTCTGATCCTGCCTACTGCCCTGAACACTAGGAACAGGACTGTAAGGTTTCTAAGAAACAAAATTCTACGGAGGGCTTTAGATATCACCTCTGTGTATGAACCAAAATAGAACATTTAAGTGCATCAAACAGCCTTAATCTAGTCTAGCTTTGTATAACCTGGATGACTCTACAGCAGTCACACCTGCTCATTTCTCTACAAATACTAGTCTTTGATCTGCAAGTATGTTTGAACCATAAGCCTTTTGGTTTTTTCCTGAAGTGAAAACTTTTTGAATGGTAATCTTCTGTATATTCTCATAGAGAAGCAAGTTTCTATCAGTATTAACACATTTTTCAAAATATTTACATTCACATATAGTTATCTTCATATGTAAATTTTGCTCTAACAGCGACACTAACCAACTTGAATAGTTTTAAACATTCAGAAAGTTTGCCTCAACAACCTTCATGAAATACAAATACAGTTTCTGAATATAACTGTTAAAATACAGGCAACAGTTTAATATTGCAGATAACAGAATTTTTCTTCCTTAGGAAGACTATGATCGTCTGAGACCTTTATCTTACCCTATGACCGATGTCTTCCTTATCTGCTTCTCAGTGGTAAACCCTGCTTCATTTCAAAATGTGAAGGAAGAGTGGGTACCGGAGTTGAAGGAATATGCACCTAATGTTCCCTTTTTACTAGTAGGAACACAGGTATATTTGGTTCTGTTCTACTTTTATTTAAACAATTAGGATCAGTGTATGGTGCCTTTTCTCTGGGCTGGAAGTTGAGGCCCAACAGGACCTGAGCAGCAACTCCTTCTGCCTTTGGAAGAACAACCCTTACAGGTGGCAGAAAAACACAGATACGTGCTGTTCTCCAATGAGCTATCCCCATTTTGTTAAAAAACATGTCCATTGTAAACACGATGGCAAGATGGGCCGCATGTCTCCCATGTGACTTTCTAAAAAGTCACGGGACTTATTCAATAAAATTGTCTGCTCATGCCCATGTTACTGGAATTTCTTGGGTTTACAACTATTAGTCACATGCAATATTTGCTGAAGCAAAGGAAAAGGGGAGAAATGAGACAATTTCCTCTTGCTTCTCATGGGTAGTGGACTGGGCTTCATTTATGAAGTGACTCACATGTTGGTGTTACCTATAGGTTAATCTTTCTGCCACTGCATTTGGTGTTCGAAGATGATCACATCTAATTGAAGTACTGAATTATAGAGTAAATGTTTCTTCCTTCTAGATTAAAGGTTCACAACTTAAATTGAGAGCTCTTGAATCAGGAAGGGTCCACAATCTGAATCATGACATGACTCCATTTTTATAGTGATAATATTCGATTGAATGATTCTCCTTTAAAAAGAGGGTATCATATTGCCTGCTGACTTTTGTTTAGAGAAAGTATTCCAGCATGACTTCAATCTTTCTTGCTAGATTGATCTCCGTGATGACCCAAAAACTCTGGCAAGACTGAATGATATGAAAGAGAAGCCCGTATCTGTGGAGCAAGGACAGAAGTTAGCAAAAGAGGTAAACTGGATACTCCTAAATGAAACCAAGTAACAAAGAACAAAACAACAAAACACCCCTATTTCTACTTTGTCTTCCTTTACCACTTTTTTGCATATCTTTTAGCAGTCCACATATGAAATCTTGTGACTGCTTACCAATTAACAACACTTACTTACATTAATGAGTAGACCTATGTAATTACACTTTCTTGTCAGTAACAGTTCTAATTTTCAGTGTAGACACTTGTAAAAGCTATACAAGCTATATAAACATTACTCAAAGATAATTAAAATCCACAGACTGGTGGAGGTTGGAAGGGACCTTTCCTGCTCAAGCAAAATGTTGGAAGCATCTTTTAGACATTATTTGAGAATGTTATACTACCACTGCAACTACTGTGTGGATAATGCTTATGAGGACACTTACAGAGCATTTATTTTTGAAACACAAATGAGTAATGTAATTATTTTGTGCTCTTTAATTATCAACCATATCTTAGGCCTCCACTGCCAATCTAGAGAACTTACTTCTTTCCCACAGAAACAAACCAACTTAAATACCTTCCAGATCTTTGGACAAAAGATAAATATTATTTTCTCCTACAGGGGGGTGCACATTCAGATAACTTGTTTTAGATTGCAGCCAAACATTGTAATGTTGCTATGGGGGGAGAAAAAAAAGCAGAAGTGCTCAGATGGAATTGAACAGCTGAGACGTACTGCTATTGAATTAACTTATTTTCTTGACAGATAGGAGCCTACTGTTACGTGGAGTGTTCAGCTTTAACACAGAAAGGACTGAAGACTGTTTTTGATGAAGCTATTATAGCCATTCTAACTCCAAAGAAACACACAGTGAAGAAGAGAATAGGCTCAAGATGCATAAACTGCTGTTTGATCACGTGAGAGACATTTGACAATGGCCAGGCTTACTGTGAAATTCTACTGATTTTAAATACAATGCATTAAGTACATAGTGAATTTGTTCCAGGTTTGAAAGTTAAACCTACGTTTCTGCCTTCTACAACCAGTGAAATCCAGAGGAATAAAATCAAACTCAACGAACTTGTAATAAGAAGCCACCACATCTGTTACAAATATTTTATTCAGACTGGAAGGTACAATCTCTCAGGGTTACACAGTCTAGAGGAAGCAAAAACTGCACCATGCTGAAATGGCATCTATGTGATTTTACTGAGTGGAGATGCTTGGCCTGAAATACTCTAACTGCATTTGGACAGTCTTCTGCTTTGACTATATATATATATATATATATATATACATATCTCTTAAAAACCCCCAACTTTTGCACAGTCTGTATGGAATCTGCACAAAGAAATACCTTGTCTCTTTTTGCTCCAGTTATCTGCTTTTGTATGTAAGCTGCTTCCGGTTCCAGTGTATCCACAGAGGTGCAATAATCAGACCAGCCATATAGCCAAAGGTAGCGCCGAGGGAACAGGAAATGGGCCATACCTGAGGGGAGAACACAAGGCAAAAGCAGACAATGAGGAAAATGTCTGTGGTTTTTTGTACTTCATGAGCACAAAGTCTAGGTACCGAAAGACAGTAGTCTTATTCTACTTTAAAGCTTGATGTGCTTTCCTAAAAATGCCAAAAGCGTAACAATCATCTTCATAAACACTAAATGCTGTTGTACAGTTTTTAATTAATATGCATTAAAATGTAAGCAGGCTTCTGGCTATTGCAGACTTTAGTTTGATAGTCCAAAAACTATGTGGAAAAAACCACCCCTTAGAAGTATCTATATCCCGAGAAGCATTCAGCTGACCTGACTTCCTACTCTGCTGTACACATTTGGATACCTACGGATTTCTCAGCAACTTCTCCTTTCAATCTCTCATGGTGTTTTGAAACTTTCAGGTGTGTATAGAGGAATTAGTATTCAAATAAGGCTAGAGATAGATAGAGGTTTGTTGGCTTTTTTTCTTGAAAAGTATATAAAAGGATAAATTTCCCTCTGGCTAGCAGTAGGGAGGGAACACAAAATTGGAAGCTGACTGAACATCTTGCACCCAGATCATCAAACTTGTAATAAGCCAGTTATGTCAAAGAGAGCTTTAATTATATACTCTATTTTCAACTATAAGAAAAGGAAACCAACTCAATAGATCTGACTCACTTTAACAAACCATCTTGTGCTGACCCAGAGTAGTAATAGAATTCTTCCCTGCTCTTTTTTTTTTTTAAATTGGTATTGATTTGCAGGGAGGAATGGCCAAACCAAGTAGTAGTTGACTTAACCAATTTGTCATCAGACGTAGCTTATAGTACCAGTCCACTACATACTGCATTTGATGAAAAGTCTCAACTAAGGTGACAATTAATTTATTTATTTTAGAATAAACAGAATTCCCAGGCCTCTTTAAAATTCTCCTTTGCTTTCTTTTTGTTTTTTCGCAAGGACAGGTTTGCAGTTCCTGCTCTACAGTGCATATTCCTAAAGCAAGTATGGACTGGACTCTCCTATTCTTTTGTTTTTTAAATTAAGGGGGATATTTCCCCCTCCCCATAGTACTTGAGACTGAGAAATGCACTAGACAATAGAGGAAATATCCCAATCTCCAGCCTTCTTTTCTACTTCACTTTGACTTGCAATTCATGAATATCAAATGAACCTACTCTTAATGGTACTGGTTCCTCCTTTCATTCATTTTCCTAGCTCTGATTCTTCTCTTTACTTCGTTATCACTTAAAAGAATATATTTATTCACATCCTTTGATCATGGGAATTTTAACTACAAAAAAGAGTAATGTATTTTGTCCTCTGTTCTTTCATCTTCCATCTCCTCAGTTGTTTCATCTTCACATTCCTTAGCATTTACAGCTTTTATATGTTATTTGGAGGTCTTAAGGAGTGTAGCAAAGATGATTACTAAACAAGGTGCCTTAGGTACTCTTTATTGACCTTGTTTCATTCTTTCACTTTCATACATTCTGTCTCTGCTGCTTTTGTTGCTGAGTATTTCAGCAGTTGCCTCTCAAGCCAAAGATTTGCTTGTTTTCATTCATTTACTGTGTATAGTAGATCATCTATAAAAAGCCTTGAGAGGCTTTGGCATGGTAAGTACTACATGCATTTGAAACTCACATAAGTTTGTGGCCTTGGCTAAACTTACACTTCAGGTGGATCTTTTCAACTTTTAAACAAAATGTAATTATTTCTAGCATTTTGCATATTACATTTGTCTAAAGGACAAAACAATAAAAAAAGTCCCTGAAACCCTTCTGCTCACTCAGTAATGTTCAGATGGAACTCAAGTCATACTTTTTTATCCACTGATGAAGTCAAATACCACTCCAATATCCACAAAACTATGGACAAAGGCTTCTTAACTCGGTGGTGCTTTTACATCAGATTTGCTGAGTGATCAATGATCAATCCTTCATTAAATTTTTACCTACATTAGGTGAATTTGTAGTTGCCTATTTGCTTTCCAGAACTATAGGTAGATGATGGACTCTGAATTGATCATATTCCCCTAACTAGAGAGCGAATACCCCTGATGACCCAAAGACCCTGTATATTGTGCTATTTTGTGTATAGTGGGTGATTATTGGTATGATTAAAAACATATCTGATGATTGTTGTAGCCTCTTTCACCTGACTGAACTGCAACTTGGGACATGTTTTTTCAATAGCTGTGTAACTTTTAAATTATGCCTCTGTCTGTCTTCTAAAACATTCAATTTTTGCTTTGGCTTTTAAAAATCAGTGTTACCTTACCTAAGTTTCAGGCTCTCTCTCTTAACAGTTGAATCTCTGACCTCTGAACACTCACAAATGGCAGGTGGAAAAGATAGGAAGCAAAGGGAAGAAAACATAAAACATACCATCTCCCCAGCTATGAATAAGACAGAAAGAGACACCACCTCATCCCTTCTAGTGGCATGGAACAGAGGGGTATTAGGCCAGATACTTATTCTTACTGTGCTGCTTGGACAGCCCAAAATAGTTCTGAGGGCAGTTTGATTGGCCTTTTGAAAACTCCCTCAGCACAGCAGTTAAAAGCCTGGACTTAAGACTGTTGCTGTCCGTCTGCCATTTTCTCTAACCCTCAAGACCTGGCAAAACCCCCTAACAAACAGGTAATAATACCAGTTTTGCACCTTTTGTTCTTGACTGATGGCTTTTAGGCTACAAATAGCCTGAGGCACCCATGGGTATATATCTAAAGCAGCAAGTTATCAAAGACAGATTAAGATATGGTTCTTAAGCACAGCAGCTGCACTAAAATAACACCACTTTCACATGCTTTTGGCTGTCTATGAAAATGGGTTGCCTCTTTCTGTGGAAGTGGGTTGCTTTATTTTGTATTAGCTGCTGGCCTCATTTTTCTGAGACCCAATCACTTTCTTCTGGACCTTTTTAAATGACTTTGACTTACTCAATTGGCCTGCTTTTGCCCCCTCTTTCATGTTATCTCAAACTTGGTTTAAAGTCCTTGACTTGGTATGAACTGCCTGTAAGTGATAAAAATCTAAGCAGCAAATATCTGTCTGCCTGTTTCAAGAGATTCCATTCTACTTGCTTAAAATATGAGACTTGTAATACACCCCTCTCATCCCCTGAGAACTTTCCAGCTCAGTTCCTCCTACATCATGCTCCCTTTCTGCCTTGAGGAAGCTGACATATCCTGCCCCAGTACTGATGTCATGTCTGGGCTGGGTCAGCAGCAGGGGAATAAGATGTTAGGCCACATGGCCAAGCTGCACTTTTGCTGAGGGGAAAAAAGGCTGATAAGGAGAGAAAAGTGTGGGGAGCACAGGAGATAGAACAGAACACTTTTCATGAAACTGTCATGAAATGCCTTATCTGTCTCAGCAGCTGGGAAGCATAAGCTACCATTCTCACAGCCTAACACAAGAAGAATCAGTTTTTTTACATCTCAAATGCATGGTGAAAAGGGCAATTTTAACAACCTGTAGATGATTATTAGGAACCTTAACAGCAGCTTGGCAAAAACAAATCTTACCAAGAACAAAAAATGCATTTTAATAGACAGAGCATGAGGCAGTGTTTAATGCAAAGCAATTCTGACTTCTGCTATTTGTTTAAATTTTCTTTTTGCCTTTTCATCTGGCAGCAGTGTTAGGACTTCACAGGAATTTCTTTAGGCTAGCTTAAAAGACACTGCAGAACTGCAAGGTTTTTAGTATATATTAGAACTCATTTTAAGAATAATGACTCAAAATAGGAATTGCCAACCTTTCAGGACACAAATGGGCTAGTTTTCCTCAGCGCTCTTTAGAACATCTAAGATTCTATGATGTGAGAATGCTTAGCATATTGCATGGAAAGCAGAGCATGTTGCAGGATCCCAGCAAGGTACCTAGCTCTGCTGGACTGTGCATGCAGCTGGCTAAACCAGAATTCTGACTGCATGACAGTTTTGTCATCTATTACGAATCTTGCGTCCCATGCAAGGGAATTACATAGACATTGATAAGGACATAAGGGCCAGATGCTTATAGACCAGAGGAGCAACACAAAGTTTTTAAAGATATTATGAAGTAAGCAGCTGCCTGCTGGAACTTTCATTATACAAATGCAAATACAGTGGGGCAATCTACTGTACTTACTTTTCAGTAAACTTAAGAGTGTTTTTCTCATATTCCTAAACACAATTTTTTGTATGCTTACTGTTTCAAAAAACTAATTTCTGACTGTCAATTAGAAGGCTATGTAATAATTTTGTTTCATTTTAAAACTGAATAAATGAGCACAATTATTTTCCCTCCCTGTTTCTAACATGCCTTAAATTCCTGATTGTTTAGTCTGTACTGTCTCAAAAACTTCAGTACATGCCTTTAATCTATTTTGGTTGCATGCACATGTTAACTACAAGTGTCTTATCACACTGTACCGAATGTGTGTGTTGATAAGTACACACCGAGAAGAAAGTGAGAGGGCTTTTTTCAGGCTGGCATTTGTAACTCGAAGTTGATTTCATGGATTTGTGTTCTAAAGTTATAGCAAGCATAACAGCCTTTAATCTCACCATTAAGGTTTACATTGAGAAAACACATTATTAAATAAACAATGATAACCACACTGAAGTGGAACAATCTTCTACCTCTGTTTAAAACAACTCCAATTGTGTATTATCCCTTCTCATATTAAGCAACTTCTCTTATAACAAAACTTTCACAGTAGGTAGTAGATCCAAAAAGGAATACAAGAAGGAAACTCTCTGAGCTGTGTTAAGAAGAACCAAAGTAGAGTGAAAGTTTATAGTCCCATTTCAGCTTACTTGAGTAAGCATCAAGAACTGTACCCAAGATTCTCTGGATTATTTTTCAGGCTACAGATGTCTGAGAGGTATCTAAGGCTAGTATTTACAGTCATATTGGCTAAATTACATGGCAGTCAGTCAACTCAGGTGAGCTTTATCAGCACTACCTATTATACTTGCAGTATCCACTATGAAGTAGGAATATAGCAATTTTACTTCTACCTAATGATAACACTGTAAGCAGAATATTGTTTCCAAGTCATGTTTTACCACTAGTAACAGGTACAGATCAAAGTTAAGCTACCAAAAAAACCTGGATGTATGGGAGGGCATGCACACAACAAACACAGAGACATGATTTAAAAGTCTGTTATCAAAACATGCAATAATCTGAGGAATTCCCCAGTGAGCTAAATCCAGTTGTTCTCAAATGCTGTGTCTGGAATAATAGTTCCACCACATAAAAAGTGTGCTGATAACGTTGTCGTCTTTAACTATCCCCTGTTGTTCTGCAACTAGTTTCCTCAAGCTGAGTAGAGAAAGGATGTGCCTAGTAACTCCTACATCATCCCCTCCTGTTTTAGTGGTGGTGTGTTTTGAGGCTTCCACTTCTCAGGGACACATGAAGCCAATATCCTGATCACATGTGGTTATTAAAAGCACTCCATCAACTTGAAACAGGCAATCTGGAAAAACTAAGCAACTGTAAGAAAGGAAGTTATTTTCTATTTCTTTGTAGAACTGTCCTATCTAACTGCAATCCTTACATACCCATTGATCAGCCTAGAGGCATCTTGAGATGGATGTACAACTCTAAATTGTCTAGAACAGCCTTACTTAAATCATCACAATTAAGCATTGCAAACTGCTTTAAAAATTGCTGAAAAATAGGATAACAATCTCAAAACGCTGGCAAAATTAGTCTACCAGTCTAACTGAAACACGCCTGGCAGAATGAGTCGGGGAAAGCTTTACCTTTGTCTGAGATAAGCCAAATTCTAGACCTACAAGCAGGAATAACAACAGACTGGGCCTCCCTGACCAACTGTTTGGCATAGTTACAACATTTTTCTTAAAGCTATCAGAGGAGTAACATACATGGCACACTTAGAAGTTGCTTTTAAAAAAGCAACAGAATAATGAAAAAAACCCGAATCATAGGACGCAAACTGACTTTCAGCAATATATTTTATACTTCTAACAGAAATACTTTATATATTTTCCATCTCCATTCTCAAACATTATTCAGAAAATTAATGTTAGTTTATTTCTGAAACAATATTCTGTTCCTGTTAAGTAATATTTACTTAGCATAGAAGTTGTTGTATGCTTAAAAAATGCAATTAACATTATTATTTTTAAGGGTAGAGAGGCACACCAATCTGAATACCCCCTGTATGCAATATTTTTCAAACATAAACGTGGAAAATAAAGTGAAGATTTTCTGAGACATCTGTATTTATCTCAGTTTTGTTGCATGTCACAAGATGTATGTATAAAGAAGCAACATGTTTCCTTTGCTTTGTAAATAAGTAAGGATGAAGTAGCATTTGGGCTTTAGTCGTTAGCACATGAGTTAGAATTCTTGTTATGAAATTCATCATCAGGTTTACTCCACAGAACCCTGAAGTACTTAGAAGTAAAAACAAATTCTAGTGAAAGACACAAAGGATGCTGACATCTGATTTTCTGACCAGGTAAGATCGAGGTAATAGTACAAAAGTACAACTTCTACTGATACATCTCAACCACAATGTAAAGCAATGACTACCAGGTAATTTTTCACCTCTTTCTATTTGCAGGAAAATATGATAGACTCAAAACAGACTGCCAAGGGCAGGGAAACAGTTGCAAAAAATGAAACCAATGTTGCTTTTTCTTTGAAGGACACAAAGCAGAAGAACTGTGATAGGTATGAGTGTGGCAATTCAGCCAAGTATCTTACAGAATAGTGCAGACAGCTTTGTTTAATACTCTGCTTGGATTCCAGCATTCACAGTACTGCCTCCAACCTCTTGTTTGCGTTAGGTGAGTGACTACAGGCCATTTCCATTTGAAGACCTTTCTATCAACAAACCAGACTTCACAGAAGCAGCTTTACAATTCTCCCATTCGTGAATGATTTTTCAATTTAAAAGTTGACTGTAGATACTCTTAAACTATCTACAGTTTAAAGTGTAGACACCAGATTTGATTAAGTGCTAAATCCCAATTAAGTGGAAAAATATGCCAATTCAAGATACAGTGACTTCTTCTGTATAGCTTGTTTCATATTATATTGTTCTAACAAAGCTAAAGCAATAGCATTTTTCATCCCAAACTAACAGCACATTTCTGTACCAGCTGGATATTTTGTGGTTTTGACAACTTTTGACATTCCAGGACTACCAACAGAGCCCAAGGGCAGCAGCAAAACCCCTTTGGTTGGCTTTATCACATGATATTTCTCAATTATTGCTGATCCATCCAGTTCTTGTAGTACCAATCTCACCTTTTCTGTGACAATCTGCCAATAATGAATTTTCCGAAGTTACAGGTAGCAATGCAGCAGTGTTTCTATTCCATGTTGTTACACCACAAATACTAACAATAATCAATACAAACATCAGAACCAGATTTTGCAATAAGCAGGCTTAAAGGCCTTAACACTGCTCTCTAAAATAATAATACCACTTTAGTCTTCCCCAACGAATAAGATTTAAACCACATTTTCTGCTTTAAAGCAGAACCACTTCCACTACAGATCAAAAAAACAGTTGTTTACAGCACAAAGGCTAAAATACAAGAAGGAAAACAATCACTAATGAAACCTCTTTTTATCTCAGAAGCTGGTCTTGAGTTCAAAGACTAAGCTGTTCCATTTAAGTCCATTTTTGGATAGGAAAAGGGTAAATCCAAAACTGTAATCCTCAAGCTCTCTGTCTTTAGGCTAATATGAGAAACAGCTGATGTCAGAAGCACAACAGCTTAATACTTTACTCATGCAGATGTCTAGGAGTAATTTGGTTTTGACTGGGTTCTGATTACTTTTAAATCACGTTAAGGTCTACATGATTTCTTTCAGACCTTGCTTGGGACTTAATCTGTAGGTGTTCCCCTAAACATACCAGCTGAAGTTCTGTGGCATTCTATGCAAAAAATTAGTAGTCCTTGTATTTGGGGGAGATTAAAAAATATTATTATTATTAATGCTGCAGCTGTACTATGTGCAGGTATTTTTATGTTCAGCAAGTGGTTAGGTCACTCAGGGGCAATCAGCACTAAAGATCTTCACAAACTAAACAGATCTGCAACAACAGCAGACTTCTCTGAGGATCATTCTTCTTTCCCCTGTCTGAGGTTGAAGACAAGAGAGAAAGCACTTCTCTTTTATTGTTACAGTGAAAGAATTCACTATGAGTTTCTGTAATCACCTGACATCAGGTAGCAAAAGGAATACTCTTGTAAAAAGGGGCTTTGTGCCAGTGCCCAGTGAACTTCTGAAGAACACAAAAGTTTCCTGGTTCTGAAATTTCTGAGACAGCCATGCAGCTACTACATGCAATACCTGGGTTGCTGAATCCATACTGTTCAGTAGGAAGAGAAAGACAAAAGATATCAGCTGTTGCATGAATTTGTGTTTCCCCAGAACCTGATTCACAATATATCTCAATAGATCTCTTGCCTGAGCTGGGCAAGCTGGGAAGCAGTGTTTCCTGGGCAAATACCAAAAATGCCTGGCCAGGACCCTGCTCCCACTTCTATGGTTTAGTGACCAGTATTTAAGAGATCACCGTCACAAAAATATTAGATTAGTAATAGGTGATTGAAAACTTCTGAGAGTTGTGAGCAGGATCCTTGACAAGCTATTTTAGAGAAGTTGATTTCTGCCTTGAAGACCTGTTACAATTTTGATGCTTCACTGTGTTGCTTTGCTGAAACAACTGGACTTGTAAAAAGTACATTACATTTTAACAAGAACTTTTTTCATCTCCCCTAATACAGCAGATCTTAAAAAATTAGCCTTTAAAACTGCAGTTTTCAGACTGTTGAAGTGGCAGCCTGCAGGACTGATAAGCAAACTCTCTATGGCTGCTCTTGAACTGCCCACATTATTAAAGATCAAGCAGGTCAGACTCAAAGTGGAACAAAAAATTTCTTCCCCCATCCCACTGTTCAAAACTCTATAATGTGTAAGATGGAGAAGTGAGGATGGGAAAAAGGAGGGGAAGGGAAAGAATAGCAGCAAATGCTCTAGATCTAGGCAAAAGATCTTTGATGTAGAACTTGAGTCATAAACTCTCACCTGCTAACTTTGGTATCAGGAGTATGTCAGAAATGAGGGTGGAGAGGGTGAAGGAAAAGGGAAATTGCAGACATACAGGGAGCACTGGGGAGTATTCACACCCAGAAACAGCCAGTGACAAGTTTGGGTATCTGAAGTTTCTACAGATTCTTTACTGTTCTGAGGAGTCATTTAGTATCATTTTAGATGTTTAAGTGTAGATTATAGAGCTAAATTTTCAGTCATGTTTGTCTTTTATTAACTTGGAAGACTTTTCAAACAGCAAAAGTTTTCAGACCATTATCAAACTTATGTCTCCCACTATTGGAACATATGGGAATGGACCAAAAGCTAAAACTAACTCTACCTGAAGTATCTGTCTTCAGCTATTAGTGTCTTTGTTTTGTTACTCAGAGCCCCCTGACCTAAGTTTTCCTCATATCATTGGTGCATAAAAGGTGGAGGTTTTATACACAGCACATAAGCAAAGTCTGAGATTTTTGGGAATAAAACAACACCTGCCAGATGAGACATGCTATTTTAAAATCCCATCTGATTAAGGAAAAAGTGCATGCCTCTCATCAGCACAGGGAAGTGAGAAAGACTTGGAAGGAGATTGCATTTCAGTGAATCCCTTGATTTTTGGGTTACATTCATGTCTGTCAACAATTAATTAGTGTCAACACATACCCATGCCAGATTGACGGTGAAATATCTAGCAAGAATAAACAAGTGTTTTCAGGGAAGAAAATGTTTTGCTTTAAATGTTAACCTACTCCTCCATTATTTTTAAAATACAAATTCTAATGTCTAATTACACTACTGCAATGAAAGACTAATGGCATAAAGGCTGTGAGCTATTCACAGAAGACAAATTTTAAGTGCAGCTGTAAGCCACAGCACCTCCACAATATCACAGTGGAAAGTGTGCTGCCTGTTACACTGATTTCTGGAAGAAACCTCTGAAACCATCTGCTTAAGAACAGGCCTGGTAGACACTACTCAGCCAAGAGTGTCTGAGTTTGGTAACCAGACGAAGTTACGAAACACTGAGCACATGTAGGAAGAAGCTGTTACTAGTGCCATCATTTTATGGCAATTGCAGACTTCAGTTATGTTTAATTGAATCACTTCTCCATGCCAAAAAACATAGTAAGAAATTAGCATAAACACTGGAATTCATAAAGATAGAATTGCAATGCCAGCTTCACATTTCTTCTTGTTCAACTAAAAAGCTAATGTTTGCCTTCCTTTGAAATCACAAGTGTTTAGTACAATGCTTTGGCTATACCAGTTTGCATTTCCACAAACTGATCTAAATCCATTTAAAATACCTTCTGTTAAGTGCTTTTATGAAAGATAGAGGGGAGCTAAAACACCAGGAAAGCATTTCTTTCCCTACCTGTGAACAATAAAAGCTACTAGACTGAAGGCAAACTTGAAGCCATCTTCATCATTTCCCACTTCTCCTCCAGCTTGTCTAGCTTCTTCTTATCCAAATCATTAGAGCTCTATTCCATTATAAAATTTGCATGCAACAGACACTCACAAGCATGTAATAAAGAATCTATTTAAACCAGAAATAAAAATAATGCATTTTACTTCCTTATGCCCTAAGCACAGATGTTTCCAAAGAGTTGTTAAAAGTTTGGCATAACTCTGTAGGAGCAGCTTATGACCAAGTACAATACACCTGAACAGCTTCAGAGCAATTTTGTGTAGTGTGCATCTCCAGAAAATTAGTATTTTGTACCTTTGTGGTAAGGGTGCAGATACTAACCTGCCAAGGCCGATCCCAGTCAAGAGGAATAGGAAATGCTCCAAACCAAGCTCCAAGTATACTGCACACAGAAGTAATCTGTAGACTGCTTTCCCATATGGACATAGCCCTGTAAAAAGTGTGTTAGAAGTTTTCAACAACAGGAGAAGTTACCATGGCAGAGAGTTAGATTAGATTTCTCCCCAAATTTTTGAGGCTACAAACAGACATAAAAATTCACATATTTGGTAAATAGCATGCAGGTTTCTCCTAAAACATACAACCTGGAAGTAAAAATCTAAGTTGCATAATTTATCTATAATTACAATCTTTTAATACAACACCTTCAGGATTTTTTTTTCCTTGAAAAGTTTACTGCAAAAGCTAATTTATGTTACCTTGAAACACTGCTAGACTGAGCACATAAATCTATCTCGATAGCTGTGCGCAGTGCAGGGAGAGGCAGACACGGAAGTGTACTGTGGGACTGTACAGAAAAGCACAAGCACAGTCACAAAGGACTCTGTGGTGTAGACATATTTGATGACTATAACAATTCAAAATTTAACATAGAAGTCCACTATGATAATATTTCAAAACAAGTTTCCATCAACTGAAAAGAAACACTGCAAGTAAATATAACTGCACATTGGAGCCCTTTGGTAGCAGTGCATCCAAGTTCAAGTACACTGGCTGCAGGATAAATTTTTTGCACACTAAAGAACTCTTACACTACCAGTCATGGCACACATTGTAAGAGATGTTAAATTACTTCAGTCCTGAGTTTATAGCCTTTTGCCACTACTGATTTCAAAAGTTTTTGAAAAGCTGGATTTCTGTTTAACAGATGAGTGCTTACTACCATCAATGTACCAACTGATCGCTCTGCTCAGGCCATGACATTTGGGTACTTGGTACCAATTAAGAAAAGAGCAACAGAAGCTCAGAAGGCAGTAGGGCACAGTTTCAGGACAGGAGAACCAGACTAGTAGAATCACTGCTCCAAATCAGTACAGCAGGAGAGCTGAGTTTAAAGTTTGCTACATCTCAGATTATAAATGTACACCTGTTAGCTTCAGCTAACAGAGGAAAAAAAATGAGCATTTTTATAGCTCGAAGACTAGATGCACAGTAAACTCTGAACTTTGCATGTGCTGTTTAGGTTGGATGACATGAACACTTGGTTTTGAAGAGAATAAAATTTCTTTACTTCCAAGTACACACTGCTGCACTTGCTATTGACCAAACAGCTCACAAATTTAAAGCAAACATTTTTCAATGTTTCCAGAAAAAAAAAAAAGTCTTGCAGACTACAGTACTGACAGTGCAAGGTTGACATTTTGAGCAGAACTGTTTCTTCTACAATCACACGACCCCTTTAATTTAGAATACTCCAGTTCACAATCCTACTAGTTTGAGATTCTTTTTATTGAAAAGTCCTGATGTAACTGGAAAACTGTTTAGGAGTCTGCACACAGAAAATTCTTTTGAATTATTTTCAGAAGCTGAATAACTGAGCAGGGAGCTGTCAGGCAGAACAAGGAAGAGAACATTCACAACAACCTTAAAGCAGTGAAAAGGACAGCAGAATACACCAAGGACTGACTGAGGTACAGTTATACCTCACAAGACATCTTGTGTGTGTGGCAGATTCACCAGAGACTGCTGTACCATATGGAGAGATCAGACTGAGTCCAAATGCAAAACAACCGAATTAGCAAGGCACGGTGCCCAAGTGAAAAACAGCCATTGGCAGTTTGGCAACTATTTCAGCTGCTAATTGAACCCCTCTGCAGCATGGACTGGCTACCCAAAGACAACCTGACTTGTTCTCCAGCATCATCTTGAAGGAGCAATTACTTTAAGTCATTACTTAAGTACTCACTTTTCTTCTTGGAATGACTGACACTTATTGAATTTTTGAAGCTATTATTTAAACCACCACATAAACTTCTCATTTGCATAAGACTAAAAACTGCAGCAATGTCTATAAACTTTGCATTTTCCACATTTCTTTCATTTAAACTAAGAAAATCCTGCAGACAAAAGTAGCAATGATTAAGATAACACTAGTGGCAGAAAGGTCTTTAAAAGCCTAAAGTAATTATTTAACCCCTTTAAATAACACTGTACATTCAATTCCACATCAAATAATGTTTGAATTAAGAGGTTAGCTGACAAAATAATCTACTGAGACAGTTTCTTCATAGACAAGATTTGGAATTCTTGGCTGTAGTAGGACTAAATACTAAGCAGCCCTTGGTGTGTGACGATGCCTACATTTACAAGGGGCATTTCATGTCTGTAAGAGTATGTAGTTCACAAAGTGATAAAATAGGCATAATGAAAACAGGAAGAAGCCCTAATGTCATGATTTTTTTACTATTTTTTGGCAACATCCAAATAAAATCTCTTTTCTGCCCTGATTACCCTTTAAAATTGCTATTATAATTTCAACACAATTTCTCAGAGCAGTGATTTGAAACAAACAGTCTCCAAAAGGAGAGAGAGGAAAAAACCCAAAAACCTGGTTTCTTAAAGACTTTTATGCAGGAGGCTATTTCACCTAAGTTACTGAAACACTATTTAAATAACAGCCACATGCTGCCATGAATGCTGATACCCCTTTCTGCAGCTTTTACTTCCCTCTAACTACTCACAGCAGGACATGAGAGCGTATGATCAGTGACATGACCCCGACATCAGTCACCACTCTCGATGTCAGAGTGAGGAGCCCAGAGATGATGGTGTGGGCCCACCCCTTCCCAGATGCAGAATTAGTGAAAAGGGCCCTATTTATAGCTAACTAAGAATGGAAGGGTTTGTCATGTAGAATATATAGACTTACTTTTTCTCACACATTCTATGTGCACATAGGCTTAAGTTTACTTAAGTCTAAATTGCACTCAGGTACTTAAAAACAATTTTTTTTTTCATACTAAGCTATACACCTAATCAGACTTTCAAGCTAACTGATCCAGTGCAATTCAATTCCCTAAATTCTGCTTTCAAGGAAAGCAGCTCTGTTGATTTCACCTAACCATCCTTTTCTTCCACTTAACCAGTCCCAGCTCATTTATATAGTTGGGTTAGAGAAAACCTTATTTAATGTATCATGTCTTCACTCATCTCATGCCCAAACCTAAGATGTTCCAATTTCACGAGGTCAAAAGAAAAAACACAGGATTATTTTTAAATGAGCAGCTTGCTACTATCATAAAGAAACCTGCTACAATATTTCTTTGTAGTCTATATTCACTCAAAGTGTAAACAAACATTATTAATAATAAACATTTTTCTCTCATAATGTCACGTGGCTCACTAGTAAGAAGTACTGACAAATCCTCACAGCAGAAGTGTCAAAACAAGACAACTGCTTCCTATGCAATGATTGTGCTGAAATTTCATTAAGATCTAGACTAGGAAAAAAAAAAATCAACAGGCATTCAAAATCTACCTGGCACTAAGACAGACTGATATGATCATACATCTGCTCAATTCAGCTGTTATTTCAGATGCAAAACCTCCAAAGATGACCAAGTGAATCAGCAAAGATTTATTTTGGCTAAACGACTCCTTGCTTTTATTACAGTATATTTAAACGTCCACTGAAAAGAACAAGTGTAAATTACTTGAATAAGGATTCAAGATATTTTTCAGTAAATTGAGAACAGAGATAAACCAGAATTTAATACTTGAAAGTAGCATTTAAGTCTCCTCCTCTAAAGGAGTGCAAACCAAAAATAATTCCATAGGTCAGCAGTGTAATACAACCTTTTGCTGTCTTCTGAGATGAGACTTCACCATTATGAACTATTAAAAGGGGATGAATACTAAAATCTCATTGAATCTCAAGCATACGTGAAGCCTCTTTATGTTTCAGCGTCCCATTCTTTCTACCTGCTAATATTTATGGAATGACAAAAGGCAGAAGAAATCGAAATCTTCTGAAAAATACATTATCCTTGATGGATGCTGATGCCATGGCTGCCACTGGAGGTGAAAATGCAGTTAGAAGGCTTGTTTTACTTTAAACATACTCCTGAAAAAATTAATCCTTGAAAACTCTGACACTCAAAACAGCTTTCTTTGAAATTTAAAAATGAGCATGGGTTAATACTACATAATTAAGAACAGAGCAAGTTATGTGTAATTTTCAATATTGTACTCAAGTTTAAAACAGTGCTTGTATTGACTTCCTATTCCTACTTTAAAAATTGTATTTACGAAGGTACTACTGGATCATGTGCAAGATTCTCCATGCACAGCTCAGTGTCAGGTCTCCCCTTTTTCTGACAACCATCACATAGAATTGCACAATGTTGTTACTTCAGCAGAATATGAGCTAGAAACTTTACTTCCTTCAAATACATATAAAGTGAGATTTAGCATCTGAGCACCAAAAATAAAAAGCTGTTTTTCTGAATCAGTGTCTTCAAATAAATCTTTCTTTGTCAGAAAAGCTCCCATATGTCTGTAATCACAAATACAAAAACCACCCATCATCCAGGAAGTTTTATTTTCTTTACAAAAATTCCATTATATATTTTTTACATCAATTCTGTCCATTTCTATTCAGAGAAAGATCAGAAACTTTAGATTAGGACTTACCCATTTTTACTAAATACCCGTATCCATGCCTGTATGTTTGGTCCCAGCAAACATAAGCATTGTAAAGTAGTAAATGTAGACAGAAGAACTGAAAACAAAAATGTCTCAGTCACTAACCTACAAAAAGAAAAAGAGTATTACAAAATTAAGTGAGGTGGTTGCTAATGCTCTAAAAGTTCCAAGATTTAGGAAGAAAAAAGTCCCTCTAACTCAACTTGTGAAAGCATGTGTGCTTTCTTAAACCTCATATAATAGAATAAAATATTTTCTTCTTACTCTGTAGAATAGTAAAGGAAGCTGGAAAGAGTTCTGCTGTTATCTCAAGAGTGAGATGTAGCAATTTTTAAAAAACCACAGGTGTACTTCACATAGATCATTAGTTCTAAATTGAAGTATGCTAGGATACTTACTTCATTATTCCATTTATTTTTCCCCTTGTGACAGCAACCATGAAACCAAACTACATGAAACTATTGTTAGCCAACTACTTAGTGTATCTCTCAACACCCAGGTTGCTTCACACTTCTTTCTTTACACTTTCATAACAGTTAAAACACTAATATCAAAAGGATGAAAAATAGGCAAGATGTGTGCTTTAGAATCTTATAGGGAAAATGACTAAATGAAGCTCCAAAAAGTGTTTGTGTCCATATGTTTACCACAAAAATTAAAGTAAACAGTTGTTTGTAACTGTGATGCAATTTTTATTTACAGAAGTCTCATTTAAGAGCTGGCTTCCAAAAAAACCAACTGAACAAGCAAACAAAAAAAACCCCAAAACAACCAAACCAAGAGAAAGCTGAAACAGCCACCTTTCTTCCCCCAGCTAGGAGCTGATCCCTTAACTTCCAGTGTACCAGAAAATTCCCAAGTACTTATACCAACATCTGCAAGGAGAGCTGCCCCTTAGAATATTTAGAGAAAGAGAGGGTCTTCTGACTTACTCTATGAGAGGTGCTCCATAAAGAACAATAATCGCATGAAACAGTATGCAAGACATGAAAAAGTATATACAGCATTTTAGAAATCTGGATATCTAAAAAAGAGCAATGAAATATCAGAATAATGCTTCAAAACAGAACATAAG
Organism: Molothrus ater; assembly: GCF_012460135.2. Lineage (NCBI taxonomy): Eukaryota > Metazoa > Chordata > Aves > Passeriformes > Icteridae > Molothrus > Molothrus ater. The sequence goes on from NC_050480.2 coordinate 27,215,674, forward strand.
TAACACACACAGTCTATACCTTATCAAGAGCATTGTACTCTGATTACTTCTTTCATTTCAGCTGCAGCACAATATAATAGCATGGCACATTTCAAAACAGTTTTCCATATATTAATACGTTAAATAAATAATTAAAAAACATCACACTCCACCTACAATTTTTTTGTGCATCCCATTAAATAGGGCAAACGTATAAAAAATATAACCAGAAATTACAAGATAACCAGAAGTAATTTTATTGGACATTTTTACACTTCTGTTTTACATCTGACTGTCATATCCATTCATTAAAAGGCAACTCTCACAAAAAGTGAAAAAAAAAATTAAAAGCAAGAAAACATACAATATAAAAAAAGTCTGCTATGTAAAGAATCAAAATTACATTAACTAAAACTACATGGCATCTTTTGAACTTGGTATCTTAAATTCTGAATATATTTGAGAAATATCCATAACTTTCTAAAAGTCTGCAAAATACATAATTTTCAAGGAACTTAAACAAGTTTTCTGGGTACTCACTATATCATGTAGAAGGAAAAACACTTGATAAACAGTTCTGGTAAGGTCTGTTCTGATCAGGTCACCAGTGCAAACTCCGTAACTTTCCATGAACCCTTACTTTTCTACATTTAATCCTTTCTATATTTATTTCCTGGGATGAAATCTCACCTAGAACATGAAGTGTGCTTCATTTTCAAATCACAGATGGTTAAAACACTTGCTTCCTTCGCATCATGGTTTTGTGCATTTCACATCATCCTCAGTCAGCAAAACTAGACAGGAGCTTTGCACACAAAGATATGCTGGCAGGGATGATTACTTAAATGCTTAAAAACCACCTCAGAGCATTACATCTTGCCTGGCTCAGCAAGTCAGAAGTAGACTACTCCCCCGACTATAAAACTCTGGGGTATTCCCTCCCTGCTGGGTAAGTCATGTGCTGCTCCAAAATCACTCTGTTCCAAAGGTTTTCATTAGGATTCATATCTTTAATGCTCCCCGTTGAAAACTGCAACTACAAGAAGTTTCTCCCAACTTTAGATTCTTCTGTATGCAAATTTCATAATTTCATCATAGAAGGAAATGCAGACATTTTAATATTTTTCCATTTGATTTTTTTTTAGTTGTTGAAATGTAGCATCGTAGCATAGCATCTCTTTTATGTGTCAGATCCTGAAAAAATATTTTTTTTCCTCTTAAAGTTATTACAAACGTACAACTACACACGAGAAGCGTGTGATGACATTTTTTCCTGGTATATCCACTTATCAAGAAGATAAGCCAGGCCTGGACTGCAAAATGAGTTTTGAGCCACTTAATTTTGCCAGGTTTTTCCACCACGCAAATTCTTGGGACTACAAACAACATTGCACTGACAAGAAACAGGAAAGCATAGAATCACTCACCTGAATAGGTTATTTACAGGTAGAGAAAGTTTAACATCATGAAAATACTGAAAAATTTGTTTCAAAAGGTGCTACACTCAACTCACTAATGGAAAATGAGAATTCACCATTGAAAATTATCTTCTTTCTCATTTGATTACTTCAGAGAATTTGTTTCCCCTCTGTATTGCCCGGTAACAACTTAAGAATTTAATAAAAATAAAATCTTACCTTGTGACCAAAGGAACGTCTCTTAGGAGACCGATTTGGTGTAAGGACTAAGTGTAAGATTACATTAAGGGTAGCAACACAAACAGAACAAACACACAGCCACGTGAGGTGCGTTCCCAGCACGCTGAATCCGTCCAGGAAGAAAGCCGGGGCCAGTGTGGCCAGGACGATGGCCAGAGCGCAGAGCAGGTTGGCAGCCAGCAGCCTCCTGACCTCCGCCTCCCTCATGGCGTCCGGGCAGCGGCACCTGCAACACACCGAGCCCCGCCCCGTCACCGGCACGCTGGGACAGCATCCTCCGCGGCCGCGACGCGCAGGGCAGAGCTCCGGGCCGAGCTGGGGGCCAAGGGGAGGATTTCGGGACAGGAAACAGCGTTTGTTCAAACAACCAAACCCCGCGCGGCCGCGGGCGCCGCTCCCGCCTCTTACCGCGGAGCGCGCGGCGCCGCCCGGCAGCGGAAGGCGCCGGGGCCCGGCCGGAGGCGCTTCCGGGGCGGTGCCGGAAGCGGCGGCTGTGGAGGGGTTGCCATGGTGTGCGACAAGTGTGAGTACGGGGCTCCGGGGGGCTCTGCCCGACCCGCCGGGCCCTGCCCTGCCTGCCGGGATCCAGGGCTTCCCCGAGCGGAGCAGCCGCCGCGGCTCCCCGGCTGCTCAGGGCAGGCCGCGGGTGGCGGTTCCCGGCAGGGCCCTGTGTGAGCCGTCGTTCTCCCCTGTGTGAGCCGTCGTTCTCCGCCTGTGGAGCGTGTTAATATGCATAGATTAAATGATTCTGTCCTGTATCAGCAATAGCGTTAGCAGCAGGACCGGGGAAGGGATTGCCCTGCTGTACTCGGCAGTCGTGAGGCCGCATCTCGAGTGCTGTGTTCAGTTCTGGACCCCTCACTACAAAAAGGACACTGAGGTGGCGGAGCGGGTCCATAGAAGGGCAGCAGTGCTGGTGAAGGGTCTGGAGCACAAGGTTTGATGGGGAGTGGCCGAGGGTGTTGAGGTTGTTTAGTCTGGAGAGGAGGAGGCTGAGGGATGGCCTTATCGCCCTCTTCAACTCCCTGAAAAAAAATCCCAGGTGGGGATTGGCCTCTTCTGCCAGGCAACAAGCCACAGCACAAGGTGACATTGTCTTGAACTGTGCCAGGGGACGTTTAGATTGGACATTGAGAAGAATTTCTTCCTAGTCATGGAGATGACACATGGGCCTGGGCTGCCCAGGAAGGTCCCGGGCTGCTCAGGGCAGGCCGTGGGTGGCGGTTCCGGGCAGGGCCCTGTATGCACTGTCATTCTCTGCCTGTGGAGCGCATTAATGTGCATAGTTTAAATGATTTTGTCCTGTATCAGCAATAGCGTGAGCAGCAGGACCGGGGAAGGGATTGCCCCGGTGTACTCGGCACTGGTGAGGCCACATCTCGGGTGCTGTTTCAGTTTCAGTTCTGGGCCCCTCACTACCTAAAGGATACTGAGGTGGCGGAGCGGGTCCATAGAAGGGCAGCAGTGCTGGTGAAGGGTCTGGAGCACAAGGTTTGGTGAGGAGTGGCTGAGCGTGTTGAGGTTGTTTAGTCTGGAGAGGAGGAGGCTGAGGGATGGCCTTATCGCCCTCTCTAACTCCCTGAAAGGAGGTTGTAGCCAGGTGGGGATTGGCCTCTTCTGCCAGGCAACAAGCCACAGCACAAGGTGACATTGTCTTAAACTGGGCCAGGGGACATTTAGATTGGACATTGAGAAGAATTTCTTCCTAGTCATGGGGATGAGACATGGGAATGGGCTCCAGGAAGGTGGTGGAGTCACCGTCCCTGAAGGTGCTTCGGGAATGACTGAACATAACACTTGGTGCCAAGGTCCAATTACATGGTGGTGATTGGTCACAGGTTGGAATCAATGAATTCAGAGGGCTTTTCCCACCTGAGTGACTCTATGCTTCTGTTTTTCTCCTTTGTAATGTTTCTGTATGTAGGCGAGAAGAAGCTCGGAACGGTGATCACTCCTGATACATGGAAAGATGGTGCAAGAAACACTACAGGTAACCTCAGCAAGGTTTAGCAGCTTGCTTTTGAGGTATTAGAAAGCCACCTGGGCACCTGAGCTGTTACCATCTTAAGTCCAAAACTTTATATTACTAATCAGGTTAAATATTAAGTCATGTACTTTCCCTCTCACGGTGATTTAATGCATTGGAAATTTATTTGCCCAGAACTCTTTCATATTGAATTTGTATGGTTTTGTTTTCTGGTTTTTTTTCCTTCTTGCATGGGAGGACAATACATAGAGTATTTAAATGGAGCCTGAAGTGTTCTGTTACCCTGTCCCCTAATGCTGTGCTGAATATTTTATCTCTCCTTGTGACTTTATTTGCGTATGTGTAAAAGTTGTAAATTAAGATTTCTAAAGTATGCCTGGAACGGCATTATTGATTTTTTTTTTTTTTTTTTTTTTGTAGAAAGCGGTGGTCGCAAATTAAATGAAAACAAGGCGTTGACCTCAAAGAAGGCAAGGTTAGTACTTAACACTGATTTTGGCCAAAAACATCAGTTTAGCAAACTAACCGAGCCTGTTTCCTGCATAGCTAGGCAACCACTCCAAACTTGTCCAAAATACACTTCATAAATTAAAATTGCAAGGATTATGGTATTTGATTTGTCAGTAAAAATATGTCCATACATATTTCATGGGTGCTTTCTGCTCAGTCATGGAGTATTTTATTGCAGTTCTCACTGGATTTGCTCGGATTTGATGCTGTTGTAGGACAGAAGCTGAGAATACTTACTTTCTGTGCTAAGATTGCCAGGATAATCTCTTGAGCATTTCCTTCATGTCTGCAGGGCTTTCTGTTTGCAAGGGCCAAGGAAGGAGTTTAAGTTCAAAGTCATGTAGTATCTTAATAAAAATTAGCATTTTTAGTTCTGCTTTTATGAAGTTGTTGTCTGTGATGGAAGAAATGTCTCTTAATAGGGAAAGTGGGAGCTTTTCTGCATACTTTGTGTAGCTTATTAGAAATAATTATTGTATGTCCCTTTTCTAAATTACAGTTTTTGCTGGAGTTTCTGACTGCACCCTCTGGCTTAGACTTTTTAGGACGAGGCAGAAAAAAGACTTCATTTCAAGGAGCATAAATAAAATATTTTTCCTTTTTCCCAGGTTTGATCCTTATGGAAAGAACAAATTTGCAATATGTCGGATTTGTAAGAGTTCTGTCCACCAGCCAGGATCCCACTATTGTCAAGGATGTGCCTATAAAAAAGGTGAGTTTCACTGAGTGCCAAAATACCACAGTTTGGGTTGGGACAAGAGAGGACGTACAACACTTAAATTTGTATTTATGAAGAGAAGTACAACACTTAAATTTGTATTTTTTTATTAAGATGAGATTTAATTGCTATCTTCAGCTACTGATAGACAGGCACAGGGAACATGGAGTCAGACTTTTAGGCACACAGTAATAGAATAAGAAATAATGTACACAGGTTAGAATGTGGAAAGTTCTAATTAAATACAAGGAAAGCAATTTTTCAGTCTGGGAGTGATCAAATACTCAGGTAGCAGGAACCATCAGAGGTTGTGGAATCTTTACAGCAGGTATTCAGAGAATGGCTTGAACAGTCCTGAGCCAGCCTTATCCAAGTTGGCTGTTTCAAGCGGGGCAGGACTAGAGACTGAAGGAGATTCTTTTAAACTGTTGTCATTCTGTAATTCTGCTTCTTTTAGAATGTTTCTGGTGTCTGAAGCAGTACATTTGGAAACTTAATCTTGGCAATTGCTTAGAGAACTGTCATCTAACAAGTTTGATTTTCCTCAAAATCCCAAAAAACCCCAGGTCTTCTAAAACTCAGTTGCTTGTTGCAGTCTCTTTTCTGGTCCCTTCTCTCCTCTCCCATTTTTATAATAGCTAAATCTAAAATTCCTGGATGGAAAAAAGCATCATGAAGTCAGTTACATGACTTAATGCCGAAGAGTTCTTATAGCACAAGGTGAACTGTGCTGTGTCACTGTGTCAGTGGTTTAGCAGCCTGCTGTAGGAATGTTGCCTGCTGGGTCCTCCCCAGACAGCTGCCTGAATCCCATACTGTAGAACCTTGTACTCGTAAAATTTATGTCTGGTTTGGGTGGGCTTCAGAATTTGATCTTTGTCTGTTTGTGTATCTTTCCAGGCTGAACCTGTTATCTTCATAAAATTAAGAACTTTTTAAATTAAGGTTCTAGCTCTGACCATCAAAGATGTCATTAGGATATACTTCTTGAAGCAAATGCAGTTATACAGCTCAGTGCTTCAGCTGTGCATATCTCTGAAATTGAGAGGCAATCTCAAGTTAATTAATCATCAGTTTAAACCTGAAGTCAGTATTTAGTGGGCTGAATTTTGGTCTCCAGAGTAAATCATGTGCCATGTTCCCTGCTGTTCTCTTCCCTAATGGACTGCTAGATACATGTCCAGTCATGATGTCAGTATATGAAAGCACACAATATGGAGAAAGCGGCAGTAGATGCCATTTTTTGTCTGCAGGTGAATGTTTGTGTAAATTGAGGTGTGGTCCTACCAGATAAAAGACTTAGCACCTTTCTGCTTTGAAAGGAGAGGGAAAGATTGAGACAACCCACCCTTCTGCCCAACTTGTGTACATTTTGGTACTCTGGTCTTTTGACTTGACACTCTTAGAGTTTAGGACAAAGTACTTTGGGACATCAGTGTTCATCACTTCAACTCTCAAGTATTCTTGGTGTTCATTGTTTTACACTTCTGCTCTATAAATACCTTAATTCTATGAAAACATGTTCTAAACTTCCACAGTTCTCCAAAGCACCCCACCTGTGAATGCCCATTTAGCAGTCAGTTTGTTGGTGACTGTGTTTTCTTAGTCCTGCTACTGTCTGTCCATCTCAGGCCTCGTTTGTGTACACGACTTAAAATGATTAACAGTACACCATTTCTACCTTTTGGTCAGAAGTGAGCCTTTCCTGGCTCTCTTCAGGCATTCCAGCAAATTATAGAGGCTTCCAGCAGTATTGTGAATGATAATGCTCTCAAAATAGAGTCTGTTTTCTTCAGAGGAAGGATTACACACATGCTGCACATATTAATTTGTATTATAAGTTACAATAGTACTTCTAAGTTTGTAGTATCTATTGAGAACATGTCTGAGAACAGATAGATTGTTAATAAGAGCTCATTTGAACAATTTCGTGAGAAAGATGCTTACAAAAACATAGTAACTGTGTTTTTGAGAAAAGATTTTAATAATTTTAAAATAATTTACAGACTTTCTGTGTGCTTATAGGCATCTGCTCAATGTGTGGCAAGAAGGTCTTGGATACGAAGAACTACAAGCAAACGTCTGTCTAATTGTACTGACTAGTCTGTTTATGAACTTTACCTTCTGTGTCTTTGTACAGTAACTTTTCTCTGAAATGATTTGTGAATATTACTTTCTGGATGATAGTACTTGGAATGAGAGGTAAAGACAGCCTGCTTGCCTAAAATGTACATAATATTTGATTATTGTTGTTTTAGCACTAATATTGACTGGTATTTAAAGGTAATGGCTTTCAGCAACTGTTACAGTTCAAAGGGAAGGAGAATATCCAAGTGGATGGGTTGAAACTAGATTACCATCAGAACAGAGATCTTTGAGATGAATACTTTTTTTTCCCTATCACAAGTCTTCTGCTTGTCTCATGGTAATGTTTGGTAGATGTATAAAATATGAACTTGCATCAACTCATTAAAGTATCTTCATTTAGTTGTATGCCTATAAGTATTTATAATTATTCTCATCCCAAACTATTATGACCTTGCTCTTCAGATTTTAATGCAATTGTCTTGTTGTATTTTGTTTCTGCCTACAGTATGGTTGCTTAAATCACAAATTTGTAAGCTAGTGAAATCTGGTGTGTTGTCCTGCCAGTTCTTTCTTTGGCATTGTTGTGGTTTAGCCCCAGCCAGCAACCAAGCCCCACTGCTGCTCCCTCACTCTCCCATCATCAGGACTGAGGAGAGAATTAGAAGGGTAAAATCCTGGAAATGTGAGATAAAGACAATTGAATAGGGAAAACAAAACAGAGAATTAGTTCACTGCTTCCCATGGGCAGGCAGATATTCAGCCATCTTCAGGAGAGCAGGACTCCATCACCCATTATAGTTTCTTGGGAAGACAAACTGATCACTCAGAATGTCCCCCCTTCCTCCTCTTCCTCCCACTTTATCCACTGAGCATGGTGTCATATGGTCTGGAATATCCCTTTGGTCAGTTGGGGTCACCTGTCCTGGCTGTGTCTCCTCCCAGTCTCCCAGACAGCCCCAGCTTCCTTCCCATTGTGGCAGTGCAAAAGGCAGAAAAGGCCTTGGCTCTGTGTAAGCCTGCTCAGCAATAACAAAAACATCTCTGTATTTTCAACCCTGTGTTCAGCACAAATCCAGAACACAGCCCCAATAACCCACTAACAGTGAAGAAAATGAACTCCACCCCATCCAACACCAGCACAGGCTTTAGGACTGATCAGCTATTCCCTTGTTAGCCCCCAAGGAGACTTTACATATGGTGTCAGGTGGCCCAAGGCAATAAAATAATGAGGATCAATTTCTAAATATCTCAGTCTCATAATATCCTAAGGTAGTCTGTCTTTTAAATACTGGGTTTGAGTTCTGTGATGTAATTGCTTGTATACATGTCAAATTTAAAAGGTCAAAGCAGGCTGCCTGCTTTCCAGCTCTGGTTTGATACAAGGAGTCAGTCTCTGAACATGAGAGGCTGACTGTGGCTCTGCAATTCTTTTGTCTTTTGCTTCGTTTCTATATATTAAAGCAATTCCTGTTGTGGAGCATAATAATTACTCCTTTGCATGTATTTAAAGAAAAGGAATTATTCATTCTTAATTCATGGTTAATTTTTAGTTCATTCTCAATTTAGGGCAAAGAATTATTAATTCTTAATGCATGGTGAAGTTTTTACTAGACCTATTAAAGTGTTTACTCCCCTGCATCCTCCCGTTGGCAATTTCATGCTTCTGCAACTGTCTTTCAACTGTAACAGAAAAACTATCAATGGGAATTTCCCTATGAACAGATTCTATTTTGGGTTCCTTTTTGTTCTCATATTATTACAGAGGAAACTACATAACTAATGGAAACTGAAAAAATTGCTGTTCCTTCTGTAGGGCAAAATGAAGAACACTGGGCTTACAGTTATCCTCTTTGTTGTTGCCTTCCTGCCATGCAGTTGCTGAAGAGGTAATTATTTTTGGCATTTTATGTTTGCTGAGAAGCTTTGTCAGGATAGTGGAATGAGCTGGGCCTCCCCAAAGAGAGGAATGCTGCTGCTTTTTATTGCAAAAGCTTCTCCTACTGTAAAAACTGCATGGAGGTACATGGGTTAGCTAGCTAGTGATAACTTGGTGTTGGTCACTTGTTTTCAAACACATCAAGGAATTCCCATATTAGTGTATATCTCTATGACACATTCTTTATATGGGTGAGAAGAAAATGTCTGCAATTGGCTTCAAGTTTCACAGCAAATCTTGTCAGCAGTGTGTGTGACAATTTCAGATGGCAGGTTCTCCAATAATCCCTGAACTCTTCACCCTTTATGGATATGTGCTATAGGATTGATTGATTTTTGTTATTCTGTGAATAAAACTTCTCTTCCTAAAACTGGCCGGTATCTCTATTTCTAAAGCAAGACATCATAATTCTTCAATGAATTGGCATGAATTGAATGTTTATTGCACTCTATAAATATTGGCATTGAATTAATTCCTCCTTTTGAAGGATGTATTGAAGATAGAAGAATAACAGGAATTTAAATAATGTGGTGCTTGGTTCATAATTTTTTTGTCAATTGAGCTTTTTTACATTTGTCCTATTTTTTACATTTGTCCTATTACTGGACAGCTGCTTTTGCATGTTAGAATCTGTTTTTGTTGTAAAAAGACAGGTTTTGATTTTGTGGTTTGTTTTTTTTTTTAATGGTGGATACATAGTCTTCTGTTTTTCTGGTGGTTTTTACATGCTCAGGATCTTTCATCTGTAGCTCTCAAAGCTCCTCAGCTTCATGAGAGTATCAGTTCAGAGATCTGTAAATTTTGCTGATATAACACTCAACTTTCAGAAAAGCTCATTTTCCAAGCATTATTTTGAAGTCTCACTGCTTTAAATGTAGATCACAATCCTGAACCTCAGATATGTACCACAGTTCAAGGCAGCCTTGGCAGAGAAGCACTTAAGGGTAGCTATTAAACTTATATACACCCTCTGTATAATTGAATTGTCATATATAAAAGCATATTGTTGATGCTAAAAATGTTTTGTAAGCATGGGATGTCTTTCCTGAGACATTATGCAGTGAAAAACAAAATTTGTAATGAAAAATTGCCAGTTTTGTTTAATGTACTGAGAAGAACACAGTAATATTCCCAGATGATCAGCCTGTCCTCTAAATCACAGGTTACATAAGAGATTTGTGCTGCCAAATTTAGTAGGATTAGAATTTTCCTTAGTACTGCTGAATTCTTAGTATATACTGTCCTTGCTGTTTCTTTGTGTGCTCATTGGCCAGAACTATTACTGAGCTAAGAGTAAGCAATGCAAGTACTCTGCATTTTGGTGCATAGTATGAAGAGAACAGATTAGCTACATAATGTCACTGTGCCTGGAGAAGCCAATCAGCTGAAAATTAAACAGGAGCTGTTGAAGGGTCCTTGTTGTGTCAGGGTATTCTCCCATTCATTCCCCTGTTGTTTTATTTTTTTAACCCTGCTCTTCCTGCTGCAGAAGCTGGAGAAGGGACCATCCAAGAATTATCATTTGGCAATACTGTTCCAAAGCATTAAGATTGTTGTAATTGTTTTCTTGTAAAATGTGGTGGTTTTTCCCTCTTTGGTCCATTCTGTTCCTTCATCAGCAGAATAACAACCAGAAAGACTTTGTCTTCTGTACAAGGACGTCACTGTCCACTTTGCATTCAGTTTTTCTTGAAAATGGCCCAGACTTTCACTAAAATCATCCTTTTTTTTTTTTTTTTTTGGCAAAATAGGATGTGCAGGTTTCAAATGGTAAGTCTATTGCGCCTGCTTGTTCTGGCATCACTCCTGTCATCAGCCTATCTCTCTGCAGTGCCTCAGATTGTACAAATCTTCCAGCTCTGCTCCACCCAGAGATGCTTTGGCCGTGACCCTCTGCCAGTCCCTCCACAGTCCTGGGCAAGAATGGCTGGTGCCTTTGTATTATCAGTGGTCATTAAAGCTATATGCAAAAGTTGGAACACAGCTGTTCAAAGTGGTGCAGTGAACTATGTTGCTTTATTTTCCTAATACAAAGCTGTAAGGTTCCTAGATACACAAGTTGGTTCCCCAGCATGAGAGATTCATTATTCATTGAAAGATGATAGCCAAGAGACAAGCTCTTTACATCTATAATGACAAAATTTAGTTTATGATAGGGCCTCTGTGCTGTGAATAAAATTCTGTAGCTACCGAAATCTTTAGAATTCCCCTTGACAAATCATTGCTTTTCTTGGATTGGAGCTGGGCTTCTTGATTTTGTGTAAGTATATATGGCCTAAATATGTGCCTTTTTCTGTCATTGCCTTTGGCTGTTGAAGAATCCAAGAGTGGTTTTTGGCACTGACCTACCAGTTGCTTAATAGAACTGTCTATTTAATGAGCCCTGGTTCAGCATGGGAGCATGAACATACCTCTTTTGCTTATGAGTTTCTCACTAGATCACTGGTTTAGAAAATAAACGTGGCCAGATGCAAAAGGGAATAGTAGTGACAGGAAAACTCTCCTTGAATATCATGAGAGAATGAAAACATTGCTGCATCACAGCTGAGGTTTGCTATTAAGCTAAAGTATTTTTGCTCTCCCAGTCAGCAGAACTGGTTGGACAGTACGAGAAAGCCTGGTGGCTGCCCTTACAAATAACAGACCCAAGTGTTTATTTTTCTTCTTGTGAGGTTTATAGCTGTGCCTCATATGAAGACCAGTTGGTTTTGTACTGCTTGTCTTCCTCTCAGATGTGTGCTTTTATGGATGAAGTTGTCATCTGAAATTCATCAGGAAACTGGTTTTTTATCAACTTTTATGGGAGGGGCCATAGTTGACTTTGCAGAACATGTGTTCATCATGTCTGTCTAATGCAGAAAATGCAAGTGCTCTGTTGACAGGGAGGGCTTACTTCTTGCACTTCAGGACAACAGAAAAAGCTGTGTTCAAGGAACCTGAAAGAATCTGATGTCTTGCCAAGAAGAAAGATGCATGAAGTATTCTCCATGTGGGTATTGCTGGTAAAAGGTTACTTTGTTATGTGGTTCAGGAAGGCACTACTGACATTTGATTTTTTGCCTTGATGCCATTTGTGATTAACATTTGGGATAAACAAGTAGATTTTTAAGCAAGTAGATTTTTCAGGCACTGGTGACTCAATGACCAAATAACTATCTAATTAGTTTAGGCAGCCATTTTCAGACTGGCTTTCTAGTAGAAAACTTCTCAAAACTACTCCTTCCTTTCTGTCTCTCTCTTTGCACTAAGAGATGCAAACTGAACTTAGCAATGTTAGTGACTCATTAGGCATCAGCACTTCCAGCAAATGCACTTGCTGTGTGCTCATCTGCCGAGTGCCATTGGGAAAACAAATGTTGAGCAGGGTTTGTTTTCTGTGTCATCATGGTGCTGATGATTCAGTTATCAGTATTTTAACTGTTTCAGGTCACATGCAAACACATAGAACTCGCATTTGCCATTTTCTGCTGGCTGATGGGTCACATGCATCTTAAATATATCATAACCAGCCCAGTCTCCAGGAAATTATTATTTGCTGTTGATTTTTGGTTGCTCCTTTTGCTGCCATAGAAGGTAAAGATTTTAAGTTGATACAGCTCCCAAATTGTGTCATGGATATTTACTGTTCTGATATGTTTACTACTGTTCTGTAACACAACAGTGCAAGTAAGACTATGTGTGACAAAAGGCGTGGCTCTCAGGGAGTTGGCTTCTAGCCCAGTCTAATTGTCATATTTTATTGATTAAAATATTTAAATGCTAATTGGATTAAGCAAAGACTTTACTCTGACATCTTATATTGTCTGTCTTTCTGTGGGAGGCTTTTGAAAAAGTGACAACATGACATTTCAGTGATGAATAGCCTTCATTTTATGGCTTTCAAAAGCATGTTTCCTAAAGGATGGGAAGTAAAAAAAAACTGATATAAGGGAACAGTTATTCTAGTGATTTTTAGATTGGTTTAGTTTGGTTTGTTTGTTATTAGAATTCCAAAGAAATCTTTGAAAGATCAGGAATATTTTGTTTATGCAGTGGTATCAGCCTGAGTTTGAAGTGAGCCTGATGCTGTGACTGAGTCGCTCTACTTTAAAATAGATCCTTGTTTGAATAGTGAGGTATTAGCAACAGTAATTGCTGCCTTATCATCAGAATACGTGAAATATAAATTCAGAGACTCACTAAACTGGCACATTTCCCAGCCTAGCTTAGAAATAGTGGCCAGGTAAGTAGATCAGTATGGATTTACATAAATTTGGTAGGGCTGCCCTGGAGATGAAGAGGGCATCATGTGCACAGTTATGTGTCATCCTGCAGTGCTGTTGTGGAGGCACTGGGCAGAGAAACTCCTGTAGCTAAGAAAGTGGCTAAAGAAAAATGTGTCTGCTAGTGAGGGCAGCAGAACTCTGTTTCTAGAAGTCAAAAGTACTCAAATTTAATTTCTGTGGCAAATTCTAAAACATTATAGTGAACTGTGTGAGTGAATCTTTGAAGCTTCTAGGAAAACTTCTTAGAGAGCAGCAAATGCCATTTATTCCTCAAGTTGCTGCTAATATTCACAACCCTCTCCCCCTCTTTTTTTTTTTTTTTTTTTTTTTTTAATCCAGATTTCCAGGGTAACAGACAAGCATTTGTTACTGGTGAATTTTGAGTAAGTGAAGTACTGATAGTTGCACTGAGGAAAAAATAGATGACCAGATATTATGACTAATGAATTAAAAAGAAAAAAACTATTTTTAAAGACTGTCACATTCATTATAAAAGTGAAAACTTTTGACATTATTTATCTTAGCTGAATTAGAAACAAATGGTCCTGCAAATGTTAAGGTTATAAACCAGCTTGCAATCTCTATGCTTTTTTATTCTATGAAATATTTCTGAAGATTGCGTTGTGTTTGTTTTGGTTTTTTTCAGAAACAGCTGGGGGCCAAGGACATTATTTTTAAAGTTTAAGCTTAATTTAGCAAATAATTTAAAGTTTCAAATCATTTGCAGTATAAAACTGTATATGGCAAGGTCATGAAGATTCATTAGAGGTGAATATACAGGTTAACCAGGTTTTGACAAGTGTGCTTGTCACATGCTAGCTGTGAAATGCAATTCTATAAACACTGTTCAGCCATGAAGTGCCATATGCTCTGGCTTTATTCCTGCCTTTACATTCATAATGAAAATGTCACCATTTGGACTGAGGGACAGAATGGTAGGAGTAGGACCAGTAAAAGTGTGTGGAACACAAGTGCACGCTTCTGTCACTGAGCACTCAGTAAGCATTCGTTTTCCCTTACAATCCCACACCAGGTGGATAAATAAGAACCACTCAGATGATTTGTCCAAGGCTGATGAGGAAGTTGGTGTCAGGTTGGGGTTGGAACTCGCTGAAAAGAGCTGTGGCATATGTAGATTGCTGGGAGGTGCCTTGTCTCTGTGTGCCCTTTCCATGGGCAATCTTTTGGTACCTGTGCAACCAGGGCACACTGAGACAGGAGCTTGACACAAGAAGTGTTTTAGTGAAGGAATTAATTAGTTTCAGAAACAAGTCCAGCAGAGTTTTCCTTTGGAATTTTTTTTCCCCTCAAGGTCCATTCAAACAGTTTTCCATAACATTTTATGTATGTGTGTAAGTTTCATACCAGTACTTGATACTTGTGTAAGTTTCATACTAGTACTGAATACTTTGGGCTATGCAGCTGTTTTGTTTGTGTAAACATTTCCTCTGTATAATTGGTCAGCTTTCAGCATTGATTAAAGTTAGATAGGAATTTTGACATTTATTAACCATTTCATACATAAACGTACATACATAACGTATCTGTTCAATTCGTTCTTACTTGAACACATATGGGCTATGATATATTATCCCAGTTCTGCCAAGCTTGTTGTAGGGCATTTGTCAAGAAGATGGTCAATAGGATTACAGTGCTTTGAAGAACAACTATATCTGAAAGTACATTTGCATTTGAAAAATGCTGTATTCATAAAACTGGCAAAACTAGGAATACTGAATAAATCAATAATCTGATAGGAAAAAAAAACCCTAAAATCTATAGATTCAGAATCTATTTTGATTCTGAATTAAATTCAAATTAACAGTCAGATTAAATTCAAATTAACAGTCAGATTTTCACACACTTCTTGATGTAGTATAGTATCTCTTTCTCCCAAGTATTGCTTCTCCTTTGGTTTAGAGGTGAAAATAGCTAAGGGTAGTTAGGGACTTAATTCCCATTAAATTTATTTCATTGAGAATTGGTGCTCACATCAAGCTGTGTAATAAGGTACTGCACAGTGTAAGGTACAAAATGTGGCATATCAGAACAAGTGGTATTTTTTTATATACTATCACCACCTGATTTACTGTTACTGCAGGTTTCTTTCAGAAAATTTTAATAAAAATTCAGTTTGCCATTAGTGGGTATATAGTGATACAATAGAAACTGATTTTTTGTATTACCTTGTTGGTTCTGTATTCCCTTCAAAAAGTGGGAAACTGCTTCTGAACTGCAATTTCTAGCTAGTGGTAAATAAATTGTCTTCACTGGAAGTATGAGGCAGCCTGTTAACTCTTGACTGAACATTTTTGATACATCAAAACAGGCTGAACATGCTTAGATACTTACATATACATACATGTACTTAGATACATTACATGGTACTTCATTGCATGATACAATGTATCATTCAACGCTTCTCCAAGTTGTTCTAGAAAATTGCTTTAGATTAAGGAAAAGGATTAAAAATGTTTTTTGAGGGCTAAACAAATACAGGTTTGTCCTCTTCTTTGGATTCTGCAGAAGGCCTCATAACATTTCTATGTATTAGAGAGTCCTAATTTCAGGATATAGAAACATTTCTGTGGAGGAAAGGGGCAGTTCTGGAGGAGAATGGCTCTTCACAACCACATATCCATGTTTCATTGTAATCCCCTTAACCAAATTCCAGCTAGTGACTTTTAGGTATGGGCACATAATTGCCTTGCTGTTTTTCTGGTGGGCCATGAATTCCAAAGGGCAGCTTAACAGGCAGCTGTTTCTGAAGCTTGTGGCATGTTTGTCTAACCATGTCAGCTGGGAATTTTAGCTTGCACCCTAATTCTGCCAGGCAGATAGAATAGAAGACAGTGGAGAAGCAGATTACATCAATTCTGTATTTTCTGGCTGTTCCTAGGCAGGATGCTGTCTGGGGACAGCATAAACACCTTTGCTAATCAAGGCATCTTTTAGAAAACAACCCATAGAGCCCTTTGGAGTGAGGCTGAATCCTCAAGAGCAGGGCTTAGTGTTCTGTGTCCTCAAGGATGTTTGGTCATCCAGTTCTCCATGACATCTGGTTATTGCCTGTGTGTCTTTGGGAATATGTAGTTAAGTTTTTCTTCTGTACACTTTGTTAGTATGTAGGATGAGTTGGTTTGGTTTTGATTTCTTGTGTGGGAATGAGTAGGCGGTTTTAGATTCTGACAGTAAAATGTTACAGTGGCATTATGCTGTGAACAGTGAGAGAGTACCTCATCTGTTTTTTGTTGGGTAGCTATGAATAAAATACTTTTATTCTCTAGCAGGAATTTTAGGAGACTGCAGGGTGCTAACAGAACGTGAGAACAAAGCTGTGAAGTAGCTGGTTCTCTGATAGAGTTTCTCCAAACATAACACAACCGCCACATATGGTAGCTCTAGTGTCTGGCAATTGTTTTTACTGTTGGTGCTGTCAAACTGTTGGAGTCTGTTTCCATTTAATTCTTGATCAGCATGAGAAATTTCTTGGATTTGGAATCTCCTTGCAAGAATGCAAAATAATCATAGAACAATTAGGGGTGGAAAAATCCTCAAGGTCTTCAAGTCCAAACTTTGACCAAATACCACCATGCCCACTAAACCATATAACAAAGCACTAGGTCTGCTTGTTTTTTGAACACTTCCAGGGAGTGTGACTCCACAACTTTCCTGGTCAGGCTGTTCCAATGCTTAAAAATGCTTTCAGTGAAGACAGTTTTCTTCATATCCAGCCTCAACCTCCCTTGGCACAACTTCAGGCCATTTGCCCTTGATGATGCTGGTGACTGTCCTGCTGTTTGTCAGCACTGAGCAATAGAACACATATGCATCCATACAGTGATTTGTTAAATCTTCAATCTGAGTTTAATATTCTAGAATATTATGTCTGGACAAATGTTCACAGCAGCATCATTCATAACTTTTGAGAACAGCTCTGAAATGCAATTTTGTGCAGGTAAGCAGCAGTGCCCATCTCAAGGCTGAATATCCCATTGCATGTGAATTAGCCTAAAATGAAGCACTGGAGCACTTCTGTCTCCTTGGTGGAGCCAGCTGCAGGTGACTTCACCAAGGTCATGGGATCTGGGTCCAAACTCAGCTTTGGGAGCTTGTACTTGTGAAGTAGTATGGGAATGGTCCTGCTGTGCTCCAGGCACATGCCATCACATTGAACACCAAGTAATGAAGTGAGCTGTTGTGCTAAAAGCATTTGATTAATGCTTTGAAAAGCCAGTAAGTGTAGTACTAATGAGGAGTACTGGGCTGGGAATACAAATGATTGTACACCACTATATCTAATCTGACAAAAAAGACATTAGGGCCTATTCATAATGTCCTATGTGCTAGTTACCATTGCTATATTCTTTGTAGAATTATCTCTCAAAATATTTTTGTTTAAAAAATACTCAGCTGCTGTTACAGCTTAGATTATGTGTCCGCTGTGGCAGTTCTGGGGTGCATTCAAAGAAGGCATTAGGGACTCCCAGTCCCATTTGTGTTAGCCAGTGAAATACATGGCTCACTTTCTGCAGCTCAGCTATGGTTGAAACCATTTGCTTCTTCTCTCTGGCCAAGTCTATGAGGCCAGAGTTAAACCAGCACCCACCTATTTTAATGCATATTTTAAACATTAATAAATTTTTGCAATCTTCTCATGTCAACATATGAAAACCTTACTTTTTTCTGTAAGGTGTCCTTCAGCCATGACAAAGAGATCTTATTTTACCAGTGTAATCTATTTCAAATGCATCATCAGCCTTGCTATCGCAGTCATAAGCAATCTCCAATATCACAGTCTGTCCATTGCAGTTGCAGTAGGAATACAGCAGGGTCTCTGGCAAGTGCTGATTTGGGTCTGGGGTATATGGACCATTTTTTTCAAGTGCAGGGAGCATGCTTGTTATTTCATAGCATCAGCCCCTTCAACAGAAAGGAGAGCTCCTCTATTGTGAGAAATCTTTTTTTTCTACCCAGAAAGAAGCACCAGTCTGGAGGTTACAGGTATCTTTGGTTTGTTTGCAAAAGTCATCTGGCAAACCTAGCAGATGCCCAGCAGGGCCATCAGCATCTGCCAGTAAAATATGTACATATGGTGGTTAGATCTTAACTAAGCAGACCACAGAACCTTCCCTTCATACAGGCCTCAGCTTCCTGCCAAATCCCTGCCCACTGAGAGGTCTGGGCAATAGGAAAATATTTGCAGCATGCTCTGGAAGCTATTTCAGTTCAGGATGAGGTGCCAACTCCTCAATTAAGTACCTCTCACACAGATCACCCTCCTGCCAATCTTTCTGCTTGTAGATGATGGCAAGTGTTTTGTGTGCAAGCTTTCAAGAAGTCTGACTGAGAAATGCTGTCACAAAAGATAGCATTTCTGTGGCATGAAACAGCCCTGCCAGTAAAAAGCTGCAATTAAGCATATAAATTATTATAAAATCTTATTATGTAAACTGTAATTTCCTACAAAAAATTCTGAGAAAATCTTTGTTACTGGTCTAAACAAAACACAGTCTATCATTGGCAGGCACTGTTCCTGTTGTCTGTGAAAGAGCCTTGCCTGCTATAAGAAGGGGAAATTATTCTCAGAACTTGAGGTGGAGATGGAGTTTCACCTGTGTACCTTGCAGCTGCTCCCTGAAGGTCATCTTTCTTAGTCAGGTTGGGAGCCACTGCAGAGCTTTTTATCTGCCAGTTTTGTCATGACTCAAAGGAGGCACCTGCAAAAAGAAAGGGTCTAAGTGCTGAATAACTCCTAGGAGTGATCCTAGGAGGAAAGGTGATGTTTAAACAAAGTCATGAGCAGATAGGATTTCTGTGCCAACTAAATCTGTGGGGTGGCCTCTGACTACAGCAGTATAGGTGTAAATCAGAACCTGCAGATGCTGAGCTCCTAAACTGTGGCCTCGAAGCTTGCAATATTGTCTTCCCAGCAATACCAATAGGAGATTCGCTCCTGCATCTGAAAAAGAGCCTAGAAGCTGTAAACAGGGCACATGTAGAAGTATTTTACAGCTGGGATGCTAGGGAGCTGAAAAACTTAATTCTCTTCAGTTTCAGAATAACATTACCTTCATAACGTTGTGAAGGATGGAATGCCCAGGAACAATCATCCAGCTCACGAAGACAAGGTGACATTTTAAATGGGAATTTTATTTTGAAAAGCCTTTTTATTCCTATAGCTGGGTATTCAAGCTGATTTTATTCAGCTAGTAAAGCACTACTTTAATATTCTGAATGTTTTTAATATACTTGAATTCCAATTGGCGTGTAAGCGTAGCTTAACACTAATCAGGAATCAAAAAATAAATTGACTCTTAATAGCAGCTACTTTTTTCTAGAATAAAATATAGGCATTAGAAATCTGAATAAATACATGCCATGTTAAATGAGTGTGTGTGAAAAGAAGGTGTCTTACTGATTAGCAAAATGAAGCCCCGATGTAATATAAAGGCTATGTTCTGCTGCAAATGAGCACTACATTACTAATAATGAGAATCCAACTCTTTCTGTGAGGTAAAAAGCCATGGAAATGGAAAACAATAAATGATCCAAGTCAGGAATTTCCATTTGCTGTATTAAGTCATAATTAAAACAGTGGTTCAAATTATTAATCAATTTATTTTGAGGCCCAGTTTATGTGAGTCTGGATTAGAAGCAGGATTTTTGCTAAGGCAGGTAGGTATATTTTTTGCATATTCCAAGTCATTCAAGCTGCCAGAGATTCATATGGAATAAATACTGGAGCCATGCTGTAGCTTGGCAGTGTGTACATAGTAAAAGTATATGGCTGAAGGTGAAAAAAAAGAAAGTTCTACTGGTTAGGAAAACAAAAGAAATTAGTTTAAATGGCACTCCAGTAAATAAATGTAGAAGGTGTTTCAGTTGTGGAAGGATCTGAAGATCAAGCCGGTGAATGTAAAATTTGGATTGAGCTTTTTTTTCTGACTTCAGGTAGAGACCCTTGGTGTAGTTTTCATATTGTTTGCATGAGCAATACTTGCCCTGTTGTCATTAATTTCAGTGGGGATTATGAAAACCTGAAGGAGACCAGCAGCTTTACTCCTTCCTAGGCTATCAGCTTTCAGCTATTTACCTACAGAAGTAAATGTAACTCTTTCTTAAAGGACATCTACACTGACCAGCCCTGGACCGCTTTATGCCACAGATACAACAACTTTCACATTTCACACTCCCCAAAGAAGCTACAATTAAACATATACCTTTAAGGATAAGTGTTTTCTTTTCTGGCTTACCTCCTGGAGCAGTAAGAACTCACAGCAATTTTTCCTCTTTTATTATCTTCACTATTATTTCCCTCTTTATTTCCTTTTATTCAACATGGCATCCAAGACTCTGAAAATCAGAATTTTCCATAAAGAACTGGACAGTAAATAATGAAGGGTAGTGAGTGGTACTTACATGGGGACAGCCTGTCAGTATCCTTAATGGTCATCATCTCATCAAGACCTTTATCAAGACTGCATCACTAAGTGTACATGAAAGCACAGATGACCTTTTACAGGAAAGGAAATACCTGACTTTAGGGCAGAAAACTGCTCTAAAGGGGTTTATGGTTGTAATGTGACAAATGACCCATAGAGCCCAAATGGGAAATACAGGTGTCCATCCAGGCTTTGAAAACAGCTTCATTGAAAAAACCTGCAGTTAACTTGTGCAGTTACTCTGAGGACACAGTTGTGCTAAGAGGAGCTGGGGGTTTACATCCAGACCTGCTCTTCCTTTTTCCCTCCATTCAAGAAAGTGAGAATTCTCCTCTGGGTGCAAATCTGTGACTCAGGTACATTTACAGTCTTCAGCTTTTCACCTGGTTCTAAATAATGCTGAGAGTTCACAAAATTTGAGTTCTGGCCAATTTCTGTCCCAGTCACAATGTGATAAATTTCTAGGGTTAAACTTTATTTATTTAACTGTTTTACTGAATGCAAATCAAGGCAGAGTGAGAGGCCCTTCTAAATGTGAAGTCTTAGAATATTTTCAAAATACTGAAAAATCTACATGGATTTATTATACAGAAAAAAAATCAAACTCTGAAAAATCAAACTAGAACCCCAAGTTTACAAGTAGTGATTGTGCTGAGGGGATGAGAAAATAGGTCTCCCATGCACTGCAGCAGTAGAGGAACCTCTTCACAAACATTTGAATTACAATGAGAGCAAAATCAAGTTGACACATAGAAGCTGTGATCCCCAAATGAAATATGAGTCACAGCAAAAACACTGGATAAATAATTCTTTCCTTTCACAAATAAAAGGGTTCAGCCCAGAAAGCAGTGATAAAAAAGAAGGTAATTTTCCAGTATTAGAGAAAGTGAGCAGAAGATGCAATTTATTGAAGGAGATTTTATGAGTAAAGCATTTTTCACACTTTCCATAAAGTACCTTTCTTTTGTGCACACTTCTTCCCTGCACTGTCTTTCATTTTCTTCATTCAAGTCCTTAAGTCATTGCTGCGGTAATGCTGCATAAAAAAATGCTTTTACCAATTATTAATGAAGCTACAGTATTATCATAGCCTTAAACTAGCCAAAGGAATGAGCAGCTTGCCAGGGCAAAAATAGAGGTGAATCCCAGAAGGCCTTAGCAAAAGAAAGGGAAAGCACAGTCAGACTAAGTAAGAAGGATGAGCTCTGCAAATCTCTCCTCTCATCACACTCTAAATGTTAATTTCTTTTAGACTGCTCCCTGATGTTTCTTTGGTCTTAAGCTCACTGTCTGTGAGTTCCTTCTGACCCGCTGTACGACCTGGTTTGGTGAACACTCAGGACCACCATCACTTTAACCATCTTAGCACAGGCAAATTCCATGTGAACAGAGGTAATACCTACATGTGAACGAACACTTTCAAGATCTGGCCTTTGATTATGGTATCAAATTGTTATATACAATTGAAAAGGAAGCATCTTAAAAGGTGGCTCTGGAACAGATTCTCAGATGATAAACAAAACTGGGTATGTTGTTGTTTGTTCTTATTGTCATTTCACTTATGACCAATGTGTTTGTAACTATTTGCTGATTTTTCTCTTTGCATGGGGATGGTTTTTTTAATTGGTCTTTAAATACTGACTCATAAAGATCCCTACTAAAAGGCTTATCCTTGACATACGTTCAACAAAAGAAATAATAGGAGACTTTTCTAACCAACTGTTATATGAATATCCAGAATTAAAAATACCCAGCAGTGGTAGTTATAGGAATAATGTGTGTAATGGGTTTCCAAAGGAACATTAGGTTTTTCAAGTTTGCAAAATGGAATCTTTGGGATTAAAGTTTAGATTATTTATCATCCATGTTATTAAAAAATGGAGAAAAGAAAATAAAAACTTGGGGATTCATAAATTATAAAACCCCTTTGGCTTTTGGAAGCAGGGCCTTTTAAAAATAATTTCTTTTCCATTAAAATATTCTTTATAAGCCTGATATGGCAGACTCATTAGGTTTAATTGGCCATTTTAGTAAGAGGATACCTCATTAAGTTAAAATTATTTCTCAAGAAGTGGTAATATGGTGCTTTAGGAAAAGAGAAAACAGCCAGGCACTGGCTGCATCCTTCGTATTAGGAATGTCTGATTTTCCCAGCCTTAGGAGGTGCATGTTAAAATCTTACAGCTCAGGTCTGCAGGGCATATTTCATGTACTGCAGGAGACAATGGGGGGAGAAGGTCCTGAAGATGTTCACAGCTGAGAAAACAACAAGCGTTTTCATTATGAACAGCAGAGTAGCTTAACAAGGTGTGCAGAGCTGGTAAAGTGCTCAGATATTTTACCAGCAGTGTGTGATATAGCTGATCTCTCAATAGTTTCTGTATTGAAGAAATATATTTCTGTATTGAAGAAATATTGAAGAAATATGTGTACAGCAGATGAGCAGCAGATCACATCTAGAGTTAAGGTTGTCAGTAATCATTCTTGTATCAGTAAAGAGCCTTGGAATTCCAAGCAGCATCTGTTTGCCAATGATATATGGTATCCTGTATATGACACAGGTTTCCCTCCAGAAAAAAACATGATCTAGTGCATTCTTACATAGTTTTGAGGAAGATCTTCTAATCTCTCTTCCACTTTGATTTTATACAAGGAACAAGGCAGACTATAATGTTGTAACTTTAACACCATATTTAATACATTTGCATATGAGTTCATGATGAAATTAATTTTGATGACATGCTTGCATGACTTTTACCTTTTGAAATTTGACTTTTTGGAAAGCCTCTGGCATTATTGGAGTGCTGATTCTGTTGAGAGAAATGTCATGGGCCAGAGAATAATTATCCAGCACAGTGAGACAGAGGCATTAATGACACGAAGCCTTTCAAAGTGAATCAGTCCTCCAAACTATGAAGCTGATTTAAAAATCATAGCATTTTACCATGTACCAATCTGTGAGGAAGGACTTGGCCTTCTTATTTCTGAGCCCTTAGGATTTATGGTTTTCCACCTTTCTCTGTAGTTCTAAAAGCAGTTAGTTTACTTTTTTACTTTTTTCCTTTTGTTCTTTTTCTTTTTTTTTTTAGAGATGAAAGTGGAGAGTTTCAGAGAACACTGGAAATTTAAATCTGCGGATTTAATTTAATTAAATTCATTCAATTGTGGCCAGTACTGGGATCCTACCTTCTCTCCAACTCAATAAAGACCCAGAAAGGGCAAAACCATCTGGTTTTTATATTAGGTTTTCACTTTCTGGAATAAATCCTGGAATAAATGTCATTCTGATCTTCAGCTCTAGCTCAGCTTCCCCTGCAGTAAATGAAACAGCTCCTGCTGATTTCAGTGAGAGCTGGGGCAGGCTCTCACAAGCTGTGCTCTTTAGTCATTTCTCTGCATTCAAAAAACAGTTCAGTACTTTGTGACAGTTCCAAACCCATTTTAAATATGGGGAACATATTTAAAGAAGAACTTTAATGTCAAATCAAACCAGCCACACAAAAGTGCCTCAAACAACTTCCTTTTAGGTCAATAAGAACTTTCCACTGACTTCACTGGGCATTGAATCAAGACAGAAAAATCAAAGCCATACATTTAAAATCTGAATATAATTAAATAAAACTGATAGCCTTAAAAAGAAGTTCTAGGCAATAAGCTTCATACATTGCCAAACCAAAATTCAGAGGCCACGTGCACAATAATACAAAAAAACTAGGCAGAGTGCATCTAAGTGTGTGTGTGAGTTGCTTTTATGCTGATAGCATAAGTGAGTACATTCAACTATAGCAGCAAATCAAATCATGCAATGTATTTCTTAGCTATATAATGTGTAAAACATACTAGATGCAATTTTTGTCCAGGTTATTGCTGCAAGCAATATTTTTTCCAAAAGTCCTCTGGAAATAGCTTTGGATGCAGTCTGCATCAGCAGATTCAATCAAAAATTCCTCCAAGCAGGACTTGTGCGATGTCAATAATAGATGTGTCAAATCAGGGCCTGCAAAAACTCTACACAAATGACATTTATTAGGACTGGATTTTGTTAATGGTAGTGGATAGGACTACATTTGGCAAGCAGTTCAGGTAAAATATAGTCATTGTGCCCTGGAAGTTTGTCTGCTTTTTCCTACTGTCACTAAGATATGCCCACAGCTTTCCCCATCTCATCCCTGACATGCTTTTGTGTTTCTGGTATCCTTCCTTTGAACAGTCACAGCAATACCCTGTGGTACCAGAAGATTCAGTGACCCCAGAGCACAAAAAAAGAGAAAACAGAAACTGCTGCCACCATAATCTGAGACTTCTGAGTGTGGTTATAGGTGCCAGCATTGCTACTATCATTTTGCCAAAGGACTTACCTAAGTACCAATAAAATGTCTACATGTGGCCAGAGAAGATGAATATGCCATCAGTAATTCTGGGGGATTCTTTATAGAAGCAATGAATCATGTTTCAATTTTGAGTCTCTGGCTTTTCTCACATTTCACTTTCTTCAAAGCTTTGTATTGGACAAGGCTGTGTCTGCTAAACCTTTGTTGTTCTGTGGGAGAGCTGTGAGTTTCAGTTAGTATTGCAAATGTTTATTTGGGTCTGAAACTGTTAATGAAAGTTTTACAATGACTCAAGAAACCTCTGACTGTGATTCATCAAACCTGTACTGAAAATTCTTTCCAGAGGCAGGTGTCCCAGACTGAGAATGCATTTTGCTGTGCTCTCCTGCGCTGTATTGACAGGCTTTGAGATGTGATTAATTCTCTCAGCAGAATTTTGGAGGCTTTTAACTTGAATGACTTTCAAAGGGGTAAGTTGCAACTGAGCTTTTAATCTTACAGTAGTTGCATGCATTAATATACACCTCAGTGTATTCTTAGTTATTTCTTCCTGAAATGTATCCTCTAGATTACTATTCCCCCTTCCTTCTTGCCTAGCCATGTCATACACTCAGAATATAATGTTTTTCATGACTCATATTCCAGGCAAAATGCCATTCATCCTAATAAAGTGAAACAGAGTCTATTTCCCTCCTATTAATTGTTCAGATCATTTTCTGTACTTTCAAATAAATCTTACTGTTCTTCCAGCTATCTTCTAGCTGAGGACCTCATCACACTTTGGAGTTTCATGGATTAGGCCTTGTGACTTCACTGTGAAGCATGGAAATACTAAGATTTGGGGCTTTCAGTTGAAAAATTCAGATATGGATAAAATATAAAAATTTTAATGGCTATAAACTGGTAAATGGATGGTGATCTGGTTAAGTATTTCTTTATTCCTTTGCTCCTTAGCCTGAGCTTAACTCTTACTTACCTGGTGCATAAAGGAGAGTTTCTTAGCTGAACATGTGTGTAAAACTCACGCTTGTGGAAGTGAAAACTCTGGCATGGTATCACATAACCAGATTAAGTTGGGAAGCAAAGTTAGGAAAGACAGTTCTGACACCCAGGGCCATTCTAAGGATCTATAATAGTTCTGTATTGTGGGTTGGGAACACTGATGTGATCTGTATCACACACTGACTTTATTTCTGTTAGCTGCTTGCCAACTCTGGACAATGAGCATTATTTTCACAGTGTGCTCGTAGATGTACTCACCAGTTCATCCCTCTTGAGCCTGAACATCAATCTGAGAGCAGTAGCTGTTTATCTCAGTCATTCCTGATAGCTTTTGAAGAATTATGATGCCTCTATTTCTAATCTCATAGTGGGAGTGATGTAGTTGACCTGTGAATTATGTACCTTTCAGGTATATCTAGTGGATCTGTTGCTATTTTTTCTCTTCTCTCCTCTCACCTCCCATTAAAAAGGAGAAATAAACCCCATTTATTTGATGTTTTACTTGCTACTGGGAAAGTTTTGCTTATTGAGCATTGCAGCTCATTTATCTGCAGTATCATTTAGTTTGAAGACTTCTGGCTTTGGGCTTGAGTTGATGCTGTGTAGGTGGATTTGCAAGGACACCTAGAAATGGAAGTTAGCCTTTTGAAGCTATTGACTGATGATCTGCAGTGCCAATGGCAGGAAACAAGACTCTGGCTGTGAAGGAGTGCTTGAGGGCAGGACTGCTCAACACCTGGGCAACAAGGCTACATTTGGCCCACAAATGCATTGGTATGTTCCAGCTTGTGCTCATCCCCAGTCATGAATTGTAGTCCTGTGTCAGTGGGGCTCACCTGTGTACTCAGGACTTCCCTGGATTTTGGGGGATGGTGTTGCAGCAATCAGTTGCACAGATAGCATGAGGTGAAACTTGCAGTAGCTGGTTCTCAGAACTGGGTTTTTAAATAAAGTCCTTATTTCTTACATGAGATCCCTAATGGATGGGGAACAGATTCATCTCCTGTCACTGGGCCTCTCTTTTAAAGAAAATATTTAACCAAATTTTGCAAAATGCAACTGAGTCAAAATGAGATTGAAATGACCTCACCCTAACTAGCTGACCTACACACACGCACACATGCATTATAAATGACAGAGTGCACCCAGTGGTCATGTGAAATGAACTAATCTGCAGAGAAACTGCACAGGGGGTCATAGACTTACATAAGTTTCATAAGCAAAGCAAACCAAATTCCTGAAATATTTCACTGCAAACTGCTTTCCAATTTTTAATGGCAACTATGAGTCTACTCTAAACATTCTTAGTGTCTCCACACTGAAATTAGTAGAGATCAATCACACAAATGTCAAATAGGCCCCTTCACTTTTGATTTATAAGTACATTTATGGATTGCATTAGTGCTTTTGGCTGCAGAATCAGAGCACAGGCTGAATGTTCAGCAGTCAATCCACCTTACTCATTGCCAAATCCTTTCCAATGTCACATTTTCACATGAGAGCTCACCCAGCCTTCACCAGTTGTCTGAATATGAATATGCTTTCATCCTTGATGTAAAACTTTATGTTTGATTATGTCTTCTCTGTCCAGTTGACCATGTCACCCAGATCATTCTGTGTTATTGATCTGTCTTCATTCTTAACAACTCCTTAGACTTTGTTGTATCTCCAGACATCGCCATCCATTAGGCAGAGATACGTTGTTGTTTCCCCTTTGGAATGTTTGTCCCCACCACAACTTCTGTATACAAGTTGGTTGAGGCAGCACAGCTCTGCTAAGTGCAGGATGTACAAACAGCAGAGACAAGGTGCCTTCTGTTTGCTCAGCCTGCTTTGTGCTGGGCTGCAGCACATTGTTCCTGTGTCCTGGGGACTGGGTCAGCCATGGGAGAGGCACCTGTGAGCTGGTCATCCAGGAGGAACTTCCTTTCTTTCTGTACATGGTGCTGCCACAGGACACACAGAGACTGCACTGTGGAGGCATCCCAGCCCGGTTTCCAGGGAGGAATTTTTCATCAAGCATGGGTCCAAGGATCCTTCCTAAAGACTTGGATCAGTAGACTTTAGGAAGTGGTACTTTTCTCCACTGTGAAGACAGACTCTCTGTCCAGTTACATTGATATCTACGAGAGGTTCCTTAGGAGAATCCTTCTGAATGCAGGATCAGGATCTAACCCCTGTGCTGACAGGTAACTGCATGAACTGGGCACTTTCCCCAAGACTCAGATTATTCCACACTTCTTGCATATCATTGGCAGACAGACATTCCTCTTCCCCAGAACTCTGACTGAGTACAGGAAAATCAGGACTGGGAAAGTTGAACAGTGTCAATAACTTGAAACAATAGAGTATTAGAATGGAAAGGCTAATGAGGTATCAAATATTCCTTTTTTTTTTTTGACCTTTCTTGCTGTTAATTTAATAACAGTTTTCTTGCAAACTATCAGTATCATAGTCTCACAGATAACAGTTTCATACAAACTGCCTCAAGAAAGTATGATACTGGCTTGAAAAATGGCTACAGATTTTTCCCCAGATATTGCTGTAAAGCAGTATGCAGAGGATATTATGCATTTCTGATTTAAATTTGGGGTAATTTGTTTCTCGTTTCCAAAAGTTTGGTTGTATAGTGCGACCAGTAAGAGTATTGAATGAGCAAATATAAAATTTTCTATCCAAGGAAACACTAGGTCCATGCTGATAACATCCCTGTATTGAAACTTCATGTCTGAGTTGCTGTTCTCTCTGGGAACTCCAACAATAATTTAGCTGTGACTTGGGTTGCTTGGATTAGAAACCTCTTGTACGGAATTTTTTTCCCTGTCACTTCCTTGGTAATGAGACATTCTAAGAATAAATTTTGAACTAATTCAGAACTACAGAACGACCAAACTACACCAGTATTGTCAGTAAATTGAGTATTTTCGATGCTTTTCTTTATATGTGAACCCTTGGCACCATCTAGTGTTTGAAAATGCAGACCAACTCTCAACCACTGAGTACAGGACATCACTACTAAGAGCTTTCAGCCAAAATAAAAGCTACCGGTGCTCTGAACCATCACCTAATTAATTTCACACAACTGTGTTTTTCCAGTTAGCAAATACAAATATAGCAGACCAGGATACAGAAAAGACTTTCTGTGCTTGTGATTTCCCTTGTCTTTCCCATGACATTACACTGGAACTAGTAGATCAGTGTTAGAAAAGGACCTCTGTGTGCCCACTAGTGGCAAATGCACTGTACTCTTCATGGAGGTAAGTATGATGTTAGGTAAATCTTCAAGCACAGCCTGGATGAGGAAAATTATATTCTGCTTCTGCTCTAGATTAGAGCTGTTCTGCAGCTTCTGACCCAACCATAACAGCAGCCCTTTGCATTCCACATTTAGCTGCTAATTATTCCTCTTTCTAGGGATTGATGTTTACCTTCTGGTTCTTGCATGAAGCTTGGCAGAACCAAAGATACATAAAAATGTATGTATTAGTACACGTGCCACTCTGCAAAAATCTGCCAGCAAAACCTTTCTGTCAACAGTTTGCATTTCATGAGTTTGCTACCAAAGTATTTGTTTTAGTAAGATGAGTAAAGTATTGTTTTAGCATAGAATTCTATGGCTGCTAGCAGAGCTGAGACACCACAGTCTCTGATTTCTGATACCTCTGGCCCATTACTTGCAGCAGCTGAGTGAAAAGATCTGTGTGAAATGTACAGTGTGGCTAGCCAAGTGTGAAAGGGAAAAATTGCTGTGACAGCAAATTGCATTTCCTTCTACGTGCTGTGAGAAATGTGGGCAGGCAAAAAAAAAAGTGACATCCCTTTGTCAGTTCATGCCATGCCAATGAAAGCTGGGGAGAGGAGATACAATTTCTAACTGATAGCTTTGTCTTGTTCTTGTGGCTCCACGAATGTGACCCAGCTGCTGGTTATTGAGGTATTGCCAGGAATGGCTGGGAAAATACAATCTGCTATAGATAACTAGAGCTAGAGGCAAGAGGATGTGTGGAAGACAGAAAACAGAGAGGATATTCAGCATTTAAACTAAATTTTATGGATTCTCATACATATAGTGAATTTTGTTATGCGTGGAACAGATTATGAGTGCTTTTCTGGAAAAGTAATCAGCTTGACTAGAGAGTCTGACCCATCATTAAGGAAATTATTGTGATTGCCTTTACGTGGCTGTTAAATTATTTGACAGCTGGCCTAAGGCTGACTTAGTCACTCCTCACTGATCAATGGAGAGAGGCAGCACATTCAGGAGATGATTCATACCTCATCTCTAAGACATTTATTTTGTGATGGGGAGAATCCAGGGCTTGAAAGGTAGTTTGTTTTTTTTTTCCCAGATTACTGAAAAAACCAAAAGGGGCTTACACATGATGCCAGTTTAAATGTTAGATGGGATGAACCCTCTACTAATTTGGAGGTAGAAGCATGGTGAGAAGAGGCTCCCTGAAGAAAAGCATACCATTAGTGGTGTGAACTCCCTCCTCTGGGCTTTCTTCAGCACACGGAAGGTGAAAAGAATAGGCATGACAGTCTTGAGACCCATGACCTGTATGTCAACTGACCTGCATGTGCTTGACATCTCTGTTCCCCACTGCACTCTACTCCATTTACTTTTGTTTCAGTCCATTTTTATTGTATTAAATGATCTGATGAATGCAAGGATCTACTCCTAAAACCAGGAGCAGGAACAAGCCTTTCTCTGGGACTGATTGCACCTAGGTCCCTGTGGAAACTATCTGACAGCATTACCCTTGAACTGTGCCTAGTTGGGTTGTGGCTGGTGGATACAGGCCCTGAGGCCCTCTTCCCTCACAGCTGTCACAACATGATGTGATCTACCCTGTGATCCACTCTCATGTGTCCCTCAGAGTCAGCTCAGACCCTTAAGCAGGGCTCACCACACCCCTCTCTGCAGTGAGGCACCCTGGCTTACGTGGGTCACAAGCTGAACACGAGTCACTGCCATGGCAGGATTGCAAAACCAACAATCTTCTGGGTAGTTTTAATAACAGGACCACACATAAGCCAAAGAAGATAATTTTTGGGGTCTGTTTGGCACTGTGATTTTCCTTCCACATCTGGAATACAGAGCCACATTTTGGGCACTGTGTTTTTAAAAGAATGAAAAACTAGAGAGAGCTGAGAGAAGAGTTGACAGGCAGTTCAGAAACCCTGAGCTGTGAGAAAGGATTGAAGGAATTTAGGCTTAAAAAAATGAGGAAACTGAGAAAAGGGAAATTATAGGAATCTGCTGAGTATGTTTTCAGTTTTCATGAAACTAATTCAACTGGCTTTGTACTACTGCAGGAACAAAGTTAAGAAATAATTACCTTAGTTTATAACCAGATTTGCATTAGCAATTAGAAAAGCTGTCAGGTTAGAAGGGCAATGAAGTAGCATGGGGGAATGCTGCTTGTGATTACTGCAGAATCACCTTAACTGGCAGCTGTTAATAAATAAGCATCTGTCAGGAATAGCGTGATTGACATTATTCTGGGCTGATGCTGGAGAACAGAGTAATGATACCAGAAAATTCCTTCCAGCTATAGATCTCTAGTCTTGTTCATGCTGTTAAACTTCAGGAAAACCTGTATTTACTTTGCTCAGATGGAGTGACAGCTATACATGACCTTTCCCATCAATTTAATAATATGCCTACCCTTTTTTTTCCCCCTAGAGCTGGCATGCCTTGGCTGCCTCTGGATGTGCAAATTGCAGTGGTGGCAGGAAGGCCCTTGTGCCTAACTATGAACCTGTCTTGGACAATGACTCTGCTGCCTTTGTCCATCCATTTCTCACTTCTGTCCCAGATCACTGCACTCATTCTCATCAGAACCAAGGTACTCTGAGCTAATTCAGAAGTGTGCACTCATACTCTGTCATACACAGATCATGGCATGGAGTTTAGCCACTGTATTGCTTTGTCTTAGTAAAGAGACAGTAAGAAGCAAATGCAGTTAACCTATTTAAATGTTTGTATCACATGTATTTTTAAAGTACAGACCAATATAGAATGTAAGGTCCTGTGACAGATACATTCCTCACTGAGCTATGTGTGCCATGTAGGAAGCACAGGGGCAGGAGTTTATACTTTATTGTAAAGTGATTAAGAACTTCACCAGAACTGCCCAGAAATCTGAAAGACAAAAATTAGCTTTTTCTGTCTGATGCAGAAACAGAAGAGAAGGGCAGGGGGGAAAGTTACTAATGTTGAGTGTACATTAACAAGATGCAACAGAGCCTTAAGAATGGAACATTTAATATGTTACAATTTATTTGCTTAACACGTGCTAGAGAGACCATGTCTCCAACACAGAATGTATATATCAGAATTCAGTATTAAAAAGGATCTCATACCTCACCTCCTGAGGTGTTTATAATTGTCAGTCACCCTGCAGATTTTACAGCTGATAGGAAAAAGAGAACAGTTTATTGTCTTACTGTGTCTTGAAGGTTTTATGTGCCTGGACTCATTAAACAATGACCTTGTCAGAGAAGAGCTGAACAAAGGAGGATAACATAGCAGTTCTAGCAGTTCTGTTGTATGGTATTTTAAACAGTAAGCTGTAATATTTAATAAACCAAATACACAGACTTCCAAGTGGCAGGAGAGATAAGTAATGGAATAGCTAAAAGAACATCTGGTAGGATAGTTTCTTCCCTTTCTGTCATCTGTAAGGAATGTTCCCAAGACAATAAACTTAGGATTCAACTGGAAAAATGGTAATTGTTTTCCAGTCCTGTCATCAGGAAACTGAAGACAGAGCAAAGCATTTAACTCCTTTTATCACAACCACAGATGTCTGTAGCATTCCCCATACCCCTCATATCCCCAGATTAGTGTTTGCATTCAGGGAATTTAACACTAGGATAGGTGTATGCACTGTACAGGCAACCTGAATGTTCATGAGTGTAAAATAAATTACAGAATTATTACTTAGGGTTGACTGTAACTGCATGTTACATTCCATAGTCTTTATTTCAAGCTGACCACTCAACAAGATTACAGCTGGCAAAAAATTAGGACTGAGAGGGATGTATTCAAAGTTCAGGAAAAACTTTCCAGCTATAATAGTTCACATTCTGGCAAATTCCATCAAATATTTCAAGGAAAGAGAAACTCCTTCCTGAAGCACATACTGTGGAAACACTGAGGTTCAATTGCCTAATCAGAAGCATCTGTTGTCTTCTTACACACTAAGCAGACTCCAGCTGCTGCTGCAAAAGGGCTTAGAACACCTGTAAGTCATTCCAGAATTTTCTTTTTTTTTCACTTTCATTTCATTTCATTTCATTTCATTTCATTTCATTTCATTTCATTCCTTGATTTCTCATTTCATAAAGAATTTTCATTTCATGAAAGGAAATGAAATCTTGAGATTTCCATGAGTATACTTTTACTAATTTTAGGTTCATTCCATTCCATTCCATTCCATTCCATTCCATTCCTATAATTTTTCCTAAGAATTTTCTTCTTTTTCAGTTTCATTTTTTTCATTCAATTTCCTTTCCTGCCTTTTCATTACACTACATTTCTTGATTTCTCCTTTTATTTCCTTACATGAAATTAAAATTTTTCATTTCATTTTCTTTCATGAAATGAAATCTCAAGATTTTAATGAGTATAATTTCATTAAGGTTAGGGTTATTACACTGCACTTCATTCCATTCCATTCCATTAAAAATAACTTCTAAGAATTTTCCTTTTTTCCCCATTTCCATTCCATTCCATTCCATTCCATTCCATTCCATTCCATTCCATTTCCTCTCCTGTCTTTTCATTTCAATTAATTCCTTCTTTTCTCATCTCATTTCCTTTCATGAAATGAAGAATTTTTATGAAAAAAACCATGAATTTTGAGATTTTCATAATTATGATTTCATAAAGGTTTGGGTCATTTCACTAAATTTCCATCCATTCCATTGTGTTTAATTGTTTTCATTTCAGAATTTTCTTTTTTGTCATTTTCATTTAATTACATTCTATTTCCTTTCCTCTCTTTTTATTTCATTTATTAATTTCTCATTTAATTTCCTTTTATGAAAATTCTTTATTTGTATGAAAGCAAATGATATCTCAAGATTTCCATGAGTACAGTTTCATTACATTTCTGTTCATTTCACTGCACTTCAGTTAATTCCTTCCATTTAATTGTTTTCACTTCATTCCAGAACTTCCTTTTTTTCACACTAACCTTTAAACAAGTCTGGGGCTGCAGCTGAGATGCCCAGCCCCATGCATGGCCCTGAAAAGTGTGGAGGCAGCATTGTTATATTAAAAAAGGCAAATCTGTAAGGAGAGACAAGGTAAATAATTATCTTAACAATGAACTTTATTTTGAAAAAATACAGTGGTCTGAGAAACAATTTAATATGATGTCATTCTAAATCCTAAAACCACATTACAACACTGTAAAGCTGACTGGCATTTAACTGTAATGGATCTGTAACACTAAGATGAATTTATTTGAAGAAATATTAGAAATGCCAGGACAATTAATGTAGTTACAATGGTCTCTACTCTCTTGCTAAGCCCCATAGTCCTCCCTGCTGACTTTTTCTCCAAAATAAATGTTAGCAATAATGGAGGCTAATATCACCTTACAAAGCTGTAAGATCATATATCATCAGAAAGGGGAACTCTTTTCCAATGAAAATAGAAAAAGATTTTCACATTCTCAAATGTCTTAGCTTTTGGCCTGTGGAGTAAAACCAACTCTTTTTGAAAAATAAAGCATTATTTTATGGAAAACTTATGCTTCTTCAGAGCCTAGGAGCTATAATAAGATACTTTCTTTAAATCATTGCAACTCTTGAAACAATAATGCAACTCATATGTGTTCTAAGCCAAATTTAATAAGTTTTCATAAATATCTCAACAAAAGCAATAAGTCTTTCTAGGAAGCAAAATATGATAGGAGAACCCACAACTTTTTTCACTGTCTCTCCACTGTAGATGAGAGCAGTCAATAAGAATTGAAAAGCATTCCAGAGGTAGAAAAATGTGTTGTGACAGAGTGAGTGGCACATGGGAATCCTGCAGGCAGTGTCAGTGCTGTTACAGTGCTGTGCCAGTACTGCTCTGTCAGGAGCAGAAGGTAATTACTACTTAAAAATAATAAAAGTTGTCACATGTGTTCAAATTATAGACGAATTCTATGAAAAACCTCTACCTAAAAAATAGAAAGCAAAGTTTGAAGATCTTGGGAAATAATTTGAAGATCCTTTAAGCCTCTCTAACTCTGCTTTTTGTGCACATGAACATATTTACTGTTCCTCCTGTGCAGGAGGACTCCTCAAGAACGTGGGCTTTTTCTGTATGTCCCTTAATCACTTCATTTCTTCATAAGCCCTGCAGCCAGAAAGAGTCATTGCAGGTCATCTTGTCTTATTCTGGCATGGTAGGGGCAGCTGGATTTCACTAATCAAGCCCACCACTTCCAGTAGAAAGATACCCAGCCTGGCTTTTGAAATGGCAAATGCCAAGGGATCCACAGGCCAGCCTTCTCCAGTTTCCCTGAAACCCTCAAGGTAAACCCAAGGGCTCTGGCCCCAGAAGAAAAGGGAGTTTACCTGTGTGGAGTGGGAAGTACTCTCTCAGTGTCCCTCTTAGTGAAGAGAAGCTCCATTTATTGGGACAGGATTTTTTTAACTTACATGCAGAAGCCTAGAATGAAATCTACAGAGTTGGATAAGAGTAGACTATTAAAAATTCAAAAAGACTGAAAACTCTTTTTCAAACTGTTCAATTTTGACAATATTTACTTCAGATCATAGAAGTCACATCAGCAAACCAAGTATTTTTTTCTGTCAGAAAATCTCAAATCACACAGCAGTGCTAAATGAACAGAAAGTAAGAAGAATAATTTCTGTGCCCTTTTCTTGGCTCAGTTAATTGTAAAACACATTTCAGCCATGTTACAGAAAGGCCCTTGACAGATTATGAATCTGCCAAATGTTAGGCGCAAGGAAGGGGAAAATGTTTAAGAGACATCTACAGCCAATCCCTCATATTAGAGAGAGTTTGATTGCTGCACCAGTAGGTGTCAACTTGCTTCAATAGCACCCTAAACGTGTACTGTGGAAAAGGATGGCCAAGGCAGTCAAAGAGATTTCAAATTCATTCAAATTTGGAGGGAAAATTTAAAAAAATCAATTGTCTTTATTTTATGGTGTAATGGATTTCTGCTGTAATTCTGTGAAAACACCTAAATTTATCAATGTAAATTCAGACCACACTTTAAAAAGATCTGATAATTTTGTAATCATTCTGAAAGCAAAGTTTAAACACTACTAGGAATTAACACCCTCCTGACAATATGAGAACTGTGCTGCTGGCTACACATTAAAGGAAAAATTTTGTTCTTATGTTAACTAAGGCATTACAACTCCAGACCAGTCAGCAGGGATTTCTGGATCTACTGTGAAAAAGAGGACAGAGCCTTGTCCTGAATTAGTTCATTACTTTCTGCTCTGCAAGTGCAGAAATCATAAAGAGGAACCTTTAGATGATTTTAATTGAACTCTTGGTAAAGAGGTAAGTCTGTTCTAAGATACTGCTTACATTTGTAAGGGAAAAGAATAATAGAAAGAAAATGATCTTATGGAAAGACAAGTGAAGTTATATAGAAATCCACATTATCACTATTAAAAAAAATAAAATTTAAACTTATTGAGACATGAAGCTGTATAAATACTGGAGCAGGGTGAAAGGCATTCCAATATCATGAAGGAGTTACAGAGACTTCGGAAAACAAATGCACAGTTGTGAAAGTTCATATATAAACTTGCTATCTTGATACTGTCCATCACAAATATACAGCAAGTATTGGGAGGACAAAAAAGGAATCCATTACAAGCATTATTCCTGTTTTTTGAAAAAAAAATTATCTCTGCTGTGACATAATCTGTTAACTTTTAGCATTTGGTACCTTTAAATCAGAATGAGAAGCTAATGCAATCCACCAAGAAACTCATCTAATAGCCTTCCAGCAACTCACTACCAAAATTGGGGAAAAAAAAAAAAAAAAAAGGCAGAGTTAAACTGAAACACTGACAAAACTGAGTTCCCAGTAATATGAAAAAAGAGAGCCAAAGTGATATTCCAGATGGAGATTATTTGGATTTACAGCAGTGAACTGTGTAAAACTAAAGAAATGGCAATAAAGAATGAAAATCAATCTGACTGTTAAACAGAAGGGATAAGAAACAGTGCCACTGAGAGACGGGTGTGTTAGTCAGCAATGTGAAATGGGATATCTTTGTGAGAGATTGGCTCCAGAGCTGACAATCCTGCAACATGTCAGTTCTTTTGAAAGCAAAACCAGCAACTCCTATTAAATACCAGCTAATCTGTAGTGACTTATGAAAACGACTTGCCCATGCACTGTTACTTTACAACAGGGAACAGAGAAGGGGTGAAATAACTCTCTCCATCCCTCCTTTGCTCCAGAGGCTGGCTTTGCAGTGCTGGCTCTGGAAGTCTCCTGCTCTGGCAGTGGAGGCTGATGGAGGACCCCAAGCCTTAGGGAGATGGATGCTGCAGCACCTTCACACCTGAGACCTGAAGCTCAGTGACAGGATCCAGTGTGCATTCACCAATTTCCTCTTCACTCTTAAAGGTGCTGAAATAAGGAATAAAGAAGATATCTGGGGCGAGACAGTTTGAAATGGACTCCCTGCTGCCTTCACAACTACAAGTCAGGGTCTCAGTGCCGTTCACACAGCCTCCTCCCACTGGAAGATCAGCACAGCTGGGAAGAGGATCCCAGGAACTGACCTGCCATACTCAAGGGCATCAAGGTATCTGAATCTTTCCTAATGCTGGAAGAGTAAATTATAAATGTATTTTATTTCAGTGTGATGTTATGCTACAGATGACATTGACATTTACAGGCTTCTTCACAGCTCAGTTTCCAGTTTGCTCTCGCGTTTATCTGGTATCTTTACCAGGGACCACCTCCAGCCCACACAGCTCCAGCTGAATTCTGCACAGCCCTTGGCCCTATGAAATGTTTAACCTGGGGTGTGGCAGAACCTTTTCCCTGCTAAGGACTGAAAGCCTTCTGATCACCTTTGACAGGGCACAACTTGACACACATTTTTATATTATCCAATAGTAACCAGAAAAATAAATAAAACGTGTTGGCAAGCAGCCTGAAATAAAATCACAAGTCACATTGAGGCCTGACTCCTATCTCACCTTCCCTTGTTTCTTTCTGTCTCACTCAGCATTTTAAAACCTAGTTCTTCCTCAAAGCATCCATCTCAGGCTGAGATCAGGGAGTAAAAGCCATAGGGCTGAAATGCTTTCTTTTCTCCCATTGCCTAGAGATTCACAGCAACAGCTGGAAGGCATCTTGTTCTTCTGGACACAACCCACAATCCTGAACTCCAAAATTTGGCTTCTGCTATTTCTGCATCAGCCTCCATTTGCCAGCCCATTGCTGTTTGCTGCTTCTCTTTTAGTTCATTCACCCACTTTTCACTCTTCCTGTGCATCCTGGTTTTTACTCACACCCTCCCCTCCCCAGCTCTCTTCCTACACTGTTGCTCCTTCCTTTCTTCACCTTTGTAAACTCCAAGTCTTGCTGCATCAACTTCTAACACCCAACAACAATATCTTCTAGAACAGGGTTTTGACCTCTCTCTTCATGCTCATGTGCACACACCCTTTATGTGACTCTTATTTATGAAATACATGCTTAATATAGCAGTAGATGGTTTGTTATCTTCCTGCATCAGGTTGAGTCGAGAGATCATTTATTCACACAGGACTCTGGAAAGGACTTGTATTGGAGCAGTGGTTGGTTCCCTACTCTGTTTTTGCTTGGTACCGTGTTCAGGATCATCCATGAAAGAAAGGACAAATTAGACCAGTTCAGTCCCACAGGTAAAAGCAGCAAAGGGTAATAAAAAAAAAACAAACCCAAAAAACAAAATCAAAACCAAAGCCAAAACAAAACAAAAGAATCACCAACAAAACAAACCATGCAAAAGAAAGCAGACAAGAAAAAGTCCTTCAGACAGAAATCAAGGTTAAAGGTTTAGCAGTCAGAACAGTATCAGAGAGGAGAACTTCATATGACAAACATCCCATGATATGCAGGAAAAAGGTGAAGCCAGATTTCACTGAATCTTCAGAAGTCACATGTGTTGGCTCCCCTGTACAAATCCTAGGGGAAGGAAGTACTTGTATTTAAAGCTTTCTGTTTCTATATTGTTTCCTAAGTTATACCTACTGCTTGTGGAGTAAGTGGAAAAGTGATCTACACCTGTTATATCTAAATCTCTTACCCTGTTTGAAGTATACCAGAGCAGAACATCTATCTGACATTTTAAATTAATGAGACACTTGTGTACTGTCTCAAGCTGTGCCACTGTCAATCAGCTCAATTTTGTTTAATACACTGTGCTCACAAAATGTGTGAAATGTTTTCTAGATAGAATGGGAGTGTAATCCTGACCTTTACAAAAGAGTAAAATTTAGATAGCTCATTCTCACTCTTGGCATATTTTACTGCTAAGACATATTTAGCACAGTCTTAAAATTGAAACTCTTATCAGAGCTAACATAGAATGGAAAGTAAAAGTCAGTAAGAATGTCCCTAAATTAAACTGTATCAGTCTTTCCCACAGTTCCTGTGATATGTTCCAAATGGATGGCAGTCAGATGGTAATTATAAATCACTGCTTTCAGTTTTCTAACTTAAGCATGGTCCAAGATAGACAGTGAACACCTCTGAAATAGCTTATACTGTCACCTCAAAGACTTCAGGAAGATGTTAGGTTTGCTGTCATTCTGTAGGACTTACAAGGCAAAATCTGAAAAGTGTCTTCTCACATAAGGTTTTTGTACCCCTTTGCAGTTTGAGAAGGTGTTGGGCAGCAGCAGAGACTCTGGAATAATCTTCTGTGAACTCAGGAAGATGGTACTATACCATGTCATTCTTAAGTCACATTTGAATTTTTTTTCAGGAACAGCACTAGAAACTTTTTTTTTAAATTAAAGTTATTGGCATTCATGGTGGGGAGCAGGGGGCATCCTGCTGAGTGGATTTAAAAAAATTCTTTGGATCAAATTCTATCTGTCACTAACTCACAAAAATATATTAATAGTGCTCAAAGGATCATGAATTGCACTCTTGATCTGTGAAAAATACAGACTAGATAAGTTTCCTACTTGCAGTTTCCTCTTCCACAGCTTGCAGGATCTTGTGAAATGTTCTAGCAAATTTGGGCTGGAGTAATACTAGAACAGCTATAGAAAGTGCTGGATACAGAAAAATGGAGCAATGGACAGTAGAGGCTCTTCCAAAAGGAAGCTTGAGAACACATAAATATATTTCAAACAAAAGTTCTGAACTTGGTGAAATTTGTACAGAGGCTTAACATTTTACTTAGTGACTAACTCTTTTTAAATCAATGAGGCTCTTCACAGCATGTAAAACTTGACACATACACAAGGCTTTACAGGATGAGGGCCAAATATTTTTTTTAAGAGTGTGACTTGCTTGGAGACATTCCAGAGGAAAAAGAACCATGTGGAGCTCTCTATAAAATTGTTGGCACCATTCTGCTTATTAAATAGACATGAATTCAGTCAAACAAAATAAGGTCTAGACATTTATATCAAGTATGTGGAAGTTTGTGCCTATTCCTAAGTTTAAAAAAAAGTGATAATGCTTCTAGATTTGTAGGTTGGGTTAAATTCTTGTAAATATTCATTTAAAGTTTTATAAGCTTCCCTCTCTTGCCTATTTTAGTATCTTACCTGTGGTTCCTCTCTCAGGCTAAGTTTGCTCTGTGAGCCAGTAAACTGCTGTAAGTTTCAAGCTGACATGGAAAATAATTTCTGTCATTTACTTTATTATCTTAGATGTGGCAAAACATAAAACTTTGTATCTTACCTCAAGTTAATTCCATGCTGAGACAAGAATTTGTTGTTCAATTTGCAGCTTGTATATTGAAGAGCAATATATTCATTTCAGGAACAGAGTCTAATTTTAGATCCATATTGAAGGTGTGATGAAAAGGCAAATGCTGGGAGTGTCGGTAGGACTTTTCAAGAGCAAGCCCAATATAGTTCTTGAACTTTATAATGATTGTGAGATGAAAGAAATCATAGAATAGAGTTTACTGATCTAAGTGGAACCTGTTACATACCTGAAATTATTTACCCCCAGCTGTTATCATGGGCATGGCCTCAAACTACTTCAGATAAATGTGTCAAGATTAGAGCTCTTCAAGAAAACAGAAATAGTCATTTGGCCCCCTGGGAGCTGGACTGCTGGTGGGTAGCTGCTGCCAGCACTTTAAATACGAGGTCAGGGGAGACAGTGGAACATCTGGCAACAGCAGCTACTTTTTTTAATCACACAGGCCACAGGTCATACTGTACCACAGCTCATAAAATCAGTCACTTTTAGCAAAGCAGGTTTACTTGACCTCAAGGTGTCTTGAGGTCAGATTCAAAAACTTCTGCAGATGTCGACAGGAACCCAGCAGGATCTTCACAAGCCCCCAGGTGCTTGCTTCCAATTGGTTTCTCACTGGGGCTGTCTTTGTAGGAATACTTTAAAAACAGTTCAAAAATAGGGCACTAGGTGTCTTAAGGCACACTGCTTCAGGCTGTGGACAGCCAGATGCTGCCTTTTGGGTAATTGGTTTTCAACTGCAGTTAGGGCAACTGTCCCATATCCATACCAAAATCCTCTAGTCCTCCTAGTCTTGGAATGTAGGAGACCTGGATGGGTTAATAGGGAGAATTGCTTCATGAACCAAGTACATTTTAGTGAACAGAATTGCACAGAATGTCTTGGAAGTCTTCTTCTTCTGTGACAATCCCTGTGAGTTTTTCAACAGATATAGCACCCCACATATACAGGGAAAAGAATAGTTTCTTCACCAGCTGGGCTGGGCTTGATGCTTCAAATCGTCCCTGAAACAAGGATTCCTTCCCTTCTATAGGCATACTTTCCAGAGCAATTTCTGCATTCCTATTTTTAAAAGTTGCACATTTTGAAGATATGGGAACACATGCTCTTTGCAAGATAATCTCCAGCTCCATACTGTCACACTGTTCAAAACCAATTTTAATGCATTGCTGCAAAGTCTGTTATAGAAATGTATATAATCTGTATGATGACTTGCCTGAGAAAAAATGGCTAATATTGCCAAGAAAGGTAACTGCATTTTCAAGGTTTCAGAGTGTTTAGAGATAGAAGCATTGAATCCAGAGCAATGTCCTTGGAAACTATACAGCAAACACAAGGATCAGCAGAGTAGCACTAGATGGCACTACAGTAATTTTCTCTCAAAAAGCAGAGGCCAAGCCCAGGGAATGATGGACTCGGGTCCAGCTCTGAATGAGAAGCTCAGATGTACTGTCCAAATTTTACTTGAGTGGCCTAGGGAGATTCTAAGGAATATGAGGTGTAGCAGTCTTTCCAAGGATTAAAATATAGAGCCTTCAGTTGGTTGATAAGTGATATAATACAGATGATGAAGAGTGGAAAGCTACCTGAATGTTTTAATTTCACAAAGTGAGACCACAAGGTATCTGAAAATCTGTTATGTTCTACTGAATCCAAGGTAAGCGTATCTAGATTCAGAACACCGAAAAGCATCTCACTCGAAAGCACACCAGAAGTGTTAAGTGTTGTTTGGGCAATCAGACAGTTCATTGTCTGTCTGCAGGTACAAACTGACTGTTTGTAATTACAGTGGTTTGTGCTTAAATTGAAAACTTGACTTCCTTGACCAAAATCACTTGGATTTTAGGACTAACCTCATAGCTTACATTTTCTGTCACACAAAGTTAAATGCTGACTGTTGCCAATTTCTAGTAATGTTTCCCACGGGTGATAGCTAACATCAAAGCTCAATACATATCTTGTTCTTATAACAGTCAATATAGCTTGTTATCTCTAGCACACTGGTTTGAGAGCTTTTGGAATTTTGCAGAGGTACAGTCTTTACACAGGCAGAACAGAGTGACTGTAGCTTACATTATCAAATACATATACGAGAAAATAGAGCCTGTCAAGAAAGTCATACTCATTCTTGTAGGCTGAACCACTTTAAATTAAATTCATACATTTGTGACATTGAAAATAAACATGGTCTATCTCAGATTTGAATTCTAAAACACTGTAGAACCAGATTTATAAATCTTGAAATTCCTTTAAAATAAATATCCAAGTGCAGATTATTCACTGCAACTGCACTACAAGTTATTTTTACAATATAATTATTTTTCTATTATTTCTGTGAGTTATATTTTGCCTTCTGTTATGCTCCAGGTTCAAATCCTCAAGGGTAATTATTATCTATTTCACTGGAATCAGTGGGAGTTAGATATTTCAAAGATAGGAAACTCTGACATTTAAATTTTAAGGCAAGTTCAATATGAATGTTTGAGTTTCTTCAAGTAAATCTTGTTCTAGTCATACAGCTACCTGTACTTTAGGGATAGGGAAATGTACTTTAGGGAAAGTCCATTTACTTGTCAGTCAAAAACAACCAAAAAAACCCTACTAGTACATTCCTTTACCACAAGAATGGTCTTTATCAATGGAAATAGCCTGACTGGAGACACTACAATCACTTAGGTAAATAAGCACTGGAACCAGTAGTATTTGACCATAAGCTCTGCTCTCACCCAGCCACTGTGTGAGGTTAACTCAATGGGCTTTCATCCCAAAAATGCTGAAGAGGGTTAACAGCATAAAAATCTAGCATTGCACCCTTGCTTCAAACTGCCAACACTTAAATAGCATCATTTAGTAATAAATGAGACGCCCCTTGTGCTGGAATTGGACTGTTTGCCCATGCAAGGCTAAACCTGTGGTAAAGATGAGAGACATATGATCTCCAAAAACACTTTAAACTGTCTCTTTCAGTCATGAGCCACTGCTCTTTGAAACGATTCCTGTGTGGTTCTGAGCACATCCTGAGAAAATGTTCTGGTTGTCCTACTAGTTCTAATGTGTTCTCTAATAAGGGCTCCTTTTAATCTGTGCTTTAAATCTCCTTTAATCTGGTCATGGTTTCACACTTTGAGATGTTTCCCTGAGGCCTCCTCTCACCTCAGAAGAGGCTTGAAAACAACCATAACTTGCTGCTGGCTTTCTCAGACATGTCTGTGACTCTGTTTCTGGAGTCCATGTTGGTTCTGATAGACACTGCAGGCTCCATGCTAGATGCAGGAATGGTCTGTGTAGCTGGCAATGAACTGTGTCACTCTCAGAATTACTTGGTGAAAGTCTGATGAGAAATGCAGTTTATTGTTCCCATCTTGCAACCTGGGTGACTTAACAAAAGTCAATCCCAAGAACCCATTTGAAGTCCAAAACGGCATCTGGAAAAGATCCCCAACAATGTAGTATGCCTGTGGGAAACAACAACAGTGCCCCAAAGCTCACTGTTTTCTTTGTCACCTGCACCAGAACAGGGTGACACGGAGGTGGAAGAGCAAGGCCAGCTCCAGTGGAGGTGTAACAGTGCCCAGCTGTGCAGGCCTGGGAAGAGCACTGTGCTTGACAGATGTGCTCAGTGCATTGCTAGTGACATTGGCAAAGCACTCTGGGTCTGTG
The DNA here is from genome assembly GCF_012460135.2 of Molothrus ater. Classification (NCBI taxonomy): domain Eukaryota; kingdom Metazoa; phylum Chordata; class Aves; order Passeriformes; family Icteridae; genus Molothrus; species Molothrus ater. Next base: position 27,260,201 of record NC_050480.2, read on the forward strand.
TGTGTGGGGGTGTGTGAGGCAGGAGAGCCAGGAGTTGTCTTACCTGGCTCTATCACCAGGTAACTCGCCTAAACTAAACCCGTGCTCTCTTAGTGCCAATGGCGAGGTAGGTAGGCTAATAAATATATTCTGTTCTAACCTAGGAGACAAAGATTCAAAAACTACTTTAGAAGGTTATTAGCTACTATTTAGTTAGCTGAACATGTAATAAAAGTTTTCCCTCGTTTAAAAAATAAGGCAAACAATCATGAAATATTTTCAAACTATAGCACATTTATGACAATCTAATTCCCTTCTAGGTTTAATATTCACATTTGAAACTTTCCCAACTTCTTCAATTTATCTATTGTCTTGAATTTTGTACCTCTTCATTTCCAACCTAGCCCGTTTCACTCCTCCTCAGACAGTCTGGGCTATCTGGGGATCACCATAGTGCTGCTGGCCTTATTGAGGTGCTTGGGAGTGTTTAGCTGCCTTCAGAAATCACATTAGTAGCTGCTAACACCAACCATTACTCATTATCATCAGATTTTTATGAAAGTAAAATAGCTAAATCCTAAATCCTATATTGCTGATGTTCAGTGCTTTGAAAACACAGAAGTTGTTCAAAACTTCTTTGCTGAAAGTGCGGAAATCTCCAAGTGGAATGAAGCCACCAACCAGAATGTCTCCCAAACTACCCTGTGGTAGACACTGCCTCAGAAGAATACAGCCTGCACAGATATTCTTGGGGACTGTGCAGCTGCTTTGATTTATACTCAAATTATGCTGACAATCAAGTGACCTGGAGAACGAAGAGATTTTTTAGAGCTATTTTGTAGGTTGTTCGGTAAAAAACCTTGGTTGGTGTAACGCAGCCCTGTTGATGCTGGTGTCAGGTGTCACACACAATTTTGCTTCACCTCTCTCCAACTAATGGCGATTTCTGCAGATTAAAATTGCTCTTACAAGTGCTGAAAACCAGTCTTCCATGTTGAATCATGGAAGGCATGGCCTGCCAATCCTGCAGTACAGTGGACAGTCAGAGGGACAAAGCACTGAAAATACAAGCCTGGCATGCATCTGGGTAGTGTTAATTAGGCTTCAACCCAACCTCCTCCTACTGTTGCTGTAGCCTGAAAAATTGTGCAAATGGATTGCTGCTGAAGAAAGGAAGGAAAACGAAACAAGTGCAGAGAACAGAACCACCAGCTCACATTAGTATTCTGCCCCGGTGAAATAAACCAGATCCTTCAGACTAAACAGGCACAAACCAAGGTCTCCTCGGGAATGCAGCTGCTTGAATAGGAATGGCTGTAATCTCAGCAGTACCACAAATCCCCTTTGAGAAAAGGAACTTTGGGACTCTCTAAATTTTTAATTGTTCCTCATTTTCTGTGAAATAGCACTGTGCCTCAAGCACTCGAATAACATTCCTGGCTTGCTCTGCTGTAACAATCTGTAAAAACTCATCCAGTCAGATGATTTGGAGTTTAATATCAAATTGCTTTGGAGAACATTCATGGTTGGAAGTGCATAATAATGTGTTTTATTATTGCTGTAAAAAAAAAAAAAAAAAAAAGAAAAGCTAGAAGAGAAGTGGTTTGCTTTCATCCACTGGGGAGCTCTGCTTTGTTATTACATTCTGTGCAATGATAATTAATGATTCCACAACCAGCACTAAAAAAAAAAAATGTTCCCTGGCTAAAATTTTCAAAAGTAACTAATGGTTTGAGGTTTCTTTGCTTTTATGTATTCGGTTTGAAATACCTTGAAGATGGACCTGGTTTTCAGAAAATGCTAAGCACTGATTTTCTGCAAATGGTCGAGCTCCCTCTCAAAACCTTCAGACCCTGTCATTTTAAGACCATGGTAGATACTCTTTACTGGTGACAAAAGTATGCCAATTCATGAAGTAGTAACAAAGCACCAGATTAGATCACAAATAAATCCATTTCAAAGGAAAATATTTTAAAATTATACCTTTCTTGCACCTGCAAGAACAGACTTCTAAACTCTTGGGATGATTGGAAGTTACTTAATGAACAAACAAACAAGCAAAAGAGGGTAGGCTAGGGACTGGTTCTAGCAGTTGCTTTGTATTACTCAGTAAAAGAAAGATGAAGAATGCATACTACAGTCTTGGGTGGTGCTTGGACATGTCAGAGAACTTTTGAGTGTCACTGCATGTGTTGTGCCTGCCTGAAGCTGTCCTGGAGCCTGGCTGTCCTTTTTCTGGCAGGAGGAGTCACTATTAACACCCATGCAAAGTGGGGAACCTGCAACCAAATCAGAAAGTTGATGTTTCAGCTTTGATGTCGATGCTTATTCAAAGTACAGAACAATGGAGAAAGGAGCATCATAGATGTTCTTATTTCATCCACCCAAATGACTCAGCTTCCAAAAACATCAGAAAGACTTCTAGGTCTTTTCCCCAGCTCAGCTGCAGTGGAGGAGGCAGAGGAGAGCAAAGGACTGGAAAGCAAGTAACCAGCCCCTTCCGAGCTCTTCCTCCACCACAGTGATTACACTGGGGTATCCATATTTCATGCCCCTCTATTTCTAGTCATGTTCAGTTAGCCCAGATTAAAAAACTTGGATTTATATTGTCCAGCTTAGTCCAGTCACTTTACTGGCCTTGCCTTTTCTTTGAAGGGCAGTCCCGGGCAAGGGCAGGTGTGCTGGATGTTCAAAACAACATTTCAAAAATCTGTTTTTCTTCTGATACCTGAGGTTCTTGCATTCTTAAGTGCAACCTTGCCTTCTATTTATTTAGGCAAGATAGAACTTCTGGTCCTGTAAAATTAACATGAGTCTGCTTGTGAACAAACAGATCACCAAGCTGTGACTGATTTTACATGTAAGCAAAGCTGCCAGAGGTCAGTGAGGGCAAAGCAGGGCAGCACTTGGTAGGTGAAGGTGCCCAGCAGGCTGGCCTGCTGATGAGGGTTCCTCCATTCTTAATCCTGAAGCTGTGCCATGTTGGGATTATTTTAGATTAGACACCAGACAAGACCCTGCATTTGCTCTACCTTTCCCAGGATTGTCCACTTTTGCTTTGCAGAAATCTCTGTCTCTATTGCAAGTCCCTCTTGCCAAATCTTGCGGTTTATCTAGTACATGCTCATCAGCCTTTTGCTTCAAGGTATCCTTTGCTGACAGGATTTATCCACAGACACCAAGATTTCCTCAGCAGGATAATGAAAGTGCTTATTGTTTTACTCCTCCTCTCTTTCCTTGCTGTTATATTAGGTTTTCCATCACTAATTAGTCTTCTCTGCCTGGCTGAAGGAGAGAGTAATATTCATCTCACTTTGAATGGAAAAAGACTGGAAGTAAGGAGGCAGCATCAAGTACTCACACTGATGATGACTGCCCTGATTCCCATGGGCAATCCTCTGGCTTGGTGTGTCACCATGGCCTAGAAAAAGTACACTAGCACAGGAAATTCCTACCACTGTAGCTGCACCTCAGTTCCACAGACACACACAGATTTCTGGGCACAGATGGTGGGTCTGCAGAGAAGGCTGCTTGCCACATCAGCCAGAATTGAAAAGTGCTCTTTTGCCTTGCTGATCTCCAATTCAGTTTTACAACCCCTGACACTGAGGTTTGGTATGTGGCTGTTAGGAGTGAGGGGAGAACATGTACGTTGACTACTTCATCAAATTTAATACGTTCCATCTGGAATGAAAAAGTTTTATTTAAGATCATCATAAGATCTATGCCTGCATTTGCTTTCTCAGAATTGCTCTAGGCTGAAGAGAGGATAAACTCTGGACAAGGAAGTGGGAGAGAGTGCTTGGGGCCAGAGCTGCAGAGGTTGCCAGGGTCAGACAATTTGCAACACAGAAGCCAGAATCAGCCAGGGACACACGGAGCAGCAACAATCCAGCAGATTTGGGCTAAGGAAACATGGTTAATGTGGCAGCTCGGGGCTGGTGAAGCAAGCACGGTGGCCCATAGCACAGCAAGTGGGCAGTGTCACCCAGGAGTGGCAGACTGAGGGCACTGTGCACAGCATGCCCCGCAGCGCTGCATTGTTGGCAGCACACACCCCGGGCTGGCGGTGTGCCTGGGAAATAAACACTGAAAGATGAAAGCAAGCCAATGTGGGAGGTAGCAGCCAGCTCAGTTTCCAGCCTCTGATCACCTTCTTCCAAGTGGTGTTTCCTCACAGCATCCCCTTGTCCTCCTACAATGCACAGATCATTGCCCTCCATCAGGAAAATTAATTGCCTCATGAAAGAGGGGGTTGCCCAGAAATTTCCCCAGGGAATTGCTTTTCATTCAAGCGTGTGTGCACACCCTGAGAAAGGAGGTGATCTGATTTCTTCCAATAGGCTCATTGCAGCCTCATAGTTTGGAGAGCAGAGTCCATGGCTTTCTCATATCCTTCCTAGTCTTACTGACAGATCTCTTCAGATGCCCTACACAGTAGTACAGAACAGCCACAGCAAGTTCCATCATGTTTTGAGGGCTCAGAGCTGGTGCCTTGCATCAATGCTCCCTCACAAAATCAAAGTATGTCCTACAGCTGTGTGGGTCAGGGCATGATAACCACCAGCTGCACAGTCTCCATCCTGCTGAGCTCTGCCCACAGCCTAGCTCTGCTAGGCTGTATTAGGAATGGTATTAGGAATTTTTCTTCTTGTTTATAGCATGTAGTAGCCTATTTCCTTTCTTTTCCTCCATCCTATCATCAGATCTTTAAAATGAAACAAAGCAGTTGATTATTTCTCTCCAGCCAGTTGTAAGTTCTTTGCCCTAGTAGCAGGCCAGAATGGCAGGTGTTTTCATTAGATGAAAACTGTTGGCTGACCCTTAATCCTGACAAAAATGGTAACATCAAGAGGACACGCTCTAGAAATATAAAGAGATATAGCAAATCTGAGGGTTTATGTTACTAAAACTTTATACTTCTGATAAATTTTAAGTATCTACCATAAAAATTTTTACTGCATACTGGTAATGAAAATGCTACCATTTGCTACAGAATTAATTAAAAAGTGAAACAGCCTATAAGTAGAGGTTAAAACTGACTTATAGAACTTTTACACAAGTGGAGTCAGTGTTGGATAACTGCAGAAAAGACTGTTGTGGTTTAACCCTTGGCTTCATCCTCTTTATCCTCTTCCTCCCTTCAGGTATTTATACACCTGAGTAAGATCCTCTTCTAAGCCTTCTCTTCTCCAGCCGGAATAGCCCCATCTCCTCCAGCCCCTGTTCACAGGAGAGATGCTCCAATCCCCTAATACCTTAGCAACCCTCTGTTGAACTCTCTCCAGTAGCTTTGTATCTCCCTTGTACTGGGGAGCTTTGCAGGTTCAGCCTCACCAGTGCTGAGGGGAGGAGCAGAATCAACTCCCTCAACCTCCTGGCAACATGCAGCCCTGGATACTGTTATCCTTCCCTGCATCAAGGGCATGTTGTTGGCTCGTGTTCAACTTGGTGCCCACCAGGACCTTCCCACAAAGCTGCTGGGACAGCCCCCTGCATGTACAGGCACCTGGGGCTGCTGCTCCCCAGGGGCAGGACTTGCACATTTCCCCATGTTGAACTGTTAACCAGATCCTGCCTATGCTGGCTCTATATTTATTTTGCCTGTAGTTGCTACGTGTTAGCACATTCTTTCTTGCACTGTTTATGTAGGGCTGCCAAGTGGCAATTTAGCTGCATTTGTGCAGGGTGCACATGAATCCTTCATGACTGCTACCCTGCTCTAGAAATGTAAATTCACACACTGGCCTCATCAGTATCATTTTGAATGCAACTAGCATCAATTATATATGTTTCATTATATTTTTCATTCTCTTCCAAGGTGCAGAATTGCTTATGCAGTGTATTATTTCATCTTTGGGGGCTTTTGCTGGTAATGTATATGCTAGGCTGTGTTCTGTATGCTGAAGTATTTTAAGTTGTCTCTTCTTCGAGCCAGTCCAGGCTGGTTACCTCAGATTCTGCTCACAGGGCAAGTGCTGCACCTTCCCCTGGAGCACTTGGTGGCTTCCACTGAACTTGTTTAAGTTTGTTGAGATTTTCCTTGCATTTTGTGACCTCAAACTGGACGCACTATTCCACAAGTAGCTGAGCAGAAATAAATAATCACTTTCTGCGGCGTACGGGCTATGCTTCCAGTGGTATGACCTGGGATGCTCTTGGCCTGACACTGCTGGCTCATGGCCAACGTGTTGTCCAACAAGACCCCACATCCTTTCCTGCAAAGCTGCCCCACAGCCCACCCTGTACTGTTGCAGAGGCCTGTTCCTTCCCAAGTGCAGGACCTGTCAAATTTCCTTGTGTTCATCCTTGCTGAGTCTCACAGGCTTCCTGTCAGGTCATTCCCCAACCAGACTAGATCCATTTAAATGGCAGCTCTGTCCTTCAGCACTCACTGTTCCTGCTTTAGCACCACCTGCAAGCTTGTTTAGCACACAGGCTGTGTCCTCCCCAAAAGCCTCTGAGAAAGATGCCGAGAGAACCAGTTCCTGCCATTCTCTGCTTGCTGCTGCCTCCCAGTAGAGTAAACCCTGGACCCTTCCCTCCGAGCCTGACATCCCTGCATCCTTCCTCATATGAATGCCCACCTTCTGCACTGTAGTGTCCCAGTGTGTCTGCCAGACACAGGAAAATATGATATGTTCTGTTACTTGGAATAGCAGCCGTCTTTTTGCACTGGTGCAGCAGAGAGCGATTCCTTTGCTGACATGATCGGATGTTCCTTCACCTGCACTTAGGCCAAGCCATGGATTTGCTCTCCATTACACGAAGAAAGGGAGATGAAACTGCTTTGAATGGGGTATTACTGCCAACAATACTGTAAAAACGCCAATCACTTGGTTTTTTAAAATTTTAAAAGTTTAATAGTAATAAAATGGTATAAAAATAGTAATACAATTAGAGTAATAATAATTTGGACAATTTGAGTTAGGACAATATCAGACAATAGAAACAAAGAGTTACAGATGTCCGGGTACCTTTTTCTGGGCAGCGCAAGCCCGAAAAAGGACCCTCGTTAACAAAGGATTAACCCTTAAAAGCAATAGCCTGCTGCATAATCATACATCTCATACATGATGCATAAATTCCATTCAAATACGGGATTCTGTCTGGTCATCGTCAGCTTCTTCCTTTGAATCCTAACAGCGCCTTCGAGGCGGGAAAAAGTTCGTTTCTTCTGATAAGAGGGCATTAAATTCTATTTAGGCGTCCTGCGGCTGCTATCTCGCTGCAAGTCCTTTCTTTAAAAAAAGTATCCTACACAGCATAGTTTCTATCTTAACATTTTGTTATAACCTAAAACTATATTTAACACACTACTTATGAGAATTAATACAGCATTACTTTCTAACACAACACATATAATACTCATTTTAATATTTGCGAAAAGCCAATCCTAAAATACGCATTTTTCACAATACCGACGCGTCTCCAAGGGCCTCTACGCGTAAGCTTTTGCTGCTTCCTGCAGCATGCAAGGAGCCGCCTGCTGCCTGCAGGCGCAGTACCGGGGCGGTCCCTGCCTGCGCAGCATCCGGCGCCTCAGGAGCCGTGCTGTGAGAAGCCAGCTTCCCCGCGCCGTTCCCGTTCCGCCCCTGACGCCGGCTGTCGCGGGGAATTCCGGCTCCCGGCGGGGCGGGGGCTCCGCTTGGCCGCCCCTTCCCCGCTGCCCGCCCCCGCACGTGGCTCCGCCCGGAGCCAAGATGGCCGCCGGCCGGCCAGCCCATTCCCGGCGCGGGCATCGCGCCCGACTCCAAGATGGTGGTCAATGGAGGCCACCGGAGACAGCCTAGCGGGTCAGTGCGAGCGCCGTGCCCCGGTTGGCTGGGCGACGCCCCGCCCCCGCCAACCCGCCGCTCCCATTGGCGCCGCGGGGGGCCAGGCCGGCTCTCATTGGCCGGCGAGGTGTCGCTCCCGGTGTCTCCGCTGTGGGGCCCGGGGAACTATTTTACATTGGGCGGAGGGAGGGAGGGGGCTCGGTCCGGTCGCTCCGGGAGCGGCACCGGCGGCGGGCCCGGGCCGGGGATGCTACGGGCGCTGCCCCCGCCGGGACGGCGCTGAGGCGCCGTTGCCCCCGCCGGGACGGCGCAGCGGTAGGTGCTGCCTCCGGTCGGGGCGCGGGCGCGGCGGGCGGGCGGGACCTGCCTGCGCCGCTCGCCCCCCGGCGGCCGCGGCCCCGCTGCCGCTCGCCGAGGCCGCGGCTCCTTGCGGGAGGGAGGCGGGAGCTGCCGCCCTGTCCCGGCCCGAGGGGGCCGGAGGAAGGGACGGCGAGGACTCGGCTGTAGCCGCGGCCGGGAGAAGGGCGCCTGGGGCGGGGGAGGCGCGGAGCGGTGCGGGGGGGGCGGCTCCGTTCGGTGCCGGCCGCCCCGCTGAGGGCTCGAGCGGAGCCCCGCGAGCGGGCGTCGAACCTGCCCCGGCCGGACGGCGCTGCCCGGGGTCGGGACCGGGGCGATCGTGGGGCCCGTGCGGGAACAGCGGGGTGCTCGGCGCTCTCCTGTGCCCGAGTTTGCACGCGCGGCTTGTCCGTATGGAAATCTCCTGGCAGAATGACCACTAAAGGGACCTCAGGGCGTCCAGCCTCCCGTTAACCCCTTCTGCGGAGCGGCGTGCGTTAGGCATCGGGCCGGGTTCCCTCGTGAGCGCTCATAAAAGTTTGCAAGTGGTCCTTATAAGCATCTGAATCGAAGTTGTGAATGATTTCTTGGAATTGTAGGAACAGTAAATCGAGTTATTTCTGCTGTTGTTAACTTTGTACTTCAATACTTGCACTGAATCACAGGAGCTTAATCCCATGAAATACATTTCTGTCTCTGAATATTTTTTTCATCAGGGGTGTGTATCATCTGGTGATGTGGTCTTATGAACCCAGCATGTACAATAGTCTGTTTCCATTCCCTGAATATTTACAGAATCCTCCCCTCTTTTATTTTTTCCCTCTCCTATAAAGCTTGTTGAAGTTTCCTGCACTGTTTCTGATTGTAAGCGATACATTTTATGCTGTTCATCATGTGGCACCATATCCAATTCTGTGAGGTGTGATCTCTGGCCATACCACACCAAACCAAAGATGCTTTTTCACTGGAGCTAATTCCAGTATTGTTTGGTAATGTTACATCCATAGAAATTTTGAAGTGTGATCTATGCACCTCAAGACCTTGTGTCATGCAAGTTTGTGCCATGAGAAGCTTGTGCTGAAGATCTCATGCAGCTCTCAGCCTGAGCATAACCCCTGTTACCTTGAATATCCTCAGCTGATGAGTTTGCTGCAGTGAGACATTTGAAAGGAGGCAAGTTTCCAAGTTAGCAACCTCCTACTTCATTCAGTTGTCAGTCTGTAAACCAAGATACTCAAATGGACCTCATTTCGAAGCAATAGCCTTAGCAATAGAGTTTCTGTCAGAACAGATTCAATTCTTTACATTTTTGTACATGACTAAGTTTGGCAGAGTGAATTATTGTCAGTCCAAAGCAAACTATAGAAAGAGAGAAAATAAACCAATTTTGTGACCTGGTGGACTGAGTGGATGAAATCTGTTCTGATTTTCCAGTTGGTCTAAATGCCCTGCCTCTACTCTGGTTTTCAGGATGCATTAGCAATCCAAATCAGGCAGTGAATTCAGACATTTGGGTAGCAGTAGCTTGACATGACTTCATGTGTATGAGAGCATTGGAAAAATGGCTGAGTTAGTCCTTGTAGGAATATCTAGAATTTCTCTTCTGTTGCTCTTTTAATGATGGCAGGTACATCTAAGAAAGAGGGAGCAAATGCAATGGATTAGAAATCAACTGTGTTCAAGAAGAAAGGGGTTTTTTTTTATCTTCTTTGAAACATGTGAAACCTGTCACTCTGCAGCAAGGTTCTAGAGAGATGACTATTCTTCAAATTAGATGTTTCCATGAAGGACATATAAGCAAAGATGGTAAAACAAGCATTTTTGGGGCTCATTGATTATGCTTAGAGGTGGATTTTAGTCTAATCAAACAACAGTGATGGTTTTTATTAATAGTTGTAAAGCACCTCATCCTATGATAGCTTCCTGCAAAATAGCTAAATTTTGATAGATACTTCATAGATTCAGGTCACTCCATGTAACTTCCATACAGTAATTTTGCCTAGTCTTAAAATTTAGTTAAACTGGTGATATTTTATTTATTGTTGCAAATAGTGAAAGCAAATGTAAATACCTTTTTGTTTACTAAATTGTACATTTTTTACTTTGTAGGTGAAAAAACTTTTGATGCAAAGGCTTCATCATAAACTCCTACAATACTGATTTTTATTCCAAAGTATTGGAATAGGTTGGCTAGTTAAGTAATTCCTGAATAATTGTCTACTTTAGGCTGATTTCCTTGCCTTGTTTTCCCAAGAGCTGTGCTTCTAGTTTCAGCCTTAGGGGGAAATGAGCACTTGGTTTTACCTTGTGGTGTTTGTTCCTAGAGGCTTCCGGGAGGTACAAGGTTTGGTTGTGTTGAGCAACATGCAGTGCCTCCCCTCCATCTGATCATGGCCTGCATTGTACTGAGTAGCCCTCTGTCTTCCAAAGATATCCACCTAGTTTAAAAAAACACATTTTGATTTATGGGGTTTGAGGTCTGAAGGATGATCAGCTTTTCTGATATGCTGACCTATGCATTAGTTTGAAACAAGCATGCAATTGCTCCATTAAATAAGAAGTGCCCTGGAGTGATATGTATTTGTGTGGTTTGGTTGTTGGACAGCTTATTTTAATCTTTGAGCTATATCTAGTTAAAATGTTGTATTTAAAATTTAGTAAATGTATGCTATACCTTCTGGAGCCCTTATACTTTGTCAGCTTGATAAATTAACTTTGACACACTGAATATTTTTCACCAGCTAACGTAGCTGTTAGTTAAGTTAAATAAAGGAGAAGAGCCCACATGCTCTTTCCATGCATACAGCTGGACATTTCTGTTAAATTTTTCAACAAAAAAGAAATTTTGATTGGTTCTTAAAGCTTCATGAATACACTAATTGGTGAATCATCTGATGTGCAGTTTAGTTTCAGGAAATATGAAATGGCTCACTAACTTTGTAGTTACAAGATTATGCAGACCTTCTGAAAATCTCAGTAAGAAAATGTGTGCAGTGGTGGTGGTTGATATTTTTGGCTGTGAGAGAGGTTGGCTAAAACTCAATGCAGATATGCATAGTCTGCACTAGTTTATATGGTAGGCACTCACTTGAAGAATTATCTGGAAGGAAGAAGGAATAATTTTACAGGTTTATCTGCTCTCGGGACCTTATCCAGATTTTGCTGAAGAAGTTTGCAGTCAGGAACCTCTTCTAGCTCTGTAACAGGTCCCGAACATAGTTGCTTTTCACCCTGTGTTTTTATAGTGCCGTGGTTGTTGAATTCTTCAGCCTTAATGTTGGACAGCTGCAAAACATTTAAAGCCTATCTATGGAAGATTGGGATAAGAAGGAGGGGGAGATGGAGGCTGGCCCAGATCAGTAATACTTCTTGAGGACTCTAAAGTATTTTCTTTATGTAGCCGAATACGGAGTGTTCAGGGCTAGGTGGAGACTACTTGATTATGTATTGCATTATCAACTGAAGCATTTAAACCAGTGCTCCTTTCTTGTGAAAGTTTGAATCTTTACAGTAATTGAAGAGTCAAATAAGTCAGGAATTTGGTTTTCTTTTTGTTGCAGCAGAATAATAGCAATTTCAGTGCCGTACATAACTATTCTATATAAACTCAAGGTTTTTACAAGAAATAATTTTACTGCTGTTGTGGGCGCATGGAGCATTCCTTAAGATACTATTGTAATGCAATACATATTGCAATACCTATGGTGAGCACCAGTTTGTTAGAGGCAGAAACTTTTACGGTGTTTGTAAGTGCTTCAGTGATTTTGGACTGGAGCACATTTACAGAGGTGAAATTTGAGGTATTGCTTAAAAATTGGAGTAGGAGCAATCAAAAATAATTTTTCTGCAATACTAAATCTGATACCTTTTTTTTCCTCCTCAGCAGAATGAATTCCAGTAGTAATTCAATGGTCAGCCTGGCTCCCAAATAAAATAACTTGGGCCTCATTGCTCAAGACTCAAATGTCAGTCATAGATTAAGAATTGTAATTCTGGGATAAAAAATGTCTGAGGCTTACTACCTAATATTCCCATTAGGCTAGTAGAGACTCAAGGACTGCAGTTGAATGAATTAGGCTTGATCAAAACTGATGAAAATTGATCAAGATAATCTCTTAGACTTTTTGGCCTCTAATAACAAAACTTAGCTTGCAGTGGTGCTTATGCCAGTTTGACTTAATTTTATTCATGAAACTTGCCTAGTTAAGGGTGAACATGTTTAATGGGGTAGATCCTGTTTCTTGAAAAGAACTTAAACAGGAAACTTCCATCTCCAAGATGTCTCCAACTTCTGATACTTGGGATTTCATCTGCTTAGGTACATCTGTTTTTATATCAAACTACATACTTTGCCTCTGTACCCTGGGGTTTTGGTTTTGCAGCAAGACATGTGCAGCACTGTTTGATTTACTGGCTGATTTACTTGTGGAAAAAGTACCTGTTAATGAATTTTGGTTTGGGGGAGGTTTTATACTTGGGATCTGTGAAGGAGGTATTTTAATCATTCCACTAGTGCACTAACTCATACATTTCATCAAAATATTTTTTTTAATTTAAAATTTTCTCAATAAGTTAAAATTTCTATTGAGTTGTGTCTTGCAGTGTTTTTGACTTGGTAGATATGATTTCTCATTTGTTGGTCTTACTCGTGGCTTGGAAGAGGAAAGTAACAATGTATTTTTAAGCTGTCTAAGTGTTGTGGTGGTAAAATTATTAACAGTTAAAATTGAGAGGTCTGGCTAAGGGGTTATCTTTACTCCAAGAACATTCCTTTCAACCAAAAGCTAACAGTCTGATTGTTTCCAACTTTGCATCTCAGATAGGATAATACCAGGCCATCCCTGTAGGCTCCACCACGAGCCATCTCCATGTTGTCACATTATTTACTGCCAGAGTCCTCATTAGATTTGTGGCTGTTTAGCAGCAGGCCTAAGGAGTCCATCCCTCCCAGGGGAGGATACCTGGCTTTGTTAACATTGATGTGATTGCTTTTCCTTGCCTTTCTCTGAAACAATGTATGGTTTGGGGGTCTGCAGCCGCTGGGCAGAGAACCAGGAAAGATGATCTCAATGTTCTCTCACTGTGATCATGGTTAATAAAGCTTCTGTTTGACCTGTCTTAAATTGCACTTGTGTTCTTATCCACTTGGAGTCCCCAGATTCTCTGACACAGTTTCTCTGTTTTTCTTCAACCAGTTCATTTAATCCACACTGTTCTAATTTCTTTTTTCCTTTGGGTTAGTTGGTTAAGGGAGACCAACTCTGGGATGTGTGACAGGGCGTGGGGTTACAGAGGGGTGATGGTGTTACGTTTTCCCTTCAGACTGCAATGGCTTGTTCTCTTTTAAGTCTCATCCAGCCACACTCTTAAAGTAAGAAAAGTCTCTTTTCAGTGAGTGAAGTTCCTGCTGCCAGTATCTCACTGGGTATTTTGGCAGGTTCTTGCCAGCAGTTTAACTCATTTGGACATTTGACATGATCTAAAATTTTGGCAACAAACCTGATCTTTGATTTTTGCTTTAATTTTATTGTTCGTAGTACATTGAGACCTTAATGCACATTGTCACAGTGATGGTAGATTGGAATATTAATCATATTTAAAGTTTCAGTACAAACCAGCTCTATCATCAATATGTGTGTGGTTTATCCACCAAATAAATTCCTCATATTTATTGTTCTTAAGATTTGGTAAACTTTACTTATGGAAGCAAGAGCTTTGACAACAGGAGCTCTGGTTCTTACAGATGTAAAACAGATTATGTGTCGTAATTTAGATTTAAATTATGAGATTGAAAGTATTGATTGTATACTATATCTTGGAGAATTGAAAAGTACTATTTCTAGGTTTAAAGACACCGAACTGCAGAGTACTGACTCTGGGAAAGGATATGAGGACTGTGTTAAAAAATAGTTCACCTGTTCTTGTATTCTCTACTGAGCAGCATGTATTGGCCAGACAGGATTTTTATTAGGTGTACCCTGTGATGGTCAGGGCTATTCTTATGTAACATCCCATTACTGTATTTCAGGAGTATGTTGTCTGCCTGTTAGTATTTGCTGACATGATTAGCATATAGCCTGGTTTGGCAATTAACAAATTCTGTCCCATCTGGATTATGACATTGTAATTGTTGGTTTCTTTCCATAACTTAGTTCTCTTTAGTTGAGACTGTTTGAAACTATCTTTTTCAGAAAATCTGGCTTTATACTTACCAGTGCACATTATGCTAAGTGTCAAAGTTGTAGAAATACTGATTTTTTTTTTTACTCCTATTCAGTTAGTCTATATGAGAAAGAAAATCCATTTCTTGTTCTTTATGAGAAAGATAACTTAGCAATTAGTCTTCCAATATGACAATTCCAAATTAAATTCTCTTAGGTCTTCTGTGGTTCTTTCATGTCTCAGTTAAATTATTTCCAAATTCAGTTAATCTACACAGTAGTCTATATTATAGAGGTATTTTTATTGAATTGTATTCTAGCAAAAGTTATTTTAATAAACACACAGACTCTTTCAGATTGACCTGATGATGTTCTGTTTCCCTTTACTGGAACTAAAAAGATAAAATCTGGGAATCAGTCAGGAGTTTTAATTTTTACAATGCTCAAATAGTTGTGCTGTGAGAAGCGACAAAGCTGTTTGCCTCAAGAGTGTGTGTTGCCCAGTATCAGTTCTCATGTGCAGATGATATGGTTTTGTTTTCTCGAATTCCTTGGGCTCTGAAGCATTTGCTAGAGGATTTAGCATTTTTGTTGGTAGAATTGTTAGTCCCCATGAGCATACAACATGGCTTTGTTCTCTCAAACTCCTTTAGGAGTGAAGTGTCTGTTAAAGGAATTTCAGTGGTTTTGTCAGAATGATTGTGACTAACATTCAAAACTGTCAAGTAATTGCATACATTATAGCTCAGAGTTGCTTATGAGGGGAACTGATGACCACTGTATTGAACAAATTTTCTATTTTGATATTTGTCCAACAGTTGTGAACAAATTAAATGAGGTTTGGTGCCTTAAGGTCCAGACACAGACCAGCAGAGCAACTGGTGTCTGAAATAGTAGTAGGCATCTTGTATCTTAGATCAAGGTTTGGACTTAGATTCAGTATGGCACTAGATTTGGAAAAACATTGTGTTCTGTAGTTCTGTATAATTCAGGAAAAACTGACTTTTTGTTGATTGAACTTACACTTCCTTTCAGGTCAGAACCCAATTTCTTAAGCAGCTTGAAAGTTTGAAATGTCCTTGCTTTGAGTGTTGTTTGGTTTGTCCCTTCCCCACATTTGATGATCACTGTTGTAGTTTTTGGTAACTGATGTTTAGCTTTTTTCACAACTAGTTTTGATCAGAATTTTAAAAATGGAAAAAAATAGCAGCATACCATTGCTTATCTCTTTGACAGTACCTATATTTAAATACATATGGAAATCCCTGTTGCTAGTGTGCTCTATAGGAACTTTACAGTCCTTTTCAGCAATAGCCTATGTGGGTAGAAAATATTCTCCTGGAGTATCATAGATGACAATAGATAGCAGTAACTGCAAATCTTCAGCTTATTTTGGGAATGGTTTTTAAGGTAGAAATTATTTGGGTTTTAGTCCTGGAAGTTCTTGCTTATAGGCTCAAAAATTATCACATTATGAAATCACTTTTTTTTTTTCTGCTATGCAAATAATTCAGTAGAAGCAAAAACTTCAGAATGTCTACATAGCCCATGAATTCTATATTTCTAAGCATTAGTCAAATATGAAATGTTCATCTATTTTGCACCATGATAAGCCAATTGTCTCAATGCTAGTGAAGTTAATGTGGCATACTAGTAGCATATCTGTGCATGTGATCCTTGTACTTGCTTTACAGCCTGTAGTAAGTGAAAAGAATCTTGATTTGACAGTTTCATTGACAGTGGCATGTGTAATTTCACACAAGTTTCCTAATGGGGCACCTGCAGTGGTATTTTCTGTTTTCCTGAGAAATACAGAGACACCACGATTTTTGGTTTGACTTTGTTCATAATTGCAGAGAGCAATAAGTAAAACAAACCCGGAAACTGTAGAGAAAAGAGAAAAATGTTATGTAAGGAGATAAAATGCCATACAGTTACAGTTTATGATTTGTTCTTCGCTATGAAATTTCATAAAGTCTTATTTCTCTTTTTAATAATAATAATGCTTTTTTTGGACAGAAGTTTGATACTGCAAAGATGAGCAAAGCAGAAGTTTTACTCTTTTTTGTTATGTAGTACAAATGTAGAAGGAGAATGTTCAGGGTCTATTCTCAGTTTTCCCTTATAAACTCACCACTTGTATCTCATTTTCTGGATTCTCACAAATGCTGGGCTTGGTTTCTTCTTTAACTTGTAGACTTGCTTTTCTTTGTACTATTAAGTTTTAGCTGAAATGCCAGAAAATCTACTTTGCAATTTAATTTTGGCTGACTTCAAGAGGGTCAGTAATTACAGTAAGTGTTTCCAGCATGTTGAGTTTTTCCAGAAGTCTTTTTATGAAGAATGTGACTGTGGATTAATTGAACGTAAAAATGAGTCAAAAACTTTTTTCTGCCAAAGGCAAATATAGGAATAGGTGCTAGTAAGGTTTTCAAAACTCTGTTACCTAGGTAATTTGTAGATGTAGTGTGAGCTGTTGCCCAAGGAAGTATAAACTGATTTAATTTAGTGAGAAAGTTACTGGAGTACAGCTTACCTGTAAAATAGACAGCAATTCTCTGCAAGTGTTTTAGTTTTCACTCCTACAAGCAAATTGATGGTGAGATATTTTTAAAACCTGCTGCTGCCAGGCTTCTTGTCAACAGTAAGGTCATCATCTCTAAAGCATGGTACCCTGTCTTTTTTCAAGTTATTCTGAATTCAGAGGGGACAGTAAGTTAGCAGTTGTTGATTTAAGAATATGCTGACATCATGGATGACATACCTAAGAGAACTTCTTCTCTTCTGCCTTGCTTGTTTATGTGCCTGCCTTCCTGCAGTCTGGAGGGGCTGAAGAGGCAGCAGTGGTGCTCTGAGGCAGCGGGATGACGTACTTTAGTCATTCAATAGCGTGTGAGAGTGCTCAGCTGATGCCTCTCTTCTGAAGGATGTTTAGTTCTGTGGTTTCATTAATCACTGTAAGTTTTCCTTATGCCCAGGATGCACTTTTCTTTTATAAAAACATCATAGTCTTGCTATAAGGAATGATCCAAAGGGAAGCATTTTGCAAACATAGAGGAGTCTGTTGTTAGCATGGGAAAATAGTCTTGGTCTTTGCTGTTGGAAATCCTTGTGATTTGTATATAAGAATTGTGGTGTTACAGATACAGCTACATATGAAAACATTCTGCTCTTTGGTTTGGGACAGTGATGAAAGAAAGCCAAATCTTGAATAAAATGTCAGTGTACAGAGGTAACTCTCTATTACAAAATCTCACTAGTGGGCTTACCAGTATAGCACTGTTTGCAAGTCCTTTAAATATAGCTGAATCCAGTACTCCTAATCTTTGTTTCCCACTCATTTAGCTTTGCATGTTATTTTGTCTTTTTACTAAATTTTGCAGTTGAACTGTGTATTTAGCTCTAAAGGGAAGTGATGCCTCTATGCAGGAGCTGAGCCTGGGCTCAAATAAATATGTGTAGAAGGTTGCTACTCAAAAGGCTTTGCACAAGCAGACCTGTCCTGCGTGTGCAGGAGTCAAATAGCTGGGGGTAAACTGTGTACTTATGCACTCTGCTTGTTGTGGGAGTAGACAGAAAGACAGACTTGAGCCTCCTTGGTGAGGAGCAGCAGCAAAAGAATGTACCACGAAGTGAGGGAAGTGGAGTTCTGTGCCATCCTTGCCAAGCTGAAGCTGGCAGTGTGTTGGCAGTAGCACAGCCACAGGTGCTGTGGTGCCAAATCCCTGGGCTGTAACACAGCGCCAGCCTGGTAAAAGAATTATTTCTGCTTTTGCATTTTTCTCCCTTCTCATCAGGTAGGAAGGACATGACCATGGAAATCTGTTGTGGGAATATGTTAAGTCCTTGCATCCAGAGGCGGGCATCAAAGCTGGTGCAAGGCCTGGAAGCAATGTCCTGTGAGGAGCAGCCAAGGGCTTTGGGCTTGTCTGGTTTGGAGCAAAGGAGGCTGAGCATGACCTCATTGTTCTCTACAGCTCCCTGAGGAAGGGAAGTGGAGAGGGAGGTGCTGAGCTTTTCTGCCTGGCATCCAGAGATGGGATGTGTGGGAATGGTTCAAAGCTGCTCCAGGGCAGGTTCAGACTGAGCACTGGGAAGCATTTATTCAAACACTGGAACAGGCACCCTAGGGAGATGGTCAGTGCCCCAAGCCTGTCAGTGCTTCAGAGGTGCTTGGACATTGCCCTTAAAACGTGCTTTAACTTGGTCAGCCCAGAATTGGTCTGGCAGTTGGAGCAGGTGATTATTGTAGGTCCCTCTCAACTGAAATACTCTATTCTATAGAACAAACAAGCTAAAAAAAATACCCAACAATGACAAAAAAGAGTAATTAAAAAAGGTGATTTTGTACCAAATGTAGCTGTATTCAAAGGTATTGCAATAATTTTAGGCTGGGTGCAGGTAGTGCTGGTGTGGTGATCCTTCAAATAGCTTACAATTGCCCATAGTGGGAGTTGAACAACAGTGACTGGGTGTAAAGAGTTAATGGCCATGGCTCTTTTTTATATGTGATTGGAATTTAAATAGAATGTCCAGGGCTGCTTGTAAGAGAGTCAGAAGAGTGAAGGAAAAATACTCTCCTTGTGTATTTTCTTACAGTTGAGGTGGGGTTTTTCTCCTCTTTTAGACTCTTAGAGGGGTCTTATCTTGTCCTTATGGACTTTAGCTCCTGTTTGCTGTAGGCCTAAAAGTCCTCTACTGTCAGTATTAACTTAAGAGAATATTGTCTTTGCATATGCCCATGTTGCTTCACTTGTTTGCTCTCTTAGGATAGAGCATGACATTGTTTGGGATCAAGGCTATGAAGTCTTCCAGTTGAGTCTGTCTCTGAGGCTTGCAAAGGTCACTCTGATTTACCTGCAGATTTTTTCAGGAAAAAATAAGATGGTATAGAGTGTTAATGTTACTTGATCACAATGAGTAAACAAGCAATTGGAATTTTAAGAAAGGAAGAGAGTATTATATTTTATTTGTGTTTGCTGGCTCCATCCTGTGCTGTCATTTCACTGAACGTGACATTAGTCATCACACAGATAACTCTTAGAGTGTCCAGCTGTTCACCCAGCAGTTTGAAAAGTCAGAATGCACAATTTGAATGGTTTGATTTTGTATCATTGACAAAGCATCCTGTTTTGTTATGCAGCTGTAAACTTCTGTAACAAAGAGCATTGCTGGTTAAGTGAAAGTGGGAGTTCACACAAGTCATTGTTCCCAGTGGTGTTCTTCCTTCATCTGTTTCTTCCAAAGATAATAGAAAGTGTTGGAAAAATTTTAAGAGATGGTATATTCAATCATTTATAACTTTCCTGATCTCTGATCTCCTGGACTGAAATACTTTAAGACTTTTCTTTGCCTTGAGTTTAATTTTGTTTAAAGCTTTTTGCCAAAATTCTTCATCTGTTTTCAGAAACAGAACTAGAATAATTGTGCCTTTTTTTAATGTCAGTCTCTACTTTGAAATATTGTAGTGCACCTCTGAACTGGAACATTTACGTGAAATTTGTCTGTGGGCAGCCTCTGGCTGAGCAGTATTGTTTTAATTTTACATGAAAATCTGTAAAAATTGAGCCAGTTCTCTTCTTGAAAATTTCTGATCTGGACATGGCAGTTTTCTGTTTTGTTTTGGTTTTTGTGGGGTACCCTGGAGACTCTGCATTCTGTATGCTCAGCAGGGTTTCTCTTTCAAGTACATTTCGGGCTGCAGAGCATGGGAGCCAGAATTGTCCCAAGTTAATTGATTGAGGGGGTCCTATGGCACAAAGCCAGCTGGGAAATCTCTGAGACAGGCCTGACATGTGTCAGCTCCAGAATCATGCACTTGTTCCTCCTCCTTTCTTGTCCCATTGGCTCTGCAGTACCTCCAGACTCCTGCCAACACTGGTATTTTGACTGTGTCTTTTTGTTAAGACTCAAGAGAAGCTGAGGTCTCCATACTGGGCTAAAGTTTGGCTTCTTCTGTATCTGAATGCCTTTGTTACTTCTGAGCATGATGAGGATGTCACTCATCACACCATGTAGCTGTGGTTGTAGGGGGTGCTCAGTCACTGCCCACACAGGGTTTATGCATTTGGTCAGGACTGAGTGCTGTCACAGCCAAAAAAACTCAATATGATTCTTCAGAGACTTCACAGATAAAATCTCAAAAGACTACTGGGCTAATGAACCTAAAGGTATTTTTCTTCAGGAGTTCCAAACTGGACCAAGTTTATCTGAACTTTTGTAAAGATAGCAGAAGATACTCCACGCAAATCTGAACTTCCTGCATTTATAAAATGAAGTGGTGGCTTTTTAAAAGCAATCAAAATGTAACTTTTTTGACATTTTTCCGACAACTTAGACTTTAAATAACTATTTTAGGTAGCTACCTAGCCTGTGAAATTCTGACCAGACCAGAAACCTACAGAAAGTGATTGAATGTGTCTGATGATGGGAAGCATTAGATAATAGTAATAAATAAATCATTTTTTAAAAAGGAAAAAGAGAAAAAAATATTTTCAAAATCATGTCCCATTGGGTAAAGACTTTGGGGCCACCAAGTAGACTGACTTTCTTTGCTGTTTTGAAGGTGACTAGTTTAAACTTTAAGAAAGATAGCCTTGCCTGTTGATACAGCACAGCTGAAAGTTTCTTTTTTCAAATGCCTTTCCCCTGTAGCAAAATCTGTGTCAATTATGTAGACTCTTGGAGCTGTGTGAGAGAGTTTTCCCTGAGTTTCTTTGCTGTGCTTCCTCTGAACCAGCAGCAGAGCCCACTGTGGCAGTGTGAACTTCTTGGGAAGTTGGTACCTGCTGGATCAGGTGCTTCTTTTCCATGTTCATTCATTATAGGAGCAAACAGATTTTGCTGCAAGAATGTTCCAGTCTGGCTGCTGATCAGAATTCTTATGAAAATAAATAATTTTTCTTCAAATCATGACAGATTTTAAGTTACCTACAAGTGAATTTTGTATGTCTGTGTGCCACTGGTGCCAGTACAATCAGAATGTTGTAGTCTTGTGTACAGTCAAACATTAGGCCGTGTTCTGGGGTTTTCCCTCCCCCCACCTAAGTGGCAGACTCCTGCCAATCTGTAGCAGAAGAGTTGGAGATCTCTGAACTTGCACAACTGGTTTTAGTTATTTGGACCCTACAACTTTACATATTTGAAGGGTGCTCAAGCTGTGACTGTTCATAAGTATTTTAAGAAAATGTCTTAATTTTCATCTAGTTTTGAATGTAGAATTTGGAATTCTCATTCTTGTGATCACCATGCTGCATGTTTTCCTTCAGGAATTCCTTGTCCCTGGGTGAAAGTAGTTAGATGTGGAAATTGCCATGTATCATAATGACTTTTTTAAAATTTATTTTTTACATCAAGAATCAAAGTATTTTTCATTATGGAGGATACTTAAGGATCACAACTTTCTGAACTCATTTATTGAACAGGTTGTTCCTGTGCTCTTAAAATGTTCCTGTGCTTTATAAAAACACCAGAAAATGTCTGGTCTTTCAAGTAGAAGTTGAACCATCTTTTTGAAAAAAATAAAGGTGAATATTTCTTATATTTCAAATTAATAGTTTCCCCTGTTAACAGTGTTACAGTTCCTGATCTTCTGAAGGGTACAGTGTTTTTCTAGATGAGTGTTAGTCTTGAATCTGAATTTTAGTTTTTGCTTTACAATTAAGACTTTGATTTAATCTGTCATTTAATAAAACATGTTTCACGTTATAAGGAGAATGTGGGTTAACATTAAGGAGTAGGTTTCACAGAAATGGCTAAACCAGCATTAATGGCTCACTGCTGCTGGTAGACATGGTTCTTTTCCCTTCCTCTCTTTGCATAAGACTGGAAATTCTCCTACCTCCATGCTATCACTTGTCTCTTCTGGCTTTTTTTTCCTCATTGAAGTGCTGTTTGTCTGTCTGGTGCTTCCATCAATTAGCTTATGGTGAAAATGGAGGTCAGATGAATGTTGGAACTGATGCAAAGGGATGGGAGGGAAGGAAGAATATCCCTTTTAATAGGAGCAAAGCAGTGGTAGATTAATTATCATGGACTATCACCCTTAGGGTGCCCTTTCTATTGCTAAATTCTGTTCATGAGAAACAACCTAGAAAGAACTGTACTCTTCAATAGCTGCCCTCTGACAAGTTTATCACTCAGTAATCATTGATTTAGGTTTGCTCAATTTTCTGTGGTGCTGCAGACTCTTCCTGCATGAAATGCAGCCTCTTAAGCCATTACAGAATCCCAGAATAGGTAAGGTTAGAAGGAAGGGTCTGCAGTGGATGATCTGGTCCAACCTCCCTGCTCAAGCAGGGTAAGCCATTCATGTGACTGAGTCTCTGCTTTCACAGGGCCAAAGAGCATTACTGGTTTTATTAGTCCCATGCAGCTGGCAATGGTGTTGTAAAGATTCATTTTTCTAGTCTGTTCCTTTGCTGCATCTTCTTGGAGTTCCTGCAGCCTGTAAGTTGTGTTCATCCATGTCAGATAGGAGCCCTTGGATACCAAGCAGCTTTCCAATATTGAATGAGCTGGTGTGTAGGTATTCAAGAGGGACCACAGGTTAGTGAGTTGTCTTTTTAGGTAGGCCATTTGCCTATTGGTTAGTAGGAATGCCCGTTAGCTAACCAGTGGATTAGTGATTCATGGCTAGGGTCTTGCTGCAACAATCCTTTAGTGATAACTGGAGTCAGCTTTTGGATTGGATAGGTGATTTCAAAAGACAAAGCATTTTTATATTTCGAGAAGAATTTAGGAGCTAACCAAATACATATATTTTTCTAAGAAAATTCTCATCCTGTGGAGGCTCACTTATGTAACATGCACAGGTGCTTCTTTGCTAGAATAAGCATTTCATTAAAATAGTTTTTATTTAACTGATTGCTTTATGTAAAACGAAGAAGATGTAGCCACATATTATCTATCTTGCTGTCCTATTTCATCCTCCTGTGCAATGGAGTCTAGCACCTTGAAGATAAGATAGTAGTGTAATAATCTAGTTAGCACCTCAGTTGTAATAGATTGAGGCAACTGATGCTCTTTAAGGGGAAACACCTGATTTTCTTATCAGTGCTTGTTCAGTCTCTGTAATGCATGTCCTGTGCAGGTAGTCATAGTCTTACATTTCTGACTGTGTGAAGGGTTAGATATTATTACTTGAAGCGTTTATGGTACGTCTTGATCCTATGTTTTGAATCATGGGCATTCCTGTTTTTGCATGGCACAAGGAAAGTGTGGTGTGGGTGGGTTTATGGGGTTTTTATTTTGTTTGTTTGTCTTGGCTTGGTTTTGGGGTGGGGTATTTTGGTTAGGTGTTTATATTTGTTTTTGTTTGTTTAAAAAAAACCAAAACACTGAGTCATGAAGCTCATGAGTGGAGACCAAGAGAGCCTCTAGATTACTCATTAGTAGTCTTTGAACAAAAATGGAGAGCAGGTGTTGCAAAGGGCTGGACCCTTTGCTGTCAGGCAGAGAAACATTTTTTTGTTATTGCTAGAGCAGTAACTAAACACAATAACTTTTAATCTCATTACCCTGAGGTGTTTTCTTTTTAGCTATTGCCTCTGGATCATTGTATTGGTACCGTTTAGTATCATGAGCAGTTAAAGGAATGTTGTAATAGTTCATATAGTGTCCCAGGTAAGAGCCCACTCTGGCTCTTTGGGTGAGTTTGTTCTACTGCTAACAGTGGGTTGACTATCAAGCTATTCCACTGTAATCTTTTGTTCTCCCAAGCACCATCAATTGGCATTAATGCTTATTGATTGAAGTGTTTTTCAAACTGAGACTATGTACAAGTACACTTCCAAATTTCCAGTTTTAAGATGTGGAAACTTAGTGCTGCTCTACATTGTTAGAATTCTTGACTAGCAAGTTAAAATGCCTAAAATGTGAAACTTGGCCAAGACATAATCAATGTATTTGCTGAGCAATTTGCTTTGAAGAAATTTCATTCTGACATTTTAATGTTTGTACTTACACTGTCTTGCACACAAAAATTTCTCATGTATCTTGATATTATACATATTTCACATATATCAATTTTTGTGTATGTCTATATATAACTAGGTGCTTGTTGGTTCAGTTGTACAAACTCAGCTAAACTAACTAAAGGATTTTTATTTTTTTTTTGTCCCTTACCCCTAAGAAAGATCTTCCTACCTTGGGGGCTAAACCTGCAAGGCTAATTCTTTAAGTTTTTTTTTACTTGAGTTTTAATATGAAAAAAACAAGGGCAGAATTTCAGAAAGCTTCACATTCACTGAAATCATGATTCTTAGCAGAGGTCAAAATATTTTTAAAGTCTTTTAACTTTTCTGGACATCCCACTTAAAATTTCTCATACATCCTACTTCTAGCTGCTTTCCAGAATCTTGGGGATTTTTTAAACCTTTTTTTTTTACTTTTTTTAAAGATGCACTTTAATTTGCTATGTTCGTAAGCTGTCGTTGCCCATGCTTTATGTGTTCAATGTACAGAATATCCAGAACAGTCTTAGTTTAGATCTTCTGGCAATTTAGTCCATAATTTTAAAGTTATGGTAACACCTTTAAGCAAATTTTTGGTGGCATTAGAAAACCATGTCAGTTCCATGTCAGAAATGTCGGTTCCACTGCAGTTTAGTGCTAGTGTTGATGTTGCAGCTGGCTGTGCTGCAGCAGGACCCTGCACTCCAAGGCTTGGTGAGTGCTCACTGGCAGAACTTGCAGGTACTGAACCACAAAGCACAGGTTTCCTTCAGCTGGGAAGTTGAAATGTTTCTGATAGCTCTAGCTGGGTATAGTCTAGGATAAAGTTGCCTGTGGATTAAAGTGAAAACATGAAACAGGCTAGACCTACTGGCAGCCTTCCAGCTGCTTCTCCTTCTTCTTTGCAGGGTTTATGTTCTTTTACCTTCCCCAGGCCCAGCCTGGGGAACCAGGTGCTTGCTGCCAATTAGTCTTGTCAAGAGAGCCCAGAGCTTCTCTTGACAAGCCTGACTGCTGACAGCAGCTGTGGGCTAGTCTTAGGCAAGATTTTAACTCCTTGCTTGCCAAATGCTTTGCAGATTAAATCCCCTGGTCTCATTCTGCAGTTATTCAGTTTTCTATTTTATTGAAGTATATTCTGTACAGAAACTGATCTAAGATTTACAGTGGTGCTGTAGTGATAGCAGTTACTTGCCAAACTTCTGGCATGACAGAATGTGAGTTGGGAGTTAAGTCATTATGAAAGGCACTTTATAAGTTTATGTTATTAGAACTGTCCATCTCAGGCCGCCTTCTGCTTGATGGAAGCATAGCTGTAGCTGGGTAGCAGCTTGGGCTGTTACTCTGCTCAGCTGTTATGGTTTTAGAAACTTTTGAACTTTTGGGTCCATTTCACTTAAATTTGAGAGAAGACCACTTTATTTTATTTTTCCTGCAAATTGCATGAATGGCAATAATGCTTTTCCCTATGTGGTCACCATTCTAGGTACATTGCTACAGAAAGACAAGTAAAACTTTGGTTTTATCAGTTGATAAGAGGTGGCAGGTAGCTAGTTTGTGTTGGAGAATATGATCTTTTGCTTGGTCAGGTTGAAAGGACACATGGGAAGTGGCTGGATGCATGAGAAAAGCTCTGTGTCCAGGAGGTGCCTGTAAGCTGATGGGGGGCACAGGTACAGTGGTGAGGGAGAGGCATTAGACAGGCTGTTGAGCTTTTGAAGAATGTAGTGAGAAGAAATAGGACTGCTAAACCAGTATAAATTGACCCCAGAACAGAAGGATTGTGTTTGGAAAGTAGGCCATTTGCAATTGAATGAAATGCTCTGTTTACAAAATATATTGAATTGGGTGTTTTTACTGAGCTTGTCAAAGATGTGGGATGTGATTTGACTCATCTTTTCAACTTTGCTTCCAATTTCTTTTGCTTTTAGTGAGGCACAGCTATTAAGGTATGCTTTTTCTTAACTCAGAACTTCCAAGAATTACATACAAATAACCATTAAATCACTCTTTTTATCAATTTGATACCTATTTATATTTTAGAAGTTTGTAGAGGAGGATATGCTTCATTAGTGTTCTTAGAAGTAGAAACAAATTCTTCTCTACGAGGGGAGAGCTCCATCACTTTTCTTGGAGTACTTACGGCTTTTGCAGAAGTCATCAAGAGGGCTGCTGTACTTAACTTGAACACTGACTGGAACCATTTATTCTATCCACATGAATTTTAAAAAAGGATAGTGGCAGCTTCTGTGTGAGAAGAGTTAAATGTAGCAGTATGGGAACCATTACTACACTAAATCACCTAGAGTTCCCTTTCATGGCAGGTTCTTTACCTTGCTAACTTAATGCTCATTGGTGTTGGTGGCTTTTGGAAATGCTAAGGTGAAATTGACTTGCCTGTTTAGGGTGTATGGAGGTAGTTTTAAGGAAACTGCTTTCATCTAATGTTGCTTGTGTGGATTTACATGTTACAATGAGTGGCTGCCATCAGGATACTGCCTAAATGATTTGAAGGTTTCCTGACTTGGAATTGATGTGTGCCATTGTCTTGAATTTGCAGTTTCTAGCATAGAAATCTAACACTATGTGGAGTTCTTGGTAAATCTGTATAGTGTTATTTCTGTTTTAATATCTGAAACTCATGTTTGCTCTGATTCTTACATAATGAGAATTACCAGCTTTGCTCATGATGGTTATTACCTACTTGACTTGGGTAAGTGGAGGGAAAGAAGTATTTAAAAAGCAGTTGTCTCTAGTTTTGATTCAGTGCCATAACTTTCTGTTCATCTATTGATGGCTTGTCTGCTTCAGGGATTTCAGATTTTCTGAAAAGCAAAGAAACGGATAGCAACTGTACAGTACTTTTCAATCCAGGATAAACACACATAGTCCCAAAATTGTCCTTTTGGAAACCCAAAGCCTAGAAAGGGGCTTACAAGAATGTTCCCACTGTTGAAAGTCTTGGAGCAGTATCTGCTTGGGAAGAAACTGGCAGAACATCAGCTGTCCAAGCTAAGACTGATTTTTGCTCAATGCAAATCTGCACCAAGGAAGAGGAGGAGGAGTTTACTTCTTACTCCAGGTTGGAGCAATGGCAAAATATCATTGTTGATTTTGACTTGACAGTCTGCCAGCTTAAGTCCTTGAAGCTTTCAGCTTTCCTTGTGTTTTAGCAGAATGCATCAAGCCAACTCAGCATTTTATTTTTGAAGTAAAGGTTTTCAGTGGCGGAACTTTCAATGCAAGTGTTCAAAGCGGCATCTGAATAGAGTCCTAATCTCTTTCTTTCAGCCAGAGCCCCACAGTTGAGAATGGAGATTTCTCTTCGAAGTAGCCATCTAAGAACATAATAACTTCAGCAGAACTAACCAGTGCTGCTGTGGAAGGAAGCAGTCTTGCCCTGGCTGCTGCTTCCTCCCTCCTCATCTGCTCCGCCCATGTGTTAACTTGAATGTTTGTACAGAAGTCATAAACCAGATGGAGTAAATGATTGAGACTTTTTCTGAGAATTCGTTTTAGTCTGGATCAGTTCCTTGAGCTGGTTGACTGAGCAGCCATATGGTGTACAGACCACCTCCTGCCCCAGCACAGGTGGCCAGGAAGAGGCTGACGCCATTTCTTTTGGTTGCAGTGCTGACTTAGGCCAATTCTGTGTGTTGTTGGAATTGTAGCTCTGTATCCTTTACCTCTTTTCTGGCATGTTTGAGTTTTGGTTTGGGGATTCAAACCTTCATATTCATCTTCCTACGCAACTGCACTTCCAATTTATCAAAGCCTAATAGTTAAAAACCAGTAGTACTTTATCCTAATAAGGCTTTCATGAGCACTTGATATACTTGGCCCCTTTACCTTGTTTAGTTAAAAAAAAAGCAGCCACCTTTTCCTTCCAGGCCTCTAAATCAGCTCTTTGAGCTGTCTGCAGTGAGCACATTTTTGTGTGTGTAGAAAAATGCATGGTTCCTCTTGAGCCAACAAATTCCTTGTTTTTAAGAAACGTTATCTCTAGTATCACAGTGGTAATTCATTATTTCTGGAATGTGCATTGGAAGGGAGGAAATTGCTTTGTAATCCTTAGTACTGCCCTTCCTTCCTCAAGTGGGTTACTTCAGATGCAGGGGGTTGCCAGCCTTCCTCACTTTGACTGGATAAGGTTGAGGAACGCTGGTGGGAGCAGCTCCCTCAGTGCATCCCTACAGCAGAAGCCTGCAGTGGGCATTTGGCAGCGTGCACATAGGGCAGGGACCTCTTCAGCAAACATCCCTTAATGGCAGCAAATGTCTTTAACAAGAGTCTCTTGTCACTGCTAAGCAAATCATTTTAAGGAATGACACAAATAGAAGCAGCGTTTCTCTCCAGTCTTTTGCTTGTACCTCCATGGTCCATGCACCCGGTTCAGGGAATGTGGTAGGCAGTTTGCCTCTGTAGGCTCCAGCTAATATTGAGCTAAACAGTGTGCAGGTTTCTGGGTTTAACTCCTGCCAGGTTACTGGGGTTTTGACTTGTAAGAATTGTCTGCTTTTTTATTCCTTCAATATTTTGACCTTGTTACCTTTCAGTGTTATGAAGCTATCATCTTACAAAAATAACAAAACAAATAATCTTGTAGATTCTTTTTTTTTTTTGAGCCTGTTCTCAGGTATGTAAGGTATCATACTTTGTGTAGTGTATCATCTTTTGTGAAGATGGTACATTGTTAGGAGTTAATACTTTGAATATAATAAACCATACTGAGTAAATTTTAAATTGGGTGAATTGTGAGGGTGAAACAAGTGCATTTTCTTTCAGACAGAGCACAGCCTTGACTTTGAATAGAGTTCCTTTGAAGTCATAGGCAGAAAGCTCTGCCTAGATCTTGTGACATTTCTGGAAAGAATGGTCTGAGTTTTCACAGTAATTGTTAATATGTGGTATTTTAGGATTGCAAAGAAGTTGCAAGTGTAGCTTTATCATACTGCTTAAAATTTCTTTGTTGTCTCAGTATTTGTGCTCTCAGAATACTTGAAGACTACACTAATGCAAACTTCATGCATTTGAATGTCTCTAAATTTACTGCAAATGGGAATACAGCACTACGGTATTGCTGCTCATTGCTTCTGTAATCCCTATAGAGTGCTTATTATCTGTTATTTTTAAGATCATTTATGCCAGTTCAAAGTAGGTAGAAATAATTTTTAGTTGAAAAGAGATTGTGTTAAGAATATCAGTAGAACCTCTATTTTTCTTAGAAAAATAATCGGGGGTTTTTTTCTTAGAAAATCTACAAATGGTTGAATTCACTTTGTGGATTTTGATGGAATGAAATGGATTTCCTGTTTAGGCTAGAATAACCACTGGCGGTGCTCCTTTGTAAAATTAGGATGGCTTTAGAACCAGTTCAGAAACAATTTTTATTTTGTCAAGCTTAGTGCTGCCACAAGAAATCTGTGAAACCACACATCTGTTGCACATTGATTTAAAGTAATTTAAAATCACTAGGTTGAATTTTAAATACTTTACCAGTGACTCAACTTTTATTCTAACACAGTCTGAGATGTTTAACTGAGAAAATTTGCCCAAATTCAAGGAACTGTTTTCCATTAGGGAAGGCTGGTTCCCAAAGAAACCACTCCCTCCTGGAGCCACCTGGCAGTTTGTCCAACAGGCTGTGTCAGCTGGCTGGCAGTGGTGATGTGATAGGTGGTGTATTGACTGCTCATGTTTCTGAGCAGAACTGAGAAGAATGGGGATATATAAAGCTAGTGCCATGAAGCATGACACGTCAGGATAAGCATCCATGTGGGTTTTTTGAATTTTTGATGAGTTAAAATGGTTTGCATGCAGCCCCTTTGCCACCTGTGCCCAGTAAAACAGTATCACTGGTTTTGTTTGCAATGAAGACGAACTTCAGAGGGCTGAATGAGCTAATGTTCCAAGTAAGGTTTTGTTTGAAGTTGGATAGCCCTTGTTCTAGCAACTTTACCTTGCATTTGCTCTGTTAAGGCCTTGCACTGAACACATTTTAATAGGTTTGACTGTCTTGTGTTTGTAAACTTGCTAGGAACATAATGCAGAATAAAAGAAGTGAGAGTAAATGTTACAGTTGCAGAAGAACTGTACTTGTGCTTTGATCTTCATCTGGTAAATACTTTGTACTTCTCACTCTGTTGCTCTCTGAAAAGGTTACTTTTATGGAATCTCAATAGCAATAGTGTGGCCTAACTTTAAAAATGTTTCAGCAATTTAAGTGCCTCCTGAAGGGAATGGAAACTAGAAATACTTGGACTTTGCTGCCTTTGCTCTGGAGTTTCTACATAAGAATATTAACTTTTAATATCCACTTAATGATTGCTCAACCCTGTAGCTTTTCATTGAAGTACATGTGCATCCCATTTCAATATTTTTCTTCCTGTTCTGTGTGTAAAGCTTTAATATAAGTTCCCAATGTTTTCTCTTAACTCTTACTGCTGTCCTGGGCTTGAATCTAGCATGGAAAAGCAAATAAATCTTCTCTGTTCTGTTACTGTTAGGTTTCTGACAGTGGTGTGAGTATATTAAATCCCTCAACTCCTCTTGGATTTCTGAAAAACAATGATGATTATTTTAGGGAACTGCTGACCTACTCTTTTAATAAAGAACTTGTCTTGTATTCCACTTTCCCATTTTTAGAATCATGGTTCATATTGCTCTTGCTTCACAATCATATAACATCCTTGTGGAGAGTACAGCAGTTGCTTACCTGGAAAAGTAATATTAGAAAAGTGTGTATTTTTAGCTGCCTTTTGATGTGATGTAGCAGCTGGAAACAAGGAGGAGAGACAGTATGTGGTGATCTGACAGCACTGCCAACCACAACTTGAGACCAAAATGTGGGGAAACCATTTCATAGGCTTGATTATGCCCATTGTGCCTGGCACTTCAGTGATCCAGATACTGTGGCTTTGCTCTTGGTTGGCAAAAGTTTTATTTCAGAGTCCTTCCCATGACTGTACTTGACAAATGTTGTTAATGTATAGAAAAAGCAAGTTCTGTTTTTTGTTTATGTTAATATGCGTTAAAAATATATAAAGAGTAGGCAGTTACATGGACACATTTCAGAAATAAATAGTAAAATATCCCTTTGATGTCAGTGATTAATGGTAAATGTCTAAATGAAAATATATTCTAACAATTAACAAAATTTCTGCTTTTCCCTTTGTAGTAAACATGTCCACAAGTCAAAGAAGGAATCTAGCAAGTTCATGTTGAGGTATATTCTCAAGACAAGACACAGTGACTCATTTGCTTTTCTGGGTAAGAAAGGTATCTTTATTCTCTTGAGTGTGACAAAAAGTACTTAACCTTTTAAATTTAACTTCTGAAAAGTACAGTCTGTCAAGCCAGTATGCTGGGGGGGTTGTGGGTGGAGTGTTTTGTTGGTTTTTATTTTTATTTGTTCTTGAAGCTTTCTGGGCACATGTAGAGAACTTTCCACCCTAAGACCTTTTAGGGAGAGCAAAGGGAGAGCAATAAAGAGCAATTTCAGAATAAAAGACACCACTGAATAGCATGTGATTGGTGGATAGAAAAGTAATTCCAGTTCATTATCACAAAATTGTGTACATTTTCTAGCCTGACTTGCCAAGGGAATGGTGTTTATATATTATCTCATTCTTTTCTCTTCCCAAAATTTTTAAACATCTCTCTGACTAGGAAGACAATAAAAAACTTACAACTTGAGACAAAAGTGTAGAAGTCAACCTTATATATATTGTGTTGACAGGCTGGCAGCCAGCAAACATGTGCTCCCTCATGGTCAGCATGGGTATTCTGAGACACCACAAACAGCTATGATCATTGCAATGACATGAGACATGTTGGGTGCTTCCTGCAGATTTGTATGTGGTCTGATTTTAGTAGTTCTGCTGCTCCTAGAATTTCCCCGGCTTGATCCAGACAACTCCAGAACAAAAAAGAATTTAAGGATTTTTTTATTTTAATCAGGAAGATGTGCTTTCCTCATTTGCTTACAGTGTTCATGTATACATGGAACTGTGTAGCATCTTCTGTGTGAAACATTGCTCTGCAAGTGTCTGCCTCCTTAATAACCACGTGGGTGCTGTGCAGATTGTCCTTTAGCACTGTTGTAGGTAATTTGTACCAGTAACCTTCAGAGACTGATTTCCCCCTTCTCCCCAGCTCCCTCATCCACACTTAATTCTTATGGTCTTAGTGCAGTTGGGTACCTGGCTCGCTGGGTTTGCTGGATCATCTGATGACAGTGAGAAAGAAAGCTTTTGTTTTTTGTTCCTATCACAGTCAGGTGTTACAATTCATTCTCTTTCATGTTTCTCATGTAAGCTGTGCCTCTGACTCTTCTCCAGTCTCAGTGGATTCTGCTATAAAGTCATAGGCTTACAGCTATGCTCCTGTTGTAAGGACTTGTTTATCATCCATTTTATGTCATGAGCCCCAGTGCACTTAGTCACTGCTTCAGATTCCTCTCTGGTTATGAACAGAAAAGTAGTGCAGCAACAGAGGAGTGTTGCTGCAAAATAATCTGTTTCCAAAGAACAGAGCAGTTTCCATAAAGAGTTAAATTAGATAAAATGACGTATTTTAGTCTTTTAAGTTTAGCGCTTCTCTCAGAACTTAATTAGATCTAATTTAGTTTGGCATTGCCTGACTTTTTTTAGTACAGAATTAGCCTGTTTCTCTCTGTCCTAGGGCAGTCCTGTAATTTTGGCAGTCTTGTTCCAATTATCAAACTCAGTTTCTAAAGATGTAGTTTCAGAATACACACTGCTAATGTTTTTATCTTTTTACAGTATCTTCATGATTCACTGTCATCATGTTTCTGCTGTGGAGCTGCTTTCTTTTTAAGTGTTCTTACTAAAGATAGAAAAGCTCCTTGGGCTCTTTCATTCTTTTATATCTTAAGTAATAAAGCCGACCATTGGTTGCTGGGGTTTTTTTCAGCTGTTTCATATGGCTTATATTAATGTATCAGAGTCTTTATAATTCTAAAATTGTCTTTTGGTGATTGTCTCATCTAATAATGATGAATGCTTTTTTCCCCCCTAAATTTCTATTTTTGTGCTAATTCTTTTAATCTTACAAAGCTATATCTTGGAATTTATGTGGTGTGCAGCTGGAGCTTTTGTTTTTACATGGTGCATCTGGACATTTGCAGTGCACTTGTTGGATTTTACTAACAGCTCTCCTAGTTTGGAGTGACTTGAAGTGTTCTTATTCAGGATTTGTTTTACTGTGGCTTATCGGAAGCTTATCAGGGAGTCATACCTAATATATGACTTAAAAATTCTTTCTTAAATAAAGGATTTTAGATTGTGTATTTCCTATTTATCAAATACAACTATGCAGACCTACCTACATGCCTATAGAAAAATAGGAGGGCCTACTTGTAAATTAAATATTTGTAATTTCCTAAACACTTTCTTTGTGGTCATTTTTCTAAGTACTCATTTAGAAAATATTTTAAAAGGATGGATATTCTTCTAAATGTTGAAATATGTGATGCATCTTGCTTCCACATAACCCTACAAAGACTAGGGCACTTTTTAAAATGTATTGCATTCAGTTAATAATAGTCATCTTGGGTCTGTAACTTAAATGATAACTGAAGATGTATCCTCATGTTTTAAAGTATATTTTTATTTTAATATTTCTTCTCCTCTTGATTTAGATAACATAATCCATGGATAAAGTGGGAAAGATGTGGAACAATTTCAAATACAGGTGCCAGAACCTCTTTAGTCATGAGGGTGGAAGCCAAAATGAGAGTATAGTTGTGAACTCCAATAATTGCTCATCTGGTAAAGAGAAAGCCATCCAGATAACTGACTTGACTCAACAACAGCCCAGCAGCCCTTTGAGAGAAAACATTGCTTTGCAATTAGGCTTAAGTCCTTCAAAGAATTCAGCAAGGCGGAACCAAAACTGTGTCACAGAAATTCCTCAGATTGTTGAAATAAGCATTGAGAAAGAGAATGACTCATGTGTCACCACAGGAGCCAGGCTTGCTCGAAGGGACTCTTATTCTCGGCATGCTCCTTGGGGTGGGAAGAAGAAGCATTCCTGCTCTACCAAAACACAGAGCTCCTTGGATGGTGAAAAAAGATTTGGTAGAACACGAAGTGGTTTGCAGAGGAGGGAGAGAAGGTATGGGGTGAGCTCAGTCCATGACATGGACGCGGTATCCAGCAGGACAGTAGGCAGCCGTTCTCTGCGGCAGCGTCTCCAAGATACTGTTGGGCTGTGTTTTCCCATGAGAACTTACAGCAAGCAGTCCAAACCTCTGTTTTCTAACAAAAGAAAGATCCACCTCTCTGAACTAATGCTTGAGAAATGCCCTTTCCCTGCAGGCTCAGATCTGGCCCAGAAGTGGCATCTGATTAAACAACACACAGCACCCGTGAGCCCTCATTCAACTTTCTTTGACACATTTGATCCTTCCTTGGTTTCCACAGAAGATGAAGAGGACAGACTCAGAGAGAGACGTAGGCTTAGTATTGAAGAAGGGGTTGATCCCCCTCCCAATGCCCAAATACACACTTTTGAAGCTACAGCACAGGTAAATCCATTGTATAAACTGGGACCAAAGTTAGCCCCTGGTATGACTGAGCTGACCGGGGACAAAACCATAACACCTCCAGGGAGCTGTGACTCCGAAGAGGACACGACGACGCTTTGCCTGCAGTCGCGCCGGCAGAAGCAGCGTCAGATGTCAGGAGAGAGCCATGGCCATATCAGCAGGCAGGGGGCTTGGAAAGTGCACACTCAGATCGACTACATCCACTGCCTCGTGCCGGACTTGCTCCAGATCACAGGTAACCCGTGTTACTGGGGCGTCATGGACCGCTACGAAGCAGAAGCACTTCTGGAGGGGAAACCCGAAGGCACTTTTTTGCTCAGGGACTCTGCGCAGGAGGACTACCTCTTCTCGGTGAGCTTCCGCCGCTACAACCGCTCGCTGCACGCACGCATCGAGCAGTGGAACCACAACTTCAGCTTTGATGCCCACGACCCCTGTGTGTTCCACTCCTCCACTGTTACGGGGCTTCTGGAACACTACAAAGACCCCAGCTCTTGCATGTTTTTTGAACCCTTGCTCACTGTATCTCTGAACAGGACCTTCCCCTTTAGTCTGCAGTATATCTGCCGGGCAGTAATCTGCAGGTGCACTACGTACGATGGAATCGATGACCTTCCTCTACCCTCAATGTTGCAAGACTTTCTAAAGGAGTATCACTATAAACAAAAAGTCAGGGTGCGATGGCTGGAGCGGGAACCTATAAAAACAAAGTAAAAGGAAATCAAAATAAGCTTCTGGAACGTGCTTTTTTTTGTGTATTACAGTTTAACTGCAGCAAGCGCACCAATGGCGTCTAGCTTTTCTGCAATACCCTATTTAAGCTGAGTGTTAGTATCCTGTCAGATGCTGCCTGCTGTTAATCAAACTAAGTTGTGATGCCTCTTGGAAACAATAAGCAGACACAATTCTGCACGTTTTTCATTAAGGCCTAATGAAAATATTTTTGCTAATTTCTAAATATTTTGTTTCCCTTTTATAGCTGTAGTAATTGGATGAAGAAACTATGAGGCATTTCCCATGGGGCATTCATGTAATGCTGGTAAAGAAAGGCTTTATCGGAGGGGCATTTTTGCTAATATTTGAAGTATTTTTTTTAAATTCTCTCCTTGAAAACTTTCCTCAACTCAAAGTAATAATTTAGCTCACAAACAAGTTTCCAAATACTAGTGAATATTTTCTTGTAATGAAGAGCAGTTCATTAGAAGCAGTCCATTAAGAGTTAATGGTGCTTTGAGGCTAACAGATGAATCATGCTTTTCACAGTGTATAATGTTTCCTAATCATTAAGACTTGAATATGCCTGCTCAGTACTGTAATTCTGTTACAAACACTTGGAGATTTAAGTGGCATTGTTAGCAAAAGTAATACTGTCTCAGACAGTTAAAAATACCTTCCAGTGTGAATTGCTGCTTCTGTGGCAGGACACAGAATTAGATTCTTGCTGTGGAACAGAAGGTTGTGGGTTTTTCCCAAAACAGATTTTGGTGTCCTGACTGCTAGTAACTTACAGTGGAAGGTAATAGTGACAAGAAAAAAAATTCTTAATTATTTAAAGTTGTCTGATATTTTTATGGAGAACATGACAAGTGGTTGAATTATTATAATCAGAATACAAAATCTGACATATTTGAAGCAAATGTCAGGTTTCAAAGGTACTGGTACACTTTATTTGTAAATATCTTTCCATCTGCGCTTTTAAAAATGTTTTAAAGTAATATGCACTGATGATAGTTTCAACAGATTACTTAGAAACAAGATTCTAACTTCTGTTTGCTTATTTACTTGGAGATGGAACTTAAAAGTAGTTCTATCTTAGATATTTTGCACTAAAATCTTGTTGGAATGCCCTGACCCCTGTTTAATGTTTTGTACCAATTCTGAGTGCTCCCTAGTTTCTTTACCAGCTGCTACAGTATTTGATTCCTTCCTTCTCTACGGCAGTGACCTGTGTGAGGTAGGAAACATTTTGGCTGCAAGTACAATAAACGTTATTCTTGTATGCTACACTAACCCTTCTATTGATGTATTTTTCTGCTTGCTGTGCCTTGTTCTGGCTTTTTGTGCTAATAAAGTACAGTATGTTCAGTGTTATACTTGTATATCTGCTCTGTTTTTATATATTCACCTAACTTGTAGCAGTTAAATGAATTTTTAATAGGCTTTTCTTAGTATTTAGGATAGGTAATGCACAAGTACTGTGCAGTTGAGTATTAGTTGGTCAGCACACCTTACTCCTGCTTTTTGTTACAGCAACTTGACAGTGTACACCATTGAATAACGTTTCTGTAGTCACTGCAAGGTAGTGGACTTGTCTGCAGGCATAGAGCATTTTACAGGTTTTTGTAATGCAAAGGATAAATGTTAAGCAAAAAGTGTTCTAAAACATTATTGATCCCCTGTAATGGTTGCTGAAGGTGTTTCAGCTTGTTGTATAGGTAACTGCTAAGGTTAATATTTTGATACTCCCCACTGAGGAATGCTTATTCCTTTAAATTGACAGTACAGCAGCGACATTTGTTCACTTTTAGGATATTTTGATAAATAGATGTACACACAAGCTGGCCAAATGTCCTGTTTTTACCAAAGAATACTGTCAATTTATGTTGGGGTATTTTTTTAGTTAAAAAAAAAACAAACTCAAGAGTGGAGAGGTGCAATTTTTGTTCTATCAAATATTTATCCCAAGCTATGATAAACCAAAGTATTTGACAACGTCATCTGAACCTAAGTAATGTATACGTTTATGTTGGTAGAGCCTAAAGCTTTTTCATCAATGGTGTTGTCATTATTCCTGAACTCACAATGCACCTGAAGAGGAGTGATTTAAATAATTTTGTAATGACTGGAACAGCACTACAGAATAGCTCGTACTGCGAGGGGTTAATCTGAAGCACCCAGAAAGCACTTTAAAACATGTGTTTATATGCTTGTGGAAAGTTTGTGATCCCGTTATGCATTCTTTGTAGTAATTATCTTCTTTCATGTGTTAAAAGACTTCAACTGTTAAAATGGAACTTTGTTTAGAATATGTAAATACTAAGTTTATGTAATTATGTGTACAACTGTGCTCTTGGTCTCTTAAGTTTTGAATTGTGTATGTGTCATTGGATATGCAACTCTTGGTTTAAAATCTGCTCTAAGCGTAAAAAGAGGAAAAAGTCACCAGCATGAAATTGCACCTAAGTGTACCTTCACTGTGTCGTTCTCACTGTTCCCTCAGTCAGATCTGAATGCCAGATGAGTTTACTTAAATTCTTGCTTTCAATATTAGTGTCATACAGTCAGCCTGCAACCAAGCTTTGTCCCGGTGCAGGGACCTGTTTTTCATTTACACTTGTTGCAGTTGCTTGTCATGAACTAGCTGTGCCATTGTCAATGTGGTCAGGAATACACATTCATCTAATTTTTAATCATGTGGTGGAATCTTTGGGAAAAAAAAAAATAAAAACCCCAAACCCTTACCTCAGAAAGTTTGCTCTTGAATTTGTATAAATAATCTTTATGGAGAGATTTGCTCCCCTAAAACACACAAAAAAGGAATTATCTATTTCTCTACAACTTTTTTAAAGCTCTGCTTCACTGAAATATACAGAATAATTTGCTAGTGTGGTTATGCTAAAATGAATCACTTCTTAAATTTTGATGGACTTGAATGTTGACTATTCCAGTTGCAGTGTATTTCTTAATGAATACATTTTCGGTTCTAAAGGCATTAAAATGCTAGTGGGTGGAGAATGCAAATAGTTGATTTCTCATTTGTGTTTCTCATTCTGGTTTCATTTAGAAAACCTTAAACATGTCTTAAAGCTGTGGTTTGTGCACCTCTTTATTTTTTTTAATCTAATGGTGGGATTCAATGTAAAAAGGTACACTTGTATTATTCCAATCTAATTTGGTTATGTGACAGATGAGTTTTTGAGCCTCAGTCTTGTCAAGTGTTTTTTTGAGGTGATTCTCGTTTCAGCAGAAGGAGCTATAGAAAGTGCTTACTCTGTAGGAGGGTTTTGTGAGGAATCCTACCAAAGGTATTTTATGTCCCTGTGGAATTGGGGAAAGGAAAATATACTATATTATGAGTATCCAGGAAGGGTCTGTGAGTTTAGGATCTCTTCACAGTTTTATCAGGTCTATGGAGTTTATCAGTTTTAAATGCATAACTCTTAAAAATACTTGTAAGGCAAGTACACTTGTCCAGATAATTTACTTGTCAGAATGGAACTTGTGAAGAAAATAAGTTGCTAATTAATGTTTTGCATTTATGTACTTTTAAATTTTATTCACATTTGAATACTTGCTGCTTACAAAATGATAGCCCTTAAATCAGAAGCATAGAGTTGTGAAAAGATGTGTCTGTTTTTCTGTAGTGTTTGACAAAATCATGTCAAGCCTTACAGATGTCACTCAAATCCTTAAGTCCGTATTTAACTTTGAGGTTCAGCACTACTTAGAAACAAGCAAAGATTCTGAATTTCTGTAGTAAAAAACCTGTTTGCTTCAGTCTCCATGTGCAAGCCAAAATATTTGCAGAATGCTTTAAAGCTTTTCTCTGCTGCAGAATTGCATGTAAGACAGAAATTGTCATTGTCAGAAGTTGCTGAGTACCAGAGAGATATATCTGCAGGCATCATTGTTATTTTTTTTCCAAAGTTATCTTGAAAGACAGTATTTAATGGAAAAATGTGAACTGAATCTTAGTTGATTCTTTTCTAAAATAGTATTTCTCCATTTAAGACATTTAAAACTCACATTTAAAATTATGAAAGCACTTTTTGAGCCTCATTTTTTGAAAGTTTTGTTGTGAAGTGAGCATGTATGTGCCAAACCTTAGTCTGCAAGTATCTGGCACATGTATATTTATATGTTAATAAGATGCCTCCAAGCATGTTTACATTCATGGTCTTTTTTGAAGCTACTGAAGTACACCAATATGGTGAGCATTAATATATTGGAATTCTAAAAATTCTGTCTGTTTTCCGTCTGTGTATGGCATGCTTTGCAATTAAAAGGACTATTTTATTTGTATCTTCACCTGCACTTATATATTATGACCAGTTGATTGGTGTGTTTTTTCCTGTTGTCATCACACTTACCTAAACAGTTGTCTCTGGACTGTGACCAAAGGAGATTTTTCATACCTGTTTATTTTAAAGTAGAAATCAAATCAGTTGGCTTTTAAAGTATTAATTCCTATGGAGCATGGTGTAACACTGCTAATTGCTCTTTTCCTCTTTGCAGTATTGATGTACAGAGAATCATTTAGCTTGACCACGAGTTGTATCTGTTGAATGTAGTTGACTTCATATGTCTGAATTTTAAGCTTTTTTTTTTAATTGAAAATGCTCCTGATGAGGACTTTTAAAAGGAAAAGGTTTGATGGTTTTATGTCAGAATACCTAAAGTGAATGTTTTGCAATGAGATGAGGATCTGTTGAAGATGCTTTTTAGAAGTTTTCCCCTGTCACTGTCTTAAATCAAGATTCTTTAAAAAAGAAAAATCAAACCCTAAACAGTCTCTTGATGACTTAAACCTTACAATCTTTTGAAAACTGAAAAGAAATCTGGTGCTTTTACTTAATTTGCTTGCATATTGCCAGACTGATTTAAGAATAGTTGTTTCAAGAAGCAAATTAAATCTGTTATTTCAATGAAGCATTGCCATTTATGATTTTATGAAATATTCCATTTACAAAAATTGTCTATCAACAGGATGTTAACCTGATACTGTATTTGTTGTTATCAGGGTAACTGTTGTGTTTATACTTTTCGAGCTAAGTGTTCACTTTGTAAATTTGCATTAAGGCTACAGCTGTTACCAGCGAGGTTCCCTAGGGCCAACACAATGAATTTATGAGCTGAAGCTCATGGTGCTTGACCCTTTTTTGTCTTCAGTAGGAAAAAAAGTGTGTAGCTCTGTGCAATACAGCTCGTGTTACAAATTTCCATGTTAAGCACACAGCTATGCTGACAAGCAGAAACATATCTGAACTTGCTTGTCGGGAGTAAAGCAACCTCTCTGACTTCTCAGCAGGAGCTGTAGCTTGGTGGCACGTTGGCAAAGTGGAAGCAGAAATAGGTTTTGCTCTTCCCTGAGCAGCTGTTAACAGAACACGGGGTGTGCTTCCTGTGTGATAGGGTATCTGAACTCCTTAGAGCCCTGAGAATTTTAATAGCGTTCGGAAGATACAGAAGCACTTGGCTGCTTTGCCACTTCTTGCTTTCATGCTTGTCGTTTTGCAAAAGCTTGAAGAGATATATTTATTAAAATTGAATCTATGTAGTCAACAACTGTATAAGCACTGCTTTGTAATATCTTTACAGAGATATCAAATTCCTCCACAATTATATTTAAACTGTTTTGGGAAAATGAATAATGACACTGTGGGCACAAATTAATTCAGATTGCACTATAAACTTTCTTACCAGAAGCCTTCATTCTTACAAAGAACTATGCGATCCCTACACAGAAACTGTAGCTTTGGTGGCGCGCTCTTTGGTAGGTGTCCAAAACAGCGGCATCCAGACGGTCCCTGGACCTTTTCTGACATTCCAGTTGAGGGGCCTGGCAGGCCCGCTGGGCACTCGAGGAGTTGGCTGGCAAGCACGCCGTGCCGAGCGTCACCCGATGCCAGCACCTTGTGTAACTCTGCTGGTTTAGGTCTCCCCAGCTTAGATGGTTTTTAACTCACTGCAGCTTAAATGTTTCTCCACCCTGCCTAATGTGTCTTTGTTATTTGGTTGCCAAACTGTCTTGCATCTTAATAGAGTAAGAAAATAATGTGATTTATGGCTACCCAACCAGTGTATTAAGTAATAGATGGCTCTGTCTTAATAAACGGGGTATAAACTGCCATATTGTTTTCTTTTTATATTTGTTTGGGAGCAAAAAGTTGTGGGTTATGAGTTTATTTTAAGTCCGTGCTGTAAATGCATAGTTTTACAAATATTTAGTTGCACATGTCAAGAACAGTAAGTAATCAGTAACTCATGTTAGTTAGAGTCCTTTTCTCTTTCATCTAAAATACTTGAGTGAAGAGATCCACAGACTGATAGTTGTTGTCTTCAAAAGTTTTATCACTCTCTGAAATTCATCAATTAGTTTAGCGAGCTTTCACTTAAATCACTTAAAGTATTTGTCTCTCCAGCTGTGGGCTAAGGACATGTTTTTGTGACATAGACGTGTCTTCTAGAGCACAGCCCCCATGAGCACAAACTCAGGAACAGATGTAGATGTCATCCTGTAAACTGAGAGTGTTTCTCCTCTGTGCCTGATGGGAGCTGCTCCCAAAGCAAATTAGTGCAAACCCTATAGCTAATTATGAAAACTGAGCAAAATGCTGCTGGTGAGCAGTTATAGCTGGGCACAGCAACAACCATGTGACAAGCTGAAGAAGTGTCGTGGGCTGCTCTGTGGAACTATTTTGGGCTTCTTAATTTGTTAATTATATATTTTCTAGACCACTGCTCCTAAAAATACATTTAGTCTAGGCTTCATTGGAGTATTTATATCTCATCACTGGTGAACTAATAGAAAACTGAAACCCTGAAAACAAACCATGTGGTTTTGGCTGTTTTATATAGAGATTGCCCTTGTAGTTTTAGCTTCATTGGTACATGGAGAAGCCTATGTGTCTTAAACTCACCTGAAATAAATCCATAATTGATTAAGAAGTGGAAGTTATGGAAATTGATTCACCTGTTGTAGTGGTGGGTTTGAAATATTACTCTCAAATTCTGTAAAACTTACAGCAGATAATATTATATTAAGTATTTTATGTATTTAGCTAAGGAAAATACAGGCACAGTAATACTTCAAAAGGGTTTCAAAACATCAGGTATTCTGAAGCTGAAGTTCCTAAAATCAGTATCTTCTGCATCACTTTCCTAGAGAAGGGAATTTTAGGAGTCTCTTAGAAAGCTGCTGTGTTATGACTTGGCAGATACCTAGAAGAGAACATGTCAGTATATAAAATAGATGTAGGAGAGGCCCTGCAAAGAACTTCTCTGTTACACTAGCACAGGTTGTGCAGGGCAGAATCTGTTCCTACAGGGTTTTTTTTGGGCTTCTAAGGGTCCAGTAAGCATTTGTTTGGTTTCCTAGATTGAATGCAAGAGTTGTAATCACAGTAGAGATTGCTGAAGTGACATTGCTGCCATTGAACACAGAGGACCTGGACAAACTAATCCATAAGAAAGGCTTGTGTTGTCACTCCATCTCTGAAGCAGCTGGTGGTGTGAGGAACATTAGGGTGGTTTCACATCTGAGCTTTCCAACATCTGATAGCTTGGGTGTGGATGAAATAATGTTGGCATGACCTGCTTGGAAGACTGTTTTCACTTTCCCATCAGGTGTTGTGGGGTATCTGGGAAGTCAAAGTTGTAAACCTTCAGTGGGGTTTTCACAGCTTCTCCTGAAAAGTTACCAAATTAATAAAAAATTGCCATTTGCAAGGTTTCTGATCTTCAGAATAGCATTAGTTGTAGCTCTCATCTGTTACTTTAGTAGGAATACGTAAATTCATCTTGATTTCAAGAGTGGGACAAAGACTTCACGGGACCACAAAGAACTGCTTGGAATCAGACTGTCTGGATGTGGGGCAAGTGGGATGTGTTGCTGCTCAGGTTTCCCTTTTGTGGAAGAAGAGCAATGATCCTTGATTCATCTGTGCAACAGTTTGTGCTCTGGTGAGGAGCACCACATGTGTGACACTCTCCCTTCAGCGAGCAGTAGAGCTGAGGTAGGTGTGTGTGTCTGCACTTCAGTGCTTTTGCTCAGGGATGGCTGACATGATGTACACAATACATAGGGATGCAGTGCCAAATGGCCACTGAGTGCCAAATGCCCTTTATGGCGTAACCCAGCCTTTGTTAAGCCATACTTTGGGTTTTCCCACATAAAGTGGTGTTTGCTCCTTAGAAGCTCCGTTGTGGAGACACTGGCTTTTGCCTTCTTGCTTTTGTAATTTTATTTTTCTTGTCCAATCTGATAAGGCTGATAAACCTGCATGCAGTGTGTGAGGAGAATTTCCTGGCATGAGCCGAGGAATTGCTGAGATTGTTATCATTCTGTACTACAGAAGCACCCTGTTTTATTTATACACCGTTTGTCTTCAGTTTCATTATGTGCCAAGAAGAAAAAAACAGACTTTCCCTTCAAGTGGTTGCTTGTATAACCATTCATACTATGGGCGTGTGGATGCCTCGATACTTCAGCTAAATGCTTTTCTGCCCTTAGCACTGATTGTGACGATGCTCTCCTCTCCACCCCCAGCCTGGCACACGTTGTGTACTTATGGTTGGAGGATGCTTTCATCCTTGTTCTTCTAAATGTCCATTTCAGCCTGGGCTATCCAGCTTTTCTTTTAAACTGCAGGTTTGCTTTCCTGACTTTGTGGGCATGGCTTTGCATGAAGGCTGTGGCTTAAACTGTTCCAGATGTGGTGGAGTCAATGCTGACCATCAGATGAGTGCTGCCAGTGTTTATGCTGTTGAGGAAAAAGTCAGTGGGAAACATTCTCTGAGTAGGGTTTTAGCTTAAGTGTTTGCAAGAAGCAGCAACAGCTTCAGCTTATTTTTTCCCCTAAATGATTTTAGCTTCATCTTGATTCCATACTTAAAGGAGTCTTAATCTATGTGCTGGGTCACCTCAACTATATGCTTGTTTGTTTATTTGTTTTGTTATATTGGAGGGTAAAGGAAAAGTGCTTGTAAATAGTTCCAAACTTTGAAAGAGCTATTTCCAAGACTGGTATATGTGTCACTTTAAGACCTCCTTAAATTCTCAGGTGTCTGGTATCTCTGGCTGGAATTTAAGACTGGCACGGGCTCCAGAGATACAGTTGCCCAGAGAGGTCGAGCACCGCCCTGAAGCACTACTTGGCTGCCGCCCTTGGTGGATGCCTTGGAAGTCACTTTCCAGCAGGTCATCGCTTGCTGCATGCGCTGTGTGCCTCACAGGCACTGGTGCCCTCCA
This sequence comes from Molothrus ater, assembly GCF_012460135.2. Lineage (NCBI taxonomy): Eukaryota > Metazoa > Chordata > Aves > Passeriformes > Icteridae > Molothrus > Molothrus ater. Next base: position 27,304,948 of record NC_050480.2, read on the forward strand.
GAGCTTGCCCTGAGTCCTGCTTTCTGGCAGTTTTCACTTCTTCACAAAACTTTCATTTCTAATCCTTATGCTCCTCCCAGGACCAGTGCCACCTCATGAGGCAGCCCAGGATAGTCTGAGGCTCTGAATGTGGCTCAATCTTTCCTGGCTTCTTTGGGGATAGCTATTGTAGGTGGAAAGAGAGGGGGTTAGGCACAAGAGTTGATCCCCATTTCAGACTGGGCTGAGAATGGATTTAGTGGCCAACCTTGTTTTCCATGCCTTGTGGTTAGAGAGCTTTTACTACCCTCCTTTAGCCTGAAGTTTTGGGGTGACAGGAGAGAATCTGACTTGGCTCCTGCCTGAGTAAGCCTACAGACCAATTCACTCCATCCTAATAGGGTCAGTTCTGGCATCCCCTTCATCATGTACAAGGTAAGAGATTGTGCCCATCTGCCTTGGTTAATGGGACAGGGCTCTCCTTGGGCTGCCTTCTCCTGGAGTACAGAGATAATGTCTGTACCCATATCATGAGCAATTTGCACTCTGAGCAGTGAGCTGCTTTCAGTTCTGTGTAAGGATAATTTCTGCTGTATAATTGCCCCCCTCAGGTTCTTTCAAAGGGCTGCTCTTGGTTTTCTCAAAACACTGTCTAGTCTTACTATGTCCATTTTAACTTGACTCTGTAATAGCTTATAATTTGTTGTGGTACAGCAAGTTTTGCCAAAAATAACTAAGTAATTAACTAATCTGTAACAATCAAGTAGACACTGATCAACACGATGCTTCAGAGTTGCTCAAAGTCTTTTAAATCAGCATCTCCACTCAAAGCTCTATTCATTGCCCTTAGTCATATGGTCCTCAGTGTTAAATCATGACTTTGCTTTTCTGTTGGGAGATACCCTAATTAACAGCAGCAATGAATGCTTAAGCCAAGTAATTAGATTCTCTCCTTCAAGTTTAGTCATCACTTCTCTGCAGGGACATGTTCTTCCCTTTCCTTCTGGCACACTGTTTGATGTCTGAGCTTCTTAGTGAAAAATTTGTTTGTGGCCATCTTTCCTGTTCAAACACTGTTTTTCTCCTCTATCCTGCAATGGTTAGAAACCTTATAGATTTAGAAACATTTCCTTTCATTCTCTTTTAATTTTCATCTCTAGATGTTATTTTAAAACCTCTTTCCTTAGAGAGTACTTTAATTGGATTAGACATCTATGAAGATCAGATGGCTGAGCCCATAGCAACCATTCTGCTGGCTGTCGAATTGATGACAAGGGTGAGCAATGCATGCCCTTCTAGCTGGCCCTCCCTGCACTGCCTCTCTCTTGACTAAACTGCCCTTTGCACTTGCTTTACTGTTTTATCTGAGTTTTGTGCTAATTAAAGTTTTTCCCAAAACTGCAGATACACATATCTGAATAATCTCATTTTATCTTTGAGATTGAGGAACCTTTTGGTTTTCTATTTGAACAGCATGATTTTTTTTGGGACCACCTTCCACAGTGTAAGTCCGGGTCTCAGCTCTTTTATCTAAAGGTTGTGGAACCAAAGTGCTGGTTGTGACACCACCTATAATGAAGATGAGAAGATGAAAATATTAAATGTGGTTAAAACGCCACTCAGCAAAGCTTGGACTTCTCTGGTGAACTGGGTAATGAAAGAAGCTACCTGGCATCTTTACCAAGGAGTGTGCTGATGTGAGGGCTTCCAGGAATGTGAGCTTTCAGCAAAACAGTGCCCTGCTCCCCTCTTTCCAAGGGATTGCAAAGTACTGCACCTCATCATTTATTCAGATTCCAGGGATAGCAGGGCTGTCTACCAAGTGGAGAGTCTGTGGAAATGGATGTTGCTCCTGTAAAAATGTTGTTGTGACCTCTTGGGTAGTGAATATGTGCTTTAACAGATATATACTTTTTATAGTTAATTATCTGAAAGATTTCAAGCTTATTGAAATTGTATTTTGGGAGGATGTTTCTCTGTGCCAAGCCAATCTCTTTGTATGGACGAGGAAAAGACTGAAAGACTTTAGGCAAATGTCTTCACATAAAGGTTTTTTAACTAATCAGTAAACATGCAAAAGAAATCTAAAACTTTCTTACAACGTGCTTATGTACAGAATGACCTTCCAAATTCTACAGCTTACTTAACTTGTGCATATGTATCTCTGTCACATCCCCACCCAGAATTTACTGTGCAGTTGTTGGTCAGCATAGACATTAGGTGAAAGTTAGAAGGTGTGCTTGGCATGTGTGTGATGGGCTATAGAATCATAGAATAGGATTGAGTTGGAAATGACCCATCAGGATCATTGCATCCCAGCTCCTGTTTAGGTCAACTTGTGTTGGAACCCGAGTTAAAAATGACAGGGCTGGGATTCCTCCTGTATGAGATCCAGACCTGGATCAGCACATCACCTACAATTTTCTGTAGGTGAGCTTGTAGATCTAGAAATACAGAATTTGAAGCTGAAGGTTTTAATCATTTATATTTTGTCTTGATTTGATTGGTTTATTCTACAGTGATTAAATGCTGTTGTGTGAGATGAGAAATTAGCATGAGTTTACAATGGGGATGTAAGGGAAAGCTGTGAGGGGCTGTTTTGATTTATTGTGAGAACTTGAGTAGGTAGACTCAGAAACAGTGGACTGGGTTAGGCAGCACTGCCTGTGTGGGGGGCTTGGAAGCATTCATGGAATACCTTGTGGAATGCACCTCCCAGCCCTGGCTCCCCACTCACCCAGCCTGTCAAATTATTGCAGCTTTTGAGCCATGTATTTGAATGTTGTCTGCATAGAAGCTGCAACATGGGGAAGGTGGCCACAGATAGTGCATGCTCACCTCTTTCCTCAGAATGTCTCATAGCACGGCCGTGAGGCCACAGCTGCTCCACTGGACTCCCTCTGTAAGGCCACGCTCTTCCAGGAACACAGCTGTGCTTTGTTCAGTGCTGGCATTAGGTCACTGCTCCAAATAAGAGATTTCTTGTTGTGTATTTGTGGAAAGAAAGTTTGAGTCTCCTTTATTCCTCGCTTACCATGTCTGGCTTGGGACCCAGTGCTGTTTGGTGGCCTGTCAGGCTGCTTGTGTGCTCACCCTCTGTTGTGTTATCCTATAGAGTGCAGGCTGAGTCAGCTCGCTCTTTGTCCTCAGCAACCAGCCTGGGAGACACTGCCAGTGCTCCCTGTTGCTCCCAGGGCTTCTATGTGTATTTACAGTCAAACTTTTTTAGGATGAGCCCTGTGGTCATCCTGGAGCATGTTTGCCAAAAGCAGTCCTGCATGGCCATGGCAAAGGCCTCCCACACAACTCGTGCTGTGGCAATATTGAGATGGCCAAAGGTTCAGCCTGACGACTTCCAGCGAGGGGAACCAGCTGCAGGGACATCACAGGTAACTGTCCATTGTACAAACATCCCAATATTTGGTGTTTCAGGGCACACCCCAAAGAGCTGAGATCACAATCCCAGCAGTTGCTTGTGCAACAGAAAGGCTGTTCAGCTCTTCAGAGATGATTAGGATGGGCTGTGTGAACACGGGGCGTGATAATTCACTTACACGTGTTGTCACTTGAACGAGGTCCTGTGTGTCTCTGTACCTGGTGTGTGTAATTGTGACTAAAAAGGTAGACATATTTAAAAACTAACTTGGATTTTTTTTTGTTTGTTTGTCTGAAGCTGTCATGGAGACAAACTGTAAGTAATTCACTGTCTTTTCTTTCCTATTGCAATTGTTGAAATTTAAATAGACCAGACCTGCGGTTCTGATGATGATGCCTGGTGGTTTTGGGTTTATTTTGGTTTTTGTCTTTTTTTTTTTTTTTTAGATTTGTTTTTAAATCTATTTAATTAAAATTTATGTACCATTTACTTTGCCTGAAACTGTTAAATAGATACATAGGAGAAAATCTGTGGAAATGGTTCTTTTAGTATTAAAAATTAATATACATTATGACATTAGCATTTTACACTGCAAACTGGGACATACCCATGTTCCCATTCCTAATGGTACTACACATTTTGGGATGGAATCTTCTATTTATACCAATTTATTATGTGAAACAGTAATGTCCCTTAATGGCAAGGCCTGAAAGGTTTATCATGTGCGAAGAGACACATTAAAACTATTGAGAATACTGTAGTGTTCAGAGGTATAGAACATAAAGAAAAGTCTATTAACCAATGAATTTTTCTGTTATGAGAGCTAGAGATAATAGTCAGAATACATATCATATTTACATTAAATTTTGTTTGTGATGATGAAGGAAGTCAGACTGATCTAACGTTTGTTACTTCTGAGAACAAAAATCCTCAATAGTGTGTTCTTCAAATTTGAGAGATTTTTTTAGAAAATAAAAATTTAAAGCAATCTGAATTATTTGCTGACTTTGGTAGTCTCTCATGAAGCCAGAGAGGCCTGAAAATACTGAATTCATCACATTAAAACTATATTTATCTCCAGGCTTGATACCTTAAAGAGCAGAATCTGGCTGATGAAAGTAAGAGATACTCTTAGAGATTAGCTGAATGCTTTGAAGTAGAGGAGAAAATATTCTGCTAAGTGTGGAGATAAGCAGAGATGTAGTGCTGGTGTAGGATTGCCATTGGCCCTCTTATGATGGCTATGAGCTAAATGCTGTCAACAGCTTTCTTTCGTTTTTCTGAATTCAGAGATAACTCAAATCCACAAACACCCAAGCTTCTCTGAGAAACTTTAACAGGCACTGGGGACTGCTGAATGGGTGCAGACTTTATTGCTCCAGAAAAGTCAGTCTGTTACCACCATGCTCTAGGGAACTTGCCTCCCCTTGGTGCCTTGGAACAAAAAGCTCCAAGTTTTCTTTGCTTGCTGGCTATGTGATTCTAGCAGTGTAAAATCTGGACAAATTTGCTAGGAGAAAAGGCCCAGCTTGTACCTAACAGCTTTTGGGCTCTTAGAAGAAGTAGTAAGCCCTCCAAAGAGATCATTTTGCTATCACAGGATACTGGCAAGCATCATATACACACAACTATTGTTTCAGGCTATTCCTCCTTGCCACACTCAGTTTAACTGACTATTTAAAGCTGCTAAACCCCAAAACGTTGGGGCAGTTGCCCATTAGACAAGGAGCACTGCAGCTTAGCTGGCTCAAGGACATCAGATGCAATTGTTCCTTGCTCTTAATCCTCTCCCTTGATACCTCGTCTGAAATGATAGTTCCATCTGATCCACAGAGTAGGTGTGGGACATTTTTCTTCTCTGTGGTGTGTCTGCTGTAAGCCTCTGAGCGATCATCCTACCGTGAAGGTTTCATGCCAGCCCCATCCAAGGAGCTCCCAGATGCATGTCGGGAAACAAGTGAAGCACAAGACTTGGCTTCCCTGCTCTCATCATCATGGGAGCCTTGAGCCACAGTTGCTGTCCAAGGTTCTCTTCACTTGATTTAGGAATTTACTTCAACGGTGGTTTTTTTTGCTGCTTCCCAGCTTCTGTGCATTAATTTTATTCTTTAGAGAATTGTAATTCTATCAGTAAGTTTTGTTCTCCGTTTAAATTAGAAAGGAGGAGATAGATGACATCAGGGCTTGCTGAACGGACATTTAGCTTGGGTATGACCATATCACAGGTCCAAAGCCTGCACTGACAGTGAAGGTCCTAAGGTCACATCTGTAAACACAAATGATTCATGGCTGATGAATTTCATAGTACAGACCTTTAATATTGGAACCTAAATTTGTCAAAACCCATCATTTCCCTTTCAGTTGAACACATACAGCTGTTGCAAACACTGCTGCATGCTGGTACCAAAAAATACCACATTTTTCTTCTACAGTTTGAACGGGAAATAATTGTGGTTTCTCAGATGCCACTTGGAAGCAGTGAGTTTTTATAGCTGGCTGACTTTAATAACTGTAATTGCACATGCAGTCCTGCTCCAGCTGTGCACCGGGCACCGTGAGTCACTGTCCAAACCCATCCCTTGGGTTCAAACCACTTTTACAGGGATGATTCTAAAATATTTCTGAGGATCTGTTATCCCTCTGGTCAGGGAGCTGTGTTGTGGCCGTTCTGGATGGTTTCCCAGGAGTTTGCATAGGCATATCCTACATTGCAGGCTCCAAGTCAGAGCTGGGAGCAGGGGAGCAGGCTGTCCCCAAGGAGCAGCGGCCAGGCCAGGGATGGACATATACGGGGATCTCATCACAGAGCATAGCAGACAAAAGTGTGTAGGTCACTGTGTTTGTCACCAGTGTCATCCTGGACCTTCTCCTGAGGGCACATGCTAGCCTGGGGAGCCTTCCCACTGATGCTGTTCACCCCCTTGTGCCTCTTTCTCTGCTTCTTGTTGCTGTCACTTCAGCATTTTTCCTAGTAGGTTAATTTGCTATGAACATCAACCAAGAAATCCAGGAATTTGTCCACTTTGTCAGAAGAAGCCACAGTTTAAGTACTCTTGTATTACATTTTTATGAATCATACAATACTCTAGAAATTCCTTTCCACCTGCAAAACTCAGATCAGTTTATTGAACAGCTCAGTTTTGCCTGGTGTGGCTGTAAACAATAAAGAAACTGAGGCAGAAAAGTGACATTCACTTCATCTTGCTGAGTGGCCTGTAAGAGAGCTGTGGGTAAGGAGTTTATTCACTTCCAGCTTTCTTTGCAGCAGCTTTTGCCATGCTGTAAATAAAGTTCAAATACTTAAATATTTTTTAAATTCATTTAAAATAATTATAATAAATGCCTTCCTATTTCATACATTTCCTGCCCACATAGCATATTTACATATTACATGTAGCTGGAAGGTATAATTAGAGATCCCTGTTCAGGCACCTGACTCATAGCACCTTTAGCTTTCCACCATAAATAGGCATGTTCAGCTGAGACTGCTCGTGACGTGATGCTCAGCCTGTGCACAGAAAGCATCCTCTGCTACAGATCTCTAGGGCAGATTTCAAAATCAGACTTCTTTTCCACAGCAGAAGGCCATTTGCGTGACTCCCAGCAGATGTTTGCACAGGCTGGGGCCCAGAGCCTGGCCCTCAGCCCACTGCTGGTTTCATCAGTGGAGTGAAGGTCGCCTCCAAGTCAGAGCAGCCATGAGACATCCTCTAAGTGAAGCATGGTGAGACTCAGGGGATCTGTCTGTGGCAGCTTTGCTGGAGGCCAGCTGCTCATGCTCTGCTCTGAGAGGTGCTTGGTGGCAAAGCACTGGGTCTGTGCAGACCACCTGGCCATACTGAGAAATCAGGCGCTTGGGTCTGATTTCCTTATGTGCTGAGGCATGCAGGAGGTGGGGAGAGAGCTGTTTGAAGGTATCTCAGGGATCTGGGTCTGCAAATGCACTCAGTAGTGCTACTACTGCCTGTAGCATGTATTTGAACTTGGAAATACAGGACTTTGTCCAAGAAATGTCAAATCTCCCTTGCCTAAGATGGGAACATGGATGAGGTGCTGTGTGGGTTATCTGATGATTTGGGAAGTCCTTGACTGTATGTGTGTGAATTGTACCAACTGAGCAGGATGGTTTTCCAGCAGAATCAGACTTGGGCAATCCACTCTGCAGCCATGAGCAATATCTGGAGTAAGACTTTCAAATTTTTTGTAGTACTCTTAGCAGTAGCAGGTTACATGGACTATAGCACATATGCACCCTGGGTTTCCAGTTTCCTGGTAAGCCTGAGTGGATTTACTACATAGGGGTTCCAGTCACTGCTGGACACGCTCTGAAGTCCTAGGAAAATGTGGAACAATATCTCTAAGTGGGAAAAAGATATACTCAGCATTCTCTAGGAAAAATTATAGTTGGCCTGTAAGTCCACCCCTGTGTCTGCACTGGTTGAAAAGCCAGTCCCATGCACTTTCCTGAGTGCTGGGAAATTGTACAGTTCATCAGATCTGACCCAGTCTGTAAACAAATGTTTACTGTAGACTCTCAAGAGATTATCTGCAGTCCTGGAAGGTTGCTGAGCTTGATGTCTCTCAATTGACAGAACAAATCCACATAGGATGCAGAGCAGGATGTGGTTTCTCAAGCAGAATAGCGATGTTCTTGAAGGAGGCTACAGGCAGAGGGAATCCTAATTTTAGTTATTGAACACAGAAGCATTTATCTGCTTATGCAACTCTTAGAAGGGAAGAAGAACATGGTCATTCTGTGCAGTCCTCTGTTGAAATATTGTAATAACTAAAGTTGTCCTTCAAACAGCAAAGTGGCAGCAAGTGTCACCTGGAAAAATTAGGTACTGGGGAGACTTCACACTCAGAAATGGCTTGACCTTGTATCATGGTCTCCAAAGCTGTACATAGAAGTCAAGGGATTTCCCTAACATTAGAAGGGTATTTGGTGGGTCTCAAATGATGAGTTTTTGCAGATTAGCAATCTATCCAATGAATGATATAATAAGATTTTGTCTAGCAAAACCTGCTGCCAACATTTAAAAATGTCTACTAAATCCTCCTCCCATTAAAACAGTCTTGTTCAAATTGTCTGTTTCAAACAGAATGACATCTTGCTGTTCTTGGTTATGTGGCTTTCCTCCTCAGATTTCTGTGAAAGCATGTGTTTCACAAAGCATATCGAAGTTGTCTCATGGGCAAAAACATGTAAACATCAGGTGTGTAATTTTCTTGCAATCCCCTGCAAAATGGCTGGCCATGCTACCTTAACCACTCAGAGGCATAAAAGGAAAAGGATTTTGCAGGCACTCTAAGCCTGGGGGTGTGGAAGAGCTGAGATGAGCCTGTGGCTCTGCAGTCACCAATCAGGAAGTCACCCAAATGGTTTTTATGTTGCAGTTTCCTCATTTGGGAGGCAATTACTGTGTAAAGGTTCTGCTAATGAAAAATATGACACAAGGTCCATGTGTGGCTGGGTTGGCCCATACCTGTTTCAGCCATACCTGCTGTTGTGATGCATAATCCTGGTTCATGTTCCTGGGAAAGTGTGTCCTGCAGCACTGTGGGTGGGAAGTTTCTCTCTTGCACTGGCTCCACATTGAGCTCTTTCTTCTTAATGCAGCCAGTGGACTTAAGGAGGACAAGCTCACTTCTTCCTTGCCTGGCTATTCAGGGTGAATCACTAACCAAGCACTTGAGTGACAAACCAAAATTGTTTGTTGAGTGCCTTCTGCAGTCTGCAGGGACACTTTGCCTTCTGCAGGAGGTACGGTTTACTTCTCCCATGGAACATAAGCCCCACAGACTCCCTCTGCTCTGCACCATGCTTTAACCAGACCTGAAGTATGTATATAATGATAAACAGATCTATATCTAGCTACATATATATATATATGTATAGAAGTATGTAATTTATATTATAATATATATATAACTTCTATATATGTATATGAGTTCTGTGTTGCTCCTGCTTTATGGGTGAGGAAAGGGGATGGTGTACATATCCTGAACAAAGTTAACTTTTAACTAACTAACTTTTAACCTCTTCCTTTGTAGCCTGTCTAGTCTTTTGGTGAGAGGAATTATAATCCTTCTCCTAGCAGCACTTCATGAACTGAAATCATTCTCTAGGATGATGATGACATGCCAGTTCTTGGTATATGGACATGAGTCCTGAGATCACACATGGATACACAAAAGGACTGCATAGTGTGCTGAAGACTGGGGAGAAGATACCCTTATGTGAAAGGTGGAAACTTTTTTTTCTAATGGCTGCTTTGAGTGTTTCCTCCGTAGATCTTTTTCCTTGTCTTGAAACCATTTCCCTGATGTGCTGGGCTGTAAATCCTTGAAGGAATAGCATGGTCTAGGAGGTTGGTTGGCTTTGTCCTTTTTCCATGAGCCAAGACTGAAGAATTACTGAAATGTTGTAACTATCAATCAGGTGAGTGCTTTCATTGTAAATCTGTAAATCCTCATAACCCCTATTTGTAAGAGATGAATGGGATCTGCAGCCCACCTACTCATGCCACTCCCGTTCATGTCAGAGATATAACAGCAAATACTGATTCCTCCCTATTTAATGCACGAGCATTTATCTGCCAGTGTTCAAACTGCACTTACATGACATAAGAAAAACTAATTAAATAATAATTAAATAATACAGTTTAAACATACCAGTTTGAGCAGATGTTCTTGTCTGTGCTTTTTACATGAATGGCCTTGATTTTGCAGCAAAGTCAGTTGAGATGGCACCTGAATGCAAGGGCTTGGGTTTGGGAAGTTTTGCAGAATGGTGGCCTATATTTATATTTCTCTCAGAAACTCTCCTTATACTCCACACAAACCTCATTCAGAGAGTTTTACTGAGACAGCACATTCAAGCCTTCATTATTAGGGGATGTCTGCAATGCCATTGTCTGTTTGACATTAATTCTTCCAGCTGTGCATTTATGTATTGTAATTGCCCTGATTTGTTTGGTCACACTTTGTCTTCTGCAGTGTCCTCGTGCTGTTCAGCACTTGTGATGCTGACATTGTACCTGGGCTGTGTGGCAGATGAGGCTGTCCTCTATCAGAAAAATATGGCAATATATGAAGATGTCAGAAGGAATGCTGGTCTCCCCACTCACCCTTGGCTCTGTAATTTCATCATCCAGCCATGGAGGACCTGTGCAGGCACAACTGGCCAAGGTAATGGGTGAACACAAGCTGCAGCTCTGCAGGAGATAGGGACCTCTTGCCCACAGCAGGAACAGCAAGTAACTGCAATTCTTAAAAGTCTTTACTGGGTCCTTAACTGCAGTATTTCCTTGCCCTGTAATCTGGCCAAATTTAGGTAGGTGTTAATATAGACAAGTTTCTACCACAAAGGTCACTTCTCTGCCAAATTTGAAAATTTCTCTTCTGAAGCTAAAGATCCTAATATAAAAGGTTGCATGGATTTATTTAACATGTGCCAAGCAGTATATTTTTCCTTTAATAATATTCCTGGAAATGGCTGAACTGTTTTGGCTAAAGCAGATGCTGAACTGTTTGAAATTAAATTCTTAGTGCTAAAGTTTGGCAAAGTAGAGTAACATGCCATTTTGTTGACACTGGGGAAGGCTGAGCACCATGGCAGCAGGGAGGGGAGGTGGCACTGCTGGTCAGCAAACCAAGGAAACCAACAAGTGCTGCTTTTAGGAAACTGCCAGCTTGAAGCCAGTGAGGAACATCCTTGGGCTCCTGCACTCTGAGTTTTGTATGTTCACCTTAAATGATGAACACAGAAACCCAGAGGCACCAGTGCTACTTTCAGCTACCTTGAACTGCTTATATATGTTGTTTAAATCACCCAGGCTCCTTTCTCTCCACCTGTATTGCTCCTGGGCTTAAGGCTGGATCTCTACATGGAATCTATAGTTATGTATTGGAGTTTGGTCTGAAGTAATTTGCATTGCCAACTAGGTACTCTTTTTTCACCTTGGAAATCCATCTGCAGAACCCCTCTGTGCCAGACAAGAGTGTCCCCCACAGATGTTTCACCATATAGTTACATCTTTTGTGTAAAAGCCTTACAGGGCTGTCATGTGAACGAGGACAAGGCTTGGTTCTTCTTCTTTGCTCTGTGCCCTGTCTCCTTTCTCTGTATTTTAGGACCCAAGCAACAGGGACATAAAGCTCCTGTTCTGCTTCCTGGTTGTATATGATGCTTTATGACATAAATGGGCTGGCAAAAGCTCTGGCACACCGTATGAAGTTGGCTTTGTCTCAGACGATACTATTATTTTGGGGGTAGACACAAAGTTCCTATCTCTAGAATTTAATAGAGGAATGACTGAACAAACAAACCTGTTACACTCTTAAAAAATGTGTGTCCATTGACCTCAGCATCTCAAGTTGGATTTTCATGCCCTTTTCAAGTTCTTGCTCTGCATGTCCTTTCCATGCCCTCACTTACTACTCAGACTTCTTTTTTTAAATTATGCTGGTACCAAAGCATGGGCCCAGCACTTCTATGAACTGCAGAGCTGTGAACATCTGTTTTTATGGATACAATGTGTGTGTGCTGTGGTTTTGGGCACAGGGTACATCAGTGTTAGAGTGAGGCTAATAATAGCCTCTAAAGATAATTTGAGAAGTTGCTTACCTTTCCAGGGAACAGGACATGTCTTTGTATTTCCACCTTCAGACACACAACCCACTTGTGGGCTTGACTGCATAGCAAATACAGTGTGAGAGTCATCCTTGCTTATGTAGATTTTTATTTTCTTCCTCTCCTTGATGTTTTGCTTTGCCCTCTCAGTAGCTTTCTGCCTGTTTTCTCTGAGGCTAGTGATTTTTTGGCAAGTTATTGTTCATAACCAAGGAAAGGTGGTGGGTAAGCAGCAACTGCTGTCTTAGGTAGCCCAAGCTGACCCTGCCACTGCTTTGGTAGGAGAAAGAAGCTGTTTCAGAAGAGCACAGCTGTCCTGGGCCTTGTGCACACAAGGGCTCTGCTCAGAGCAGGCCCTTGACCCCATGCTGGCTCTGTGACCTCTGCCACTCTGACTGATAACAGTGATCGCAGTTTGTGTTGAGGCTTTGTTCTCTGCTTCACAGAGAGAAACATTAAACTGCAGAGCGACTAAGTGCCTTCTCAAAGGCTACATAATGAATCAGTGAATGAACAACTCCCAGCAGCTCCAGGCCCCCTTCTCTCTGCAGAACAATGCCTTTCTCCCTGTATGAAGATGCACATGTAGTATAGGTTGCATACCGAATTATGTATTTCAAAAGAAATTTTAATATTAATATTTATTCTGTACTGATGCCACTGTCCTCTAGGCTCTGTAAATAGCAGCACCACAACAATGTGGATTATTCCTTTCATGCAAACCCTGGCCAGTGAAATAGGTTGCCAAAATAAAATCGCTGCACAAAAGTTTGACAGCTACATTCATTATATATGTCAATCAAAGGCTCCTAAAGGCTTTATTGTCCCTGTACAGAGTCTGAACAATCTGCTAGCCCAATATGCTGCAAAGCTATTTTCTCACTACTCCTTCCATTTAAAAAATAGCCACCAATAACTTTTGACAAACCATCTAAGAAAACTGCATGAGCAGCAAGGGAATCTTAGATTTTCTTGGGTATCTGTGGGCTGGAGCCTTCCACTCACTGGGCTCTGTCACATGTCACAGTAGATGAGATCTGGTCAGAAACACGGAGCCCTAAAATTACTCCCCAAAACCCAGGCAGGCTGGGGTCGTGGGGAGGGCACGGGGAGTAAGGGAGGGAAAGTTACGCTAAACAGAAACTAATTAAATCATTTTTGGTGAAGACTTTTGGTTGCTTTGCCGGGTATCAGCCATGCAAGCTCCTCTGTCTCAGGTCTCCTCCAGGTTAGGCTGGGCCCGTTTTGATGAGCTCTCGCCCTCAATTACAGCTTGGGAGAGTGGGGTATGTGTATTTTGGTTCGATTCCCTTTTCCCATGGCGCTCGCTCCTGGCGATCCCAGCCGGGGCCGTGTCCCGGCAGGCGGGTCCGGCCCTCCCCTCAGGCCGGGCTGTGCCGCAGCGAGGCCCCGGGCGGCCGCGGCCCCTGAGGCCGGCGCGGCCCGGCAGCCGCGAGAGGGAGCAGCCGGCGCCGCCCGGCTCCCACACAGCCCTCATCCTCCTTCCCCACCTCTGGGCCCTGGTGAGGCCCCGTCTGGAGTGCTGTGTCCAGTTCTGGGCTCCTCAGGACTAGAGGGACACGGAGATCCTGGAGCAGGTCCAGCCGAGGGTGACAAAGGTGATCAGGGGACTGGAGCATCTCACGTATGAGGAAAGGCTGAGGGAGCTGTGAGAAGAGATGCCAGAGAGGGAACCTCATCAAAGTCTGTCAGTATCTGAAGGGAGAGTGCCAGGAGGATGGAGCCAGGCTCTGCTTAGTGCTGCTGAGCAATAGGACAGGAGGAGATGGGCAGAAACTGATGTACGAGAAGTTCCACCTGAACATTGAGTAAGGATTTCTTTACTGTGTGGGTGACTAAGCCCTGGAACAGATTGCGTGGAGAGGTTGTGGAGTCTCTCTCTTTGGAGGTATTCAAAAGCTATCCGGACACATTCTTCAATAACCATCTTTGGGGGACCCTTGCTTGACTGGGACCTACATGACCTCCAGTGCTCCCTTTCCAATCTTAACCATTCTGTGAAAGTGTAACATTGTAATCTTGTGCCACGACAGACCATACTAAATCTGATTTATGACGGTGTCATAACTTTACTGTCTTTGTTCTGGGCTGGAATTTAGATTAAGTTTCACAATTCAAAATATTTTGTAGGTTGGTTGTTTCCTCTAAGTGCTCCTCTTGGTTCTTAGTGTGTGCTGGTGTGTGGCTTTGCTCTCAGCCCCTGGTCATGCAGCAGCAGCAATACCTCAGGAGGTTACTTCCTGCACACATATCTGCCTGTGCCCTTCTGACAGCTGCTTTTGGGATAAGATGCTGCTCTTGGCCTGTGCTAAAGGGCTGACCTGAAAGTGTGAAGAATAGCCTTGCTCTTTTGTTTGGGAGCAAACCTGGGGATGCTCTGTGAGGAAATATTGCAACAGGATTGCTGATCGTGACAGCTAGTGTTTCTACTGAAAAAGCCTGGTGAAGAAATTGGAAAAATGGAAACTTTCAAAGAATTGAGGTGTTAATTCATGTGCTGAGAAAGCTGTGCTGCCCACTCACCATCCCAAAAACTGTGTGACATTTCCCTGAGGTGCACTGCTTGCTGCTGCATCACGGGTATGTGTTTGATCACAGGCAAAATTAAACATGCTTTTGTAATCAGTGGACTCCACAAGTAGCTTCAAGGTACATGGGAGTAAAAAGACATAAACTGACACTTTTCACATGGTTAAAGTTTACATGTCATGGTCTGTACTCTCCCCATGTAGCATTGCCCTCTTTTTGAGGTCTTGTACAGAGCCCTTTTATTGATGTTTTAAATAATCATCACCGTTGTGGAAAGGGCATAGAAGTCTTTTTCAGTGCAATTTTATGGCGAGCACCAAATATTGTGCAACAGTGTCTGTTATCTGTGATAACAGCTACCTTGCAACTGACAACTGCCTTTGATTTCATGTTTGCAAGACTGGACTCGGCTGAACAGTTTGGTGATGCTGACAGGATGCAAAAGGCTTTTTGTAAGCAGAGTGGGCTGTGTGGGCTGTGGGCTGTGCATTTCTCACCAGCCCACCTCTGGCCAGGGATGTACTTTGTAGTGTGTGGGTGCAATGGTAAGGACCCTGCAAATGCTTTTCCTCCTGTGGTAGGGCTAGGAGAGCCAGTTGCTATGCTTGGTGCTGTACATGGAAAAAAAAACCCTACACAAGTCTGAGGCCTCTGCTGTGAGCATCGCTGCTTCATCTTGTTCTTCTGAGCCTAAAGGAAACCCTCCTGAAGGAATGTAGTCTCCAGCCATTCCCCTTCTGTGAACAGGAGGTAGTGGTGGCTTCCCAGGAGGAATAAACTTGTCTTTGGTTCTTGCCTGTCTCACTTCTCTGCCTTGTGGGAAAATGTTATTACTGCCTCTGTTTGGGTGATTGCTCACACTTCTGCACCTGCAGACTTCATCTGGGAACTTTTAGCAGAAATTATGCACTGATGTTGGGATGGCATTTGCCAGCTACGAGCTGTTTCCCAGTGTCACTCACTTGTAGCTGGCATGTGGAACTCCTGTGGTATTTTCTCAATGTTTAATGTGACCTAATTGTGTACTTCCACTGTCTGGGAGCATCAGCTTTTCGGGTGTGACAGTTGCTGTAAATTCAGTGGCATTCAGGAGTCTCTCTGGCATTTGCAGCTGGGTACAAGGCACAAGTTCCTTTATTTTGCTGCATCAGCCCAGTGAAACATTGTGGGGCTGTGTGCACAGCCAACTGCTTTATGTTACGCCTGGTAATGGCTTGTCAATGTTAAAAAAAATGTAACCTCCAGCTGTTTAATTTACTCTAGGGGGAAAAAAAAAGGCTTCCTAATAACCTTCATATTTACATGGCATGTTTGGTTTGAAGGCAGATGGATTGGTTTACAAGATAAATGGCAAAGCAAGAGAAGAAAGTGTGTCAGTGGCTGTGCCATTAGAGGGGAAGGCATTTCTAATGTGGGGGTGTCACTATTGATCTTTCTAGGTTGGTTTTTTTTTTTTTACAAGTCAGCTTTTTGGACCTGCTGCCCACCTGTTTGTTTTTGTTTTTTTGAGCCCAGCCAGCTAATTCCCTTAGTTCCCATTGTCATCACCTCTCTGTGACCTACAAGGAGGGGAAGGAGAGGGGCTGAGGTGGCCACCTTGGCCTTGGCAGTCAGCTCTTCCCTCTCAGCTGTGCCTTCTTTGCCCTCTCCAAACTTGTGTAGAAGCCTCCCCATTGCAGCACTTACCCCCTCCCTGTGGCCACACCAGTAAATCCCTGGATGGGCTGGGAATTGGTCCTTCCTGAGCCACTGCTGCTTGGGGCACTGGGCTGAGCAGAGCTAGGCTCTCCAAGCAGGCTGGAGCTGAGGCTGTGCCCTCCCTGCCAGGACCACGCACCCCTCTGCCCTGGCAGGCAGCTGGCAAGTTGTGAAATATGGTTCAGCACCTTTTATTTTTAATATTAAATTGTGCAGCTGTCCTGGAAAGGATTAGAAATCAGTTCTGGAAAAGACTGAAGTAGTTTTTAGTGAAGAGTTCTGCCGTGCCCTTAATTATTTATAATTAAGGATCATCAGGATATAAGGACACTGTGTTAACCCTTCAGCAGCAAGAAAGATTGCAAATAATCTAATAAACAACATATGCAAATTTACAGATTGAGTAGGTTTAGTTGCAAGTTCTGAGATGTAGAAGTGAAGAAATGCCAGAAATAAGATTTCTGCTTAATATTTTGTATGTCAGACATCTTGTTTGGTCAGGCAACTGGATTAGATGAACATTGTAAGTCCCTTTCAACTGAAATAGAATATTCCACGTTTCTAATGGCACAGCCTAAGAGGTCACAGATTTGCTTACCACCCCTGCCCTGGTTGCTGTCATCATCATTCACTGTAGTGGTTTTTGCTCAGGGGGTGAATTAGGGGCAGGTTGATGCCCATGGGGCTCCTGCTTCATGGCCTCAGGGCCAGGCAGGGCTGCAGGAATACTGTGGAGGGATTTGGCAGCTGAATGGTGTTGGGAAAAGCAGCTTCCCTTTCTGCCACATGCTTCCAGGGGGCTGCTGAAAAGGTCAGGGAAGCCAAAGCAAGGCTCCTTTTTGGGCTTGGAAACCTCCATGCTGGAAAAACTTGTCCCTGTCCAGAGGGGAATCCAAAGAACCTTACAGGAAATGTCTTTTTTCAGGTCCTCAGGGAAATGAACATTGTGCCACGACTTCGTGGCTGGAGATGTTGTCAGACCACTGGTATGCATCATCCCCAGGGGCCTGTTTGCTCAGAGCATGGCACACTGAATCACTGACAAGTTCTTGGAAGTATTCAGGTCCTCCACAACTTCATCTGCTCTGTCGCAGAAAAATTTAGAAGCTACAAGAGATTTTTAAAGTCCCATTGTGCCCTGCATCTTATTAAAAAAGGTGTAATCTCCATTGCAAACTAACTCAATCCAAACAAGCTGCTATTATACTGTGTCAAAGCATATTTAGAGATGTTCCATCAGCCTCAAACTGGACTATGGAGTGCCAGCATACAGAACTCATCATTGTTCATTTTAACAAGTGTCTGAATATTGATGATATCAGGAGTTTGACCTGGCAGTCTTGCAGTGCTCAAATCACTGCTTCCACCTTGGCAAATGCAAGTTTAGAGGATTTCTGAGATGTTCTAGTGCAGAGAGAAGAGGACCCTGAAGGCCACATCTGGAGAGAGGAAGATCCCAGGGGGACATCACCCCTGAAGAACAGCAGCTTTTCAGCAGCTGCCGGCACTGCTGATCCGTGTGGGCTGGGCAGGGCAATGCTGCCTTCTTGATGGAAATCAGAAGGGCAAGGAAAGCTAATTACCAGGTAAGGTCATTAAGTGTTTCATTCTCAACTGAACCAAGAGGTATCAGCTCCAAAGTTAGAGTGATAAAGTCAGAAGCTCCAAAACCAGAAACGTGTTTTGTAATACCCAGGAGGAGAGAAGTGGGGATTAAAATAGAGATTAGTCCACGTTGTATCTTTGAAGCTTGGATTCATGCCCATAGCTGTGGTTCTGAATTGCTTCTCAAGCTGGAAGGCATGTGGATAGGAAATCTTGCAAAATATCAGATCTCATAGGATTTCTGCCTCTTAAAATTAGCCATCTTGCAGGATTGGGCACTGTCAAGGCTTAGTTCTGCTTTAAAGTGGAGACTTACTTTTAAAATTAGCCTAACCATGAATTTGAATTGGATCTTTACATAGAACATTTCCCAGATGCTGCAATAACACCTGTTAGTGCAGCTACAAATAAAAAAAGTACTTAGTATTATTTAAAATGTGCAAAAGTAATGTATATTCCTGGTGCTGAGCCACAGCATAGTTTCTCCTGGCACTGCCTGTGCTTATGGGACCTGTGAAAGTAAATCTAATGCAGAGCAAGTGCCTGTTATGCAAGGGTGAGCTGTGGTCACCATGGACTGTTTTGATGTGGGGTCCTTTGGCTGTTAAGGAAAAGAAGACTCTTTTTTTTCCTTTTTGCAGGTTATTTCTTACACTTATTTTATATTGTTTTTAGTTAAAATGCAAGTATTTAGAGGAACACTTAGGTGGCATGGTGATTTTTAATATATTTATTATTATATACTTGTGTGTGAAGGCTTTGTGGGTGGTTTGATGATATAAGATGTCATAGCATAATTTAATGCACTTGAAGCACACGAGCACTCTGGAATATCAGAATGAAAATAATCAGATTAAATTAAAAATCAGATTAAATTAATAAATGTAAACTCAATTTACACAGATAAGAGCAGTGCATTGTGCTGGTGCAGCTGGATGTCAGAAGATTTAGCCCTGCACCTTGAGACAAGGGTCTCTTGGCTCTGCATGAACTGTGATCACTTTTCACCATGGCCTGGTCAGCTTTGGGACAGTGTTTGTGGGGATGCCAAAAAGGACATTCTTCACTGTGATAGTCTGTGCCAAATCCCACTCCCAGGCTTTAGTATTTTGGAAGCAATAGGACTTGTCCACAATTCTACCCATTTTGTTGAAAACTTCAATGTGGACAGGACAGTGCATTTCAGAAGCTTGTCTTGGTCATGATGGTGAGGTCTTCTTTGATTGCAAAGAGAGACCTAATTGCATCAGATAATTAGCAAAAAAAAGTCTATTTCGTGACAAAGTTATAAACAGCTGAAAATAGGAGAATATGAAGGGACAGCTTGTGCTGACAGGTGGTCCTACCACCATCTGCAATAATTCTTTGATACAATGAATTGATTGAATGCTTAGCATATCATCTCTCAAACTCCATTAATATTTTAGTTATTTACTGTTTAGAGTGCATTTAGGGGTGCAGATTTGGAGGCTACAGCCTGTTCCCAGCAGTATCACAAGTTTTGTGGTGCTTTGCATGCCCTCAACTAAAATTAATTGCCCCCATTCAAGGAATCTCTTAAACACAAACTTAAACTGCTCTGGATGTCCTTCTGACCTACCCAGGCAAGCCTTGAAGCCTTGACCCATGTTTCTTTGCCTTCAGAACTATATTTTGGCATGTACTTACTAACTATTCATGTGATATAGTGCTGGAATGAAATTTGGAGTTTTGCTGAACATGGACATAAGTTTGGTCATTTTCTTATTTTAGGCATTACAGCTTTTTGGGCTGTTTTGAAGTAGGTGTTGTACACAAAATGATGGTGTTCTGTATAATCTATTTCTGTAGAAAAAGGAACATATTTTCCTACCTATTATGGAATGCTCTGATGCAGAGGCCAGTTTATTTCTAGCTCTATTTTTTTTTCTAGTTCCTTTTTTTAGTGCTGTCAGTCTTGTCCTGTGTTATTAGGACAGTTTTCAACACCACCTACTCTTAGTTGTAAAGCAGAGAGATAACTTCATTTTTCATTTTCTGGGGATTTCATTTGCAATTTTGAATTTTTTCTTGATACAAGATGTAAGGAAAAAAATCATAGATTTTGCTAATCAAATGCATTTACTGCATTACACAGAATTGAAATAATATTTTCAAAAATAGAAAATTAATCATTCCATTGCAGAAAGGTTCAAATAGTGCATTTAAGTCTTACAAAAGCTTTTTTTTACCAACTTATGTATTGATTTTTCCCCCCAAAGCTGCCACATTTCACTTGCAGCTGCCTAGCATTTTTCAGGAATTTACAAGTCTAGTTGGGTATCATACAAGGTTTCCTTGCAAATTAGCAAAACTGCAGGACTTCATAGACAATAAAATGCAACTATTCTGTCTTCATCAGTCATTTTCATGTATGAATGTTTTAGCTGGTCTTCCTGTGTCCAAAATACATGCTTTTATTGTGTCCTGGAGAAGGTGCTTTCTTCCCATCCTTCTTTACCTGGGCCTTGTGTGAAATCTTGCTCACCTCGTATTGTGTGAGATGTGTAGAACACATCTACCTTTCAACAAGCAATTATGCTTATGGAAGTAATGTCTTCTGGAACTGGAAATGTAGATTAACAGATCCAGGAGCCTTTGTTAGCTAATACCTAGTATGACAGAGCAGAGCTCTTGAAAGCAGAGCACCCAGATGTAACTTTGAAACTGCTCAGGAGTAGTTTAGAGCATCCTCTCAAAGTTTGGATAATGTAACTACTGATTCCTGTAAGGTATAACATGGTATTTATTCTGTGCTCTGACCTAGTCTTTGACTGATGCTACATAAACTCTGTACTTACTCATGTGTGTGCACATCTTTTGAGAGTAAAAGCACAGAAATCATCTGACTAAAGAAATGCATTCAAAACCAGTCAAGACTCAGAATTTCCATAGTGGCAGAGTTTTATCTTTAACTTGTGCTGCTTCTTCAGGTGCCTCTGTCTTTCCAGCCTTTGCACTCTGAAGTCAGAGAGGGCTTGGCATCATCAGAAGTATGTTTCCATGTAATGTGAGGATGCTCCTGTAGAAGTGGAGATTTAAGTCTTCTAGAGTTGACTAGTTTTGACTTGCTCTAACACCCCAATACAATGTCCTCCCTACAGAGCAACCCAAAAATTGTATCACAGATCCACATTCAACATTTCAGTTTTGTGAAATGTGTCATACAACCAAGAGTGTTTTCAGAAACCCTGAGTCTTACTCTTACCTGCATTTGCAGGGTCCACATGGGAGACACAGTGTTCCCAAATCCTCTTGAGAGAGCCACTTGGATAGGGAAAAACAATCTCTCCAGGTTGGTAACCTTAATAGAGATTGCAGTATTCCTTCAGAGCAAAATATGCATGACATCTGGAAACAATTCTTCCTTTAAAAATCACTCAGCACTGGATAGGAAAACTAATAAACACTGGAGTTTCCAGTTATCCGACAGTCTGGGTGACCCACACTAGAGCAAAATTATTTCTAGAAAGCCTGAGCAGGGTGGGCACAAAGCTAGTCTTGGATCTTAAAGCTGACCAAGCTGTTCTGAGACCAAGAAGTAACATTTATATGAAATGAGGTGGAAAGGGAGGTTTTCTTCCCATTTTATTATGGGAAGAGAGAGGAATACAAGGAACTGTGCCACACTAGCCAACCTCATCCATCAGGGAACTGAGCACAGAATTTATGGACTTAGAGCCAAATCATACTTTTTGGGGACAGGACTCATTCTTATCTGGCCCTTTTAAAACAGTCTAATGTAGAACTGTCAAAGGGTTGGAAAGGCATACAGTGAAAAACCAATGTGACTGGGGTTTGCTGGGCTAGTGAGGGAGCTCAAATGCTCTGCTGGTCTTTGCTGACAGAGTGGGTGTCAGGATATTTCAGAAGGGACAGATGCTAAAGCAGATCCTGATTGATTTAGATCTCACTAAATGTTGCCTTCGGTGTTTCCACAGTAATGTGGAAGGTGACTGGGAGCCGATTTCTTCTCCCTCAGCAGCATTAAGATATACTCTAATACAGCAGTTCCCAGATTAATTATTTTGTTCAAAATACACATAGAAGACTATGGGTTTGTTTTTAGCCTGGTTTCCCAGGGAAACATGTCTGCCTTCTGACCACTCTCAAGATAAAAATACTAAATTCCTTGAGTTTTGTGAAAACAGGTGGCTGTTTAGATGGCAGAGACCCAGGAGCAGTGGAAGCTCAGCAGTGCTCATGGGGAGCAGGGGACTTGCCCCAGAAAGGGGACTCTAGGGAGATCCAGATTGTGCAAGGGAGCCCTGGTGGCACAGACAAAGCTGCAGAACATGTGGAGCCAGCAGTTCCTGGTGGCACTGCTTTGTTTTTAACCCAGCCTTGCCCTCTGCACACTTCTCAGAGGTGGGCCTCCCTTCTCCTCCTCCTCCTCCTGTGTGCAGAAGAGCAGTTTCAGCAGTTTTCATGCCATGTCCTTGCAAAACCTCCCTGTCTTGGGGCCTTTCTGACCCCTCTGATTGCCTCCAGCGATTTTGCACCTGCACAGTGCTCACAGGCACAGCTGGCATTGCCTTTGCCCTGGGAAAACCCCTTTTGCAGTGCAACTTGGCTGCTGCAGTGTGTAGAGCTTGCTTAGGCAGAGGAGAGATGTCAGAGATGGGACTTACTTTAAAATGATGCTCTGTTTCCTGAGAGGGGTGATTTTGCTGAGCATTCTTCTACCCAGTGCCAGGGGCTTGATGAACGCCCAAGGTGTTGCACTGTCCTGTTGAAATATCAGTTAAGTCCAAGGCCTCAAGTGCCTCACTTGTCCTAATGCACTCTGAGATGGAAAAAACCCTGATGCTGCTCTGTCAGACAGTATGATAGATGGTTAAACACCCTCTCCTGTTTCACAGAAGACAGGAATAAATTTATTATCAGGGCTGCAGGAAACCCTACTGCTTAACGGTCACAAAGATCCCTGAGTACCTGCTGTTCTCCAGAAGGACTAGGTGGTAGTGCTGATGAACATATTTGTGCTGATAAACATTATGCACAATTTGCATGCCAGCTGGATCAGCTACTCACTTGCTATTCTTTTTGCAACCATAATTTTTATCATAAATATTTTCCAGACGTACATCAGTACCTCATATCGCTTGGCTGGCAAGTCTAAGACAAGACTGTCTTAGTAAGCCAGACAGTTTGTACAAAACAAGCTGACTCTGTACCCCAGAAAGTGGTCATTTCCTGATGCTTTTGAGTCTCTGAGCTCTTTCTCAATACGGCAGATTATAGCAAGAATGTTATAACTTCACAGATATTAATGGAGGAAATGGTATTTTGCTAGCTTACATTATACCTTTTGCCAGTGAAATATTATTTTTGAAACAACTTCAGGTTGGATGGGTGTTGGAGGAAGCAGTTAGGACCCCAGCTCTTGATCTTGAGACTGCAGTTTGCAGCTGCAGTAAAATATGTCACTGAAATGTAGGTGACACTTCGTGTTACACTTCCATAGAGACGGTGAAGGATGACTCCCATGACTATGTAGCTGTGATCTGCCTAGGTAAAGAGGGTGAATAGCAAGATGGGAAGGAGGTAAAGGAAGGACTGAGCTGGAAAGTGAGAAATGCATGGGAGGAATGGAGCTGATGTGCAGGAGAAGGAGAGGGAGCAGAGGAGTGGAATATCAAACCAGCAGCAGAAGTGCAGATTTGCATTGCAGCCATCCAAGAGGCCAAAGCCAGGGCCCTGCTGGACAGCCCCAGAGCAGTCCAGGGCTGAAGCTTGTGCTACATCAGGTGAGGCCAGGGGCAATACTGCTCTCCCCTCCAGGGCAAGTCTGGGGATGAGTATGCATGGGGAAGGCAAGGTTTTGACAGCCTGTTAGATTGTTGTTCTCCTAGAGACATTGCTAGTTGGATCCGGGTGGAATTTACTCCTCACCTCAGGGCAGCAGGTGGCTTTTTTGTTGTCCTTCCTTCCTTCCTAGAGCACCCTAGAGGAACACAGGCTTCTGAGGGTCATAAAGGCATTTTCCCCTGGGATTTGTTAAGCATCTGTGGCTTATGATGAGAACAGAAGGTGTAAGGCTATTTTTTGGGGGGTTGTTTGTTTGTTTTCATGCTCCTGCATTTGCTGGCAGGTAGTTACCTGCAGTGGTCTCTCTGCAGTGCTCCCTGTACAGAAGTTAGAGAGGGTACCCTGAAGGGTTGTGGTGGGTAGGTCTGGAGGAGTCCCTGGGTGGTTGTGTGGTGAATGAACAGGTCATTTAATTTTAGCCTTACTAAGCAGTTTGTCCACTGGCATCTCCCAGACAACAACTCCTAACTTAGCTTTTTTTATTCTTCTTCCCTTAGAACATAAAAAAGTGGAAGAGCAGAGAAGTAGGAAATATATGGAAGTCCTTGTAGACTCTTGTTTGGTGGTGATTGGTTCAGATTGCATTGTGCTTCAGTATTTCATTACTATTCTAATGCTTATCAAAGCATTCTGAGAAGTCCTTCAAAGGACAGACAGTCTGCATGAGTGCAGAGGGTGATGCTTCCTCTCAGTGCCTTACTATCAATAGGATGCAAGTCCAAATGGCTCTTAGACTCTAGATTTTTGATTACAGGAGGTCCCAAATCCAAGCTCTTCAGCTCCTAGTGAGCAGAATGGGGAAGATGATACAGTGCCAGCTATCTGTGTTTTGTCTTGACATTAAAGGCAGCTCTGTGCCCAAGATGCAGCAGACAAGCTGTAGTCCCTGCAGGCAGTGCACAGGCTGCAAGGACCTTTGTTGTTCTTAGCACAAGCATCTCCTCCTCCTGCTGTAACCCACAGCTCCAGCTGGTGAGACAGGGCATATGGCAGGCTGGGTGAGACTGATGGGTAAGGCTTTCTGGTATCTTAGAACATGCTAGACAGTAATGCTTTCATTTTAATCCCTTTTTTATTCTAATGACTTATTAAAAAGAAAGAAAGCCACTGAGCTTTTCTCACCTTTGCGCTGTGGTAAGGACAATTAGTTTGGAGGCAGAGTCTTTCGAAAATCCTCCTGCTTCTTTTGATGCTCAAAGAGGGGGCTGTGCACTTCTGAAAAGGCTGGCAGCCTGCTGTAGTACTGCCTGGTGGCATGGCTGGGAAGGGGTACCTTAAGGAAGCTCTTCTTTCTGGCTCAGGAGAGCTTTCCTGCTCTGTTTGCTGTCAGTTGCTCAGAGGTTGTCACTTACATCATGTTCACATATGCTTTACTCTGGACAGGTGAGCAGTGACAAAAGAGCTTGTCTTATTTTGACCTGAGTAATTCACTCAAATCTGATGGTGCCTGGAAGGTATGATTAAATAGCCATGATTGATTAAACAGCAGTGATGGCTCCAGCTCTACATGTCATAGATATTTATTTATTGTTCTTAAATCCTGGCCCTGTTAATAGCTGGTGTGTTATCTAAACTCTTTCACAAGGCTTTGCCAAAGTCCTTAAGAATCCATCTGAGAATTGCTGTGCTTGGGTCATTTTTTTAGATCAGAGGTGCAGTGAAGAAACAGCTTGTCCGGTTCTAAATATACTGTCCTTGACAGACATGAAATAAGCCCACTGATTAAAATAGCTGCCTAGTTCCCAGTTCAAGATCTTACTGTATAACATCAGTGTTTGGCTGCCCTTCTGATAAACTTGGAGAAGGACTGATTTCCATTTTCTTCCTTTCAAAAGGGAAGAAGTTGAAGGATTGTCATGCATCAGGAATGCACTGATTCCAAGAAGTTCTAAACAAGACCCACTGCATTGTGAATGGCAGCAGGAGCCAGGGTTTATAGGGAGATTACTTGGTTAAACGTAGCCTGAAAGAATGAAAAATGAGCAGTCCAAAAAAGAAATTTGTTGAATATTTTGGCAGTGAAACAGAGTGGCTTAATTTATGAGCAATACCAAGCTATCTTTTTGCAAACAGATTTCTGAGTGATTTTTTTTTCTCAAATTGGAGGTGTAGCTCTTGATGAGATGTACGATTATACTGACTGCTCTTGAAACTTGATGGTACAATCTCTCTTGTTCTCCATACAGCCCAGGTGGAGCATCAGCTGCCATACCAGGGGTGGTGGTGCTTTCTTGCCTTTGGCTCTTCTATAATTGATGGCCAGAGAGGGTGGGAAGGAAGGCTGGCTGCAGGCATGTTGAGCCCTGAGGGTCCCTGCTGCAGAGGGGGATGGTGAACCATGGTTGAACAGGGATGCCACAGGTGCCTGCTGAAGCTGAGCAGGTGTATTGCAGGTTCAAGACCAGACTGAGGAGATTGAAAGGCATTTTGGTCCCTTTGCTGTGTCATGCAGTGTCGGTGACATAGTCCACTTGCCCCTCTAGGTGCCACCCCCAGTTGCCCACTCATACGGCTGGCATAGCCTCGGCCAAGAGAGGCCTCAGGGGTTAGAGGTGATGAGTCCCAGCCAGTGTATGTAAAGGTTGTGGATGAAACAATGGCTTCATTTGAATCTCTAAAATTTCTGCTATTGCCTGAAGTAAAATGCCTAATTTTCCTGTGATAATTTTTGTGTGTGTGTATGTGCTGGCATACATGTATGTGTAATCTGAGATCCCCACAGAACTGCTTTCCATTGGCAAAGCATACCATGGGTGCCAGTTCCTCTGAAATTTTCCATGTGGTATCTGCACCAATTTAATACTGCATATGTCTCCATGAGCTTTGTTTTTGCCCATGTGAAGCTGACTGTCTATAATGAAGTCATGAGTTATTTGCCTAAAATAAGAACCCAGACTTCAAAATAAGAAATCCAAAACCAAACCCACAGCTATTTTTTTCAAGTTCTAAAAAAAATCATATTTCCTTTTTAAATGAATCTCTCACCACTTAGTATGAACTTGCAAATCTGCAAGACAGAGGGAGCTTTTATAAGCAGATGCTAAACCTGAAGTCAGTGGAACATCTAAGCAAGTGCTTAAAGGTGAGTGCGTGCTCAGGCACTTGCTATTTTGGGACAGAGCATTCAGTGTTTTCCTGAGTTGTATCATATATTTCAAAGGAAAAACCTTTGTTTTGCTGAATGGTTCATTTTTACTTTGCTATGTGCTGAGAGCTCAGGATAATCCCATTTGGAAAGAAGCAGAGAGGAGGGAAGATTACACTTGGGAAAAGCTATTTTCAGTACCTCTGTTTTCTCTAACCCCATTTTCATAATTATGATCAGCTATTGCGGACAGACTGGTTCACAGAAATTAAACCCCTTTATAAGGTACAAACAAGTCAGTGAGGCCTGGAGTTGGACCCTACTTGAACATAAGTAAAATAAAGATCCCCTGTGGCTTTTAATTCCTTTTTATTTAGTTACTTAATCAAACCTGTACTATTCTTCCTCTGTAATTGATTACCACACAGAAAAGGTAATGAAACAGAAAACTTTATTTTCTTTTCAGTGATCTTTATGGTTATCATGGAAATGTTTTTACTACTTCCTTTTGGGACATAAAAGTTCTCAATATAAGCAAAGGGAAATCAATGTTAGTTAATTGAAGGCATTTACATGGTTGGAAGGTTAAAAGTTGGGGGGGATGTTTTGATTTTTGGTCTGGGGTTTTTTACCCTCTTCTTCCCCCCCCCCCCCCCCAGGAGATCAGCTCAGATTTTTCAGAATGAGAATTAATCTGGCATTTTATTGTCCCTTTCTTTTATTTTCAATGCTAAATCACAGAGTTTGGGACCTGATCCAAAACCCACTGAAGCCAAGTGGGAATGGTTCCATCTAATTCAGTGGCTGTGGATCATACTGTAGATGCACATATTGAAGACACATTTATAGATGTGTGCACACACAGAGGTGCCTCTCTGGTTCGCATCCCATTTGTCAGAACTGGGATTAATTTCTGAGCAAGATAGGGAAGGAAAGTTTGGGGGATTTTCCTGGATTTAAAGATAAGCTGATGATAATTCTCAATTCAATAATGTCCTTTAAATCTCATTCTACTCATACTTCTCTCTGCTGCTTTAATTTGTGAAGCTTGGTTTTCTTCATTTTGTACATGTTACCCCTTCTCCTGTTGTTCCTTTTTATTTGTGTGTTTCCACTGCCTTTGGCAGGACAGGGGTCTCATGGACACAGTTCACTCAGTACCCTGCATCCAGCTTCTCTTCCACTTCGCCCTTCATGAAGCTGTGGGGATTTCTCAATGAAGCACAGAGCTGGCTCAGAGTTAAAGGACTCAAGCCTGAACATCCAAGGCAGCTGCCAGCTTTCCCCACCCCTTACCTTCGTGCATACAGGTTTTTTGCCTTGGAGCAATTTTAATAAAGGCTATGTAACAAAATAGTGTTGGCATAGCATGAGCAACATTATTCCATCTGTTTCTACTGAAAATGTAAAAATGTGTTAGTATAACATTAAAATTCCAATTTTCAGCCATTAAAAATCAGGCAACACTGAAGTTGCAGACTGCTTTTCATAGCTATTTAGTGATTTCCCTTGCCTTTATTTTTTTGGAACTCCAGTTTAGATGCCTTTAAAACTGTCTTTTGTTCAAAGAGTTTTGAGCACCTATCCTTGGAAACAAAGGCTCTCTTACGTATTTCAGTTTGGGCAGCCAAAATTACTGCTTTCTGTTGACAGTGCTGCAGAGATGATATTTTATAGAGTGTTTAGAATCTCACTGTACAGATGAAGGAGGATGGTAAAACATTCATCTTAACTTCTATGAGAATTAACCTTACATTAGACAGAGGGCTTGAGCATGCTAACTTTTGCCAAACATGCATGCTAATGCATGCTAATATTTTGCCAAACTCAGGTTGGTATAAAAATATTCCCTTAAAGGGAATATTCAGTGCTTTTCTGAATTGGAACCTTAACACTTCTCTTTTATTTGACTTTTTGGTGTGAATGATTATAAAGATACATCCGGCAGAGTTTTCACTAAACATCACATTTTAAACAGTGATGATGGAATATCCTGTCAGTGCAATTGTGGTTATTTGTGCCAAAAGTCTCATTTTTAGGAGTTATGCTGGTACAGTCAGGAAACAAAGTGAAGCAGCATGTGGCTTCCTGGCATTCGTGCCTACTGCGAACAGCTTTCACTGTCAGTGCTGCAAACTCAAAACAATGTTCACAGGGAGATTTCCATCGATGTGGAACAGTATTGAGCAAAGATATGATGCTGTACAAGCAAGTGATCAAGGAGTGAACAAGAAAAGGTTCTTTGCTCGACCTGATTCTATGAACAAGGAAGAACTGGTTGGTGACATGAGGGCTGGAGGCAGCCTTGGCTGCAGTGACCATCGCGCTGTGGAGTTGAAGACCCTAAGAGGAAGGAGATGGCCAAAAAACAGGATCACAGCCCTGGATTTCAGGAGAGCAAAATACTCCTCTGTAGTGGTGCATCCTTCCCTTCCCCCCCTTTTTCAGGTCACACTGTGGTCTAAGAAATGCTGATTAGGCCTCAACCTTGACAAAGAGCACCTGGGCTCAGCTCCTCTTGACCTTATCAGAAACACTTTCTGCTTCCAGAACTTGTGCTCTCTAACCAGTCCCTGCTTTTTTGTTTTATGAAGAGCCTTGGAAACTTTCTTTTTTTGCCTGAATGGCATAACATTCTTGTTCTCACACTTTCAAAGAAAATCTCTGACTGAAATGCAGCCAGGATGAAACATGGTTATGACTAAAAACCACTCTCTTGCTGCCCTATTAACAGTGATCCAAAAGGAGACCCTTTGATCTCTCCTGGACAGCAAAGGGCCATGACCAGAAATCTCCTTCTGAGTGGAGCCTCTCAGGTTTGCTACACTCATAGGATTGCCAGATAAGGACAGATTCTGGACCCCATTCCTTGAGCCTTGACTCTTTGCCCATTGAGAAGTTGCAAAGGCTTCCAATGTATTTCACTATCTTTGAAGAGAATTTTTTAAAGATAGCCTGTTCAGGCTTCTTATGTCTGTGTGCATGCAAGTGTGCATATGCTACTTCAAATATGGGAGAAATGCTGCTCTCTTAGATTCTTAAGTACTTCAGATTCTGTAAGTAAGTTAGGCCTGTAAATAAGTTACTGTTGTGATACAGTACATCCTATATGATTCCATTGTTGAAGTGTTAAGTTTAAGTTAAATGTTGTTAAGTTTAAGTACTGCTAAGTTTAAATGCTATTAAGTGATATCAGGGCCTTTAGACCATATTCCTTTTTATCCTTACCCTTTCTATCCTTTTGTCACACACACACACATACAGTTTTTGGTTTATTTGGTTTGGATTGATTGACTTGGGATTTTAGTTACATTCTTTTCCTCAGTGTGCCTTAGCTGTTTAGTAAGTAACAGAGTGAATCTTGCCAACAAAATTTGTTGTCCTGTTGCTTCTATATCAAAGCTGTTTTTACTGATACCTTTGCCAATGATTCTTTAAATGATCTTATAACAGTCATTCATAACAATGCCTTCAAAATCTGCTTGGAAGAATCCTATGTAATATGGCTGCAGAGAGAAAAGGAGTGCAGGAATGATGAGTGCTCAGGAAAGGACCATCTGAAAGCACAGGCAATCAAGCAATAGTGGCAGGAAGCCTGTATGCATGAGCAAGGAGTGCCAAACTGAATTCAGACATACAAAGGAAGCGTACGACATTGTAGAAAGTTACTGAGTTGATTAAACAAGACTTTTCCTTTGTAAATCCACGCTGACTGTTGCCAATCACATTGTTATCCTTCATGTGTTTGGAAATGCTTTTAAGAACAGTTGCCTCCATCAGCTTCCTAGAGACTAAGGTGAAGTCAACCAGTCTGTAGAACCTCAGATTTTCCTTATTGCCATTCTTTAAGTTGGAGGAGTATTATTTCTGCTCCAGTCATCAGCAGAAATTGTTTGAATTCAAGTGGCTGATTTCTAGAGAAGTATTTAAAATTTTCCATAATATTAAATAGCTCAAGGCCTCTTTCACATATATCATTGGAGTGTTACTGTATTAAGTTCCTCCTAAAAAGAAATTCCATCTTTTTAATAGATATTACAGGTAAGTACACATAACATAGAGCAACTGCAACTGAACATTATCACATCAGTTAATGTGTGCAGTACACGCAAAATAGCTTGTATGTAGCTTATCCAAAATCTTTAAGGTATCATGATCATTCTGAAATTATTTTGGTAGTGGTGGAAACGGGGGGAGTTGGTTTTTTACCCTTTTTTTTTTCTTCTGAGTGTTTTATTATTTCTGGGTATGAGGTGCTTGAGTGTGTCCAGGTTTGGGCAATGATGCTGGTGAAGGGTCAGGCATTGGAGCAAGCTGCTGAGAGAAGTGGTTGAGTCATCATCCCTGGAGGTATTCAAAAGAAGCGTAGATGTGGTGCTTAGGAACATGCTGTAGACATGGACTTGACAGTGCTGGGTTGATGGTTGCACTTGATGATCTTAGATGTCTTTTCTACCTTAAATGATTCTACGAGTCTGTAATTTGCTGTGGGTGCTATAGTAAACCATAGTAAGAGAGAAGAGTGTAATTTTATGATGGATGCTGTGCTATCTGATACAGCTGCTTGCAAGGAATTCAAGTGTGTGCTGAGAAGCTGCCTCTCTGTTCCTCCTCACCATTTCTGTGAACATGGCTCCACTTGTGCTCCCCAGTGATGAGTGAACATGTATTGGCAGCATCCCCAGCAGTGCTGGGCTCACCCCTGAGACCAGGGCTGTTTTCCAGCCTTTGACAGTGCTCCTGCCTGAGACAGCCCTCTGAGGATCATTCATATCCCCCCAACTGCTGGAACTGGCTGCTCTCAAATCTGCCTTTTTTTTCATGAGGTGTGACTCATCAGAGTCATCGAGCAGCAACCTCGTAAAAATGGCTTTTCTAGAGCCATGGAAACCACAAGATCCCATTACAAGCCGTTTCATTTTCAGTGATTAATGGAAGGTCACCAGTAATGAGACAAGAGGAAATTCTTAACTCTTTCTCAGGTTCCCTTTTTCCTCTTTATTAAAAACAAAGTTTACTAGTAAATGAAATTCAGCTCAGATTGATATTCTTTGTACATGCTTTGCCAGTGCCTGGCTAGTTGACAGAAGACTGCCAAATGTCTGTTCAAGTTTCTAGGTTTTCCTGCAAAAAGCATTTCCTGCTTGTAAGATACATTTCAGCTACTTCAAAGGTCTCAAAACAGCTGCTTTTTTTTATTTTTTTCTTTTACATTTCCATTTGTGATTTTATAGATCATATAAGTGAAAGTGGTAAGGAGCAAAGTGTGAGGGTTTCAGACTGGATTCATGAGCAGATTAGCAGACCTTCATGACCAGACAACAGAGCAAGCTGGTGAAGTCAGTGTAGCCAAGTCCTGTAGTTAAAATTGCAGAGCTGGGAATCTGGAAGTCTCACTCATTAATTTAATTGCAGCATATTAAGAAATGAAGAAGGCAAGAGGGCAAACAGATGCAGAAACACACATCTGAATTAAAAAAAAAATTAGCTTCATGTGCTGTTTGCCTTATTAATGTGATTGAACATAGGCTAGCTTTCAGACCTATGCAGAGATCTTGTAAAATTAATGTGAGCAGTATGCTGAAAAATAGAGGTCTGAGACTCATAAGCAAGAGTTGGGAACTAAGCTTATGGCTGGCAGGATGGGCAGTGTAGGACTGTAAAGTGGAGGGCTGTAGAGCATCATATGCACTTTAATTATCATGTGCTATTTAGTGTCTGTTGGGGGGCTGTTCAACTTAGAACCATTTTACAGATATGCAAGAGCCTGTGGTGTAATGGGCTCTGCCTCGTGCCTCATACTGAAGGAGAGCTATTGCTGGAGTCAGAAACTTAACCAGCCTGGGCCTCATTAAGTGATCCTGAAGTGAGCACAAGCATGTGTGATATAATGCAAAGGATTGTGTGTCATGTTTTTCTCCCTCATTCCCTTTCTTGCATTCCCCTGTTTCCAGCTCAGTGCAGGTCTCAGCGATAACAGCAGGTAGGTCCTGGACTGGACACCAGTGGCAATTTTTACACCCTGCCTGTTGGCTGCTGACTGAAATCAATTTCTCTACCTCAATTTACAGCAACAAAGAATTTGGTCTTGCTGGAATCTGCTTGAGAAATGGCACTTCTCCATTTTCCCACCTCATTAAATCTCCAAAGGCATCCCAAACTCACCCATGGCTTACCTCCATGGTACGGGGTGAACAGACTTATGGAAGCTCTAAACTGCACAGGTAAGTGGGATGATTTTTTTTTTTTTTTTTTTGAGTTCTACATTTGCCGTTGTATCAGGAAATTTCTAAAAATGTCCTCTAATTGCAGGTGAGGAGCTAAGTCTTAGGGACAAATAATAAGGACCTGTGCAGTTCCTCCTGGCCACAGTCTGCAGGAATTTAGGGAGCTGTGTAACCACAGCGATGATGCTTCTTCCTTACCTCAAGTGGCTGGTACCATTATAGGATTTTTTTTTTTAACTTGGCCAAAAACTCTTCTGAAAGCTTTCTGTATTGAAAGTGTGAAGAGTGGCAAGGATTTTAAATCCAATCCCTGAACCTTACATGTCCATAATTCATAATGAGACATCGACTCCCCATTAGCCACCTGGTATTGCACCTGACCTTGGGCCACCAACTCATTGCCAGAGAGTGTTGTCTTAGGTGTGAAAACCAAATCCCTTTTCCAAGCCAAGTGCCATGCCCATCTGGGGTCACCAAACCGTAAAGTCTTGTGGATGCTGTGGAAAAGCTGTGAGTCACAAATATAATTTCCTGCAGCATCACTGTGTGTGGGTTCTTGCTTAGGGCTATATAGAAACAAAGGCTCTGCTACCTCCAAAGAACACACATGGTGAAATCAAGGGCTTATTCTCAGGTGGCTGCATCTTCAAAGAAGCTGACTAAATTAAAAGAGCACTGTCAGCATGTCTGAGTCCTTTGGAGGTCCAGCTCAGTCGTGCTGTTTGCTATCTCTGTACCTGTCACTTTGCTTTAGTTTCATCAAGTAAGGAAAGGAGATGAAAGAAATGAGCTCAAGTGACCCCATGTGGGATAAATGGAACACACTGACAGACTAGAGGCAAGGGCAAGCTTCCCTGACTACAGCAATATACAGCTGATGGATGTGATGAAACACAAATGATTCTGTCCTATGGTTTTCTGGTGAATGAATGGTGATGAGAAGAGAGTTATTTCAGGCTTCTCTTCGTAGAGTCTTTCATAATGCAGATGGCTTCTGCATGGTCTACAGTACCAGCACCTGAAGGTGTTTCTTCAGTACCAACACCTATTTAGGTGTTTCTTAGAAGCTTTAGAGAAAAGTATAAGAACATTTCGACATCAAAGTGATGACTAACACCATTCTCTTCCCTATATGCTGTTATTGATCCTCTTAATGGCCCTCATTGACTTCCTTTTTGCTGTACCAGGTGATCATTGACTCTTGTCAACACCAAAAAAATGAGTCTAGAGGTTATTTGGCTAAAGATGAATGTAGTTGGCTTGTTTCTGTTGTTTTACATTTTACTGGCTCAGAATTTCATACAAGAAAATAATCAAAGAAAATAATTCTATCCCACACTGTGGTGGCGAGTCCTGAAGAGGCTGCCTCATTTTAGTGCAGAACTGAGAGACTTAGTCTGGGGATGCCCAAAGACATGCCAGGCTGCTCCAGAGGTAAAAGTCATTCAAATGCAAGAATGAAAAGGGACATCAAGTTTCTATGAAATGGAGCTTAGATGCTGCAATCAGCTCTTTGCCTGGCTTCAGAAGTAACTGCTGACAAAATCAATGTGATGTGCTGTGCAGGGAACTGTATATCGCAGTATCCATTCAAATGCACTCAGTGCAAATGCTGAGCATTTGAAGACTTAATGTTACACAATTTCTGTCAGGAGCAGAAATGGGGACACGGAGAATGTGAGTTGGATCTCTTCCTGGGACATTGATTTGGATTGGAACACCAATAAAAGAGAAATGGTCTCCCAGTGATGGAGCATTTTGTGTTGAAATGAAGTGTGTGCAAGTATGTACATAACACATGGCAACAGATGGAAGATGATCAGATAAAAATGTTGATTTGAAGACCAGGTAAAAATCTAGTTTTGGGCCTAGTCAACTTACAGAAATAAAACACAATAACCCAAAGACTATTTTAAACAGTTATTTCATAAAATCTTACCTTGCCTTGACCTTTTCAAACTTGCCAGTAATGTAAAAATGTGGAAAATTAATTAATTAGGCGTCTCAATTCAAATTTCACCTTGGCAATTTCAGGTAGGTCATGCGGCATGACTTTAAGGGCTACTGCAATATAATATAACACAAGCCTGGAGTTAATATATAAATCTTTGTGATATAATATCCCACAATTTAATGTAGATCGGCACTCATCAACTGCTACCTGAAGAGATGCTTTAATAGGCATTTGCTTAAGATCCTGAGGTTATCCTAGACATAAGCACTAGACAGGAGTGAACCAAAGCTGTCCTAAGATATTCAAGAAGCATACCCATTAAAGACTGCAGGTGTGCTCTGTCCATCTGTGCCTTGGCAGAATATAAAACTCAACATCACCTGAAGCTGACGTGGTGTAAGTGCTTATTGGAAGGACTGGCACATATGAGGTCATTTTGGCTTTCCCTGCAAACACCTGTCATACAACATGTACAATGAACTTGGACAGAGTTTTTAAATCTTGTGTAGTGCCAGGTGGAGAACAGACAGAGAGATGTGCATGAGAAAGGTATTTTTCACTCTAGATGAGACTGTTGGAAAAGAAAGAACTTTAATGTTATCCTTTATTGAAGTTTTTGCTCTGAACATAAGTGGATCCTGGAAACTAAAAAATCATACACTTCACCTCTTTTAAAAATAATAATTGAAAATAGTTTAACTGAAGATGTTTGAGCACTGAATTGGTACTGAGTATTAGAAGTATACTTCTGCACTGAATCCCACTGCCTCTGTTGCATTGGACAAACTAGGAGTGTAGTTTCTCTTTATTCAGAGGAGCATGGTTTTGTCTCCTGCTTTTGCTTGACTGGCCCACAGCTGAATTCAGAGTGAACAAATCAGCTAAGACATAAGGACCTAAAAATATCAAAAGAGAGGTACGTTTCAATGTTCACAAAAGTTTTTTGTAAAAAGCAGCCTGTGAACATTCCCAGTGCTTCTGGTTACTGAAAGCCCTGTTTTGTGGGTTTGGGCCAAGGCAATGCATTTGTTGTTGTTCTTGGCATTTAGCAGATTTCTGAATATCCTTTTGTTATTTTCTTGTTTATGTCTCTTGTTTCCTTTTGCCTCCCCAGGACCCCTGGGCAGAGCCCTCCTGTTCCTACAGGAGATCTCCACCCTCACTGTGGAGAGAAAGAGAGAGGCTGAGGGAAGCATCTGGTGGAAATGAAATCTGAGCAATGATACCCTGAGGAAGATATTGCATTGAATGGGAGGCCAGCAGGGTACCTGATGTCCTTTTAGCACCCACCTGCAACACTCCACTCACTTCTCTGCTTTTCCTCATGAAGAATTTGCTGCACAATGACCAAGGTGA
Source organism: Molothrus ater (assembly GCF_012460135.2). Classification (NCBI taxonomy): domain Eukaryota; kingdom Metazoa; phylum Chordata; class Aves; order Passeriformes; family Icteridae; genus Molothrus; species Molothrus ater. Next base: position 27,341,242 of record NC_050480.2, read on the forward strand.
GAGAAAAGCCAGCTCTTGGTCACATTAGAACAAAGGAAGATTAGCACTGGGCTTTACTTAAAAAATGGGAAAGTCAAAGGTAGAGAGAAGGTAAAGGCAGTAGAAGACATCCAGGTGCTGCCCCACAGAACAAGAGGCTCCTGGAGGTGTGAGGCCTACAATAAGGAAAGGCTTACTAGTGGACAAAGGCTTCTGAAGACCTCCATGTTCAGACTGAAATGGCCCAAGAGTGTGCCTCCAGTCTTCTCTGAAGTAAATGATGATCAAGAGCAGTGCTAGGCAGGACAAGCCAGTGCTGTGTGCATCCTGGCTGAGAAAGGCTATTGTATTCTCCTTGGTACTGGGCAGGGGATGGTCTGCCCGGGGAGTTTGTGTGTGTTGTAAATACCAGTGATGGTAGCAGTGTCTGTACAGGGACACTGAACTTGCCAAAGCCTCCAGGAATGTGCTCTCTGCTCAGAAGAGAGAGCAAGAGCACACAGTTGCCAAGTGGTCTCAGAGATGATTCCCAGCAGAATATCCTGGGCCTTCCCTGATTTGTCTTTTGGCATGATTTAAATCCTGTGTGTGAGTGGAAAAGTATTGCTGTGTTTAATTGCTATTTCTAATTTTGTCTGGGCTTTGTGAGTAAGAATTAGACTCTTAGAGCTGAGCTGGGCTCACAGCTTCTCTGCAGTGTTGCCCCACAGGCTTGACATAATGAGGAGCACTAAACCCAGGTTTTCTTACCAAAGCAAAAATGCCTCTTGGTACACCTGTACAATTACAATTTTCCCTCTGTATTCCCTTGTGAGAGCCAAGCTGTGACTGCAGACTGACAGGTGATGTAGTACCACTGGACTGCTGTCTGTGTGCAGGTGTGAAGCTGTCACTCTGTTTCTGGTGTTGATTTGCACACTGTCATCAGATTGCTCCTGTCCCACCATTCCTTTCCATGAAAGCATGAGTGTGCTTCAAGACATATATGGGTACAAAGAGGTGTGTGTGCATGTGTGCCAACCACTGCTCATGTGGTGCACAGCATCCTTTAAAAGGCAGGTCACACTTCCGAAGTAATATTGAAATTTTTTTGTAGTAAGAAGTGGTTAGAAGCATTATTTTGTAGAAATGCAGCTTTATTCAGTAATTCACATTACTAAAAGTCCTTACTTCCTTAAGACTCTACTTGTATTTTTGATCTTATCGTAGCAGGTACAAAAGCAAACTGTCATGTTGTTGCATGGCCATTTCCAGTCCTCCAGTCTAATTTTTCTAGACCACTTTGGTCAATTGTTTACAGTACAAGGCAGGTGAATATGAGTGGATGAAGAAATAGGGGTGGGAGATATCAGCATTCCCTTGTCCCAGGCTCAGCCCTTGACAGGACTTGGGAGGAGCAAGTAAAACTCCAGGAAGAGTGGATCTATGTTAATGGCAGGTACTTTCATTTTCCAGCTCCAAACTGCACACTATATTGTTATTTTTAAAACCTTGGAAGAGATGAAAGGGGTCAAAATAATTCAAAACCACACAATGTACTGATCTTTTGTTGGAGCCCTTAGAAGTTACCCATATGCCACATAAGTTGAAACTAATTTTAGAGCTAGTCTGTCTCCTTTGAGCTTCCTGACTTGAAAAGTGAAAGATTTTAAGATGTCTTTCATGTTGGAGTGCTCTGAGATCTCATTTACTAATGATTTTAATAAGGGTTTTATCTTCAAGTGAAAAGCTCAGTAGAAGGACAAGTGACTTCAAATAGTAAAGTACAATCTTCTCTCATTTTAGTATTCAGTTATTTTATAGAAATGATCATAACAGCCAGTTCATTCTGCCTTGTCTCTATGGGTATTTGGTTTCAGAGGAGAAGGCTGCAGCCTGACAAGCTGTAGTGTCTGTTTATCATTTGGTTTCTTCACAGGGATTGGATGTGGCAGCATCTTGTTGTCATGACTGTTGCTTGAGCCAGCTAGGAGGTTAAAAATTTCATTGTGATGATTTTGATACTTGCATTGATCTCCTGTGGATTCGTAATTAAAGACATCACAAAACAAAACAAAACTCCCCCAAACAATTGTGTGTCTGAATCACTTACATATGTTTCTTGTTCCAAATTATGTATGGCTTTCTTTTTAATATCACTCTTGGCATGACAAAAACTATGCTGGTAACATTGTTGGTACCGTTAGCCTAGAATGTTTTCAATGACACCAGGTTTATTGTGACAGACTGTGAACTACTTGTCAGTTCTTGGGAAGTCAAAGCTTAATTGCTGATCAAATGTTTAAAATATGGCTTGTATTAGCAATGGGCTTTGATATTAATTCTTTCTTTCTTGTGACCATTAGGCAAGAAGCCAAAGAACTGGCAGTGCTGCATCTCTGCTCAGCAGCTGCAGTTTGGAAGACAGCTCCAGGCTTATATTCTGGACTGAAATTCTCAAGTTTTTCAGATTTTTTTCCTTCCATTTTGGTGGGAATAACTGAAAATAACTTTAGGCCAATCTGAAATAGATTCCCCCCTCCCTCTTTCTATTTTTCCTGGCCAGTTATAGAGCCAACCAATCAGTTATTATGCCGTTCTCTCTATAATGTTGCACATAAATCCATAGTTCCTACCAGATTGTTCTCCATCACTCCACCTTCTTTCAATAGTCATGGACAAATGGTCATTGAATCCAGATATTTTTTGTTGCTGTTTCTGCAAAAAAGCAGACTTTTACCTGTGAAACCATAGAAGATGAGAAAGTAAACCAAAATAAAAAGTTTTACTGAGTTCAGCTCCAAACATATTGTATTTTTACGGATTAAACTATCCTTCTTTCCTGTTTTTGTGGACATTATCAGCCCATCAATACTGTTTTTCTCTTCTTCTGACTTGCACATGCCTCTCTAGACAATGTGGTGTATTAACCACACTCCACTGAAGTACTGTTAATCCAATAGGTAGGTCACCATTGGGTCAGGGAAAGAGAAGGAGAAAGAGAGGTTTGCTGTGGGAAGAGACACCAGCATTCTCCAGGAGCCCACTGGTGATGTTTTCCACTCCATCAGCACACCGAGGTCAGAACTTTCCTTCTGCAGCTGGGGTGAAAAAATGGATAGCAGTTAATCCAGGATTAATGCTATCAAATTCCCTTTACACGGAGTTATGCACTAAGGTAGACGTTCCCAGGACAGCAGACCAAACAGGTCATTTGTCTATACTAGAACAGCAGTTCAAAGCCTCTTCAGGCAAATTGTTCAGGACCTTTTGCTTACCCCAAAAGCACTATGTGAAACCTTCTTGTTCCTGTGGCTGGTGAAGGAGCCTGACCTGTGGCCTCTGTATCTTCCCACTGCTGTGCTCAGCTTCTCAGCAGATTCCCAGCAGTACTGTCTGAAGGTGTGCACCAAAGCAGGTCCATGCTTCATGGCCAACAGGGTCTTTCTCCAAAGCAAATTCCTTTCTCCTTTTCCTGGCAAGTGTTCCCCTGAACTCATTTCTTTACCTATACTGTCATTGCCTGGACTTTGTCTTCAAGTTAATCTCATCAGTTAATGATCATACCAAGTTTGAAAAGCCCAAGTGCTACAATTCATTATTATTTCTTTTGTTTTCCCTCTGACACTCTCTCCAAGTCCAGATCACAGAATCTTTCTGTGTAGCCACATCTCCTTCTGTAGCTTATTGTCTTGCATCCAAACAACTGGTCCCTGTTTTCAGCTCAGTTGCTGCCTGTTTAACTCCTGTGTTGCTGGAAATAATCATGGAACCAGGGAAAATTAAAAACTGGTAATAGTTTATATAATAATTACAGAACTGGCTTTACAGGTGTTTGTAAAAGGCATTTTATACACGTCTGGTCCACTTCTGCACTGTGTGTGAGCATGTAGCACAGTGTTATCTTCTGGTAAGCAAAATCTGTCTCTTTCCTTCTTTCCTGCCTAGACATCAGTTGGATACAGACACCACCCCCCCCCCCCCCCAGGTTCCTTTGTGTTCTCTCCAGAAAATCAGAAAAAGCGGGAACATGCCAAACATGGGTGAGTTCTGAGGATATGAAATTGTGCTAGAAACTTCTATGAAGCTTGTGTGAACTGTTAAAGGAGAATTTTGCTTTTGCAGTTTCTTTTTCCAGCACCCCAAGTTACCCATAATTAGGGTAACTTTTTATGTGAGTTTTTACTCTTCAGATGTAAAGGCCGTGTCAGACAAATACCAGGTCATTGCTCCAGAGCAGGGGGTTTGGAGTTGCTTGTGCAAGGATCTTGTAAGCATAAAACCACAAACAACAGCTTCTGCTTTGGAAACAGTCCAACCATTTTGCTGAAATAAAAATTAAAGGCAATTTAGGCTAAGGCATCAGGGTTAATTCAAACCACGTGGTTACATTCTTGCACAAAAAATAACATGGTAGCAGGAAGCTCTTAGTACCAGGCTTCACCATATGAAAGAAATTGGTTATTCCGGAATGCCTGAAAACGTCCAACAATAGGATGGACAAGGACAGAGAAGCAACAAAGCCCCCACTCTTTTGTGATGGCTTTGCATCCTGAAGGACAGATCTATTTCCAACTGTGATGAGTTCAAGTAAACTGCTTTTGTGGTATCCAGCATAATACTTTTAGTGGGTGCAAATCAGTCTGGTTGCAGCTGCCCAAATTTTCTTTCCTGTATTCATTGTGGCTGGCACTGGTGACACTCCATGTTAAGGGGAAGACCCAGTGGAGCATAGCATGGCATTGCTTGTTTTCCTCATCTCTTAATTTTCCAGGCTGATAAATGTGGTAGACGAGATGCACACAACAATTACTATTAAGGTTTGCAGCGGGAGTGGCTTAGCAACAGAATTTCCCTGCAACCATGAGGACTCAAATCAGTCATGAAATCCCAAGGCAGCCTCTGCACTGGTCTTTGAGGCAGCAGAGGCCAGCTTGGGGGAGTGCTCCTCTCTGGTACTGCTGTGTCCTGGGTTGATCCCTCTCCAAATGCAAGTTTACCAGCACAGCTCTCGGCTGTCAGGCCCCCAACCAACTCCTGTGAATCTTGCACCTGCAAGGACATGCCTCAGGACATGTCTTTTTTCTTCCACATCAGACATTTCCTTTTTTCAGACCATCACATTTCTTGCTTCTCTCCAATCTATTGAAACTCTTCATTTCACTTTCCCCTCTTTGTTCTTCTCCATGCCCAGATGCTGCTTACACTTGTTTTGTTGACCTCCAGAGAAAGACGACACAGGACAAAAGGGCCATTAAACTGTAAGATTCACTGTCAGTATTGTTAACCAGGCTGTGAACTCACCAGGCTTCAGAAGATAATGAAGCACTTTGAATGTGATGCTTGGATAACTTGGGGGAGAACAGTTGCTTTATGGAGGCTTTTGACTTTATTTCAGGTAGTTTACTTGGCTCTCAGCTGTTGCTTTTCCATTCCCAGCAACTCCTACCTCTGACTTCATCCTCAGACTTTCCTGTTTCGCCCATGCTGTTTGCTTGCTGGGGACAGGACCTGTTTGTATTAACACCGGTTGGACAAGTTTGGTTTTTTCCAGGACATATGCCAGTTGTGACAGAATTCTTTAACCCCCTGAGTTAAAAATCAAAAGCCCTTCAAAGTTAGTAAACACAGTGGCCTTATCCCACTCCCAGACCCTTCTGCACAATTGCACTTTAGTGAAACAGTCTCTTGTCAGACCAGCCATCCAGCCTGCCCATGTTTCTTTTCCACAAACTTCCCTTGTAGCCTTTTTCCATGCTCAGGGGCACAGCACAAGAAGCTCTTGAGACCCTCTCCAGCAGAGCATCCTGCCCTGCTGAATCCACTCACACCCATGAGCTGGAAGCTGCTCAGAAATTCAAACATCTGCTTTATTGAAAATTTGGAGGTGGTTTCTGGTGAGGAAACAAAAGCTCACTATAGCTGTTCCTTTTGGCTCAGTGACCTTTTTATCCCCTAAGTGCAGTTTTGAACCTCAAGCACCTCCAGCATTTAGGAGAGTGCTAGAAGCCACAAGAAAATGCAGTGTGGGCCCTGAAAACAACAGAAAGATCAGACTGTTCTTAAAAGACTGACCAAAACATCCTAGTGAGCCATGAAAGCACTAATGAGTCACACCCCAGGATGGGCTAAATAGTAATAGAAAAAAGCTGCTTCTCAGTTCCCTGCTGGGACCAAAAAGTTGATTCTTCATTACTGACTTGTTTCTTTTCCCTCTTCAGTGAGTTACTAGCTGTAATTTATGATTAAATAATTCCTTTGGGAAATTATTCCTCATGGGGAAAGAATTATAAAAAGCCTTCCCCATTCATCAAACCAATGAGAATAGCATTCAGAAAATTCTGATATCATGAGACAGCCTAGCCTTTCCTTCTAATTTTGTTTGGCTGATTATTCTGAAAATGGATGAAATGGCATCCTTGAGTCTTTCCCACTGAACATTAGCAAAAAGAAAGTTGTTTTACTATGAAGAGCAGCTTTCATTTCATGGTGCCCTCTTGTCTTTGGCAAAAAGGGTTCTGCCTCAACTTTTTCAGAAAGCAGCCCTGCATTGTTTATGATAAGCAGTTTACCAGGACATCTCTGTTTAAATGAAATTCTAGCAAAAAATGTCCAGCTTCTGTGACCTGAATTCAGTGCTGGCTATGCCTTATCCAGGCACATGGATGGATATGCCTTAGACAGAGTAAAGGATTGTGATTTTGTAACAAAATGTACTGAAAGATGAAGTCAAGACAGAGTTCTGGCATCCATAGTCAGTCTTCTACATTTCAAGAAGTGCTGAGAGGATCTTGCTTGTCACTGTTGTGACTGTGTTCGTGGTGGTGTATCTATGTGGAGGGCAAAGTTAAAGCTAGAAGGGTGAGTACTTTTACCAAAGAGCATTTAGAAAAAACATACAACAACAACCATATCCCTAATGGAACTGAAGCTCCTTGGTAGGTAGGAATGTATTTGTGACTTTTGTTGATATGGTCAGCAATTTGTACCTGCAAGATAAATTAGATACCTTCCTCCATCATCCAATGTTATGGGAAGCTGTTTTGCTGATCCAATGCAGAGGATGAAAACTTGGCTAACTTCAGGTCCAAGGGACCAGCCTAAGAGTCTGATTAGTGATCCTGCAACTGGCTTATTTTTGTATGGTATTAGGGAAGATGAATGATGGCTGTGTTTGGGCAAATTGTTTCCATAATTTAAGAGAGAGAAAATCAGCTCATTGCTGATCCAGACTTTGTCATAAGCAATTTGAAAGTTTTCTGTGGTTTCAGCTGAAAAGCATTTGGAATCAAGGAGAAAATGCATGTTGATGCACTTTGGATTTTGGTGAGCATCTGCTTGAAAAAGCAGTGGTTCATGGTCATCCTGGCCCCATGGAGTCACCTAATAACAGTTCACAATTTATTGGCAAGTTTGGGGCAAGTTCAATCATTCTTTTCTAGCTCATTTTTTTTTTAAAAACCCAAATTACAATATAATTACATGCACAGCAATAGTTCAATCTAAGAGACTTCTTGAATGCCATTGGGAGACATATCATATCCAAATGCTGCCAATGTTAACTAAAGCTTCAGAAGCCTGAGCCAAATGGAGAGACACAATTTTTCCTTCCTTCCTCCTTCTATTTTTCACTCTTTTCCTCATCACTGCAACTAAAAATAATGTGCCCTGCTTGCCTCATTTGCTAACTAAAACATGTATACCTGCTTGTTAAACTGTAATTTTAGCTTCACTTTGATTGATAGCTTGAGTAGGAAAGGTTTGAATTTTTGTCTTGTACAGACACATTCAAATTGCATGGCAAGGCTGTTAAGTGCTTTGCTTTTGTAGTCATCAGGCAGACTGGAGCTTCCCCAGTGACTGGAAAAAGTTTAAATGAATTTAATGAATTTGGGGTTCATTCTCTTTTTTCCTAGTTTTTTAGTTAGGGCTTTAATAAAGCTGTGGCTGTTTTGGAATGGGGAGTGCATACCTTCTGAGTGAAGCGTAGCCAGGGCTGCAGCTGCAGCTTTCTGCCTGTATGTGCTGCTCAGTGGGCTTGTGGGAGCTGATGGAGCAGACTGCTGGGACTGCCAGGTGGGACAGCTCCACTGTTGTTGCTGGCCTGGGCCCAGTTTAATACCTTGGAGCTGAATGGGGGAAAGATGTTGAAGAGGTGTTACTAGAAAAACGTTGCTTTAAAATGGGAGCCCTGAAAACCAATGATTATGTTAATGTTTCTTCTAATAGTACACTCTGGAGCATCATGTTAATACCCAATGAGGCAGAGACTTTCTATTTGTAATGGCTTCCTGCCCACTTGTAGCCAGTGGGTCAAGTGCTTTGCCTGTCTGCCAGTCCATAAAGGGTCTGGATGCTTGGCCAGCCATGCACCTACTGTCTGCTCTGCACTGGTGTACCAGGCACTGAAAGGACTTTTGTGACTTCTAATGAGGTACTAATAGTGCTGTGACAGATGGTGGTTTTTCTTTGGTAGAAGTGGCAGGAACTGGTTTTTGAGCTAGAGTTGCCTTGAGTGCAGTTCAGCCTGGATAGGGGTGGGGGAACTATTTAGGTTCCTTTCTAAGGAGACTAGAAAACAGCAGAAAGGGATAAAAGGCAATAGCCAAGTGGTCCAGAGTGAGTCTGAAGCCTGTATTTACTTACTGCTGTTTCTGAATCACTGATGCAGAGCAGCACTGGCAGGACAAAAATGGCCTTACCGGGTCAGGGTAATGGCCTGTAGGTGACTGTGGCTAGTACTGAATGCTTCAAGGTGAATCTACAGACATCCTCTCAGCAGAGGCTCATACCTCAGCATCTGAACCATCCAGCAAACAATGGATCTGCCATCCATCAGTGTAATTCATTTCAGGAACACAGTGTAAACTTCTCACCACCACAACATTTTGTGGACAATGAGGATTAGAACTAATCCATTTCATTAGTCAGATACAGGAATGAGTTGTATATTTTTATAGTTGATTGTATGAAAAATTTTCTTTGGCTTTTTATTAGACTTGCAGACAGAAACTGTTACCAGACAACTCAGTGTTTGTTTTACCAGAGGGATGGTTTTTTAAAAATCCGCTTCTCCATTAGAGACAAACTTCTACTCAGTCCTGCTGTTGAAAAATATCAATCCACTTGAGATAAAATTAGCTAGGATATTGTTAGCAATGTGGATACTAATGTCTTCAGATCTTAAAACCTGATTTGGAACAGAATATCTGTCCAAGCCTCATACTGTGAAAAACAGTTTTTAAAATTAAAAAAAGGTCTGAATTACTTTCACTGGACTGATACAGTTGAGCATCTCTCTGTTAGAAAACCTAATTTGTTGCATCCTTTTTTGTATTTGATTGGGCTTTGTCCTTTTTGGGTATGCTTTTTTTTTTGTCTTTCAGTACATTTTCATCCTCTCCAGCTGAACAGCTGATGTCTCCTTGAGTGTATCTTTAAATGCAACAATCATGCAAGAAATCCTGGTTATAAGTGGGTGAAATCACAAGTCAGTTCATTTCCCTGCCCCCACTTCTTTGTAATCAGAAGATAAAGTCACTCCAGAAAATGCAGAGGAGGCTCTGCTATCCATGGCATGTCGTGCCTACAGTTAGCACACATTTTAAATCACAGTTCTGGAGTTTATTTATACAGCTAAATGTCATATGTTTAAAAATAATGAGTTTATTCAGAAAGAAAAATTCTCCTCTGAGTGATTAATTAATGGAGGGAGACTCATTCCCAGAGTAACAGCCAGCTAGAATTATTCCAGGCCTTCTCTTGAAGTCAATTACCTGTTGGAAAATCTGTTCAATCCACCAAGTTGGTCCAAGTTCAACAGCTTGAAATAATGAATGGGATATAGAAAGAAGCAGTAAATTTTTCCTAATTGCTTGTGCATCTCACTAACATGTCAGTCACACTCAAGGACAACAAACTGTTTTGGGAGTTTAAAGATAAAAATAATAGGGTTTAGACAAATAGTGGCATAGATATTTTTCACAGTGAAACAGGTTTTTCCTAACGTGTATGAGCCTTCCTAAAAAAACATGTGACAGTGATGTTTTTAAAACATGTGGGACTTAACACTCAGTATGATATTTGTTGACTCTTCAGCATCTTGCCTATACTGAATTTAACACAAAAGAAAATGGTTGTACCATAGAACACTATCATAAAATTGCAATTGCTGCTCTTCAGAATCCTCACCTCAGCTTGCAGGCAGCTGTGAAGCAGTCAGGCTCACCTGGATGCTCTGGTCTCCTAAGAAAGCTTCTTTATTGGTTTTTTCCTGATCTTTCAGCTAAAACATTTGTCTGGACCCCAAATGAGCAGGATCAGATGAACTATAGCTACAGTGAACTGCTATGCTGGATGGTGGCTACAGCTCAATATCCCTCCCAATTTAGGTTTTCTCTTTGGCCCCAGCTCTCAGAGTTTCATAATGGAGTAATGGAGATATAAAAAAATATTTCACAGTGAAACTTAGCAAAGTGCCAGCCAAGAAATTATTTTCCCTAGTAATTTTAAAAGCATCAACACAGTCAGTGTTAAGATATTCTAAGAAACAGAGGATGGGGGAAATAACTGCATTTTAAAAGCTTCATGTCTCATGTTGATGTTCATGGGGAGATGACATTTGTCTTTTGTTCATAAAAAGATCTGATATCTAATAATTTCAAAATATTAATGGCATACTACATAAGCAGCAAATGAATATATTGACTAAAGCTGTGACTGATCTTTTCCAGTGGATTCATAAGATGTCTAGTAAAAAGAAGAAATCTAATTGAAGGAATTTATGCAGTTGATAGGCCAGAAGAGCTCTGGTGGAGATGCTCTTGTCTCTGAAGTAATAAAATGCATTTGTAAAACTTTCTAAGTACAAACTTACACAATGAACTCTCCTGATTCTTAGGGTAAACACACAGGTTTGGGGCTTGTTTTGGTTTTTGGGGGTTTATTTTTTGGGGAGGAGGTTGTTTGGATATGTTTGAGGGTGGTTTTTATTTGGGTTTTTTTTTCATTGTAAGTACTGAATTTCTGACAGAAACTAGAAGGGTTCACCCAGGAAATTCAAAGCTATCTATGACCATGAGCTATCAGCTCATGGTCATGGTTTGTCCTTCTACTTAAAAAAGTAACATCTATGTCAGGCACAGAGTAACTTAAAATTGTTTGGAAGGAGTTGCTTTTGGTTGTACTGTCAGATCATTTGAAAGATATTTTCAATATTAATTTGGGGCAGAGGCAAAGAGACAAGTTAGGTTTTCTAGTTTTCCTTTGGAGGAGAGAAGTCCATAGTGCTCTTGCACCCAGTTAAGATCTCTTTATTTGAGATCATGTGTGTGCCCAGGGAAAATGAGGTGAAAAGACACCAAAGAAGGGATGGCAGCTGAGAAGCAGCTGTTGGTTTGGAAAAGCATCAGGTGGGAGCCAGTGGGGCCTGGGCAGGTGGTGAGGTAACACAGGGAAGTGGCAGATGCTGTGGGAGGTTCATATGTTATATATATATATATATATATATATATATATATATTTCAGACAACTAAAGTTCTCCCTTCTTCTAGGGAATGTACAGAATATTTTCCTTCTCTTCTGTGAACATACTCCTACTTCATGCTTTTCCTAAGATAAAAATCAATCCCTGTATGACAAAGAAGTTTGTTTTGAGATATTTTTAACTTGTGGTAAAAAAATAAACTGGTGCCATTTTTTGTTTTCTGTCTGTGCCTGTAAAATTAGAAGAACCCTATTGATTCACACAGCAGTGATGCATTTGTATTCTGAGGAGGGTGAAACACAGTCACACATTCAAAGGAAAACATATTTAATGAATCCACTTATATTAATTTGCCACCAATAGAGATTCTTCGTAACAAAATGGATCATTGCTCACATGAAGGCGATGACTAAACCCAGCAAAATACATGTTCTATGCAGTAAGCACCAAGGGAGACAATGCTGTGCAGATTTCTGTGATTTATGATGCTCTTTTCTATCGTCTTCTACGCTTATACCTGATAAGAAAGGAAAATTCCAAGAGATGGCAACAACCTCCTTCTTTTTCAGTTGCCCAGTTTTTTGGTATTTTTCAAAAGATGATTTCTCAGGCAGATATTACTTAGTTTTCATTCATATCATTCTTACAATATGCGAGAAATTTTTAGTGAAGACCATCAATGAAAAGAAAAAGGACTACAGAACACTCTTGAAAATGCAACTAATTATTTTTGACTGCTTTTCCAAAAGGACTGTGCTTTAAATAATAGCCTGCTTTGTAGAGCATCTCAGATGCAGACTTCAAAACGTGGTAGGCAAATTGTCTCAACATGTCTGTGGGCTAGGTAAGTACTATTAAACCCTTTTTACAGATGGAGAAAGCTGAACATCAGAGAGCCAAGAATATTGCTTTCCAGCTTTGGTGTTACAAAAGGACTGTCAGAGCAGAGAGTATTGTGTTAAATTCCACCCACTAGGTCCAATTTAGCCTTTTGCCTTTCCAGCAGAGGAGTCTGTTACAACTCCATCTTTTCAAGTCACGGGTTATAAGGCAGGGATGGGTTGTTCTTTTCTGACACATACAACGTGTATCTGAAGTTAACTGAAAGCTTCTAAGTTAAAGGTTTCATAAATATGTCAGAATGCATGTAGTCCCTCCTGAAGTTCCTCAGCTTGAGACTGTACAACACACCACCATGTTGCTTGTGTTCACAGTGTGAATATATGACCCTCCAATGTTAGTAGTTAGTGTTTTTTACATATCACAGGCAACCTGGGCATGGATTACTGGGTGCATCTAATCAGCAACCTTACTTTATGTGGTTTCTCCAACAGATACTAAAAAAAAGGCCAGAGACTAACAATAAAGTTAAGTTCATGGTGGAAGGAGAAACCTAAAAGCACAGGAGTCTGTGAAGGCTAAAATTCTAAAAGCAATTTTCAGTCCTCAGAATAAGTGTTTTTTCTACATGGAAGAGGATATATTTTGAGGTGGACTTGCTTAGTGGGACGGAGATATACTTTGATTAACACTTCTTTGATTCTCTCTTGCTGAAAAATGAAAAAAAACTGTTGTTCTGGACACCTTAGGCTCCAGTTAGGATGCATGCAAATGGATTTACCCTGGAGTGGGATGTCTGCCACAAAGGCTATCTACAGCTTCGAGTTGCATTGTGTGTAAATCCAGCCAGACTGCAAAGCCTCTCCCTCTCTTCTGTCCCACAGGTATGTTGGGTGCTCTGTTAATGCCTATCAGGATAAAACCAGCCTGTTTTTCACAGTATTTATGAGAGTATCCATGTGACCTGGGAGTTGCAGACTTGCTCAGCAGTGGCAGCAGCTTTTGATAAGAGGAGCCTGGAGGCTGCCCTGGCACGGAGAGGGTCGAGCCTTTCTGTTTGGCAGAAGCAGCTCTGAAACAAGAGCTGACAGAGGTGCTGCCAGTGCACTGGCAAAGGGCAGGAGCAGGGAGCTGCATGTGCAAGGCACTGGATCATGCTGTTGTTTGCAGCTTGGTGCTGCCTCCAGGGTGCTGCCAGGTACCCTAAAGCGGCAGAGCTGGTGGGAAACACCCCTGGCCTTTGCAACAAGCATTTGCAGTGGTGATATTTAATCTCACCTGAGCAGAAAACAGTGCTTTCTCAGGCTTGTCTGGAGCCATGGAAAAAATTCCTGTAGGACCTCAGCCCTTTCCTGGGCTTTGTACGCAAAGGTTTGCCTTTGCCCTGCCCATGCTAACACAAACCACACCACACATCAAGTTTATTCATGTAATCATTGTTCCACATACAGCCAGCCCAGGGATAAGGTGCTTACCATGCTGTGGGATGCTAGCCAGTACTGTGCATGGTTTGGGTTAGCTGTAAGGATGTGAGGAGGGTGGTTTAGACCTGACAAATTGGAAGCAGAGGGTAGGTTGTGTGACAAGGAAAAGGACTGGAAATGTCACTGCTTCTTCAGAGCCTGTGAGACCCAGTCTTAGAGCTGGCAGAAAAGGGAAAGATCCCAGCAGATTTTACAAAGAGCTTATGCTTCGGAGTTCAGAGCTTTTCAAAAAGCTGAGTAATGCAGGTGACAACAGTGCAGTTTTCTGAAGGAATCTGATTTTGGAAATAGGCTTGTTGAAAATATTTGAAAATCTCATTGGTTGTCTTTTTGGTGTACTTTTGGACATCCACAATCTCCCACTGAGAAGTATTGTGAAGTTTGCTTAGCCCAGAGGAGGTGCATGCAGAGGAGCATGCAGAGTTGGCCACAGGAGATATATATGGGGTATATCCTTCCTCTGCTGATGGGGTGGGTGGTGGGACCTTCTAACCCTGGCCCATGAGGTTTTGTGAGCTTTAGCATGCCTCATCCAAAAGAAAAGGTGGGATGAAAACTTAAACATTGCTAAGGATACAGAGAGTAGTAAAAACATTGCCTGGTACAGGGATAGACGAAGGTGAAAAGAGATGTCCTGTGTATTCTGTATATCCAAAATTTTTGAGGTAAAACTAAAAAATAAACAGAAAAAGTGGAAGTAGTCCCCAGAGTTGCCAAGAGAAAGAAACAAGATATTTGTTCATATATTCTGTGAATATATGAACAAATATTGGTCTCCCTACTTTCACAATAATACCACAGCCCATGTGCAGCTGTGGGAAAGAAAGAGTTGAAAAGGAGAGTTTAAACACCTTCAACAATTATGCTGCAGTGAGGGCTAAAATGAGGGGAAAAGGTCCCCTTCTTTCCCTCATCTTTTTTTTTTTTTCATTCCTCATTTAACATAAACAAATGAAAAGTTGGGAATAGTTTCTCTCTGGAGTTAGGTTTTATTTTCATGATAGTTAGTAGATCTTAGTCCTTGTATAGAATTGGTTATACTAATAATTTTTGTCTTCCTCACACTTCACTCTTCATTTGAACAGAAGAATGAAGTGTGGGCAAAAGGACATGGTAGTTTTGAGTGTCTATTTCCCAATATTGAATCCCTAAAAAAGGAAGCTCAACATGTTGCGAGGTAGTGGGAGCAGTGGCATTGTCTTCAGGGCTCACTGAAGAAGCTCTTAAGGAGGCAAAGAAAGAGAAGTTGATTTTGAGTTTTTTGTCTCTTTCATTACTTGTTTAGGTCTCTCTAACAATTTTTGGGACCTGTGTAGTTCCATCCAAAGTATGGTAATACAAAAGCACTAAAAATACAAAGATGAGCCATGAGCTCATTAATTCTGCCAGGAGAAAATAAAAGAATTAGCAAAGTCTGTGATGGGCAGAGACAGCCAAACCAAATGCCACTTCTGTGAGGATAAATGTGCTGCAAACACCAAGAGCCTACAATATTATGACCTTTAAAAAACGTATGTTTCATAAATGGAAAAATGAACTGAAGAAGCTGCTGGTGAAGCTATTGAGAAGCTGGACTGTTCTTTTGTACACTAACATTACACAGGGTTTGCCAGCTGAGCCAGGAGGAAGAGCTGACAGGGCCTCCATGATTTCCTTTTCATACAAACCTGCACCAAAGCTGGTAGCCATGGGGAATGCCTACTGTAGGACATGACTTTTTGGTGCTTGTCAAAATTTTTTTACAGTATTACAATTGCCTTTGATGCCAGCCTCGACCATCAGCAGTGGGTCCAGTCACAGCATTGATATTTGCCACTGCAAGGTATGGAACTGTGTGGAAAAGCCCAGCCAGGCAAACAGGGCTGTGCTGGTGGAAAATGGGCAGAAGGAGAGGAGAGCAGCCATCAGCCTTTGAGGTGAAGGGTGTTGTTTTAAGCAGGTGCATCTTGCTAAAGCTGGGGGCAAGAGCAATGGGACAAAGCGCAGGTGGCAGGTTCTAGGCTAGTGGGAAATGAGCAGTGTGGCACCGTACAATACTGAGCGTGTGCATTCACCAGGCCTGCCTGCAGGGCCTAGGGCTTTTCATGCAGGAGCAGGGATCAGGAATACAGCAGCTGCAATGCTGCTCTGACAGGCCATGATAAATTCCAGCTTTGTTAGTGTGTGTGGCAAGTTACCAGGAGCTCTGCGAATTCCTGTGCTTGGAGAGCCTCGCACTGGGAAGAAAATATGAGCTGTGAAGTAATAATGATAATAACAGGATTCAATGAGGCAGATGTAGTCCACATTTCTTCAGCTGATCCTGGCTTGCAGCACCAACTCTACTTGACAAAATTGTATTCACAGGGATAATTTCAGAAGTTGGTTTCAGCAGCTGAGCTATGCTGTGGCTCAGGTTAGTCTAGAGCTGAAATATAGCAATTTTTTTCTTGGAAGTCATATTCACAGAGTACTTAAGTGAGGCAAGTACCTTGAAACATTGTCCACAAGAATTAGTAGTCTGAGGAGAGGTTTCCCTCTTATTTTTAACACTGCTAAGTTAATTTTTGCTCTTTTAGCTTATCATCAAAAAGCCTTGGTAGTGCTGAGCTTCATGCAAATATGTATTTGTAGCAAGCACATAAGAGCCTGAGAATAGCGAATATTGACTCTCTTCTTTGTCAACAGAAAAGGAAGTGCAAAAACTGGCTGTGGGCAGATCAAATTTCATTTTCAAAATCAACATTTGATGCATTCTTTCTGCTTTCAGCACAACTTGATATGTAGGTGCTAAGAGACTGGAATCCCTCCTGCTGCAGTTTGCCTCTGTGTGAGACATTGGTGACATGTCAAATTCTCTGGGATGCTCAGGATCCTGACAGGCACCACACACATTTCTTCTTCTGACCCACAATGCTGTCTCTCCAGCTATCTCCTGCAATTCAGGAGAGAGACACCCTCCTGTAGCCTTTGCATACCCTGGAAACACCCTGCAGGGCTTGGGCTCTCCCAAAGTTGAGCTTTCACATCTAGAGTTTTCAGGTCCACTACACTTCACTATCCTTTCTGGACAAGAAATGTCAGCTATCTGTGGTGACATTCACTGTTATTTCAGTTAGACTAAAGTACAGCATAAGCAGAAGTAGTTATTTACAGCATGCAGAGTAGGAAAATCAGTCACAGTTGTGTGAGTCTTAAATGGAAAAAAACAGTGCACATGCTTGTACCTTTGAGAATTCATCTTGTTGTGCCACCTGGCTGATGTTCTCCTGACTCATCCTTTGCTGGGGGCTTTGCTTTCTTTCCTTAAATGTGCCACAGGTCACCACAAAGAGCAATGTTACCCTCTTTCTGTGCTTACTCACAGAGTCTATCCCCCTTCTCTCTCCTCCTCTCTTGTGGCCTTGGACATGCTGTGGGGTCATGTACTGGTGGGGACTAGACCACCCATCCATGTTGACACTTATCTTAATTTTTGTTGTTTTGAGTTTATCTTTCACAGGATCACTTCTTTTACCCTGTGGACTGTGAAGCTGTAGGAACACTTGGGGCAATACCAGCAAAGGGGCAGGTGAGGGGTAGGAATGAGAGGTGTCTGCTGGGCTGGGCTGGTTTAAGGTCTCTGTGAAATTGTGGCCTCACTGTGTTTCTGCCTGAAGCATCTCCATGTTTGAAGCCAAATATTTGGTGTCAATCTCTCAGCAGAGATATTTGATACAGTTGTCTAAATGAGTTAGATGTGTGTAATCCCTGACTGGCTCTTGATGGAGAAAGGATGTGACAGTGATTAGCCACTTTGGGACAGCTTTCATTTGGAGAAAGGTGGATCTGATGTGATAGTTGGAAATCTCAGAGGTGTGGGAGCCATCCACCAGGCAAAGTTCAAATGAAATATGGGGCTTGAACTCTTTCCTTAACTTCAGAGACCTTCCCCTCCAAATAAATCTGAAGCCCACTGGCAGCTGCTATACATAAAAGTTTGCGGTTATACTCCTGTCTGCTGGGCAGTAGATGTACAAACATGGGCATCAAATCCCTGCAAGATACAAGCTATACTTCTCCAGGTATTATTGAATTGTCAGTCACTGACCAGCACACCTTTGTTCACTTTGTTTTCCTACTGGACAAAAGCACTGTGTTGGTTTTTACTATGTAATTGTAAAAGGTCAAGGCAGGTTGTTTTTCTACATCTTTTTGAAGGTAGCTGAAGCCACATGGGTTCCTAAAACTTGTTCTGGGGAAAATCTGGTAAATTCTGGAAAATCTGGTTCAGTTTTTTGCCATCTAGACAGTACCCACCAACATCATAGTCAAGATTTGCCGGTGAAGCCTAGGAAACTGGATGTGGACCACAGTTTTTCTTTTCTAATGTGAAAATATGGGTACTTTGAACCTGAGAGACAAAAAAAAAAATTAGGAGTAATGTGAAGATTCCAATTTCCTCTAATTTCACTTAAAGTAATTGACCACATTAATGTTTGGTCAGAAAGAGAGTTGTCCTGGCATTTTGTTTCAAATGTGTTGGATTCACAAGGACCAGAGGAAAGATCTGGGGAGAAGTTTTGCAGGAATCATAGCCACCAGGAGGCTTGTTCAGGTTGGCAACAAATTAGCAGACACTAATGGGTCTGCTGTGTTTCCCCAAAGCAGGCAGGCTGGGCAGCCAGTGGGGTGAGGGCTGTATATAAGGCAGTGCAATTCCAAGGTATAAACTAGGAATGACCTCTCAACAACTGCATTTGTAGGCACAGGGAGAAAATACGTCTCAGTCACATGTGTGTTGTTGGGGCTTTGAAAAATAAAAATGAACACCCAGAGCATTTGAAATGGAAGAAAAGGTTGCAAGAGAACCAATTTCACCTGGAAATATATTGCCTGGCAACCCAAGACTCAAGTCAGTTCAAGTGTCAAAAGGATGCTGCTGCATGAAAGAAATGCTAAAAAGAAAAACAGGAAAGTCACAGGAAATTTAATAAAAATTCTGGTGAAACCATATTGCTGTAACATAAAAAACTGAGACTTGAGTATTGGAAAAAAGCCCCTATTTTTTTTCTTTCTTTGCAAAGGTTCAGCTAATGAGTGACTCAGCCTTATATAAGAAAAGTCTGGCTGGGGCATAATAAATGTGAGTCACTACAACAAATTTTCATTTTCCTTGGGATTCTTCCTTACAGGATCCTGGTATTGGGAAAAGGAAAGAGATAGGGAAAAACTTGCATCAATATTCATATAGCTATGAATACAGATGAGATTATGCAACTGCAAGGGAATTACATTTGTCTCCCTTTGCATAAATGGGTGGTAAGAATACTTACAAGGCAGTTTTCACAGAAGAAGTAAAGTGTAAGACTATGGTAAAAAAAGACCAGAAACACTATAGACATGAGATTTGAAGGTAGGAGAACTAGACGGGGAGTTTCATTGCTTCAGCCTTTTGGAAAAGGATTGACTCTGCAGCTGTTCAGTGTATGATGCACACAGAGATCAGGCATTTTGGGGATGTTATTCCCCAGGTGAGCAGATGTTTGCTGAGTAACCTTTGCATACTGCTGCAATAGCCACCTGTGCCTGAAAGCTGGGTAGTAAAACGAATGCTCCCAATCCAGGCATATCTTACAAGGCCAGGACAGCCATTGAATTTATATTGCTTTTGAGGCTTGTTTATCTATCTGAAAGGTTTGTTAGATGACAGCCTCCTTGATTTTTTTTTTTTTTTTTTGTTCTAGTGCTCTCTCAGATTTCCTTTCCAGTCCCTACATTTAGGATTTGAAATACCTCTTTATGTTGGAAGATAATTTTAAAAAATGGATTGGGCCACAGCTGAGCCATTGTCTGAAGTTTATAGTTAAAAAAACCCAAACCAAAACCCAGCCCAAGAAGCAAAAAAAGAAGGGTAAATTTAGGGTCTGTCCTAACGGTCCAGCCAACACAAACCTGTTAGCCTTGAGGTGATTCCCATTTATTTTAATGTGAAATGTATTTAATAAATTAATAGATGTTACTTTTATGTCTCAAAGTTGATGCCGAATTTGACTTGTTTTCTACTGAAAATCACAGTCTCCTAGGGCCAAGTAGCTGGTGCTGTTGTCCTTTCCTGCCTCACATATTAAATATGATCGTCTCATTCTTCCAGGAGAGTTGACCACACCCATAATGAGCACTTCTCAGAATCAGCCCTGCTGGGACTCTGCATAAGTCACCTCAAATTAAAATTCCTTGTCAGAAAACAGCTCTGGAAAGGTAACATCAAATCCATCCATTAGGAAGATAAATGCCTGGCAGCAAAATTAGTGATTAGAGTCCAGCAGTCGCCTGGAAAGTACAGTTCAGTGGATCCTGGTGCATACTTGCTCTTAATTTTCACTTGCTTTCTAACTCTGAAGAGCAAATGAAAATGTAACTGGTAAAACAAAGTTCCTAGAGAGAAACTTAAATTCCAGATGGCTGATGCCACCCAGGCACCAGCTGTGAGGAGGTAATAAACTCTGCTTTTAAAAAGAAATAGGCAGTGCCAAGCTGCTATTTCTGCAGTTGGGGCTTTTTTGTCCGCTGAACTCAGTTGGTTTTAAGGGCCACACACATCCAGGGACTGCATAGTCCCTGGATGAGTATCCTCATCCCTATTGCCATCAGACTATGTAGCATGTACTGAAAGAAATGTTATTTTGGTAGGAGTGAAACTTTTGTCAAGCAATGACAAGGAGTAGCTGCAAGTCATTTGGGAACTGGATACGTTTTCCGTGGAGGCAAGAGCTCACAACACTTCAAGAGAATCCACAGCAGTCTCTGCAAGGTGAGAGACTGTCTTACCCAAATTTTGCCTCATTTTAAACAACTGCCATTGTTGCCTTTTTTTATATTGACAAACTGTATCAACCATGATGTGTATAGGGACATCCAGTCCTTCAGATATTAGTTGATAGAGGAAAGAAGCAGGGAAGGGGAGGACTGGGGAGCAGGCAGGAGCTGTTTTTGAAGAAGCATCTGGCTGTGTCCTGAGGAGGTACATGGGGAGGCAGGGAGGAAAAATGAGCTTTGTTAACTGTGGCACAGGGGAGAGGAGGCAGCAGAAACTGAGAGCACAGCATAGAGGCTGAATGAATGGCTGCAATTTCAACACACAGATTTTTCAAAGGCAGACTAACTCAGGAGCAGCACTTTCTTTCTGGACATAAGGCATCAGAAAGAGCCAGGCATTCAGGTTCCTCTCAGCTAATAAATGGTTTGGGATAGCCTTTAGACAGACATAATGGTCTGCTCCTGACACTACTGGACTAGAAGGGGCTGTGTTTTGATGCTGGACCTCCTGTGTTTTGGACCTGCACATCCAGGTGTGCACACTGAGTCCCACTCCTGGTGCCAGCTGTACACCACTGTGCCAAGGCTGTTGCATCCTAAGTGCTGTGTGCAAGGGCCTGGTGAAACAGGTGGTGGTGTAAGAGGTGAGTGCAACAGCTAAGCACATGTGCTCCTGTGCAATTACATGTGAACTGGTCTCTCCCTTGTGTCTAGCACAGCTCAGCAGTAGGAAACCAGGTCTCTCTAAATTCCTAGATTTGCTAATATTAGCTTGTACCAGACTATTCACATTAGAAAGGTATTGAAGGCATAGGGCAGACTCTGAAAAGAGAGAAGATGGAAATGGGATTGTGAGGTTCCTATTCTGCTGCTGCTGCTGTTGTCACAGAAAGACAAACTAGTATTGCTTGAAAGGACAGATTTCTGCTCCCCTGACCAGGTCATACAGAGCCTGAAAAGAAGTGAGATTTTGAAGAATTACGCATCATGTAGAGTAGAACTTGCCCTGTGTTCTTTTAAAAAAAAGTTTTCTTTGTTGTTCCCTTAAAGAAATAATTCCAGTGTTATTGACAGAAAACTGCCTCTCTGTTTTGACTCTCTAATGTGAAGCATAGATATTTGTGCCCCCTGCCCTGCATCCATTTGCTGGGGTGTTTTTGGAGAAAAGTTTTTAACTTTCGTTTGTCATTTGTAAGTCTAGACCTATTCATTTAATTGCAATTAAATATTTCAGACTGACCTGAAATAATGTCTAGTTTTCCTTTTTGCATTGTTTAGAAAAAATATTTTTCATTTAGCTCACCTTTGCCTTTGGTTGGAAACTTAAAGCTATCAGTATTTGCCAGCTTTAAGTGAAAATGAGCAATAATTCCTTACCCACTGGGTGAGATCTGTAACTGGCTTGAAGCATTATAATCCTGGTGAAGTCAAAGGAATCAGTCTGATTTATACCAGATGGTTATCTGAACCTCCAGGAGAAATGAGATCAGTATCACAGATTAAATTTACCATAATACAAGACCTGTTTGCATTGCTAAGATTTCATCTGTGGTTCCTCAGAGATAAATTTTGTCCAAGTCTCCACTACCAATGTTGTCACCTTCATGCTGCAGACTGTGCTTCAAACCAGCTTCAAACCAGCAATAAAATCCCAGGAGGTTTTTGCTGGAGCAATACTTCAGCCTTTGGGCCCAAGATTTGCACCAGTGTTTATATGACCCTGGATTTTAAGTACTTTGCTATCATTTGTTCATTGTGAGTGTTTGTGCCAGAAACAAATTTGAAAATCAGAATTAATCAAAATTAATGGGAAGATAATTGTTACGGTTGATTATTTTTTGGAGGGTAGATACAATAGTAAAGAAAAATAATTGGGCTTTGCCAAAGAAAGCTTAAATAACAGGGATAATTTGTTTTGACATGGATAGGAACAAACTGTGAGGAAAGACTTCCTGAGGAACTGCATTTGCATAGGTGAGGAAACTTGCGGCTTGAAAAATGAAACCTGCGATTTATGAGCACAAAGGACTTCAAGTCAATATTTTGTTCCCCTCAGTTATTCAGTAATGACTTTGACAGTTCCTCTGAGTTTGAAGAGATGCAGGTTTTTGGGCTGGCAGGATGTAATGTACTAGCTGATTTCCAAAGCTGTCACTGATCTTTGATTTATATCTTCTATATTTTCATTTTTGGACTAGCTAGTACCATCAAACTCTTGCCTGCCTTGGCTCTGAACACAGCAGTCTCTTTCCAGGGTAATTCCAGGATGGTTTGTCCTACATCATCTCAAAGAGGCTGCAGTTCTCCTTCTGTCTTGCCCTGTTATGAGTGAGTTTTAAAACCAAAAAGGACATTAGAATTGTGTCCGAACCTTGTGCTGGGGCACATGTTGAGCTCCAAGCACTCTTCCTAAATTTACTTTAAATCTATGTTTTTAGCAGATGAAGCATCAAATTTGTATCACTCGCTGTTGCTAATGGAGAGGATGGTCTTTGCCTGTTTGAGTAGCATGAGCATTTCTTTCCCTGTAGCATTCTGCCCTTTTTCTGGCTCTAATTTAGTTATTTACATACTTGAAATTATTTAAAATTATAAGCATGGTGGAAACTGTCTAGGATGTATAAATTGCTGTGAATTATTTCAAATTAGAGAAGAAAGTGAGGAATGATGACTCCTAGCTGTAGTATCAGCATGATCACCAATTTAATGGACAAATCCCCTCATAAACACAAAGTGCTGTACTGAAGCTTCCTTATTGCTTCCCCTCCAAGGAGCACAGTAAAATCCCTTTTAACAAGGTCACAAGGAAGCATCCTTGTGGTTTCAGGCAGATCAAACTTTCGTGTCTTCCAGGTAGATCCTTGAGCAAAAAGAACTGACTAGCATAGGTAGCTATTTTGCTGACATAGAAAAGTGGGTGAATAGTTTTTAGGATGATTTTATTTAAAACATTTTGGAGCTGTGTTTGTTAAAGTCAATGACAACTTTTTGAAGCACACAGCACAAGACAGAAGGAATTGGGGACTTTTTGTCAATGCTGTTCCTGCAGTGCTGTGACTTCCTTAATCCTAGGGAATATCAGATCCAGCTGGCATAAATATCCTTCACCTTTTTTCTGTTTTTTTTTTTTTCTTTCCCATTTCCTCATTTCTATATACCACCAATATAGATTGTATAGATTGAATAATGAGATTTTGCTAGGGCAGGGTGTGAAGGGCAGCTCTACAGCCTTTGGGATTATTTAGCATGAAGCTGTTATCAGGATGTGTTTTTAAAGAAAACGTGTTTTCCTCACAGGCCTGGTACATAAAGAATTTCTGGTTGAATCTGTAAGTTCCTGCAGGGACATGTTGATCCTTTGTCTAATGTTTGTTTTACCTGCTTCCCACTGGAGCATATTGCTAGTACATGAGTAGATTGCTGTCATATGGCCCCAGACAAGTTACTTCAGAGTTCTATAGCTCCTTGAGAGGGAAATTGTATTTATTTTTTGCTAACAACATGTATATTTCTTGTAATTTGAGAGAGGTTACTTTATCTATGAAGCCACTGACAGAGGTACTATTTTTTCACCAGCCAAGTTTTTCCACTATATTAACAGTACCAAGGGAGCCAAATTTTCTCATTTTCACACTCTTTTCTTAGGTAAAGCACTTGCTCAAATGAAGACAATACTGATGTTAATCTAGACTAACTGGGAAATGTTTTCATAGTAACTAAAATGTTGAGAACTAGATAATAGAAATGCAATATTACTATGCCCATTTCTTCTTCCTTGCTTAAAAGCCAGCAAGAAGACTAAGATGAAGGAACACTGGGATGGGAAGCAGAAGTGGGTGTGAATGACTCTGGGTCTGTAGCACTAGCATAGATATTGGGTACAACTGACCTTTAGTTGTAAATACTCTCATAATTCCTGAAGCCCAAATGGGGTCATAACCCTGAATTTGGGAATGCCTGGACCAGTGCTCAGAGTCTGGGGAACGGAAGTGTCTCACTCCATCCTGGGTCAACTCTTCAAGTGACGTGAAGATGACCTGACAAAAGTCACTGGGGCTTTTTTGTCAGGATACTGACAGGGCTTGGAAACTTTTGCTGCTCTGCTCACAATGTTACAAACCATAACTGGCCTGAAAAAGCTGACAGAGTGGGTGAAGGTGCTGTTCCTGACACAGGCAGCCCTATCATTTTAGAAACTGATGCTCAACCCTGACTTATGCTCAAGAGCATTCTCTGGAGTGTGTAGGAAAACCAACTCTTTTCTTCATGTCACCATTCTTCCAGCTTGTGTTATGGTCTCACCCTGTTAAGGGCAGAGTGTTCCCAGAGGACTGGTATATTTGCCATACCTCCAGAAGGTAACTCTAGCATGTGAAACAGCAGGAGTGACAAAAAGACAAGACATCCTCTATAAAATGCCTGTGAAGTCTCCAGTGGTGGCAAGGTGATTCTGGCTTACTACAAATGTAGTATTTTGTTATGCCACTTCCCTGCCTCCTGGCTACCCAGGTCCCATGGGAAGCCACAGCTGTCACAGGAGCTCCCTGAACACCTAGGCTGATCTTATTCTAAGGAACAAGGGGAGTAAAAGGGCTTGGGAAGGTGTGCATCCTCTGGGCTCAAGGCTGCTGAGATCAGGGAAAATTACACTAAAGGCAGGAAGACTGAATATTAATGTGTTTCAGAGGGGCTATCTTGTACAATTATTTTCTTACAGAAGCTCTGGTCTTATTTGGGCACTGCCCAATACTGTGTGCCAGTTAACCTAAGGTTTGCTTTTGATGGAGCATGCTTGCTTGTGTAAGTTCTACTACCTTTCTGCTCTAAATGGCTGGTTTCACAAAGGAAACCTTTTTAAGCATTAATAACATTTCTTGTGATGAGCTCAACAAATGGAGGAGTCCTTAAATATCTGTCTTAACATCCTGCAGCAACGAGGGCATGACTTTGGGAGTTATTTAAAGTAATACACTTTTAATTGCATCCTCTAGCTGGGATCTTCAGCACAATTCCTTTCAAGGTGACCTTTGCACAGTCGTTTGTTGTCTGGACAAGCCATGTTGTCACTGTTAATAAGGGCACTCACTGGAAAAATAGTATCACCCATGTTAGGTCTGCTGGCATCCTATGAAAATGCAGTGGCTGGGTAGGTGTCAGTATAACTGCAACGAGACTCTCCTCCCATGGAAGGCAGTGGTAAAAGTCCTACAGTGCTTAAATTAGCCAGGGCTTCCTTGCTTAGGCTTTCACTGGGGGCATGAGATGAGCAGCACTAGGGGAGCCACAGTTCTACTGTCACAGACATATTTTCTGAAAAATACTTTTGCTAGGATTTTTTCTCCTGAGAAGCTGAGAAGCCTCAGAGAAAAAGAAAAACAATAATTATCTACTGCTGTGGAATGCATCAGGTGCATCTTTGATTGGTCTCATGTGGATTGTTTCTACTTGATGACCAATTACAGTCCAGCTGTCTCAGACTCTCTGGTCAGTTTTATTATCATTCCATTCCTTTCTTTGCTAGTCTTCTGATGAAATCCTCTCTTCTTTCTTTAGTATAGTTTTAATATATCACTTTCTTTTAATAGAATACATATCATAAAATAATAAATCAGCCTTCTGAAACATGGAGTCAAGAATCTCATCTCTTCCCTTGTCCTGGGACCCCTGAGAACCACCCCAGTTTTACCCTTGTGTCATGCAGTTTAAATACTGTGCTTATCACTGCCCTCTTTGACCAGAAAGTCAGGGACAAAGTTCCTCATTGTAAAATGAATATGTTTGTTGCTTCAGAGTCTATCACACAGTCTTAAAGACTGATATGGAGGCAGAGCCAATCTTCTCTCTTAACTGATTTTACATACCAAAACTGCCTCAAGGCTGGTGTGTGCCAGGTAGGGAGCCTGCTTTTCCTCAGCTGCTGGTTTTGGCCAATGATTTAGCTCTATGTAAGGCAAGTGGTTGTGGAGAGATAACTGAGTCAGAATAGTACTTTTCCATGCTTTGCACTCCCATTGACAGAAAGAAACCAGTCAGTTTTAGGAAAAGTTTTTGACCGATAGATTTCTGGCTCCTGTCTGAACTTGGCTGCAAGTTGATAGCTGCTTCAGGAGCTGCTGTGATTATAGTTCTGTTGACAGTCGTGCACCTTATAACCTCTGCAGCTGGCAGCATTGGTGGCAGGCACAGCAGAGATGTCCAGGACTGAAGGAGGAGGAAAAATAAACAGCACACTCAGAACAGGATGTGACTGTCCTGCTTCTATGATTCATGTTCTGAGCAGCATCTCTTGGACCAGTACAGCCCAGTGACCAGGTCCTTGGCCCACTGGTTTCTCTTTGAGGTCCAGGAGACTTTCTGATATTAGTGTTATTTACAAGGTAGCTGCTTTTGGCCTGTTTTTTCAGGAACTCCTGCTCTTGGCTTTCTTGTGAGGTGAAAATTTCTGCTTCAGCAAGGGCTCTCAAAGAGGCTTTGTAGTCTTGCAGCATTACCTGGGACTTTTAATGTAAGAGTCATTTAAAATTAGAGACTGCCTCATCTTACAGCTTTTCCTGTAGAGCTGGTCCGTGCATTCATGAGGGAGAAATGTGGTGAGGTTTCTGGTGAAATCACCAGTGTCCACTTCCATACCGTGCCAAGGTCTCCCTCCTCCCATTCTGTCTTCTGCTCCAGCTTTAGCATTTTCTGGCTGCTGAATAGTTACAGAGCTTTGTCAGGGAGGTTTTGGGGTGGCAGATCTCTGAGGGCACCGAGCTCCCCTCTTGGCCATTGCCACCTCTTGTTTTCCTGTCCAGCATCTGAGTCCTTCTAAGTAGATTTTGGTTCTTCTGAACAACCAGAAAGTTTTTAGCTGCTGCTACACAAACTTGACTGCCATTTTCATGTGCTTCCTTAGTTACCATCCTTATTTACAACCCAGAGGATGAAGGAGGAAAGTAGAAGATAGTTATTTGTAAGGGATGCAAGAGGAACATGAGTTTTTATGGTGTACTCACAGTGTCAAAACCCTCTAACATTTTCTGATGAGTAACTATCCAAACACAAGCTATGAAAACATACAGATGTCTTTTCCTCTGCTCTCTTCAACCTGTAAAATTGAGAATTCATCCATTTCCCTGAAAATAAATAATTTTATGGCAATTTTTCTCATTGTTTGCACACCTCCTTTTGGAAAGACCAAGTCCTTATGACTCCCAAGAGGCTCTGCTGCACCTGACAACAGTTATAGTCTGTTTCCTTTTCCACAGCTAGGTTTAGCTCTTGATTTTCCTTCATCTAATCTCCCAGGCAGATCTCACAAGTAGTTCAGATGTTTGTGTTTTCTTCCTCCCTGTGTCACGAAATTTGTAGAAATGAAGTGCAAGATTTTATATCAGATTGGTGTGACAAATATCAAAAGATAAAGGAAAACCAAAAATCGTCTCTGAAGTTTCCATGCCATTGAAATACTCATAGCAGAAGGTGCCTTTGCTGAGATGGAATTTATCAACCATCACGGAAACCTCTGCCAGGACTTGAATTTTTCACATATGTCATGTGAGCTCCTTTTCCAGAGTCCCATGTCACTAACTTAGCTGCTGACCTGTATTTATGTCGTTGCAGTGTCTGTGTGCATTGAAGATCTGCAAATAACCAACAGGACAGGCCTGCCTTCAGATTTTCACAATGGAAATACATGGCTGGGGAAGCAGTCAAGGAAACGAACGGCTGTGGAAAGGCTGAATTGTCAGTAACAGAGCCAGAGTGAGCAAGGGAGGAGAAGTAAAAGCTGTTGACTGTCAGTCACAGGCTGACCTTGACATCTGTCTGTTCCTTTCCCATAGACAATGTTTTGCAGGAGAAGCAGCAGAGAGACAGCTTTGAGGAATGTTGCTTTGAGGGCTGCGAGCTAGCGCATTGGACGTGAATGTAGATGCTGGTGTATGGAAGGAGGAGATGATAGCTTTCTTCTGGGTCATTTGTCAGGGTGCTAACCCAAACCAGTAAGACTGCAAGGGTGAATCTCAGTCTCTGTAGGGTCTGTCCATACCCCTGGGGAAGGCTAGGGACCCTGTACAGTGATTGAATCTGCAAAACCAAATAAGGGGAAAATTTTAGAGTTACAAAATGTACGAGACCTCCTCACCATGATTGCACTGTATAGGTTGAGAGAGAAAAAAAAGCCTGCCTGGAACAGAGCAGCAGATAAAAAAAGATCTGAACTCTCCCAATAGTATCCTATCTCAGATAATCTTTTTATATTACATTGATTTCCTTAGGCAGAAGATTTAAATGAATTGTAGTGATTTTAGTTTCTGCTGTCCTTGCATATTTCTGCAATTATCTGCTTGGTCTCTTAGTTGCCCTGCTACCATCACAGAGCTGAAAAATTTAATAATGGTTCAACCAAAACCTGCTCATTCTGTATTTGTGTCTGATATGTCAGTATCCCATGGAATGAGCACCTCTGATATTTAGATGGAATTAATTTCATACTCCTATCCAAACAAGATCAGCTCACCACTTATCAAAGACATTCCAAGGTGAATTTTAGATGGAACTTGTAGTAGCTTTTTCCTTCAGGTAAATTCTACTTTATTTGGACAAGTCTCTCTAATTCCCTAGATGACTTGAGTGTGTCATCTAGTAGTGTCCTAAAGGCTGTGTGGAATTACTGAAGAAAAATGCATCTGATCTGGGATCAGGGTGTTACAAATCTAAGGCAGAGTTCAGACAAATCATCCTAGCTACATCCTAGCTACAGGCTAGGCTGAAAGGATAACTCAGGAACTTTAATCCCAAAATTAGAGATTGAGAAAAGGAGTATTTTTATTAATTTTTAGGTGTTATGAGGGCATACCTTTTTAGCCTGTATCCCTCAAAAGAAGAGGTATCACAATCTGCACTAATGCTACAAACAGCCCTGAGAGCTGTATTGCTGGAGGGCTTCTTTAGGTTAGCATGTCTGCAAGTCACTGCATTGTGCTGCTTGGATTTACTTTGCCGGCCCCAGCACACAAAAGGTGGCCCAACTCAGCTGGCTGCAGGACCTCAGTCACATGAGATGCTCTGATACTTTCTCACCAAGAGTTTCTACTGTCTATTAACTGGCACTCCAAACTGATTGAATCTACTGAGAGTTTTTCCACTGACATCATGACTTTGATTTATTCCCTTAGTACATAACACATTGTTTCTAATGTGAGTCTTAATATCCTTATTCAGTCTGCAGCTCTTCCAAGTTAAATACAAATAAACAGAGAGAAGGAAAAAAATCACAAGACAAGTTTAAGAGATTGCTTGCTCTGTGTCTGCTAGAGGCAACCCTTGACTAATGTGAAGAAGCAGTAGGAAAGGATGTCGTTGGCCTAGGAATTCAGAGTCTGAGGGACTATTTCCAGACAGAATGTTGCACAGCTGAGTTATTTTCTATCAGAAATGGCAACTAAACCTCTCATGCAATAGTTAGACCAGTAAGAATGCTAATGGAATAAAAACCTTGTATGTTTATATTAATTAAATCTGTCAGCCACAGTATTTTTCTTCTATTTTTAGTGTGGTTTTCTGAAGAAATGTGGCTTATACAGTTGCTATGGCTGTCTGTCCATCTGTTGGTCCCCCCCCCCCAGCTCCTCCACATAACTTTTCAAACTGTCAGCAAATTTCAGCCAATCTAGAAGGAAAGAAAAACCTCTCAAAGACATTACCATTTTTATGATTTTCATGAAGTCTGGTGGAAATTTTCCAAAAGCTTGATTAATGCCCCCTCAAGGTAAAGCCGTGGTCATTCAGCCATTGTCCTTCCATTTTGTGGGAGCCAAAGATGTCACTGGAGACAGGTAACTACAGGGTGTCAGACAGGAAAGAGAAATAGGTGAGACCACCAGGGTGAATAGGTGACAGCAGTAAGGGAGGGATGCCTATAAGGTATCATTCACTGTCAGTTTTTCAGGGACATGACTATTTTGGAAGGATGAGTAAACATCAGAAAACTTGAGAATATTGTCAGTGAGGGGTGCAGAGTAAACCCAAATGTGTAACAGGGCGGTAGGAAGCTGGTTTCAGCAGTTTTGTGGGGTTATGTAACAAATCCATAGGAAGCTGAGTTTCATTAGCTCAACTGCTGACTGAAAAACTTGTCTTAGTGAACTTTTTGTTGGCAAGGTTAGACAAGGGAATGACTGAAGTTATTCAGAAAATATGTTCTCATGATTTCTTTGGGGCTGTGCAATTGCACTGATAGAGATAGCAACTCCTTTTAATGATAAATTATGGCCAGAAAGTATGACTACCCTCTGCTGCTGCCTTCCTGGCAGCACCCACTGGCTTTCCTTGATTCCAGGACTTTCTTCTACTCAAAAGGACAATTGTCTTGCTGTGCCACAAAGGTGGAGCTGCAGTGATTAAATGGATTCTTTGTGAGCAGCTCCTTGGACGATGTGTGGAGGACCCTGCTTTAGAACTCTGGGGAAGCTTGTGTTGCTTGGATGGCAATCAGCATGCCTTGGTGGATGAAGCACTGGCTGGCTGTGCATGGTTAAGGAGCTCCAAGAGTCAATTCAGTCCAGACAGCAAACAATGAATTGCTGACACTTTCAGCTCTGCAAGAGCTCAGAAATACCAGTGTGCACATCTGAGTCGTATCAGTGGAAGCACACAAGGATTACATTCTTTTGGTGATGGCTGCATTTTTATGGGAGTAATCTGATGGGAGCCTGATGGTGTCCAACACATCCATTCTTGCCTTGTGGTTCTTTTGCCATCTCAAATGTTGTTAGCTTTAGTGACACAATTATCCTTTATATATTCAGTTACACATGTGGGCTGCATCCTGTCCGTCCCCCCCCTGCAACCCTTTTTTTTTTTTTTAATTATAATTAGTTTCCTTGAGAGGCAGCAGCTTTAATGCTTGGGTAGTTTTCTGAGAAGCTGGGACTGCAAGAAGCTTTTGGGAAATGACAATTATATGTCCATGGCTTTTATTTGGTATGCTTTATTTCAGTCTTTGTCATGGCTGAAAGCTCTTGTTGACTGGCAGAAGCTGCATTGAATCAGTGAAATCAGGCAATTTGGGTGTCATGCCCCCCCCCAATCATACAAAGAACTTGTATATTGACTGACAGTAAAATGCAATTTTTTGCTGAATTTATACAAATTACTGGTGCAAAAAAATTTAATACTCCTTTCCCCCTATTCTCCAGATTGAATCCACATGAATTTTTGCTGAACTTTTATAGAAGTTTATATACTATGAACAGAAAATTTCATAATGTTTGTACCGAGATGTGACTATTTAATCAGTGTATCTTGGCAAGCAGAAAAAAAATTACTAGTGGCTTGGAAAGACCTTGAAATCTTCTTTTATATTCCCCTTTCTGTTGTCAGCCCAAGGTGACCCATGTCTGTCTTGGGGATCTTGTGTTACCCCATAAAATCCACTCCAGGACTACCTACATGGATGCATAAGGACTCTGCAGAAGGTTTAAATAGTAGGAAAAGAAAATATCTGTAGAAACTTGTCAGAGATCATATAAGCTGTTATCTTTTGAAGCTTGATATTTGCAGTTAGCTGCCCTTTTGTGGTGTCTTGGTTTCATGGCATCATTGGGAAAAAACAAAAGAGAGCAATTTTCACGGTTTGTGAAGCTCCAGTGGGGATGCACTGAAGTGAGGGCTCCCAGCACCAAGGGAAAACCTGTGGGTTTACCCCTAGTTTATGGTGCCTTTTTGCACAACAAATCCAAGGAAGAAGTTTTAAGAGCATATGAGAGGTCTTGTATGCTCTGCCTGAGTGGAAAGTTTTATTATTATACCGGGATGATTAAGAGAAGCATTTCATTTCCAAGACAGAATGGGGACACATCTCCCTCCATCTTCTCAGAGTGCAGGGAGCAGCACTGACTCCTGCTACACTGACTAAGGCAGCTTCCCTCCTTTCCTCCCTCCTGTGGGACAGGCTGCTTGCTTGCCCACTGTGCTCCTTGCAAGAGATACAGTGGGGATAATGTGAGGTGGTGCTTCTCCAGTGTGGGACCCCTAGGGAAAGTCAAGCACTGCCCCTACTCTGCTCCTCTCACTTATGTCTCTGCCTGGCCCTGGCTGCTGAGGAGCAGCAAGGGGCCCCTGTGGGCCAGCATATTACTTGAATGAACAGGGAGAGCAATCAGTACTTCTTATAAATTGTTTCACCCCTCCAGTTAAGCTCAGCTTCAAGTCAGGGCAAAGCCAGGATATCCATCACTTCTGGGAGCAAATATTTCTCTCCAAGAAAGCCCATAGCAGCTAAAATGAAAAAAAAAAAAAAAAAAAAAAAAGCCCTTGTAGGTTAACCTCTGCTCTTGCTTTTACTTTTTTTTTTTCTTTTTTTTTTAGCTATTTTTGGGAATGATGTTTCTATGCTAGTTTTACCTGTCTCTTGTGAAGGTTTCCAATCCCTTATTTTAAATGAAGTAGTATTCCCAGATGAAAAGAATAATCTACTGGCAAAGTCAATGATATAATTTGTTTATATAGATTCTGTGCTACTAGAAGGTAGGGGTGGAAAGAGAAGAAAATTCCTTCACCATCTTGTACTTTTTACTTGTCAAGTTGTATATGCTGTCAGTGAAGCAGTGCTCTGGAATGGTCAGGGATGATGTGGCCCCAAAAGCTGTGGGTAGGGAAGGGGAGTCAGGGTATCTGCACTCTGGCCTGAAGGAGTGTACTACATGGTTCTCATTTTCTGCAGGCATGATTAAAATTAAAGGAAAAAAATAATCTGGGCTCTAGCAGTGGGAACCACATGGATGTAAACTGAATGCAACACTGATTTATTTTTTGCCTCTATGTCACCACTTCCTGTGACCTGAAGGACATATTTGTCTCAGAGTTTTCTACAGCACAGGCAAAGACATTAATTACCCTTTTCAGAAATAATAGAAGAAAAGTACCATATTCAGTGTTTCACGATATACTTTCTGTGTTTTACTTTAGGTGAGTCTAACAGCTTTCCAAAATCCCAGATCTGTTGGAGATTTTATCCATTCCTTCCTTGAAGTTGAGGATCCCAAGTATTTTCCCAAACTGATTGATGTCACCTCTCATAAAGCCAGGTAAGGCACAGGCACAGACCATGAGGAAAGCACGAATGACCCTGTGTGCATTTATATATGTTATATGACCCTGTCTGGTCATGAGATTCATAGATGCCAGCTTCCTCCCAGTCAGGAGACTCCATACATTCATGTGCATGGCCAGAAACATTTCTGTTGTGTCATTAAACACACATCATCTGTCTCTGTGTTTCCTGAGGATGGATTCTCCTAAGGGCCCAAAAGCCCTGCCAGCTGGAGGGTGCCTTGGGGATGTATCATGGCACTGCAGAGGGTATTTCCATTAGCTGTCCATGCCTCAATAGCTCACAGTCCCTTCTTATGTGTGTGGACTCTTGCTCTATTCACATTCCCTGCATTTTCACCTTCACACAGCGTGCAAGTATCAGCAGGCATCAATCAGCCTGGTGCAAATTGCCTCCTTGCACCGGCTGTGCTGCAGCTCTCCACCAGCAGAGGCAGAAAGCCTCAGCCTGGAAAGGCAGGCACTTCACATGGTGCCTTAACATGAGGTTACCAGGATGAATAGGCTTGAGCTTCACTTCCAAGGAACTGAGTTCAAATTTTGGTTGCAGAGGGAGTTATGTTTAAAGATCTCTTAAGCCCTTGGGAAACTTTCCAGTTTCTGGGGTTATCAGTGCTTAATCATACCCTCAGCCCAGTGCAGGGTTCTCTCTCAAGTTCTCTCTCAAGATGGGGCTGGTTCAGGAACTTTTATGGAGTTTTTGCTTGCATGCTTGCTTTTTAAGTGGGACTCTTTCGCAATTTAATTTGTTTGTTAAAGGTATCTGCTTTCAGAAGATTGCTGTGAGTTTTTTATGTAGAGAAAGTTAAACATCTTTCCTCCTCGTTAAAAGATACATGACACCAGAAAATGTAACTGAGAGAGGGAGCAAGAAGCACAGAGAAGAATGGGGAACATGTTGGCATAAGACACAGTTGACATATGACATTCAGAGGAATTTTTAAATTGACATTCTTTGGACTTTGCTTATTACATGAGTATTACATTTAGCTAGGGCAACGAAGGATGGAAATATTTGGTGCTGTAGGCCAGAGCTGGTATAGCCATCTTTTTTGCTTGTTTTTGCCTATCTCCCCTACTCAGAGGTATAGTTATGCTTTTGAAAGAGGAGTTCATCCAGAAATGTAAGATATGACAAAGGCATCAGCCCCTTCCTGCGCCTTGACATGTAAGTTCTGGACTCAACAGTTCTCTATTTATGACACAACAGGAACATATTTTGTTCTGCTCTAGTAGCAGCACTCAATTGAATGTTACTGGCTTGCTGGGAAATTAGATGATTTGTCTAAAGCTCTAGGCAAGGGACACATTTTTAAAGGAAGAGTAGAATGTTCAAGTGATGCCAACATTTAGAGTGTTCAAGTGATGCCAACATTTGCAATCTGTAAATTACAGATGAGGTGCACTGAGCAAACAGTGTGTTATCTCTCTGAATACTTCGATTTCTGCACATTTTGGCAACTTCTTTAAAGAAGGCAAGAGCTGGACTGTCAGCACTGATTCCAGTTTTGCAGTGTTATGGCTTTCTATTTATAGTGGTCATGAAAGAGGTCCTGAAGGCAGCATTTCTTGTCAGTGAATTAAAGATTCCCTCATATCTGCAGTGTTTGCTTTAATTTGAATATTTGTAATGGTGAATGAAAAATAGTCTGAGAAAGAGGGAGTAAACAAAGTGTTTTGGGTCTCATCAGCTTACTTGCCTCTTCTTATTAGTGGCCAAAATTAGAGCCCTGTTTGAGTGGCTACCATGCTCTGTGGATGCTAAAGTGGGAAGCTGCTCATTGCTGAGGGGATGTCACTTTGGTTATCTTACAGCCTTGCATGTTAATGTGGAGACTCTGGCCTGTCTTGTTTATAGCAAATATATATGATCAAATATAAAGCACCTACCTCAAATCTTCTGATGTGGCTTCCTGATGTCACTCCTAAGTGGAGCAGGAGATAGACCCAGCTAGAAAGAAGCAGTGCAGGGCTCTGGCTGTGCTCCAGCTGCAGAGCTGCCCACTGCTCTCTGGTGCAGGAGCTGTGTTCCTGCCAACCAGCCAAACTCAAGTCACTTAATAAGCATCATAGGCTTCTCATATTTAGTTGCCAATGTATACCTTTGGGCAACATTCACACTCTCCAGTGCCTGCTAATTAATTTGTTTTCTTACACTTTCCTGGGATTTGGATTGGCACCAAAGCCCCAAAGGGAAGATTCTAGCTGTCAAAAAGTGAATATTTATAATGAGTGTAAGGTGTAGATGGAAACCACACAGTTGTCATACAGCAGCTATGACACAAAAGATGCTATTTCTTCCATGCTGTTTCCCATAAGGGAAAGAGATATTTTGGGAGGGCAGAAGATGTGATTACAGAAGACAGCTACATGGAAGCTGTCACTGAATGCTCCGCATGCTGAAATAGAGTAGTGTGCAGGAACAAGGCTGTGAGAAATATTTTAATAAATATTAAGTCCATGAATGACTAACAAAAATGTGTAAGTATTGATTAAACATGGCTGGCTAGCCTATGTCACATTGTCCAGTTGAGGAACACAAGATTCAGAGTGGGAAGGTGAGGTTTTC
Source organism: Molothrus ater (assembly GCF_012460135.2). NCBI lineage: Eukaryota > Metazoa > Chordata > Aves > Passeriformes > Icteridae > Molothrus > Molothrus ater. Next base: position 27,377,450 of record NC_050480.2, read on the forward strand.
CTCCTGGACCTGAAACTACTGTTCTCTAAGGCCTCGATTTGTATTTTCCTCTGATTTCATACCCTTCATACCAGCAACAAGTGCCTCAGCTTCCTCATTTCATGAATGCTGTTGTTTGCTAACACATAATCCCAGACCACTGATTATAAGCTATATATAGGACCCAGGATTGAATATTATGGAAGTGTAAGATATTAATTAACCATCATTGTTTTTAGGCTCCTTGTCCTTTGCTGAGTGATAGCAGACTTTGCAGCCCTGTGGGAGCCCTGTATAGAGACCAAGATTCCCTTTCTGTGTCTGGGACTTCTCCCATCAGTCTCAGAGCCCTGGTGCTCAGGGCTTGCCTGCCTGCTGTGATGCCACCCCTGCTCCCAGGCCCTGCACCCTCACACCTAGTGCTAGGATCCCACGGGCAGTGTCAGCCTGTGTCAGCCTTATTGATTAACTATAGGGCAGCACCTCTACAAATCTGGAATTCATCTTCATGCAGTCTGATGACCATACAGAGTAATTCTAGCATCTTTCTCCATAATGGTACCACATCATGGGTCTGTATATCAAGGAACCCTTTGTGCTGCCTGTTGTCAGCAGATATAGTAAGCTGTACCCAGTTGCTCTTGCAACATCCTGTTTTCCTCATGATGCTTCAGAGAATCTCTGATATCTTCAGAAGTGCCCTTGAAATGGTTTAAGAGAAGTAAGTAAATCTGTTTTAAATACACTGTACTACTGAAGATGATCTGAATGATGAAACAAAAAAAGTGTGCAGGTGACTAGTAAATGGACAAGGACATAAAATAGGAGGCTGATGTACAGCTCATTTGGCACCTGCAAGTCCTCTGTGTTGAGTGCAAACCCTTGTGAGGCAGGAACCAACACCTCAAGCCTCCTTGCAACGAGTGGAGTTGCAGGGAGGTGGTGGCAGTCATTTGTGTGACTGATTTTTCCTGTCCCCACTGTGTAACTGCAGAAATACCAAGCTGTAGTCTCTGGGCCTGCACTGGAAACACAGAGACAGCCCTTCCCTGGGATGCAGTGGGAGGTGTGGGGGCTGCCTCCTGCTCCGTTTTAGCAAGAGAACATCTCTACAGCTCCCCATACCACCTTCTGTAGAATGACAACCAACATATGACTTGGGATTGAAATCCTTGCAGCTGATGGAAAAACAATTAAGTCTCATTAAAATTCTACGTAGAGAGCCAAGAAAAGGAAGATAATGTCAGAGGAAAGGTGATACGTAGGACAGTACAGAGAATTCTCTTAAGTTAAGCCTGTCATTAGGCAGGAGCACAGAAGGTGCTAATTGTACAGTGCATTTCATTCATCCCACAAAGAATAATTAACACTTTCCCTTCTGCCTGCACTGAAAGAAATGGATTCAGTACATATGCTCTCTTGTTAACGCAGGAGTTGTCATATTCTGGGTCCTTATGTGCAGAAGAATTTTACTGCTGAGTTTCTTCACCTGCTGACTGTTGAAAAGGAAACATTATTAATCATGTGAGAGAATGCTGATTTCATTAATGTCTTTGTGTGTTTTCATCTCTTGCTGTTACAGAAATTATTGACCCAAGAACAAGCATCAGAACTGGCTTTCAGGTAAACACAGGATTAAATATTACCCTAAATAGGGAAGAGCTGACCAGAGATTGCTCCTACCCTGGAAATCTGCATAGATGTACTGGAAGGGATGGAGAACAGTGCAAACAAGGACTTCTTGGGCCCGTGTGGGCTTCCAGCAGCCTAGAAGTTTGCTGGGGATTTTTTGTTAAGATTTATTTCCAGACTGATTCAGTTATTGACAGAGAAACCAAAACTCTTACAATGTGTAGACTGACTTGGTACCCTGATCATTCCCAGTCCTGAGCAGTGTTGTTGTGACAGAGTGACAACTGCTTTGCAAAGCAAGTTTGGCCCCACCAGGTCTAGTTTGAGTGTTTGCACACAGCTTCACTTTGAAGTTTCCACTTGAGCCTCCCACACTACTCATGAAAATGAACTACAAGTGATAGTCTTCACTTCCTTTTGAACTTGAGAAGATGTCATTGCATCTTACTACCCAGCTGATGCTGTACTCCAGTGGTGACTATGCTCCAAGGCAGGGGTGAAGTGATCAATGTCTGTGTAGTCCTTCTATTTCACAGAAATAATTCAGATTGACTAGTTAAAGATTACAAAGCAGTCTGACATTTTTGGCTGCAAATTCTACAGAGAAAAATAAGATACTCTACACACTCTGATACTTTTGCCAGAGTCTCTGCAAGAGAAGGTATGTGTGTACAAGCTCGTGTACTTCATGTTAACTGAAATTCTTCATCCCAATTCCTGCCAGAGACAGCCCAAAGAACCATGGGTTGGTCTCTCTGTGACTACATAGCCATTATCTGGACTTCAACCAGTCTATTTTCATTCATAGACTGCTCACCATCCATCTGTGAAGCTTATTTTCCTCTGAATGCACCAGGAAGTAAAAAGGCAATTAAATGTGATAATCAGGCAGGGGGAGGTAGGGAAGGAGGTGCCTTTGGTTCTTTGCTGAAAGTTAAAGTGGATGTAGTTGCTGGTGGTAGAATATTGGTAGGCCCAGAGGGATGTCTGTGAGGTGTGAGCAGTGAGGTGTTCAGGGGTGAAAGCATGCAGACTGCCACTCTAGGAGATGCTCTGTCAAGCAATGAAGAAATCCTGGTTTTTTGGAGTCAAGGAGCTGTTTGCTTATGGGATGAGGAAAGCTTTCAGAGATGCAGTGGGAGGTGTAGGGGCTGCCTCCTGCTCCGTTTTAGCAAGAGAACATCTCTACAGCTCCCCGTACCTGGATGTCTCCAGACAGTCTTAAAGAGTGACAGAAACAGCTAGAGAATTTCTTAGGCAAATGAGGAGCAATTACCCATCCCAAACTCTCCAACTGAGGTTTCTGTCTTGGTGTCATTTCCTTGTAAATTGAAACATCAAACGAAGTCAATGAAACCAAAACCTAAAGGTTAATGATGCAAAAAACAGCAGGAAGGGCAGGTCATAGCATTACAAAAGGACATTGTGATTTTAGACCCTATTACCATGTGTCAAATGAGTATATTCCATAAGAGTTGTGAATGGAACTCATTTGCCAGTGTAAGGGAAGGAGGATCACTGTTGGTTTAGTGACAGGAGACCACCAGCTTCCAGAATTTTGTAAGTATCAGTGACTTTTGCATGCCTAACAGTAAAAATGTCTCATGCTGGGCACCTAAATCCAGAGGACACTTTTAAACTTTGTTTTGTTTTTCTGGTTGAAGTGGAAGAAACATATCTAACTTGTAGTCCTTTCCTACAGGCATATTGACTTGAAAGTTAATCATAGTTCTGGCCCCAGATGGTTACAGTGAGTCTGCTTCTCTGTCTGTGGGAGTCCTAAAGGATACTTGATAGCTGTCCAAGTAAATGCTTAAAAATTGAATCATAAAGGCAAAGTAACTAGATAGCATAATCCAGAATGATCCCAGAGGAAAGGGAGGTAGAATTAAGTGTTTCAAGCCCTCAGCAGTGTCCCATAGATTTCACCTGAAATAGAGATAATTGTATGGCATGGTAGATGTGCACAGAGATGTACCTTCATATTTTCATCAGAGAAATCTTGTAGAAAGATACTTCCTGCTTTGCCATGAACAGGAATATTAATACTACATGCTATGTAAAGAAATGTAAGCAAAATATTTTGCAGTCATATATCATCATATCATATCATGTCATATCATGTCATCTCATATCATATCATCATCACATCATATCATCATCATCATCATATGTTATACTGTATCTGAACTTGGTGTGTCTGTCTGTATGTCTGTTTGTTTTGCAAATTCATTTACAAACAGCTAGCACTGTTTCTATGCCAGAAGCCTTTGATAAGTCAAGGAGAATAGTGCAAGCTACTTACAGTTTCCTTATGTCCTCCCTGTAATCCCAGGCAAGATAAATATAGAAATCTCTAGGGCTGAGATGTGAGATGCAATATTGATGAGCAAATGTGGAATTGGCCTCAGTCAAAATATCATTAGGTCAACTGGTGAATTAAGATGGAGATGGAGCTAAGTGAAATCCTGCTGAGGTGGGGAGGGAGGGATGTGTGTTGTGTGTGTGCTGCTGGGTCCCTAGCAGGCTTGCAGAAAGGCCAAAACCAATGAGGTCTGAGACTGTGGAAAGTTTCAAGTTTTATGAAGCTTAATCCAAAGCTCAGTGAAGCTGAAGAAAATACCCCATGGTGCATGAATATTGCATGTGTTATGGGACTTTCTTTTTTTGAAGTGGAATTACCTCAAATGCAGGGACACAAGAATTCCACTAAACCTCAGTCTTACTCTGCATGAGGGTTACAATGGATAAGAAGGGAGGAAGAACTTGCTTTTTCTCTCAAGATGAAGATGATAGAGTTAATTTCTGGAACAATTTCTTGAGTCACATCCAAGTTCTACACTAAGTTACAAGAGATGAAGAAGATAAGAAGTCCATATGCAATACCTGCCATGAGCAACCAGAGAGGGAAACAGGCATGACCCCTTGCCTCATCCTCACCACATCTGTTCAGGAGCAGCAAACCATCACAGTCAGAAACTGCATGTCTGTCTTGGATGCAACACATTTTCTCTCTTCTGGAACAAGCTGTAAACATGAAATAGTACATCATAAGTAAAACCTTTAGAACATCGTCAGTAAAACCTTTAGCAAAGGTTGAGTTTTACAGCTACACATACTAATGCCCTGTGAACAGGAATCATGAGCTTTGCTTTGTCATTGTAATAACCAATGGTATTTGGAAGTTGTTCTATCAGCACAGAACCTCACTGCTGCAGCCTGGAAAAACCTCTCTTTCTGTTAAGAGTCCAAGAAGGACTGCTAGCCATGTCTGTGACCACTGGGCAAATGATACAGCTCAAGTCCATTGAGCAAACAGGCCAAGTAGGTACATGGAAATCAGCACGTTGTAATACACTACCCTGGGAATAACTAACATGGAATGTGACACCTCTGGGGACCTAATGGTAGTGCAAAATACGTATGCAGAACTGTGAGCAACCCAAAGAGATAAGCATCTGTACTTACAATATGCAATTAGTAATTTATAATTACTAATGCCACACTCAGCAATTATGTTTTAAAATTGGTATTTTTTGCTTAACATGTGGCTGAGGACTGATTTATGATTTGATTTCAACTCCTTAATGAATTGCAGTAATTCTGGCAGTTACTAATTGTGAAAAGGGATGTGCAGGATTTTGTCTCTCAGTATCCAGTCTGGTTTTTATGGCTGCTATTTTATTCCTCTGTGATTGCTCTAGGATTGACTTTGCTTGCCAATAGTTACAAGTTAAAACCAAGTTTTAATATATTTCTTGGCTTAAGTATAAGATTGAGGGCAGGGGTTGTTTCATTTGTGATTTGTGTGAGGTTTTTTTCTCTCCATCTTCTGGGTTTTTTTCCTATTAATTTCTAATTCAGTTGCTCCAAGTCTTTGGTATATCGATGTGTTTCATATTAAAGGAATAATAGCAATTTTCCCTGAATAAGCAACATTTGGTGATGTGTGTTCTATTTAGGCAAGAAGGAAGAATCTGAACCAAGAAGAAACTTTTCTTCCCAGGGAAGGGAAGAAATGTCACCAGTGAAATATCATAGCACTGCTATGAGGATCTCAGCCTAATGGGGCTAGTGGACAGGAAAATGTTGGCCTTTGCTGACACTGAATCTCTCTTTTTCCTCCTGGAGGGATGTCTCTGCTGCAGAGGGCAGCAGACAGAGCCAGAATCAATATCAGGGATTGAGGAAACCACAAGAAAAGAGGAATTTCTACTCTGCCTACAGCAGAGTGAGAGGATCGGGATTAGCTGCCTAAGTCAAGGTCAGATGCTTTCTAAGAGAATATTAAAGGCATCATCTGTGGGGAAGAATCACAGAATGGGTAAGGTTGGAACAGACCACAGTGGTCACTTGGTCCAACCTCCCTGTACCAGACCTAACTGAGCAAAGAGCAGACACACAAAAGGAATACAAGAACATTGACAAGTAGAAGGTCTCTAATTGCTGGAGCAGTTACAAGCCAGTGGGAGAAATGGGAAGAAGAAATCTACCTGATTGGAAAGTGAAGGTGGAGGAGATTATCTCAAGTCTGTCTGGGTTTTGTGCCTCTCATAGGTTCAGGGCTCAGCAGTTTGCTCACACTACTACCTGAAGGCTCTCCTATGGAATTATGAGGTCCTGATACTTTGTGCAGTTTCCCACCACCCTCCTGATATTCTAGTGCCAATGTCTGGCAGAAAGCATTATGCAGATCCTGCCTTCAAAGGATCTTGGGACTTTCCAAAGGGCTCTGACCTGGTCAAGGGCAGACAGAATTGATAGTCAGCCCAAGCTGAGGTGAAGGGAACCTGGACTTCAGATGCTGGAGATTTTCAACTTCAAAGCACCCTTGCATGCAATCCAGAAGGCAAAGCCTAGACAGAGCCTGGGAGCCCAAGCCCTTTGTGGGCTTTGCAGTGGTTAGTTATGGTGAGTGGATGTTCTGGGTCCTGTGGGTTTCCATGTACTTTCCAGTCTGATGATTCTGAACTCACAGAATTCAGCAAAGCACATAAATGGGCTTTGCCAAAGTGGGAGAAGGTTCAGACTAGATTTCTGCAATGCCCTTGTACCTCCATCCAGCCACCAGCCAAAAACTCCTTGTACTCCTTGTACCTTCATCCAGCCAAACTGTGTGAAATGGGTTCTTGATGTCAGTGTAGAGTGGCATGTGATTCCCTTATAATTTGGGGTGAGTTGAGGCTTTAATCATGAAACCTCATGGACTGGAACTCTGAGGAGAAGGGAGAACATGCAATATTCTTTCAAAAGGTTGTAAAGTTTCCTTAATATATCCTCCTCAGAGTCATATGGAAATTCACTAAGCCACCTAAATGCTTTCCAGAACTTTTGCTGCATGGAAGCATCCTCATGACTGTAGTGAATGCTTTGACTTATAGTTAAAATTGGTATTTCCATTAATAATAATAATAATAAGAAGAAGAAGAAGAAGAGGAGAAGAAAAAGAAGCTGGTTGATTACTGTCATCAATTCCTGGCTGCTAGAAATGACAAAACATTTTTTTCAAATATTTTTCTAATGACACAGTAGAAAATAAAAAAGCCCTACCATTCTTGAACCAAAATATGAGTTAGGCTAATTCTAAAAATGAGAGAATAGAAAATTCTACTTTCAGCTCTTGAAAAATTATTTTAAAAATATGAAGTCACTATGAAAAATGTAATAGAGTAAGTGAACATAATCTTAGTGGCTCAGAGATACAAAATAAAGCTGTGGTAGAGTGACTAGTAGCAGCCCTTTGGGTAGCTATTGCTTATCTCACAGTATATTGATGTCTCTAGTAGGCCTGAACTTGTCAGACATGACACTCCAATCTCAGAGTAGATTACTGCAGTAGCTTTTTGCCTTAGGACATACAAATTCAATCAGTCTAACTTCACCATAGATAAATTTTTATGATACATATGAATTCCCTGTTGTGTACATCAAAATCCAACCATGACCAGACTGTCAATACACAGAATATGAGGATGTTTTGTAGTTCTTTCATACTGCTAGGCTTGTTTTTCCCAGCATTTGTATATATATTTTTATAAGGGGAGGAAATGATAAGAGCCTCTTATTATGTTGAAAGACAAGAAAACATGAGAGTATTTGTATTGATCTAATGTAGTGCAGAATAGCCTTTCAGAATTGAATAGAACCATGCTCGTTTGTCTTGAACTGAGGCAGACTCAAAAAGAATATTGGCATTGCAGAAATTATTTCCACATGCATGAGCTGCCTAGGAAACACAGGCTGAGGAAAAGTTTACAGAGATCATAAGAGAGAAAAGAGTGAATTTTAAATTTCTGGAGGAGAAAATACCAAGAAAACAGTATGTCCTCTCCTGCTGAAGGCTTAATCAACTTTGGCCTGAGCCTTCTGGCTTGATGAATTTTGGATCCTGCTACCTGAAGGAGTGGCCACATGCATTTGTTTCAGAAAGCCTTGCCTAGCTGTAGAGCACTGCTGACTCTCTGACTTCTTTAAAAGGAGAAAAGGGCTGGCTCTGTTTCAGCATTGAACTCATTCACTGGTCTAGGCAATGGAGTGGCTCCAAAGAGAGATGAAAGAAGACTGCAAATCATGAACAAGGATGGGGGCAAGGATGAATGTGGTCATCCTCACTGAATGTTTTGAAAGCAGAGGTTTTTTCTGAGAATGAAGGATGTCAGGAGACTTGGTAGCAGCGAGAGAAAATAGCACCTGTATGAAGTTGAATCCAAGTTCTTTTAAGAGGAAAACAGTGATAGGACAGGACAAGAGACACCAAACACAATGTGGGAAATTCTCGCTTGTTATTAGGATTTTTTTTTTCACTGGAAGGCTGATGTAGCACTGGAATTGATGACAGGAGAGTCTGCAGGATCAGCCACCTTGGAGATAACCAGATATTGACTGAATGAAGCCCTGAACAAAAGTGACCTCAGCAGGCCTTACTCTGAGCAAATAGTTTTCCCAAATAACCTGTGGAAGTCCCTTCCAGCCTGAATTATTCTGAGATTCTGGGTCAGATCCTACAGCTTGTGATAGAAGGATATCTGCTATCATGCTTGAGGATGGAGCAGTGTGAGTGTCTGACTCATTATTAGGTTGGAGTCACTCATGAATTCAGTGTATTTCATGACAGAATGTCAAATTCTGTGGGGAACCCAACAGCTACAAACTTTCTGACTCTCCAAGGCAAGAGATTATTTGCTGACTCATATCACTAATAAATGCTGGTATTTATTCTATCCAGCACTGTCAGATGATCCCTTTGAACTTATCATGATGCTTTGGACCAGGGCAAAGAGCCTAGCTCCTGTGAAAAGGCAAAGGTGTTCTTTGGCCCAAATTTTCCAACCCTCCAGTTCCTCATCTAAAACTTGGTCTGCAGAGAAAAAACATCAAGCAAATGGCAGTGGGATGGATCAAAGCAAATGCTCTGGGCTACACCCTGTTCTTGAGGGATGCTCTGGGGACAAAGATGTCTGCTGGTACTTCATCACAATGGTAATGCTGTAGGTTGCAGTGGGTGAGTTGATGGATTGCTGTTCACATTAATATTTTCTGCTGAAAAGCAAAAATCAAGGAGCATCTCTGATATTTTATCTTATTTTTGTGGGAACACGGCCAGTGTTGCCCGTAATTCATACTATGGTATGACTAGGACTCTGGTAAGTCACACAGCATTTCAAAACTGAGACTGACAACTTCTAAATTTAAGCTTAGTTATGCATATGTTTTGTTAACCATATTATGTACTTACAGCAGCTTTTTATAAGTGAAGAACAAGACAACTTCTCATTTTCTAGCTAGATAAGTGCCACCAACAAAAGAGCAAAAGAAGTTTAATTTGGTCAAAAATCCCTGTTTCAGTTATATTCAAAACACAGAATTCAGAATTTAATGGAGATGTGTTTTCATTTGCATTTCTATAGCATAGAAAGGAGGCTAGAGGCACCAATAGCAGTACCTCAGATTGCTGCAGCAGCTGCCTCTATGTTTGTACCCAAAAAACATTTACTTGTCTTTTCATGACTAAGTGCATGTGTGTGCCTTGCATGCAGTTTGATTACTCCTGTCATGCAAAGCCTGGCAGAGATGTGGTGTTTCCTGCCATATCTTCCCAGCTCACAAGTGAAAGGCTAAACATTAAGCAGAGCCTAACAAGATTTCAGTTCTGCAGCACATTTTAATTTTCAGCAGTTTGTATTCTCCCATATACCCAACAGTCTTTCCTAAGGGAAAAAAGCAACATAATTAACATGGGATAGATTTCATTCAGTGTACTCTGTTTCCTTCCATTATTGCATTTGCCAGAGGAACTTTTTAGTGAGAAGCTTTCTCACGGTATTTTGTACAATTCAAGTGTTTTTAGTTTGTCAGGGGATATTTTTTTTTTGTTTCATTGGGGTTTTTTTAATTTGTTTTCAAGAAAGCACTACTTTAGAGGTTACATTTTCTGAAGCCACTGAATTTCAGTCATTTTAGATATATAGTGAGAAGGGAGCAGACAGTAAGAACTAAAAAAGATTATTTTTCCCATTACTGGTAAGAACATCCTCATCTGAGTCCCATTAGAGAGGTAACTGCCCAAATTAATAAAATAAACCAATGTATAATTGCTACCAGTCTTAATGCTGGGGCTGAATGACCTAATTTAGTAACTCATTTATGATGTGTTTTAGTAGCGTGGCCTCTCTTGTGTTACCTGAGTAAATAGAACAGATGCAGATGCTTGCCAGAGGTTCAGAGTCTCATAAATTTGTTTTACAGGCTAACCTGAATATCCCTTATAGATTCACTGGTCCTCAATTGCTGGACTCAGTCTTCAAAGAGGGCAAAGCTAGAAATGCAATATTTATACTTACAGATCCAATTGTTGTAACTCAGGGAAGTTGAACAGCAAGAATAAACTAGAGAAACAGGAGTAGCACATAAATCACCTCTTTTATTAATAATTTTCCACTGGCTTTAATGAAGCTGTCTTCTGTATCATCTCAGACATGGTGAAAAGTTATTGCACTGTCTTTGTAGAGGCCTTTTCAATCTCTTACAGATCTAATTAGCTAATTGAGGGACAACTAGTTTAGAGATGAACAGAATTTTTGCTCTATGGTTTGTTTCTTTCTGTGGTTCCCTCTGAGACTTCTGTATTTTTTCTTAATGATGGTATCCATCTTCCATGGAAGTTGACTGTGTGCTTTGGAGTCCATTTGCTGAGGATGGTGAGCAAGAGCTGCTGTGTGTCAATAAAAGCAGATCCAGTAGCTAATCCAGTTCTCCAAGAACAACCAATGAAAGTAAATTGATGTCACCCTTCAGCCCCTGTGCCATGAGGGTTCACAGGTGAAGGCAGGCAGTGCTTGTCTTGAGCAAGCCCCTGAGTGTGCTGATGGCTGGTCCAGCCTCACAGCAAAGCTACTGGGCACAGTCCACCAGCAGTTTAGGCAGTATGGCACCTGTGTAAAAGGCAGCTGGGATGCTGGGGTGGGCAGAGACACCCCAACATCCTTCTGTACTTGAGAACAGTCACAAAACTTTCCAGGGGAGTGGGACCCGCCAAGGGTGACTGCTCTCACCACTGCTCAGCATCATATCTTTGCCAGTGGAAGAAATTATGACATGTGTCTCAAGACTTGTCTTTTTAATGCCAGTAATGTAATTTCTTCCTCTTTCAAAATTGATTCATTTGAAGCCCTAACTTGAGGCTGGTTTTCCATGAACATATTCATTTCTTCAGAATGAAGTCAGATTTTCCAACTGCCTTCTTGATTAGTCTAATGAATTTTCCTCAAATGCACTTTCCTGGAGGATGGGACAGTTCATCTTTGAAGAAAAATTATTCTTTTGTGACAGACAAAGTTTTAAATGAAGATTTTGAAAATGCCTGATGATTATGGGGTTCTCAATATTTCAGGTACTCAGTTCAAAACATTGTAAAGTGACAGCAAATGCTGATTACCTGCCCTCTGTTCCCTGATGCTATTTATTTGAGGTGTCCTAAATTAGCAAACAAGACCATCATTCATTTTTGACCCAAAATATGTCTGTGACATTCAGGCTTCTAATTCTGCCCCAGTTCAGAAGGCTGTCTGAATGTTGCCAAGCATGAAGTTTAAACAAACAGATAAAGAAATACTTGGCTCTTTTTAATTGCTTCTTGTTGTCTGAACTTTCCAGGTTTGTGTTTTCAATGTAATTCTTTTTGGAGAGAGACTTCTTTCTCCCCTTGCTTTCTAACTAACTAGCTATGTTAAGGTGCTAAAAAAACTTGCACAACAGAAGGAACTTTAGTAAATAGGATAACTCTGCCTACAGCCTTGGCCTCAGCACAGAGCCTACACTCACCTTGACTCTATATCCCAGCTAGCACCAGCTAGTCACAGTACAAGTGAGCTGGCAGATACTCTTCTCTACTTGCCTAATGCAAATCTTCATCTTTCTGCACAGCATCTCCTGTGATCAAGACTCACTCACTCCGTGGTGCCCAGCTGCTCATTTTTGCCCAGACATTCTGCAGGTCTCCATCATGTGTCTCAACATTCCATGGGAAAAGGAGTGGGGGAGGTAACTTCCATGCTTCACATATGAGGTACATATTACATTACTTTTTACCTGTCCTGCTTAATATAAATCAACCATTTCCTTTTTGTAGATTTATTTACTCTTGCTAGAAAATGGTAATGTTAATGTTCACTTCCTCCCTAGGCTTGAATGCCCAAAGACATGGTGAGTTTTCACCAAATGTTCCTCAAAGAACAACTCGGTCTGAGAAATCCTCCCACAAATCCTGCACTTAGGCACATGATCAGCCCTGCCAATCCACTGCAGACTGCAAACAGCCTCAGACAGGATTCCAAACAGTTAATGTCAAATAGCTCATTTTCTCTCATCTCCATACAAATTCCTGTCATGTTGCATTACATGTAAACAACTGAGAAGCTTAATGACATGCCTTTCAGTCAAAAATTCATATGGCTTTTCAGTCTGAGCAGATTAATTGCAGTTTGTAACAATATGAAGTAATTCAATTTGATTAGAGTTTCTATTGTCCTTTGAGATAAAATATTTTATGTGAATATAAAGCCAAGTTTTCTGCTGGCACAACTTTATTGACTTCTGTGGAAATATAAAATACTCATCTAAAATCCATAGTATATCATTGTTGGTGTGCTGTTACAGTAAATAAACTTTATAAGCTTCTGTAAATTCTATGTGCCAGATCAGATTCCAGGCCCCATGGAAATGTCATTGTCAATTAAGTGAGGCAGTAGGAATATTTGGCTTTGGAGGAGACAATTCTGAATTAATCTTTTAGGTTTTTATAATTTTGAAGGTTTTTTCTATTTCCATTTTTTTCAGCACCCCTGTCTTCTTTTTGATGTTTTGCTCTTAAAATCTGCTTGTAATTCTCTTTAGTTTCACTCTTATGTACTCTAGGGTCATTTCTCTGTTCTTGCTATGGACATTGCTTGCTCTGGTGTTCTGTAGTCATCCCACAGACCCAAGCCCAGAAGCCTGGCAACACAAGTTCTGCTTGCTGCCAATAGGGATAATGTGAGGAACTTCCATGAAACCTCTGTGAGTACATCCCTCACTGAACAGTATGTACCTCAACCCTTTAGGATGCTTTTTGTTTTTTTAATTTCCAACTCCTCTCCTCTTTTTTAAAAGCAAAATATTACAGAAACAATATTTAAGTGGATAATGAATGCATGGTTTACTTTGTTTGTTTGTCTGTTTTGGTTTTGTTGGTTTTGGTTATTTTTTGGTGGTTTTTTTTTCCTTTCTTTTAATAATACCAGTTTTCTTTAGTATAGTTTTCTTTGTATAGTTTTCCAGTTTGCAGAATAACATGTTTGGGGGTGATCATTGCTCAGAGAGGTCAGAAGTTGTTTCTGGTGTTTTGAATCCCATGGAACTGCACTGGGAGGGGGATTGAAATTTTTTGACAAGTTAGTGTGCTTGCCAATGCAATTTCACTCTATCCATGCTGCTGGACTAGAAACAAAGGTTGCAAATATTCTGCAGAAACTGCCAATATCTGATTGTTTGGCCTCCTACTGAGTGACCAATATTCCAACAGAGTTTCACTTCCACAGGACTAGCAAATTCTATAGAGCAGGAGATGTTTTTAGTGTAATATTAACAATATTACATTTAGATGTTACAATACTCCCTGACACAGGGGACCAAAGCAAAAACACTATATGGAAAAGTACAAGCTGCTGCACTTGGAGCTTAAGCTGTGTGTATTGGAAAGAGGAAGCATGTAGTTCATATCACCAGTGGGATATGTTACATACAGATTACATTAAACCAGGCTGCAGAATTGAAGATGTTTAATTCAGCATGGTAAAATCCTAAAAATGTGTTAATAAATGAGGAAAAAAATTGCATTATCAGAATACTGAGTCATTACTTTGGTATGTGTAGAAATCCTTTCTACATAGATTCTTTATCCCTGACTATTTCTCAAAGACTTATTTTTTTATATATCCACTCAGTGCATAGAAGCTTTTAGTTTTGATGGAAGGGATTTTGAAATACACTATTTTCACACTGCATGTAATAGCATGATTACTGGAGGACAATTACTGCAAATTCTTTAATTTCTTGGTGTGAAGATCTCCAGAGGCAGCAGGAATCACTATTGTTACCCATGTGTTTTGTCACTTGAGGGTTGGGATTTTAAAATTTTGTTTATCTAGCCTATCTGCTTGTAAGCCATCACTCCTTAAGAAGTACAGTTTTGATCTCAGATTTCAGTCTCAGATTTGGGTGACCTAATTACTTTGATGATTATTGAGGCTTCAAAGGCATGTAGCTCAAACTAATGAGAAGGTGGGTACAGGAGATCAGATTTACTATCTAGTCTTGGAAAAATCAGAATAATTTTTTTTCTATTTTCATCAGAATTTTTTTCTTTAAAATAGATAAGAATCTTTTTTATTTTTAATAAGAAACCTGAAAACTAATGCCTAAAATCAATAAGCTACAATTCCTATGAGAATGGCCAGTCTGGAGCAGCTGGGTTTATATCCTCAAGGGAGAGGCTGGAGAAAGTTGAGGGAAAAACCAGGAGTACATGATTGTTTCTGTATTGATTCACAGATCTGTTTGCCATCAATGCTGTCATTGTGGTGGTGACATGGGCTGTTACAGCTAAGAGCAAAGAATGCAGAAAGTGAGGGGGTTTGACCCTACAGCTTGAAATACTCAAAGGTTCAGTGTTTTGAGTAAGGCGATAATCCAAAGCCTATAAAGTCAGAAGAAAAAAAGCCTTTGGCTCCAGTGGGCATTGCATCAGGCCTTCAGATGACTGGCAATCAGCAGACTTCATACTGTGTAATTCTCTATGAAAGAAGCACTAGTTCTCCAACATACAGTCAGCTGAGGAGGAATAAGACATGCTGTGTCTTCTGGCCAGCAGACATCCCTGTCACTGCAGGCCATGTGGATGTTCTTGCTCAGCTGGTGGAGAGACATCTAGCTCTGCTTTGCAACTGCTGCTTCCTGCCAAGCCATCTCCAGAGAAAGAATTAGCAGATATTCCATTGTCACATACCTCAAATCTGAACCCTGGGTTATATTTAAACGACCACAGGAAAGAGACTGAAGACTCTGTGACCCCTTGTGAATTGGGGGATTGGTTTTTCTAAACTGGAGGGCAAATGTCAGAAGATCAGGTTACAAGTGTCTACCTGTGTGTTTTCACCGTGTGGTGGGTCATCTGGAGTTCACGCTCTGTACATTCCAAGGAGGTGGTTCCAGAGCAGTTCAAGTACTTCAGCAATTCCTAGCACTGGTGGTCTCAGTTTGGGAAGGGTTTCCTAATATGTCTGAAAGCCAAAAGCTTCTTTGCTAATTTAATAAAGAAGAGTGAACCAGTGGGTAAGTCCATAGAAGATAGACTAAATCAGGCTAATTTGTTATATAATCCCTTTCAATTATGGAGAATTAAGGTGACAGCAAGACGACTACATGTTTAATTCTCCAAATAATTACTGGTGTGTATTGACATTAAAGGTGAGAGAGAGCAAGTTCATTTCTGCTTGTTGTTTTCAGCACGTGCCAAACTCTTACTTCACACCAGTGAGAAAAGGCTGGAAGTTGTATATTCCATATGCATGAAGTAACAGTTGGCACAAATTACCAAAAGGAGAAAATTAAAAACCACTAAAACCCAGCAGCCCAAACTGTCACTTGCTGACAAGTTTTTTAGTCTCACAAAATTAAAAAAAATATGAAGGCCTCAAACAAAGTATTCCACCTGAATAAATCTGGGTGTCTGTTTAGGTCCTCCTCAATGCAAATAAGGTGTGAGAAGGCAGCAACAGCCTCGCTTTTCCAGCCTCCGCCTCCTCTACACCTTTCTGAAGTGCTGTCATGGGCAGACCCAGGGTGGGCAGGGGAGGGTGACCACACTTGCCTCAGGTTGGTCCTTTCTTCTGTTGGTATTCTTGGCCATGCAAAACCCATCCTTCACCATAGATAGGAATGGAGGTGCTTGGAGCTGCTCTGCCACGTAAATCAGAATAATGGAGTTTTATGTCTTCCCTTTGCTGGCATTATTGAATTTGACCCAAAACAGCTGGAGGTAGCTGTATCTGCACAACCTGCCTCTAACTCATGTGTCCTTAGATAGGCCTTGGGATATCTTTGGCATTTATCCATGGCTGCCAGCGCTTCAGAGCATAAAGGAGTTCTAATGTCCCACCCAGCCCCCTGCTCAACCTGCCCAAGGACCTGCTAGCCATGTCAGCTCCCTGAGCCCACCTACCTCAGAGATGCTGCAGCAGGGCCAGGCTCCAGCTGCCCACAGCCCTGCCTGGTCAGGGCCCCACAGAGCCAGACCCACATCTCATCCTGTCACCACAGCCCATGTGGTGCCCTGGCAATGGCCATGGGTTACAGGAGTTTCCCACATGTTTTCTGTTCAAGATGATGTCCTTTGCTCACAGGTTTCCATGACCATCTAAGTCTTCTCTGTCACTTGCATAAGTACACATGTGAGTAAGTATACTTATTGAGAGTCAAGCCATGTGTATGAAATATGGGATAAAGCACATAGAAGTATTATATATTGTTACTTTAAGGTTGCCTCCCTGTCCTGCAATCTCCCTTTCTCCTCTAGTTTGGTGTCTGCAGGGAAGAAGAGAAGCTGGGGGTGAAGTGAGGCAGCTTGTAAAGCAAGGAATGACAGGCAAATCCATATCAGGAGTTAATTTCAGCATGTTTTATGTCAAATCACTCAGGAATCACAAAAATTTACTCCTTTATTCCCATTTTCTTGATGGCTAGAATATTACTTCTAAGCCAAATCTTTCATGTTTAAATCACTCCTTTATTTTATTTTTAAAGAAAGAATCTGTTTCGCAGTTTGACATGTTTCTTGTTTTCAGACTGTTGATTTTCTGTGTGGTTAACTCTAGGCTTCCTACAACTGTCAGCTTATGTCACCTTCTGAAAATTATGCATGACTTCTGGGACTCATTTATGAAAAGGAGAGAGCACAACCCTCTGAGAAGTTGGTACCTTCTCTCTAGTTATCTGGGTTGATGGCTGTTCAGTGAACCTATTAAGTGCCTGGAGTGACTTGCATCTTTACAGGTATGGGACTGTATTGTCTTTCTTTGCTGTACTTAAATGGCAGATGCTACCCCTGTGTAGTGTCCTGGTTTAAACTTTATCTCTGGCCTGGTGGTTCCAAGTGCAGCTGGCTATGTTCTCATTGGACAGTAGACCCTTCATGTGCCTGCAGAAGTAATGGCTGTAGGAATGTTTCATCTTCCCCTTATCTCACATTCTCTGAAAACTGTCTCAGTTCAAGGTTTATGCCTTTCAGTGGAGCACTTAAACACACACTTAGCTCTAAGCACTTAATTCCTACAGATTCATGGTACAGGGATGGATTTCAGTGCCTACTCATAGTCCATGGCTTGCCAGCACTTCAACAGTTTCTTTTGCAGTGGCCAGATAAAAGTGAGGAGCCAGCCCTGACAGTCCTATGCCTAGGGGTATGGTTTGCTTTCTCATAGTGATGGACAATGCCATTCAAGCCTTTCATGATAATCCCACATAGAGATTGATGGGGCCTTAGGTCCAGCTGCTCACTGAGGATTAAGGAAAGGTGCTCTCCAGAAACCTAGGTCTGACCTACAGGGAAATAGGAGAGGGAAAGATCCCCCTACTTTCTCTAGTTGTGGCTACTGGTAGCACCATGCTCTCTGCTAGAGCAGGTCACCCCAGCAGCACAGTAGGCGTCAAGCCTTTATGCTCTGGTCATAATATATAAATCTGCCAGCACATCCCTTCCAAATCCTATACCATCATCTCTCTCTAGTCACCCACACCCACTCTTCTCTGCTGTGTCTCCTCCCAGGATCAGCTCACCCTTAAAAGTATGTTTAAGGGCAGCTCAGAAAGGGAAAAGAGAGGGAAGGCATAATTCATCTTGTTTATGATGTGACTGAGCTAACAAAGTCTGAGCACCTTGTCCACACTGTGATAAGGTCATAAGAAATAACTGATCACAAGGATAAGAGAAAAATAAATAGGCCATATTCATCTGAATAGTAGAAATAATCTTTGTGGGTGATGCCAAAATGTAATGGGATGTGTTGAAGTGTGGCCAGTGATAGATTCCAGATTTTCACTCTGGTTACAACAGAGGGAAGTTCAGAAGCTGTACCTGTCCTGGGAGGAGGGGTTGTAAAGGGTTGTGAGGTAGTATGTAATAATCAGTATCAAACTGAGACTTTTCAGAGAGTTTTTAGCTGGAATATGGAAATATCTTTGGAAGCTTTATAATGACTTAATTTTATTGGAATTTGTATGCGTTAACATTTTTTTTATGGCAATGCAGAAGGAGTTTGGCTTAAGACTAGCTGCCACTGGCTTCCCAAGAATTATAAAGCCAAGCTAATAAATGACCTTGATCAGATGGCACACCTCACTCTTGTCCCCCTGTGGTCCTGTTCCAGTTAGTTTCCTGCCCAAGCAACTGCTGGGGCAGAGTGAACTGCCATGTCCAATTGGCAGAGCTGTGACCAGCTTTATTTATAAAGGCTTGTGACAGAGCACACTCTGCTCTCATTTATACCAGGCAAAAACATGATATGAGTTTTTAGCCCAGTTCTTGTCCTTTTGTGCTGCTGCAGCAAAAGAAAGGTGTCAGGAAATGCTCTCACCAATAATGTCTGAAGAAGTCATTCTGTAAAGGAACAGCTTGGCTTGGGCAGCCCCAGGCCCCTGCTCTGCTCCTCATGCTGACAGCATAGCTGAGTGCCTCTGAGTGTGGTCACCCAAACACTCTGTCTGGGCTGCTGGCAGGGCTAAGTGGCTTGACTCTGCAGAGGAGCCTGTGGCTGCTGTCTTACCAGCTGCTGGCAGTTTAGGACAAGCTGCACTTGTGCCCCTATGCCACCCTGATTTTAAATTTGGCCACCTGGGATGGCTAAAACTGAGGTGAAAAACTGGACTACTTTTTTGACATGTGACTTTTAAGTTGTGTAGGTAATGATGGACAAGTTAAGTCATGGACGAAGGGCACTAGTCAGCCACCTTGGGAATCCCTCTTTCCGAACATGGGTGGTATCTTTTGTGGCACTGCTTTACTGTTTTGTGCAAATTCCCAGCTCTTTAGAGATCCAGTAGACTATCAGACAAAAGAATTGTATGCCAGTCTGGGTACATACTTGATGTGAATGAATACAAAGGCCTATTCATCACTCCTAGTGCTCACATAACTGACAGATTAAATCACTCTCTGGCTGTGAAGATGACAGTGGCCCAATAGCTAATGCTGTCTAACAGCCTCCATTAGAAGACCTTGTTTCTGATTGTTTATAATTTTGCCAGACTTCAGCTGCTTGAGCTGGATTTTCCCATGCCATATGTCACCAGAAACTGAAGGTTTGTGTGTGGAAGGCCTAGATGAATAGTCATGGCGTTGCCAAGCTCATGTATCACTGAAAAGTCACTTGAACACAAATTTTTAGGGAGTAGCTGTACATTTCTCCTCTCTTGAGGGAGAAGGAAAAACATCTGGAGTTATATGCTCCCCAGTGGTTTGTGTTCAGGCTGAAGTTGGAGCTGCTGCTAAACAGCCTGAATGCAAGAAGTTCCATGTCAAAGGCTGTCAACTTGCTAGATATTGTTGACTCTTTTAACCTTTTGCAATGTCTTTTGAGGTTGTACTTTGTCCACTGACATACTTAGTTCCATATTGTACCCATGTTTTTGACAGGAGGTTATGCTACCAGGGAGCACATCTAATGGTTTAAGTTGGAGCACATCTAACGGTTTAAGTTTGAGCACATCTCGGGTTTGTGTATGTGTGATGGCTTTATAGCTCCCCTCTGCTCAACCTTTTTGTTCTTTACTGCTGTCCAGTTGCTGTATTTCTGACCAGCAATCCCTGTCATATAGGATTAAGAACAGATTTTCAAATCCATGCTGCTCTGAGTACCAGGCTGAAGTTGCAAGTTACTAGACATGACTTAGCTCAGCAGTTTTTAGAATGACTTTTATTTGGCCCACTGAATCCATGTTGGTACATTTTCCTCTGCATTTCCAAACAGGTGAAGGTCAACAGGAAGAGCTTTCAGGCTGAACAGTGCCTAGTGAGGTGGCTGTGTTGGGAGGACAGTTGGTCCCCAGAAATAAGTTGTATGGATGTGGGTCAGGGGTGGGATGGGGTTTGAGGACCTAAAATATCTTTGAGAATTGTGTATAGTATAATTTCTGTAATATCTGCACGTGACAGCTCAATTGCACACTGGGTGGAAATGTGCTGTCTGGCCTGCAGCCTATATAACCCTTTCCCATTCCCCACAGAGAGTTTTATTAAGTGAGCTTTACAAGGACCTAGAAACGGCCCCTACCTGTCACAGAAATCTGAAAAAGACAATGTAAGGTCCCCAAGGGGAGTTTTCCCTTAAACATTACACAAACCAGAAAATTTCCAGATCTTCGTAAAAACTGTGTGGGCTATGTTTTCCCAAACTGGGCAATTTGAATTGCAGAAGCTATTGCCTAGGAACTATCTAGAGACAGACTTTATAACCACACAGAATATTTCCATTTAACTACCTGCACTACTGGACCATCATATGATTTAGAGCTCTGACAAACCTGAACTCCCATCAAACTAGATAGCTTGGGTCCATTATTCCAGGAAGACTGTTCAGGGTGGCCTGCCAACAGCAGCTGGCCATTGACTGAGCTCTGCTTTCAGAGTGGGTTTTGCAGCATGCTGTGATCTGTAATGGCAGTACCTTGGCTAATTTAATGCTTTAGTTTGGTGTATCAATGCCATGCTGCAGTTTAAATAAGGTCTGTGGTAGAGGCACATCTGCAGTCAGAAATTGTCATCATCTGCACTGCCAGCATGGTGTAATGCACTGCACAGATCCTCAAGCCAAAATTTTAGAAAATTAATCTGGATCCTATAAACATTTTAATGGGCGGAAGCAAAAGTACTTGCATGACCTAACAGGTCTTTTTGTCTCCTAGGTAGGACTTCAAATGGAGGAAGTGGTCTTTTCCCTTAGTGACAATAAAAGCCCTTTATATTTTTGCTGCAATGGAAAGATCATGTATTATATAGATCCCACTGAACAGTATTCAGCATGCTGCAAATGTCTTTAAGTTTCCATTATAAACTTGACTTTATTCCTATTCCTCCCTTTGCCAAAATTAGCCCTATCCACCTACAGCTTCACAGGAATAATCTTATTATGGGACAGATTTTTTGGAAGAGTTGAAGGAAACTGGTCAAGGTGTTTAAGAGAGATGATGGCTAAAAAAATGAGTTCATCTGCTTGGAGATTTTCCTAAAGACTTTTTGGCTTGTAACATCCTGAAAATTCATTTGCCTAGAGATTCAAAAAATATTTCAGATCTGTTGGTCTTGGCTAAAAATGGTGCCTTTGAATAGTTTTAGGCTGTCTGGTGACAGAATTATTTGGTTACTGAAAGTGGTTCCTGCCTCCATGTGTTATGTGCTCTTTGGAGATCTTAATTCAACTAGTCAGTACCAATATGCTTATAAATTCATGGTAGCAATATAAGGTTTATAAACAACTCTGCATCTATCCTGAACAGACACATTCTTTATCTGAGGCTGCTCCTGTCTGCAAGTACTGTGGTCTAAAATCCTCAGGTGTATGTTTCTGATTCCCACTGCAATCCAGGCTGAAACTGACAGCATGGTTTTACAGGCCCTTCTGCACACTCCCTGGAGGCCTTTTTGAAAGGGAACAGAATTCAAAGTTCGGTCTACTCATCTTTGTGGTTTTCACTGGGTCAAAAAATTCATACCTACAATTATTTGTGCCAATATGGCTGCAAGCCACACATGATGAGACTTTAGGCCAATATTATTTTTTAGCATAAGTGTTTTTGGACTTATTTGTGGTTTTATGACAAAGTAAGTTCTGAGGCATAATATTCTATTCTTCAAGAGAATTCATTGCAAAATATGCGCTTAGAACTTTCTCATAATTGGGAAATTTTTAAATATGGTTCTTGAAGTATGACCAAAACCATAGGCAAACATTCATTAGACTATTTTCAGCATCCCTCACGTTAGGAAGAATGTGACATCTGCAAACAGTACAGCTCTGCTATACCACTGCACTGATGTGGTCTCCCTGGATGATTTCCTTAGCTTGCACTGGAAGTTAGAGCAGAGCAATGTGAACAGTAAGGTCTGCCCAGTACATACCATTGACAATGGGACATGGAACATGTTCCCTGAGACCTTGGCTTTGCTTAATAATGACCCCAGACTTTGACATTTAAGCCTTGATCGTTCTGAGCTCTGGACCTCAGTTGGTTTCACTGTTGTTGAAGCCAAGTTCCAAATCTACAAATTGCTGGAGCCTTGTATGTATTTTGGAGAAGTATGACATCATTCTTTCTCTATTTATTATTCCATCAGCATCTATTATTGACCACTATTTGAAGCAAGCTCTAGGGCTAGATGGACCTTGATTTTGACTCAGTATGGATGTTCTTACACTATATTCTCAGTGTCAACAAAAAGAGTTGACTATTTGTTGAAAATAGGTCTAGGAATTTACCTTGTAATTTTAAAGACTTAACAGTCTTTACTGTTTTGTTTGGGGGTTTCTGGTTTTTCTCTCTGTGCTCTGGAGCTAGGACTTGAATCCCAAATGAAGCATTCCTTGTAGTCAATGTGTTCACTTCTGGCTCTTGACAGTCACATTTTGAATGTGCTCAGTAGAAACTGGGAAGGGTTCTGCACCTCGATGCCAGTGACAGTGATTATACCCTGACAGAACTGAGCAGGGGGCTGCTGGTTGCAGACTGCTCTGCCATGCAGCACAGGAACTGACTGCAGCAGGATTGTCTCACTGGCCATTGTCTTCTGGGACTGAAAAGTGGCCTGACTGGAAGGCAGAAGTGCTGAGTAAGTTTACAGGAGAAACTTTTCAAGAAGGAAAATGGCTTATGATGGTAAGGAGAAGAGATGCAAAACTGGTATCCAGATGGATTAGTAGAAAACTGGAGTGTGGCTGGCTCCATGATAGTCTGCAGAGATGTAGACAGAAGAGGTAGGCCTTACAGCAGAGAGAGAGTGGGACAGTCTGTGTGATCTTGGGGAAGATTTCTCTGAGACCTGGAGCTGAGCAGAGGCTCCCTCTGTTCAGGTCCTTTGTTCAGGTCTTAGCTGTAGATCCCATCATAAGGGATTTCTCCTCCCAAATTAAGTCCACACAGATATTGAGTCATTGACTCACTCAGTGATAGGCTTTCACTAGAGGAAATCTGGAAAAATTAACTACACCTTTCTATCCCACAACCAAGTTGCAATCATGTCACCCCAAGCTGCAGTATCTTTTGTTGGTACAGAAGTTGTGTCCAATGTCTAATCTAAATCTCCCAAGCTGTTTGGTTTATGCTTCTTCATGGTTTATTCTTCCTGATCTTTCCATCAGGAACATGTTAGTTCCTTATTCTTTGTAACAGCTTTTTAGTTGAAGAATATCAACCTTCTGTCTCTGTTGTTACTTCAGAGAAAAAAAGCCACATTTCTTGCAGTCTTTCCTCATGTTTTCTGGACCCCTGTCAATTTCTGCTGATCTCCCCTGCCAACTGTTTCATCTCTTACTTGAAGTACGGTGCACTGAACAGGTTGTGGTCTTCCAGGTGAATCTTTTCCTATGGGAATCAGCCCACATGAGCTCTTTCAGTAGTCTTTAAGACCCTTTAAACATTCTGATGTGAGGGCTTTGCCCTTCATGCTCAGCTTGTTCCAACAGAGACCCTGGTATTTTCTCTTGTGAACCTAGACAGTTTTGCAAGAACAGATGAGTATTTCTGTGTAAGCATTTTGCACTATTGTATTCCATCCATTTTAGATGATCTCTCTAAGTCATATCAAGAACATTTTAGATTCTGATTTTTTTAGTATCTATAATATCTGCAGTCCTTCCTTGTTCCATCTGCAGGATTCATATTCATACTTCATATTCAATCTTTCATGCCTTCATTGAAAAGATAAAACCTTATACAGGACCAAGGCCCACAGAATTCCTTACAAAACCTACACATTTTGATGTTAGGATGGAATTACTCTGTGGATACAATTATCCAACTAGACTTGACCTCCTACCCCTTCCCACAGCAGTTTCATTTAGAACACCATTCACTAGCATGTCCATGAGGATATTATTGGATATATCACTAAAGGCCTTGCAAAAAATCACATAAAATAAATTCAGGCTGTGTGACATCTGTAGCTAGGTACTTCAACTTTCATTTAAGACTGCTAAAGTGAAATTGCTTAGGGAACTGCAAGACATGTAATGTGATATGTTATTCTCTAAGGCAAGTTTTGCATATTTTAGGCTGAAATTTTGCCCCCTAAATAATTGCACTCTCTAGTTGCTTTTGATCTTTTAAGTAAAATTGATGAAAAAGGAGAAAAAAATGGCATTAAACTCTTCCACTTCCTTAACATCCTCTGCACTTACCTGTCATAGAGTACTGGTCCAAATTTCCCTTTGTTTTTCTCTTCTTACCTGTAAAATTTATTTTACCTTTGATAAGTTTAGCTAGTTGTATCTAGTTTATCTTTAGTAACTGTTTACACCCCTCTACACTTTCCCATGAATGGAGTGTTGTGCTGGGTTCTCAACCAGCTGTACTAGTGTCTATTTTACAGATACCTCTCTTACAACTGAGGTCTATTAAAAGGTTGTGAATTAGCTGACTTCTGCTGCATTTCATTACTTTCCTCTAAAATGCCATAGTTGCACTTGGTTTATTACTAGCATTTCTTGAATGAATTGAAGCTGTCCATAATCTGCTTTTCCTTTAGATTTGCTTCTTATTAGATCTTCCCTACCCATTCTCTGAGCTTATTGACATCAGCCTTCTTGAAATCCAGTGCTGTTGGTCACTTGGATGAGATGGCAGAAGGTGACACTAGGTTTGCTGCAGTGCTGATTTCTTGTAAAGTGTCCTATGTGGCAGCAGACTTTGAGTTGTATGTTACACTGCCCTCTATCTACGTGCAAAGCTGCAGTGCAGCTGAGGAAGATTGTGACAATTACAGTGTGTATTAGGCCTTAAGATTTAGGCTGCTCTTCAGAATTTATAAGACAGAATGAGCAGAAAAATGTAACTTCAGAGAAACTTTCTGTAAGGTATTAATAACATCCCTACATCCCTTGTAATGAATCTCAATGTGGACAGAGGATCTGTGCTAATGAAGTGTTTAGAACACAAATTCCTTGTGGTAATAAATACTCCAGACTAAGGTATGCAGGATGCTCACCCTATCTAGTTTAAAAAAAGCTTAGACTATTATGTGGTGATTTCATGTTGCAATGAACAGACAGTGAAACTTACATGTAATGGGGGAGAGGAGGAAAAAAGGCAATAAACTTCACCTTAAGCAGAAATGGCTGATCAGACCATACTGGACCTCTGCCTTGTAAGAACAGTGACAAAAGCTCTTATGACTAATGCAAAAGCAGTAAAACTTCAGGTGCTACTAAAACCTTCCAATATTCTTTAACATTGGTTGAGACCACTGTAGACACATCATGGCTCCTGTCACATGTAAACAAGAGATGGTCAAGAAGTCAGACCAAGCTTGATGTTTATATTAGAAAGCCTTCTTATTACACAAATATTTTTACTGACAAAATTACGAGAGATCCTTTACTATCACTTCATTTGGATTCCGTAAATAATGAAATAATTACCAGTAACCAGTCCCATCTGTAGTCAACTTTTATGACAATAAAAGTTAAAAACCAATAAAACTTATAAACCAATAAAAATGCAGGCATCATGCAGTCAATGTGGTGGTGTAAGATAGAGCAGCAAGCTGTGCCTGTAGTCAGAGTAGTGGTGATGCTTTAGGGAAAGGCAGGTTGTTGATCTCTGTTCCATACTGCAGGGAACTGATGTGCAGTGTCCATACGCTATCTAGTGGCTCTGTCGATTATGACATTGCCCCTGAATTACTCTTCTTTCACCTGTGAATTGCAGGATTAAAAAATACTTTAGACAAAACTGGAATTTGTGAGTCTGTAACCATTCCCTAATGAATCTAAGACATTTTGAGGTCATAAGTGATTAATGAAGAAAACAAAAAAGGTCATAAAGCTTGTGTGAATGTGCAGGCAAAACTCTTGATGGGAGGGCTTCTAGGGGTGTCAGTCCTGTCATAGACAGAAGCCTGACAAGCACTAGTCAAGCTGCTAAAATCTTTCTCTTTTCTGTACAGACTTTGTTCTAGACTTACTACTAAAAAACCCAGTCAGTTTAGGAGTACTTCAAGAAAAAGTTTATGTATCTTCTTTAGTTGCTAGATTCTGCAATATTTTGTGAGGTAAAAGCAGATAATCCAAACATTTTAATCTGAGCACATAATAGATAGTAACGCAATGCTAGATGTGTTCTCTCCAATGGGGAATGCTAATCTTTATCCCTTGAGATCATGGACTAGGAAGACGTGAAGATCACACACAACAGCATTCTCCTGATCTTCTGTTTCTGCCAGGGTATGTGATTGATCTTCAGCAAAACACATAGCCCTTCTGTTTTGTTATTTACCTGTGAAATGGAGATTGAACTGTTCTATGGAAGCTAGAACTGCTTTATAGATGAGTACTACTGTTGTAAAGGCCCTATTTTCTATAGCTTATATATATGAATCACAAAATACTGTATTTATATACAGCCTGTGCCAGCACATTTAGGGGTATTATCTGAGCTACAACTAGCACTCAAATCAGTTATATTTGAAAAAAAAAAGAAGTCTGATTCACCATCACTCTCAGCATTTTTGCACTTTTCTACTTAATAATTGAGAAAGCTCCCAAGACAGCTCTTAAAACACTTATCTTTACTTTTACTAATTACATATGTGTATTTATTTTAGGAGGCTGAGTAAAGACATGACAATGCAGATTTCAGTTTGGGTAACTTTTCTTGAACTGTTCTTTATAGGAAAGCAGAAATTTTATTTTGTTCTTCACACATATCAAAGGTGCCAATTTTGTTTTCCCCTTTCAGTAAATAATTTTTCTATTTATACTTCTGAACCCTTAAAACAAATTTAAAAT
The DNA here is from genome assembly GCF_012460135.2 of Molothrus ater. Classification (NCBI taxonomy): domain Eukaryota; kingdom Metazoa; phylum Chordata; class Aves; order Passeriformes; family Icteridae; genus Molothrus; species Molothrus ater. Next base: position 27,404,647 of record NC_050480.2, read on the forward strand.
AGCTGGCAAATAATGTTCATATTACCAGCATTTATGATTTCCAATATGAAGCTTCTATGGTGTATGTTTTTTGCCACATACAATAATAGCAGTTAATAAATATTCACATGAATACAACAGAAGTACATAAATGGACTTACAGGTGGTTGCATGTGATGAGAAAACCCTGTGTAAGATTCATGCCCTTTCATCTCAAATAAACCCAAAACTCAGAGCCTTAAGTATTGTGCTAATTTTGGCTGGCAAAGAATTAATTTTCTTCACACTGGCTAGTATGGAGCTGTGGTTTGGATTTGTGCTGAAAATAGAGTTGGTAACACAGGGATTTTTCATTATTGCTGAGCAGAGCTTGCACAGATCTTTTTTTCTGCCTCTCATCCCACCACACCAGTGAGAGGTGCACAAGGAGCTGAGAGAGGACAGAGCCAGGATAGCTGACCCCCAATGACCAAAGGGATGTTCCTGAGCACATGGCATCATGCTCAGCATATAAAGCTAAGGGGGATGAAGGAAGAGAAGGCGGGGTCTGTTTGGAGTGATGGATTTGTCTTCCCAAGCAAACATTATATGTGATGGAGCCTTGCTCTCCTGACAATCACCTCCCATGGACAGGAGTGAAGAAATTCCCTATTTTGTTTTGCTTGCACTCAGGGCTTTTGCTTTAAACTATCTTCATTTCAACCCTCAAATTTTCTCACTTTTGCCCTTCTGATTCTCTGCCATCAGATCAGGGGGAGTGAGCAGCTCTGTGGTCCCTTCCTGCCAGCTGGGGTTAAACCACAAGAGCAATAAGCATATAAGAGTTGACAGGGCTACAGGCAACCTGCTTTAAGTGCTCAAGCTGAGCAGCTTAACCTCTTCTGCCCTCTGAGCCACTAGCATTTCCTACACTTTCTTCCAATTCAACATTTGCTCCAGAGAGAGCCTCAGAAGAGATTAAAAAAAAACAAACAACCAAAAAACGTGAAAAAACCCTCTAACTGTAACTGAAAGAATTTTCTTTTAAGATGACTGTGAGTAAGAGAGACAAGCTTAAAAACACATCAGCAAATGAGGTGCATTTCTTACTAGCACTTCCAGCCTTGTGTATCCTATCAGCATGCACAAACCCCAGCTTAATTTTATTGTTTGTACAACCAGCACAAATCTGGCCACAAAGGTTTCAAAATAAGTAGTTAGTACAAGAAAAAAAAATCCAACACTCAGGCTTCATTGCACAAACATTTAAAGAGAGGAAATAATTTCTTTTACAATGTGTTTCTCCTGTATAAGAATAATTTTGTATAGAAAATAGCTCTTTATACATTTTACAGAAATAGGCTAACATTTAGATTCTTTATTAATGAAAAATCATTGAATGCAATTTAAGATTTCAATTATGTTTCAGTCACCAAACATCAATAACACAGCAATACATCACAGCTCTAATATTCTTAAACTGCTTGACTTGTCACGTATTGAGTCAAGACAGTGAAAACATTCCTAGAGCCATGATAATTTGAAAACACTCAAGTAGCTTGAAACTGTTAAATTATGAAATACTTCCTGAAAGTAATACCATAATTTAAGTGTCAAGGAATATGAACTTAAACCTTAACAAGGCAGCATTACTTGCTCATTCCTGCTGGCTAATACTGCAAAACCCAAAATGAACAAAAGCTTTAATATTAAAACTGGTTTACTGTTAATGTGACCTTCAAAACACTCCTGAAGGATAAGATGTTATCCAGAAGCTGGACAAGCTTGAGAAGTGGGCCCACAGGAATCTCATGAGGTTTAACAAGACCAAGTACAAGTTGCTGCACCTGGATGGAGCAGCCCTGGTATCAACACAGGCTGGGGGATGAATGGATTAAGAGCAGCCCCAGGGAGAAGGACCTGGGGGTGCCGCTGGGTGAGAGGCTGGACATGAGCTGGAAATGTGCACTCACAGCCCAGAAAGCCAGACCTGTCCTGGGCTGCAGCCAGAGCAGTGTGGGCAGCAGGGCCAGGGAGGGGATTCTGCCCCTCTGCTCTGCTGAGACCCACCTGGAACCCTGCATCCAGCTCTGGGGGCCCAGCACAGGAGAGACATGGACCTGCTGGAGAGAGTCCAGAGGAGGCCACCAAGATCCTCAGAGGGCTGGAGCACCTCTCCTGTGAGGAAAGGCTGAGAGAATTGGAATTGTTCAGTCTGGAAAAGAAAAGGCTTTTCTTTTCTTAACTGGATGGCTGCAGTAAAGTCAGGGGTGACTTAACTGCAGCCATCCAGTACCTGAAGGGAGCCCACAAAAAAGATGGAGTGGGACTCTTTACAAGAATATGTAGTGACAAAGGCTAGGTTTAGATTAGATGTTAGGAAGAAATTCTTTACTGTGTGGGTGGAAAGGCACCGGAACAGGCTGCACAGAGAAGTTGTAGATGCCCTAACCCTAGAGAGGGAACACCTGAGCAACGTGGTCTAGTGGAAATGTGTCCCTGACCGTGGCAGGGGTGTTGGAACTGAATGATCTGTAAGGTCCCTTCCAACCAAGGCCATTCTATGGTTCAAAACCAGATAGCAGAAGCTATTCTAGTAAATGCTAAACAGCATTAACACAACATGTAATAAAAATACTTCAATTTTCTTTAAAAAATGGAAGGTAGATAAAAAAACCCCAGTAAATTAAGATATAAAAAGTAAATTTGTAGAGGACAAAAAATTGAAAAACACATGTATATATATCTTTATATGTAATGGTATGCTAGGAAGTACATATATTTAAAAATACTCAATTTATTCAAAGGCTGTTTAAGTTCATATGGTGTCATGTGGAACTCAAACATAACTCACACTCAAATGCTTTCCCTCTACAACTGCTGTTTCAAGCACCTGTACTTATCTACAGATTTTCTTGTAAATTAGAGAGAAGGTAAAGGCATTTCCCCTTGGAATAGAACTATATGCAGTAATCATTTCTTGCTTTCTAGGTATAATTTTAAATAGAAGATGTTAGCAAATAAGAACTATAAAACCCAATGACTGAAAACCTGAAATTTAGATGCTAATGACTCTATTTAGTATTCATACAGAGCTACTTAGGAGTTTGCCAGCTGTATCCTGTGTGAGTACTGTTGGCACTTCCATGCTTCACGATTCAAATGTGTATTATGTTTAGTCAAACATGGCTCTCACTCCAAGTTAGCAAAACTCTTGACTCATACAACTTTCAAATAAATTTAGGTGGAACTGGTACACCTCTACTTCTCACAGCACAGGGGTTGATACATGACAGTAATGAATCACATTATACTGGTTCACATTTTCATGTGGTTAGGAGGAGAAACAAACCCTTATTCCAGTGATTTTGCAAATTCTGCATAGTCAATGTATCCGTCATTGTTCTTGTCATCATCTCTCAAGACATCATCAATTAGACTAATCAGCTCTTCTTCCTTCATTGCTTGGGTATGTTCACCACCTTCCTACAAAAACAAAACCACAGTGAACAGTTTAGCAGTCACTCTCATCTAGTAGCATGTGTGACAGATTACTGACAACTAATTTTTTACAAAGCTGCTCATGTTTGGTGCCTAATTTGGCACTAAGTTTTATGTAATCATTTATAATAATGTAAGCAAATTTCATCAGATGGAAGGTTTGAAGTCAAAGTTCTTGGATTCAGAACAAGCATTCTGCAGTCAACATTCTTGGTCAGAAGTTCCAAAAGCTGAATACCACAATGTATAATGATGGGCAATCATCTAATAAATGTATTCTTAATTAGGAACTTGATGTAGTATAGACACTGTAGTTTCTATACACTACAGAAACACCTTAGAGTAACACAGAAGTGAAAAAATTCAGCACTGTAGCTTAAAGTCAGTAAAATACTTAGTAACACTCCTTATGGGAACACAAAGAGGTGCCTTTGCACAAGAAACAGCCACTCATATTCTGTTCTTGGCTCACTATTTTTTGCCACAGGTTATTAGCAGGAAGTTATGCTATTCTGAATTGTAACTTCCAGAAGGTCAATATGAGATAATGTGTTTATATTGTGTTCCTAATGACTGGAAAGAGAAATTGAGTGTAGGAAGAGGCAGACCATAGCAGGTTCTTCTAATACAAATTTTGTGCAAGAGGTTTTTTATAGTTTGTGTATACACAGCAGTAACACCCTGAAGCTGAAAAGAGTGTTGTATCACGATATTTCTACAAATTCTCGTGCCTCATTTTGGATGATTTCCCTTTCTGCCATCCCTACCTGCCAAAGTAAGCCCTCTGTAAAATGATTTTCACTCTGGAGCCCTTCCTGATTCTAGAGTTTACACCAAAATGGAAAATTCCTAAAAACTGCAATATGACATGAAAAATAGTGATCATTTATAAATTCAACCAGAACTATCAAGAGAAAAATACTCTCATGTTCAGGAAAAACTGTAACTGCACTGAGGATGTGTTGCAACTGCTCTGCTGCTTGTAGAGTCAGAACTGTTTCCAAGCACATATGCCCTTACAAAACTACACCAACCTCTTTGTGGACATGTGAGATAGCAGTAGCAAGTTCTAACCCATCTAGCAAATTATTGCCATCATAATCATGCATTTTGAAGTAATGGAGCTGCAACTCTTGTGGAGACATCTCAGATTCTGGTTTCTCGATAACACCTTCCAGGTGTTCCATGATGTGTCTAAGAAAAATAAAACCCACAACATTTCCATCAGTTAATATTTAATGCTCTGTTTACAGCAAATTTAGTCTTTGATCAAATATTGTAGGTATAAAAGCACCCTGGACAACTAAAAGCTGCAGTCTGATATCAAGATAAAGGGGACACAAAGGCTGTTTGTTAGAGGGGCCTTAGAGGCCTCTAATGCCTTAGATAACTATTTCTATTTCTTCTGGCCTACTTAAGGCTATCAAAACAACTGAAGCAGAGCCCAAAATCTCTTTTTGGCTGTCTTCCAAGCACAGGAATTGGAGGAAGATCTTTCCCAGTCAACCATGAAGTGTTCTAAGAAGTTTTATTTGCTGCTAGAACTGCTCTGCATTTAAGAAGAAGCAAATGAGAAAATAAATTCTATCTGTTAGGAATATGATTTTGTCTAAAGTATGCTGATATGGGTAAGCAGGATTTCTGTAAGAAATATTTTATAGCATAAGTTGGGCTAAAGGCTCCAGAGAGAGCCTTTCTAGGTCTCGTATCTCTACAAATTTATCAAGCAAGCATGTCTCATATCTGGCTTTAGCTAATCGTACAACATTCTGAGAAAACAGGGTGCTCTAGGCTTAAGTCCAACTCGCATAACACTTTAGAGATAAGAAAATAATTAAGAAGTAAAGTTTACACTTTTAGAACATGGAAAACGTACTCTTTATCTTGTACCAAATTCTTATCAAGGCGAATATTTGGATGTTGACTCTCTCCTGCGTGTTCCTCAGCTAGGGCAGAGATGAAGAATGCAGCCATAGCAAAGCAGAACAGCAAATGTGTTCTAAACATCCTTTGGGGCATTGTGATCTCCTGTAAAAAGGAAAACGCCCCCCAGAAAAACAGATGAAAAATGTGAAAATATGATCTACTTTCAGCGGATTTAGACAGTGCTAAACAACCCCATTAAGTTTCAGAATAGGAAAACTTGTTGCATTGGAAACTCTTGGCAAGCAGAGAACCAGAGAGTTCCAATTAGGAGTTTTTATGAGGGACCCTATTTTACAGAATTATGCAGTAATTTTCAGATATTTTTTTTTCCTCGTAGCTAATGTGCACACCTTAGCCATGCCTGAGTGTTCATATACCTTCCAGACAAACAAGCAACCATGCCCTCTGCCTCAGGCAGACAGACCTGCCCCACAGCTATGGGAGCAAAGGTCGCTCACGGCATGGAAGCGGCTCCATCTAATGAGCAGCTCTGTTAGGTTGGATTCCCTGAGGGGCGCACAGCTGGGAAGCCGTCACGCAGCCGGGCATGTGCGCACTTCACGGGCAGGTGACAGGGCACGCAGCTTCACAGGGGCCGGCCGCGCTCCCGAGGGCAGCCACGGCGCGGGCCGGCGGCTTCCACTCGCGTTCTTCTCCCGGCCCCAGCTGCAGCTACCCCCGGCTGCACCAGCCCGGCGCTGCCCACCCACCAGGCTCCCAGCCCCGGCTGGATCCCCGAGAAAGCGCCTCCGCAGCGGGATGGGGCTGGGCCCGCCGCCCAGGCCCCAGCACCTCCATTCCAGCAGCGGCTGTCGGGGCGGGCGGAGAGGCCCCGCCGCCGCCACACTACGTACCCTCGGGCGGGTCTCCGCCGTGCCGCGGGCTCCGGGCTGGGCGCGGGCTGGACACCATTCCCGGGACACCATCCCGGGATCACCCCTGACCCAGCACTGCCCCGCCCGCTCCACCGCCCATTGGCCGCTCCGCTCTGCCCCGCCCCGCGGGCGACGTCATCGCTCCCGGAGCTCCACGTGGAGCCCTCGCGGCGGCGCAGGTGCGGTGAGGCCGCGCCCACCGCGGGGCGGGGCGGGGCCCGGCCCAGCCCAGCCCAGCCCAGCCCAGGTGCGTGATCAGCCGTCCGTGAACCAGCAGCGTGTCCTGCGGGGCTTTAGGAAGAGCACTGCCAGCAGGTCGGGGAGGTGATCCTGCCCCTCTACTCAGCCCTGGTGAGGCACATCTGGAGTGCTGTGTCCAGTTCTGGGCTCCTCAGTACAAGAGACACGTAGATCTCCTGAGTGGGTCCAGTGGAGGGTAACAAAGATGATTAAGGGACTAGAACATCTCTCTTACCAGGGAAGGCTGAGGGAGTTGGGCCTGCTCAGCTTCGAGAAGAGACAACTGAGAGGGGAGCTCATCACTGTATACAAACTTTGTACACAAGTTTATATATACCTATATATAGTGTACACAAGGGGGGGGGGGGGGGCAAGAGGATAAAGACAGGCTCTACTCAGTGGTGCTGAGGAAAATGAGAAGAAGCAATAGGCAGAAACTAATGCACAGAAAATTCAACCTGAACATGACCAAGAACAACTTTGCTGTGTGGGTGACTGAGCACAGGAGCAGATTGTCCAGAGACATTGTGGAGTCTCCATCAATGAAGATATTCAGAAACTGCCTAGACACCATCGTGTGCCATGTGCTCTAGGATGACCCTGCTTGAGTAGGGGAGCTTAGACCAGATAACCCACTTGCAACCTGGCCCATTCTGGGCACTGTGGGCTCTCCACAACCCCGGCCTTTGATGCAGAGAGTTCCTTCCCAGAGGATGCATTGGAGGGGTCCCACTGGTGATACCCTGGGCAGAACCTAGGACTGCAATGGTGGAGGTGGTGGCACTGAGGGCCAGCACGCGTCCCACTCCTAGGGCAGTCCCTGGCTGCCTCGGCTCTGGGTGCTTCCCTCCTACCCCATCCATGAAGGACCACCATGGTTCCTGCCCTACTGCTCGAGTAGGAACTGCCGTACCCTCTCCCCAGTGCCCACTGCTGACCGTGCTCTGTGCTTCCCCTCACACCACGGGTCCCGCTGTTTCCATACTCGACACCTACAAACCACAGCTTCGCCCTCTCGAGGTCACAGCCCTCGAGCAAACCCGGGCCCGGGGCGGCTTTTGGCCTGTTCCTCACGCATCGCCCGCGGGTCTCGTGCGGAGGCTGCTGCTGGAGGGGGCCGGTGGCCGTGGGGATCAACCGGTGGAGAGCCCCGGGCTTCGGGTGACTTCTGAGGGCGGCGGTGGGGGAACGGCACTCCCGGCCGGTCTCGCCCAGGAAGGGAACGAGGGGCCACACCCGCGGTGCCGGGACAGCGGCCGCTGGTGCAGGACGCGGCTCCGTGCCCGGGAGTCAGGCGAGAGGCGTCAGGGAGTGGCGGCCATGGCGGATACCCCGTCCCCGACCGCAGCCCTCGGGCAGGACGTCCCGGCCGCGCCCGACCCCCAGCACCTGGCGGATTCACAGCCCCGGCCGCCGAGCTCGGGAGGCGCCGCCGGGGACTCCCCGCGGGCCGGGGCGGGGCGGGTCTCTCCCGGCGCTAAGATGGCGGCCAAGGCCTCGCACTCGCACGTGAAGCTGGAGGCGGAGATCGAGCGGTGCCGGGCGGAGGGGCACTGGGGGCGGCTCCGCCACCTCGCACAGCAGCTGCTGCCGCCGCGGCCCCCGCGCAAGGCGAAGGCGGCGAGGGGCGCGCAGGACGCGGGTAAGCGGCGGCGGGGGGCGGGCGGGGCGGCCGCCGGTACCGACCCGCCCGGGCGTGGGGCGGTGGCGGGGCCGGCTGCTCGCTCCCTGCCGCCGCCCGGTCTCGGCAGCCCCGCGCCGGTGGGCTGGCGTCGGCGGGAGCTGCGGCCGCCTCGGCTTGCGGGGCGTCGTTTGCCGTCCCGTGCCGGCATCCCGGCTCCGCAGCGCTCGGGAAGGAGGGATGCCTGGGAGAGGCGGCGGGAGCTCAGGAAGCGGCGCTCGGAAGGATCACTCTGCGCTTCCTTTCCGTGTCAGCGCTGCCGAGCCCGCGGGGCAGCGAGGGGCGGCTGCCGAGCGCTCGGGATCAGCGCCGGACGCAGGTGGCGGCTGCCGGTTCCGAGCCCGCCCCGGGTGCCGCCGACGCGTTTGGGCTGCGGCCGGGCCGCCCCGCTTGGAAAGGTTCAAATCAGCTTCTCGATACGTGCCATGCTGCTTCCCTCTTGCCCCCTGCCCAGCGATCTTCTTGGGTGGGTGCCCTTCTGTTACCTCTTTCTGTTTCCGAGGGGCACTGCCTTACTGAAAGGCTTTCACATGTAAAGCAGGTTTCGTAAATAGCAAGTATATTAGTATTTTTTTCCCCTGTTACAACACACTGATTTGCTGCCTTTTTTTTTTTAATAAAATCTTTTGTAACGAGGGAGGCAGCATAACTCAGTCTGAGGTCAGCAAGCAAGTTGTGAACAGGACCTGATTCTACCCGCGGTAGTGGTACAAAGGTTTCTGCCACTGAAGTCAGAAGAGCTGCCTCTGGGAATGAACCCCTTCTTTAGGGGATCGTGACCAGAATATGGCCCTAGCGTTGAAGCTTTTTGGGGTGCCTTAGACTTCACAATGGGAGCCATGATGGGGGAGATGTTGGTAGCTTAATACATGTTTATTTTTGAGGCTTTCCTAGTGTTTACATGATACAGGTTGAACCCTGTGCTGAGAATCATACAGCCAACCTTTGAACTTTAGTCAGGTTTCAGCTGTGTTTTCCCAGGTGCAGAGATCACCATGAGCTTTGGGGGCATTAGTAGTTGAAGAGTTCACAGTAGTTTCTTCCCTTGTAATTAAGAGGTATAACAACAGTATGATTGCTGTAAAAACATGATTTGTTAATTTGCTGCCATGTCATCATAACTTGGTAGTTACAAAAGAGTAATGCTTTGTTACTGCTATGGAACCTCTGTCAGCAGGTTTTGTGCTTCTAAAAATGATTGTGTGCTTGGATGGGATTTTTATAACAGTAGTATTTGCATTGTGAGGTTGTGTATATTTATTTCTTAATTGTCTATGATCTTACCTAATTCCTTAAGTTTGATTAAGGGATTAATGACTACCTGAAAGCACTTTGGTATGTAGAAATGACTGCATGCAAGTTCGGGGGGGAATATACTTGAACTCTTACACTTCTCTTTTTATGTACCTGTACTTTGTTTAGTTGCAGACCTGCAAACAAGAGCTATGATTAGAATTTGGTATGTAGCTGAACACTTAGGCCACAACAACAAAAAAGTCTAAACCACCACACAGTTATTATATGGTGTATAGGTAGAAAGTGGGCATAAGGTGTCTCCTGGACTGAAAATACAAAAATAGATACACTACTGTGTATCTATCATTCTCAAATTTATTCTCAAATTTCAGACTTTGAAACATGGAATATATATGAAATGTAGGGCTGGGCTTTTTGGTATTCAAAGATTTCCTTACCTGGCTTGACCCACTAGTCTGCTGATGGAGGTGCTGTTGTTATGAATGAAGGAACTGCAGAAATGGGCCTGTCATGTGAGAACTCTGAGTACTCTGGCTGATTAAACTTTTTTTTTAGCATGATTGCCACATTCCATGATGCTTCATGCTGTATCCACTGCTGCTACCTGTGTTTGAGTGTCTCTTCTGTGGAACTGTGAACAGGGATGGATTTTAATGTAGAAAGAGTTTTACATGGCATTTTAATTATAGCAGGGGGTCAGTCCTTGTGTCTCTTTAGTAATAGATGTGTAGAATCTATATAATTTATCTTTTAATTTTTTTTCTGTATACTTTATTGAAAATTGTTAAAGGTTTTGATGCAGTTGCTGCTATCACTTCTCTGTAGTCTTAAACATTCATATCATGCTAGTACCTTTGTAAATAAAAAGCATCCTTTGAAATGTTTGCAGACTTTTTGTTCTTATGCTTTTGAAAGTGAGTTTTGTGATGAAAATTCTTAACTATTACATTAGTGACAATGTAAGAAGGAATGGTGCTGCCAAAATTAAGGGATTAAGGAGGGAAAATCTTCAAGTTACAACAGTGTTGTTTCATTTTTCCATACAAAACGTACTGTTTCCACTAGATAAAAGTTAATGGAACTTTTTTTTTGTCAATGAGTTCTTCCTTATCCCCTCATTTGAGTTTATTGTCTGTCCCAAACGTGTGTTGTTTTGTTTTTGTAATTCTGTTTATCATCAGTATAGCAGTAAGCAATGTTTCTTATTGGTTGGTGTGTGCTTTCAGAGGACCATGGGAGTTTGCTGCTTGCAGAGGCTCTGCTGGAGGAATGTTTGAAAGAAAATTTTGCCAAACTGAAAGACTCCATTCCACTGTCAGAGAAGAGTGAGCCCAAACTGAGTGAAGCTAAACAGTATCTGACCAATATCTTAAGCAGAGGGAAACTAAGAGTAAGTGGGCTCTATCATCATAATTCCTGCCAACTGGATACTTGTTTGCTATGATTATTAGTCTGATACAAGGTGTAGGTGTTGCCTGCTCATGTCCATGGATATACAGTGCTGTATTGTAGGTGATACTGAGAGACTGGTAATTCCCCTAGGCAGGGTTTTATGTTGCGAGACTTGCTTTTCCATATGCAAAGAAATTATGTGCTACAAGGACATATCCTCTTTATTCTTTTTTTTTTTAATTGGAAGGAAGCAGGATAAATACTTAAATTGCTCTCGAGTGCTGGGTTGTGGCACATAAGGGTGCTGTCAGGCCAGCACAGTAGAGTGACCTCCTGCTGCTCCAGATCTGAGGGAAGTTTGCACAACTGGTAGCTCCTGATTGGAGAAAAATGTGACACAAGCTGCTGTCAGGAACTTAGGGTTGTGTTGGGAGGACTGCAGCCTTGCACTGCCTTTGGAGTCTATTAGCGAAGTAATGCTTTTATTTTGTTTTATGATCTGGATGTGTGGCCAGTAGCTGCTTGTCTGCTCAGTTGCAGAGCTTCAGGAGGGTTTTAATACTCTGCTTTGATGGTTGCTGCTGCATTGGTGTCCTTTGACACACAGTTGCATAACTGTGTTTAGATGTAAGTGAATTACAACAGTCTGCTCTAGACTCCTATTACTTTTGGGCTGAAATTGCCAGGCTAGTTTACTTAAGTTGGAAATGTATATTATACTTTCACCATGTTAATTTCCAATGAGCAAGATGGAGAGAGTAAGGGGGGGGGGAATCTGTCCAACCCTCTTTATAGTTTAACCCCATTAACAATCAGAACTACTGAATTCTTCCAGTTCCTTGTGTTTAGTTTGGCTGCATGAATTGGCATTACTGTTTCTTAGCTAGTGGTGACTTAGCTACTGATGCAGTATTGACCCTGTGTTGATTGCATGTATTAAAAAATGGATATGAAGGCTTAGGAACCTTTTCATGATTTCCAGAGGGCCTGAACAGATGTGTTTTACTGAGGTTCTGTTACATTTGTTTTCAGTCCTTAAACAAAATGAATCTTAGAAATAGCAGGTGTGCCTTCTGTTTTTTCACTGTTGTATGAAAATTCTTTGATGACTACAGAAAATTTGTGAATTTTCTGACTCTTTATTTAAATATACAGAGGCAAGGGGAGCATTTATCTAAAAAGTGATGTTTACTGCCCAGTTTAAATGCAGGGGGTTTTCTTAGTGTGTGTAGGTAATTCTGACAGTGCCAGCATTTTATGTGCTCTTTGTGGCTGGTGAATCGATAGAGCAGGTCAGCTGAGACCAAAAAGTTGGCTTACAAACTGTATTTCAAATCTGAGCTCCAAAGTGGTTGCCTGACCTTCATTGGCTCCTGCTCTCATGAGGTTAGCCTTTGCAGTTGTGAGAGGAAAGCATTCTGAACCTACCTAATTTGCTGTGGAACTTCATTCTTCCGATCTGGTGTTTCACTCTGCGAACACTTTTTCTCTCTCTCCTCCATTTCAGCCGAAGTACATGACAGAAGCTATGCTGATCCTAGGAAAGCTGCATTATGTGGAGGGATGCTACAGAGATGCCATCAGCATGTATGCAAAAGCAGGAATTGATGACCTTTCAACCAAAGAGGAACCTCTGTACATGCTGCGTTTGATAACAGAAGCCTTTGTTATTAAAGGTAAAGGACCACGTGTGTATATTTGAAATATGCTGGTTTTAGGTTGAAGCTATTTCTCCAAGTGGTTTGGTTGGAGCAGGATTAGGGCAAAGATGTACGTGGTAGAAGATCCTACATGGTATGGTCTGTGTAGTTTCAGTTATGGAGTCTTAGTCCATGGTTTTTAAACTTGGCTGGCTTGTAAAGAAAAGCTTGAAATTGGAAATCTTGTGGTAACTCTTGGCTGTAAGTCAGCGACATGCTTGAACTTGTGTGTCCATTTTGGGAAAATCTAAATCAAGAATCAAGCTCTTGGCTGAATTGGGACCTATGCTTTGGGTTAGAAAGAGTTCATCTACTTGTACATTTCAGTGATTTCTGTGAATTTAACAACAACAATGTCTCCAAGTTTTAAACTTTGGACTAACAGAATATGTGCTTTCAAAGCAGGTAGTATATTTTTGCAATGCATGTCACACAGTATCAGATCTTATGTACAAACAGGAATCTCTCCTCCCCCTTGTAACTCTGTAGACATTGCACTGTTTGAGAGATTCTAATTAAAACTACCTCTGTGGGTAGTGAAATTGCATTTCCTTTTTGAGTGGGGGAAAGACCCTTGTCAGTTTTTGACTTGGGTGGAGAAAAAGATCAGTAATCTTCTCCTTCATTTGCTTTCGGTTCCTTTATAAATGTTGCTCAAGTACTGCTACCTATCTACTGCTTTCTACTCTTTTCAGCATGTCCACCAGCTAATTAGGTGAATGAGAACTCTGATGATCAGATACCTTCAACTGGTATGTAAAAGAGTGAAACCAAATCAACCCAAAATACTGTTTGACTGGGCTGCTAGTATTACTGATAATAATTTGAGTCATTCTGCTTTTTTTGAATCCCTATTTGTGCTGCTTTGCTTGCTTTGATTTTTGTTTCCTGTGGTACTGATCAAATCTGCTTCATTAATGAGCTTTTGTGGAGCAGGACTAATTTACTTGTGCCTCACACTGACACTTGCATGGCTCAGAGGAGCGGGTACTTGCCAGTACATTCTCAGCAGTGTATTTGAGAGCAACTCCTGGTGCACTCCAGAGTGTGAAGGAGATGCACTGTCCTTATTGGGAACCAGGTATGACCCTTGGTGAGGTGTGAGTGTAATGATAATGTGTGTGTGGAAACTGATGGAATAACCCTGTTGTTATAAGACCCTTTCTATTGTGTTGACTACTAACTTTTATCTGAAGATGTTGGAGGCATTTGCCTCAGAGTGTCAGGCAATGTTTTTTGGTGTCTTTCCCCGTGTGGTTTAACGTGGAATGTAAATACTGTGTTGCCGTGTAAACCATATGGAGTCTCTGTCATTGCAGAGAAACCTCTGTGCTGTTATGGTTGCACAGTCTTTATACTCCATGATGATTATTCTCATATTAGCTAAGATATCAAGAGTGTAGTAAATCACTCAGTGTTCTACCAAAGTTGGTGACATAAAGCAGTCCAGCAGAGTGGATCTTGTCCAGCTGAGTTTGGAGAAGGCACTCGCTGCTAGGATCACTGTTCCCTTATGCTATGTTCCCTCAGCCACTCTTAGGTTAGCACTTTGTGCAGGTAGCTATGGCAATAGCAGTGTAGATTTAAATTTTCATTTTAAAACGTGAGTCCAGGCTGCTTCTGCAGGGCAAGTAACAATATGGAGTTGAATTATTTAAAGTTTATTGATACTTTATGCCACAGATTTTTCTTATTCCCCTTTTTAATTTGGTTTCTCTCCAGAAATTATGTTCATTCATACTAGATTACTGTCTTTGGTTGAACTACTGGTTGTTTATGCAATCTGAAGCCTTGAATGTTGCTGGTAGTAAAATTTTTGCAGGGCCATTTAGGCTAATATCCAAAAAAGCCACAGTCCTGTCCATTTCAAGGCAGGAGTTAGGTTCCTCAGACAATTTCTTGTTCACATTTTCAGAAAGGGGAGAAAGCTGTTGGTTTACTAGAATACCCCTGTTCATCCAGCATTAGTTAAAAGCAGCAGCACTTTGTATTACCTCATAGCATGAAATTGCAACTGCCTCAGTTTTGTGTAGGTAATACTGCTGAGTAATACCTGTATGCAGAATGGCAGCATAGGTTCTCAAGCACTCAGGATTAGGCTGGAAAGGTCATGGAACAAAGAACAGTCATATAAAAGGCTTATTTTTTCTAATGTTAACACCTATCCTTTTAATGTTGGGAATTAACAAAAATGTAACAAGAAACGTGGGGTACAGTGGGAGGACTTGCACAGATAAAACCAATTGTAGAAATCCAGCAAAAGCAAGTTTCCTTCCTTAGAGCAACTTCTAACCTCTGCAACACTGAAGGTGGATGTTGAACTGAATCTCTGGAGGCCTACAGCATGTAGTGGGCATATGATGGTAAGAGGCAGTATTGATTTGTACCCTTATGTTTGGATTGAAGAAGTTGAGCAGGGAAAAGATTTCTTGCTTGCCTTCTCACTGAACTTCCACACAAGGCAAGTTTCAAGAAGTAAACTTCAAGTTCTTTATCAGTATGAGGGCCTGTGCAATTGACAAGTCACAGGAGAAGTGGGAAAGAGCAAGATTCTCCAGTGTCTCATCTGACTGCTGCTTCCTGTTCTGTTTCTAAATCCCTGCATTGTGAGGAGGCAAGTTTTGTGGGCGCTGTGAGTGGAGCTCTGACAATTGTTTGATTTTTTCATTATGACTAATTTTAACCTCTCTGGTTAGTTAATAGGTGGTTGGTTTGTACTTGTCTCCTTCCTTCCCATCCTCCATGAAGTCAATCCCTCCTTAAAATTTTACTTCTGCTCAGCTCATATTACTGGTGGTAATCTCTGATGCAAGCAGCTCTGTGTTGCATAAAACAGTATTGAGTAAGCAAACTTTTCTTCTAATTCAGTTGGGATATACTGTGGCTTTGTTACCCGGTGGTGTCCATTTGAAATAGCAAGCAAAAAAGACTTCAGAACAAACTGTGTAGCTGTTAGAGCCCACTGGTTTCCCTCTGTTTGTGCTTGCTGCAGAAACTCTGCAGATATCTCTCCCTTTGAAAGGAGTAAATCTTCCTGGTACTAGGTTAGGCTACGTCCTAACCCCTACAAAGCACTGTGTAGCTCTAGCCAGGGCTTCAGCATACCTGAGCTCCAAGAAGGAAGCTTCTGTGATGTGGCAATGTTTGCTGTGCTGCTGAGAGCAGGAGAGCTGCTTCACCTGAGGCAGGCTATTGCCATCCTGGGTGGTGGAGAGTCAGGCAGGGCTCATGTGTTGTGTGGGTCCTGTTTTGTAATGACTGAGAGGGGCTTTAGCTACTGCTCAGGGATGTGTCAGAGCTGCTGCAGTTAGCCCTGTGCTGAGGGGCTCCCTGTGTCTGTCAGGCCAGGCACTGGACTTCTTCCACCTGAGTGGGGTAGCCTGGAGAAAGCTACCTGTCTGTATTTGTGCAGCAATGCCATAGGATTGCACATGGTATCTAGTTTCTAAATGGATTTCTAGGGAGTTCAAGCTTTAGAAGTCCCACTGCCTGTTTTTCTCCCTTTCTGCCAGTCCATCCTGTAATTTTTGTAATTTAGTCATTTTTGTGTTATTGGCCATTTGGCATCTCAGGGTGGGTTTAATTTGTGCAGTTTCAGTCGGAACTCTCTGTAGAGTCAGAAGTTGGCTGTTTTGGGGTGATTCATCACTTCTTCAAATGGCATCTGACACAGTTGATGTGAATGGTGGTGTACATAGAGCCTCTTCTCTGGTGGCTGTGAGAGAAGACTGCAGACCAAATCGAGATTTATTCCTTGTAATTTTGTTTCTAAGTGTTTTTGTTCTTTAGCTTAAGGGTTTTTTTAACTTTAGAAAAGACATTCATTTTATCAAAAGGCTGCAATGTGAGCTTGTCTTTTTAGATCTTTGGAAAAGTGTGGAAGAGAACAATGTGATACTGTGCCTGTAAGGAGCCTTGGTGTAGTCTGCATTTTATTGTAACAAATCCAGCCACAAGTCATATCTACAAGGAAATGAGACTCTGTTAGTGGTTCAGAGCTATTTGTATTTTATCCTTGGACCCATTTTAGTCATTTAAACATGCTTAAGATCTGTGGTGTGACACATTTGAGAAACCAAAGATAAAATCTTGAAACAAACCTTGCTGGATTGAGCCACTGAGCTTTAGAGCTCTGCTAAGATCTGTGAGTGATATTTTTCAAAGTAAAACCTCAAAGCTACCACGTAGGGGTTTTTCCTGAGTTTGATAATGATAAACAGACTGGAACCTGCTTCCAGCATCCTGAGTTCAGCACATCTTGTTTTGGATTATTTTTTGTTCGGTCTTAGAATAAATTGCTGAGTTTATGTGTGTTCCTGTTTCTCTTGTGGTTGTATCTTTTAAGAATTCAGTGGTAATGAGGTCTGTATACTTTGAATTATATTGTTCTGCTTTCTGCCCATGTGAAATGATTGTCTTGGGTTTCCAGTACTGGAAGTGGTTGTTTGGAGATTCTGGTGGTGTTCTGAAAGGAGAATGGTGATATCACACAGAGATAAACAGAAAACCTGACCTTTTACTCAGCAGGTTTGAAAACTGTTTGCTTGGTTTTAATCATGGTTTTAAATTGACCAAGTGAAGCCTCAAAATTTGAATAAATTGTTTTAAACTTCTTAGTCATTCTTCTCTTAATTAGTTTCTCATTTTGTTGGCTTGTACTACTGTTAGAAACAGTAGGTTTGCATACAGTAAATGCAAGCTTGGTATTAAAGTTGTTCACTCTAGCTAATCAGAGGATCTATCACGCACTTGTTTATATACTTAATTGGAGTCATTAATTTTGACATTTGCTTGTGTGTCATCCATTTTTCTAATATGCTTTTCTACATGATGAATAATTTCCTAGGTGAGATTTGTATTGAGTTGCTAATTTTTGGTTTGAAAATGAGAATAAAATGTAGAGTTAAAGACAGCTTTATTGCAAAGCTATGTTCTGGTAAATCTACTTTTCCCTCCTCTCTAAAGAATTTGGTTAAGATCTTCAGTTTACTAAATGAATTTATTTAACTCAGTGTTTCTGATAAGCTGATAAATTTCTTGTCATGTGTACATTTTTAAAAATTCAGAGATTAAAATGGGAAAAATAAGCTTTCCTGTTTGGTTTTATTTCATTCATTGTTGGTTACTTGAACTAAATAATATAGAGAATTGAAAGGAGGAAGGTAAGGTTTGTGGATTTGGGGTTTTAAATTTTTTTTTTGTTTTTGTTTGTTTGGTTGTTTTGGTTTTTTTTTTTTTTTTTTTTTTGTGCTCTTCACAAGAGAATACCTCTATTTTAAAGACTATTCCAGTACTTCATCAAACTCTTATTTCAGATCCTAAGCTACTAACTTCTAGTTCAGTTTTTTACTAAATGCTACCGATCCAATGGTGCAAAGATTTATTCCACTCAAGTAACATTAATGGGTTATTGTGTGTTATCTTCTTAACTTATGCAGCCTTACTTTTAATTAGAGTTTCCTGTTAGCTTCTCTGGAATGATATTTTTGTCCACTTAGTTTTTGGTAAGTGAGATCATAGTATCAAAACTGTGGAGGGTTCTGGAATACAGACTGTGTGGAATGATTTTGAGTACCAGTAGTTGGAACAATTTCAAGTGTAGATCAGTTGAGTTCAGAAACATCATATAGTTTGTAGTAATTTAATTCATAAGCTTATTTTAAAAATGAGTTTACACTTCTAGCTTCTTTTTCCCAAAAGCATTTTTAATTCAGGTAATGTTTTATAAACCTCTTAGTGGACAGTACCTGTACTTTCTGAGTCTGTCCCTCATTTCAGAAGGTATAGCACTTTTCAGGATGTCTTCTTTTTGCAGACAGTGTTTGGAATACTGTTCCACTTCTTGTATGCCAAAAACCCCCTCCCAGTGGTTGTACATACTCTTGTGCTTGAGATTTTTACTACAGGATAATTTTTAGGAGCTTTTGAAGTGCCTTAAGAAAGATTTGTTGTAATACCTAAAAAGAGATGGTGTGTGTGTATATCTTACTAAGTAAGAAAATACCTTGTCTAGTCCACTGAGACAAGTGCAGAAAATGGATTAATGGAAGGTTGAAGACATTTTTTCCATGTTCAACTAAGTAGTTTGCCTTACATTCTCTCTAGGCATTAATGGAGAAAAGTAAAAGCAATTTCTCACGTCAAGATAAAAATGATCCATTTCTGTATTGTTGTTTAGGAGCTACATGGCTACAAGGAAAGTACTCAAATTTGTGAGTGGTAAAAGCAGAGGGAACTCAGATCTTCGCCTCCTTGCAGCACAGCTGGCCCCACCCTCCCCAGAAGCTGAGTTTTCATCCTGCCTGCATTGCTGTTCCTGTCTGACCTGAGGGCAGTGTGCTGTGATGTACCCCTTTAGCAGAAATGGGCAGCAGGTTGTAAGGTACAGGGGAAAAATCCTGAGCCTGAATTTCCTCCCTGTCTCTGTCCATTAATTTCAGTGTCAAGTGTTGTGTTGCTTAGGCACCTGGTGACGTTATGGCATGTGTGCCATAGGCTTGTACTTGAAAGTCTAAATCTTCTATACTTTAATAATCCCATTTAAACCAGAAGGGTTGTTACCTTGATGTGTTCTGACTTCCCAGGGGTCCCAATCACTACTGCCTGGAACCTGCCCACCTTGGAAGTGATGATGCTGACTGAGGTACTTGAGTTCATTGAAGTGTTGGGAAGGGTATCTAGACCCTTCCTAAGGACAGCACCACTGTTTTTCATTGGCTTTAGGGAAGTTTGTTGATCATGAAGAGCCAGCATTATACTGGGCACAAAGCTGAGATGAGAAGAGCATAGGTTTGGGTGATAGTTCAGGGGAAAGTTACCTAAAACTTTGATTTCACTTTTTCATACACAGATGTAGCTTTTCAGTGATAATGGGCTTCATGAGGATGATGAACACTTGCCAGTATGCAGCTGTTAACCTACATGCTCCTTTTAAGATGATATATTTGCTTGCAGTTCTCTCTGTTACTTTACTGCTGTTTCCTGAACTAGCAGCTCCTTGGTGAGGTTACTGTTGTCAGTAATTTCAGCTGCTGATGTGACTAATAGAACTTAGTGGGACACAGTAGAAGAGTAGAATTTGTGTTGGGTTTTTTGTTTTGGGGTAGGTTTTTTGGTGGGTTTTTTGTGGGTGTTTTTTTTTTTGTGTGTATGTATGGGTTGGTTTTTTTTTTTTGTTTTTTTGTATGTGTTGTTTTGTTTGTTTTTGTTGTTTTTTAAAGGGTCTGGCAAGGGCAGGGCATGAATTCCTTTGTTGGAATCCTCTCATGACTACAAAAGATTGCGATTTGTCTCTCTGAGAACTGAGATCTGTGGGAGATGGGTTCCTTTAAACAGAGCCTAAATAATAAAATTAGTTTCTTTGCCTGGCCATTAGAAAAATTGAGTCCCAGCCAAAAGGATGTATGATACAACAGGACATTATAATTTAAATAAGACATTTTGTTGGCAGAACTTGTTTTTACTTTTGCTTGGCAAAAGATGCATCTTTTAAATGTTAATCCACATCAGAGGGAAAGAGAAATACTTTTTTCTATACCTGGTATGCACCTCAAAGTGCTGGCTTTCACAGTTCTGACAGCAAGACAGGAAGCATGCTGTTAATTCATGCTGGCATCACAGTAGCTGTCTGATAGGCAAAAGCTCCACTTTGTAGATGTTGATGTCTTGATAAAAGGACCTAGTGTTAGTATGTTTTATTTGGGGTTTCAGAAAACCATTTTTAGGAGTCTGGAGTCGCCCTTATATTGTGACAATGCCTTTGAACCTATTGAGTGTTGGTGAATTGTGTGCCTTTGTGCCACTGCTTTCCTGCTTAGATGTGAAAGAGCTGCCAAGCCCAGCCTTGGTGTTCTTGATGCACTTAGGCTTTTCTAAGCCTTTGATGCACAAAGGCTTTTCCTTTGTGCTGCATGAGCTTTTCTCTGCTGTTGGATCTGATGGCTTACTGTTCCAGAGGTAGTTTGCACCTCTAGCACAGTCAGCTATGCACAAATGCAGCATGGATGTTACGTCAGACTTTTGAGGAGTTAGATGCAGGCCACTAAATGCAGATTACTGAAATTTGGGAAGTGAAAAAAGGGAATAGCTTCTGGTTCCTTTTGTTAATGTGACTTGGTTTCTACAGTGGTAAAGTTTAGTTATTCTACTCCCTTCCCTACACACAGTTGACGATGGTGATTGCACGCATGCATAAAATCTTCTCCACCTTCAGCACTATGACTTAGTTCTCTAAAGCTGTGGGGTTAGCAGCATCAGGAGGTGGAAGAGTATTTGCCCATGCTTTTCTGAGGAAATGGAGCAATGTTTATAGGGTTAAATGAAACAACATGCTACACTTACTTTCACTTGAAGAGAATGAATACAAATACTCACAGATGGCCAGAGCTAGAGGTAGCTTTTAGATGGCTGTGTTGTGTAGCATGATATGTGTCCAGTGGCTAGGGAAGATTTCCATGTGGTGGTTTGCCCTGGAGTAAGCTTCAAATGTCTGACTGTCTTTCATATGACCAGGCAACAAGCCTGTTAGTCCTTGCAGGCTCTGTCCATTCTAGGAACTTTAAGTAGAATTGTGTTGAGTGCTTGATACAAATCAGCATAGTAAAATACAAATTTCCCTTCCTTTCTCTCCCTTCTGCTCCCCAAATACACATAGAATCATTAGACTGGAAAAGACCTGTGCAACCATTAATCAAGCACTGCCAAATCCAGTAATAAATCATGTCCCAACTATGTCTACACATCTTTGAAATACTTCCAGAGATGGTGACTCCTGGGCAGCCTGTTCCAGTGCCTGACTGCTCTTTCAGTGAATAAATTTTTCCTGATAGCCTATTGAGACCTGTCCTGGTGCAACTTGAGGCCATTTTCTCTTGTCCTGTTACTTGGTACGTACTTGCAGAAGAGAGTGACCCCCATCTTGTTGTACCCTTCTTTCAGGTAATTGTAGAGAGGTTCCTTTTCTGCAGCCTAAGCACCCCCAGCTCCCTCAGCTGCTCCTCATAGCTCTTGTACTCCAGACCCTTCACCCACGCTGTTGCCCTTCTCTCGACATGCTCCAGCACCTCAGGGTCTTTCTTGTACCTTTCTTGTACCTCACTGGTGCCAGAAAAATTGAAAACAGGATTCTAGGGCTAGTCTGATTCAGTGACTCTGCAGCTAGAAGAGAACTTTCTTGCTGGTGATGCTGCTTAACTGCAGTGCAGATGAATTCAAGCTGAATAAATTCCAGTAGCTGGTCATCAGTGGCATCTCCTCTCCCTTGTGCCCCTTCAACTTAGCATTTTTTCTCTTCTGCTTCTTCCTGTTGTAGTTAGACCAGGGAAAAAGAGTAATTTCTGCAGTATGCCATTACAGTTTATAGATGTGGATGGTGTTGACAAAGTCTTTAGATGTGGGGCTGTAAGAGACTGCTGATCACCCTGTGTTTGCTGTGCTTCAGAGCATTGCTCTCTAGATGTATCTTGATGTCACAGAATGGAGGTGGCCTCTTATACCTGAACAATCAATATGTTATAGCAGTGGTCCCCAAAGTGGTGCTTGTGCCCCAGGGGTTGAGCAAGATAATCTACTGTGGTGCAGAAGAAGAGTACTATAACTTATATTTATTTTTTTCTTTAAAAATCCACCAGCAAAAAAAAAAAACATCTCACGTTGAAATAAATCTTTAGTACTTTATTGAAAGTGGTTTCCTGACTTAGTCTGTATGTCAGAGAGTCTTGTGTCCTGTACAGCCTACAAAAGTGTCTTACAAAACAGGATGTTTCACACTGCAGAAGGGCATCCTCACTATTTAATTCACTTACATATGTTGCAGCTCACTTGTGCCTACTTAAGTGGATTTATGTAGTATATTGTCTAGTTTTAATTAAACTAATCCTTATGAAAGAGATATGTAGCTTAAAGATTCTCTTAGAAACCTGTGGGTTTCAGGTAATACTAGAAATAGGAGCACAAGTGAATGGTAAGAATGTCAGAGCTTACATTATTAGCACGAGCTCTTCAGTCGGGTAAAAGCAGTGACAGTTGCATTGGATCTAATCAATGAAGTCTAATGACACTCAATTAAGTACTTTCATTTTTAGAAGCCTCTCTTGAGCTTTCTTATGTAAAAGCAAAATATGAAAAAAGTATACCATTGGGGAAACACTTGTTCTTCCTGCTGTGGAAAAATGGCTGAAGTAATGTGAAAATAACCTATATGGCAGCAAACTAAAATGCTTTCCTTTCAAAGAGACACAGAAGACATTGCTGAAGACTTGAAAAAATAGTTATTGAAGAAATTGGGCAGTGTGGGAGGCTTGGTATGTAGTAGCAAGGATTATGTGTGTTTCTAGCATATCTCATCTTAAGGAAGTTGCCACATTCTGGTTCAATAATGAAATACATTAAGAGCTGCTTAGGAGCACAGTTTGGCCCAGAAATGCACAAAGTGCTCTAGGATGGTGTGAATGAGGTTGACTTTATAAACACAAGCCTTAAATAGAATCTAGTTTGTAATGAGATGGGGAATGACCATGAAAATCTGTACACACTGCAACTCAGTGGTTATTTCATGGCAAAATGGTTAAAATAGTTGTCAAACTTAAAGGTGAATTACTGCCTTTTTACTTTTTCAAAAAGTCAAGTGTTCTGGATTTGCAGGGCTTTTCTCTGCTGACAGGTAGCTGTCAGTAGCATGTTATCTAGAAGGTATTTTTTAAAAAATAAATATATAATAGTTTGTGAAGCAATGTCTTTATATAGCTATATGTGTATCTTGAGTATGCATGCTCAATTTTTTTTTTTCTTAATATGGTCAAGGAATTTTGGAGACCACCGTATTATAGGTTAAAGCAAGGATTAAAAGACATGCCATGGAGGTTAAGAACAGCCAGCTGAGCAGGTCTGGATATGCTCCAAAGAATTAGTGTCAGTGGATTAAAGTTGCTGATTTCTGCTATGCATAGGGTATGTGGTGTGATGCAGAGCCTGTGCAGTATTGACTGGGGGCAGGGCACTGAGGTTGCATCTCAGGGGAGTGCTTGCTGCCTTCTGGCTTCACAGCCGCTTGATCAAAAAGCTGTCCTAATTTTAGCAATAAACTTGAGCTGTAATTACAGGTCTAACCAGATAGAGTTCTTGCTCTGAAAATAATTGGAGTAACATTGTTAGCATTGGTTTATTGCATCTCGTAGGCAAGTGGGGAGAAGGAGGTCTTGAGTTGTGCATTGAGCAGCCTTCACAGGTTGCTTAAATTTTAAGCTTCATTCCCAGCTTATAGTTAGGTCTTCAGATAATTGTACATGGGGTTACTGGAATTTTCTGCCTTTTTACCTTTAAGACTTTTACATGAAAGATACTTCAAGATTGTAACAGTTTGCCAGAAATGTACAATAATCCTGAATAATAGGAAGCAGCAATTGAAGAAGTATGCAGCTTTCTTGAACAGCAAAACTTGTCTCTTTGTCCCCACCTTTCATGGGCTGCAGTATGAATCAATGTGTTCAAAATCAAGGGCTTCTAGGCCTTTCTTCCCCCTCTTCTATTTCCACTGCAAATAAGTCCTGCTGAAAAAAATCATGGCTTAGTTGCTGGGGAGAAAAGTGTCTAGACTAGGTTGTGAATTATTTAAACTGCTGTGGATTGTGGCAGAAATAATGCATGGTGCTGGGTCTTGCCTGTGTCTAACTAATCCCAACTGCTGCTTCTTGGGGTTTGGGCTGTTTTGCTTTCCAAGACTCTGTAATGGAATAGGTTAGTTGAGGACTGTGCTCTTAAGTTCAAACCTTAGCTGGCAGGGCAAACAGGTTGTAATACCCTCTCTAGAGTGGTGTGGCTGTGCCTTTGAATTTTGTCTCTGAAAAGTGTTTGGTATTCTGATGAATGTTGATTAGTCAGCATGCACGTGGATATGTTTGAAGTCTTAAAAATAGTCTTGTTTCAATGCTAATTAATTTCCTAGAGCCACATTTCTGAGCTAGCCTGAAGGCCACGTGGTAGAAGTGAAGTGCATCCTCTGCTTGGGGACATTGACCCAGAATGACCTGGCATTCTCCAGGATGGTAATGTGCACACAACCAGTTTCCTTGCTGTTGCCATGCAATATCATCATGCATGGCTTACCTCAAGACAAATGACTTACCTTCCTGTACATAGAGTAAAACTATTGCACTTATCTTAGCATCACACTGTCTTCTGGAGAGGCTGGCCTGTCTGTGTGGCCCAGGGGCACAGACAGTGGAACCTTGCTCTGCAGACTGGGGCTGGTGCTGTTGGCAGGGCTGTAAGTTCCACACTAAGATGTCTTTTGCTTCAGGTTGCCATAGGTGTGTTTAACACGTAGCACTGGGATGCAACACATGAGTTTGGGTTCATGCTCTTCATGCTGTTGCTTTTCTTTGATCTCTTCTTCAGCTTGCCAGGTAGCCCT
The DNA here is from genome assembly GCF_012460135.2 of Molothrus ater. Taxonomy (NCBI): domain Eukaryota; kingdom Metazoa; phylum Chordata; class Aves; order Passeriformes; family Icteridae; genus Molothrus; species Molothrus ater. The sequence goes on from NC_050480.2 coordinate 27,429,586, forward strand.
GATGCTCCTGGGCCATGGGATTTTAGCAGCTGCAGGCTAGCACTGATGGTGAAAGTGATGACTGTGAATTCTGGCACCTATTCCCTGGTTGTCTAAATTCATCCAAGTATAGGAAGCTTGAAATCTGTGTAAAAAGGAAAGGATTGGTACATTGTTAGTACTTAGAAGGAGGAGTGCTGCTGTTTGGTGAGCTAGTTTATGAACCATAGAAATGTAAAGCCACCGTAGTCTCCTCCCTAGTCCATGTGCAGTCTCCATCTGTGCACTGAGGCTTTCAAGACCAAGCTGGGTAACGCCCTGAGCTGACCCTTCTTTGTGTAGCAAGTCAGACCATGTACCTTCAAGGATTCTTTCCAGCATGACTTTTCATCCCATTTATGTTGCTGAGACTCTGATATCACATGTCCATGTGCACATAGATGTTCCAGTTCTGGTAATAATATCACCTTAGAGCATTGGAGCTATATAATATCAGTGTCTTCCCTTAGCCAGGCATGACTGAGATGAAAGTGGAAATACACCTTCATAAAATTTCCCCTTTCAGATTTCCATATATGAGAGCAGTGCATTTCAGCTCAAGGAAGAGATTACTTCAGTGGTACCTCTTACAAACCTTATGGATTTGGGATTTTTCTTACATAAATGCAGCTTAGATTTGGGGGCAGGGAAGAAGGGGCAAAGATTATAGGAAGTTGAAGAGCCAGAGGTGAATCATTGGGAGAACTAGAAGAGTTGAATGGAAGCTTTGCCTTTATGCAGGAGAGAAAAGCAGAATTTTTATACATAAAAAGTTACTTCTCTGAAGTGGGTAGAATTTGTTCTTTTAAAGAAGGATAATCTTGAAACAGGTCTCAAAACCTTGAGTCTGGGCCATACTCTATTAGAAAACTGTCTGCACTGTATGATAAACTACTACAGTATATAGGTATGTATCTTTTTAAATTTGGGCACCTGATTCATATAAGAAAAATTTTAGGATAGGTAAGCTTTAAGTTGGTATTCTCTTACCACAGCTGATTGTGAAAAATACCTGAGTCCCTTTACCTAAACCAGCTAACAAGAAAGCATGTTGCCTTGGAAGCTAATTCTGTCTTGGCAATAGCTCTACTTTTCTTGCTAAACCCAGTGTGGAAGTAACATGCACTTTAGTGGCTTTCTGACACATTGTGGAAACTGAGTTGAATTTAAATTGTGTGTTGTGCTGCAGAGTCTTTTCTGTGCTGCTAACTGGAGGATGGACAAGAGTTAGTGGAATTTGTGCTCTTTGTGCTGGTGGGCTTGTCAAGTCTTACCCAACTGCATCCTAAGCCAGTCTTTTTGTTGGGGCTTTGTACTGTGGGAACTGAATTGGTGGCTGCAAGAGTAGGGAACTTACGTTGTTTTTCTTCTGTTCTTCCCCTTGTATACTGGATTTGCAGTCTGCTTGCTCTAATTTTTCTTTTCATTGCATTTCTGTGGTAGGGAAGAATAGCCTTGTTTGGATTCTGTAGAAGATTTTGTACTCAAATGACATCAGGTCAGTACATACAGTAACAGAGAGAGAACCATGACTAATGTCGCATCATGTGGGTCATTTTTCCCTCTAGCCCTTTACAAGTAGTGCAGTGTAGCACAGTATCTGTTTTAACACACTGTGTATTGCTGGATACTTAGTATGGCAAGAATCCTTCAGGAGATGTTCCTTCCCCTGTCTCTGATCAGCCCCAGCTCTGTTTTTCTGCCTTGCATGGATGGGCATGTTTGTTGTCAGTACCTGATGCTGGCAGAGGCTGCTTGCTTTCCTCCCCCATGTCGGAGCTTAGAGGTAGTAACTCCTTGCAGTGGGCTGTAGCATGTATGTAAATGGCTTTTTATCAGCCTCTTCTATCTGTGTGACATCTCCCACGGTAAACACCCCCATACAGACTGTGTTAGGATAGCTCTTGCAGTTTGATTAAATGCTGCTTGTATATGAATGTCAGTGGATTGTACTGGATTTTTTTTTTTGCAGGGCCCTCAACCCTACTTTGCACTTAAGGGAAATGGCTCTGAAATGCAGATTTCTTAAAATTTCTTTTCACTTAAGGGACATGACTAGGAATTCAGAGGTAGATAAAACTGAGACAGGTGTAAGAAGAATATTTGTAGGTTATTTGTTCTGACTCTAGTGCTGGATACTTTTGGTTTGTTCTTTTCCTGTAGAGAGAGCTAATGAGCATTTTTTTCATTCACTCATTACAAAATTACAGGGTTGGAGAATGGAACCATCAAAATAATAGGAAAACAACCCATGATATAAAGACAGAGACTTCATAGATGAACTAGAGACAAAATGTGTTATATCTGGATGTTGTACAAGGTGCTTTCCAGAAGGAAGAAGAAAACACAGATTGGGCATTAGTTACAAGCAGCAAAATGATTGTCATCCCTGTCCCACACACCCTGTCAGTCTGAAATAAATTCAGTCCTCCTGTTCTACTCTGGTCTGTATTTTCAGAGGTGAAAGGTATGAATGTGTGTTCCTTCAAGATACAGATCTTTGAGGGAGCACACTGTGTACTTCTGACTTGTGAGAGGACAGAAGGAATGGGGGGCCACCTCCTGAGCTTGAACTAGGGAGGCCTTTTCCCAACCCACTGAACTAACTTATGTCTGGCTCAAATGTAAGACATGAGATAGGGAAACTCCTCGTGGAGTAACCAAGGGGACAGAACAAATGTTGAACATTAGAAGTAAACAAAGCTTACACTGCCTAGGAACCTCAGGCTTCTCCAGCATGAGTGCCCAGACTGTATCATACATCATGGGGAAGCCTGGCTGCCCATTCTGCCTCACAGCAGGTTATTGCCAAGACTCCTGGAATGGGCAGACTGAGGTGCTGTGCCTCTCAAACTGTGAAAGTCCAGGAAAGCATGGCTGGTGCCTGTGGTGGGTCCTCCCAAATCCCTTGCTACGTGCTGCAGCAGTTGAAATTACTTCATTGGAGAACTGTCTGGACAGCTGAATTCTTTTCTTCTTTTGTCACCTCTGTGGATCTGTGTCAGGAACAGTAGAATTTTGTATTGCATCTTACATGTTTGTCACTGTTATTAGAGAATGCTGTTATATAAAAAATCCATTGGAAAGCACGTGCTGAACTTTTGGCAACATGTGTTGGGCTATGAGGTGTCGGTGCAGTTGTGATTGGTGAAGATCCAAGTTTTCAAGCAGTGGTGTCTTGTAGAGATCCAGTGTGGCATAAGAACCTGTACCAATCAGAGTAAAACAGGGATATGGATGTGTAGCCCATCCAATTAGATTTAAGGGTGTAAAGGATGTCATAGTATGATGCCAGACAAGGGTCTGATAGTAGAAATTTTTAATGTAGGGACCAGTAGCTGTGCATCTTCAATTAGCATACTCTGTGTTTCTTGGTGGTGTTGGATAATGATACAAGAAAGAAGTTCAGTAGTACAAAACCGAGGGTTTTTTCCTTCCTTTGGAAAGGGAATGATCTTGTGGTTAAGAGTCTCTTGTGCCTTGCCAAGAGCTTGCTGTGTGTCCATGAGCAATCGGCATGTGCTCAGATTTTCCAAGAGAGGCCTCAGAATTTCCAACTTTGTTTCTGTGTAATTTTCCAGTTAGGAATTTTTTTGTTTGTTTTTTCGCCTCAACACTGCTGCTTATTAAAAGCTTCACTTGAAGTAGCAGATGCCTAGAAATGACCAAATTCAGTGCCATACTGGCACCCAAGATCTGTAGCTGTCTCTGGAAATATAGGCCTTAATTTCTCTGATTGCTGATTCCTGCCAGAGGGATTGTGTGTCCTGCCTTCATAAAGTGTTTGAAAGGCACAGTAGGAGTGTGCAGTGGTACTGTGTGTTAGAGCAGCATGACAAAGATGCCTTGCATGTGTAGGAATTGTATTTTCATGGGGGTAGTGTCCTGAAAGTCATCAAATCAAGAGGGAAACCACATGTGGAAAAGCCTTTCTGTCAGCTGGTAAATTAAGAATAATATGGCCATACTGCTGTTGGTAGGTTTCAGTTAAAGATGATGTTGCCATTTTGCAGGTTTGTCACTGGAGCGCTCAACCAACTCAATTGCCTCACGTGCTCGACTGTGTGAAAGGGAGGAGGAAGTCATGGCTTGTTTTGAGAGAGCCTGTGTTATTGCCCAGGTATACTTGCAGGAACTTGAGAAGGTAAGAAGAAATGTGCTTAGTGTATGGCGTGGGTGAAATTTCTAGGGGTTTGTCAGAAAAAATGGAGAAATGTCAAGTGATCATAGCAAGGAGTCTGAGAACAAATCGGAAGAAGTGAGGTGTCTCAGTAAAATCATTTGCAAAACAGCAGTTTAGCTGGTCTCTACCTATTTCTTCTGAGAATGAGGTCTAGAAATAAGTTCTGTCTGGGGTAAAGCACCAAATACTTTGAGATGCACAAGTTGCATCTCAAGTTTAGCCTTACTTAAGAGGAACTATGAACTTTGCATGGCAGGTGCTGGTGTGAAGGAACTCAAGGCATTTTACATACCTGCTGTGTAAATGATGCACAGCAGTGGCTATTGAGATCCCTAATGAGCTGAAAGAAACCTTTTTGGGTCAGCCATAGCAGTTTAATTACCAGTGCTTCACCTTCTCCAAGTGAACCTTGAGGAATCCAGATCATTAGAACCTAGATCCTCCATCCCTGGAAGTATTCAAAGCCAGGCTGGGTGGGGCTTGGAGCTGCCAGGTATAATGGAAGGTGTGCCTGCCCATGGTAGGGAGATTGAAGCTAGATGATCTTTTAAGGTCCCTTTCAAACCAAACCATTCTGTGATTAGTAGCAAGTAGCTGCTTAGCCAGTGGTTGGTAGGATGGACACTGGGAGCCTTCCACTGAGCCATGCAGATAATAGGTGCTGCTGATTTGCTGGGCACATGCAAACCTTGCCTAGCTGAGGGCATATCACATGCTTCCATGCCCTTCCTATGCCACACATTATGTTTGACATCAGCAGTACTGATTGTTAACAGCATTGTTATCTGTCCTGTAACTGAAAGGCCTTTGACCTTCTGACCAGATACTTCTGCTCTTCTCAGTAACAAAGGTGTGTTTTTGTGTCAGGTTTTGTTTTTAATTGCATTGGAACAAGAAAAAGTAAGCTTAGTGCATTTATAAAAATTCATTTAAAAAGACAACTCAGAAGAGACCTGCTCTGTTTCTCTGCAGAAAAAAAAAATGGAATAGTCTTTAAATTGAAATTGTTACTGTCCTTCCTTTGTGGAAGGATGAGTTCCTGCCAGTGCTGGACACTGTAAATTTCTTTTACTGACAGCTTGGGTCTGCGAAGAAGGAAGAGTCTGACCTGTAATTCACTTAGAATCATAGAATCAGTAAGGTTGGAAAGGACCTCTGAATTTACTGAGGCCAGCTATTAATTCAGCACTACCATGTTTGCCACTAAACCATGTTGCCAGGTGCCAGCACCACATGCTTTTTGAACCCTTCCAAGGATGATGATTCCACCACTTCCCTGGAGAGCTTGTTCCAATGCTGGACCACTCTCTCAGTGAAGAAATTTTTCCTTATATCGCAACTTGAGGCCATTTCCCCTTGTCCTATCACTTGTTACTTGGAAGGAGACTGACCCCCCCCTACCTCCCTACAACCTTCTTTCACATAGTTGTCTCTGGACATGAAAATGCAGGGTTGATGACAGACACAGTAGAAGTTCATAGTCCTTCTCCAGTGCTAGATGAAAAACCCTGCTTTGGAGAGGCAACTTTCAGCTATGGAAGCAGTTTGTTACCAGCAAGGAAGCACAACCAAGGAAGATTTGATAGGACAAATAGAGGAAAGATTAAGATTCTTTCATCAGGACTCCTGATGGCTTACTAATTCTTAACAAATATTTATGTTATATTGAACTAGATAAAGCTACTCAAACATTGTATTGTTATTTCTGTGCAACATACTGGATCTTTGTAATTTGTGTGGTATTTCCCAAGCTGTTGGTGTTAATATGCAGCTTTCTACTTACGTTATTAAAGGTTGGAAAGGTTTCAAAACTCATATTGCATGCAGAATATCCCATGGAAGTCATTGTATATTTTAAAATTGATTTTATAACATTTTTGAATAGCTGATAAGTGTAACGTTTAATTGTTGAAGATGTTACTGGCTCACGAGAACCTGGCTAGTTCCAACAGTTACCTGTATTCCAAGATATTTCTTTTTTTTCCCCTTACAGACCTTAAACAACACACATTCAAGGAGTATCAAGGGCAGCAATGTGACTTACTCTGAGTTTGAACTTTCCTACTTTGTGGAAGCAGCTCTACAGAGTGCCTATGTGACTCAGTTAAAAAAAGGGTAGGTGGATGCAGGTATTAATAAAATTAGATAATGTTGCTTGTTTTGTCTCAGATGAAGACTTAATTTTTTTCTTATGTTCTGTTATGACTTTTGGCTGCTGGTTCACCTCAAGTCTCCTCGGTGTCCTTCCCTTTCTTCTGTTTGTGTCTCTCTGTCTTAGGAGTCTTAAGCTTCATTTTTCCAGACCTACAGGTAGGCTGGGGTAGAACAATATTCTTGTCTTGACTCAGCTTTGCTCCCTGTGGAGACAAGGGGAGTTTGACTGTAGAGAGAGAGAGTGGAATTTACACTGCTGTGTGCCCTTAAAATATTCAGCACCTGGTTTAGAGCTCAGTAAAATCTTACAGGTAGTTTCTTTCATTTATTTGTTTGTTTGTTTGTGTAAGGTCTTAAATATGCCAATCATGCCCCAAATCTGTGTGTTTTTACTCTGGAGAATGTAGGCAGGAACAGTGCTACTCCAGGGTATTTATTATGCCTCTGAAACACAGCTCCTAGTGAACTTCAAAAGGCAAGGAGTAGTTAATATCTACAAGCCTACAATGAATTTTATGAGCCTTCAGTGAAAAACCTTCACAAGATCAGCAGAAAAGACTCTGTGAATGCACGCTTCCAAAGGTCATTGGTTACAAAAACACAAAGCTCAGATGTTGTAAAATGACCCCTTTAGTCAGGCAAGTACAAGTTTATGCATAAAGCAAAGTCTGAACTTGTAAAGCATAGTCTCAGTATCTGCTTGGTATGTGGTTTTCCCAGGTGAGCTGAGGGTTGGCCAGCTGTGGCACAGTATGTGCTTTCCTAACCTTCTGCCCTTCTCAGGGCAAACAAAAAGCTCAGGTCTTGCCAGTCAGCTCATTAACTATGTAGTAAAATAAAATCCCATTTAGAACATATGGTGCTGATGTCCTCCAGGCACCTTTTGAATATCAAACTCATGTTCATTTTATTCAGCAACATTGTAAATTCAGTCTTTATCAATGATGAGTTCATTATATCCAGCAGGATATTTTGGCCATTACTGTGGGCCTTGTGTGCTCCCTTCCCATATTATTTTAATGATAGCCTTAAAAACAAAAACCAAATCCCAAACAAAAACGAACCACAAAAAACTCTACAGAAACACAATTTGAAACAAAATACATGTGTGAATTAAGCCACGCTTTGATTATAAGCTGAATTGCTGCAATAGCAGCAACATGTTCTCTGTAGCTGTCTCCTGATGAAAGAGCAATGAAGCTCCTGCAGCTGGGATGGCAGTGGAAGCCCACGGGCTCCTGACCTCCTGCAGAGCAAGTGAGAAACATCATCCAGGGTTGCAAAGTCCGCTGGGATAACAGGAGCCTGGTGGGACGTGGCAACTTGTCCGCCCCCGCAGCTGATACTAATGTGTGGTTTCTGCCACCAGAGGGCATAAGCAGCATTGGGATATGTTATGGAAAGGGGAGGGATATGGGAAGAAGCTTTTTAGGATGCTTCATGAGTATAGTAGGTTACTCTACCTGATACTGAACAGCTCAAATAAATGCTTGTGTTCCCCTTATTGCTTCCAGCGTGTTCACATAGGAAATAAGCCTTGGATGATCACTGCTCAAGCTCTCAGGGGGTAGGTCCTGTCAGGTGGGATGTCCTTCCCCAGTGCTACATGTGTATAAAAGGAATAGTAAGTGTTTTATTTTTCTCTCAACAGGCAGAAGAACTCAGGGATACAAGTGCTGTTGTTATGCTTTTGTTCCTGCTGGCAGGATCAGATATGCTCTTCTCAGAGGGTGGTGAGGGATGCCCTTTTTTCTTGCAGTGTGCAGTGAAAAGAAGACACCAATATAAAAGAAAGGTCCAGTCTCCCCTTCAGGTGTTGAACTGCCAGCTGTAAGGAACAGCAAGTCTTGCAGCTGTAGAAGTCACAGATGCTTTTAATAAGATGCCACGTAAAAACATTGTGTTGCTGAAGATGCATTTCCTGCAGTTGTTTGCCATGCTGGAGCCCAAGAAAGCTTTCTTTTGGTCCTCCAGTGAGGAATGATGCTGTGGATGCAGAACATAGGAAGGCAGATGCTGTCATACTGTAAGAGGCAGCCAGTTGTCTTAAGGTTATCATCTCCACTAGGTTTTGGGTTTCGGTTGAATTGTTTGTTTTGGTTTTTCTCTGATGCAGATGTGTGAATATTAGGCTGATTTCTTTTTGCCCTTTCTTCTTGTGTCTATGTATGAGCAGCTGTTTAAGGTGAGGATATGGTTTGTTAGAAACCTGGGTGATGTGCAAAGATGCAAAAGGAGATGGGCAAAGGCAGCGATGTAGTCGATGTTTCTGTGCTCTGGGTACTGCTTTACTCTGGATGGGTGATGCGGCAAACTACCGAGTAATTATCTCAAGATGTTCTTTTCTATCTGTCAGCAACTGATTGTTTTAGCAGTAAATGAGTAGGGATAAGAACATGATCTGCTGGTGACCATGTTGTTGGGGGACTGTCTTTGCAAACCTCTGTGTCCGCAGTCCACTCCTTTATTGTCAGTACTTTTTTCCAGCAATTTGCGTAGAAAATAGTGTATTTCTTTATTTTCTAGTATATTAACATTTTATGTAATGTTAACCAAACTGTGTGACATAACTCTGATATGACTGCTTGACTGCTTTGATTCATGGACTGGTAATTAATCTACATTGACATGGTACATGCACAAAACAAGTTTTTATGCCAAGCTGGCCTGAACTGGACTCCAAAGTTCCTCTTTGTCACAGTTTGTGCCCATGATTGTCTGTGTTCATTTTTATTAGATTAGCTGTAACTGAATCCTAGACTGCTCTTCATGGTTTTTTTTTCAAATGGTGCTCTAACCACTACTGTGGCTAAAACTAAAACCAAGGCAGTTTAACGATCATGTCCTTTTCCCTTCCTGTTTTTCCTCATTTCTTTTTCTGGCCTCTTAGCAATACAATAGGGGCCTATGGACTCTTCCAACTAATTTAATTTCCATGATCTAATGTTCACTCATGGCTTGAGGCAACATTACCTGGGATTTCCAGGTAGTCCTCTATCCAACTCCTGCAGAGGCTCAAGATTGTTTAGTTTCTAATCTAAGTAAGATCAAGTGTTTGCACCATGGATTGCCAGAGGCTTTATGACTGCATCCTCATCCAGTCACCTACATAGCATGTATTTCTGTTCCAAATACATACTTTTCTTTTTGTTAATTTCTTAAGGTCCTAATTAAAAAAAAGTCCCTTCAGTTGCACATTTAGTATATAAAGGGCATATATTAATGGAACAGTGAGTTCATTATTGTTATGAGCAGAGCAATTCATATGCTCAAAATGAAATGTGCTCAGATGCTCTCCTGGCTTGGAACAGTAGAGTGGAAAGACAAACTCCTGTGTTTGCAGGCAGGTGTGCTGTGTCTCCTGTCACAGCTCAGTCATGTTTGATAAAGGTCAAAATACAAAAGCTGCCAAACCAAATCCTCAGTCCTGTAGAACTGGTATTGTTGAGAGCTCAGGGGATGGAGTGGGTGCTCTTTGATAGATCCTGACCACATGGGCAGCTGTCTGGGAGGTGGTAAGTGCTGGGTGCTCCTCCTGTGCCGCCCGTTTTGCACTCCTGCCTTCTGTTAAAGGTGTTCCTAAGCATTTGTCATGTGCTGCATGGTTCCAGCCCTGACTACTGAGAGATGGGCAGCAATTTGCCATTTAGTCTTTCATTCACTTCGGTGTGTCCGTTCCTTGTTTTTCTTCTCCCCTTCTTCCCACCCCAGAGCAAGGTGTTTCTGCCAGGAGGCTTAACTTGTTTTATGGCCTTGTCTAAAATGTTGAACTGTAATGGTGCCTTAGTTTTCTAGGAACAAAACTGTCTCATTTTATCACCTTTGGTAGGTTTTTCTTCTTGGAAGTATGTGCCAAATGTGAAATTAATTGGCTTTGCAAGTGGTCACTTGTCTTCTTCCTGATGTTGGTTAATGCAATTCATTGGCACTTTTTTAAGACAAATATCATTATGCTTACAAGAGACCTAAATAAATGCATTTTTGAAAATGCTGTAGAACTGTTATACTCCATAACTCTTCTGTCCAGCCTCCTAAGGTGCCCATGGAAGAACAGAAAATGCTGGTAGTTTTCCATAATCAGGAAGAGCAGTCAGGCAGCTGAATTGTGTTTTGATGGGGGAATTTATTAATTTTTTTCTATCTGATAGTAAATGCCATGTAAGCAGGTCTGTTGGATTTGGTCACTACTTGTGTATAAGGTCCAGAACTGCGTCTTCGTGGGTATATTCTATTCTAGAAGCACAAAAAAGCTCCTGGTGTCTTGGCCCTGTCATTGGAGTGCTTGCTGAAGTATTTAAGTCCAACTTTAAAAAACATTCTTGACCTTTTTTCCTCTTGATAAACTCCCAAGCACATTTTTTACTTGGGAGAAATTGGAAAGAAAAAAGACAGCGTCTGACTTTTCTCTACAAGTCTTCAGCTTTTTTGCTCTGTCTTACTTTCTTGTGTGCCTGTACACTGCCCATGATTAGACAGTCTACAGATTACCTCACAATTTGGAACTGAGATAAGTATTGCTTGGAAGTAAGGCCATATGCATTTGCAGTCTGTGTCATGGTAACTACAAGCTTTAGGGTGGCATTTTATGTAGCCAGTATTCATGGTAAACAGGATGACATTTTTATCTATGCCCCTCCAAAATAATTGCCTCTTTTTTTTGTTGTCATGAAATGTTTGCTGTTGATTCTGGAGTGCAAGAAGGTTTGCAGTGCATGAAAGCAGGCACACGTGCAGTTTGTACGGCTTACCTTCAAAATTTAATCAGTTTGACAGAAAAGGTTTTTATGGCTTTGTTTGTAAATGAAATTTAGCTTTCGTCTGCACAGAAAATTCTCCTGGATAAGCTGAAGTGACAGTTAATGTACCAGTACAACTGCTTATTTTGTTGTCTTGTCCGACATTGCTTCTTTTCTGCTAGCTTGTATGTCTTTGGGTAGCTTTGACCCTGCAATGAATGTGCATTGAACCATTTTGCAGTTACTGTAGTGGAGGGGCCATGTCCTTAGCCTTCAACAGCTGATAGGCTGCCAGTGTGTTAACTGATATGTACAGTGTTTAATCTTTCCTCTCTGCATCTCTCAGAGTGCACAGGCACAATTAAGATAGCATTTGGCAACTAGTCAGCTTTAATTGCTCATGGTGTATGCAAAATAATGATTTTTTTTAAATTTGGGTTTTTTAGTCTAACCCTTTTACTGCAGGTTAGGCTGTGCTTGCACATGGTTACTGCAACTTAGCTCCCTGATAATTAACTGTTTAAACCACTGTAATTTCATCATGTGCCTGCACCATCAGACACAAAGCATTTAAGCACCACCTAAAAGAAATCGTCATTTAAAAGCATCACGTAAGCTCAATATAATTCAAACAAGTACAATCTGTGTGTATGAAGAAGAGATGTGGATGCTTTTAAGGAGCAGCATCTGCTTTATAAATATGAGCTATGAAAGGCTTCCAAATGTCCCCTCTGTTCATCAAATGTGAATGTGATCTTCTCTTAGGAAGCCATCTGGAGTAGGCAATGCTGCAGTCACTGCCTTGCTCTGTGCCATTGTCCTGGCTGTGCCTCAGAGTGACTTGTCTCGCTACTGCTCACTCAGTGATTTTTTCAGGGGTTGCTTGAACTTCAGGTGTGTTGTTGAGCTTTGGCACATCATAAAAATATTCTGTCTCCAGTGTGCTGATTTTGGGGGTTTTTCATTTTTATCTTTTTTCTGTCTTCCTCATAGAAATATTGTGAAAGGAATGAGGAGTCTGCGAGAAATACTACGGACTGTAGAAACAAAAGCTACTCAGACCTTCAAAATGGTAAGGGAATGGGAAATGGGAGGGTGGGACAGTCTGGTATGCAGGAATTCTCTTCATTGACCAATGAGTAGCACAAAAGTGTATTTGTCCTCACATGATTGATGGCTTTATTTTTTTCTTTTTTTTTTTCTTTTTTTAACTTTTGGAAGTGGTATGTCAAGTGATCGCCTTAATTCAAAGACCTGCCCAATTGAAACCTCCAGGCTTTCAGACCTAGGTGTGTAGGTTACTTTTGTTTGGTTTGTGGTTTTTGGGTTTTTTTTTTTTGTTTGATTGTTTTGCTTTCTTGGTTTCAGTGCATTTTCTAGCCCTAGTAGAAACAGAGATGTTATTAGTTTGACAGTGCTGTGCTCAGGTGAAGCTGTCTTACTTTCTTTCTCAGTTTCAGTGTGTATGCACACCTTTCTGCATTTTCATGTAAAGCATTAAGTACTTCTGTCTCTTGCAACAAGCAGTGCTTTTTTAGACTGACATCTTTCAGTGTTCTTTCTGTAAAAACCCTCTTCAATACAGTACAGAGTGATTTTAATTGTTTTAATTTTTTCTTTGTGTTGGCATTCTGCATCTTCATATCCTTTTATCCTGAATGTCTCAGGTAAAGAAATACTTCTGTGCCTGTTTAACTTCTTGGACCTTTAATGGGTTCTTCCCTGTCTCCCCTTGGAGAGATCTTGTCCTGAAGTTACTTAGGAGGTGACGACTGTCAACAGCTTGCAGAACAGCAGTCTTGGGAGTGAAAACTTTGCAGCCCTAAAGGCATTGATACTCTTACAGCTAAACTTGTACTTGATTTTGCTTTGTGTTTTGTGTCATTCCAGAGAACTTGGGCAGGGGAGGTGGGCATGGGTTTGTGTAGTGTTTTTGAGACTACAGATGCATGTGGAAGCTTGTCCAGCAAATTAGAAGAGATGACTTAAATAATTGTCCACTCAAATGGTTGCATCTTTTCCAAACTGAGATCAGAGTTCAGCAGAATTTTTGTGCTTGCCTGTTTTATCACTTTGCTGAAATGAGTCTGACCATCTGCTGCTCCTAGACTGTGACAGAACGTGGCTCAATTGCTCCTGTCCCTGTGCAACTTGGGACAGCTGTACAACACCCCTGGGGGATTTGTCCCTTAGGGGAACTCTCAAGGTGTTCATTCAATAGCTTTTCCTGAGATTTAGAAATTGCATTTTCATTTTCTTATTTATTTTTAAAGAGCCATCAAGAGGGCAAAGGGAGAATTGTGCTTAATTAAACAAGTTTTTCAAGCATGAAAGTAAAACACATGATTATTTTTTTCTCCTAATTTGTGGGATCACAGTGTTCTTCAAGCATAATGATGCTTTTTTTAGCCAAAGGCAGTAATAACATAAATCAGAGTCTTGGCCTTTTCTGGTTTGTTTGGTCTTATTCAAAACAAGAGTGAAGCTAATTTACACAGCTACTGTACTGTATGTTAAAATTAAAGACACTAGAAGTATTTGTTGCTTGCCTTCTGAATGGCTTACCACAAACTGTACTCCTACTTCTGTGTGAACCAGTAGAGATATTTGTATTGCTGGCAAATTATTTTCCCTCCCCTCTAAGACTATAGGAAAAAAAATATAGGAGAGTTGACTCCTTAGGGTAAAACTGACTAAATGATTACACACTGAGATGATAAAATGATACTGGCTAATGTTGCAGGGCCCTAGGCCATTTTGCTCATAGTTACTTGCTATAAAAAGCATAGAAAAGCTTAGTTAGAAACAGACAGCTTTCTGTAACTTGTAACAGGGCAGGGAAGGTCTTGGGGTTTCCAGGGAGTTGCACATGGTGACATTTCTTTGAGACACTATTGTACACTCAGCCCACTGCCATCAATGAAGCCTTCCTTTGTGATGTTTAAGAGGTGGTACTGTAGTTGCATTTTAGACTAATTCAGTGAATTCATCTGTGTTGAGGGGGGTGAAAATCAGGAGTCTTGCATCAAGCAAATTATTTTGATGTAATTGGGAATAGGAACTTTAAGTGTGGTTTATTTGATCCCATAGACTTTGAGGTATGACATCTATAACATAACTGTCCTGATATTTAAAAGACGATTACTGTTGGTGGGCTCATAATACATCTCTAAGTGTACATTTCATATGTATATGAATGCATATCCAGTAGTCAGAGAAGTTGCAAAATACTATTTGCAAGTATTAGGACAAAAGGGCTGAAGTTTCAGCCTGCCCTCTGTTTTGTGCAGGATTTACTTACAGCATAGAGTGGTGTGCTGCTTAGAATTCACAGAGGACACCACCCATTGTGATGTCTCTGAGCTTGTTTGCAGGTTCATCTATGTACAGTGCAAGAAATTAGAGATTTGATGGGTATCAGGCAAGGGTAAATGCCAAAGATACTTTGGGAAGTGAATTAACTTGCCTCCTTTTGGGCCCAGCTTGCCAGCTGTGCTTATGAAGTGGAAAGCAGCTATTGAAGGGTCTTTGGCTGCTTGATGGTAAAAAAAGTGCATGGGATGTTGCTGTCCCACTATAAAGTTCCTAAGCATCTTCACTCCTCTCTCCTTTGCTGCAAGAAGAAGAGAGGAGCAGTACCAAGACGAAACTCTGAGTCTATAAGGGAGAGTGACATTAACAGATAAAAGGTTGATCTTTTAAAGCTAACACAAAAGTTGCCTCTGGTCTTGAGACTTGCATACAAAATTGCAAGGCTGAGAACACAATGTTGTGTCATCACACTCTTATATAGTAACTATTGTGAGATTGTCTCAGCAGTCCATGTGGCAATCAGTTGTCCTTGTTCACCAAAGCATCCCTTGATGTCAGGCCTTTTTGATAACTTTTTTCCTAGAGCATTGCAACAAGACCATGTAAATGCAGAAGTTTGGTCTTTTCTCAGGAAGGAAGAAACTGATCCTTTTGTCTACCTTAGCAGCTGATTTTGCTACTTCAGCTTTCTGAAGAGTGGTGCTGTCACACTGGTACATCTCCTTCCCAAGGTGGAACATGGTGAGGAGTGAATCTTTTGTGTTGGAGAAGGTTTCACTGATTTATGTCTTTTTCTGTACTGATCTCTAGACTGCAGCCAAACAGTTAGCTCAAGTGCTTCTGCATTCCCTCAGTGAAGACTGTTACTGGAGCCCTTTATCTGATCCACTTCCTGAGTTCATGAACAAGGAATATCAGTCTTATGTTAGCAATCTTCTTTGTCGGAGGCCTGAGCTGTACTCAGAAGAGAAGTAAGTGTTCATTTTTATTTCAGTTCATTGGAAGGAGGAAGGAATGTATTTGAACACTCTTCAGTACTACTAATTATGTCACTGATTCATGTAGTAGTTTTGTGCCTTCTTGTTTTCAACTCTCCACTAAAAAGTCTGCTAAAAAAATAAAACATTAAACTTTGAGTGTTTCCCCCTCACCCCAGGAAGAAGCAAGTCCAGCCAAAGGGCTGTCTTTGCTACGAAATTGAAATAATCTATTTAGGGTTCAGCATAGCTTATCTAAGATATATTGCAGAGCTTTTAATTGTGTGAACTTGCAAAGACAGTATTGCCTAGCAAATGAATTATTCATTAGATGTTTCAAGTTACTGCTTCTCTTGTGAAATGAGAAAGAGGCTGGCAGGATAACTCTTGATCTTCCTCAGAAAAATGTGTTCTGTCTTTCAGTGTGTACTGCCCTCAAGACAATGTAGAAGAGGCTCTTCTCCTCCTCCTAATCAGTGAATCCATGGTAAGCCAAAATGAGTTTGTGGTATTAATAGTGCAAAGGGATATCTAGCATTTCCATGTCTCCTGGTTGGCTTTGTTTACAGAATCTTCCCTAGATAAACAGGAGCAAAGTTTCAGATGCTGAGTGGAAAATGCTATCTATTCTTTTATTAGTGGAACTACTTTTTTTAAAGTGGAATTTCAGTGAAGAGTTTTGGGAATTGTCAATAAGAGACATTGATTGCATTCACCATAGCTGTATGCAGGTTCTGACATCCAGATACATTGTCAGTAGACAGACATTTCCATTTGTAACATCTGTGTGGATTTATGGATCAAGAATGAGAAGAAGAGGCCTTGCCTAAAGCCAGGCATGATGGTGGTACCTGCTGTTTGGAATTGCAGGATGCAGTACTCTGCTTTCATGCTTTCGTCTGCAGTCGTTTGTTTTTTGACAGTTTCTGATGCAGTGATACAGGAAATCTTGTGACACGCAGAAACATTCATAATAAGCTGCAGTGAAATAATTAGATTTCTTCTATTTATAACGTTGGTGGCTTTAAAAAATCCATTTAAGAGGCAGGCAGAAAACTGGAGGAAAAATAATTGCATGGTGACCTTTGGTAATTTTCATGTTCTGAGAAGATGAAATTGCACAGAAAATGTGGAAGAAATGTTTTCTGAAAATATGTAAGTAGTGTGTATTTTGCTTTAAATACAGGGTGGTCACTTGTACCTCAAAATGAGATTCAAAACCTTGGAACATCAACAACCTTCTTAGAAAATTTTTAATAACTTTCAGACAAATTGAAAAAAATACTGTGGAAACTTTTGTTTTTGCTTCCTTCAGTTTTTCTTGTCTGGTTCTTCTGGCACAAGTTCTTTCCCTTTCCCACAAACTCCTTCAGAAGAGGGCAATTTAATATTGTCTGCTTTTAAAATTCAGGGAAAAATTGAAGAGGTGGAACCAACCCAAAATATTAAATTGACTTCAAAATCATGTACATCTGAGTGTTGCTATGTGCTTTTCAGTGCTTTCTAGATTAAACCTCTTCATCACATCTGCTTTGTGTTTTCAAGGGTTTTTCTTAGTCAGAAGGGCTTTTCATAATTAGAAATGGAGACTAGAGGAGTGAGGGCTTGTAGGATATCGTGTGCACTTGTATTAAAATCAGAAGCACTCCTGTCAGTGGGCCTTGTTGGGGCTGCTCCAAGCAGCAGGAGGATTGGGGTCTGGAGCAGTGACAGAACGGGCTGCTCCAGCCTTTCTGGGATTGGACTTGCTGTTAGAGATCTATATGGAACCTCAAACTCCACAATCTTGTTCTGCTGAGGAGGAAAAAGTTATCCCTATCTAATAGCACGTAAAATGTTGAACTAACTGGTCTTGCAACTAAATTATGGATGGAGTAGTGTGAAAATGGTATGGGTAGAAACAGGAATGCTACGGTGAGTTCTAGGTTGAATAAGTAAGCTTGGTATATGCTTAAATGCTGCTTTTGATATATAGGAACTTCCTGGAGGAAGATGCAAGGCACTTTGATTTGCTACATACAAAACAAACAAGAGAAGCTCTTTTAGCAGAGCGCTGTAGGAGCCACATAACTGTATTTCTGATTTTGGGGAGATGGAACATCTGAGCCTTCATCTTGCATCAGCCTTGCCACGAGTTTGTTCTAACGAAAATTCAGGACAAGTGTATAGAAATACACTTAGGAATCACATGAATGTTCTTCCTAAGTGAAGGAACAGAGGGAGCAATCTAATTTTTACATATGTTTGTAATCCATAAATACTTTGCTGTACATTTTTATTATGGCACCTTAGAAGGGGAAGTTTTGTTTAACTTACGTGACATGTTTCCCTAACAGCATTGCTGTAGGCTAGTGAGTTTTCTCATGTACAAGTTTGTTGTTTGTTTGAAGTTTTGGTTTTTAGTTTTATGTATTTTTTTTCTTTAAAAAGCAATTTATGGAAGCTCATGAAATGAGCTAACTGGAAGCAAATTTGTAATTGAGGTCTCTCCCTAATGATACAATATTAACAACTGAATAAAACATACTTTGCTTCCTGGAGACAATGTCAATGGCAAGTGTTTCTGTAGGCCGGTAAGCAACATAGTTGGCGTTGTTGGATTTTGACTGGATTAGGTGTTCTTCCAGTATTTACAATTGTGAATCCCTTAAAATGAAACAGAAATATGCAATTACATTGGCTTCTCTGATGCTTCTGTCTGTCAGAGCAAAACTGACCAGAAAGGTGGTACTTCTCTCTGATTTTTAACGAGACAAAAGCAGTAAGGCCATTGTACCTTTCTTGCAGGACTGTAAAGCCAAACAGCTTCTTCGCATACCTGTTCCTAACTCCTACCACTCTAAAATTACCTTGAAGAGGGACAGAATTAGGGGAAGGAGACACAGAAAAAAATTTCAGCTTGTGGAGGGGACACAGAGTAGAGATGAACTGAGGAGGAGCATAAATCATCAGAGAACCTCTAAGTAAATATGTGCTGAAAAGGAGATGTGGTACTTTCTCAAGAAGTATACACCTGGAACACCTTTGCTGTTGAAATCCACTTTGTTTTATGTTTGACTTGCCTTCCTAAGGTGAAGCTGACATCTGCTTTGCCAGAATCTGTGTGACTTCCAAGAAGATGTTATGGGGGAGTAGAATTGTTCCTGTGAAGGAGAAAGCAAGAAATTGCCTTGAGATTCTTGAAAGCCAGAGCCTATTTCTCACCAAACCTTCTCTGGCTCTTAATAGTGGACAGTTCTGAGTTCTGGCTTGTGGTTACTTATCCCTTTCCCTTGCATTGCAAGGGACTCAGTGTGCATATGCTGGTGGGATGAAATGAGAATATATTCGAAAGAGGCAATTAACAGTTCTTTCACTATTTCACTCTGCCTTTGAGCCTAAGAATGTGAAAGGTTTTCAAATGGCCAAATAACATGGTATCCTCTTTCATGGCTCTGCAGATGCTTCTGTGGATATATTAACACTTTCAGTGAAAGCTTGTAGCCTGCTTTGTCCTGGCATCTCACAAATTGCCTCCTGTGTTCTTTATGTTGTGTTAAAAATGGGAACATATTTTCATAAGCTGAGGTATCTCAGTAAACAATGAGAAGAATCCTGGTTGTTGAGCTTGGCAAATGTTCCTTCTCTGTGCCAGCTGTTACTTAGTCACAGCCTTTGGCCGTAGAGTTCTCATGAAGGAATCTAGTGAAACAAATCAGGGCAGCCTGAAGATTGCCACAGTCAAAGCTGTTTTTATGGGTGTTTATGGCCTCCTGGCTACTCTATCATTCCTTTTGTATAGCCTAAGTTTTGGTATGATGGGCTGTGTTTCTGAGAGGACAAAAATGCTCTCCTTCAGACCAAGAAGGCCAGTTGGTGACAGCCTTTACAAGCTCAGGCTGTGGCAGAATGATGTGCTCCTATCACGTGTTGGAGAAACATGGCCCTGCCTATTTTAAACCACTAGTCCTCTCTTTTACTGTATTTAGCCCATCTAAACCAGTGACACTGATTGTGAGGAGAACTGAGGACATATTGTCACTTGATGCAGTGTGATTTTTCTGCTTCACCTATCAAAGGGAGCAGGACTGGTTCTGCCATCAGAGACTTGGGTGCTTTGAGCTGCAGGGTGTAGACAGAGGAGGTTTGGCATGACTAACCCTTAGCTGCAGTTTTGTTTATTTTAATAGCTGTTCTCAAGAGTGTGCAGTTGACTGCACTACCCTTAAAGTTAGCCAGAAGCTTCTCAGAGCCAGGAATGGAACACTTAGTATTACTTTTTTGTGTTTACTTTTGAGGTTGAAAAAGAAAAGAAAAAGTTCTTTGTTTGCATTTAGAAACCTTCCCTTCTTGAGTCTGAGGTCCAACATACAGTCCGAAATGCCTTTATTCAGTGCTGACAATGTTGGCTCTTACAACTGGGGATTTTGGCTGATGTGGTCCACCAAACAAACCAGGTAACATGGTTTATTTTTTTTGGCTCTGTATTCATTCATACTGGAAATAAAGCTCCTTGTATCCAAAACTAATAAATTCTGTGCCTGTGTAATGAAGATTAGAAATGTCATCTACATCTTATCTCTGATTTGAGTCCCTAAAGGCGATTTGACCTTGGAGGGCCTGAGAGCATGAAACAGATGGTGAGGGGGAAGAAAGATACTGGGACTTGTCCTGTTCTTTTTACTGGTGAGAACAAACTCATGGCTGAGAGCGCGCCTTTAACAGAATAATGTTAAACCCGTGTATTTTTAAACACAGAAATAAATAAAACCTGTTAGCTCTTCAGTTCCTAGTTTTATAAAATAACGCTGTCCAACAAAGGAGTTGGTGAAGAAGAATCTCTTGTTGCTTTTGTAGGCTGGTTTTTCCTTTTTCCCTTTTTTTTTAATGGCACCAAGCCCAGTGATGATACAACAGCTGGATGACCATCATGACTATTTTACTGAGGGCCGTTGGACTGTGGCAGCTGAGAGAGACAACTGGGGGCAGGGTTGCCTGCTCTGTTGGTTCCTGCCAAATCACACTTGTGCATTTACAGTAGCAAATTTGGCTGTCTCTTAACTGGTTTGCAAGGCAAAGCTATGTGTTTGGGACCTGCAAAGATGGACTGCAGAATGTTTCTAGGGGGAAATACGCTACCTCTGCTAATTACCTCTTAAATGAATGGTTCTAATGTGAGTTGCTAGAGAGCAGCGTATGAGAGCTTTTTTTCTTCTGCTTTGCAAGTAAGTCTTGTTTCCAGACTTGCAAGGCGAATGTAAATTCTTGGAAGATAGCTTTCTAAATCCAGATAACTGTTAGCAAATGGATGACTTTGTTACCCAAGATAATATCCATAAACAAATTTGCTTACTTTCTGCTTCTCTGTCTTCATTTTATGTAGGGTTGTTTGGCTGTTTTGGATAGGGCTGTATGTCTGTCTTGCTTTCAGTGATGTTTCCAGAATTAGTTCTGCTACAATACAAGGTGTTAGAATGCACCTGAAACATGTAAAATATATCTATGTGGTCATATTTAATTGGCAATTATAAGGGGCTGTTTTGATGAATTGACATCTGAATTGGACCCCAGTAACTTCTGGTCTGTTGCTTACCAGAAATGAGACAGATGCCATGTGGTTCACAAGGGGATAAGTTTTCATTTGCTGTGCTTCTGGTCTAAAGTGGAATGAGTTGTACTATCTCTCTGAGAGGAGTTTTGTGAGTTCCTGGGGCATGGTTTGTCCTCCCTGTTCTACCCACATGCCATTTTCACAGCAGCTGTGCAGTCAACCCTTAATATTTTCTTTGCATATGTTAGTGAGGAAAACCTTCAGGTGCTGTGTAGACATGATCAGTAACTTAGGCAAAAAGTCTGTAGCCTCTTGCATTGGACAGGTTCTTGCCATTGTGAAGAATTAATTTATTTTATTGGCAGTACAGGCAAAACAGCCAGAAGGGAGACCCAAAGGATATAGGCTAAATATTCCCCAGCTCTTAGCAGAAAAGGCATCAATTGCATGATTTCAAAGGGCCGTTGTCAATCTTACACGCACGGCATTTGTTTTTCTCTCTTAATGGTAGTATTGAATCACACCAATTACATTATTACAGTACACTGTGTAAAACATGCTGCTGTTCTGTATAGATGGGTTGCAGTGGATCTGGCAATTATGTCTATTATGAAAAGACACAAGTTGAACATTCGAATGCCCATGAATTAGGGGGCAGGCAGCAGGCACTCATTAAAGATTTTAATTGCTTTCTTTTTCTTCTTTGGAAAAAAGCAGGGGAAGCCATGTTTCAAAGTGAGCAATTAAAGGATACTTCATAGCTAATTGCTGTGAGAAGGGACTGCTACATGGAATATACTCTATTGTAATTCATATGATTACTTGACGTTTTATTAAGAAACACATCTTTGTACCGTGGTAAATTTAATTTTCTGCAGTGTAACTGTGTGCGTAATAACTGCTGAAGTAATGGCTGTTTGGATTTGCTGTGGCTCTTTTCCTTCCTTCCTGAAATAAACAAGCCATAAATAAATATCACTGATGTACAGCAAATCCTCTGTGGATGGGGGGTTTATCTAGTTTGCAGGTGAGTGTCCTGTGTGTGTGGGTAGGAAGGCCCAAGCTGTGTGCAGCTCAGCACTGTGGGTAGAGTCAGCACAGGTCTGAAAGTCCCCTATGGGGGCATTGCTGTGTTTGGAGCCAGACAGAAAAGCCCTGCTGACCCCCAGGTTCTGTGCCCTGTCAGGTTCAGAGACACCACAGGGCCTGAATGCTGGGTTAGCTCAGAGCTACCAGCCTGGGCTGGAGCCCCTTGGGGGTGTGTGGCCTGCAAACAGGCTGTGTCACTGGGCTGCGGAAAGGGGGGCTGAAGATTCTCAACGGCCTAAGTCTGGGCTAACTGCACAATGTGTCCAATCTCCCCAGATAGGACTGGTGTCACGTCTGAGCTACCTACATGCACAGCTAATTGTGCCTTATGCATCCCAAAATTTCCAAGTGTGATGCATGTCTGGGTTGCTCAGCTACCTTGGAATACTTAGAAAAAGGGGTATTTACTGTATATTTTTGCCTTTATAATGCAAGTTATGCTAATTCCCAGTGGTGAAACTTGTGTTGGTAGCACTGGTAACCTTCCCCATCCCATAAAACAGCCTTGAACAGAGCTTCTCTAGATGTGACTTGTCATCTCTCCATCCTGCTTGTATGCTGTGAAGCATGTCTGTGTGATAGTGGGAACAGCTTAAAGGGAATAGTCATGGTGGGAATGGTGAAAATGTATTTGTAGCTGTGTTTTACTGCTGCTAATAGTGGAGAGGGAGGAAATAATGCAGTCGGACAAATTGAAATTGCTGCTTATGTTATGGATACACTGCTTGAGACCAGTGTTGTACAAATAACCTTTTTTCTGATGGTGTTCAGGAAAATTAGTGGTCTGAAACAGCAGAAATATGGGTGTTGAAAAAATGTTGGTGTTAATAGCTTAGAATTTTTTGCATTCTCAAATGCAAAATTATGTATCTCTCTGTGTATGTTTCAATAGGTAAAATTCCCCATCCCACAGAATGGGTGTATTCTTTATTGCAGTAACTCTGCAACTGTTTTGCCCTTGTACTTGCCAGTGACTGTCAGGATTTCTCACTGACAGATTAATATTTACAAAAAACATAAACAAAGGCAAAGAAAATAAAAAGGTTGATGATGATCTGAGGGACAGCAGCCTGCCTTCTGTGAGAGGCAGGCCATAGAGACATTCCAGTTTCGTGAGTGGGTTTCAGGAAATAGTGATTCACATTCCCTTCTCTGAGCTCTGTATGTATGCTGCAGTAGTACCTTGAGCCTTACTTAGGACAGTAATTTACCTTATTGTGTTAGAAACAGTCCATATTCTTGCTACTGTTCAGTCAGGTTTGCGCCTTTTGGTTTTGAGTTTGTGGGGTTTTTATGTCTCTACTATAATGTGGGCTCTTGATTTATTTTTTTAGAGCAGCTGGAATTAGCAATTGGAAATAGGTTCGGTATTGAAGAAATTGTTGAGATAGAAGTAACAACGAATTTGCTAGTGGCAACTTTTATGCATTGAAGCATAGAGAGTGATAGATTGCAAAGACCTTCTATGGCTTTTAGATTTAAAAGCTTGAACAAAATCAGCAGGTTTATGACCTTCTTGGAAAGAATATTCATCATGCCTATGCATATGTTGCATTTAACTGCTGTCTGCTTGGGTAAAGTATGATATATACAATATATCATACCGCAGTTTTAGAATGTTGCATCCTTGCAATATGCCCTATATTCCTGCTTTTGCAGGATTGGGGTGTGTTCTTCATTCTAGTACCAGTATCTGTGGCAAAACATGATGGGCAGTCATAAGTTTTGATTAATTTTGTATCTGTGCTAATGCATCCACTTAAAAATCATAGCTTGGTACTTGATGGATACTCAAAAAAGCATCAGGCTGTAGCTGACTGTAATGGGAGGTTGTTGATGAGATTACAGAGCATGGAGGTGCTGTCTCAGTAGCTGTTTGCTACAAACAATTGTCATAACAAGTAACTGGTGCAGAAAAAGCTGCTAATGCTATTGTATATATGTGGGAGGATTCACTTGGCAATAAGGATCATACAGTATATGGCTTTACTTAACTCCTTTTTTTCCTTTTAAAGTAGCAGTCTTTTGTTAAATCCAAGCAGAGCTTAAACATGTACTTATTTTTTTAATTTTTTAAAATTCTGCTAATAAAGATAGACAAGCTATGCCTCTGTACTCTTGGCAGAATTTTTGAAGTAGTTTTCATTCTGTCATGCATTCTGTTTTTCTGAACTATTTTTTTAATCATGAATTGCATCTTTTGCAGTAGCATGAAAAAGAAAAATGCCTTTGTGGCTCTAGGAGTTGCTGTAAGTTTATTCGTGCAAACACTGGACTGGGTCTGATCTGTCAGCTTGCCTTTAGCTGCAGTCACCATTTAGCTCTTGGTTGAGATTGCATTAGTTGTCAGTAATTTTGTTTGCAGTCTTGGCTGGAGGCTGTGATGAAGAGTGCTTGGAACTGGGGCATTACACAGATAAAATCATGATGAAACAGCTGCAGCTTAATCACAATGAAGTACGCGTGGGCTTTAAGGGCTGCATATTCTGGAAATTTTTATTGCGCTTAATTCCCATGTTTAACCTTTTTACAGAAAAAAAATCTCACCACAATTAGAAAGAAATAGCTGTAAGATTATAGTTGTATTGTAAAATAAATCTCATAACCTTCCTGTTTCAAGGAGGGAACATTTTGTTTGGCTTTGCTCAAGGTGAATTTGCTGGCAATTTTCTTAATTTTTCTGATGTTTTAGATGTCTAGACTCGAGTGTCTGATGTTGCACCCCTTTCAGCTGAGGAGCCCAGGGCAGTGTGTCTGTGTTATCAGATGGTGCTCAGGCTCAGTGGCATCCAGCACTGCCTCTCCCAGAGGCTGGGTAGTCTGGGTGAGGCCCTCTGTGTTTGCAAATCAGAAGGACTTTTCAGTTTACTCTGGAATTGTAATCTCCCTCTTTGTGCTCAGAAAAGCACAAAGGGCTGGGATTCGGAGGTAAATCTGAGTCTGTGGCATGTGGTATTTTGGGACATAGTCAGAAACTGCTGAACTGATTGGTTCTGTCAAAAGTAATGTTTCTTCCTGATCTAGGCCCAGCAATGTACTGATAGATTAGAAAAATTAAGACATGTTTTATATTTGACAAAACCAATTTGTTATTGCATTGCCCAAACCTTTAATTGCTTTAAGCTGATGACAGGCAAATCTGATTACTTAGGCAACCTGCTCAAATTAGGCAATAAAAGGTCAGTAGCAAAACAGAACAACAAAAATGGATGCTACGTGAAGAAATCTAGTGTGGACACAGAAGATAAATTATCAACCTCGGAAGCAGTTATCACAGTTGGAGGCAATAAGGAAGATGGTTTAAGGATGACCTTGAATTTCTAATTAATGAGAAAATAAGGAAGATGGTTTAAGGATGGCCTTGAATTTCTAATTATTGAGGAAATGGGATCTGGTAGGTCTGTTTCATAATGCTCTAATTCTGTGACACAAATCCAGATGAGATATGTGTAGCAGTTCCTTCCTGTAGGTACAGCTATCTTCTTGAGTTTCCTTCATGTGGGTAGAAAGCAGCTCTGTGGAAGCACCTCCGTTATGGTGGGATAAACTTTAAAAAAAAAAAATCTTGAGATGATTTTAAACAAAATGCAATGAGTGGTGGGTGTAGCTTCCTATGGAGGAGTCAGTTTTGTTGTTCTCTCCTGA
The DNA here is from genome assembly GCF_012460135.2 of Molothrus ater. Lineage (NCBI taxonomy): Eukaryota > Metazoa > Chordata > Aves > Passeriformes > Icteridae > Molothrus > Molothrus ater. The sequence continues at coordinate 27,455,230 of NC_050480.2, forward strand.
TTTCTGATGGCTCTCTTGTGTGTGCGCAGGCGAACCGGGACGCAGTGATCAGCCGCGCCCCAGAGCAGCAGGATGACCGAGCCGTCAGCCTCCGGGACGCCTCTGCAGTCTACGACCTCCTCAGCATCACGCTGGGCAGAAGAGGGCAGTATGTGATGCTGTCTGAGGTACCTCCCTCGGCCTCTGCCCCTCTTTGTGGTGGTTTGTCAGGGAAGGTGAAAGTGGAGTGTGCTGTCAGCAGAAACAGCTGCAGAGCTGTGGCTGCAAAGGCCAGAAAGGCACACAGAACTGTCTGAGACATTAATGTAATGTATATGTAGGCACTTGAAAAAAGTGGCTGCCTTTTGAAGCGATGGTGTACACTAGCAAGTCCCATTAGCTGAGAAGTGTAAATGTGTCTTGGTTTGGAAAGACAGAAGTCTGCTAAGGAAGGCAGGAGCCTGAAATGGAGAATGTAAACCCTCCCCACCCCTCTGAATTGCTATAAATTTTAAATTAAGGGGCTCTCAGGCAAAAAATATGGGAGCAGGAAATAACAGTTCTTTAATAGGGAAGAAAAATAAAAGGATAAAATAAACAATGCAGTACACTAGAACAACACTGACAGAGTCAGAACCCAGCCTGACACCCTGTGGGGTGTTCTAGTCCAATTGGAAATGTGGCTACAGTCCTCCTGAAGTGTCAGGTGTGGTTCTGCTGGAGCAGGGGGTCCTGTAGAAAAGGACGTGTTCTTCCTCCAAAGATCCAGTGGAAGAAGAGGCAGCTGCTGTTCCTTTAGGGAATCCAGTGGAGAAGCTGTGCTGGTGTCTCAAAAAACCTCCAGATTATATCTGGGTAGCAATGCTTGGCCCCTCCCTCTGGGCGGAGCATCTCACAATGGGATGCTTTAGTTCTTATCAGTTGTGCAGTGACATTCAATAGTCTGTTATCATCAGATGTCCCCTCCCAAGGGAGGAGTGATTGTGGTCACTCAGAGAGAGAGATAAGGCAAACTGCCCACTTGACAAAAGACATCTGCCATACAGATGGTAATAGAATACATCTTGCCTTGCAATCTGGAACAAAATTGTGTCATTAAAGAAAAAAATCACCTGGGTCTCCAGGGCCACAAGAGATTGTTTCCTGACCCAAGCAGCAGTCTTGACAAAAGGTGTAAGGAAGAAAATAAATAAAGTCTGATATTCCTTTCATCGTTTCTTTCTCAGTGCTTGGAGAGAGCCATGAAGTTTGCATTTGATGAATTTCACCTCTGGTACCAGCTTGCCTTGTCCATGGTAGCTTGTGGAAAGGTAAGGTTCAAACCAAAGGGCTCAGAAAGGGCACATTTTCCTCTGGAAGAGTGGATCTGGATTACTTGCTTGAATGTGTAGAGTCATGTGTGGGAGTAGGTGCCAGCAGGCAGGTCTGTGAAAGGACAGTGCTCTCCTTTTAGTCTCTGATTTCACTTTGTGATGAGGAGTGTGTGTTTGGTATTGAGTACTGTTCTTTCTGTGTAGTGTTTTTTTTCTCATTACCAAGGAGAAAAATGGATTTTGTTCATAGCTGTGGGTTGAAAAGCATTATACAGCTGTCCGTTGTCTGCAGGTTCAACATAAATGGGCTTAGTATAAGAAAGGACTGATGTATAAAACTGCCATCAGTTCACTCTGTGTCTCTGGGCAGTTGACTTAAGCTGTGGTTTCTCCATCTGTTAAAGGAAATGTAAATGCTTTTTCATAGAGAACTTGTAAGGTTTAATATTTTTGAAGTGCTTGGTGTAAAATGTGCTCTAGAAAAAGAAAATATGAATGTTGGCATGGTCATGTGTTTAAGCATAAGTGGTTTTTTAAAATTAGTGTGGTATTTGTGAAAGTCACAGTAAACCACTGAGATGGCTGAAATGTGGTTGTGAAAAGTAGGCAAAGGTAACAGGAGCATTTCTTTATTAGTCTTAAAATCGTGGACTTCCTGTAGGAAATGTAGATGGTACAAAATGTAGCCAGTTCATTCTGGAGTCCCCACCTACACGCTTGGGAGGTATGAGCAAATTGATGCTGTGCAGTAGTAGGCCACTAATTTTGGTCCTATATTCTGTGTCCATGCAGTGTACAGGAATCCATATGGACCTGAGTGGAGACCACCAACTAGCACTCATTTGCCAAATTCCAGCTACTACTGGTCTTTTATGGCTGTAGGCTGAGCTGGAAACAGTGGCCTTGGCATGGAAATAAGAGATGAACCTATGCTTTTGCGAAGAAGTTGTCTTGTGATGTATAAGTGGCTGCAAAGCTTGGAAGTGGTCTGAAGGAATACCTTCACTTTTGTGAGCATAGGTAAAGCCTTATCTTGGAAGACTGTCTGTTGTTAAGCATTCTATTTCCAAGAAATGGTAGAACAAGGAGAGAAAGTCTAATAAAGAGCATCAGATGTGACTAAGGGTATAGTAAGCAGTACTATGGAAAGACTGAAATGATTTTTTCACCTTAAAGGGAAGGAAAAACTCTGAGAGAAGTCTGCAAGAACTTTTAAAAGGAGGGATTGATCTTGTCTGTGGTGGTTAGGACAAGATGTGATTGCATCTAATTGCAACAACACAAGTTCATGTTTCTTATTAAGAGGCAAAAAATAAGGATAGCAGGACACTGGAAAAAGAGTGCCCTGTGGAAATTGTGTGGAGCCCAAATCACTGGGGATCTTTGGAACACCCTAAGCAAAGCTGTAGTGACCCCTCTGTGAGGCACCAGGGGTGTCTTCTGTGGGACCTTGCAAACTCTGATTCTGTTCTGGGACTCCATCATTGTCTCCTTTTAAATATAACAGATCTGGCTGATTTATGAGATACCAAAGCTTTGGCAATGCATATTAGATCAGCAGGGAGCTGAACAGAGATCTTGAGTCAGAAGGAGCCTCAGAGATTGCTACAGAAGTTCAGTACAAGCATTGCAAAATCCAGTTCCAAGCTTGAAAACAATGGCTAGACTCAGTCATGTGTAAGGAAACCCGAATGTACTGGTGCAATACTTTAACAATGAGCTTGGTGCCATGATGCTAATACCTCGCACTGACCTATTTCAAGTGGGGGCTTACATGTCATGTCCAGCTCACCTTGGAATTCAGGGGGAGTTAGCACAGTCCTGCCCTCTGTGTCTGTGCAAATCCTGCAGGTACCTGAACCCTTGATACTGAGGACAACAGTGATACACAGGCCATGACAGAAAGGCATGGAATTCTACCATGAACATGGGGTTTGTCTGGGAGTTCTATAGGCTTTACAGGTTGTGAAACCTGGTTCTCAACAGCAGACAATGCTATAGCTCTAGTAGTCTGCTGGAGAGCAAATGAAGGATTTTAACTGCTGATTTTGAGAGTGAGTGAATGCAGAGAATAATTGTGCTTCAGTTTTAGGTTAGCATAGGTTAGGAGAAGTGGGGCCTGATCTTTAGTTTCTAACAACTTGAATGGCAGTTCCATTCTTGTCCATTCTGTGTTTGTATATCTCTTCACCTTCCCTACATGTTACAGAATATTTGTTACTTAGATATTTGTGTTGCTCTTTATGTTTTTTATCTCTATAGTTGTCCTATCTTTTCAGATTTTCAAGTACATCATGTATCTTTGCCTGTACTTTAACTATTTACAAGGTAAAATGTCCTGATCTTGCTTATTGATGTAAAAGTGCTAAATGTTCTGAGTGAGCCCTATATGGGTCAGAGGGAATTCCCTTACCCAACAATCCCATCTGTGCTGTATTTCACTTCTAATCCCAAAGTATTCCCTGAGGATTCCTATCATATACTCTGCAATGCGTCATCGTGCTAACGGGAGATGTGGCATACATTTTTATATTGCTTTGCAGCTTGATAGCAGGACAGAGTTCATTTACAAGCAAGTGCTCCAGTGTAGCAGAAAGAGCTGATGAGAAAACAGTATGGTCAGTCTAGACTGCAAAATGCAGAGTACACTTGAGCTTTTATAGGTGAAGATCTATTTTCACCTGTCTCAGTCACAGCCAATTCATGATCTCATTTCTTGGTAATGAAACCTCACATCCTGCAGCATTACTTGTTCTGCAGTACAGCAAATTGCACTCATATATCCTGGGCACGACAGGAACAGTTTTATCAACCTGTAAATACTGGAAACTTTGGTTTCTCTTTTTTTGAAATATGTTCTTAGGATTTTCAATTCTGACCTTAAAAGTGCCATAAAATCCTATCTTGCCCTCTATTCTACACTGAATTTGACTAGAGATATGTTTTATTTGTATATTCAGACTAAGTCAATTAAATCAAATTTCAGTGTAGTTTCTTCTTCTGCCAGACGAAAAATTGCCAAATGGTGGTTGTCATTTTTCAAAAGTGATCAGTCTGAGTGTCAGGCCAGCCACCTTGGCTCATTACCACACGTAGGCTTGAGTTTACACATTATTCTGAAAAGCACGTGTCTTAACAAAAATAGGCACATCACTTCAGTGAGTTCCTACAGGCCTTGGGGCTTCCTAAAACGGTAAATGAAAAAACTCAGGGAAGCATAACCTTCCTGTCTGTCTTTTATCCACTTAAGTGGTGGAAATAATGGAGTGGCAGCAATTTCACTTTCCTGTGTTTCTCAGAAACTTACATCATAAGAGAGATGGTGTGCTCTGGTTGTTTTTTAACCCATTTTTAGGAATGCCTTTTATATTGAGCTCTATTCACTGAACAAGAGAGGCATGTATATCTAAATGACAAAAATTCACCATTACATTTGAAATACTTTTGTAGACAAATATAGATGGGAAAGGAAAGGAAGTGCTGGGATAACCTAGACAATGGCAAAGACGTGGTGGGAGATGTCCTGTGTCACCAAGTGCAGTTCTGAATAGGCCAAAGATGTTTAAATCATTCTAATGCAGTAGCCCTGTTCCTGTGGTGCTGAATGCTGAATTCTTCACAGATGCTTTGAGTTGCTTCTGCTGGTTATAACCTCAGCTGTGTGGCAATATCAGCTGGAGGCTGAGTGGGCATTGCAGGCACCGTGCCTCGGCTGCCGTGCATGGCCAGGCTGGAGGCTGAGTGGCAAGTGGTGTAATAGCTGGGTGCCATCTGGCAGGGTCCTCAGGCAGTGAGACAAGCCACTGTCCTGCTGCCAGAGTCAAAACAGTGCAGACAGTTGCATCTGCTCGTCTCAAGATTTTGAAAAAGTGACCAGTACTGAGCAACATGGGGAAAGAAAGCACCAAACTGGCTTTCACAGAGTGGAAAAGACTTGGTAGCATTCGCTGCAGAGAAGAGAGGGAGCTGCTTGGGGTAGATTTGTTCTCTGCTGCTGCTTTCCAGCTAAACAGTTTTCCCTGGAGGTTGTGGAGGTTACCAGCACACAGCTCTCCTGCAGACTAGGGTAGCTTTACCGACATCTCTGAACTTGGAGGCAAAATTGTCAGTGTCTAGATGATGTATTACAAGCACAAGGGATGTGTAATAGGGTCCTTGTGCACTCACAAGCATTTCCTTGGCCTTGAACCAGTTGGATCAGTTACATGCTCCTTTTTCAGGTCCCCTTCCACACCTACTACCCTCACACAGGGTAGAGCCTGGGTGTCCCAAAGCTGGAGCTTTGGAAGTAGAGCTGGAGCTCCCTGGGAGTAGAGAAGAAATGCATAAGTGAGTAGGCTCTAGCTTAAGTTTATGGTACTTAAGAAAGTCTCCTAGGTCTGCATCGTGAGTGTTAAAATACATGCCTTGGACAGCATGAAGCAACACTGATGCCTGTCTTTTGCCTACCATACAAGGAGATAAGATTTGTGTTTAATGATACTAACTTGCCATTTTCCTAATGGTAGTGAGGGAGGGATTCTTCAAGGATAGCAGTGAAATTATTCTGTGAACACTGAACTGAGTTTGTGTAGCCTAAAAGTGCTGGGTGTCCTAGTTGAGCCATTCAACTCTCATGAGTCTTAATCTTTAAAGTACAGTGGATGTTTATTGTTGTTAGTGTATGCAATGCATGGGAATATTTTCACAGTTGTGTTCAATGTCTCTGCCTGAAGAAACCCCACAACACAACTTGGTTGGTGAGTGAAGAGCTTTAGGATGTGTGTTTCTGGAGAGGAGGAGTGAGCAGTAATATAGCCTTAGGCCAGCTGATGGAAGGCTGGAGTATCTGCTAGGAGAGGATAATTGCTCCCACCCCTCAGCTGTGTACTCACTGAGAGGCTGAGGTGCCTCAAGAGTGAGTAAAGGAAGAGCTTGGGAACAACTGAGGGGTCTGTGGGGAAAAGCCTCTGTGAGAGCTCAGGGGAGCTGGAAGCTGGAGGCAAGGACTGTGCTCAGCAGGCCTTGTGCTGGGGTTGCTGATGTGTTCCTCTGGTGCCTCCCACACAGCTCTCCAGCCCTGCAGAACATGGCCAGCTCAGTGCTTGCCTTGAAGACAGCAATTGTGTGACTTCAGAGACTGCTGCATTGTTGCTGACCCTCCCCAGCCCCCTCAAGCCCATACTGAGGGCAACACAGGAGCAGTGGTCAGCACTGCCATGTGGATGGATAGACCTGGCAGTAGGGGATGCTCCAAGCATGATACCTTGCAAAATGAGGCAGCTAAAGCTGCTTTCAGCTACACAAAATGCTCCTTTCTGCTTTTAGCCATTATGTTTGTTCCTCTTTAAGGCAACAGGGAAGAAAAAGTCATGCATGTCTACCTGAATGGTTTTCTTAATCATGTAATGCTTCAGGAGGTATCTGGTGTTATACAAAGGGAAGTAATTGAATCCATCTTGGCATCTGTCATTCAGCTGTGTTTCTGAGGGACTCCAGCTCTTCCCAGAGCCAGTCTTGCAGTGTCACTGTGCTCCCTTTGGCTGCTCAGCAATTGGAGATACTGCAGTCTTGCCCAAAGCTTGTGCTGGCAGCATTTTTAGGGTTTTGAAACCAGTCTTACACAGACATGAATTCTGATTTTGGAGCCCTTAGCAAGTTGCTGATACACACTGGTCATAGCCAAATAATGACAAGCTACTGTCTGAGCTGCTCCTATCTGTGCTGCACCCAAAAAAAGGAATCCTTCACCTTATTTAAGCAGTGCAGCAAAAGTAGATGTCTCTAAGTGCTTCAAGGAGCTTCAAGTTTGACTCAGCCATGCCTGTATTGCCAACATACAGCTTTCCAGAAGGTTAGAAGGAAAGTTAAAAATATATTTAATACATAATTCTGCAGCAACAGCAGACAAATTTTATGATTTAGGCTGTTCCTTCTGTTGGTATCCTTGCAAAAGCTTAGGCTGGTTGCTAGGCAACTGACATTAAAAAAAAAAAAGTACATTTCTCTTTGTATTGCAGGCAGGAACCTTGGGAGCGGCAGAGGCCTCGGATGGCTCCTTAAATAGCATTGCTGGGGAATGAAAGTTAAAATATTGAACATTCATTGGTTAAAGATCCTGTTACAAAGGTCAGCTATCTTGGGGATATTCAATAGTTTGGTTTCCTTTGGTGCAAAGGAAAGATTAGAAGGGAGTTTGTCTGTGTGCTGTAGATAGTACAAAAATGGAAATTTCCTAAGATGCCTGACTGTTGAGCAGAATACCTAGGTGGGCTCTATAATTGCCTTCAGGCTTAACTCTCTTTTCTTGACAGAAAGTGTGAAGTGAGGTGTTTGTCACATTAGCAAGTACAAATGTGTGCTTATAGATCTTAGAATGTAAGAGGTGCTTTTAAGAGGGAGTATTTGAAGCTGCTTAACTCCAGTGCTCTAATTTGATAAACACAAGGTAAAAGAAAAGGGATGGAATCAGTTCCTGTGTTAAGAGAAGTAAATGTCTTAGGGGAATAATGTTCATGCTGAGATTCACAGAAATTTCTAAATTCCGTGAAAGCTAACAGCAAAACTACTGATTGCAGAGTTCTCAATTGCTTGCTCATTCTGTCATCTTTCTATGTCAGTTCAAGGTCATTTATATCTAAATGGCTGTGAATCCCAGGACACAGGGAATAATAATTCTTGCATTGGGATGAAATATTTCCTCCACTTCCCCACAATCCCTTTGAAATAGTGCAGTTTTTAGACAGGATGATGCAAGAAATACAGCAGCACTAGTTGTGGAAATTCATTTGTGTACTAAACTGCCAGGTAAATTGAGAAGGAGGCTGTCTACCAACCCACCATCTTGAGGAACATTTTTTCTTCTGGCTGAAAAGTAGCAAAGAAGCAAAAAACTAGGGAGGTTTATGGAACCTGTGCAAGAGAAGAGCAACTGTTCATGGCATGTCACAAGTCTGTCAGGCATTATTTACTGTCTGGAAATTATTCTTCCTTTTACTTATATCTGTGTTTTCTTTATCTTCTAAATATTAAATGGCTCTCTTATTTCCTTCTCTGGTTGCTTTGGTATGGTGAGAGAGCAAAGGAGGGGAAAGAATGGGAATTGTGTTGGAGTAACCCAGAAAAACCATTTGGGCAGTATCTATGGGTTTACCATAACTGATGGCAAATTCTCTCAAGCCATTTGGAAAAGAAAGAAGGAAGATGAACTGTAGGATGCTCTTGGTTCACTTCTGCTCATGTGCAACCATCTTTGAGGAGTATGCCTCCATGCTTCATTATTGAATTAGTAAATAGGGGGTGGGAGTTGTGTTCTGTGTTTGGATAGTTATTTTTCTTTACCTTTTACTCCCTTATAGGATTGAAAACCGTGGCTGCCATAATTATGCAAGGGGAGAGGTGTCCTCTCCATCCTTCTCATTCTCCAACAGCTTCCTTGTGATTCCTTGCTCTAGATGAGAGGCCAAATGAGACCTAGCTTTCTCAAGTCCTAGGGAACTGATTCTAGTGCAGTCATTATAAGCCAGCAGTTAGCAAGTTAAATAGAAACGCCATAAATCTTGTCTTGAATCATTATGTGAGCCCCTCTGAAGCTCAGAATCATGAGTGGGAAGCATGTGCTCACTTGGAATTCAATTTCTGCTCTTCTCAAAACATGCCTCACCAATAAATCAAATTATTATTGCCTTGCAGTGAATCTCACAAACAATGCACTTCGCTGCCTGGTCCACCCACACTAAGTGAAAGAATATGTACATTTTAATTACCAGATTATTTCAATGTTGCACAAACACTGTTTCATATTAAATATTTTTACAAACCAATGATATTCAATAATGAATGTTTGATATTTTTTCCCTGGCTATTAATGTCTGTAATTAGTATCTTTAAGAAACCTTGATATTACATGTCATGCCAGTCTCCTCTAAGTAAGGTCACTGTGGGAGTGGGATATTATTTCTCCTGTCATTCCTTGACTAATGTTTTCATCATCTGTATAAAATATCTGCTGAGTAGAGTAAATTTTTCAAGGTGAAATTATATAATATCTCTTGAATTTTTAAAATGCAGCTGGGGAGAAAGGCGTCATGTCACCCTGTTTCCAAAACCACTTTGCTCCATATGTTTAGCTGCAAATTTTATAAACTTCTTTAAAATGACATAACTTTGTAAATGTTTTAGGAGCAGTGCAGAAACTGTGCCTCTTGCTCTGTAAATCCATGTTCAGAAGCTCTCGAGTGCATATGTAATGAAGTGACTTGACACCTGGAGTGTTTGGGTACAGGCACAAGGTGGGACCTTCTCCTGTGCAGCACTCAGTAGTCACTGCTTTGGAGTGGCCTCCTGAACAGGCCTGGGGCAGGACAGACATGGCAAGGGCTCTGTGGTGTGAGGTGTTGGAAGCTGTGGTGTTGCCTTGTCCTGCAGACAGGGAGGGAGCAGAGTTCAAGAGGAACTGGCAAGGAACGCGTTGTGTCACTTCTCTTCTGGTGTAGGTCCTGCAGCTGTGGCCCAAATAAGGACAGGCCTGTCACTGCTTTGGTTTGTGTTAGTGCTGGTTGTGCTGATCCACAGGAGAGCAGCCACCAGCTCTCAGGTGCCTCCTGCTTTCCCTGCAGCTGCAGTGCTGGTGGGGAGCTGAGAAATGACCACTGGGTTGAGCTTGTGTCTGTTTTTGCAAGCATTGGCTCTGGACAGTGTATGGCCTTTTACATACCTGGCCTTTGCAGTTCACTTTTGCATGGTGAGATGACAAGGGTTGGTGGGGTTCAGCTGCAGATACACTGGCTGTCACAGTGCATATTGTCCTGCTGTCACATTTATTTATTTTCTGGAAATACCTGTGGGGCTGGAATACTGGTAGGAGGGCAAGAAGATGATATCTGGCCTAGGTCCCTTATGGGGTTATGCTTGGATTTCCAGCACATCCATCATGCTGCTGGGAATACCAGGTGCTTTCAGTGCATTTTGTGTGAGAGAGGAATAAGATGCCACTAAAACCTGGGACACCACTTGTTCTGAACAAATAGGTGTCAGGGAGGTTCATTCTGAGGGATGCTAGTCACCTCATGGCAACAGAGCACAGCAGTGTGTCTGTTCCTGTACCTCAGGGTTGAATTACACATCTTTGTTTCTCAGAGGGATGAAGTAATGGTTCAAGCTCTAGGACAAAGTTTATTGATTTCCATCCTTGGTCTGAGACAAGCTTCCTTCTGGCTTTAGACAAATTGTGCGTTTTGAATTTTAAATTAGCAAATGCTTCCTCACTTTTAGTGATCATGCCTGATGCTCTAGATAAGTGGGAGCAACCTAAAGAATATAGGGTGTGCTGCTGCTCTTGTTCAGACCACAAGTTGGGAACCCAAGCTTTTCAAGCAGGAGGATTTGCTCCCTGCTGCATTCGTTATGGAACCCCTCTTTGCCTTAAGGTGGGTATGGCTGGTGTACATCTGGCTTTCCATTTTTCCAGGTTCCCTTCCAAGCAAATTCCTAATCAAGCTTTTTAACTCAGTAGCAAGAAGTGGACCTTTAATCTGTGGAGGAAGGAGCTGGCAGGTGCAGCCCACTTTGATGTGGTGGCAGGGGGGAAAGTGCTGATGGACAGTGGGAATGTGAAGCTGTGGTGTTACTACAGGGGATTGCAGCCACCAGCAGACTATGTGTGGATCAGAGTTCTGGTAGGGAGACCCCTGGGTGTCAGGAGGAGATGCCCAGGACCTGATGGGAATAGCAGATTGTTGGGCTTTGCAAGCTTCTGTTGCTGCTCTTCTGTAATATAGAAAGGCCTGTGACTATTTAACATGCTTCTGAGCAGGAACATTGTGTCTTGGGACTGTGTGGAAGACTTAGGGAGGAAACAGGCATGCAAGGAGAAATTCCAAGATACCCCTTGAGCTTAAGCATGAGAAAATTTGGATTAGGGTGAGTAGTGGGAAAGGTTTAAACTGTGGTTTGGGTGAAATGGGCTGGGAGTCTCTGGTAGGGCAACTCCTGTCATCTTTTTACTGTCTGAGGTGGCCTTCTAATCACTGCCTCAGACCAGAGCTTTCTTCATTCCCCTTTAAAGAATCTGAAATGTGGCAGCCTTGAATGTGTGCTGTAAAACACAGTGTTTTCGGAGCACATCAGATCCAAAGGGCTTTGCAAGTGCTAATCTTGGAAAACATCCTCATTAATGGTAACCTAACATCAGAAAGACAGCAGAGCTTTATGGGCTTTCTTTCTAACATTTGCTTGGGCCACCCAGTGAACAGTGTATTGATTTGCATCCACCCTTTGTATGGTGGGGTCCCAGTTGCTTTCTTGTATGTTCTGGAACTGGAGAAGACACAAAACAACCTACTGAGCAGATTGCTTTAGCTGAACAAACCTCTCTGAGTGAAACTGGCCTAAAATATCAATGTACTGGAGGATAAGCTCTTTATGATCTCTTCTGGCTTACTGGAAGATGATTATATGCAAGGAAAACTACAGCAGAATTCTTGTGTATTGGGAGGGCAGAGTTAAAATAACCAGTGCATTGATAGCTAAGAAAACTGTTTCTTGTGAAGTGCACAGACAGGGCTGCCTCTTTGGCATGTTTCCTCTGAGCGTGGGAAGAGTGTGTTTGTGTGCGTGTGTGTACACATGTCTGCATGTGGAGGTGGGAATAAAGTTGCTGACTTGTTGCTGACATGGGATTCTTTTCTCTCCAGCACTTCTTTGTACATGTCACTGCAATGTTCTGCATGGACTCTCAACAGCATTGTCTAATCAGCCTTTTTTATTTCCTCCTCCTCTCTCCCACTCCCCCAGTCGGCATATGCCGTGTCGGTGCTCAAGGAGTGTGCTAAACTGCGACCTACAGATCCCACCGTTCCTCTGCTGGCTGCCAAGGTCTGCATTGGGTCACTGCACTGGGTAAGCAAGCTGATGCAATTCCTATTATGTAACGGATTAGGTCCTGCAGTCACAGTGCCACAGTGTAGTTGCAGCAGGGAGAAAGGGAATCCCTGCTAAAATCGTACACACATGTGTGCCCTTTATAAAAAATGAAAATCCCTGCAAGAAATTTTGTAGTGAGTCATTAAAATGTATTTTACTGGCACATTGAAGAAAGGAGGTGGGGAGAAAGCCATAACAGCCATTCTGAGGACTGCTGCTTCAACTGTGTGTCACATTGAATCAGCCACTCTTGTAGCCCCTGCAGGACACAAGTTCATAGTTATAAGTGGACTGTTAGATAGTTCAGGTCTGCTGGACAACTCAGTCCTTTGTTCTTGAAGTTGCTGTGTCAATGTTTTGTGTTCTGGATGTGTTAATGTATGCCCCAGAAGCAGAGTGGGAGTGGAAGTTGTGCCCGTGAAATTCTGATTATCCAAAGGAGCAGAAACATCTGTCATTCTTTCTCTACTTGGTTTAATTAACTGAATGGCAGCCTGCTGTCCTCACCTGTCCTCACCACGAGGTGTCCCTGCAGTCAGTGAAGGATTACAATTGCTGAACAGAAGTAAAACAAGATGCAAGAAAACATGAAAGAAAATACCAGAATAATCTGCACAGATCTTGGAGAAAAGTTGTAGAAGCCAATTTGCTGTTGTTTTGTTCCCTTACCCTGCCTCCCCACCTTCTACATCCCTGATGAAAGCTGCTGTTGAGCTAAACTTGAGGTGTATCAGTTTACACCACCATCAGGGAGGGTGTCTGGTTGTGTATGTTTTTGAATGAACTACACTGTTCAAACTATAATGGTTAAGCTTATATGTGAGTCAGAAAAAGCTAGGCAGCATCTTTTTCTAGGAAAAATCTTCAAGTCTGAGGACCTTCAGGGAATCCTTGCTGAACTGCCCAACCTACTTCTGCTCTACATTTGGAGCAATTTAACTCTTGTACCCACCACTCAGTCTCTCAATTTTGAAGGCTGAAAGTCATTCAGTGATATATAAAAAGATTCACAGTGAATGTTATTTTTTAATAAAGTAAATAAGGTTTTTTTTATTCTCAGAGGTGTTGAAACAGTGTGAAAGTGAGGCATTACAGCTGTATTGAATGCTGTTCTTAGTATGTCTGATGAAGATTTCAATGCACAGCTAGCATATAAAAATACCTCGTTACTTTGAAAAGACAGTGAGGCACTAATTCAATTCCACCTTGGGCAATCCAGTATGTCCAGACTTCTCATACATGACAGAGCTGATAAAACGACTGGCTAACCCTAAAAAGTAGCAAAGGCAAGGGAAGAAGGGAACATGAGCTGGTTTTGATTATTTCAAAGCAAGAGGGTTTTTTTTCTTCAATGTACTGCTTTTTTATTGTGTGAAATGCTTTTCAGTGTTACTCAAATAGACCCTGGCTCAAAACTGGGGGTATTATGAAATAAAATCACAATTTCACAAGAGGGCAATTTTAGTGCAGTTATCTAGAGCACAGCCTTATGAACTAAAACCAAATTAAAAATATTCCCTCTCCCATTCCTTTCAGTCAGTGGCCTATGCTTTACCCTCATAACAAACTTGATGATGGTATAGAAGGGTTTTAATTAAGGGGAGTCTGAGGGAAATCAGATCATCTTTTAAAAGAACTGAAATGATAGGTTCCCACATCTCTTAGTCAAAGGGGTGCTTTTGATATTACTGCCAGACTCCTGTGCCTAATAAAGACCTTCCTGCTTAGCAGAGCTGTTTTTCTAAATGTCATCCTTACAGTAATTATTTGCATTTAAATTACATGGCAATCAAATCAGAATTGAATAATTTAAACTGGAAGTTAACAGGCTGATCAATGCCAGTATAAATAGAAAGGAAGATAGACATGGGACAGGAACAGTCTAATGGACAAATATTAGCAGTTACAAATATTCAAATACATCTTCTTTTTCAGAACACATAAAATATGATTAATTTTTCAATTAGGAAATATATCTGTGTACTTGATTGCTGGCTAGGCAGGAAAAGGGTGAAATCAGATCACCATTTATCCGAATGAAACAGCTAATTTATATCCTGCATCTGTCTACTGTGTGGTGCAGTATTGTAGCCAGTTTGTTTATAGCCCATGGGCAAGCAGTACTTTAGTCTTCTTTCAGCTACTAGCAATTAAAAAAAACAACCCAAAATACAACATTTATGCAGATGGATAATTACAGAATGTCATGAGAAGCACAGAACAGTTTCTTTCATGATTAATCTAGTGATCACTGAAGTCATTTTGCTGGCTTTGTACATGGTGTCTCAGCACACTTTAAGAGCAGGGAAAACAGAAAATTAATTGAAATATACTATAATGATTTACAACATTGAGGATGCTCTGGTCACATCTATGAAATAATCTCTCAGTGCAGAACAAATCAAAGTGAAAATGTGGATGCATTCATACAGTGCCATGCAAATCAATATGTAGCAGAGCCTGATGCAGAAAAGAGATGAGCCTCCCCCAGCTTCTGTTGTGGCAGTATGACTAGATCATTAACTGATCTAAGTTGGCAGTACTCTGCTGGCATGTTAGGGGTACCCTGCTGGCTTACATCAGATGATCTGCCCCATCAACTGCTAGCTTCTTGGATTGGGCCTGCAGTAAGCAACTGAGTGGTATAAGCACTGTTTTGGCTCCCTTTTTCAGAATTAGAGGTAATCAAAAAAATCCACTGTAAACAATAAATCAGTACTTCGTTAATTCTAAAGCTTAAGCCAGTAGACTTGGAGGACCAGAAAAGCTTCAAAATGAATGCACATATGTAAACCACATTTGTATGGTCAGGATGCAGTCAAACCTGTCCAGCAAAGTTGGAACTTCTGTATCTAAACTATTACACAGGTGTTTTAAATGTTTTTGTAGTAGGCTCAGAATTACTTTTGAGGTAACATGCTGCTAATCCTTCCAGCTTGCTGGGGTTTCAGCACAGCAGTTTGCTGGACTTGCACATGGATGATTCTATCAAGCAAACACAAAGCCCATTTGTGTTTAGCCAGCTGTCTTTTAGCTTTCCAGAATGCACTGTGAAGTCTTTGACTATTGTAGGTCAGAGTATTGTTTTAAATTTCCATAGAAAAGTTGAGATAGCTTGCACTGGAACATGTCCATACTGAGGTTGCTTTGCCTTGCTCCCCTATAAATTCAGAGTTCTGCTCACTAAAAGGCTTTCTGCAATTTCCTCTTTCACTCAGCCTTCCCTGGCATGGTCTCAGCTGAATGCTCACTTGCCTATTTTGGCAATGACTTTGAGTTGCAGTATGAGTTGTTGTTTTTAATATTTTAATAGTACAGTTCTGTTAATTTCACTACTAATCTAGGTTCTCCAGGATGCTGTTATGGCAGGTATTGTTAAAATACTAAAAATGGAACTTCTTCCTAGAGACAAGCATTAAATACTGAATTTCTCCATTTTTGGGAGCCATATTTGAGGTGTTTAGGGTTACTCTGGTGCTTTCTTTTGCCTTTTACTCAATTGATATCAATGGAGGCATGTTGAAAATAGAGCAAAATGGACTGTAGTCCTAGGATAGGCTTGACTCCTCTAGAACTCTGCTGTGACAAAAAGCAGGAAGACATGAGGCCATGTCTATCATTTTAATTGCTCCACAGTTGATATAATAGCAATAGTGGTGGTGTGCTAAACTTGTGTAGCATCAAATGATGCCTGTATTATCAGCTAATACAAGCTTTTCAAAGGACTTTGTCCCATGGCAAAAGCTGCAGTACAGGATGGTGCTGTACCTCATATTTCCCTCATTTCTTTGAACTAGTGTGCACAGCCAAGTGCTCTACTGCAGCACTTTGCTGGGAAGGCAGAGATCATGCCATCAGTCAGGGAAAGGGAGAAGAAGTGGTGTTGGGCCAGGGCAGACTGTGCATGGAGTCATAAAAACTGAGTGGGACATGCCATGAGGTCAGGACATCATGGTGTGTGTGTGTCAGGGGGGTTGGCAGGATGTAGATTTAGAGCTGCATACTCCTGAGGTAACAGCTTACCATCCATTACTTTCACAGAGCACTTAATCAGAGGGTGCTTCTCTCCCCTTCTGTCTGTTGTTGACCCTGCCACTATAGATAATAAATGCTATGCATGTGCTGGTACTCAGTCACTTAGGAGCCCTGGAGTCACCTGGAAATGCTTAGGTCATAGTGCAATATGAATAATATTAAAAGATGAAATCTAGTCCCATTACTGGAGTTACTCTGCCTGCTGACAGACATCTGAGGGGATCAGCATCACCAGAGTGAGAGGCTGCTGAGAAAGCGGGGAAGGGCAAGGAGCTGCTAAGTATTTCTTCTGTCTTTTAAAAGACATTCTTGATTACATCACCACTGCTGTTCTGGGGCAATCCCATGGGTTTTAGACATTGAAAATGACCAATAATTTTGTCTTCAATACATTGCCTTTGTGAACAAACCACTTTAGCTACAGTGGAGGAAAGGCCTGAGTATTCCTAAGTGCTGGGGGCTGAGTTTACACAGACTAAATTGGTGGACTTAACAATGGTGATACAGAGAGCAAATGCTGACTAGACCAGCAATAGAAAGCACAGGATTTTTTTTCTGACATACATAACATGATTGGCTTTGTGTGCTGTAAACAGCTGTGGGACAAAACCTTTTCATTAGACTATGCCTTATGGAGCACTTTCTTCCTATGCATTTTCCTTCTTTTCTTTCTCATTTCACTATATTTATATTCTTCTCTTTGAATTAGTCTCTATAGCTACAACCCAGTGGAATTAAAATGCTAAGAGGTCAATTTAACTAGTTAACATCATGTGTAATTCTGTATACATACCCATTCTGTAGGATTTTGATCTGTTAAGTGCTTGGGTATTGTTCAGTGTCATGGGTGTCCAAATTCACCTGCTTCATTAAACTTGTCTGCTGTCCTCAGTCCAGTGTCATTTGATGCATTCCCTACCTCTTCCTTAGTGTGCTCCTCCTTTTTGGCACATTAAAATGCTGTTTTCATCCTGCTGTACATCACTGATTTGTTTGTCCTTAGTTACTCTAAATGTGTGCTGGTGAGAAGTGCAATTTTTCCTTAGTCCTGCAAGCTGTTGATTCAGTGGGGTAGGGCTTGAGCTTTTCTAAAAACAATCTGGGTGGCAGTTGGACACCAGCTGGGTGGCATTAGGCCAGGGGACAGCACCTGCTGTTCTCCACTCCCTTGTCAGTATGCTTCCAGGCTTGGCTTGAGCACACACCAAAACCTGTGGCCAAATAACAGTGGTGGCTGGAACAGCCACTCTCTGTACCAGGGGAAACATCCCTCGGGGTAGCACAGCTAGCAACTGTTCTTTTTCTTTCAAATATGAAGGAGGAAGTGAAAGGGGAAAAAAAGCCCAACCAGCCCCAGAGCATTACCATCTCATTGGTGTCAGTTCACAGTTTGGCAGCCTGTCTCTCTCCAGGTGCCAGGTGTTTGCTTTCTGGTGTGATAGAGGGGTTGCTTAGCTAGTGGTTCCAGGTGCCTCCTGACACTTTATATAGCTGGAGTTTAAAATGCAGAAAGTTCTTCTTAGGTTGTTTTTCCCCCATGTTGTCTTTCTTCCATGCAAGTTTTGGAGGCAGGGAGCTTCTCCCTGCAGCCTGGAATTCTGCCTTTCTCTCCACCAGCTTTTCAGTGCAAAGTATGTAGAAAAGTGTTAGAACAGTAAGGACCAGATTGGAGGGAGGGCTTTGAGACTTCGTTTTTTGTTGCTTCTAAGAGAATAACATGGTAGGCCTTCCCTCCTCCCTTTCTCATCTCCACAGTACAGACTGAAGGCACCCCGTATCTGTAAGGACCCCCCCAGACACAGCTTTACTGGCAGATCACAGCTCAGGCTCACTGGGTGCATGGAGAGGTAGCTTTTATCCAGACTGCAGTCTGGTGGTCCTTGCAGTTTAGCTGGTTACCCCAAATGTGTCCCAAGGGGGTTCCTGTTTCAGGTAGTACTTTCCAGATTCACAGTTGACGAGGCCATCTGCAAGATGGATGCACTGGAGAGTTGAAACATCACAGTGGCTGATGTGAGTGAAAGGTTTGGTTTTTCACACTTGCCCAGAATGACTGGAGAGTAGGAGAATGGGAGAAGAGGGGGCAGATGGCTGCCACAGCAGGGCTGGCAGGGAGAAGTGTCTGAGTGCTGTAAGAAGGAAAAGTAAATGTTCTCATAAACAGAACCAGCTGTGCTGGAGTTTGTGAGGCCACTTATTTTCAAAGCAGACTTCAGCTGACCCAGGTTTGCATTCATAAGAATCTTTGTGGCTGGTCAAAGTGCCATTGGTGTTTAGTGTGAATAAATGTTCACAAGAATGTGCTAGAAGTGCTGTTTCAGCCACTCTGAAAAGTTATGGTTTTAATTATTCATTCATTAGATTAATCTGATACTGACAGGTGGCCCTGGGTAACTGGCAGGCAGGAAGGCTGAATGGTGCACTGCTGATTTGTGCAGTATAGGTATTTCCAGTCAGAAACTGGAATCACCATCAGGTGACCATTCAGAGAAACAATGGAACAAAATCTCTCCAATTTTCCATGGCTTCATTTCAACTTCAAACTTTTCATTCATTTTTTCCATACACTCTACCCCTTCTCTTGTTCACTAGTCATTTGAATACCTTGTAGAGCTCTTTTCTTCACCTAATGGACACTTCTTGGATGAAAGAGTGTGTGGGGAGAAGAGGAGAAACAATAAAGAGAGTGACAATATAGCTGTTTATGGTGGCAAAGAGGTGCATAATGAATTTTCAAGCTGCAGAGATTTCATGTCTTACGTAAAAGTTTCTGAGAGATGAAGAATTCAGTTATAATATGGGAGGGGTTTTTGTTGTTCATTTGTGGGTTTTGTTTTTTTGGTTTTTTTTCTATGTGGCAAGTCATGGCCCACTTCTTCATTGTCCTAGGCTCTGGTCCAGGACACATTTCAGTATGTGGCAGGGAAGCTGCTAGGGCTACTGACAGGTTAAGAAATCTGAAATAAATCTCAGTCTTCCTGATGTGATCAGAGTTTAAGGGTTCTATCTCAACATTGCTGAAGTAGGTGGGACTATTCCCAGTGGTTTTGGTAAGCTTTGGATTGCACCCTCAAAGACAGGCCTTGCAGTTTAGTTGGTGAGTTCCAATATTCCTCAAGAGGTGTTCCTGTGTCAGTTAGTGGCTTCCACAGTCACAGCTGATGGGGCAATGAGGAGTACTAATGCTTTCAGGAAAGCATTTGATGGCAACATATGTGTTGGTTGTTGGACTGACTGATCTGAGGTTTCAGAAATTGGGGAATAATTGGTCTACATCTAGTTTGAATCCTGTGGCCTCAGGGAGTTGCACCAGTGGGAAGAAATTCAAGTGGTGGAGATTTGCTTCTTCACTTGCAGTTTTCAGCCTTTCTTCAGGTTTATGTTAAAAGTAATTTTCTTCTAATGTTTGATATCATCTAATAAATCCAGGTGGTTTGTTTATGAAGCCATTAGTTAATGTTGTCACCTGAATGTTTTCAAGTGATGGGATTAGGAGGCTCATTGACAGGATGCTACATCAAGTCAAGTAGATTTTGTTCATAGGTAGTGTATTAACAGATCACTGCAGAAGGCAAATTTCTTGTCTGATGGTGCATTTTAATTCCATGTTGTTATGAGTGAGTCATTTTAGATGTTGAGGAACCATGAGGTGCTGAAGTCTGACAATGCTGAGTATAAAGAGGGCACACATCCACAGTACTTGTGTCTAAACTAGGTGGATTTCCAACAAAAAAAGTACTTCCTCAAAATTAAACAACCCCATCCCATAAAGTCAGTTGTGATGTAATTAAAGTTTCCAAAGGGAGGATTTGTCAGATAGTGTAATGGTGTCTGCTTCTTGATTAGGGATGACTCTGATTATGGGTGACAGGATCTGCATGCTGTCTTGTACAGAAATGAAATCTTCCTGTAGGCTCTATCTTTCAGGCATTACTTACAAGTTTTGCCAGTGTCTCTCCAACCTACACCTTTCAATGTATATACAGTGTACAGGTCTTTGTCTTTTCTACTTAAAATGGGTGAGTGATATTAATAAGAGTTTAAAGTTAGAAATGAGAAACACTCCATTCTATAATAATATTTAACTTATTCTTTTTATTTGAAATTGCCAGTAGCTTGGATTTTACAGATGCTGATAGAAATGTGTTGAAAGGAAGGCTGTGGAGAGCAGTCTGTGATGTGGTGGAAGAGACCAGCTTACATTTTTCATCACTTTGGAGGCTGATCCTGAGAGATTGTGACTGCTCTCTCCTCCAATCTCTCTCTATAATATAAAATGCATTTTCAAGGAAATTGTGTCTTTACAAAAGATGCAGAAAGTGGTTAGTGCAGCCAGAGCTGCCAAGGTAGTGTGTTAGTTCAGATTAAAATTTGTGTTCTGAAATTTCTGCGTCCTTTTGGCAACAGAATTTCAAGCAGCAACTGAGAGCTTTCAGTGATGTTAGTGGTTTCTTGTTTTATTCTAATGTTTGAAAAGACAGTAAAATTTGTTAAGGTTTAAAAAAATCAGACAGCAAAACTGAATGGTTTTCTTTTGAAGGAAGAAACCTTTTAGACCTTTCAATGCCCTACTAGGATATCATATATGTAGTCCAGCTGATCCAGTGTTTGCATTTTAGGCTGCATGATTGAAGTGTGCCTGAAGGAAGCTATAAAATAAGATCATGTCTCTGATTAATCTTAAACATCTGGAAAGAGTTTGGGGTGCAAACCCCAAACTTTTCTTAAAACTGTGCATGTGCACCAAGGTCTGCTCATCTGACCTTCTACATTCTCCTTTTTATGAGTGTTCACTGGGATCACTGAAAGCCCTTGTGTGAATGGCTCACAGATCACTTGCAGGTAAGGCTAATGGTGAATTTTATTGGAGCAAATATAGAGGAAATGCCTATAAGTCTCAACCTACCTCTTTTGCAGCTGGAAGAAGGAGAACACTTTGCTAAAATGGTGATAGACCTGGGTGAGGATGCTGGAGAGTCCCTGGCAAAGGGTTACCTGGCACTGGGCCTGACATACAGTCTTCAGGCTACTGATGGTGAGTTACTTCTTTGTTAAGTGTGTTACATGGAGAGCATTTGCTCCAAGTCTTCAGTGCAAGCAATTGGAATTTATTAGAAAAATCTGCCTTCAGTGCTGACTAGACATTGAAAAGCAATCAGATCACAAGATAAATGGGAATTGTTCACATGCTCAGAGAGCTTCTTCTGTGGTAATAAAAGTAAAGTTATTAGGTAAAGGGAAAAATGCAGGTCATTACTTAGGGGGTGATTATCTGAGTGTAGCTGACAATGCTTGGTGTGTTTTACTTGAATATTTGTAATACATTTTTTTCACTTAATTTACACAACAAAAAGTCAAACTTTCCATCTGTTTTCATATTTTTGTCACCCACTCATAAATCATAAAGAAATACAATCCAAGAACTGGAGTCAGAAATGCCTCACTTCAGTTCCTGGCATGATACTGATTCCCCACAGAGATTCAACCTCTCTGTGATGTAGTTTCTTTTACTTAGAAGTAAACAAGATAAAAATATCTACCTCACTGGTACATGTGGATGTTGACTAGAAACAGACCACTGAATGTAAGAAGTATTTTATTTTAATGCTGCTTACTTGGATCTTAAATGAATGGACAAGGTGCTCCTGCAGATTTGGTGCTTTGTAGTTAGAAGGGCTTGAAGTGTTTGGGAGAGTTCTAGCTCTGACCTTCATCAAGCTCACAGGTGGGAACAGTCTTTGTTTATTCTGTGACTTCTAACATGGGTAGAAGATATGTTCTAACACATTTTCTTTGAATAATGGCTGAGCTGGTTTGTTTCCTAAAGATTTTGGCAGTCGTGCCCTCATGCAAGCAATGGCTTTTCTCTCATAGAGGTTCCAGAGAAACAAACTAACTTCTTCAAAGTTGATTCAGCAAAGAAGCCTGAATCAAAGCTAAAATTACTCTATCATGCATTATCATGGAATATGCAAGCCTTGCAACTTACACCAGAATTCTGCAAGGCATGTGTCTGAGAAAGTGTTCTTGTGCTCCTCAGTAGCACAAGCTGGTGTAGTTTTTCAGCCAGCCATATCTGATCAGATGTTCTGAGAACTGCTTTTCATCATGGAGGCTTACAGGCACTGCAGCTTTCTCCAGTTCTCCATTTCTCTGCCTCAGAGTAGTTCTCCCTAGAAAGTTCATGTGAAAAAGTATGTCCTTCCTAGCCTGAACTTTGTCTTACATATATATTTTAAGTCCACTAGGAATAGAGTTCTACTTAACAGCCTGGTTTTTAAGGCATTTTGCCTAGATGTCGTTTAAACTGTTGTAAAGCTATACACGATCCCGTAGACTATTTTCAGGGATAGAAGGTTTTCTATGTCAGCCCCTTATGATCTCTTTGTAAACTTCAGTATGAAAAGAAGGTGGTTTCTAAAGAATGGAGAGGCATGTTCTGTACTCTAGCTCTAAAAATATTTTGGCGCAGCAAAATATGAGTTGGAAACTTTTTCTGGAAACCTCCTGAGTTTTCAAGAGACTAGTTCAATATTGTGTCCTTTTTAATGTAAAACAAACAGTCTTCACAACAGCTGCCTTGGATTATTTTCAGATTAGCCTCTCATTTATGTTTTGAAACAGTGGAATATATCTGCCTTCTCACTGTATCTCTAGCCCTTAAGATAACAGGACAAGTCACTCAGTTATTGAAGGGAAGTAGGAAGAGTATATTTCCATTTTGCAGATTATGTTTTAATAAAATGGATTAAGTCCTTCAAAAGCATACATATGATGGTCATGAATATGGAACTGTGTTTCACTAGAAAATGTCAAATTTGCACTAGCAAGACATTTTTCATTAGCATTGTTAAAAAAATAGCATATGACAGTGAGGAAGCAAAGCAAGAACATGCTGAAAGACAGCAGTTCTGTGATGTAATCCTGTCTCATGTTGTCAATCTTGTTTATCATTGTATTTATACCAGTTCTTACTGACATATGCAGACAAGTCAAACATCTATGTGTGTGTATATATGAGATTCCTGTAACTTTCTAGTTGAGATGACTTTCAGTCAATCAGTATTTTCAATAGTAGCTAAGTGTTTCAGAGACATTTGACCAATTGCCTTCTAAACCTTTCAGCCTTCCATCCAAGTTAGACTTTCTTATTTAATATAACCTTCTAGTAATTATTTCTCCTCCTGTGTGACAAAGGCACTGAGGAGTTGTATTAAAGCCTTTTTTTGTGATTTGCAAAAAGCTCCTGTAGGAAGTAAGATTTCCAGAAACTTATGCTGGAAAGCGTCCTTATTCTTAATGTTTAATTACATGTTTCTTGAAATAAGTCTCACTGAAGTAGCTGAATGTTGTGTCCTCAGAGGACGTCATTGACACTTTTACACTTTTGCCTCAGTCTTAGAAGCCCAAGCCTCCTGTGCATAGTTCATGTTAATTTTCTGCAGATCACTTTCCAATGTCAGTTGTCAATGCCAGCAGCAAACCATTCCTCTTCTTCCCATACTTCCAGTTTTGACATAAGCTGTATTGTCAACTTTTCCTCCCCTTAGGTCTGGTGAAGAATTCACTGAAGACAGGGAAAGGTGACATGAATTTACCAAAGGCTGAAGAGGAAAGACTAGGTTGAGAATGCATTGTGAAATACAAGTGCTCTTCTTACCTCACAAATTGTGACATCTTTTTATATATAACAGTCCCTCATTCTTTTTTCAGAGATGAGTGTGCTGTACCTCTGTTTTCATTTAGAATATTGGTAGAAGGTCATGGATCAGGGACTGAATTAGAAACTCATTCTATCAGTCTTTGTGGATTTCACAGTCAGAGTACTGACAGCACTGGTTAATGTTAAGCCCCGCCCTCCCCCCCCCCCCCCAAAGTCTATAAATTATTAGTGAACAAACTTGGTCTTTGCTTTTGGAAATAACAGTGCATGCAATTTTTAATTATAATTCTGGGTGCTTAAAATGTATGTTGTGCCATATTAGATGTCTTAACACAAGGGAATAATTTCTGAAACTCAGTCATATTTGCAAGAGGGTGCATATATGTCATTGTTTTAGTTTGGATCAGAAATTTATTTATGAAGTCCATTTATCTGTCATCTCCACCTCTTACATTGTGAGTCACATACAGGAACAGTTTTGCATATTACAAACTGAACCCTTTCCCACAAAACAAATGTTTTACATAAATAGATCTGACTGTGCTTCAGCTGCTAATGGGTGCTCAGTCCATTGGACAAGATTAGAACTAGATTCCTGTCCCCATGTTTGTTGAGTTGATTCTGATCCTTGGCACTGTGTTTCATTCCATGCATTCACTACTCCTGCTGTGCTCTAACTGCTTTTATTAAGACAGAGCTTGTCCTCCTTTGTTTCTAAATGTGATCCAGAGCTTTGTGTTTAGGTACAAAATGCTGCTGAAGAGCCTATTGAATTTTAGTAAGGCTGAAGCTGCTTTAAAAACCTAGATTGCTTCAGAAAATAAATCTTGGGCTGCTCAAGTGGCATTTGCAAAAGTCTTACGGGTTTCAGAAACCCCCCTGTGCCACTCTCCCATTGGTCAGACTGCTTTTGGAGCTTATTTTAATTTTAGTAATAAGTAATATTTTGTTTTAGTTGATGGAACTGCAGCAGCCATACTCGCAGGAAGTATAGTTGGGTAGGGACTGAAGAATTCTTTGGTACCATTGACCTGGGAGAATGGAGCACAAATTTTAAAAGTTTAATCAGACCTGCCAGGTTCTGTTTCCTTAGTGCAAACTTTTCTTTGTCTGAAGTGAGAGCTTCTCAGTGATACAAGTGGATTGCAGATTTCTTTGAATAATTCAGGGATAGGGTATCTGCAACATCTTGGGGCAGCCTGTTTCAGAGTCTTGCCACCCTCATAGTAAAGAATTTCTTCCTGTATATAGTCTAAATCTTCCCTCTTCTAGTTTAAAACCATTGCCCCTTGTCCTGTCTTTATAGGACCTGGTAAAAAAATAACTTTGTCTTTCTTAAAAACCCCCTTGAAGTATTAAGAGGGCCTCCCTTGACCCTTCTCCAGACTGAAAAATGACAACTCTCTCAACTTTTCTGTATAGGAGACATCTTCCAGCCTTCCAACCATTTTCATGGCCCTTTTTTGGATTTGTTCCAATGGAACCATGTCTTCTGTTGTGGATGCCAAGCTGCACACAGCATTCCAACTTTGTGGTAGCTGAAGATGCAGTCCATATTGTGGGAGGTGGGAGTCACATGCTGTTTCCCAGTAATGCAGAGGCAAAGCTGACTAGTTGTAGAGTAATCACATCATTTCCACAACATATTTTGTGTTCTTTCTAACTACAAACTGAACATTAGTCAAATGTCCTAACAGGTGGAAGCTCGAAGTTCTAGCTTTTCCATTTGGTGTTTACTTTGAGGGACAAATGGTAACATTTCTTTCAGTCTTTTTTATTGTGTGACATCTTCAGAATTGCTCTATAACTTAAAGAATGGTAGTTTCCATGAGAAACAGAATGTTAGATTTTTTTCTGTAGGGATGTTTATAGATATGATCAAATCCTTTCCAATGTCTCCTCAAGCATTTTTGTTTACATCAATCTTGGTTCTTTAATTTTTTTTCCAAATTTCCTTTCTTTGTTACCTTTATTCAGTATTTTGCAGCCTGATTTAAGGCTAGAGTGATGTATTTTTAATAGATGCTGCATTTTACATGAAAGTCCATGTCTTAAAATTTATTATTTAAAATACAAATTTTTGGATAAGTTTTTTATCTTAGAATAGGTTTTGTGGCTTAAGCAAGTTCTGATCTTTATGATTAGGAAATCCTGAAGATTGCTGTTCCTCCCAAATGAACCTGGTATTCTGAAGAACTGTTGGAAGATGTAGAAGTACAAAAGGTCTGATCACTATAGCTACTGCAACAAATAATTTACTTACAAAATTTCACTCACTGGCATATTGCAGAATACAAAGAAACTGGTTACCTTTGCAGGTCTTGCAGAAGAACACATCTCTTTTCTTCTTAATAACTTATAAGAATACTTGAATTTCACTGGGTTTGTTGCATTATTATGTACTACTTAGTAACTTGCTATTTTGGAGCATACACTGACTTAGTGTATCAAATCAGATTCATGGGTGATGTTTGCTAATGGATTAACTACTCATCACTTCCTTATGCTGTTGATCAATAGCTCTTAATTTCAGGATAGGCAGAACAAGAAACAACTGCTATGCAAGAACCAGAACAAGACAGCAAATGCATTTCTAAAAATCATCACTAGGTTTCCAGATGTTTTGCATCTGAGAAAGCCATGTTCCTTTAAGCTCTTCCTCTGTTCCTGTTGATGATGATATCTTGCGATACCCAGGTATAACAAGAGCTTGATTCTTCTCTTCCTTTTCTGGTTTTAGGTAGGAATTAATTTATACATTGATACATGTGTGTACTGGGCAGGATCCATTAATCAAGCAATTAGAGACATGGAAGAAGGGCATTAGTGGCTAATGCCACATCTGAAGTAACCTAAAGTCTGTTGTGGTCTCAAAGATGGTGGTGTTTGTCACAGAGCTGTAAGTTTGGCTGCTGGTGTTCCCTGTTACACCTGCAGCACCCTCCCATGAAGATGGTGGTGGATGTGTACATTCTGTACACATACTGTACCTGAATCAGAATGTGATGCAGGTTACTGCTTGTAGCATTTGCAGCAGTCTGGCTCAGGACCTGTTATCTTCTTGGTATCTAGTTAGTGTTTGACCCCTTCTCCCAGCCCCTTCAGTAGCATATATAAATAAAAAATGCTTCAGTATTTCAAACAAAGGACTTAAAAAAATCTTTAATAAAAATGAATTTGAGAATTCATGTCAAAATGAGCACATGCACAAAGACACAGAGATTTCCATAGTGTTTATGCTCCCAGTTTGAATACTCTATACATTTATTTGATCTGAAACATTGAATTAACGCTTAAATGGTATTGTATCTTGTCCTACAGCTACTCTAAAGAGCACTCAGGATGAATTAAACAAGAAAGCACTTCAGTCTTTGGAGAGGTGAGTAGGAATTTTGCAGATACTTGCTTTGTACATTTTTTTCATTAATTCAGAAAATTTTTTCTTTTTATGTTTCTTTTTCCTCTGTGTAAGGCTTCCGTGCTGGAAAGTTCGAAAACAGTTCATTAGATTTCAGCAGTAGTGTGTCAAAACCATTTTTGTGATGGCTAAATGCAGTGATTATTTGATTGACTATCCAAGGGAAGAGTACTGTTCTGCCACCTTACAGAAAAAAACCTTAGCCCCAAATTAGCTGCAGTGAGATCTACAGTGCTGGGAGATGCAGCTTCCTCACATGATGCCAGCTGGCAGACATGGAAAGCTAATTTTGTCTCAATTCCTGTGTGAAGCAGGCTTAAAATCCTATTTCCATCATGGTGGGAAAGTACCTCCACCATCAGGGTGTAAGCAGCTATGGGGTGACCTGGCACCAGGGCAGCTAGGGGAGAGAATAATTGCTGTCCTAATGAGTGTTTAAATCAGCTGTTGTTGGAAGAGGAGGTTCTAGAGCTAGTGGTACAAAGCAGGCACCACTCACCTCTCCTTCATCCCTATATTTTTGGGGAAAACTGATACAATGGCTCCACTCTGGAAGGAACTGTGCACTCTTGTGCAACTACACTTGAGACCTCAAGTACAACTGCTTGATATAAAACCCTTTTTTGTCCATTCTGTGGGGTAGAGCATTAAGGTGTGAGCTTCCTGACTCTGTTATGATTAAGTTACACCACCCAAAATACACTAGGTGGTGTTCAGGCAGTTATTTACATTTGTACAATTACATTCACAATTTACAACCCACTATAAATGTAGATGCCTACAGACTATAGATAGCAATTAAATGGAAGCTTAAGTGGTCCAAGTCTTGGACTGAAGGATCTAATTCTGAGTTTATTGTTGTCATAATTACGTAAGTGAAGAAAACTTGAGATCTCTGGTATCTCAAAGTACAGATTTAACAATTTGAACAATGTTAAAAGATCTTAGCTGTTTTGCTGATGCTGACCAAGAAGGAGCCCAGCATGTTTGTCTTACACTGGTTTTGTAGTGAGTGCAAGAACTGAAACCACAGATACAATTCTGGGTATTTACCTTATGGAGATCTGAGAGAGAAAACTTCTAAAAGCCATTTATTCATTCATTGTTTGGATGAGGAGTGTACTTTTAAGTCACACTAGTTTGTGGACTCCAGCGTCGTACATAAACTGCTGACCAATTCTAAGGAATTGTGGTGCTGCACTGCTTTTCAACTTCCTTGTTTTTTATCCTGTGACCTTTCTCATTGGCCGTGACTTGTTTTCATGGTATCTTAACTCTACCTAGGAGGCAGACAAGCTTCTAGCCAAACATTAGTTACTCAAACATCAGCCAACAGGAATGTGACAGTGAGCTGATTACTAGTGACTTCTAAATGCCTAAGTTTGGTTTCCTTCCTTTTTGTACCTTCCTTGGTTTTTGCCTTTTTTTGAGGAGCCTGTATGATCTCTCAGGCCATAGTTTGGCCTGTAGTCATCTCAGTAAGGGACCTTTTCAGTTGGAAGATTGCACTAAATGTTTTTCTAATTCCTTATGAGGAAAATGAGCAGTAAAGTAACAATCCTTTGTTTCTCTCCAAAAGCACCATTAATTTCATTTGCTATACTCTTGTGAACTTGCCCGTTATTTATTGCTGGAGAGGCTACTGAAGGTTTCACAAGAGACACTTTATAAAGAGGTGACTCGCCCTGTCTAACACCTTAGGGCAAAGCTGGGTTCTACCTTGTGGAGTTTTGTTGT
This sequence comes from Molothrus ater, assembly GCF_012460135.2. Lineage (NCBI taxonomy): Eukaryota > Metazoa > Chordata > Aves > Passeriformes > Icteridae > Molothrus > Molothrus ater. Next base: position 27,484,277 of record NC_050480.2, read on the forward strand.
TTGTTGCAATTTTGGGGGAAGTTGGGGATTTTTTTGGTTGGGGGGGTTGTGACTATTTGGGTTTGGGAGTTTTTTTGTGTTTTTTGAAGTGGAAAGAGAAATTAGTGACTCACCTGTACTAATTGCATGTTGATGTCTTTGGCATTCCTTCAGAACACTTGAGTGCCACCTTGACTTAGAGAGTTACAGGACATATTCAGTCCATACTAAATTAATTTGTTCTAGAGCTTTTAGTTATAAAAATCAGCTTCAAAATCTTCTTGCTCACAGGCCAAGATGGTATTTGAAAAGTGGCTGCCATTAAAACGGTGTGTGGTTTGTTTCCTGAAGGAATTATTTTATTGCTACTTGTTTATTATTAGCAAATCAATAGTTTTGGCATGGGTTTTAACCACCAGTATTGTCAGCCTGTCGTTCCTCCCTCATAAGGACATTAATTGTGCTCACTTTGGGCCTGGCAGTGCAGGTGCAGGTTTCCCTGGTGTCCTGGAATGCAGCCCAGAAAGAGGTCAGGAAATGTTAATTGGCTATGAGGGACCTTCCTCTTCCCCATTTCTCCCATGTGAAATGACCTCCCTGTGCTGCAGAGCTGTGAGTGAGCTCTGTGAGTCACAAGGGGAAAATGCACTGGCTCCTGGAGTGGGCTGCCAGGTGGCATCAGCTGCTGCCCCACCTTTCCTCCTAGACTGGGTTCCCCAAGACACTATCCCAGCGTTGCCTTGGTTAACGGCTTCTCCACAGGCTAGCAAATTCACACTGCAGTTTCGTGCCTAGCATAGTCTGAGAGGGGACAGTTCTGCCTAGGCTGTCCATCCCTCTTCCCTGCCTTGTACAAGACTTTGTTAAAGGCCTGCACATCTGGTTCTGGAGACACTGCAGCCTTCTCTAGCCAAGGCTTCACTTCAGTGTAGTGCCTGCTGTGGGCTGGAAGGGATATTTCAGGCCCTTGACAAGTAAGGGCCTTGGTGTTGGTCCAGGCGCAGCTCCTGTCATCAAATCATTCCTCCCTCAGTGTCTTCCCTTTCCAAATTAGGAGTCTGCTGTCAAAAATTAAACTAGAAGCTGCAGGGTGGAGAATGTTTTGTATGTTTGAGCACCAGCTTATGTCACAGGCTTCTGATCCTTAGTCCTCTACATGCTCATAGTGATTACTTTTTCAGTGCTAATCCAACCCTCTCTTAATGTTTGAAAAGTGGCAGTATAGGAACAACTTAGACAACTATGTCTATCACCTGAATTACTTAAAATAATGCTTTGATAGGTTTGTTATGCGCTCAGAGCTACTTTTTCCATATTAGTTATCCAAGTTCCAAAATATTAAGTGGCATTTAATAAAGGAGCACGTAAGTTGTATAACATCCTGGCAGCTGTGTTTCTCATACTTTTTCCTGGGATTCTGGCTTAGCCAGACCAGCACTGTTCTGCTTTTTGTCTAGTTTCAGTGTGCTCTCCCGTTACTGGACTAGTTTTCTGTGGGGGAAGACTGGGTTTTGTTCTGTGCTAATGTGACTCATGGTGAAGAAGTTCTGCAAAGTGCAATCTAACAGTCACTTTTCTTTTTGTCTTATGTGCTTGTCCTTAAAGAGCACGTGACCTGGCCCCCGAAGATCACCAGATCATCCTCTACCTGTCACTGCAGCTGGCTCTTGTCAGACAGGTATGTGAAATATTTGGAAATCACTGAGTCATGGGAGGATGGAAGGACAGTCCAGTTGAATAAGACCCAGGCTTGCTAAACAGGGTCCCTTCCTTCCTGCATTGTAACCGGTGACAAGCAGTCAGAATATGTTTATGTAAAATATTTTTTAATTCTTACTCTAAAAATAATAATTCTGTAGCCCATGGAATGGCCTTCCCTGGGGAATGTGTTCAGCTCTAGCTCCTGAGCAGTCTTGGAGCAGCCTTGTGTGTGTGGGATGAGGAGGTGTGTTTGTTGCTGCTCCCTGGTGTCACTGTGTCCTGCTGCAGGCCGCTCCAGAGGCTGTCCCGTTGTGCCCAGCTCCGTGCGGTGCCAGATCTCGCACTGGGATCGCTTTATTCCAAACTTGGGCACGTTTGACGCCAGGCTCTGACGCGTGCTGGAGCTCTGCAGAGAGTGGGATTAGTTGGCATTTGAATGCTGCTGCAGGTGTTAACTCATAAAAATGAAGCTGATCAGAAAATGCTCTGCACTGCCTTTCGAAAAAAAAACCCCAACCTCTTGGGCTGTGCTTTATTTTTCTGCCCCTTTTTCTTAAAACTGGGGTGTTGTATTTCTCTGTCCTTTCTGTTTAAAAGCTAAAGTCTTTATTGGAGCAGCTTCTGTTTTTTAAATACCTCTCTAGCTAGATTTGAAATTTCATCATTGTAGTTTCTTTCTTTGGCAGACCTTCTGCTTGCTGCAGTTTTCTCTCCCTAGTCTACACTACAGAGTTTAACAGTTGGGTATTTCTTACTTTCCTGAGCTAATTAGGGGAGCTGTGTGTTCATTAGGTTAAACTAATTGTTCCAAGAGAGCGCCCTCTTGATAATGTCACTTTTGTAACCCTTTCATAATGAGAGCAGTGTGCTGTGAGCCTGCAATAAGAAAGGATAATTAAAATGGCTTATTTAACTTTCTCGTCTGCCTACTGGCTGCTTTATGATGCAGTTTGCTCAGGGTCTTTTATTTAAAAACACCCAGCTACCCTTTTTTCTCTCACAGCTTTTGCCTCATAGGGAGATGGTCTGATTTGCTACCTCTTCTGCTTGCCATGAGTAAAGAATTACAGCTTTTCAGCTGAAATGTCCTGAAACATAAAATGAAGATTTTTGTGGTCATTGATTTTTTGTTTTCACTGTTACTGGCATTTTAACTATTACTTTTTTTTTTCTCGTTGTAGCCTGTCTTTGCCATGTTGTTTCATCTCTCTTGTTGCTTCATTTCCCTTCCCTCCTGTTCTTTCCATTCAGTCTCTTGCCCCCGTGTTCACTTTCCTCTTTTGTCTAGTTCACCTGTGTGTTTTCATCCCTGATGTTGTGCCAGTCGCCTCTGCTCCCACAGCTGTGTGATCTCAGTGTATTGTGTAGTGTCAGCCTGACCCCTGCCATGATGCTCCTGCTCTTCTCCCATCAAGTGAGATATAAATCTTTAATGCATGCTTGGACAGAGAGGAGATACCTGAGACTTCTTTATTTTTAGACTGCTGTAAAATACCCTACTCTTCTTTTGCCAGTTTACTTAATGATAAACATTTGGTAATGCATTTTTAATATCCTTAATTATTTAAAGTATCTAATATATTCTCTTTCTGATTAACTGCAAGATAAATGATACCTTTTTTGATAGATTGCATTAACTATTGAACATCACAGTTAGGGCTTTCGTCAGGCACTGCTATAATACCAATAAATCAGGCCTTTTCTACATAGTAGGTTATAATATAATATAATACCTCAAAGTTTTTCTCAACAAATAGACCTTTTTGTTTCCATAGTCAGAGTCAAAAAATAAGGTAACTGTACCCAGCATTGAAAAATATAGGTATCAGCTTGCATAGATAAGAGAGTGTTTTCATGGAACAAAGCAAGAGAGGCAGCTGACCAGTAGAGTGCCAAGCAAAGCTGGAGCAATTCATCTTCCTTGGAAGCCTGTAAAATGTTTCCAATAGCACTTGTCTCTGTCACCACTGGGCAAGGCAAAGGGGAAATGGAAAAACATAGGCATCCCTCTGACATGAGATGAGGATGTGACAGAGGAGGAATGGTTATAAAAGGTTCATGCAGAGTTGGCATTTGAAACCACCAGCAACCAAGATAAAAAATGATGATAATGAGCATTGTATGTGCTCATGTCTTAAGGACCAGTGGAGTCACTGGGAAGACTGGGGGGGTCTACATCAGCCCCAGAGTGTTTTAGGGGATTTTTCAGCCAAACACAGTGTAGAATAACCTGTTCTGTAAGGAGGGTCTCTCAGTCTGGTTTTCCCCCTGAGCTGAAGTGCCTGGAGGCCACGGTCTGTACCTGCTGCAGTGGATATCTCCACCTGTAGTGCCTGGCTGGCAGAGCCCAGTGACAAATGAGATTTGTAGCTCCCCACTCCCAGTGGCTGGTTCGGCTGCTTCTCCTGTTTCTGTGGTAACAGCACTTGGATCAGCAAAAACAAGGTAGAATGAACATTTTAAAGCTCACTGATTTTAATGCATTGCCTTGTTTTTTAAAAAGCAGACTGGTTTCTATGGAAATTACTCTCTAGAGTCAGCAGCACTCTTGTTAATTTTAAGTGTTGAATCTGGTTTTTTGGGGGTGGTGGTGTTTGTGACCTTGACTGCCGTGTAAATCAGTATTGAATATGTAAAAACAACTTACATAGGCATCATGCCATTTTAATACTTGATTAGATCTAACCTTTCTTTTCATGAAAATGGGAATGGAAAGATGGCTAAGGGTCAGCAGCTGAGCACTGTAAGTCTCACCAGTTTCCTGTGCACTTCCAAGAGACCTCAAGTTTCAAATGGCACTATGCAGAAGACACCTGCTTCCTTCCCAAGTGTCTGGATGTACAGCTAAGATAAACATCAGTTAAGAGACCAGAGAAAATATTTCACCTGTTTTGCCCATTTTTTGTTTGGTTTCAAGGAGGAGAGGCTGCTGTCTGCCCAAAGAGAGGAGCTCTGTTTTAGGAAGTATTCAAGAGGTGGTTCTTTCAGTGACTGCTTGCATGTAGGTAGTTCTGTTCTGTCTTTTTCCCAGATTACCAACTGCCTCCTCTGCTGAAAAGCAACATGCTGCTTTTCTGCCTACATCCTAGCCTAGATTGTTCTGGTGATCAAGAATGGCTTGTAGGAAGAACTAAGTAATAACCCATAGGTGTATACCTACTTTCCTGAGGTTCTGGTGAACTGTAGCAAGTCTGTTTTCAATGGAAACTCTTGCCAATCAGTAAAGCTTTCCCCTTTCCATGCTATAAAAAGAGTTGGAGTGGGTAGTTGTAATGGTTAATTAAGTGTAACTGTCAACTGATGTGAAATTATATGGCCTGAAAATTCCTCTTAAGGGTTCCTGTTTCATTTACCATTTAAAATACCCAAGTTCATTCTACTGTTAGGAAGTATTTTTTACACTTACTCTGTTTTGCTTTTTATACTTGTAATTGTGACATACCAGCATTGTTTTTAAGGAGACACATAGCATTATTGAAATAAATCCTACTATAGCCTAAACAATCCATATTGTGGCATTATTTTGGTAATGCTGCAAGATGCTATTTATGGCCTACTGCAGCATCTTTGCTTCCTAATCAGTGTGATGTGAAGATACCTGTGTGCCATGCAAAGCATGTGGTATATTTATTAACAGGATGATAAATCAGGGAACTGCAGCTTCTTCTAATTGTAGGCCCTACTTAGACTTGCAGTCCAGCTGAAATAAGATTATTTTAAAGTGCTGTACTTGTAGGGAATTTTAAACTGGCAGCCTGCCTCTGATAAAGCCCTGACATTTCAGGGTGCTATCTGGGGTGACACCAGCTTCCATCTTTCTCAAATTATATAGTTACTTAAATAAAAATACATCTTTCAAAAGAAGTTTTGTGTTGACTGCTGCCAAATATCTTGCTTTTGTTGGTCTAGAAATTTAGTTTGTATTTCATTGCATCTAGTCTGTTGCAGGTTGTTGTTTCACATAATGCTTTCTGTAAAGGCAGAGAGTTCATATTATTTTTGTCCACTGTTTCTAATTATGCAGCAGTAGTGTGTAGGCTAGTAATGGTGTTACAGCACTAAGGAGTCTTTTTGGACTCAAGTTAATAAATTAGGTGCCAGGGAAGCATGATTAATTTTTAAAGCCAGCCATTGCTTGTGACTCTGATGATACTAGAGGGAAGCACTGAAATGAGATGTAACCATTGCAGGCCCCATGCTAGAGAACAGAATTATTTTAGATGACATTTCTTCCAGCAGTATGTGGCTGCCTCTCCAGCAGACACAGATTTGCAGGAGTGACCACAACTCACTTTTTTGCAGCTCTATTTCATGGATGTTGCAACAGAGTCAGAGAGCTCCTTGGATGGCCAGCCTCTGGTAGGGGTGTGGACCTACCTGCAGTTTGATCCTGAGGCATTTTCAACACATAAAGCAAGTCTCAGTTTGCATATTCTCACACGAGTAAGGTCAAGCACCCCTACAGTTTTGAAGTCCCCCAGTAAAGGCATTAGTTGCAAGTGTTATTCTTTGCCTGATTCATCCTAGCAAATTAGGCTCCCCTTCCCAAGTCTTAATCATAGAATAGTTTGAAGAGGACCTTTAGAGATCACCTAGTTCAATCCCTGCTCAAAGCAGGATCATCTGGAACGGGTTGCTCCAAGTCTTCTCCAGTTGTTTGATTTGCAGGTTTTCTTCTAATTAACTTTTCCCCAAACTTGTATTTTCTTTATGGGTACTTGTGCAGCTCTGAGACAGAGAAATAGAAAGAAATAGAAAGGTTTTTAGTCCTGACTGCAAGAAGTCTTGACAGCAGCTTTGTTTTAGCAAGTCAAATTTATATACCTCTGGTATATCTATGAACAACTTTGTGGACAAGCAGATCTGGGCCCACCACTGTCTGATCCTGGCTCCAAGTTGTATTGTCATTGCTAGAATTTTTATATTGTATGAAAATGTGTTCTAGTAAACTGCTGAGGGAAGGTTAGTGATTAGGTCAACATGTTTACCCTTGCAGTAGGCTTTAATAACACATGTAGTTAAAGTAGCTCCACTGACAAGCAGTAATTCATTAAAGCTGAGCAGTCAGTCATGTATCCCAGTCTGAATCCAAGCCAGGACATTCAGCAGTTTTGATGCTGTGGGCCAAGTGCCAGTTTGGGGTTATGTCTGGAGCAGTCACACTGATCTCCAGGCTTGCATGGAGTCACCAGTAATACAGAGTGAAGTACCATGGCTCATGTGTGCACAGCGAAAGAGAAATGTCACTTGGACATTTGGATGAAGTTGTCCTATGAACAGAATATACACTGCTCCCAGAAGGATAGCTGGACTTTAGGTAATCAACAACCTCTGTAGTAGCTGCAGGTGGTATCATTGTTGCTTTCCTTAGTTATGTGCTTCTTGTTTTTGTGAGAGGCTCTGTGGAGGCGGTGGGAATTTGACACTGGTGGTATGCCAGGGTAGGAGAATGTCTGTAAGGCTGTGCTAGCTGGGAAGTTCTCATAATAGAAAAGAAGGAACTACATTCTCCATCCATTAAGAGAAGGAGCAGGAAAGCATACATGAGGAAAAGCAATTTATACACTTTAATGCTTTGTTTTCTGCAGCCTTCCAGAGCCACAGAAATGCACAAATTTATGTAACAGTAATTTGAGACACTAGAGAATCTTAAAGAAAATCCTCTACATAAAACTTACCAGTAAACAAACTAAAGAAAATCTGCTAAGAAGTTCCCTTTTGAACAGATAGTCTAAAATAGTGTACTGGATCACAAAGAGCATGTGATAGACTTGCATTCATTATAGATGTTAAGTTTTCTGGCAAGTGAGACTTGGTTCTAATAACATGCTGCTGCTGTGACTGTCAGGACTGCTCTTTACATCACTGCTTGCAAATATATTTCTTTTTTTGACAGCATTTTAAATCTTGACTCTTTTACCCTTGAACATTCAAACTTAATTTTTATGTTCTTGATCCAAATCATGAAAGACTTTGTAGAGCCATTATGAGAGACAAAATGCAGCAGAGATGTGCAGTGCTCACCCCTAGCTGAAGAGCCAGCCACTCATCCTAGAAAATGGAGCTGAGAGTTGGGCATCTGTGGTGGATATGTTTACATCATAGAATCACCATGCCAGAGGATGAGGGGGTTGATGGGATCAGGTCTGCTGCTCTTGTTTATAAGCAGTGATTTAGTAATGCTGCAGACTTCTTTTCTCTAGAATGTGTGGGTTTTTTTCAAGCAGTGCAGTCTGTTAATTTTGGCAACCTGTTTTGATAGTAGAAGGTGCCTAAGCAAAACTTCTTCAGAATTTCTATTTACTCTATTTGTTCTTATTTTTGAGGTATAATGTAGGACTGAAAGGGTGATGTGTTCTCTTTTTATTTCTGTCCCATCTCCTTCTAGATTTCAGATGCTATAGACCACCTTCAAGAAGCCCTGCAACTGTGCAAAGATGACATGAATTCACTTCATCTACTGGCCCTCCTCTTTTCAGCTCAGAAGCACTATCAGCATGCACTGGATGTTATCAACATGGCTGTTGTTGAATACCCAGAAAGCTTTAGGTAAGAGCTGTTGCCTGGTGCCAAGCATGCAGTCAGGAATGAACTGCTCACTAGCTGTTGTTCTCAGTTATAACAGGAGCCTGTTAAATCACACGTGTTACAGGTGTGTCACTCCCCTCCTGGGGAGGGTATTCTTTTACTTTCTGTCTTCACAGTCTTCCTGTAATCCTTACACTTGCTTTCTTTTCCAGTATTTGTCTTTCTGTATTGTGCTGAGGGTGTTGTTTCCTGTAGTTTTTTGTATTTCATTTAGGATGTGGAGAAATGAGGGTGAGACAACTATGACAGTGTCTGTGTCATAAGTAATTTTATATTTGGTGACTCCCTGGTTAAAAACAAATTTTTTCTTACAATGACCATTGCTTTGATGATCATCTATGACACAATTTCCTGCAATATGACATCTGGGGAAAAAGATCAGTTGAAAATCACAAGCTGTGATAATGTATAACTGAGAGGAAGGACGATTTGCCTGCCTAGGAGTAAGTTTGAATCAGCACAGACTTCTTGGAGCCAAAGGCTTCTATTGTTCTCTGTTTGACTCAGACCCTCATCCATCTGAGGGAGGTAAATTGAATTCCATGCAATTTACTGTCATGACCTTTCAAAACAATGAATTTGTCTGTTCTGTGCAAAAATTAAAGCTACTCTAGTATTATCTGGTGATTTCATACTAGCTGAATTTTTCAGCCAAACTGCAGAAAATCCTATTGCATTGCTGGAAAACTAGCTTTCATTTGGAATTGCCTGTGCTTAAATAGTGTTCTAAACCTGTGCATCATTGCCTTTAGATAGCCTTGCATTCCCAGAAGCAGGAGCAGCCTCCACAGGTTTAGTTCAGAAGCTGAGTGAAATATTGTCTAAACAGAGCAAAGGCAGGTCATAGGAAGATTGAGGCTGTGTCATTGTGAGCTTGAATCTTTAGGATCTTTCAGAATTACAGCACTGTATCAGCATATAATGTTTTTATTGCAAACTACATGTTGCCATTTAAAATAGCTTTGCTGCCTGTGTTTTTGAGGTTAGTTACTTTGTGTATGTGAGGAGCTAAGACTGCACTTCTTTGAGAATGAAGTGGAAACTAGTAATGGAAACACTCTTAAAATGAAGCCAGCTCTGCTCTTTAGATTGTGAACATAGGTATGACTGAAGCAGGAAATAGCCCAGTGGCTGTTGAATTGTGTTTTAGGGTTTTAAAGTAATAAACAAAGTAAAAACCCCTCATACAGTGAAAGGTCACATTGTACTGTTGGAGATTATATGTTTGTTGAAGACTACAAAAACACCTAAAGATACACAAGACAGAGGAAGAGGTTGTTTATGTCAGGAGAAGAGTGTTTGCCTTGTCCGATTGACCAACTGGTCCATCATGTCCTGGATCTTTCCCCCAGCAGTTACTGATTATTTATGTTTCAGGGGAGGACAAAACATAGCAAGCATTGTATGCGAAGTAGCTTGGAGGGCTGCTGGGTGGGTTCCTTTGTGCTGTCTGGTAATTTGATTTCCCCAAAGCTGATAAGACTGTTATCTCTTATGTTTCTGTGGGTGCGAATTTTGAGTGCACAAAGACCTCGGCCAAGGAGTAGCAGAATTGGAGAATTGGTTGGTTTTGGTAGAAGCAATTCAGTATTGGTAGTGAAGGCCCAGGTTCATGCTTGCCCCTAGACACAGCCTTGCTAAAGTGTGTGCCCTTGGAAGGGCCCCTCTTTGCTCCTTGCACGCACAGGGGAGTGTAACAAGGCTGACAGTGAGATTCATTCACAGGTACACATGGATGGAGGAGTAGGGGCTGGCTTCTTGCCTCTGCTGTGTGACTGCCCTCTCTCCATGTGGGTCTTTTTCTTAACCAGCCAGCAAATAACTCATGGGTGAGGGAATGGAGAAAGAGTGTCAGAGTTCCAAGGCAAGAAAAAAAATAAAAGCTTGAAAAATAGAATTAAACAAGTGTTTCTGAAAAAAAGGAATGAGAGTCGAATAAGGAGGGGGGAAAGCAAAAATAACAGAGTACATCTATAGTTTGTACCAAATTTGAAACCATTTTAGGCTTTCTAGTGCAGTTTATGCTAGAAGGGCTTTACTGCTTTGTGAAACCTCTTTGAAGGGACAAAGACCTGATGCTATTGTGTATCTCCAGTTGCTACTGCCTTATAGAAAAATGCTAATTTTACTACTGTATGGAATAACTACAAGATGTTTCATGTAAATAATGTAGGCAAGTTCAACTGCATGATTTTAAAGCTGTATTTAAAAGTGGTTGATTATTTTTCCCAATTCACATCTATATGAACCAGGCAACTGTGTAATATGGTGCCTGGGGGCTCCCTTCCTAATGACATCTCTCTTTGGAAGCACAGTTTGATGGCATGTATCAAGAAAAGATGATGAAAGCTACATTAAAGGACCTTAGGGCTCTGTAGATGGCAGAAAAAAAACCCAGAAACATTACCTAGATGTATATCCTAAATAAAAGAAAGCGTAAGATGTAAAAAATTAAGGACTTAGCTCACGCAAACTACAGCCATCTCATACTGTTTCCCTGGTCTCTGTATGTAATTAAAATGAGTTAGTTGCTGCTTTTTTGTTTTATATTAAATCCTTTTATTACAAATTTTAAAGAAGAAATATTTTTAGGATAGTTCATGTAGTTGGCTGTTGGCTGAAGCAGTTGGAAAAAATACACTGCGTTGCTCAGCTAACACACAACATCCTTTGGCATGAACTTCATGATACTGACCCAAATATGCCTGAAAGTGCCCCTTGTTCATGTGTTTAAACATTTACTGTACATTTCAGAGGTTGATGTGGTGCTCAGGGAGGAGGGATGTGAAATGTAGGCACTGAATACAGTGTAAGATGCAGTGGTTTGGACTGAGCTATTGAAGATCTGGATATCCAAAAGGCACAAAATGAACTTAGGAAGATGACTTCTTGAAAGGTGGCATGTAGTAACAAATCCATTACATTCCAGTCACTGAATCACTGACTGAATTTGAACACTTGAATGTACTGTCAAGCAATGACAGAGGAAGACTTCATAAAAGAAGAATGAGAGCCAACTATGCTGAACATATTGCAAGCTGGGCTGAGCCAGAAGAAATACACTGTCTTGCCATGACTGTAAAAGATAGAAATAGCAACCTTTACATGGAAGGTGTATCATCTGAAAAGTTTCTGACACCTCTCTATGGGGTGAGACTGCCCAGGATAAAACTTAATGATTTTACATCCTGTCAATGATGGCATGCTTTATAAAGAATTAATGAATGCTGTACCAACAGTTGGCTGTGGTATATATTTTCAAAAGGACTGTCTTCAGCACATTTGGGTAAGAAGACTCCTGTTAGCATCAGGTGTCTCTCCTCCAGGTCAGTAATGCTAATCATAAGCCTTTCTGAAGATGAGTTCCTGTAATTTTTTTCCAGCTCAAAGGCCAGCCTTTGGGCAGTGTTCTACCTGAGTCTGGCAGTGATTACCTTCACAGGCTTGTCTCAGGGAAGAAATAATGTTAGTGAACACTCATTTGCCTTCCAGATGATCTTCCTAAAGTAATTCATTGTTTATTTAGAACGAATTTGGTTTTTAAATCCTGTATCCATCTCACAGTGTTGCATGCAGAAGTCCCATGGGTCTAACAGCCTGCAGAATCCACCACAGAGCTTAACATGCTCCTTTATTTTCAGCTAGTAATATTTCCTCCTTCCAGTTTTGCTTGTATAAAAGTGTTTTTGCCTTTCTAATCCAACCCCTCTTCCAGACTACTGTTTTGCTCTCTGGTCGTCTTTTAGCTTTAATTGGTTAGCTTCCAGCAGTGGAAAAAAATGAATGTCTATACCAAGTATAAAGTTGGAAATAGCGTATCCATTTTATGGATACTCTTTTGCTCCCAGACTGCTTATCCAAACCTATTCTGTTGTTCACTGGGTAGTTTCATGTCTCCTGGATGGCTCCCCATTATGTTAGAACAATGCAGTCCTCTGGCATAACATGTCACATCATCTAATTGCTGCCCGATATGATGGTGAATATTTTGTTAAATTATCATGTCTCTGTGGCAGTTCTGCTTGTTGCACAGGGGTTGTAACTCTCTTAAATGAACAGATGTTAATATTCCTTCTCTTTCTAGACTGTAAGTCACTATTCTGTTGCTCTCAGAGTTTGTAAACTAGTTACAAAGAGAAATAACAAAACTTCTGGGAAGCACTGCTGTTCTACGCATAAAGACTCAAAAAGAAACATGTGGGTTGGTATTCTGGAGCAATGTAGGTGTCAAATGCAGGTGCTTTTATTCTACAAAAAGCTAGCACAAGAGTAATTACTGTAAATGGAGTGAAAAAAAGGCTCAGAATGCCAATAAATATTAAATGTGTATCTTGGAAAGTGTTTATAAAAAAAGGAAGTAAATTCTGCTTGGGGAATTGTGCATGTTGTATTGGTGTTCTTTTAGCAGAAACGGTTTATTTGTTACAGCCAGCCCTCAAAATACAAAGTTCTCCTCTAGATTAGAAGTGGTTTACTGACAGAAAATGTCCTTGATTTCATCACTGCTACATTAATTTCATTAAGGCCATGTGAAGTAATCGTCTGGCAAGATTTATTTGTCATAGTCTGGTGCAGACTTACTGTGGGGAGAGCTATTCTGTGGAATATAAGCAATACCATTTACCAGGTGCTTCCATTTGCCTCAAAAAAACCCCTCCAACCCTGATGTAAAGTTGAGATCTCAAAATGCAGGACTAAAATGTCATTTCTAGTTTGAATTCTCTCTCCATTGCTTGTCAAGCTCTTTCTTGTATGTTGAAAACAAACAACTCATGCTTTCTTTGAGTCATATCTTTTTGGGCAGTGGTAGAGTCCAGCAGTGCTGTTAACAGCAGTAAAGTAGATCTGTGTTCTTGCCTATGATCTTCATGGAGAACACAGAGCCAGCCAGTTGTCCCTCAGTCAATGGTTTGCCCACCTTTGTGTTGTGGCTGATCTACACTGCCACACTGCCACTGTTAAGTGAGGATAGTTGTGCCCCCTACCCCTCCCACCTCACCCCCAGGAATTATAGCTGTGCATGCCCTGCAATGGTTTTACCACTTTTCTCATGGAAGTGGTGGTGGCCTCAGCCTTAGAGAATCAGATCAGCTCATTTTTATGATTCCAGTTCATCATTAGGCAGGAGGCAAGGAAGTCAGTACATCTTGGTGAGAGCAGCTTGCTAAAATTCTCAGAATACTGTTTTGCTTGAATTCCTCAAGGGTGTAAGATCTAAAGCAAGGACAGATTAATATTTTGGCTGTAGCGTTTGATCATGCTAGACAACTTTTATTAATAGGATATTCAAAACTCTTAAGGGTGGAGCTTTTGTAAGCTGACTTCTTGTAGTGGTATGTTCACACCCTGGCTGGCAAGAGTGACCCAAAAATGTTTTTATTTCTTTATTGGCGCCCCAGACAATAATACAAATACTGCCAATTACTGCAAATGCTTCTAAGACAGTGAAGAATGGAAGAAAAAATGGAAGAATGGAAGAATGTACTTGATATAACAGTACTGTGCTACAAGATTACAAAATGTATTAGGCTTCTGTGATTCACTAAAGGAGGTGTGGAGATGGCAGGGTTGAGCTGGGGGTTTTGCTGTAGTAACCACGAATGTTTGCATCTGCAAGCATGTTACAGTTCTCTGTTTTTTATAGAGTTAACCTTTAAAAACCTTGGTGATATATTGCAATAATTGGGACTATACTCTGTAGAACTAGTAATCATATTGAGTATTTTTATGGCAAATATACGAAGGAAGAACTTTAAGGTAGTCTCCTGACTTCTATTCAAGATAACAGATAGCTAAAACAAAATTTAGGAAGTTCTAGGGTGCTTTTTTCTGGTTTGGATTTATTTTCAGACTTCTGGCACTGCCCCCCTCACCCCCCATGATGAAGAAAGAAAATGAAATTTTGAGTTACAGAGTATCCAAGATTGGATTCCTCTTTTGGCAGATTCAAGTTGGCATGTGCATGCTTCTCTAAGGGTCATAGTCTGATCGAAGACAAAAATTCATCAGGTGAGCATGATAGCCTTTTATTCGCCAGCTTGATGCGGTGGAAAGAAATACCACCCTAGATAATGTCTGTGCCAGGAATGGATTTGTGTTAGTGTACATATCAATCCATCTTAAAATTACAGAGCTGGATTCAAAGGTAACTGGAGAGAATTCCATTCTCTCATAGCACAGGGTTCAGGATATGAATAAAAGGAGTTAAGTGGAGCTTAGAGAGGAAACCTACTGCAGACTAATTTTCTTAGTATGGTATGAAAGGAAGGAACAGATAAACAGTTTTCCAGCCTTTACAGTAATGGTTAAAATCTTTCCTCTGGATGAAAAGTCAATTTTATTTCATAATAACTTTTTCTCTAGTATCTGAGTAAATGGCTACTGCCTCCATGCATTTAAGCCTTTATAGTGAGCAGCAGTGCTTCTAGATCTTTGTTTTGGCATTGCAGAGGTAATACTAGTTATGCAAATGCAGACATAAGGAATTTAAGAATAGATTCAAAAATGCAGGACTAGCATGGTTCATTTGAGATAGAAGCCACAGGGTTCTGTTCTTCAGAGCTCTGTATATCTCCCTTACCACTTAGTTCCCCCAACACACACTTTGCTCCCTACTAGGGACCATTTTCTTTTGAACAGCAGAACAGTATGTTCTGCTTTATATTCAAAGGAAGTGTTTAGGAGCCCTGACTGTCTATCCTGGATACCAGAGTGTATTGAAAAATAGCATGTGTGTATTATCTGGGCAGCAGAGTCATTGTCAGTAAGAACTTTTAGAAATGGAGTTTAGCCATAGTATGTGCATGTAGGGGTTATCCAAGGTAAGAAGAGACTTAGTGATTGAGATCCCTATGTTTCTGCCAGGTGATTTTGTGACCTCCAAAGGTAGACCTGGTTCATGGAGATCCCAAGGAGAACCTAAGGCATGCTTGCTGCCTGGAAATCCAGAAAGAGAACCAAAGAAGAAAAGTGTTGTTGGTGTGGGAAGCCCAGCTCTAAACTTTCCTCTCCTGCTGTTGGGCTACACAGGTATTCAGTGAGGCTGAATGGGGTGCCAGCTTTTGTTAGCAAATTCAGACAGCAGTTCTGCCAGAAAACAGGATTTTGGAGCCTTCCTGAACTCCTTCAAGGCACTGTCAATAAACAAAATACCCAGCTTGTCTTGTTTTTTCATTGCTTCACATCTGGTGAAGGTGAAGGTTTCGAAAAGTTTGCTGTCAAACATACAGATACAATAATCTGAAATTGTTTCCTGAGGCTCTCAGAAACTGATTACCAGGGAAGAATAGGAAAATATTTTCTGAATTTTCTGAAACTTTTAAAAAGTCTCAAATGCAAGGATGATCAAGAGTGATTTCTTGTTGTTGTTGTTGGGAATTGGTTTTTGAGATTAAAAATTAGAATTCACTGAGAATTACTGTTGATAATCATTACTGAAAAACAGATCCTGAAACACAAAGAGGCACGGACATTATGCTTAGCAAATTGTTTTTCAGTGTAGGAAATGACTTTCCAAGAAGTCTGCAGTGTGGTCAAGCTATGTTGTCTTGAGATGAGTCGAGTATAATGCTCTGATCACTCAGTGAAAGGGGTGGCTTTTTTATTTCCAGCTGGAAATTTCAGACTTGAGTGACTTCTGCTCTAAAGTCCTAGGAGTATTTATTTATCTAATGAGAAGAGCACAAAATGTTTTGATTTGTATTTTCTTCAGAAAGAAGAGGGAGGCAGATTTATTCAGATGTTCTGAAGAACTCACCAGGGAACAGAAACTAAGTATGGTAATTTTTCAGCCACAGATGTGGTTTTTACCTTCTGAAAATAGGGAAAGCCCTTGCTCTTCACTGGCTTAGAAGTATTTGCAGTAATTGGCAGTAATTGCATCTTAGATGGTAAGTCAGCTACTGTTTCCATTGTCATTAATTTCTGATGAACAGAACCAAATATGTAAGCAGGCACAGTCATATTATTTTATATTAGTCACTATTGATGTTACTTAATGTTTTAGTCTCTGTATATAAAGGAAAGATAGTGAAGAATGCAGGTCTTCTCATGGAGAGAAAGATTGTAACCTAGAAGTTCTGTTACCAACACGTCTTAGAAGATATCATGACATATTTCCTATTATGCTAACATTTTTACAACAGGAAAGAGATTATCTGAATAATTTTACTTTCCCTTATTCACTTCTACCTTGAATTGAAGCTTTCTGTTAAATATGTAGCTTGGCATTAAATTAGTTATAGGCTGTATTTTAGGAGGAAGAGGGAATATCAGGATGGAGTGCTAAATGGCCTAATCAAGCAACACAGTCATTAGCAGAGTTTTTTCCTACGTATGCCAACAGAAAATTCAACCAGAATGATGCAAGTATGACGTAGAATTGTGGTTTTGAGTACTGTGGCTGGACATGTGAACTGTTGGAAATTAATGCAGTGAACTCTATTCCATATGTCCCCATCAGCTGGAGAAGTGGCATGAGGTTGGTATCTAGCACCTCAAGTCAAGTTCATACCAGTAAGCAGTTGAATTGAAATTCATAGTGAGTAAACTCCTGGACATTTTTAATACTATTTTTTTCTTTTATTTTTTCCTTCTGCAGTCTGGCCATTTGTATCTGCCATCTGGGTGCTTGTAATGACTTGAGGTTTTCCTGTAGTTTTTCTTGTATTTTCTCAGGACAAGATAAATGTCTTTCCATTGATGGTAGGGTATGTAGTGCAGTGGGGATCTGAACCCAGCTGGGAATATACATGTCTCTGCAGTGTGGGTAATGAACAAGAGGGTAGAGATGACCAGTTGGTAAGGAGCTGTGTTGCTGAGTGAAAGAGGAAGCCCTGCCTCCTGCCCCATGAGTTTCATCAGTCGGCCTTTTTGTATGATCTTCAAAATGTAGGCACTTTCTGTGTTGGGAAGAAAAAGGGAAAACTCTTCCTCTTGGCATTTCAGTTGTGTTTAAGTGTGCAGCAGTGCACAGTAGGAATGACATAACCCAGCATGATCCAAAGGGATACAACAATACAGCTGTGAGGAGCAGCTTTAGGCCTCCTCCAGCCCTGCACAGACCACTGCAGCAGAAGTGCTTTGAGAGGCCAGTGTGATGCAGCATTGCAGAATGGCACTTGAGGAGAAGAATATATAGCATCTCCCTCCCCCAGGTGCCAGGGGCCCCACCAGGATTGGGACTCCCTGCCAGACGAAGATGCAGAAATGACAGATGGGCACTGAGTAGCCTGCATCTTGGAGCTTTTGCAAGGCAGGTGTTAAGAATGAGTACTTGAGGCAGCTTAAAAAAGCAGCAGCAAGGGCATCAGTAAAACTCAGATTTCTCAGATGCAGACTGATTTCAGTCAGATTTCACAGTGCAGCCTCGAAAAGAGGTGGGGATGCTCCACCACAGCAGGCAAAACACTGGTGGTAAATAGCACTGCATAGCAGCCAAGGACTCTGAGAGCAGGAGTGTCAGGGATTTTCCTGGCCTGCACAAAGCAGTCTCCAAGGCTTAGATGCCCCATGTACTGTGTTAAAATAAAGCCAGCAGTAATGTGTGCCTCAGGAAGCCGCTGGTAGGTGGCATGGGGCCAGTGTTCATTTAGGGTAGATCATGTTGCTGCCATCCAGCTGTGCTGATCTCCCCCCTGGAGGATTTTTAATCTATGTGGGATTGCTTTAATCTGTGCTCTTCCTACATCTCCAGAAAGAATGGCTCCTGAGAGGGGGAGCGCTGAGACTTTGGCTGCCTTTGAGCCACCACTATAGTGCTGTTCTGTAGTAGGATTTGTTAAAAGCTGTGCACAGTAATATTGGGAGTTTATTGTTTGGAAGGATTTGTGGTTTGTTTGGTTTTCTTTGCATCCAGAGTGCTTATATGAATTAGTGTTACTTCATATACATTTATATGTGAAAGTCAGGATGCATGTACTAAATGATCTTTTCATGATAAACATTCTTCTGAAACTAAACTGGATGGTACATTTTCTTGTTCATTGCTCTGCTGTTAAAGCAGATGAAAATGTCTGGAGTCTCCTTTGTTGCCAGGGGTACAAACTATGTCCCATTGTAATCAAGAGGCTGCACATTGTCAGTTTGGAAATGCCAACTGAAACAAGGTTTTTGTTTTTCAAGTCACTTAAGGAAGAAAAAGATTCAATATATATGGTCTCTTTGGAGCCTTCATACCAGATGATTTTCAAACATCATAGGGATTGAAGCCTGCTCTACTAGCAACTCTGGAGTTATGTTGCTTTTTTTTCTGTGGCAACCAGCAATTGCCTGCTGCTTCACTGGCCACCTGCAAACGTCAGGGTTTCCACAACAGGGGCATGGTCCTATGCAAAATGCCTGTGGGGAAGAGGAAGGGAGATCCTGCAGGATAATGATGTCCAATGTGTGTTGTGCAGGGCAGGAAAACTGGCATTTAAAAGCCTGTGATCTTTGGTGTTATTCCCCTCTCCATGCTGCCCTAGACAGGGTGTGTTTCTTAGTTTTGGCAGACAGATTTTATCCCCTATGTGTAAGACTGCTTTTGAGCGAAGCCCCATTACATTTCTTCCAATTGGGGAAAAAAAAGAAAAAGCAAAATGCATCTGGATCAAGACATTGTTTTAAAAGGTTTGACTGATACACAGGGAAAGAAGGACAGCAAAGCAAGCTTGACTTAAGGCTTACCCTTTCACTTAATTTCTGGGGTGATTTAGAAACAAACGTGTTAAACTTCTGCAATATTAGTTTATTATTTAAGCCCTGTGATGATACTGTGAAGGACAGTATCTAAATAAGCTGCTGCAATGGGATTTTATTCAGCTCATTAGCTGTGATAGCAACACTGAAAAGTGTATAGGGAATTCTAGTACAGATTTTTGATATTCTAGAGGTCAGTCTAGTCTTAAAAGAAAAATATAACTTCTTCAGATGCCTCACTGGCTCAAAACATGCCTAATCCTTGCAAGGTTTTTTTTTTTAATTTATATTCATCAGTTATTAACTTAGACTTTACTCATTTCTCCACTTAGGTCTCCTGCAAAGTTCTGGTGCAAAAGCTGTATTTGAGATAAGGCAGTATCTAAGGCAGTATCTGCACATGGCAGAGCAAATGTCTCATTTTATATGGTTTAGCAACTTCCACCCTGAGCCCAGGAATTCTGGGCATAAAAAATATCTAGCTAAACTATCATTTATTTTTTCTCTAAGACAGTCTAAGCAACAGTACAGTGCAAAGTTGCAGTGCCACGAAAAGATAGAAGCAGTACTCACAAATTATATATTCCAGCAGGTACTCATTATTTGCCTACATAGACATGACCATTAGTCTGGGATTAGTTGCCAGACCTAGAAGAGACAGAAATCATGGTTTTCGGTGTCACTGTAAGCACAGTTATTACAGGGAAGAACCAATGAAGCAATTCTGTATCTGTATCTAAACAGCACCTTAAGGAAATAATGTTTCTTACAGGGTAGGGCAGATTTGCCCTTAAGCACTTATGAGGCCGTAATAAGCTGTAAGACTGGTTGCAAATAATGTCACAGCTGAAAAAAAAAAAAGCGTTGCTCAGTCATTAAGGACAAAGCCCTGTAGAGGTTCTCACAAATGAATGAATAAATTTGAAATGCTTCCTCTGATGTGTGAACTCTGAAATTAACACCACACTAAGAATAGTACAGGGTGTCAGCTCTGAGGGCGGAAGGGAAAGAGAAGATACTCTCTTCCAGTCTTCTGTAGCATTTAAATTGCTTAAAGCTTAAGCTAAGTAGCATAAATGGCTACATCTGGCATTTCAGAAGTTAACTAAATAGTGCTGTAGTAGAAATATCCCTGATCATTGGCCTGACCCAAACCTTGAGCAATGCTTACTGCGGGAAAGCAAGCGTACAAGCGGATGTATTTTCTGACCTTGGCACTCGTTTAGTGCTTACAGTCACTGGCAAGCAGGTTCTGTGTGGGCTGTTGGCCTTTTAAGAAAATGCTTAGTGTCTGGATTTTGAGCTGAAGAGAAGGAAAGCCAGGCTGTTTTACCCTACCCAAGTAGGGGAAAAAAGCACAGCTGAGAATGGTGCAGATGGCCTGAAGCAGACTGGCACATTGTGCTGGAGTATCAGCATCAGATGACTACCTTAAAAAGCGAGGTTCTGTCATCTCCCTGTTTTCACTGGGGATCTCATAAGCTGCTTTTCCAAGATTATCCATAATAGCGGTTTGTCTAGCTGAAAATATCCCCCATAAGAACAAGAAGAAAATTATGTGAAACCTGAATATATTAAAGGCCAAGAAAGAGAGCATATTTATTTTTTTTCTTATGGATGTTAAACCTCATCAAAGTAAGCTGATGAAAATATAATGAGATAAAAAAATTGCAGTGCTGCAGGATGTGTTTTCTACATGGTGCGCTTCCTGGCTCCAGGCATTTTTTCCCATCAAATTCAATGGTCAGTCAGCAAATTTTATTAAGGTGGATTGCCAGTTTCTCTTGTACCTCATAGCCACTGCTAAGAGCATCAATTTTCCAAGGAGGAAGTCACTGCTCGCTTGCACAGTGCACAGTCCATCTAAATTCCCTCACAGTTGTAGTGTGTATCGTGAACAATGTTGATTATGTTCTCAGCACTTAAATAGTGCTGTTAAACTGCTGCTCAAGAGTGTGCCCTATTTGGCACAAAAGCATTTTGAGTTTGGGCTTGGAATAGAATTTGCTAAGGGGACTGAGCACAGAGATGGTACTTTCTGAAGTTTAAGGCTGCAGTTGCGTCGAGGTTTTATATAACAAATACTTCATGCCTTAGTCAGGGCCACTTGTAGTGACAGTAACTATAGTAACAAAACAAAGTTTCTAGCTAGTGAAGAAGCATTTCCAATGAGCAGGACATCAGTTTCTGATCCAGCCCCTGAAATATGCTTATTTATCAGTTTTGTGTGCAATGCTATTTTAATAGCTACTACTGTATTTTCAAACATATTTAGAAATTTTCACTTGTTTGCTCTTGGTGTGGGTTTTTTTCTCTCTTTTTCCTAAAACCTATGGAGGGACTTGCTCCTTTTGCCTTCAAATGGAAATGTTCTAATTATATGCCTGCTTTTTTAACTTGTTTTCCTAAAGAAATGAGGATTATGCAGTTGGGCTTTTTATACCTTGAACACTTTTGGAAATACTGGCTGATTTAAAACAAAGTTTTGACAGTGTGTTGGAAGTCCTAAAGATAAGTTTCTGCAAGTTTTCTAAAAGCAGCCTGCTGAGTCAAGGCTGGAGGGGGCAGGCAGAGCCGAGCCATGTGGTACCAGGGTTAGCAGCAGCCAGCAGGGCAGTGGGGACAACACACAGGGACATGGCAGCAGCACTGCCAGGGGCTGGTGGCTCTGGGAGAAGGCATGGCTGGGGGAAACAGAGACAGATTGCACTGGGGACAGGTGCAGAGGATGCAAATCTGTAGGAAGTTGCATACCACCTGGGAAAGGACAGTTTGTGGCATATAAGTGAAGACTATATAAATGCATACTGTTTGTTTCTGTGTCTAATCTGCTCATTTGCATGTGTAACAAATCATAGCAGAATGAGTAAGGAAGGAAAGGAGGGATGCTGCAAGTGGTAATCAGCACATCCTAACAAAACTTCTACACGTTGGAGGTGAGGTAAAAGGCTGGGCTTCAGCAAGGCCTGCAGGAATGCACCTCTCTTGGAAACCAGGGAATGGTACTTCTTAGGTTTTCACAGAAACTCTAGCCTGAAAGTGGCAGTCTGGTTAAATAACAGCAGAAAGAATTATTATTCTATTAAGAAAAAGGTCTTGTAAAACTTCAATGGAGAGATTTTCTGTTGCCATACAGTTGTTTTATGAGGAGCAGAAAGATGTTTTTAAAGAAAGCATGGCATTTGCTGAAGCGAGCTGAAAGCACAGGAATGGCCCCAAAGCTGTGATTGCTTGGACAGTCTGCCTGTGGGTTTCCTTATGCTGGCTTCATAAATTAAAGGAGTGAGGTTTTTTTTAAGTGATCCCAGCCCTCTCTTCTATTGTTTGTGAATTGTCTTTTCTAAAGTTTGGTCACTTTCTGTTCAAATGGCTCGTGAAACACCAATTTACATTATGAGCCTCCAATAAAATGAAATGTGTTACTGCTCTGTATTTCCTCCTTCCAGCAACAGCTACTAGCTCCTACCAATTCTTTAGGCATTTGGCGGCAGAGTATTTGGAGCACCAGACAAGGAAATGGAGGTGAGAAAAATGGAAGGGAAAGGAGTAAAAGAAAGCTAAAAATCTCTTCTTTGGAGTTGAGGGAAAGTAGAAAAATCCATCTAAAGCCTTTATGTAGTTTTTTGTGCCTTTCCTGTAACTCAGAAAATTGCGTAATTCACCTTTTCTGCATAGTGAGAGGTTGTTTTTCCAACAGCAAAAAGCTGTTCTTTTGCAAAAGCACATTTCCTGGATGGTGTATAACTGTAGTAAACCATTTCAGCTCCAGACTCCTTGCAGTGATACTCTGAATTTCCCAGGAGCCCTGTGATGCAGCAAACATTTTGTAATCAATCTGTACAGCAGTGAAATGCAGCTGTGGTTGGGGAACAGCTGGGTAACAGGGACCAATAGTATGTATCTGATTAGACTGTGAAGTTAGGAAGAATAATCTGTAAATTGAAGTTGACAGGATGGTTGTAGAGAGGCAGAATATGGAGAACAGAGCTGGAGTTTTACCATGTCATATAAGCTAGCACCTGTGTGAGAAATGTGACTTAGGTCCCTTAATATCATCAATTAATTAAGACTTGAGTTTTACATTTCATTTAAAATAATGTCCTAACAAGGGATGGGGTGGGTATTAAGATGTTGGAATATTTAGGGCACAAATGTAATCTTAAAAGCTCTAAATAAAAGCAATTTAGTTCAAAGTGTTAAGTAAAGCTGGCCTTATATAAATGAATCTACCTTTTTCATTTGACAATTGGAAAGAAATTTTTTGGCTTCCTTTAAATCAGCTACAGCACTAAATCCCATAATAGAACATTCTAAAATTAGTAGAACTTTTCTGTCTCTGATGCACAGTTCTGGTTAGGGTTATTAATGAAGAACTTTTGCTTTTCTCTCTGTTTTAATAAATTAATTATACGATGAGTTCATGCAGGCACTAAGTTTCAGGCTTCATTCTACTGCTTTGTTTTCCCAAGAGCATTTAACTTTATGTTGTGGTATAATAGCTCTAAAAGTACAGCAGTTTCTGCATGGTGTGTTCTGCATAAGTGTTCTTGTGATCAGTGGTCAAAAAACTAATGCTTGTGGATTGGACAGGTTCATCCCTTGGGTTTTTCTAGAACAAAATTCCCAAAGCTGTAGATCACAGTTCCTGGCAGGATGGTGGTAGTGTTGAAAACAGATAGCAATACAGTAGTTGGTGTGGCTCCATTCTCTGGGTACAAGGGCCTGAAATGATGAAATCACTGCTTTTAGGGTTGCTCCTTTCTCCTTCTGACAGTCCACCATGCTCATAAAAAATGTATTCATACATCCATACATGTACAGGGGACTGGTCTGTGCTGTAAAACTGAAGCACAATTGTCTGGGGATCCAAGCGGAGACACAATTTAGAGCAGTCATAGTATTTCTTCCACTCTTGTAATTTAGGCCTGCTTCCTGAGTAGCAATAATAAACCATGGAATGACTCATTTGACAAGGTAAGTTTAACTTTTAATTACGGCAGCAGAAGCAAAATTTGACAAGTGGATGTGTCCTGATGCCCTGCCCGTGGGAGAGGAGAGGAAGAGATGAGTCCAGTGCCCTGGCTGGTTTTTCACACTTGTACAGGCAGTGTCACAGTTGTGTTATTTATCCAGGGAGGGCTTGTATATGTGAGCAGAGCCTCTGTGTGCTGCTGCAGATGCTGCCCACAGTGGAATGTGGTGTCTCTAGTTGGAATGGAGCTGTACCAAGCCACATCAGCCTGCCCCGTCAGTGCAATTAGCAGCTTTAACAAGAGGGAACACACAGCTTACATGGAGGCAAAATGTTTCAGTGGTTTAATCCATTTCCCAGGGTGGTCTTTGCTGGGTTAACTCCTATAGAACTGTGTTATGAAGCAAACCAAGTAGATGATGTATTTTACAACATTAATAGTGTCTCCATGGCAGCTTTTATGGACTTGGGCATTATATACTCTGTGGTGGTTATGATGCAGCAGCTTTGCAAAAGTGATATTTTTGTACTTGAGACTTCAGTTGTCCATTGGTTGTAGTCCTGAACATAAATACCAGAATTTGTGTCCTTTGGAAAGAGCAAACTGCTCAGAAGAGATGGCAATTTGAAGTACATAAATCTACAGGGATTACTGAAGCAGCCTTCTGCAGATTTGGGTCAGTCAAGCACATCACATTATTATTTAGTTTTCAGTGGAGAAATGAAACTATTTGGGTAGCTGGAATCACATGAAAAGCCCTGCATTGACACTGATTAGATGGTAGGTATTACATGAAAAATAAACTTGGACCTGGAGAGACCTGATAGATAGAGCTGTGATCTTGGCCTAGAACGGGAGGAGAAAGAGATTGGGGAAAATTTAATGACAAAGCCACTATCTCTATCAAATCTGCCAAATGTCACTACTGTAGAACCTCATTATAAATAAGGAACAAAATGGAAGTAAAACACAGGGGGAAAAAAAAAAAGTCACAAATCTGATGCGTTAGAATCTGTCAGCTTCCAACAGAGCTGATGTTTCTCTAAAGTAATTCCCTCTGTGTCTCATCTATGCTAAAAGTGCGCTGCAACTCACATGTCTCTACTTTTACTAATGTCTCTAGGGCCTCCAGGAAAAAGATATCCAAGAAGTTTGAGTGTTGTTCTGAATACTCTATACAGGAATTGGCCTTAAGGATGTCATTTGCAGTACTATTTCATCAGCATGTTGGGTTTTATGTTGCCGTTTCTGTTGGAAAGAACCATTGATGCAAGCTGGTGCAGGATATCCTTGAGCTGTGGGTAGGAAGTGCTGCCATTATCCTGAGGAAGGATCCAGTTGCAGTGTCTGGAATTGCACAAGTGGGATACTCGCGTGTGCCTCCTGAGGCAGGGTAGCAGCAAGCTATCCTAGCTCTTGGTGTCAGCCACTAACTCTCCCTTTTCTACATGTGGCTTCACTTTCCTGGGTAGCCACACAGCACAGCTCTTGTCTGAGCCAAAACCACAGGTTTTGTGTGTGAAAGCAGTAATTCACTATAGCTGCCTCATTCATTTGGCATACCTATCCACCCTTCCTACATTTTCTTCTTCAAAGACGCTTTTATATGGCAGATGGGCTTGATACTTTCATATGCTCTTCCCTCCCAGTACTGATTTTAGCCCAATTTGGACCTGTGACTTGACAAACACTTGGAAAGTGCTCTCGTTGCCATTCAGCTTGGTATGTGTATATACTGAGGCTTTCATAGTCAGTCTTGCCATTTTACTTCTTGGAGTCATCTTGTGCTGAAGCCTGATGAATAGGGTAATTATTTGAAAAAGGATTACAGCTCTGAAGCTTTTTGACTAAGGCTGAAGGAAGCTGTTACTTCATTGTATATTAAATGGCACGTGGTGATTTTAAACACCTTCTGTATTTCTAAGGAATTAAATCAAATCTGTTCAAGAGCAAAGAACACCAATTTTTACCTGTATTGTTCAACAGTTTTTTAGCCAGTGTTTTTATGACAAGATTTAGTTTATGCCATATATCTACAGCCAAGGAAAATAAAAATATTGGCTCTTCCATGGGTGCATCTTGGTGCTGGTAGTCTGTTTCAAAATGTCAAATTTCTGGTGCGTGCTATGTATTTGAACCATGCTTCCTCTGGATGTCATTCCCTGAGGGAATTAATTATGGTGGGATATATCACAAACATAATGACAGGTTCTGTTAAGCTTTCTGGAAAAAAAAACCCGTCAGTCAGGTCAGCAGAGAGCCTGAGCACTTTGAGTTGCCTTGGAGTACTGAGTTCTGCACAGTGGCTTTTGGATACCCTTTCAGTGAGGTACTTAAGGAAGGGTGTGGACATATTAATGAAAATATACCATGCCCTCAGTGTGGTGTGAATGGAGAAGAGCACTCTACCTGTGTTTTGGATATATTGGCTTAGAAAAGAAAAGATACAGAAATTAGACTGTGAGTTCTGAATTGCAGCTGGTTTGCATGGTGGCCTTTTAAGAGGGGGGAAAAAAAAGCATACATAAATGCATAACAGTTTTTATGCTTAGTGGTAAATGGTAAACAGGACAGTTATAATATTCTTAATGCTTTTAGGTTGATATCTGTTCTTTCCCTTCTGATGTACTTCAATAAAAAACTGGTACATGCTGCTAACTTATCAGAAGGCACAGATTATAAATATGCTCTTCTGATTTATCCTAGAGTGCTGCAGTTCTGCAGAGAGCTCTGCACTGAGTTAACAGAATATGTAATGCTGGATAAACACGGAGCTTTCATTGTGTTCAGATTTCAATGAGTTCTGTGCAGCCTCTTTCTGTCCCTCTCCTTGGCTGAGATGTTGAGGGGCAGGGTTTGGCCTCAGGCTGCTGTGCTCTCCATGGTCAGCACTGGCAGCTCCTGCAAGCCCATTTTGCCCATTTTGTGTGGGCTTTCTCCCCACACAGGAGAAAGGAAAGCATAGGACTCTTCTCTTTGAAAGGCTGGAGCTTGCTATGCATCATCACTTCTGTTCCTTTCTTTTTTTCAGTTGCAGAATCCTTGTGGATGTATGGGAGGCTAGAATTCTGCAAATGAACCATTTATTTAAGGGCATAAAGTAGGGAGTCAGCTGATACAAGCTGATCAAACT
Organism: Molothrus ater; assembly: GCF_012460135.2. Lineage (NCBI taxonomy): Eukaryota > Metazoa > Chordata > Aves > Passeriformes > Icteridae > Molothrus > Molothrus ater. The sequence continues at coordinate 27,511,328 of NC_050480.2, forward strand.
GCACTAACCCTGCACTTCATTTCTGTGTTTATCTGATGCATGCTCATTTCTGGGCAGTTAAAGCTGCCTGAGCTTCTCTGACTTGAAGCTTGAGTGCCAGATCCTCAGCTCGTTTAAAAAGACAAAAATCCATTCATTTCAGTTGAACGGAGCTGATTACCTTCAGCTGACTGTCAGACCCTGAATGTTTAGTTCTTTTTACCTGTTTCATTACAGCTGTTAGCTCTAAATTCTGGAACAGAGTTCAGTTTTAAAAGCACTGTTGTGTAAAAATTTGTAAAGGTCAGTGGTTGCTAAGTGCTGGACTGTGTCTCAAAAAAAACCCCCGCCTTCTGTGAGTGGGTGAAGAACACAAAAGTAAACCAAAAACCAGTAATCCTGTCACCTGGACTGTGCTGTAAAATGAAACCTGTTTTTCAGCAGTCAGACCGGGTTAATTCCAGCCAGCCTTTAAATTGTATTTGCAGTTTTACACTGAGGTGTTTTTCTCAGGCTGTTATTGAAAGAAGGCCAAATATTTTTGAATGTTTAAAATGTAATTACTATGCATGTTTTCTCAAAGGATTTTCTCTAATCACATATGCAGTGCTTTAGATGTATAATATTGTGTCATCTTCTCTCAGCACATCTGGAAGATCTGTCACACTGGGGTGTACTATATTGCAGAAAAATAATCCATTAATCTGATTTTAGGTTCAATGTGCTGTGGATTCTCTTTTTACTTTTGATTTGTTTTGGATTTTTTTTTCTTTAATATGCATATATATTTCTCACCTTTTTCTCAAGGCTTTTATTTTTTGTTGGCAGCTCTAATTGAAATCTGTTAGGTATCTCTGACAGGTTGAGACTGCTGATTCTTACACGTGAGCAGTGACTCAGCTTACTTACACAGTGTAAGGTGTACCTGCTGCAGTCATGTGTGCAACAGTGCAGTTCAAATTTACAGCAAAGCTAAGGAATAAAGCCTCACATTTAATATACAGCCTGCAAGATCCTGAATTATGTTCATGTTCAGCTGAACTGTGCACAGCTTTCTGCTGGGAAAATCTGACACTGGAATAGTAGTCAGGGATACAAGCTGTGGAACTGGGCTCTGTAAGTCAGCAATGTCCTTGGGTTGATGTATGTAGTTGGGGAATTATTAGGAAGAAAATGGCTGGGAACAAACCTAGCTGTTCACAGCTATAGTCTGAGTTTTTATCTAGAGTAATGGTCAAGGAGTGCTATCACAGTATCAGTTGAGCTGTCTGGACTGACTCTGGGGAATCTTTACTGGTGGGGAGGCAACAACGTGACAAAATGTGCTACCATTGCCAATGCCAATCTGCATGGCCTCAAACATGACTGGGATTAGGGGCTGCAGTCCTGACTCTGCAATTAGCCTTGTACAAAGTGAAAAGGAACTATAAAGTAAGAACTTTATAAGGAAATTTAATGCATCTTCAAAACACTCTCTGTGGTGAAAATGCAGCCCAGCACTACCATGAATACAGTTTTGTCTGCCTGATTTTTCTAAGTCAGTATGCTGTCGAGTTGGATGGTAACACAAGTTTTGCTAGGTTAGCTCAATTGTGCCAGTGAAGGACTGAGTGAAACTGCAGTAGCTCATCTTGAGCACATCTGTTGAAGTGCAGACCTGGGTCTGTATGCTGGTCCCTAGCACTGCATTAAAGGTTGTGCTCCTGTGATTCCCTGCTGCTATTCCTGCACTAACCATGTTCAGCTGGTGCTGACATAGGCTGCAGTTACATCGTGGATTTGCTTTGCAGGCCTAGACAAATAGAATTCCTGATGGTAGCAGTAGCAAAATAGCCATTTCTTTCTCTGGAATTTTCTTTGGTGAAGCCAGCAGTTTTCTGTCTACTTACCAAAATGCAGATTTGTTCTAGATACTGTGGGTTTGTTTGGGTTTTTGGGTTTTCTTGGAGGTTGGTTTTGGGGTTGTGTTTGTTAAGGTTTTTTTCAGATATGAAGGAGCTTTTGTCTGTCTTCATTTCTGTCACTTCTTCCACCTTTTAACCATGTGTTTCCCTATATTTTTTCAGGCTGGCATATAAACCTGCTCCTTCATATCTTGCAGAACAAGCTCATCTTGTAAAAAGCACTGCCTCTGAACTGTCTTAAGTGTATAGTGGGTTGTCTTAGCCAGAAACTAGATTGAAACATACTTGCCCCAGAACCAGTATTCTGTAGTGAAATTCAGGGGTGTTTGACTGATTGATTTCCACCTTTTCAGCTCTGCTGAGATGTGCAGTCAGTGCATGCTAAATATCAGCAAACTCGGGCCCTTCTTGTGTTACTCATGTTAATACTTTGTCCTCTGCAAAGTGAAGCACTTAGGAGAGAATCTCATAGATCGTTCTCCTCATAAAGACCTGGATGTACCAAGGTTCTTAAGCACACACTAAATTTTAAAGAGAGGAATAATTAGTTTCTTGTTGACTTCAGCAGGACTTGTGCTTAAAGAAGATCTCTTATATGTGTGTTACGTAGTAGTGCCAAGGTGGCATAAATTATATTGCTCCAGGTCAAAATAATGAAAAGAGTGAGGCCTGCTTACCAACATTACATAATGCAGTTTGAAAAAGAAAAGCTTATTTTATGCCTATTGTCTATATAGCAAAGCCAAATTTTGTGTGGTTCTAATTTGCTAATACAGTGGGGGCATGATGCAGTTTCAGAGTGCTGGCTCCAAGTATCAGTAACATTCAAGATTTCATAAATATGTCAAGTTGGGTAGAAATGTTTTATTAATCCGTTATGGGGTTCTGCTTTACTGTATTTTGTTGCACAACTTATAGATCCACGGTAAGAGTATACTGTCACTTTTTATTACCTTGACACTAGGTTAATTAGGAGGTATTTCACTCTGTTTTAAATACATGGATCAGGATTCAGACATACATTTCCAAAAGGAAGCTATGTTATTGGTTGTACTGAGGTGACTTAGAGGTTGATGTTGAGTGTTACTTTACTAGCCAGAGTCCTGGTATCCTTTCCTCTAAAAGCAGCCTAAACTACACATAATAGAAGCTTTTATGAAAATGCAACAGTTTAGAAGAGTAAGTGAAGCATACCGTTCTGCAGTCTTTGGGGACAGGAAGTATTGGCAGCATGTTAAATATTCAGCTTGGTCTGTTAATGCTCTTCTCTCATCTGGAAGGATCTCTGCTCAGCAATCAAAGACCCTAGTCTTGGTTTCCTTTTTCATTTCTGTAAATCAGGAGTTGATCCAGTGGTTGTGGCAGCATGATGGTTCTCAGCTCTGCCATTCCAAATGAATTCCAGTTTAATCAGGGCTGGCTGAATTTATTCAGGAGGCACATCTAATGAAATTCTGAAGAATCAGGCCCAGCTGATGAGAAAATGTTTTACAAGTGATGTCAGTTACAGAGGAACTCAACCTGCTTTCCTTCCTGTCCACAAATAACTGTGAAGCTGAGAGGCACCGGTATTAAGAGATTAAATGTAAAGGATATGGGGCAGGCAGTGGTGAAGGCCCTAGTTCTCTGAATCCTTTGCAAAGATCATTCCCCTTATCTGCTCTGCCTTTGGAAGAGTTAAAGCACAGCGGCCTGGATCGACGTGCCCGAAACTGGCCAAGAAGCCATGAGAGACAGCAAGGCATGGAGTGTGGCTCTCCCAGGCCCTCAGCCCAAGCCATAGGATATTAGCCACACTGCCCCATGGGTGGAGTACAGTAGACTGTGTTCTCAGAACACCTCTGAGATCACACTGGCATTTGGTGTTGCCACACAGGGGTCTATTTCCACCCAGAAAATGAGATTCTGCACCACAGAGTCACCTGAGTTCAAGTGTGAGGGCTTGGGTCTGCTGGATGGAGAAGCTGTGCATTGAGCTCCTACTGAATTCATGGTTGAAATTAAATAGGAGGTGGACCTCTAAGCTCCTAGCCTTGAATGCCCAAGATCTGGCTCTGGTTTTCAAATGTGTTCCTAACCGTGTCCAGCACAATGGGGACTATTCCAGTGGAGACTGTCAGAGAAGAAAAAATTCACAAAACAATTCTGGGGGAGACTTGCAGAATAGACCTTAGCCTAACATCTTCTGAAGTGTTACAACGTAAAATTTAATTCACTCTTCGTACAAAGGATACCTGTTTTTATACTGCAAATAAAAACTTGATGAAAACACACTTCATAGAAAAACTGGGAACTTTTTCCCCAAGTTTTGCTGTAAAACTTTTAAACTGTGAAAATTTTTTTGTGTTTTTATTCAGGCAAGATATGGACTGAAATACAGATGATTTGTGATAATACAAAATTGTTTTGTTGGCAATTCCTCATCAGGGTGAGAAGAAGATAAAAACTCTTTTCAGGTGTATCACTCAAAGGATTCGATGAGCCGAGTTAGACAAGCGTTTTTACCAGCTCTATAAACAATTTGCTTCCTACATTCTTAATAAAAAGCAAAATAACCACAAGTCTGGCATTCAAAGTAATGATTTAAGTAAAAGGAACGCAGACAATAATTCTTATTAACCTTTTTTTTGTCTTCTTTCTCGGGTATGACTAGATATAGTTTGATACTGAAGACAAGTGAAGATAAAGAAGAATTTCAGTGTCTTTTGGGTTTTTTTTTTTCTTTCCAAGCAAATCAGCTTGCTTTTTACAGACCATTAGTTAATTGTTGCTTTTCCTTTAAGTGACAACCAGCCTGGGTTTAGTAGATAAAGGAGGTTTGCTACAAGATGCCCTTTTGATGTAAGGGGCACTTTCTGAATGGACCACATAAATATTCATGGTATCATATTTGGTCTCTGTATCAGAAGTGAATCTGGTGGTCCTGAATGCTAAAATAAGGACATGAGGCTGCTGGACTGGCTACACCCATGTTTGTCTTGGGAAGAGGCATTTGGGTCTGTGCAGGGTTAAGCAGCACAGTCCATGGGCAGGACCTTCACCTGACAGACGTGAGGCCCTTCTGCCATCAGGTGCAAGCTGCAGCTTGCAGGAGAAGGCTGTCCAAGAAAAAACATCCAGAGCTTGAGCCATGCCAGTGGCTGCTCCCTTGCTTTTGCTTTGCAGTCTCCTCCTACAGTTTGAGCTGCCATCTTGGCTTTCCTGATCACCTCTTTTTGTGTTTCCCTCCTTCTCTATAAGCAAGAACCTTCTAGGTGCCTTGTGCCAAGAGGCTGAATATAGCAAATTGTCTCCATTGTGTTAACTTTTAAATAGCCTAGAATCTACCACCCTGGAAGTTGTTTTCACCCTGTATACTGTAGCTGTCATTGTTTGTGGAGCAACAACACTGAATTAGCTGAATCGTCTCTGTCATGCAGGACTGGTGTCAGAGCAGGGCGTTCTTATAAAGGAGGAGATGGCAGCTCTGAGTTTGCTAGTTTCCCTGGCTTAGGAAGATGAAGTCAGTAATTCTTTGGGCATGGTGACAGATTTCTTGTTTTTATTTTTTTGTTCATATTGGGGGCTAACTGGGCAGGGAGCCATAAAAATTAGGACCGTATGTCTGTAAAAGTATATGATCAATTTATTTTTGTTGGGAAAGTGATAGATAACATGGCACAGCATGAAGTTATAAAAGGAGGTTGCAGTCAGAGTTGCTGGCATTAATTTAACTAGAGAATGTGCCCTTAAATGTCAGGAGACTGCAAGAAGCACAGAGTTATTTGAGAAGACAGCAACTTTGATGTTGATTTTTATCAACAAAAATACAGGAGATTAAAAGCAGCTCCCCAATTTTGCTTCCTTTTTTTCTTACTCATAATTTGACTAGGGTATTAGCAGGTATTGTAAAAAGGTTAATGAAACCATAACAGTTATGGTGAAGGAGTATCCATTATCTAATTGAGTTGTTTGGGTGACTCACCACTGAAGCTAAACTGAATAACTGGGAAACTGAGTAACTCATTTTCTGTGAAGATACTACAGTTCTAGTGGCAGATAAAATGAGACTAGACAATCTGGTTTATAAGAAGAATATGGGCTTGCAATCATGTTCCTGCCATATCAAAATGTAAGAGTGGCCATTCTTGATCAAACTAAGGGCTTGTCTGGCTTCAGCAGGACATGTGGTGAATGCACAGGGAAAAGCAAATAGAAACCTAGCAGTAGGATGATCCTACCCCTCATATCTGATCCCTGCTTCTGTCAGCAGATTGGCTCAGAGGCTTTTGGAGCCAGAGGTTGCATTAGATTGTCTTTAATGCCCCTGATGGCCCTGTCATCTGTGAATTCCTCTAATCCCTTTTTGAACATATTTGTGTCTCCTCCAGAACATCCTGCAGCAATGGGTTTTGCACTTTAGTTTTGTGTTGTATGAAAGAGCACTTTGTTTGCCCATTTTAAATCCACTGTTTGATTGCTTTATTGGATATTCTTTCTTTCATTGAAACAACACAGATTGCTTTGACTTCCTGATCTTCTTCATGCTATTAATGATTTTATAAATCTGTCATCTCTTATTTCAGTCTCTTTTTCAGGCTGAGAAGTCTGTTTACTATCTCTGTATATCAAAAGCGTTCCAAAACTTGGATCATTTTTCTTGTCTCTTTCATCCTCTTTCCAGCTCTGTTAGATCAGTTTGTGTCCTGTATTCACCTATATCCTCCCCTTGCATCCATTACCTTAACAGAGGAGAAACTGGTTAAGAAGATCCTAGTGTCAGGGGTTTGAATCCATACCTCGCAGTTTGTCAGAGGGCATACTTGGGCTCTCCGCCCATTCAGGTTGTGCCATTGTTGTTTTCATTGTCTCTGGTGTGGAATATGTATCTGGACTTCAGAGAGGTGATAGGGTGAGCTGGTCTTTGCTGTTCCATGGCACTTTGCTGTCCCCATCACCCTGGAACACTGGAATTGTGTTTGCTGCTCTTGGAGCTGTCACTGGTTTCCATCTCCAAGCAAATGTCTGTACAAACCAGCAGGCATGTGCATCCCAGCCTTTAATAGAGGAGCAAAGCACACCTATTAGCTGCAGAAGGTCAGGAGCTTCATGCCCATGTACACAGTTGTCTGGTGAATTAAGATACACTGCTGCATGTTTTGGTGGTTTGTTTTGTTTCTTTTGCATTCAGAATCCAAAATAACCCAGCAGCTGTGTGTGTAGGAGACAAAACTGGGTGAATAATGAAAGACTTTGGGGAATGACAGCACCGATCTGGTAAAGCTCAAAGACATGTAGATCTTTGAGAAGCTGCTGACAAGCTCTCAAAAACTGGAGGGGTTTTAAGCAGACAGTGAATGGCAAAAATATATAGACAAATGACTACATAATACTCATTAGTCCTAATTTAGTCTCTCAATCTTGAAATGAGTGGAAGGTGTTCTTGTTTGTTATAGTACTGGCATTATTTATTGCTTGTCAAGTGATAAGACATAGATCCCACTGTGATTCTGTATAAATCTGTACTACAAGGGCTACATTTGATGCTAAGAGCTCCATTTTATAGCAGGTTTTAAAAGTCCCAATAATTAACTGATTATTAAATCTTTTAAAGTCCTAGAGCATCCATAAAGTCTTCAATTGATTACTGCTATACACAGCAAATTACAACTTCCACAGATGTTCTCATAAGCATTTATGGTATACAGATGCACTTGTGAGATCTTCTGATAATAAATATTAGCTATTAAACCTCAGTAATTAAATTTTCAGGGATATGAAAGAATTGCCTCTTTTCTTCATGGGTGGTAATATTAAAGAACTTAAAGGCTGAGCATTTAGCCATGTAACATTAGAAGACTCTTGGAAGTGCTAGATAGGTGTATTTGGCCAGGCCTTGAGTTATCATGAGTATAAGCAACTAAAATCAGCCTTTATGAAAACAAATGTTGAATGCCTTCTGACATCCCCTGAAGTAGCTTGCTTGCTTCTGAAAATTTTTGTAGGTCTACCTTTTTTGTCAAGGTGTGACATATTACAGTGATATGGTAATTTGTACTGCTGAAGTTTTGATGCTTGGGAAACCTCATTATGGATTCATTTTGAATTTTCAGAACTTAAGGTCTCACCAAATTCGGCTGTATCTGGATTTTAATTTGTCAGAGTTAATGTGATAGAGTGAGAGATGGGCGTGTTTGCTTGTGGCAGTAACCTGATGTTCCATTGGAGAAAAAAAGCCTTTGCATACTGTCCACATGCCCCACAAAAGAAAACCTCTGAGAGGGAGCTTAGAGTCTTGTATCAAGACTAAGCACTGGTTCTATTGGTTATTTTCCATTGGTATTGTCCCTGAAGTCACGCACATTACAAGAATGATTTGTGAGTTTTTTTGCTCTGTTTTCCTATGCTTGTGTAGTAGCAATTTATATACTTGCTTCAGCCCAAATCTGTTTTCATATTCACAGGCTAATAGAATTACCAATGACTATATTGATAATCTTGGGGCTATTTTTATATGTTGAATCCTTTTAAAAGTCTACACTGCTTAATACTACAAGCATCATACAAATGCACAATGATATTAAGAAATACAATAAGGTGAGATCTGTGCGTAAGTAATTTTTATTTATGCCCCTGAAATTGTGTGCAAACACTGATAGGACACAATACTCATTAGATTTATGTGTAGTAAGAGTGCTAGCTCAGTAATAAAATTTTAAGCTTGAGATAGTGATACTACCTCACTGTTTTCTCTATGTATTTACTTATCTGGTTTCACTGTTACAAAGCTTATTAGAAACTGAGAAATACTAAGAGTGTATAGCACATGCAGCCTGATATCCTGTTTGTATTTCCACCTTTTACTTAGCATGTTTAATTGCATTGTTTGCTACTGCCACTGGTATGGTTTGATTCCTTTTGCTTCTTACATTCCTCCAATTTGTCTTTTGGTTTGGTTCATTATAAGACTACACAATAACGTGGATAACACTATTCCCAAGGTGAAGTGCCACAACAGCTAGTAGGGCATGGTATCTCCAAGATCCTGTAGTGTGCCTGTGCCTTACAACTCATAATAGTATTGTGCTGAGACTTCATTATGTTTTTGTGAGAGACTTGTTTTTTTCCTTGGTTTCATTAGTTGTTCTCTCTCCTGAGACAGAACATTGCATCTTCATCCAGAGCAGATGACATATACTCACTGTAAGCAGTAAACAGCAGAGTGATAAAATGCTTGCTTTGTCTTTTTAATGTTTAACTGCAATGTGTAAATATACTATGTAGTGATTTTACTTCCCTGCTGATAAGCCATCTATGTCCCTGCTAATGTAAGAAGAAGGAGCCTTTAACAGAGCCATCCTGTCGTGGAGTTTGACTGTTAATAGGTTTGCTTGTTTAATTAATACTGAGCGGTATCTTACCATGTTGAGAAGTGTGGCTTTGTTCTGGGATGAAATACAGCTGGTCTCTGAGCCTTGGTCTTCTTGACCACTGTTCTTCTGCTGCAAGGGGGGCCGTACAGTGCTTTAGAAGGTCTTTCATTTTGAAAGTTTGTAGTGATTTAAAAATTATTCTGTATGTTTAAAATAGCATAGATTGTTCAATGTGCTTGCTTCTGGGACTGGAAGAATATTTTTAATAGAGTAACTTCGGGAAGGAAGATGATGTAGTCTCACCCCTCTGCACATTGCAGCCCAAAGAAACTCACTCATGAGCCTATGCATCAAACCCACAGCTTCTGTTTGTACACTACCATTGCTTTCCAGATGTTATCCTGCCTTGCTGAAAAGGCTTTAATGACTACAGAATTTACTGTTCTTACAAGGTAGTTGCTGCAAAGATTATTTTCCTTGATAGTTACGTGAATACATTTACTTAGAAATTTCCATTTGACTGATTTCAGCTTCCAGCGAATTCTTAGATTCTGTGTATCTTTTCTTTTACATCAAAGACTCACAATGAGAGACTTCATGTAGATGCTTGCAGGCTGGGGCAAAACAATTTCTTTGCTGCTTCTTGGTTAAAGGAAATAAACTGAGCTTATCAAGCCTCTGATGAAATACATTTTTCTAGCCTTCACTTCATCATGCATAACCATTTTCTGAACCATATCCCATTTTTAGTCATCTTCTGGAATCAAAGAGCAAGAACTAGAAACAGGATTGTAACAAATGTCTTGCTGATGCTCTGATCAAGAATAGCCATGTCTTCCAGTTCCTACCTGATTACATTTCTGTATATGGATGCTAAGGGTTGTTTGACCTTTTAACTGCATTGTTGCTCAGGAATTTGATGTCTTTTTTAATACTATTGCACTCCGTGATGTAACTTCCCATCTTTCTAGTGTGATATGTATTCCTTATGCCCAAGTGATTGATTCTATATCCTGTTGTGTTGATACAGGCATTGTTCTTATGAGGCCTGTCACAGGAAGTACAGAGCAGCAGGCATCACTGGCCAATTCCATTGCTAACCACTCCTTTGAATTAAGACTTATTTTTTAACAGTGCATCCATCCACTGTTACGTTTTTGTCCCAGCAAAATTTTGATCAGTCTGTGTTTTAGCCTCAAATACCTGAATCATAAAGGCATTTCCTCCCAGTTAGGAGGTCAGCATGCCTAAGAGCAGATTATGTTCTTACCAGTATTTGTTTTGCCCACACCAGTAACAAGAAAATCAAAGATATAGAGTAGGGATGTAAAATAGTAAAGGGTGAAGACAAATTCCCTTCATTATGAATCTTGATCTGCCTTTGCTAGTCAGAGTTTGTACCTGCAGAATATTGTGGAATGCTTGTTTTACCAGGTCAATTGTAGCAGCAGCCATGAGCAGACTTCACTCTAGCAGTTGATATAGTTGGGCTACATTTTGGTAACTACCATCCCCGCCCCCCAAGGAAAAACCAACCAATCAAACGAGAAACCAAAATCAAAAATGCTCACCCTGATGTTTGTTAGTACCAAATGGAACTGCCATTTTAGCACATTCCTGTAGATATGCACTACACAGTCTTGGCAATAGAGTTCTAATTATTCCAAGTGAAGGATCTCTTATTCAGCTGTGAATTCTTCTTTACATTGTATTTGCAGTTGCTCTTGTGTCTTTCTGAAGTAGTTTGGATTCCTCAGGAGCTTGCAGGTCACATTCACAAACCCGTTTTTAGGATTTTTAGCATTCAGCTGTTGTGTACATGTATGTACACATATGTGCTTCCAGTGGATTAATTGCTAGCCATATCAAGTGAATTAAAATTGTGTTGGTATCAGACTTCACGAAAACATTTAAAGCAGAAAAGTAAGTTTTTCATTAATATAAAAGAAATAAATTATATCATCTTCACAATTTAGATAAAATGGGTGTAGTGAAGGATGGTATTAAAAGCTATGCTGGCAGCAAGTGGTAGCTTGTGTCATTGCCAAATCTGTCTTGTAACCTCTGTGTGACCCAATTCTGCTGAATTCCAGCGGTCTGTGCAAGTACGTCTTCTCTAGGTATAAGAATAGTAGCAGCAGTTCCACTACCTAGAACAAGAATGTACGAGGCTATCAGCTGTCTTGCCTGGGGGCATGAGATGATTGCCAGCTGGGGTTAAGAAAAAGTGTTTCCTTCCTGTGAGGCATTACATAATTATCTGTGTATGTTAAGTGTGCTGGGGTTTTTGTCTGAAATTCATTATATAAGCCAGTGCTATAAGGAGATGCCAGATTAAGAAAACAGCTTGGGCATATGTATTACAGCAATTCTGTTTTCTCCTGGTTTTAATACTGTCCAAAATAAAATGAGATTTAGTTTATGTTTCACCTTGTTAGCTTTGCAATGCTTTGCTTTTAACACTGTCCTGCCAGCTTTGTGACGCAGATTTGACTGCAGCTGAGGAATATTGTTAATCCTCTCATCTCCTTGTGGGGAATCAAACTTGAGCCAAATGAAATGTTTTGTGCTACGGTGTTTTCTTTTATTACTGCACGTACAAAGCAAGTGAAAATGCTGCCTGCCAGGATCTTGCCAGAGTGATACTGATTCTCTACTTTTATGAGATGCCAATAAAATAGGAGTTATTCTTTTTCATCTTGCAGCTTACTCTTCACCAAAGTAAAACTGGAATGGATACATAAAGGACCTGAAGAGGCTCTGGTGACATGCAGACATATGTTGCAGATGTGGCAGATGGTATACAGTGTTTTACAGCACAGGTAGGCTTTCTCCACTGTAGCAAGTTCAGATTTGTAATTGGTAATGTGGTTATCCTTTTTAATTTTCTAGATACTTGAGTTATTTTGCAAGAAGGGTGATAAACAGTACTGTTTTAAAGATAAGTAATATTTCTAGCAGATTAAAAAAAAAAAAAGGGGGAAGATATTAATGGCCATTATTAAAAAAAAAATTTAAAACAACAAAACCAAAACCTCAGTGTTTTAATACTGAAGAAGCAATTTGAACCACAGGTTTCTGAACCAAATGCCTAAACATCTGTATCCATATTTGGGTGTCCAGAATGGAGGACAGATTTTTTTTCTCCCCAATAGTGCTGAGCTTTCATCAGCTATTGTTCACAGTCTGCAGTAGTTGGCACCACCCAGGAATGTGTGGGGGTGACACAGTCCTGAATTGAGTAAGCCAAGGAAAGGCACAGTGCCAAACTCATATGCTGTAGTTGCACACTGGTAGCACAGCCTGGTGCTAACTGGGCAAGGAAAGAAAGGAAGGATGTAGCATCTTTCACCCTTCCCTTGTCCTAGTAAATCTGCATTCACACAATGCTATGTTCCCTGTTTCCTCCCTTTCATCTGCTGCCCCACTGAAAGGTAAAGTTGAAAAAGTGTGGAAGATACTGAGTTGGGTTTTCTTCCTTCCTACACCCTTAGGATATTGCCCTAGTCAAGGTATCAGTGTACAGTGTCTTGGGAATATTATACCAAGATCCCTTGCCCATAATGTCCACAGGGGTTGTGTTTGATGGGAAGGACAGCATGCTTGATGGCAGCAATCAAGACAGCAGGGTGATGTAGCTTGAGTTGTTCCCCAGTTTCTGTATGCATTGCATAAGTTTTATAAACACCAGAAGTATATGTACAGAATGGTGCATGTCTATGTACAAGTTGTCCTTGAGGGGTTCTTAGTAATTCTTGTTGGTTTAGCTAATGAGCAGCAAACCAAACACAAAAAATCAAGATATTTACATAGCAGCAGTGGTCTTTTACAGACTTGAATCATTGATTTCCTTAGGCCTTAGTATCTTTAGCTAAGGTTTCAATCCTGTACCTCTCACATGAGTAATCTTTCTACCCATGAGTAGTCCTCATGAAGCTGATCAAATCCACACTGAACAGTTATGACTGAGGAAGATTCACTCTTGCAAGGGGGGGCTGCAAGCCTGAGACTGTAGAGAGTACATTGGAAAACAGACAAATAACTAGTTCAGCCATTTGGACTGCATTTGGATCCCAAGCTGTGCTTTGGCTCTTATACTTAAAAAACCCAAGATGTGATAGCTTTAGAGGCTTTTGATAAGCTTTAGCCATAGAATCTTAAACAAAACAAATTGCTTTTGCTTTTAAAAACTCTGGTATGTATTTCACTGCTATTCCAGCAGGGCTTTTTTTTTTTCTTTTTTCAAAAAGCACATAATAAAGTATTTTTATTAGAAAATGCTACTGGAAAGGTAACAAGAATCAACTTGGTACCTGCAGTTTTAGACTGGATTCAGTGACCCAGGAAGCCCCTTGTGTTTAGCAAATTGCAGCAGTATCAGCTAACAAATATGTAAAGTATTCTGGGTAGGGCTGGCAGAGGAACTTAAGGGGAATTCTTATCAGTGAGACTTGGACAAAGGCATTTTTAGGGCCTCTTGCAAAAGAGAAGGTTGCATTTACACAAAGTTGAGAGCTATTGCACCCAGTACTCCTTACTGGTTCAATCAGTAGATAATTGCCTACACAATTAAATGGCACTTCAGTTCCATTTGTCTGGCCTGTTTGCTGGCTTTGCAATCTTACTGTGACTGACAGACCAAAAAGTCTCTCAGGGCCCAGTATTTTATCCCCAGCAGCTATTCATATGGGCTGTTCAAGTCCCTGTCTTCTTTCTGACAAACTGGTGCCTCTGCAGTCTCACAACCAAGTGTCCCACTCAGCATTTTTGTCACCAATTTGTCCATTGTCTCAACTACTTTTCAAAAACATGGGCAGTGGATGTCCTGCTGTCCTACTGGCAACCTTTCCAGTGCTGTATGTAGAAAGCAAATCATCTGGCTCCTATCCCTTCCATGATGCATCAAAAAGCTTTCCTGGCTGAAGGCTTTGTACTGCAGCTTTTAAAGGGTAGTTCATTTTCAGCCCTTCTCTGGGATAACAGAGCCATTGGGAGTGGCTGTTTTGCACAATGCATTACACTGGGTTTTCACCCTGGGATTTTCCCATCTCTTCCCCTGTTCTTAGAGTAGGAGTACAGTGTATTATCAGTGTATCAGTGTTTCAGCATGTGCCTGAACAGTGATTCCATGGGAGTGCTGCTGCATTAAGGTAGCACTTGAGTCATGGCAGTAATATATGGAAGTGCAGCTGCCTTATTCCTGTATACACAGGAGTAAGACTGAGCTCTCCATACAGTTCCACCAGCAGCCTCTGGCCAGGGCACTTTCATTTACGTCAGTCCTGTCTAGGTAAGGCTGAGGCATAGGACAGATAATTTAATTTTCCTTTCTCTCTGTCACTATGTGATAGGCTCAAATGAATTATCAGTGTGGAAACCAGTATGGAAGACAAGGGAGGCCCATTCAGGGACAGAGTGGTGCAGTCCAGTGCCCAAGAATTCAGAGTGCATTAACAGAAACCATTATGCTTGATCCCAAAGCCCAAGTAAAAAGTTATTTAGCTACTGTAAATATGATTGCTATTATGATGAATGATAGTAAGTGGCTTTCAGCCTTAGGTTGTTAGCTGGGAAGGACTAGACTTGGTTTGTCTTTTGCTGCTGTTTTCTGTGATAACAGAATAATTGTGTTTAAAACCAAACAGCAGTCCCCAGCTGATTCTTCTGCTAGATCAATGCAAATTGAAAGGAATTCTGTGCAATCCGTTCCAAAAGACTCCTCAGACTGAAAGATGGGGGCATCCACACCAATCATGTCTCTCTGACAACTTGCTTCCTGGAAGGAGTATTGTCCAAAGGCTGAGCTCCAGGCTTGGAAGTGTGCCAGAAAAAGTAGTCAGGGCAGTCACTTTTCCTTTTGGTATTTCATCCCTTAATGGATGATGAGAGGAGATATCATCACCACTGATCCTTGGGGGATGGCAGACTATGTGGTGACAGGAAGGCTCAAGAGATCTGTGTTAAGTGACTTTTTGTTAGCCACATGATTTTTTTTTTTTGGTGTGTTTTTCTTTGTAAGGCCTCTCCTGTGAGGACAGAAGTCCAGTAGAAGAACAGACCAGAGTTTCATAAGCAGACCTGTTTCATAAAGCAGTGCTATCTGGTAGTTTTTATCTTCCTCCTCTTTTTGAACAGAACAAAGGAGGAAGGGGAGAAAATAAGCCCTTTGAAATGAAAATATGAAGAAATTAGCACCCAGGTGGAAGGTGGTAATTGGTCTTTTTCAAAAGGATCAGCACAGTAGACCTGTGAACAAATTATTCTGTAGAAAAGCCCAAGAGATGGTGGTTCTTGCTGGGTCTGGGTCTGCTAGTGGGCCTCCTCTGCTCTGACTTCTAGCTGCCAACATGTTTCTTGTCCATTGGTTTGTAAAGACTCCCTATAGCCAAATAAACTAAATACCAGTGCGTGCCCTGGAGCCCCTGCTGGGCAGTCTCTGAGCTTCCTGTCCAGTGGCAGTGGGCCAGATGTTAATACATTCAATAAGCTGATTTCTCACAACTGAAAACCTTGATTTTTCACTTCCCATGGCAGCTAAACTATTGCCTGCTTTGAGGGGAATGTTTCTCCTCTGAGAGATGTCCAGGTTACACAGTTTTGTTTCTTTACAGTGGCTCTGAGAAAGGAAGTAGTGTGACTGAAACACCAGTAATCAAAAAGCATAATGGACTGCATCTCACTCTGCCAGATGCTCATGACACTGATTCTGGTAAGGAAATAAGATTTGTGCTTTCCTGTTCTAAACACGTGCTTTTGTGAGAAATGAATATTTCATTGTCTTTGGAGAGGGTGGTGGGCCTGTGCACATCCAAGTTGCTGGTCAGGAGGTCCAGGTCTGCCTCCATGGCCAGCTCTGCTGTAAAATGTGTCCCTGTGGTTTGCCTGTACCTTGGCTTCCCCATGCATAACACAGAGAGGAGTTCCTGCTTTCTTTCACAAAGCTCTCTGAGATGTATAATTCTCTCCTTCTTTCTATTTTTTATTCCTTCCATCCCTCGGCCTGCCTCCTCATTTAATTCTTTGTAGATGTCCTGATCAAGCCAGCTGCTATTGTTGGTTTTGGAAAGCCGAGTGAGAGTGTCAATTCCTATTAGATGGTGATTTGCTTTGGGATTTGTGCATAAGCCTTGTGATGCTTTATTGTATGGTAAATACATATTCACAGTACCAGATAAGAGTCAGATGGAAGTAACTGAGACATCAAAGCTGATCTTGGCAGTAAAGGGGAAAAGAAATTTTCAGAGAGCGCTGCTGACTTGTGATTTTTGTTGTAAGTCTCGTGATACTTGGTACTACTTTAAAACCCTAGCTCAAAATCAGATGATAATGTGAGAAACTTGCCTTTTGATTTGGAGGGTTTTTTAGGGAATCAAATGCCTATGCTTGTGGATGTAGGTGAAACACTTACAAAGAGAGTGAACCTCAAACTCAAAAAATGGACAAAAAATAAAAGCTAACACATAAATCTCATGGATCTCTAGGGAATTAGGGTTTGTCTGAGTCTTAATTGTGCTGTATGCCATGGTGCTGCCTGCCAGAAAGGGCAAATTAATGTAAAGTACAAGTTTTGAATCAGCTTTTCATGCACCTAAAGTGATTTGCACTGAATGCAGTTTGGTTTTAGCCAAGAAATATATTCCTCCTCCACTCTGAGAATCCAGGTTTCCATGCTAACGTGGTTGCCCCCACAATGAATGCAAGAAAGGAGCTGGTACTGAAATTACACCACCCACCTAAGTGTGGGGCTGGCACTGGCTGGTTTCAGCAGGGCTCTGTGGCTCCCTTCTCTGCAGGCTCTGAGTGCTGCTGTTCTCCATCTGCAGGAGGGAAGCACCTGGGTTTGCTCTCCCTGCTGGGAGCCTCTTTGAAGAGAGTAGTGGGTGAGATTGGAGGGTACAGCTCTACTCCCTCTTGCCCTTGTGCTCCTCCAGAGCTGGGGCTGGGGCTGCCTGCTTGGAAGGAGGGAGGAGGTCTGATATTTCTGCATGGCTGTGGAGCAGGCAGCGCTGTCTGCTGTGCAATCCCCCGGGAGCATGCAGCAGCATCGCTGCGCAGGCGCTCTGCCATCTCTGGGCTCATCACTGAGGAGTGGCACTCACTGTGGCCAGCTTTGACACTGGCCTCTCCCTCAGCTAGACCACAATTAGATTATTTGCTGTGCCAGAATTTTAGGTTTGCTGCCAGAAAGGTTAATTCCTCTTTATTTTCTTTATCTTCTCCTAACTGAAGCAGTGTTCCTAACTAAATTCACTGATATCAGTCAGCTGCCTTGCCATTTCATTCTTTCTCTGATTCAGTCTTATCTTATAATGCTTTTGCCTGAAGTGATTTAGGCTTGGGAGTTCCGTGTTTCTTATAAGCCTAGTAAATCTAATGAGCTACATTTCTATTTTGATAGCAATTTTCACATAAATGCAAAATATTAAACTTGGTCTTTTTGGTCTTAAAACATCCTAGAACAGTGATTTAAAATTATTTGGATAGATTTTGTAGGGCTTATGTGCAGAGCTCATCACAACAAAATCAGTTTGTTATTTCATGAGTTATTTCCAAAATGTTCGGAGGGTTTTATTGTAAAATGTGAAGTTTATATTCTGTCTGGTAGAGCTGTTAAATAGAGAAAGAGACTGCACTAAAATAACAAATTGATATGATATCTTCATATGCCAAATTTGCATGTATTTTGAGGCATGACATTAAAGTTCTGTGAGACAGGTTTTGTGGGGAGGTTTTTTTAGCATGTTTCTTTAGGAGGAGATAGCTTATAATGAGACATGCAGATAATTTTTTTAATGTCGCTTCAAGTTTTTCCATCTCCCCTCACCACCCTGGGGCCAGAGTCCTGCCAGTGTGACACATTCTGATCTCCCCTCTCAGGACAGAGTTAGAGGTAAACAGTGTTAGAGGTAAACTTTTGTGGCTGCAGTAGCCATCAGCCCACTCCCGGGGCACCACATTGCTTGCCTGAGATTCAGAGATGTGGCTGAGCCCCTTTCAGTCCAGAAGGACCAGGCTGGCTAAAACTTTCTCTTACAGAGTTTATTTGGTTTGACAAGCTTTAAGGAGAACTGCTGTGAGCATCCCAGCAGAGATGGGCGAGAACAGAGGTGGGAAAAGTGGAGGATGGGCTGGTTTGGAGAGAGCCTGATCATCTGGCATGTACGTGTCCAGAGCAAGGAGTGTATCTGTGTCAGAGGCCAAGCAGGGATGGCATGGTCTCTGCCTAAAATATTCTGCTTCCTCTTGTAGGCTGGGAAAGAAGGAAAAGAGAATAAACATCAAAGGATTGGAATGCCAAGGGATATAAAATGGAAAGAACCTCCATGTAAATTGCTAAGTAACTTGGGTCTCATTTGTCCAGCTGTGCAGATGCCCACTGCACTGGGCAGGATCAGTCCCAAATTCCCCTCTTGGCAACTACTGGGCTAGCGAAGATAAGATGAGGAGCAGCTAACTTGGGTTTCTTTGAGAGCAACTGTGCTGTTGTATTCCTGGGAAGTCTGCTTTGTGAGGGAAGGATGCTTAAGTAGATTCTAACGGGATCTACTTAGGCAGTGTGTGAACCTCTCCAAAATGCACAAAGGTGATTTAGTTTTCTTGGATTGATTTGCAAGGAAAAGAGGATTTCCCTGAGCTCTGTGAGGATGTGAATAATACACCAGCCTATCTGCCCACCCTGTGCAAACAGCCCAGCATTACATTTGGATGCTTGCAAGAAACACAGCTCCACAAGCTTCTCTGGGAGAGGGCAGCCTTGGCAGGAAAATGTGGTACTGAAAGTTGCATTCAAAACATGCTAATATAAGAATCTCCTTAGGCTGACTGCACAATCCACAAAGTTCATGTAATTTTTTCCAGGTTTGCCAATCTAGAAGGCAAGAAGTCTGCCGTAGCTTCAAAGCTCTGCTAATAACATCACTAGCTGTTCATGTGTCCATTTTCTTGTCTCTGCAGTGCACAGAAGCTCTCTGTATTTTAGATGGCTGGGGATAAATGCTTGGTAGTTATGCCTGTGTCAAATGGCTCTAGTCTGACTTAAATTTCTGGGAGTTTAAGGGAAATTCTCACTAGTGGAGATAGGGATGGGGGAGAGGAGTGTGAGTGGGCAAGGCAGGGGAAGAATCTCATGCAGTGAAACAGGCTGAAGGTGGATCAGTTAAATAAACTGGTAAATACAATAAATTCTTCCTGCAAAGCTGAATGGCTTTTGCCTATACCCTTAAAGCTGTAATTGCTACATTACTGCACTGTCATCTCTTGGAACATTAGATCAGGAATGTCTTTGCAATTATGTAGGAATTTAAGAAATGCATCTGGGAAGAGCACATTTGCATTTTCCAAGGGAGCCGTGGGAGGCGCCTGCTGCAGGGCTGTTTTGAAGTCCTCCTGCTTGAAATGAATGACATTAGTTAGCGATGAGATAATAGGACAAATATTTCCCATTGCAGTTCTGAGCCTGGGGTTGCACTTGTGGTCTCTCCCAAGCCCTGACACGCTCACCTCGGGTTAAGTAGAAGCTGCAGCCATGTCCTGCCAGGTGAGCAGTCTCCCCCTGTGCCTGCCGGGAGGCTGGGTCCCTGCTCAGCATCCAGAGATGGCCAGGAGATCGTGCCTGGGGATCACAGGGTCTGCTGTGTTGGTCTGCTGGTGAGGAGGTGTGGCTTGGCAGCCCTCTCTCTCTTGAGCACACTCCAGCTGGAAAAGCATGCTGTCCCTCTCAGAGAGACCATTAAGTGCATGTGCCCTGTGGCTGCGGGAGAGAAAAAGCGGGATTTTAACTTGAGGATCTTGTGGTTTATGAGGTCAGCCTGTAAGGGTAGATTCAAGAGTAATGCTAATCAACACAAGTGCTTCAGTCACAGCAGCTCTCCAGAGAAAGAGCTTATCAACCATAAAATCACATTAAAACCTATGTATACTAAAATATTTATTTCTCAAAGCCAACTCTGAAATCTCAATTTGTAGCTTCTTATTTTGTTACTACCATGTTGATACCCCTCTGAGAGGTTGGCTCACCACTATAATCCCACTTGCTGTACTGGAGAATGTGGTTTCTGCCCATGCAGCCCTCCTGGGATAAGCTTTTGATGTGATGTTTTGTCCCAGAAGTGTGGGAGCCAAATACTTTATTCTCGCGTAAATGTTACAGTGCATACTAAAGGTTAATATAGTCAAAGCTCTGAACTCTGTGCTCCCCAAGGTTAAATAAAACCCCTCCTGCCTCTAAATCAGTAGAACAATGTTGATGTCACTTGAAATGTGTATGCTGTGTGAATGGGGCTAAGCTGCCTTGTAATGCTGTATGAATTTTTTACCTTAGTGGGGCACATTTTGTAATTGTATGATGACTGTGCTTATAAAATAGGTATTTGTGGAAAATATTTGATGCTAGACTTCTGCTTCCCAAACAAGCATAATATGGTTGCTTCCTTGATGAATGCTAAGCAGACCTTTATAAAATTACTATCTCTTAATTTGCTTGTTTGAGCTGCAGCTCTTGGATAATTTAGTGAGGTTTTTTTCAGCAAATTAACCTTTTATAAAACATACTTCTCCAGTTTGTCATGCCAAAATTCAGCAGAGTTCTTATTACATAAAACCAATGCAGTGAGTGGAGGATCAGACCAGCTGCCTTAACAAGTCAAGAAATATCACAAATAAGTATAAAATACATAATTGTTTATTTGGTTTGTAGGATCACAACGAGCCTCTTCCCTTGCTGCATCAAGACTGGAACAGGCCATGTCTGAAATAACTATGCAGAGCAGTACAATGAAGCAGGGACCTGTGAAGCTCTGGACAACTCTTGAACAAATTTGGCTACAAGCTGGTAAGTCCTGAGCTACGTGGAGTTCCTCTTTCCCCACAGTGATGAATCAAATGACATAAGTATTAACTGAGTAGTTGAAGTCATGAGTTGAAAATCACTCTATTCCAGCAGAAAATCTGCCATTTTATCCCTGATGGTTTTTGAAACACCACTTATTTAATTTTGACCCAAAAAAATACTGTAGTAGTGTTATTTCTCAGGTCACTTCTGTTTTTGCAAAACACACAGAAAACTTTAGTCATCACTATAATATGCTTTTTGAAAAAGAGGATAGGTAGTTCTTCACTAACAAATGGTAGTTCATAAGGACAATTATTTTCGTTCTCCTTTTACTAAATGCTTCCCTGTAATAAGACTGGGCAAACCATGTCTTAAATGTGATTTAAGCATTCCAGTCTTTGCTGAAGTTTAAGTGAAAATTATTACAGCATGTTCTCCACTCTGTCCTTGATTGTTTGAACCCCCCAGGGTCTTGTAGGTTGAGTATCAGTTTGAGACACTAATGCAAAGATGCTGCAACAGAGCACATAAAGGGAAAACAGTGAAGAGAGACTCTATCCACAAGCAATATCCAAACCCATGGAGGGGTTTTATGTAGGGACATTTGTTGAGGAACAGAGTTGCCCAGCACATTCTGCTGCTTGCATTCCAGTGTTTCAGAACTGATAGAGTTCCAACCCTGTAATTTTGTTTTTAGGAGATACAGTTTTTCTTCCATAACCGGGCCCACAGTTGCGCACTTGAAATTACCTTTGAGTGCTGTAATTGCTTTATTAGATGTCTCACCATTTGCAATGCAGAAAGAAAAGCAGAACCCCCTGGAAAGCTGCTGATAGATTTCTATTTTTCGTGCAGGGGAACCTTTCAAATTCTCATTTCACTAATCTATGCAATTGACAGCTCTCACATAAGACCTGGCAATCTCACCCTACTTTGCAGCCAAGATTTTCATAGCTGTTTTTTGTGGGTAATTTCCTACCAATTACCCTTTAGTTCTAGAACAAAATATATGACATTGGTTTTGCTACAATTTGATTAATATTAACAAAAGAAGTCACCTTATGGAATGCATCATACTTTAAGTTAATCACATGTGTTCTCCTTAATGACTTGTGTGGATGTAAATTTCAGTGATGTGCTGTGGGCTTCAAAATGACCAGCAAGATCGTGCTTTATTCAGTTTATACTCCTGATTTAAGGCTGCAAAGAGGGCTGGTGGGGAGCAAAATAAATGGAGTTTATTATGATGAGAAGTCAGGTGTCTGTTGTCCATCATCCTACAGCTAGCTCTAGGCAGTTTACATTTTTCTGCTGTCTGAAAAGACAAAAGCAATAAAGACCTAGTGCAATAAAGACCTAGTGCTTGCTGTGAATTGCTATGATTGCTTTTCAGTGTGAATAGAGTGCCTTTCTGAAAGGTGTTAATTATTTCTTTTAGATAGAATTTATTTTTATAAGCTGTAACTTTTTTCTCTTATCACTTTGTAAGCCTTTGTTTTGTTTCATGCTTAGTTTTAGCTGGACTTGATTCAGGATTGATATTTTGAAAACATGTACTGTGGCTGCTTTGTAATTTCATTACTGAAGTCAGTTATTGTTATGGATGCAGCTTAATGAGCTCCTGCTGAGATACTGGCCATTCTCTTCTCATGGTAGTGTGGAAGCTGCTGGATTCTGGTATCCTGAGGGATGAAGAGAGGTGCAGGTATTTGGGGTAGTCTTTACTCTCTGTGGAGAAGGGCACAGTGCCTGAATAATTAGAGGACTTCTTGGAAGTGGGTTGGCTTTATGCTGAGATTAGTGAATGGAATAATCCAAAGGGTGTCACTAACCTTCACTACTAGGATCTTTCCCGTCTGAAAGGAGGGGAAAGGAGGAACAAACATACTTGTAAGAAGTACCTTCCAAAACAGGTATTTCATAGACAACAAACCAAAATGAATGGCTGTGGAAAGCAACAGGCAATTACTGCAACATTCTGATGCCTGCCTATGGAGTCAGTTGATATTCATGGAAGGTCTGCATCAGTATGCTGTAGATTTTCATCAGGTTTAGCTTGGACTTGTCCTTTTTCAATCAGTGACTCATCTTGTGACTCCAGGCAAGTTGCCTAACTTTTTCATACCTCAGTGTCCTATCTCCAAAGGGAAAAAACGTTAATGCGCCTTTGGGAAATGACTCGTGTGTTGTTGTTTTTGTTGTCATTAACACTTGGACCTTTTTAGTGTGACTCATAAATCCTTAGATAAAGTGATTACAATTTCCTAACCTCATACTACAGTGAATTTATAACGAAGCATCCGTCCTTCTCAGACACTCGCAGGACACAGCTGGCCGTGCCTCTGTGCACGGGTAGGGATTGAGAGTGCCAGCTTGCAGTGGTGTCTGGGTGCCATCAGAGCCATTGCAGCTGCCATGCCTTCTCATATCCCAGGGCATGAAAGGTAATGGTACCAACCAGCTGGACCAGTTAGAACTTTGTGCAATGAGGTTGGGAAGAGGCACACAAAACCAGCTATCCCACAACTATAGGGGGCTGCTCTTACAGCCTTCCAGCAGCCAGGCCAGGCCACAGCACCAGCACATGTACTTGCAAAAGGGACTGTTAGGGGGTGCTACCTATCCAGTGATGCTTACATAGGGGAATCCTTAGTGTATCATGCTGCAGCTGCAGTAGGAGTTCCTGCCTTGTGCAGAAGTGTCCTCAGTCCCTCTGAGCTGGAGACCCCTTGTTCTCTAACGGGTTTCACAATTAGCTTTATGAGAATATGTGTGTTCCCTTAAGAGTGGCTGAAGGGAAGGCTGTACACCCTGTGCAAATAGTTAATCCCTTTTGTGCTGTGATAAAGATACTTATTTCACCCATAAGAGAGCACACACTTAGTGGTTTTATCTGTCATTTTTCTGGGTTTGTGACCAGCATAGTTTTGTAGGGAAGACAGTAAAGCATCATCTTTGGATGTGCAGCTGCTAAATCAAAATGCGTTGCACTATAACAGAGGCTGTACGTTGTCTTTCCCTGCAGCAATGCCTAGTGATCTTTGGCAAGGTAATTTTTTGTAG
This sequence comes from Molothrus ater, assembly GCF_012460135.2. Lineage (NCBI taxonomy): Eukaryota > Metazoa > Chordata > Aves > Passeriformes > Icteridae > Molothrus > Molothrus ater. Next base: position 27,535,456 of record NC_050480.2, read on the forward strand.
CCTCCTGTAAACAAAGAGCTGCTTGATGGATCTGTGGTCTCTAGAAAGAGTCCTCTCTCTTTCAAGCATCAAAATAACCTGTGAATTCTCACTGTTAATCTCACATCCAGCCATCTCTTACAGGACCACCTGGGAGTACAGTCATCTGCAGCATAGAACTTGGTACATTGCCTTAGTGGGCTTCCATATCTTCCTGTTTTCTGCACAGGTAGTCACAGCTTTGGAAGAGCAGTGTGCTGTTCTCAAAGACTAGAGACGTCCCCTGCAGCAGGCATGCTTGGAATACTAACGGGCATATTCTATTTCCAAGTGTTCTGCAGCAGAGATTGTTAACACAGCTTGTCTGGTCCCTTTTAACTATAACCCCCCTAGTCCTCTTGAATATAATGGCTGCTTAAAAAGAGTCATCTCGGAACACTTTAACATTTATGAGCCTAAACATTATTCTTGGCCCCATGTCTGAGAAACAGCTCATTTCAGGGAGTACTTAGGAACAGTGCTACAGTGCACATGCTGTGGTGGTGCAGCTCCAGGAGAGGTGTTCATTATGCAATCCTTATGCTCATTTCTCGTCTTTGTTCTGCTTTTCATGGCTGAGAGCTTGAATTCAAGTTTGAGAAGAGGCAAGGAACTTTGGTGGCACTGGTAAAGCTTGTTAACTCCTCCCTCTTCCTGCAGGAAGAGCTGCAAGGGGAATCCTAGAGATTACTAGAGCTACTACTTCTAACAGTCATGCCAGTACTCCTCCCTTTTGTTTAGAAAATAGAGTCATGCTGTTTGGCTAAAGAAAATATATTTGAAATTGTTCAAATTTATGACCAAAATTTACCTTCATCTGGCATTTTTATAAGATCACTTTTGACCCAGAGAGCAAAGCATGTCAATATTGGAAAGAAATAGTGTTAATAGTTCTAGGCTCTTTGGGTAACTGGAATGATTTTTTATCTGAAGTATGTGTGATTATACTTCCAGGCAGTAATAACCATATGCTCTATTTATACAGAGCATTTTAGAATGCTACAAGCCAGTTTTAATAAGAGTTCTAATATTCTAGCTCCTGTTACTGTATTATTTTAAGCTTTACTTTTAACTACAAGGTCCACTTTGTTTGTCTTTACTAGTAGTTTATATCTGACAATTTAGCTTCTTGACTAACCCAATACTTTACCAAATATGGCCACTCACAGCAAAGTAGGTCTGGTAATTTGATCTAAGTTTGGCTAAATGCCTGCTAAGCTCAGCCTGTGAACCTCACCAGGTAGACCCTAAGGCTAATTTAAAGGAGGATTTAGAGAAAAATGACAAGGATACTATTCCATGTACTCACAGTGGGGCAGCAGTGGGCTACCTGCTGTCTCAGTAACATGCTAAAGTTTAACCTAGGAAAAATAGTTTATACTGAACATGCTACAAACAAGAAATGCAAAGAGAGCCAGTGCAGCAGAGAACAGTGAGCTAATGGAAAAACATCTGCTCCCCCGAGTTATGTACAGCAGGAACTTTTTTTTCCCTTTCGCAAAACACTTGTGATTTATTTATTTTATTCCATATGGGCCAGTTCCTGGGAAAAAGCTGTGTTAGAGGAGATGGGCTTTGTTCCACGAGAAAGTGTTGTTGGAGCCAGTGGGCTGAAGTCTCCAAAGTGCTGGTCTGCAGCCATGGAGCTGGATCCTGGCAGCAGCCAGGGGTGCAGCCAGGCCCTCCCCTGCTGCCCCCTGCTCACCTAGCACAGCTTGTGTTTGCACAGCCTGCACATGGGCACTTCAGTGTTTCTCCTGCTCCAAGCTTTTAGCAAGTTATTAGCCCCCCCAAGTTATTAGCTCTGATATTAAAGATGTTAATCAGGTGGGGGAGACATCTTTATTGATATTGCCAGAATAGCTGGGTCAGATACTCAGATACTGTCCTGTAATGCAGCACTGGTTTTTGAACCAATTCTAATATTTTTATTTCTTTTAAGTGCTGCCAAATTTTAGAATTTCAAGTTTAGAATATCTCCATTCACTGCTTGAGTTCTTGAGCTCCATAAATGCTGCTAATTTTTGTGTCTCTTTACAGTGACACAAAGCACTGTGAAAAGCTGGAACCTGGTGAGGGGGAACAGGAGAGAGTCCTGAGAATAAAGGTGTCCTGCAACGATGGCTCCCCTGCAGTATTTACTTACTAGGAGGGATTAGGAGCACTTCAGCTGGTGATAGAAAGGGTAAAGTGAGCTGGTTTTGTCCCCTTCAAAATCAAGTTAAGAAGCCAGCAGTAGTTCTGCTGAGCCTCCTGGTTCATCAAGGTCTGTTCTAGACTTGTGGTAGAGACTAAAGATCACCAAATTCTCCATTTCTCTTCATCTGAACATTCTCAAGAGGCATTAATAAGTTTTGTTCTACACTTTCCAGTTTGATTTACTTTCTGTCAACAATAAATATAAAAAGTCAAAAGGATTCTTGCAGCCTTATGTCAGTACAGGGCATTTGGGATTGCCTCCTCCATTCCTGAGCCTTCTGGATGTTTCTCATTTTTGGAGCAGGATGCGAAACTTTGTGGACTGGTAATTCTTTGGCATGGACAATCTTCAAAGAGCACATACCTTTTCTCAAAATCTGGGACATGCAAACATTCACATGTGTCTTGAACACTTACTTGTGATGGAAACAGGCAGCAGCTACCAATGCCTTTTGTTTAGCATTCTGTAGAAAATTTGCCAAGAGATGGAGAGAAACCTGTTGCACTGCCAGAGAATGACTGACGGGTACCGAAAAGTAGCATTTCCTCAGCTGCTCAGTAAGTTTGGACCAATGATAAAATGTACACAGTCCTGAAGAAGGAGGCAGGACATTTGTTCATACCAGAGACAGAAAATAGGAATTTATACTTGACTGGGCTGTTAGTCATGTTTTGATTGCACCATTTAGTGTAGAAGGTAGCTTGTGGCACTTACATGCTGCTTCTAAAAACCTTCACTCTAATGCTGCATTTGTAAATGAAGAAGCTTGGCGGTCATTTCAGGCCCTGTGACCTGAAGCTTGGGAATTTAAAGCCAGTCCCTGGAGTTCACTTTGCAGGCAAAGAGAGGGTGTAAATCTGTTGCCTCATTCAAAAGAGCAAGTGGCTGAGCTCAGGTGTATGGGAACATGCAGCAGTTTCTGTGCTTCATTTCTGTATCAAACGTTTGCATCAAATGGAATTATTGTAGTGAAGATATGCCTGGAGGAATCTTCTGTCTAATCTGCCATGAATTGTCAAGCTACTGCATGCAGGGTGGTGTCAGAGCATGGAACAATGACTAAACCTCACCTGCCAGCAAGGAAAGGCAGTGGGGGGACCCTTTGTCATGATAATAGCTCGGCAGTCACTGCTGATGGCAGAGCTGTCTCAGAGTGGGTCTTTCCAGCTGGCTAAGGGCTCCTGCAGTAACAAGCATTAATAACTCCTGAAGGCAGATGATGTGGAACAGAAATCACCTTCCAACACCCTCACAGACGCTCTCACCTTCTTGAGTGTGAAGGGCTGCTCTGCACTGTACCATCCTGCTGGGCATTTGGCTGTTACCCTGGCCATGTCACTCTGCAGTAACATTTTTGGGGTGGACGAGAGTAGAGTGCTCTAGATGCATCAGGCACACACAACAAGGGATGTGGAGCAGTCTACTTTGTGGAAGTGCTGCCTCTTGGATAACACCAAATGTGATTCACAAGTAACAAAATTTTAACTCTTTCACATTGCAGAAAAAAACATTTCAAATCTGTTTGATTTCTTTAGGCTAGAATTAAAATAGTTGCTGCAGTGACAAGCACTATCAGTCTTGACACTGCTTTGAAATGGGGAATAGAGTCAGTGTTTAAGGTGATGTTGAGCAGCTCTCTTTCTCAGACAACAGTGTGATGCAGACATGACTGGATTATACTGTTGTTATACCCCTGATGGACTCCCTAACAGAGCTCTGCAAAAAATTTTATCTTGGACAAAATAAAGGTGCTGATTGTAGGACACCCAGCTTTGTCAGTGTTCTGGGTATTGCTCTTGGTTTGTGCATTTGTTAGGGGTCTTTGGAGAGCAAGTAGATGATATGCTTCTGGCAATTTTCACTTGATTAAGGATCTTCACTGTAGGTGAGCTTAAATGCTAGCAGAAATAGCTGAAAGAACTAGGGGGTTGTAATAGAAGTTAATAATATTTTCAGTGCTGCTGAGGCATACTGCTCTCAGGGACTGGGCCCAGCATTAAAATTGGTGCATAAGTCCAGACAGAAGAGGCCATAGCCACAAGACAGCAGTCGTTTGGAAGAACAGCAGAATAGTTCAGACAGTATTGCAAGAGAGCACAAATGGGAAACAAAAAGTGGATCTGAGAAAGGAATGAATTGTGCTAGGGGGAGCCTTGAAGTCAGCTGTGGTCTCAGGGCAGGCACAGGCTTCAAAAACTGAATGCAAGGAGAGATTCAACCTGTCTTGGCCCATCCATGCAGTGCACTGTCTCTTTCCTGTAGGTGAGAGTGCTGAAATACTCCCTAATGTCATTCACACTCAGAGTTTGGATCATTGTCCAGAGATAATAATAGATGAGTGGTACATGCAGGATCATCATCTCTCTGCTCAGTAGCATTCAGAGAGCTTTTAGGTCAAAACAGAATGTGAATTTATTGAAGTTTTTATGGAGATGGTGTTAAGTGAGAGAGAGCAAGGAAGCTTGGTTTTAGATTCAAAGCTCTGAAGAAAGTCAGTACCAAGAACAATCTAGTACAATAATGAGAGGTTCATAAATGGTTTCCCTGAAGCATTGACCCTTTCACAGGATAAGAATTATAGATACTAGATACCTGTGTCAGCATGAGAAGGTATTCTCTGCTTTGAAGTGGAACTGGATGCCAAGTCTCTATAACAGAACTTCCTCACAAGGGCTGCAAATTTGGTTAGATGTTATTTACAGCAAAATTAGCTCATATAAGGAGATAGGCTGATTAATCCAATGGACAGGAAGCTGCTAACCCACATAACATGAAAGCAGGTGTTTCAGTACTTTGAGTACCACTGAGGGTTTTACCATGGTAAATTTAATAGGTCCTTGTTTTTTGAGTTTGATTTCTGCCTCTAGCTGTGTTTTTATTCCATGTTACATAAGCATATCTTGTTAATCTGTAAATAAAATGAGTGTGTAATAGAAGTGAAAAATGAGTTTACAGAAAACACATTTTAATGCAGACCTAAATGATGTCCTCTAATGTCTGTTTTTAGCTGGGTAGCTAAAAATTTTAGCACTCCTTTCCTTTCATAACCGAAAGGCACCCCTCTCATTCTTTTTTATGCAAATTAGGACTCCCACACCATTAAATCATTTTTATTGACTATTGAGCCAGCAAAGAAATGGACTGAACTTTAACACACTACATTACTATACCATAAATACAATTTGTAGTTCTTATTTAGATTCTGTGTTGCTGTACTTCCTCTAAATAATTGTTATTACTGAAGAAGACTTACAGGCACCAGAGAAAGATAAATGCTCTCTATTTTGCATGCATTGAAGCACCATGCATGATTTCGCATCTAAACCCACTTGCTCCCAGTTCCCTTCTGAAATGAAACAAGTCACATGATGCTCTTAGTTGCTAATAGAGCTTTAAGTATGGCAGTATCCAGAACTTCTGCTGACTTCAAACAGTGTCAGGATTTCAGCCCTTCTTTTGTGCTGCTAAGTTTGTGCAAACTTTGGGGATGGAGTGTTCATCTTCAGGCTGTGAAGTGTCACTTTGCACATCCCCAGGCTCATTAATGCCACATGCATGGCGTCAGCTGCTATGCAGCACTTGGCAGGAAAACACTCTGTTCCTTGGAAGTGCAAGGAAAATACTGTCCTCCCACCAATTTTTGCATAAGGCTGTGCACATATTCAGCTTGACAAGGTACATGGCCTTGCCTTCTGTTATTATAGATAGCTGCAGCCTCTTGGAGCCAAGGGAAGGGATGCATGCAGAGATTTTATGATCAACCAGGAAGAAATGTGTATGAGTCATTCTGAAAGAGTATAACTCTTCTGAAGGAACTAATATTTTGCTCATGTTGACAGCCTTGGAGAATGACATTTATCTTGTACCACAACCTAGGGATGGCTGAGAAATATTCAAGCATTTTCTCAACAATGTCTCACCCTTCTTCTGGAAAGGTCACCTCAGAAGCAGAAGGGTGTTCAGCCTTGCTATCATTTCACTACAGAGTCATTTTTGGTGTGCCAGTAGAAATGCACTTATGATCCCAGTCTCATAGGCCGAGGTGGAGCCTTCCTGTGGTCAGGCAGGGGACTGCCTTTGAGATGCTTCCCTGCTCACCTCTAGCAGGCTCCACGTCACCAAGCCAAGTCCCCACAGTCATCTGGGTCTCCCAGTGCTTCAAAATTGCAGAGTTTCAAAGATATTCAAGAGGAATTTTCACTCTAATTTCCCCCCTCACAGGACACTTCCTAAGTATATTCACTGCCATAAAAAGTCAGGACATTTAAGGTTGTGTCTAATTTCAGAATTGTTATTCTAAATTTAGAGCCTGAATTAGTAATTTTGAATTGGACTCTTGAACTGTCAATACTTACTGCATGACATCAGTTAAAAAAAATGAGAGAGACACTGAGTTTTTGCAGTGAGAGCATGTAGAACACAGGTTATGGGCCAAAGAGCAATGTCTGCCTGTATGAAGAGAATTATTTTATCTACATGCATGCTTACATGTGTGTGTATATGTATATATATTTAAAAACAGTTTCCCTTTTCAATTACATGTGGCAGTGAAAACTGAGTATCACTTTTTGACCTTTTGAAAGAATTAGAATATTTCAGTTGGAAGGGATCTACAACAATTATCCAGTCCAACACCACAATTATCTAGTCCAAATCCTGAGAAATGTTAAAGTTCAACCACGAGATATGTTATGAAATTTATCATGAGACATTATTTTATTAACAAGTTGACATTCAAACACGTAAATATGCCTGTTACATCTTTTTTTCTGAGCAAACCACTAAGATAGTTACTGATAGTTCAAGAAAGTAAGTGAGCAGTCTCTTCCAAGAGCTGTATTTTGTTTTTTCTGTAATGTATGAGGATGTAAATGGGCGAATACACAATATAAATAAGTCTATATTACAAGAGTCTTTTGATTTTAACAGTCTGAAAAATTGAGACAGTTGTCTCATAAACTTGCCAAATAAGAAGAGAAAAACACTTAGTCATCTTTTTAAATGGGAATGTAATCTCCTAAGTAAATTATCTAGTGTCCAGCTCAGATGTGTCCTATTACTCTGACATTTTTGAAGTTCTCAGTAGACAGTGATAGCTTACTCTGTTCTTTTTTCTCCACCAGATTATTTGGAAATACCTCTGATGACTCCAAGTAGCCTCCTTAGGGCTCAATTCAGCACTATTTACCTTCCCAGTGGAGGAATCCTTAAGGCCTTTGTCAGGACACCACCCAAAGGTGTCCATGAACATCTGTATAGTTCCCTTAGCATTAGGAGAAGATACATTCAGTGGATCCAGTCATGATAATAAGCACTAACCATAGTACTAAGCATTGTGCAGGATCACGGCCTCATGTTTTAATATGCTTAAGTCAGATGATATATAATTAATATGAAGAAAGGTCTCTGCTTCGTTTCATCTAATGGCAGGGTGTTCTTTGCTTTATTTTTATGGCTTGGTGTTTTGTTTTTCCTTCAGCTGAACTCTTCCTGGAACAGCAGCATCTCAAAGAAGCAGGCTTTTGTACCCAGGAGGCAGCTAGTCTTTTCCCCACATCTCATGCTGTACTGTACATGCGTGGGAGGCTTGCAGAGATGAAAGGCAATTTGGAGGAGGCTAAGCAATTGTATGATGAAGCGCTCACCGTGAATCCAGCTGGAGTGGAAATTATGCACAGCCTGGTGAGTTTGCAGGGGCTCAGCTCCATTATAGTATTTATGTTCCTGATTAACTGTAATAAAAGGGGAGAGGGCTTATGCTTGCTCTGGATGCCATTGTCTTCCTAATCCTGAGAGCAAGTGACCGTTCCAAGAATAAATTGGGTAGTTTGAACCTCTATTTTAAGACTGGATTGAATTTTTAACTAATTAGGACTTGTGTCAAAAGTAAATCTTTTAATTGACAAAGGCTGATACTTTTGGGAGTCAACTCACTTACATTGTCTTTGCTGCTTTTCCTACTAACTGTTTTGCTTTTTAAATAAGCAGTACACTGATGTTAGAAGGATCTAAAGAACTTAATCACTAAAGAGAGATAGATGGATGGATAGAGAGATATAGGATTTGTAAAACTTGGGCTGGTTTCTTTTGTCTGTTAAAATCAAGATAAACTATGAGTTTACAATAAATGAATCTGTTACTGTTATAAGCTGCAGCTTAGTTCCAGCCTTGTGTAGGGGCAGGGACTCCACACTTGTGGGGTTTTTTTTGGTAACACTCCTACCCAGCAAGTATTCTTTTTCTCTGTGGCACCAAGCCCAAAACTGTTTTCCAGACACTGGGCCTAGAGCTTAATAACAATAATAATTATACAGGGAGCTTTGTGGAAGACCAAAAGCCAGTTCTCGTGTGAAATCAGAGCAGTTAATCATGTTTCATCAATGCTGTGTCTTGTTAACTGTAGCCCTTACCAGGTCTCTCTCAGTAATTTTAGAAGTTTGTCTTGACTAACCTAATTTTTACAGGAATTCTATATCCATTTGACTGCTTAGTGTCTTTGCTAGCATATTTGTATCTCCTGGCATAAATTTGGTCCTGATGAGGTTTGCTGACAACTCCAAAACTGAAGGGGTATCAGTGTACAAGACATCAAATGTTAAGTGAAGTTACAATTAACAAAAATAGTAGAACCTACAGGCAAAGGGCAAGATATTTGATAATAATAAATGTTCAGTACAAAAATAGCAAACGAATAGCTGGTGCATGTCAGGAGAACATTGCAAGGCTGCTGTACACATGTCAGGCTTATACAGGGCAATAATATAACTTTGTTGTTGTGATACAGCCTTCACAAATTCACTCAGTAAAAACCAAGCTAGATGGAATGATGTTCCTTGCTCTGTCATAATCTAAGAGAAGTTGTTGATACCAGAGAAGCCATCAAATTAGGTGCCAACACGATACTAATAGCTCTCATTTTTGTCTTATTTTATGGACATAACCACATTCTGAGTCTTCACATTTCAGTTGCTTGCAATTTTCTGAAACTATAGTAACGTGGAATAAAAGTTTCCAAGGTGCGTATCTTAGATGTTCTGGCCCAGTTTATTTCAGAAAATGTCATTCCAACATGGCTTTGCTGTTTCTGAAAAGGAGGCTAAAGAGGAGGCCTTAAAAGCTTCTGCAATATCTTCTTTATGGTGCCATGTTATATCTGGGTTTTGTCAGGATTGGGTAACATATGAATGCTTTTTACCGTAATCTTTCCTAGGTTATCCAAGTTGTAACCTTTAAAAAACACACATATGCTTAGTAGGTAAGTATTTCTGAAAGTTTTAAGGAGTCTGTGAATGCTTGTTCCCCTCAAACTCCAGTAATTTTCAAGAAGGGCAAGAGAATGACTCTTGTAACTACAGGCCTGTCTGTAGTTAGCAGTCTCACTTCAGTGACTGGTAAAATGATAGACATTATTCCAGGAGGTATTGAAAAACACCTGAAAGGCAGTGCCATCATTGGGCACAGCCAGCATGGGTTCATGAGGGCCCCTGTCCCAGGGCCACCCTGGGTGTACATGCAGCATGGGGCATGAGGGGCTGGAAAGCTGCTTCACAGAAAGGGACCTGAGCTCCTGCTCAGTGATGAGGTGAACCTGAGCCAGCAGGGCCCTGGCAGCCAGGAGGGCCAACCCTGTCCTGGGGGGCAGCAGGGACATCATCACAGCTGGGCAAGGGAGGGGATTGTCCTGCTCTGCTCTGGGCTGGGGCAGCCTCACCTCCAGTGCTGGGGGCAGTTTGGGGTGCCCCAGTGTTAGAAGGGAATTAAACTCTTAGAGAGTGTCCAAAGGAGGGCAGCCAAAACAGGGAAGGTCTTGAAGGGAAGCCATATGAGGAGCAGCTGAGGTCACTTGGTCTGTTCAGCCTGGAGAAGAGGAGACTGGGGACAGCATTTACAACTTCCTCATGAGAGCCAGAGGAGGGGCAGGCACTGATCTCTCTCTGTGGTGACAGTGACAGGACCTGAGGGAATGGCCTGAAGTTGTGTCAGGGAGGGTTAGGTTGGATATAAGGGAAAGATTATTCACCCAGAGGATGATTGGGCCCTGGAATGGCATCCCAGAGAAGTGGTCACAGCACTGAGCCTGCCAGAGTTCAGGAAGCAATTGGACAATGCTCTCAGACACATGGTGTGACTCTTGGGGCTGCCTTGTGTGAGACCAAGAGACGGTCTTGGTGATTCTTGTGGGTCCCTTCCAGTTCAGAGTATTCCATGATGATGTTTTAGTCAAGGGATGGATGTAAAATTCAGAAGAGCTGAAAAAGACAGTAAGATGAGAAATTTGGGGGCAGATACCCAGTCTGTAAGCAAGTAGGCAAGAGGAAAGTGAAAAAGTGAGTGAAATACAGATAGATAGAAAATAGGGTTAGATAGATAATGCCAGATAGGACTCGATAACTAAGAAGACACATGGATGGAGGGGTGGGCATGCTGGAAAGAGTGAATTAAAGAGGTCAGTCTTAGGAGAATGACAAAGGGGCAGGAACCTGTAAGAGTACTTTCTTTCCATGCCCTTCAGTCTCCTTAAGATTCTGAATCTTCCCATCCTGGTGCCAGCAAATATCAGTGAAAATCACTTGCTTAAGATGTACCTCACCTCCTTTAACTTGGGCCTGCTGCAGACTGTGGTTCACACCTGTTGGCTAAGATAGCAGAGGTCTGGTCTATCCCTGCTGATATGAATCATGGCAGTAGTTATATGGTGCCACATAATGGCATTCCTTTATGTGCTTTTCCAAAAGCTAGGAAATTGCACATAACAAGTTAGAAGCATCTGATGAGCAGTATAGAAATGTCTGTAAAGAAATTAATCATTCTGCCTTCAGAATAGAGCTGGAATAATGTGCAGTAAACAAGGCTTTTAGGGCTATACATCAAATAAAAAGGGCGAAAATAAAATATTGAATGGCTGCTAGCTAAGTGATTTTGTCCTGTGTTCTGAATGAGACACTGTCCCCATGGAGAACTTAAGACTGGGTTTATGCAATTGAGGATGTAATTTGACAAGTGGTAAATTCTGAATCTCCTCAAGGCCATCAGAAGAAAACTGAATGTCTTTCTGAAATGTATGTATTAGCCAAGTACTAGCTGTACTTTTATTAAAAATACAAGTTTTTGAGCACAGTATGTTCAGTCCCCTACCAGAGAGAAATATATGTCTTGGATTATGCAAGAGGGCAAACTAGATTATGAGCTAGATCCACAGGGTTTGAAATGATGCAAGACACGTCCACAGGCAGATGTAATTGAATTCACACATGTTTCTGTGCTGGTCCCCTCAGTTTGAATACATTGTTTTCCCACTCTAGTAGTACTGTTGTGGATATGTAATAATTTAGAGAAAGAGGAACTGCTTGTGAGAATTGCTTTTTGACTTGGTACAATTGCCATCCAACTGACCTAGTTCACTTTAAGGGAGAGCTCTGCTGTAGACAGTGCCGAGCCTCCCTGGTGCATCAGCATCAATTAGCAAAGTAGTCATGTCTCTTCCCCTGGGCTCTTGGAACTGGGCTGTCAAAGTTATATTTGGAAAATTCCAACCTGAAGAGTGTTGCTGGCTTTAAATGAAGGGCACAGATCTAGCAATGAATGAGTCCATTGGGTGTCAGTAACTTCACCTTTACCCAGGGTAGAGTCACCACCATAATACACACAAGCTGTCTCTGCACAGCTGAAAATGGCTGTGTTTTGCTGTGACTGTAGGGTGTTTACAATAGCAGTCAAATCAGCATGCTTTCCATACAAAGCACGCTGCAGCATGGCAGAGCAGCACCATACAGCAGCACTGCAGTGCCAAGAGTGTCCCAGGGGGTGGGTGCCATGCTTCATCCGAGGGGCCTTTGGCACTTTGTGTCCAGTGCTGTGGTTGGGAAACCACAGGCACTTGGAAAATCCCACACACAGCAGCTGTGCTGCTTCCTGTAACACTTGCAGTTTCTGAGTGATGTCACAGGATCCTTAAGCCTGGATCAGGAATCCAGCATTGGCCTTTTCAGACTAAGTACTACTGACTAATACCTAAACTAAGGAAGTATATTTGTTGAGGAATTTTGTTTTCATTTGAAAAAGACACACAGAATCAGTTTTCAGGGCTATTTGAAGCATAATCCTGGTGAGGTGAGCAGCTACTCCTTTGATTAGAGAGCTGTTGGCTGCCAGAAACAGTTAGCTTGGGTCGGCCCCTAAAAATTGTACATCCTGCGAGACCATAGTTTCTTTAATAAATACAACTTGCTAGGGTTCTTTTTCCACATTGCTCCTGATGCCATCTCAAAAATTTCTGTCATCCCTTCCTTTATTAGAAAAGCTCTGTTTCCTTCTTCCCTTTCACGGGGTCCTTCTGGGGCCTGCTTGCACGGGTCATAGAGCATTTCTCCCTTCTGGGGGCTGATGGAGTTTCTACTAAGCAGGTATCTTTGCTGCTCTGGAAACAAGGGCTTAGTCCATATCTCCTTGTCTTACACTGTGACCTGTGACAGCACATTCTACAACCAAATAACTATGGCTTTCTTCAGTATGTACCAAATTTGGTTATATAACATCATGTAATACACAGCTTTGGGATGGTGATAACAAAATTGACATGTGCCCAACCAAGTCAGAAAATATAAGCTGGGGCAGATGACACCTCCTTTTAAAGCAATACACAAATCACCTACCTGTATGTAGCTAGAGAAAGACACTGAAATTTGTTAGTTCCCAGCCACTGTGCATTCAATACCATTCTCACTTTTGATTCGGAGGAGGAGAAAATCAATGCCAGCACGTTGGATTTGAGTCCGAAACTCTGTATGTGATATTGCAAGTTAAACTAAACATGTACTGAGATATTTGGAAGACTCCTGCCCAGCATGCATCTCACACAACACTTTGTCAAGTCACAGCAATTCTCAACATGTTTTAGATCAGGGAAGAGAAAGAGTTGTAAATTTAACGGAAGGAAATGGGCACCCTCATCTCCATCACTGTGCGAGATTTAATGAAAACAATAAAAATACCATCAAAACAAAGCAAAAAATTGCTTGACTCGTACTTGGATATTACTGAATGCAATGGAAAACTGTAATGATTTCTTATTTCTCTTGAAGGCTGGGGCAAGGGCAGTAAGATTGGTGTCGGAGTGCAGTGTAGCTGTCTGTACTACCTCATCCCTATCCTTGATAGCAAAACAAAGCTGCTATATATTGAGTTTTGCTCATAATGTGTCCTTGGTCTGTTGTGATCACATGAATGGGTGGAAAACAAGATCTGGTGAACACATTTGATTTGCTCCATAACGAAATCAAAGAGAATACACAGCTAACAGAGGTTGTGCTAATCATGAGAGTTGTTCCTTGGCTGTCATCTGCACCACGAAACGTAAGGTTGGCAGCCATTCAGGAAGGGTTCACAGTCACAGAGTCACAACTGAAGCTGGAAAAACAAACTGGATTTAAGTCACCTAAGCTGGGCCAACAAATTGACTGTAGGCTGTTTGGTGACCATCATTTTCCAAGATTAGTGTAGATTGTGGCCTTGCCACAGGAAGACATGGTTATTGTCTGGGAGAAGTTCTTTATGGTAAATGCAGTTGGGGACATAGTACCCACATACCAGAATCACAGGATGGTTGAGGTTGGAAGGGATCTTGCGAGATCTTCTAGTCCAACTCCAGCTCCCTCCTTAACAGGTTCAGCTAGAGCAGGGTACCAGGACCATGTCCAGCTGGGCAAGTTGCTCCAAGGATGGAGCAACCTCTGTGCAATCTCTTCCACTGTTTAATCACCCTTACAGTAAACAAACCTTTGAGTAATGTTTAAATGGAATTTCTTGTGTTTCTGTTTGTGCCCTTTCAGTCATGGGATATCCCTGAGAAGTTCTAAGAGGTTTCACTTCTTTGCACCTTACCATCAGGTATTTAACTGTACTGATAAGATCTCCCCTCTCTCCTACAAGGCTGAGCAGTGCCAGCTCTCAGCTTCTCCTTGTATGACAGATGCTCCAGTTCCTTGCTGATCTCGATGCCCCTTTGCCTGGACTCTCTCCAGTGTGTCCATGTCTTCCTTGTACTGGAGAGCCCAGAACTGGACACAGTACTCTGGGTGTGGCCTCACCAGGGCTGAGTGGAGGTGCAGGATGAACTCCCTCAACCTTTGGCAGCACTCTTCCTAAAGAAGCCCAGGATACTGTGAGCTGCCTTTGCTGCAAGGGCACATTGCTGGCCCATGGCCAGCTGCTTGTTCTCCAAGTCCTTTTCTGCAAAGCTGTGTTTCATCCAGCCATCACCCCCCCTCCCCAAAGTGAACCTGAAGCTATTACTAGGAATTTTTTCTGCAAGTACATACTAAACATAAAATTGGCATGACTGTATCAGGTCAGCCAGAGGTTCAACTACTCCTTCTCACCACAGCAGCAAAGTGCCTAGGAAAGAATGAGGCCAGGGCAGGCATACGTGGTACTTCTGAGGTTAGGACTTAGCTTGGGGACATCCCAAAGTAGAGGTGGATTGTACTTGCATAGTAATTCCCAGTGGATTTTTTCCTACATGAGCTTGTCTTGAGCCTGTGTTAGAGCTTTCATCATCCACAATACCCTTTGGCAAGGAGACCCACAGGTCTCTTTTCTGCTGTACAAAGAACTGCCAAATTCTCTATGTTCTTGATGCAGCTCTTCTTAGCCACACTGATGCACCCTATTCTCACTTTGGAAGACATACCTTACTCCTGATTCTTATTCATCCCCTTCCCATTACTGATTTTGCAGGTATCTGTCACTGAACCAGTTCCATTCCTTTCATTATTGCTGTTACCTCTCTCTGAACTTCTTTTCTTTTTAAGATGAGCAGGCTAGAGCAAATAATGGATTTACAGAAAAATAGCTTAGCTTCAAAGGTAGTGGTTTAGATTCAGTGTTTAAAAAAACCTTCTCCACCCCTTAGTCTTTTACTCATGTAATTATATCTATATCCATTTTCATAGAAATACTAGAAATAGTGTTCTATTTCAGCTGGTTTGTATTAACCCGATCTTTTATCAAAGCTCTGTTTCTATCTCCTCATGCCTGTAGGGGCTGGATTTTATTTTCTGAGTGGTCAGCATCTCTGATGAATGTGTGGTTATAAATAATAGCAGTAAGCAGTGTAACACCTGTCTCAGGTCCTTGCAGAGATGTCAGTGTCCCAGTCTGTGAGTACAATGTAGCCAGCAAGTGTGCAGTTCTAGTCTTTGCTAGATAGATATATATACACACAATTCATTTTGCTTGCCAGAGACATCCTTTTAGCTGGCAGAACACAAATCTTGCTCTGCTGGTAATGCTAGAAGCTGAAGAGCTTGATTGAGAACAGATTTCTTATAGATTATGTTCCTTTTGCCCAAGATAAGTGCATGGCTCTTGATTAGATTTGAGTCTTTAAAAACTATATGATGCTTTATTTAAATCTTCTGCTCTTATTTATTCAGTGGGGTGCAAGGGCTGAATAAAAAGAAAAAGACTTTACAAAGTCTTGGACTGTTTAATTTGCCTTCATTGTGTACTTAGAATGCAATTTCACGTTCATTTTAGTAGAAGAGTCAACCTATTGTCTCCAGACTCGCCTTTGGTAGCATCAGGGTAATTTGAAGACTACAGTTTCTGCTGATTAGTACATGGAAATGAATTATTTCTGTTCATTTATTTCGTTTTACCTCACAGTATGGTGCATGCATCCTTGTTTTCAAAGGCATCCATTCATGTAATAAAACATGGCTTGATTGCTTAATATTTTCAAGGATGACATGCGTTACTTCCTTGGGGATTTGTTTCTTGCTGCCATGCAGTAATGGTATAAATCACAGGGCAGATTCTCTGCATGGGTAGATTATCATGGCTCCATCATACCAAGGTCTGTATGTCTTGTAAGGTAGCTAGGATGCTAATTAAAACCATTTTTACCTTGAATACTGAAATTGGAATGCATTCTATGTTTAAATGTGAGAACATAGAGCTTAGTTGTCACATTAATTGAGTTATTTATCTTCTTAGGAGCTGTTTTGTGGGTGTAGTTTACCCAGTCTGTTGCCTATTTTGTAGATAGGTATGCTGTGGTCTGTTTCTATTTTCTAGAGACATTTCTTGCTCAGTTTTTTGTATTTGTGTACAGAGAATTGAACATGGCAATTAAAATGCATGCCCCAGTCGCTAGGACAACTATGCATTTGTCCTGAGTGTAATTAGGTGGATAATTGTGTCTGGAGAGACACAGTGAATGACCTGTTTTTGTCTGTTCTGGAGAGGCTTCTTCCTGCTGCTCCCCTTGCTCCTGTTTAGGCAAAGGCAGTAAGCAGAGTTAAGGACGGCAATTTTGAGGAATTGGACAGTTGTAGTACTTTTGTGATACTGAAAAATAGTTTTCATTATCACAGCTACTACTTAAGAGGAATCTTTGAGAAACTGCTGTCATAAGAACTTGAATTGCAGTAGGTAGTGCCTGTAAAATAATTTTTAGCTATTCTTTAGCATACAAAACCACTGAAGATTTACTCATAATACTTTCTAAGGGTCTGGGGTTTTTTTCTTAATACACATATACTTTACATTCATTATTTTAAATATTTTTGTATGGTGTCAGATGTAAAATGTAAAGCAGAATGTAACACCTGCTTCAAGAGACAGTTATTTTAAGGTTTGAAGGTATGTATTGACTACAGTTTTTTATTGCATGCTGTCTGTGTGATCCTAGGTTGGTGTGGCTTATGAGTTATTGCAAAAATGCATAGAAACAGAAATATACCAACCAATACTGCATGTTAAGGTACCTCAGATACTCCCTATAGCATATCCTCCACACCTGAGCTGTGCTGCTGGGGCTGTGTGGGGGTGCTGCTGCAGAGGGCATCTCTTGGTGTCTCAGAAAGAGACACACACAGCACCCAAAGCAAATGTTTGAGAGCAGGCGAGCTCCAGGTTTCTCTTCCCAAGCTGAGCACCGTTTCCTGGTATTTATCAAAGCACTTCAGGCTGGGGTTTGCTACTGTTGTGCAACAGGGTGTGCCTTTCTCTTGCAGGGAGCAAAGAGCTGCAACTCCGTCATTTTCCATTGAAGGCAATTCAGTGGAGAGGCTGGAGAGGAGGTGGAGCCCTGGCTCTCACCACCGCTGGCACGGCCAGCCCTGCTGCACTTTCAGCTCTGATTATGTGTCACACTTTACTCTAAACCTCTGTAAAACAGGGATGAAGCTACTAATCTACTTCATCTGGGGTTTGTGGAGCTTAATTAATATCTGCACATACTTTCAGATGACAGACACACTGTAAGCGCAAAATCTTATTTATTCTAATTGTATGTCTAGATGCCTTTATTCATGGGGGATTTTGGACCACAAATTATTTTAGACAAAGTACTGCAACTGTTCAGCACAAATGATATGCTTTACAGCCTTGAGCACCCTCATGTCCCTAACTGTAAAGTAGTGGTGAAAACATCATTGTGGTGGGAGTGGGATTTAGGAGGCAGATCTGCAAACTCTTTCTTCCTCTGGCAAGGATTTTTTTTTCATTAGAGGAATCTGCTGTGCCTGACATTGTTAGAGTGGTGCTGTGAAGGACAGAGTAAAACAGCAGCAAATGTGACTCTGAGGACTTTCTAGCACAGCCCTCTCCTCTTCCTGGGGATAAGATATGACAACGCCTGCAAAAAATAGCTTTTTGCAGGGGGAGGGAGGGTACTTCCTTTCTCTGGCAGTGAATGTATCTTCCTGCTCTGCAAATTCAGTACAAGCAGACCATCCTTGTACCAGTACAGGTCTGCAGTTTTTCCCTGGTGAGAAAGGGGTTGGATTTTTTAAGGGAGACATGACAGACCTAAAGGTAGAAGCAACATTAGAATAACAGTCATTACAAGCAATTCCAAAAATGGAGCAACCTTGAATGAAGTGCCTTTTTTTTTCCTTTTCCTTCCTTAAGTAAGTAATAGTGACAGTCAACAGGAGATTTGAGCCACCCAGAGGAAGACCAGTGACGTCTTCTGCCCTGCAGCTCTGAGAGCTGCAGACACTGGGACTCTCTTAGGTCTACCTAATATGGAGTGCACAAGAAAACACTGCAAGGGTGAATTTCCTAAGTCCTAATATCCAGCAGGATATTTTTGGACTGCTCTGATAGTACAGAACATTTAAACATTTCAGCCCACCCCATAAGTTTTCCCTCCATGTGGTTAAGTCCCTATATGCCGTGAAGAATTTTTCTCACTGCTTTTATTTCTGTTCAATGCACTGCATTTCTCCAGTACATTTGGAGAGCAGGCAGATGGTGATATATAGGTGCATAAGAGAGGAGGGGAGGGGAAAGAATTGGAAGGAACAGAAGAGACAGAAAAAAGCATAGACTGCTGCTTACTTTAAAAATACCAGGATAACGCATTGACCATTCAGAGACAGTTAAAATCACTTTCTTCTTCTTCCATTAGCTGTTCCATAGGATGTTTCTTCCTTTTTCATCTCTCTCGACCTTGTAGATCTCTGCAGGATATGAACCCAACCTTGATTTGCCCCAGATGACTCTTTCAATGCTATTTATTTGCTATTTTATCAAATAAAGGTAAAATTCACTAAGAATCTTAAGTGAACTTAGGTCAGAAGCTTGTTCCAGTGGTGTGGAGGGAGTATCTGAAAGCAATAGAAGAGAAAATCCAGGACCAAGAAATTGGAGGAAGTCCTCAGCCCTTTGGAAAACTCAATTCCTGAGTCAGGAACTTACTATACATTTCCTGTTTGCTCTTTGCAACATGTAAAATTGTGCATTTTTAATGGGTTTTTTACATTTTGCCTCTTGTTTCTTTCCTCTTATCCTTCCTTGTGCTTCTATAAAGCTCTAGTCTATCAATGAGCTGCTGTTTAATATTGCTAATGTGACTTTTGCCTATGTTTTCCCCAAGGTAGTTGAGAGAATCTTTGGCTGGGAAAAGATGGAGTGCAGGGGAGAAGTCACAGAGAAATGAAAGGCCTGTGATCATCAGGGATGGGCAAGAGAGAGCTTGACTTGTCAGGATAATAAAACAAAGGCTGGGAAGGGATACATCTGCTACTCTCTGCAGATCCATGTGGGAACAAAGAGGGAATGCTGTGGGGAGAGGAAAGCTGCATCAGAGGAGGCAGCTTTGTCTGCTCTAAGTTGCTGCTCTAAGTCTCACCCCTCTGATACTGGACTTGATCAAGATACGAAGGAGAGACTGGATCATCCCAAAAGTAGGGCTTAACCAAACCCAAATTAGTGGTTGCCGATTCAGGCTGCCCAGCCCACCAGTGACTGAATTACTAATGTACCTGTGACCTTAAATGAAGAATATCCAGCTAAAAGTGTTTTACAGGCCTACCTGCTGTCCTGCCTTCCTGTTTTCGTTTTCTGCTGAAGAACTTCTATTCCCAGAAGCATTTTATAATTATTTTGCTGTTGATTATTTTTTATATTAGAGGTGGAGTTTGAATGTTAGTAGGGCTTCCCTGGGATGCAGCCCTGACTTCCATTTTTTATATATATTTTTAATGAGTTGTCAAGTGTCTAGTGTGTTGTGAAGTGGATTGATGGATGTAGCTGGACTCAGGAGAGTTGCATGGAAATTCTCTTAAACAGCATTGTGGTAGCCAAGCTCTATTGACAATAACATCAAGTCGGGTTTAATAGTGTAGTTCTTTATTGAATGAATCCACCCCGAAGGAAACAGTATGACCTTGCTGTGTGTGCTCAAGACAAAAAAAAAAATCAATGTTAATCCCTTGGGAGGAGAAATACAACATTAATGGAACAGTTGAGTGAGTCTAATGAGAATTAGATGGCAAGAATGGTAATTTGGAAAGAGATACTCGTATGAGCTGTCTGAAGGTATAACGTGGTAGTTTCCACGTATCACCAAATGCCATGTATTCTTAGATGTGTGTCTGCCAGATGCAATTTAATGGATTTGCACGTCTCCTCTATGGCTTCCTGACAGAAAAACAGGGGATTTTCAAGCTAATCACCTTTCAGTGGGGAGATTTATGATCAGTTAGCCGAGCCTTTCTTCCATCTGGAAGGGCATGGCCTGGAGACAGTCATTGGGCACAGCATACCAACTGGGAGCTTCTTAATCAGAAGCAGGCTGGAGCATCTCTGCCTTGTGGTTACTCTCTGGAGTCTTGCAGTTCGCTGGCATTGCCAAATACAGCATTTGCCTAAGTCAGTCCTCATTGCTAGTAATGTATGAGATGGGTAATGCTTCACTTAATAGCCATGGCTGTGTAAGGAATAAACTAAACAGTAGACTTTTGTACTTCTTTGCTTCTGAGAGTCTGAAGTGGTAATTTTGATTTATATGGGGAAAATTCATATTGCCTAGTCCTCGGCCTTTGGCTCAGATAGATGAGTTGGTCACTCTTTCTACCTGTTGTCCACAGAGAGGGATTCTCCAGCATTGGAGCAGAGCCTCTTTTGTTAGGTTGCTGCTCTGCATTGCCTTGTTGAAATCTCCCTCTGTTCTTCCCCTGAAGGTAGAGAGAGAGATTTGTGCAATTAAAGAGGGTTTGTGTAGATCACATACCTCTTTAAAAATTATATGAGGCAGTTGAGTATCTCCTAGTGCATGGCCTAAGGCAGGAAATGAGGTAAAATACATGGACTTGTTTCAGAGAAATTACTGCTTTGATGTTTTCATAATAAGCCCAGTTCTCCCTTTGCTTGTGTTCACCTGTTCAGCATTTGAGTAAAAAGGGCAGACTCATAAAAACATCCATTTGCAGTTGCTTTGCTTACCAGCCTGCACCTGCTTTCCAAGATTGTCACCAGCATAAGAGACTGCAAATAAAAATCAACTGGAACAGAAGTGGCAGCATCTCAGTACTGCCAGGCTGTACAGTGGAGATTATTTGTTTATGCTTTTATTTGCCAGCATTGACTAAACAAAGATAAGAATGTAAATGCTGTAGCAGAACTTCCCAGACAAAATCCCAGGAGTGATAGGAGCTAGCACTTAGTGTTACAATAATAGATGCCAAAGTGGAGAGACATCACTGCCCTGTTGCTCCTCTTTCATCCTAAGAGCAGAGCAATAAAAGAATCAGGTCTGTGGAGCTGTGTGTGAGGTTTTCTGCTTAATATAGGAGCATTAATCTTTCAGGGTTTGATTCGTTAAGTTTGCACTGTGTGAGCTTTGCTCTGATCCCTCATAATCTAAACTGTGGTTAATATGAGTGGAGAACAGACCCCCAGCTCAGCTGATTTTGAATGTCAGTGTGCATGGTACAAGGCTAATTGAGATACACAGAAAGTGCCATGTGCCTTTTTTAATTGCATTTAGACAAGATGTACAGTATTTGAGTCAGCTCGGCAGCGTTCCAGCTGATGAAAGTGTTGCTGACACTGGACACCAGTGATGATATATTAAGTGCTCTTAATATCTTAGCACACATGTCATGAGGCACGTTAGAATCACAGAAGAATTCAGGTGAGAAAGGACCTTTGCTATGGAGGTCATCTGGTTCCACCTCCTGCTCACAGTGGGGTCAGCTTCAAATATCTGTATTTGATATAGGTAGCTAAGGGCTATGTCCAGTGAGCCTTGAGTATTTTCAAGGATGGCTATTCCACCACCTTGTCTGGGCACAAGTTCTGGTGCTGCATACTCCTCGAGAAGAACTTTTCTTAATAGCTGCTCAACCAAAATTTTCCTTTCCATAACCTTAATCTGTTGCAACTGAGCACCTCTCAGAAAAGTTTAGTCTGGTCTTTCTTTCAGTCACCCATTAGATAGCTGAAGGTGGCATTTGCATCTCTCCTTAGCCTGGATAGGGAAAGGCTGAATAAATGTTCCTCTCTCAAATTCTTCATAATATCATGGCTCCCCAGCCATCTCAGTGGCCCTTCTCCTATCCTTCTCCAGTTTGTCATCTTCTTTTCTTCGCTGGGGAACCCAAAACTGGTGAGAGCACTCCAGATGTGAGCCAAATAGAAAGAAATACTTAATTTCAGTCTGCTGTGGTGCATTACCTAATTCAGCAACAGTAAGCCATTAGCCTTGGGCACAGGGATGGGTGCCATGCTGGCTCATGCTCACTTGTCTGCCAGCATCCCCAAGTCTTCTTCTGCAGAGCTACTTCTCCCCAGGTGGTGTCCAGCCTGTACAATTGCATGGGGTTATTACATCCCATGTGCAAAACTTCACTGTCCAGCAAATGCAGTTCCTCCTAAAGCTGCAGGGAGACTGGGGCATGGAAATGACAAGCAAGACCTGTGTTCTTAAGGGCCAGAGACAAATCACACATAATGACCACTTACAGCAAGCAAAACCTTTACACTCAGAATAAGTAGAAAATTAAGTTTGTTCAATGCTTAAATAAGATATAGAGCTGCCATCTCTGAGTTATGCTGAGATTGTGGTATCACGACTGAATTTCTCAGTAACTCACAGTGCCCTTCCTACCAGAAACCACACAGTGCTTAGGTTTGGGGTTTTTTACAAGTTAGGCCTTTTGGGAATTCATCAGTTATTGTAAAGCTGTTGGACAAAGACACCTTTGGTAGGAGGCTCCCTGACTTTATGCTTTTGTTGTTTGTTCATAAACAGGTGAGCTGCTAGAATGGTTCTGTCATCCTCTGTGGCCTACAGCAGGGCCATAACTTATGTGGTGTCACTGTGTGTGTCTCTGTGTACACACATGTACTTGTGTACATCACAGCTACATGAAGCATAATATCAGCTGCTTTTAGCAGGCTCAGATTTGGTTATGAAACCATAAATGGAAGGTCCTGCATCACCTCAAAAAACTTGAGTCTGCGGTCTGGTGCTTTGAAAAGGGGACAGGACCCCAAGGCTGTTTGGGAAGTGGTCTGTGCTCCAGGATAGTGCAAAGTAAGAAAGTATGAGCCAGATTCCAAAGAAGACTTTCCTTGCAGAACTAGCCAGTTGAGGGCAGGAGGGAGGAGTCTCATTTCTTGAAAGAGTGAAGCTTTGTTTGTAAACAGTTTGTGATCTTGAAGTGAGTGGAGTGTCAGCTGAGTGAGGGCAGTGCTGGGTACCTGAAATGGAGTGTGGTGAGTTCACTTTAGCCACCCCTTTAGCCCCCACACTACCAAAACCTCACTATGTAACCCAAATACTGAGAGGCACTTGGGAGACTGCCATCCTTGCTTTGGCTCTCATGTACCTGGGCCTGTTACCCCTGAGGGTCAGGAGAAGCTGCTGTTCCATATCTTAGCACAGCACATGCTGTTGCTGTTCAGTGGTAAACTTATTCTTGTGGTCTCTGTCTCTCTTTGTGTTAAAAGCAACAGGTCCCTGTCCTTCTCCACAACCTGCCAAGTTTGTCTGTGTCTGTCTTGCAGACTTTAACACCTGCATTGAACATGACATGAACCAGCACTAAAGAGGCAGAATACAGCCGAACCATGGAATTGTTTAGGTTGGAAAAGACCTCTGATATCCCTGTGTCCAACTGTTATCCCAGCACTGCCAAGTCCATCCCTAAACCCTGTCCCTGAATAGCTACATCCAGACATCCTTTAAAAATATCCAGGGATGGTGACTCCAGTGCTTCTCTGGGCAGCCTCTTCCAATGCTTGGCAATCCTTTTGTTGAAGAACTTCTTCCTAATATCTGACCCAAACCTGCCCTGGCCCAACTTGATGCCACCTCTCTTGTCCTATCACTTGTTACTCAGGAGAAAGGACACCTGGCTACATCCTTCTTTCAGGTAGTTGTTGAGAGTGATAAAGTCTTATCTGAGCCTCCATTTCTCCAGCCTGAATAACCCCAGAATCTTACTGCAGGAACTCCTAGACTGCTTCCTGTCTGCTGTGTTGTATTTCCAGGGAACATCTGGTAAGTTGAAGTCCCCCACAAGAACGACGTAGTGATTGTAAGACTGGCCTTCCTCCTGACTCTCACGCTAAACACTCAACCCTATCATCACCATCCAACTCCAGGCAGTCAGACCTCTCCCTAATGTACAGGTCCCCCACTGCCTCTCTTGCCTTGCAAAGCGAAATAAAGCACTTGTTCAGAGCATTTGGCATAGCATACCAACCTGGCTAAACCTAATTGGTAGTGAAGGACAAACTATGAATTGCATCTAAAATAAATTCTCAAGCTGCTCCGACATTGTGGCAGGTTTTTTTAAACCTGGAGAAAGATTAGCTTCATCCTTATGTAAATACTCTCCTGGCCAGTGTTTCCCAAAGCAGCTAATGGTGAGCAGGTTTGGCACTTCTAATGGGATTGAGAGCAGTATTATTCCCTTGCATCTAGCAAAATATATAGAGCTTCTGAAGATGTCACTGTACTTCATGTAATTACTTTTTATAGTAATTTTTGTGGCAGATTGGCCAGCAGAGGTGTTTTGTCTTTGAGGCTGTCGCTTGCAGCTCAGCAGAGCACAGGAGTGACTAATACAGACAAATGAAGCTAGGTCACATGAAACAAATGCCACAGTGAAGCATTTCTAAAGTCCTGTATAATCCCTCACTGCATTGTGAGGCTCAAAGCTTGATGTTGTAGCAGAGCTTATAGATTTGCTAACACACAACCAGACCCCACTGCATTTAAATCTTTTCTGAACTGAGATTATTTATGTGAGGATAGTTCAGGATCTGTCTTCTGCAGTACAAGCAGATACCAGTTCTCCTTGTGACTTCAGTGAGAGTAAGAGATGCCACACATATTTCATGCACATTAAGAGCAAAATTGCCTGCAGTATTGTCAGCCCTAGGTTCATGGACCATTTGGTATCTTGTTTGCCTGAAAACTGTCTTGCCTTGAGAGCAAGAAAAGTAAATAAACATAGAAGAGAGACCAGTAAAATGCACAAGCCCTGGAGAATTCTGGGCTTCAGGAGCAGAAACCCTCACCTTAGCATTCCTTGCTGTTCCTGGAATACAGCAAATATGTTTGCCAAGCAACCCTGAAAACTCAAGACTGCTTTCCACTAATGATAAATGATAGTGAAGTATTTGATATAGGTGTTAATTTCACATTTCTTCAACTTGAAATTATTTTTTTTAACCTCCCCATAGACACCAGTGATTAGAAAACTTTCTTAGCTCATAGGTTTTAGTGTTCTCTGAAAAAGTCTATATTATATATTATTTGCTGGCTGACACAGCAAGTCAGACTAACTTGAAGCATGTATCATTTTAACTTATCTCTTACTTTGAATAGTGAAGGAAGAACAATCAAAGGAAGTGGTTTGCAAGTAACCCATTGTTTGAAATTAGCTTTCCCAAGCCAGAAAATATAAAATAGAAGCATCAAAAATAGCTGCATCACAAAGTAAAAATGGTGTATATGTGAGATCCTTGAGCCAAAAGACAGCCTATTTTTTATGTATTTATTTTTAGCTTGGTCAGCTGTACTAAGTGATTTTATCAATGCAGCTAGTCTCTGGAATAAGAATGCTCACATAATGTAGTGTCAGTGCAGGCAGCAATGACTAGTCATGATATATAGATGTAGCACAAATCCTTTCAAATCAAATTAATACAACTAAAATTCTACAATCGATTAAGTCTCGATAGTCTTGCACTACTCATTTTCACTCTCACCAGCTGTCATCAAACAGGGACAGAAGAGCAGCCTTGTTGGAATTGAAGCCCTGCTATTTTTGCATACTTTGAACTAGACAATTTGCAAACTTTTTCCATCTCAGTGGTCACAGAGCCTGTCACAGTTTGAGAAGAACCAGGACTGCTTCTCCCCATCTCCTATTAGAAGAGAGCTCCCTTTAAGAGAGACTTCCTTTACTCGGATACCATAGATGGTGAAAGGTGAAACCTTTCAAATAAAAGGAATTAGGATGGCTTTTAGGCACCTGTGGCAGAATATCCCAGTGCTTGAGGCAAGGAATAAAAGTCTATAGCATGCTTTAACACTCACCTAGGCTTGGGATGTTTTTCTCCAGGACAGGAGTTAGAGAAACAGCTGTGGGTGTGGATGCCACCCCCTTCCCCAGGTGACTAGGACTGCTGCACAGAGCTTTGACAAGCATAAATAACCTTGCTTGAACATTGCTGCCCCTCACTGTGTGCAACACAAGAATCTGATGCTTCCACAACTCTCTCAGTATGCTGGGAAAACTTCAAGAGGTAAACCAGGGACAAGATAAAACTAACTCTGCCAAACCAAAGCCACTGTGCTCCCAGTAATCCCCAAGTAGAAGAGGTAAAGAAGCCTTGAAAGTACCTGCCTCTCTGCAGTGCTGTACATCTAAAATGCTGCTGGTAGTGCTTTTACACCACAAGCAGCCAACTAACAGCAGCACTGGGCTCACAGCAAAGCACAGGGGATGGCCAAGGTTAACAGACACAGCCCAACAGCCAGTCTAATGCCTTGAAGAGGGTGAGGGAGGGCCATGGGGGGATTCTTTCTTTATATTACTGTCCAAAAACATGAGGGTGGCTTCAACACCCAGACAGCATACAGACTTAAAAGCAAAGGAATTTCATCTGCAGTAAAGAAGGTAGGCAGTGCATAGCAGGTATAAGGTTAATTTAGAAATAAATGAGGGATTTTCTAAAAATGCAATGAAAGTCTGCAGTAAGTATAATTTGAACATGACCTGCTGTGTCCTCCTTTCTGTGTATTGTGATACACTGCATTGTGGGGCTATTTATCATCAAGAGATCATGGGTTTATGTTCAGCATTATCTCTGTTATCCTCCATACCACAAACACCCCTAAATCAATATTCGTGTACTCAACTTTGTGTGTTTGGCCCAAGCATCTTAGGTTAGTTCCATCAGGAGTTATTTTGCTTCACAGTGATCTTGTGAATGATTTTGCCCAGCCATTAAAAACCAAACCCTCAAGTATACCTTGGCAAAGTGCTTTCTACTCTGAGCAACGCTAGTGCAAAAGCAGAAGTAAAGAAAAAAGCCTATCTTCAGGCTTTCCTAAGTGCAGCAGTGCCACATAGATTTCTCCTTAAGAAATTCCTGAAACTGTCCATCAGAGATAGCCAGCAGCAAAAGCTGGAAGCAGAACAGGGGCTGGGGGTGGGATTTCATTCTTGTACTGGGCCAGATCCTCAGAACAATGAAGCCAAGTGGGTAAAAGCAAAAGACATGTTAACTGAAGCGAGCTGAACTGTTCCTCCATCAGTGCCTGAGGCCCTCTCAGTTTACACTGCATTTAATTCAGTCATTTTGGGCCCCAGTCCTGCACTGATGTGAAGAGGGTGACTTTCTCCACCCTTGCCATAGTCCATCAAAACCCTCAGACTTTGACATCATGAAAACCAACCTGGTTACTCTGAATTTTTGTTTAAACCAAGCCTCAACAAAGGTGGTGTTATTTAACTTGAAGCTCCAGTTTAAGAAACAATGAAAATCCAGTATTGCATGTGATAAACTCTGGATCTTAGTTAAGCTATACCCTAAAAACTACAAATTGGAGATGATGTTGAAAATCCTCAACCAGCCTCACCCTGTTAAAGCTACTGAAGTTTTGCCTGCATCTCCTCACTGGAGCTGTAGTTAAGGATTTAGTAGTTCTGTGTATGTTTAACATTGTCTCCAGACTACTTGAAACTGGCGGCCCAGGATCTCTTCAGAGCCACTGGGCATTGTTTTTATTTGTTTTCATCTGTGCATGAATTTCTTTGAAAATACCCAGCAGAGCAATAAGAAGGGATTGTTTTTAATCTTTAGAGATGATAGCATGCTGTTATGCATCAAGGACACTCAAAAACAAAGCATGAGATAAACTGTACCAGGAGATTTTATTTTTTTTTACCTCCAGGCTTTTCCAAAAATAAAATGCATTCTGCGTGGGGCTCGCCGATGATGAGACATCTATAGGTTCAGTCTGCCATCCCAGAAGCATTAACACCCATGTTCAGACAATTTACATGTGTGCATGTGTGAAAATGCAGCTGGATTCTGCCTGTGCCCAGCGCCCTGGGGGAGAGTGGTCATTATCACTGCAGGGACAGCTGGGACCTGGCCTTGAGCCAAGACCTTGCTTAATGCAGTCAGAAGATTTCAGTGATACAGAGTGGATTTTACATCCCCTTCTCTGGGAGAGGGTAGCTGAAGTCACAGTTCCACACTCTACAGTCACCTGAGTTTAAAACTAATGTGTGCATTTTTTGTGTGCATTTTTGTGTGCATTTTTTGTGTGACTCTGGACAGCACAGTGGACAAAAGAGGGCCTTCTGCCATCTGGGATTCAAATCACATTAGCAACAGTTATTTCCAGAGTTGCAGATTGATGATTTCTCTTGTTTGAGCTCTCTTCAGCAGTATCCTTCCCTGCCTGAATGAACGAGGTTATAAAACACAGTAATTATAAATCTCATTGACTGCCTTGCATTCAAGGGCGTGTTCCCCCCAAGCATTGCTGTGAAGCATGTTACCCAGGAGACTGTCCTGTACAATCCAAAACAGAATTATTCTGACCCAGTGAGCTTGTTGGAGGGGAGAACATTTGGGATGCTGACCTGCTGCCTCAGCACAGTAAATGCATTTTTCTCATTTCACAGCAGGGCAATGCCGCAATACAACAAGGCCATTACATTCAAGTATTCTTTTGAGGTATGACTTACATCTCACTGACAACTGCTGACTCCCAAAACATGCAGAAAGGGAGCCTAGGACAGCAGTGATAAGCCAGAAGTCCTGCTGACTGTCCACAGTTTTAGCAGCTTTCTCTGAAGGTTTGGTTGTCTCAGACCTTTCTGGGCAAAACCATAAATGCCTCAGACAATATAACATAGTATCAATAAAACCCTTTCTTAAAATGTTTGAGTCAGGCTGTGCTCATAAAACAAGTTAAGAGGAGTTTAGTGACAACTGGCTGTTCTGTCTTGCACTACTGATCGTGGTTTGCTCCTCTGCCTTGAGATCTGATTGTAGTCAGGATCTGTACGGGTACCTTCCTTCGACCTGAGGGGTTTAATACAAGCATCAATCCTCATATCCTGCAGTCAGGAAACTGCACAAAGCCCTGTCAGACACCCACTCTTGTAAAAGGCCTGTAAAACCTCTGATGCTCTGGAGGGAAAAAGAAAAAAAAATAAATAAAGCACTTCCTAGAACGGTAGCAAACACAAAACAGGCTGTTGCCATCCATTTTCTCAATTACTGTCTGCACAAAAGGAACACAGTGCTGTGTGGTAGCCTCAACAGTTGCATCCTCTGTGCTCAAGTAGAAGCAGGAGATGAGGTGCAGAGCAGTCACTCCCAGCAGGTGTGCAAACCAATTGAATTTAATTAGAAACATCCTGCTGAAAATGTAAATGTTTTACGAGTACATCATCCCCATCAGGGGCTGCTGCTGCTGGAGTCTGTGTTTTGTTGAGCCTTTGACACAGCAGCAACTGAAGATGCCCCTTTCCTCATTTTCTGTCTCCTGTGCTCCCCAGGCACCATGGGTCTTTTCCACGTTGCTGCCTCCCTGGGTACCTCAAAAATGCAGGCTGGTTCATTTTATATACCCATGATTATTCCTCCTGGGACAAAGGCAAACCAAGCTCATTAAAATGAAATGGCTTTGCTAGACTAGGGAATGGATACTGTGCTGGAGGTTTTATTGCTCTGTAAATGTTCTGTTCACTCTGTACTGGTAAAAAAGATTTCATGGTGTTTGTTATTTTGTTTTTCTTGCTTAGGACTCTGGGCAGTGCTAAAATGTATCTTATGTGTATGGTTCTGTGTGATTGCAGCTTATGTTTAGGCAGCCAGGAATTTTTACTGGTTTGCTGAAAATCCTGAGAGATTGGTATTACCCACTTAACTGATGATCAAGCAGTTCTCTGGCAGCTCTCAGGAAAATTTGTTCCAAATACAGTATCCATCATTAGACTACTGCCAAACTATGTAACCACCAAAACAGCCGGTCTGTAGTGCACGCAGCTTGGGTGCCATCTAAACAAGAGATACTCCAAAGAAGTTGTTGGTGGGTTCAAACCTGGTTCGGTCATTAAAGACATCCCCTTACCTGTTGTTCCTGGAGAGGTTTCAGGTATTTTTTCCATTCTCTTCACTGAAGTGATGGGCTGATGAGCCCATGCCTGCAAGGGAGGCGTGCAGATGCTTTAGGAAATGACGTGTATGGATTCTATAGTTGGCAGGCTGTCTGGAGTCAATCCTTTCATACAAAGAGAATTAGCTATTCCTCCCCTCACATGGCTTTTAGACAGCATTGTGCTGCTTTAACATTGCTCAGAGCTCATGTAGAGCCCTGTAGCTGCCAAACTGACAGCTCCTACAGTGCTTCTGTGGGAGCAAGGACTCCTCTGAATGAAGTGCAACTGAATAGTTCTGCTGCTGAACCAATTCTCTACAAATCCCACGTGCTTGTATTTATGTGAGATACCAGCACCTCTTCTCACTACACCTACATTGCTTCTAAAACTAAAATGCAAATATTAGAATATAAAGCTAGATAACTTAACCACATGCCAACAAAAACCATTACTGATTGCTTTACTTTGGCTAAGTATTTTGATCTCAAGTATCTGTCTACAAAAAAGCATTGTATCACTTTGGAGTTTTAAACAGTTGCAGAAATGCAGCCAGATTCAGACGAAATATGCTTGGTGCTTGGATGAGTAACATTTTTTTTCATGCTTGACTTCCAAAAAGATGACTGCTATGGAAGTGTCTGGTGTGCTTATTACATGACAATTAGCAGTTGTTTCTCTGCTGACAGATGTCCACATCAAAAAGCACTGATTGTCTCTTTTGTTTGCAATTTTAGAGATACCATAATCAAGTAGCTTATTTCATCTCCAGGAGATGTTGTCCTTTGCACCAGAAGCACAGCCTCATTGCCTAGGCTTATGCCAGGGAAAATCAGATTGTGAAATATAACAGCAGATGATTTATGTGGAAGTTTATTCTGCCCTTTCTCCCTGTGCAGAATTAAAAATTGCAGTTATTTCTCTGGGTAGATCTCTTACACAAGATACATGAGCAAGCTGTATTTCTGCATTTTTGTACTAAGCAACTGTTTGAACAGTGGAGCAACATAGAGTATGCACACATCATACTGGTAGTATTGCTCATCTGGGACTAAGATGCAAGAGAAGGGAAGGGAAGAATTTTAAAGAGAGGAAGAACAACTTCACATGAACAGATTCCACTGAACAGAGTTCACAAATTCTCTCTGCGCAGCTGTAGCACAGAACGTTTCTCAAAAGAAAGCTTCTTAGAATGTCACAGACAAAATAGTATTATTCAGATAATTCAGGGGGAAAATAGCTGTTTCACATTAGTGCTGAAAGGAATGCAGTCCAAGCCATGACCTAAATGAATATTTCTGCTTGTTATCTAGAAGCCTGTCCTCTGGCCTTTCCCTTCTGCAGCACACTGAAGTTAAAAGGAGACCTTGCATGAGGGTTTTTGCCTGGGGTAGGATTGTAGAATGATGTGCTGTGCCTGGCACTGTGATTTTGAAACATTTGCTAACAGGCAAAGGTCTCTGGGAGCAGACATGAGACTGGCAGGTGGGATTTAATAGCAGAGATTTTGTGCAGCTGCCAAAAAACCACAACCCAGATGCTGGAGCTGAACACATGCTGCCTGATAGGAATGATGTTCTGGGTAAAAGAGGAAGCCAGCAAGTGTCTGTCAGACACTGATTCTGAGTCCAGCCCTGCCTTGCCTTGTCCTTTTCACAGCACTGTCTGTGCATCAGTAACTGGCTGGCCTGGAGGTGTTCTGCATTTTTTCATTATGCTGCACCCAGAAAGTACCTCACCAGAGGCAAATTCCCTACTTACTATCTGCTTCTCTCTCTCTCTGTCTCTATTTCTTCTCTGCATGAGATACCTTCTCTGAGCTCCTTATTCCCCTCACACATTCATTCTGAAAGGTACATTTTTGCTGTTCCTCCTCAGGGACCATAGTCTTCCCAAGACATTGATCTTCCTTACCTTTTTCTTTGTCCCTGCTCTCTTGGAGGTCAGTTCCCTCTCTGAAAGCACCAGCAAAGAGACAGCAAGCACGCATGCATTGAAACAAAGAAAAGCGCAGCCCCAGACCAGTCATCTTTTACCCTTTCAGAGCCACCCTGATCAGCAGGTAGCCAGGACTAGCACTGTGTCCAGGCTCTAGAAGCCTCCACAGACTGACTGGTGAGTGACATGCTCCCACACTCTAGAATGAAAGATCTGGGCAAAGCCAGCAGCCTGCAAACCAGGCCAAGCTCTTCACCCTTTCTGCCCAAAGGAGGAATTTCCTAAAAATACATGTCCTGACATACCACTGAGCCACATGGCACAGTGAGTGCAATCCTATTTTCAGCCTGCTCTGCGGGGTGACATAGCTAGTTACACCTCCTTCCAAAAATGGCACATCAGCAGTGCAGCACTTGCTGGTGGACCATCAGCACAGTCTCCTGTGGGATGGTGCTCTCCACTGGAATTCCCCAGCAGGTGATTGCAGCTCGTTGTATGTAAGGCTGTGGTGGCAGGAAGCATCCCCAGTCATGCAGAGGGAAATCAGGACAGCTGCCCTCTGCCTGTCAGTGCATCAGCAGTACCCTGCAAAATCACACAGGTGGGTTATGGGCTGGGCTGCAGAGAGCCACCAAAACTAATTCTAATCTGATCCAAAGAGGAGCTCACCTGATGGATATGATGCTTGTCCAGCACATACCTTTTGCATCTCCACCAAGAAGGACAACAGTAGAGCAACATTTGCTTTTGGAGATGATTGGTAGTCTCCTTCCAAGCCATGGCTGGTTAGCAAATTCTGTTTTCCCAACTCTGAAGCTTATTGCAGAATCCCAGGAATGTTCCTGTGCTTCAGATATCCCAAAATAACTGCTCTAAGCTCTCCTTGGGGAAAAGCAATCCTTAGAGCAGCCTTTTAACTCAAATTTTTGTGTTGAAGTCGCTGAGCATGAGGGAGAGAACTTGGCTTTGCCTCTAGTCACTGGCTCCCAGAGGAGAAATGAGCATTTTGCATGTTCACGTTAATAAGTTTGCGTGTCAGCTCCCTCGCTGTCCAAGGAATTGCAAACACTTTGTTCTCCTCATTTCTGTTTGCTGCAGAAACCACCCTCCCCCACTGCCATCCTCGCAGCAAACCCATTTGTTAGCTGGCAGCTCCTGCAGCCCGGCCATCGGAGCGGATCCCTGGCAGTGCAGCAGGATCAGGGCTCCCGAGCGCCACTCAGGAGCTGACTGAGTTGTTTTGCTGCTTTGTTGCCCCTTCCTCTGCACTTCCCAGGCTTCCTTCCTCCATCCAGGGAGACAGCGAAGCCATCACGAACGAGGTGATAAGTGATGCCCTGACACCGAAGCCATCACTTAGACACTGAGTGGCCATTTCCTCACCGGGGGAACTGCGCAGTTCCGCACCAGGAAAGGCAGCCCTGCTGGGGCATTTGGGGTCGCTGGAAGGAGCACATCTGATCCAGTGCACAGTGCAGAGATTTCAGTCCATTAGCGGGAGGGCTGGCGCTCTGCTTCTCAGAGGTGGATTATCCCCTTTTCCAGGGAATCTGTAGCTCCTGTTTATCTGTGCCAATCACTTGCTTTTCTGTTATGGTAAGTTATTCTCCGTGTCCCTGAGGTGCTCATTATCACATTCAGGCTCTGTTTATATAACTTTAGAAACTACAGTAAAATCCTGCAAGACAGAACTCCCCAGCTCGTCTCTGATCTCTTCTCCAAAGTGTGTGTAACACCTTCTGAGAGAAGAACCCAATACATTTCTTAAAACCATTGAGATCTTGGGGTGGTTCAGTCATCTCTGGAGAATAAAACTTGCATGCAGGTCTAAAGCCATTATCCTTGGCCTGATCTTAACCTGCAGCAGATGCTTCTCAACTGAGCTCCAACCTGATCTTCCAGGTAATTACTAGCTTTAGTTATGATTTCCTATACACAGGCCTCGAGTTACCACTGCAGTTTTGGTCAGCAGTATTGTCCTCCTGATGTGCTTTTCTCCAAGATCACATGAAAACCTAGAAATTGTAGTAGTCAGGTTGGTCTGCAGCTGAACTCATAAATGGTATTTCAGAGAGTGCTCAGGGTACTGTCAGAAGGGAGAAGGGATGGAATTACTATCCCCTTTATACTTCAACCTTCAAAAACTATTTTTCATAAACAAGGAAACCGGTTATAATTAGTTTAAATTCTGTGCTATTTCGGCTGCTTGTTATCGCAGGACAGGACCAGTCATAGACTGTGGTAATGCAGTAAATAAAATAGTGTGCAGCACAATAGCAGAGTGTGCTGCCTCCTGGTACATAAGACACAGCTGCACAAACAGGGGCGTGGGAATTAGCAAGACTTCCAGGTTTTCAGCAAGTTGTCCTGATACACACCAAGCTGGCCACAGTCAAGAGAAGGAAGCAGAGGTCCCTTCTTGCCAAATAAATGGGAAACATGAAAACATCACAGCTCTCTGGTGTTGCTGGAGCTTCCATTCACACTAATGTTATGTGCAGTATTTATCAAGTCTTTACTTTCTCAAGGAGTTTCTTCATTAATTCTCTTCTGAGCATGTAACAGAAAATGCAAACTGTAATTCACAAACTCTCTTTGTGCACGGAGGTTTGTGATTTAGGAGAGATTCTGTGTTGAGAGACGATCAGGACACACACTCCTTGTGGGATCAGAGGCACTGGAGCAGAATCTGGAGGCACTGGCTGGACCACAGCAGTGTGTTCCTGCCCAGCTCTCTGTGTTTCCCAGCAGCTCAGCTAAGCTTAGTGCTCAGCTGTGACACTGCACACAGGGCTCTGGCTGTAGCTGTGTGCAGGATATCATTAATCACATGCTTTCCCAGAGACTGCCAGTAGTGGAAAACTAAGCAAATTAAGATATTTTAAATACCTCGGCTCTCCTTTCAGAGACATCTGCTGTAATCTACATTGGTATGCTGTGTGCTTCTGTCAGCATGTCTTCGCTGCACTGTGCCCCTCCCCAGTGCCTATACCAAATGCAACACTTGCTCTGGCCGTAAGTTCTGTGGCACTGAAGCTCAGAGACCCTCGGCAGAGCTGAAGCTGTTGCCTGTGAGAACCTGTTCATGAGTCACACATTCAGACAAGATGTACTCTGTATGCAGAGGGGAAGATGACATGCATGGGAGATGTGCACATCAGCCCCTCCTTTGTTGCAAAGCAGTGCATTAAAAACTGGGGAAAGATCCAGCACTGGCGCTGGAGGGATACCTAAGAAAGCAGAAGTTCCCTATTCCTCAGCCACAGCACACTGTGGACACTCAGATCAATTTGGTGTCCAATTCTTAAGCCTAGACATTCCCCAGCTATCTGCAGCAACATCTTGTTAGGTGCAACAAAACATAGGCACCTCCTTACTATCAAAATAAAGGCAGAGTTTTTACCCCCCTGGGGCAATGGGGGTGCTTAACAGCTGCCCTACCGTCTTAAAAACATTTGCTAGAAGTAATGTACTTCTAGCATGTACTCCCTGGGCACAGGAGAGGCAAGTTCTCAAGCCTCCTTAGCCTGAGAACACTTAAACCCAGGACTTCTGCTTCCCAAAGGTTATCCCTTGACTCTGTCCCTGCTGTGGGAATTGTTCCTGAGTAATGACAAATTATTCAATGTGAAATAATTGTATTATTGTTGTATTAGCAGCCAGTGGAGCACAGCTACTGCTTTCTAGTTGAGTGCTTTAGCCAGCAGGTTACCTGCCACTCTTCAACACCCTGCATGTGTGTTACATGCCTTTTCTCTCTTTGCTGATGGTTATCAGTTTCAATTCAGCACAGATTTTGAAATACTTGGATATATCTGGCTGAATCTCACTAATTTCATTAAGGCTTTCTGCCAGGGAAGCCGGTACAGTGCAGAATTGGGACCTTATGTTATAAACCATATGTTCTAAATTGTTATTTCTGATTAGTTTGGGACCTTCTTTTGGTGCATATTTTCACAGACAACACCATGAGCCTGAGTTGTAGTTCAGTCTCCTGTGTTCTCTATTGCAACATTACTGTGACAACTGCTAAGATCAGGGCTGGGAGAAATCTTTCCTTCCCTAGGAAAAGAGACTGTGAAGCAAATACTGGATTTAGTTACTCTCAGATACGTGGTTGAGGCATCCTGTTAGGTTTCCTTGCTTTCTGCTTCATCTCCATGTAGGTCTCAGCAAAGGAAGAACTGTCTAGAGAGTATTCAGCATGCAGCAGACGATTCTGCTTTGCATGAAGCTTAAGTGAGGACAATCCAACAAGGCAGAAAAACTCTTCATTCTCCCTAGGCTTGTATGAGCCTCCCTGTGAAGAGATCAGAGCCTCCTGGTTTGAAATGCTGCCTTAGGGTTTGCTTTTTATGTCAATAAATGTTTTATCACATTTAAGTTTCAAACACAGTAGAAACATCCCTGCTAACATTTGATGAACTCAGTAGAGACAGCAAGCCTGGGCACAGGGCAGTGTGCAGCATGGCACAATGCTTCCCTTCTGCAGGGCAGGGGGTGCCTTGGCCTCACAGGGGGCCTGGGCAAGATGCTGCCTTTGCAATTACTCACTGCCTTGGAAAACACTCTGGCAAGCTGAGGGGGGGGATGTCTCTCTCTTCAGGACTTCACCGCTTTTGGTCTTTTCTTTCTTCTGCTTTTTATTCTCTCCCTGCAAGCTCGCTGTGATTGATAAAGCATATCCATGTGCCCAGGTCTCTGGTGGGATTTAGTTGTCACTGTTTTCACACTCAGGTAGTCTGTCTCTCCTGATACCTTCTTGCATTCTCCTTTCTTCCCTTCTCTCACACTCCTGTGTAGCACAGAGGCTGCAGTGAAGTTTAAACATCGAAGGCTAGGCTGCCTTTTGGTGCCTGCAGTACTGGAGCTGAAGTCTCCAGGCTGAGCCTACCGAGTTAAAACCCACAGGCAGTGTACAAGTGCTACAAATCATGATGCAGTCTCAGGTTTTTGCTTTTCCCAGCACTTGCCAGTTCCCCCCCACCAATGCTGTTCCTTCGTTTCTCCTCTCCACATTCTGTTTCGCAGTGGCCCTGCCTGCCTTCCCTCTCCTCCCTTCTCCTTCCCCTCCTCTGCTTTATCAAATGCAGCACTTCAGCGTCACTGACTGACAGGGGATGCAGCAGCTTGGGCAGAGGAGATGGAGGGGGGGAAGGAAGAGGAGGAAAAGCTGCTCTCAACAAAGGAGGCAGCAGAAACACTGAAAGACAGGCTTTCTCCCAGAAGTGAATCCCAGTCATCCTTTGTTAGGGCAACAAATTATGATGTGGCCTCTAACTCAGTTCAGTGAGAGGACCCTGATTGCTCCCTATACTCCTACAGTGTCTTTTCAGAAACAGAGCTCAGCTGTATAGCTCAGGTTTACCATAACCTGGACTGAATCAGCAAAAAGGGTGATAGCTACCCCCACACTGCCAGGCACTGCATGACTAAGTGACGGTGCCACAAAAAATCACTTCATTGCTCACAACTAAAAAAAAATCCTGGCTCTTCAGAGATGTAAAGGTCGTGAATGTAGGGGGAAAGAATCACAGAGCAATTGGCTACTTATATGTCTTTCTTTATTCTAGGAGACCTACGATTTCCAGGGTTAATCTTCACCATTTTCTAAAAGGACACTGATATTTCATGGTTAATGCAACAGAATTTGCTTACAGCTTGCTCTGATTGCTAAATAATTACAGAAGCATGTGCTGCCCTGTAGCAGTGCGGATTTTCTGTTACATGAGACTGTTATCACCAAATGCCAAATGCATCTTGAAAGGCTTTTTGTAGGGTTCTGCTGAATAAGCACACTTCTGAATGATCACTTTTCTGCAGCATGCCCTGCTTTTGCCAGCTGCTGATTACCCTCCTACTAACCACAAGGGACATGTCCACATTACAGATTGGAGTAAACAGTAAGGATACTGCATTTACCTTGAAATTAATTAAATAATGCACTTAAGGAAGCCCAGCAGCAAAGTCTGATTAATTCTGGAAACTTCTTGGGGTATTCAGACAATAATAGGCAGAAATGCTGTGCTAAATAGAGACAAGCATCAGAGACAATCTAACTTTGGAATTAGAGTCTTAGGCAAAGAGACAGTGAGAATTTGCATTTAATGTGATTATTAAAATCCATTTGTAAAGGATAGAGTCTTTTCCACCTATACAGATTCTCCAAAAATTAGATGACCTTGCAAATACAACAAAAAGCAACCTTCCAGGAATGAAATGATGTGTTTTTCTGGACATCTCTTTCCAATACAAGCCCTAAAGGAAAGAACAAGCTAATCTGTGCCACCTATTTGGAAGGAGACAACTCCCTGCAGCTCATCAGGTGTTTGAACTAAACATTTGCAAAGGAAGTTTTGATTTCTTTACTAAAAATAAACTCCAGCTTGTACATGAGGCTTACTTACATGTAGTCTTCCATAATGTCTTTCCTGCACTATTTTCTGGAAATTTTAAGAGCTAACATTTGAAGAGGTTTTGTCAAACCCTAAGGAAATTAAAACACAGGTAGAAATTTCATGACCTTCTGGAAGTGGGACTTCAAGTGTAGCTTATGTTCACTTTCTTTATTAGTGAAAATTGAAAATAAGTCACTTTTTTTTCTCATCTAACTTAAATTGAAATACGGCTCTCCTATTCTAAAACAAAAATAGCCTCACTCAAGTATCAGTTACTAAGTATCACATCACTGAAGGCAGGGGAGTCCAGTGCAGTGTCACCATAGAAGTGGTTTAGGTTTTGTTTGTTTTGCATGCAGACGAGGTCAAAAATACTTTTGAAAAAGCTTCCCATAGGCACCCTCTGTTCCCTGAAATTAAAAACCATCAATTCAGGAGTCCAGCTGTCAGCATAAGGCACACTAAATCAGCAGACCAGATTGGCTGTCCCCTCGCAGCCCTAGTCCCCTGCTAGACTGTCCCGGGCTGGCTGTGCCGAGCCCTTCACCTCAGCTGAGCTTCTGCCAGAGCTCTCAGCGCTGTCTTTTACAGTCTGGCTTGAGCTCTGCCCTCAGCACTCTGCCTCTGTTTACAAGAGCCAAGGTGCATCTTCAGACCTGCAGAAGAAATCAAATTCATTTGTGGAGGTTACCCTCAGACCTTCTCCAGTGAGTGAGTGAGTGAGTGAACTCGCACCCCAGCACTGTGCAGCTGTGTTGGTGCAAGCAGGACATGAAATGCCTCTGTGTGGCTGACAGGGGGGCTGGGTTGCCCACAGGAGTTTGAAGGAAAAATTATTCCCACTCACCTTTTGAGTTGGTTTGGATTTTTTTACTATTTATAATACACTTGAGTTTTAAAAATAAGCCTGTCCTCATTGCTCCTTAGAGTCTGACTCAGTACCAACACCACTGACAGAGAGGGCCATACTTAGAGGTACTTGTCATCTCTGGGAGGAAAATCACTGGGCAAAACCAGAAGTGCCAGTGCTAGCCAGGAGGTGGCAGAGGAGTCAGACTACCTTGTACACCAGTTTCTGCACTGTTTTGGCAAAAAGACAAATAGAAACTGAGGAAAGACAACAAACCTCGGTCCCACCCTCCATCTTCAGGAATAAGAGGATGAAACCCTTAATCACATTCCTGCTTGTATTTATACTAATTGCTCCTCTTCCTGAGATCTGACTTTATGAAATTATGCATGCACACCAAGCAGATGAGTTTCCATAGAAACTCAGGAGCTGAACTTTCATTAGAAAAATCTTTTTAAAAAAAATCTTCCAGATAAAAATGCAAATTGCCTGTCAGTGGGTGGCTTTCTGAATTTAGATATAATTTTTTTCTTTTGCACTGTAGGCAGATTCCAGCTGGACCTACATAGCAACAACATGCAGGCATTGTTTATAGCAAGCCAGACTCCATGGGGAAATGAGAAATTCAGTAGCAAGGAGAAGCTCTCAAGTGCAAATACCTCAGAGAAACAAAAACTCAAGTGCTCAGTGCTGCATCTTCCTGAGGCTTTGAGGTTTGTTCAGCCTCCAGCTCAAAATGCTTGTGGTTTGCAAGGAGCAGTGTGGGGAGGAGGGGAGAGAGGAAATGCAAAACCAGAAACTCTCCTGCACACAGAATTAATGATGTTTAACCTGTCCTTTAAACATCAGCAGCGTATTTGTGCCGCTTCAGTTAAGCCTCGCTAAAAGGCTGGCACCATCTGTCACAGCTCACTCTGGGCACAGGACGCGCTCTGTGCTGGGCTGGGGAGCCTGGGCAGACCTGGCTTGGCCAAACCCCAGCCTCACTTGGGCTGAGGCCTGGAGCCCAGGGTCACGTGCCCACACTGCCTGGAAGTCCAGGCATGCGTGCAGGAAGAGGGCATGGGGCTGTTCCTCATCAGAAGGGGGAAGCAGAATGGTGGCATGCCTGGGAAGGGCCACGGGCCTGGGCAGCATTTGGCACCACAACCAACAGTTGTGCATGCAAGCAAGGAGGAGGGGAAATCTCAAACTCCTTCAGCAAATGTTTCCTCCAAAAACATAGCAGTGTTTCACCTGTGCAGTATATTGCAGCATCAACAGGAGGCCTTCCCTGGCTTTGGGGAGCATGGAACAGCTCTCTCTGAGGGTTCACAGATGTTTTCTCAGCCAAACTGGCAAGCTTGAAAGCACTGAATACCAAAGAGGAAATTTTTACCTGAGCTGCGCTTCCTGGTGGGCACCCACTCCCCGTGGGCACAGCAGAGCACGGTGCTGCTCCTGGGCCTCCAGCACAGCACAGCAAACCCACAGGGGAGCACAGCAGGGAAGCCACACCAGGCTGTGGTTCTTGACCAGCAAGGGTGCTGGGGCATGCAAGGGAGCTGAGCTGCACGAGCAGTTTACAACGAGGTGGATTTCACTGCAGCATTGTTGAGAGGCGCGAGATGTCAGCCGGGCAGGGAATTCCCCTCCTTGTTGGAGAGGGATGACAGGCAGCAGCTGCTCGGGCTCCTGGCCCCTGTGCCTCCAGGGCCAGCAGCCCTCTGAAAGCACTGAGAGGCTGGATGCTGCTCGGTGTCAG
The DNA here is from genome assembly GCF_012460135.2 of Molothrus ater. Classification (NCBI taxonomy): domain Eukaryota; kingdom Metazoa; phylum Chordata; class Aves; order Passeriformes; family Icteridae; genus Molothrus; species Molothrus ater. The sequence continues at coordinate 27,576,539 of NC_050480.2, forward strand.
GGTGAGGACAGCGCTGGCTCCCCCGCCACCAGAGAGCACAATCGGCTCTGCTCAGTCAGCACAACAGGAAGAGATTTTAGGAAGAATGGGTTTGTGGTCGAGGACAAACTTGAGCTGAGATAGCTCCTGTCTATTCTTGGCTCAGGAGCAGATTTGCCACGGCCACACTTCTTGCCCTTTCTATGCCTCATTATCCCTGTCAAGCGGGTGACTCAAATTATAATTGCACAAATTCCTTGCAGTCTGCCATTACGTGCCTGCAGCCATCTCCAGGCAGCCACCTCCAGGGGAACCAGCCTCTCCCACTGGGAACCTCTGTGCCACCTATGCCTACACTCAAGGGGATCCTAAGATTACACCCTGTTGCCTTGCAGTTTTCCTACATAGAGAGGAACCTAAAGAAAAAACACCCCCCACTGCATCTCTGAATGATCACATTTGATACTGAGTTGATTTTTCAGGTCAAGGTTATGGGCAAGAAGGAGTCAGTGAAGTTTTTCATAGCACTGCCAATATTTGATTAAATGGCTGTTTCTTAATATTTCTCTCAGGCAAATTAATGTGTTTCTGTAGGTATTAGTACTATCACTGGCCTTAAGGATGCTGATGCACCCTGTGTTTAATGGTAGTTTTGTAAAAGCAAACAAAACAAAACAGAGGAAAAACCTTTACTATTTCTAAAAGCATCACTATTCTTTCATCAGAAATTTACTTGGGTTCTAGTTGTGAGAGATTTCAGGTTTATTACATCTTTTCATATGCCCTAAAGGCAATTAGACAGATTAAAGATTAAGCTAATGCTTTTCCTTATACATATGCATCCACCTACTCCGTTGTCCCAGGAAAAGCGTGAAGTCAGGCAGTCATCTCACTTGCCAGCATTTCCAGAGGTGAACGTGGGCAGAGGCCGTGCAGAGCTTGGCAGGTGACATGGCAGTGCTGGCTGCTTCTTCCAGAGGCCACACCAGGATGGAGCTGGTGGAAAGTTCATCCTGGTGTGTGCAGCTTCAGGAGGAAGCAGAGAAATGCCACGGATACGTTGTGGCCTGCAAAGCCCATGTGACCATCTGGGCTCAGTGGTTGACTGCTGTGTAATTAACAGGGAGCCTGGCTCATTAGGTGCCTTTGTGGGTTCAGACACATCCATGAGAGCCCTATAGGAAAACATGTTCTTCCTAACACTTCTTTCATCCTCCCCCTCCCGTTCCCTCCAGATGGTTACACCCACTTGTGTCTTTTCTTACCCTAAGGACAGCTTTTTAAACAAGGTTCCTCCATCCTTCTCCTCCCCCACGCTGCTTTAGGATCTACATTGAAGTGCAGGAGGACAGAGCTGTTACATCCCATGCTGTTAGATACAGCCTGCCTATAGAAGGCTGTGAGGAGACCACATCCCTCTGCCCCCTGTTTGCTGGGAAGAAAGATCTCAGTGTGATCAGGATGTAGGAGATGAGAGACTTTACCTCAGCCTCAGCTGGGTGTTGCAGATGTGCAGGAACGAATTCAGAGACTGGCTGTAGTCAAAGCTGTGTATATTTTCTGGGCAAGGAGAGAGGGATGCTTAAAGGGCCTGTAGCCTTTCTTCTGTATAGCACCAGTAAACACTCTCTCAGTAACACACAGCAGCAGCACTTGCAGAGCTGAATCTGAATCTGCTTTTTAAAAAATTATTTTCACAATTGCTTTTTAAGGAGTGCATCACTATCAAAAACCACAGAACCTAACAACTGATCACTTTTATTCCTCAGAAATAGGTGGAGATGCCCCCTCCATAGGACTCCTGTGCCTGCTCTCACAAGGCAGCCTGGTGGGAGCTTGGGGTGCTCCATTTCTTCCTCTCTTGAGCGCTGTTGTTAACTGCCCATCACTTGTTTGTTGGCAGGGCCTGGTGCTGAGCAGACTTGGGCGGAGGGAGCTGGCCCAGAAGGTCCTCAGAGACGCCATCCGGATCCAGACCACCAGCCACACTGCCTGGAACAGCCTTGGAGAGGTCTTGCAGGCTCAGGGGAAAAACGAAGCAGCCATCGAATGTTTCCTCACTGCCCTGGACCTTGAATCCAGCAGTCCTGTCATTCCATTCACTGTCATTCCCAGGGAGCTCTGAAGCTGCTCCCCGCAGCTCTAAGCACTTGCATTGCCTGGACAGACACCAAAACCAAGCAGATAAACAAAGAAGCCCAACAAAAAGTGCCATTGTAACCTGGAACTGGGCTAAGTAATTCCAGGACGGGGCTCAGGTCTACAGGCTTAGCTTAGACAAGCCAAACTGAAGAAGAAATTGCAGCAGGCAAGAACAGAGAATGCCTTTTTCTTCACAGGTGCCTGGCTAACCTCCTGTTCAAGTTAATAGCAAGGCTTATTTCAAAGTGCTGCTTCAAGGTGACTGTAGAAAGATCATGCTAGGGTACAGTTGTTCAGAGCACTTGCACCTTTCAGTGTTGGTTGAAAATAAAACCCCCAAGCCCTGAATTAAAGCCCAGAAATGTTCTAAATAGGAGTAAATTCACCAACTAATTTGGGCAAGTTGTGTTTAGGTATGTGGCTGTCTCCCCACAGATCTGACAGGACAAGAATGACACTTGCACCAAATAGACGTACTATATATGCTGTTTACAAAATTATTTCATCTATTTTGATAATCCTTTTTCCTGCCTTGCTTTTATATACTGTATATGCTCACTATATTTAGTGTAGCACTTGCCTAGATCAACTTAAAATTAAATTTTAGTTTTAAATTAAAAATACTTTTTTTAAAAATAAAGCTGCTATTGCAGTATAACTCACAAAAGCAGTAAGACCAAAGACTAAATCAGTTCACACTTGAACTAGTATTAAAAACACATAAATATCTCCACTTACATATTTATTGAAAGGCCTTACATGATGTAACTAATTATAAGCTCTGAGCTTCATTCTTATTAATCACCTATTGCATCAGTTTAGTGAGGAATAGAGTGTTTACCAGTATATAGTGACTGAACTCTGTGCTCTGCCACATTACCAATCCTGGCAGAAAACATTTTCATATCCTTCTTTTGATGATGCAAAAGAAGGCAGCAGTCTTTTAAGGGAAAGTGTGCTGAAGGCAGTGTATGTGTATATGAACTGCTTCTTCCTTAAAACGAAATCCTTGGATTGTCCATAGAAATTTCACAGTAGAGGTACAGAGTTGAGCCTTCAGGGGCATCATTTTGCATCTCCTATCAGGTGTAATAGTGAGGAGCTTCTGATGCACACAGCCTCCCCATGTCTGGCACGGCCAGGGAGGGGACGCAGGCTGGCACAGCCCCTGCTGAGCTGCTGCTCAGCTCTGTGTGACCTCCCCAGGGCCTTGGCAGTGAGGTGGAGCTGGACTGTGCTGTCACATAAGAGCCAGCCCTGACCAGACCAGTCCCAAGATAAAGAAGATGCAACAATTTGCTGCACTTTTCTACAAAAAATAAAAAAAGGTTGGGGCTTTTCGCCCATTTTTGTCCAAAGATTTGCGACTATTTACTAAGTAAGTTTGCACTAAAGCACATTTTGTACTATAATTCTGCCGAGTATTGTGATCCACAACTAGTTCACTCTGGAAATAATAATATCCTCAGGCAATAAATAAGATGGGGTTGTTTCTTACAGAGCCTGAGGCTCTGGCAGCAGACTTGAAGTCAGTGTTGTTTACAGTTATTTGGAAATCTGCAGGCTAATGGAGAGCTGGGCCCTTGTGCTGCTCCCAGCCCTCACCATCCCACCCCCCGCCTTCCCTCAGGATGCCTGCACCGAGGGAAGCACACTGCTCTCAGGTTCCTCGCAGCAGCCTGGTGCACTCCAGGCCAATATTTTTATTTTTTCCCCTTAATGATGCAGATGCAATAGCCCAGCTTATTTATCTGTTCACTGAGGGATTCCAGATCTGATGTAGGCTGATTTCACTCCAGGTGAAAGCAGCCCAGCCGTGAAAGGTGCTCAGCCCATGAGTCCTCTGGCTTTGCAGTGCCACACAGGCACCCAAAAGGACTTTTTTAGGCCAGGGGCAGGTTTCCTAGGAGACGGTGTTCCCCAGCCACATTCCTTTTTGCAATAGCACCAGCAGCAGAGGAAGGAGTAGGTGTTAAAGTAGCAGAATTAAAGGAGTTTCATGAAGACAAAAAGATGCAGCAAGATAGGTTTTGCTGCGAAGGATGCTCTGAAATCGGCTCACTCTGCACTGCAGGGGGGAAGAGGGAAGGGGAGGGGGAGAGATGCTGTTGTTGACATAATATGTAAATTGTTACCCAGGTGTTTTAAGCCCAGTTTCACAGTCAGATGCAATCTGAGAATAGACTTAAGCAGATATATATATATATATATGTATAGATAGATGTTATGTTCTGGTGTTTGTTCTGCCCCACAGTTCCCAGGGTGGGAGCGAGCCCTCTGTGTGAGGCACAGAGCCGGAGTCGCCGCTCCCTTGTGCCATGTGTGTTTGCACAGCACTGCCATAGCAACTTCTGTGCCCTGGGCAGCTACTGGAGTACAAGCTGTGCATCCACCTCTGCCACCCAGGAGCTGCTTTAAGAGGTCTGTAACGTGGCTGGGCTGTGACCTGGCAGGAGGGTGCCTGTTTCCCAGCAGCAGCTGAAAAGCAAACACTCACAGATCCATTTGCTCCCGCACGCGTAGCTTGTGAACAGCCAGCAGCCCATCACGTTTGTTGTGATCAGGCAAACTTCATCCTGATGGTAATCAGACTTGCCACAGCACTCATCTTCCTGGAAGAGGGGCAAACATTAATGAATACTTTGAGTGCATCAACAAGTCAGATGTTGCCAGGGTGGTCCCATCTTGTGTGCATTAATGAGCGTTGCTGGCATTGGAATCTCAGTCCTAAGAGCCTCTGCTCTGCTCTGCTCTACCTGTGGCAGGGAAGATGTGCCTGACTAAAGGCCATCATCACCAGGAATTAGAGGGCTATGTACCCCTCTACCAGCTCACCACACCACAGCACTCACAACAATTGCAGACTAAGTACTTTGCATACATACTGGACTCAATCTTGAGATTTCCTGCCTGCTTCCCAGAGGATGCAAAGTACCTCTTGGCTGGAAGGGTATTGTATTGGCTTGAAATGCTCTGTACAATGCAGGAAAGAGAGTGGTTGTTGCAGACTTACAAGTATTTTGGGGGTGAATCCTCCAGCTATATTTGTTAATCATGCTCAGCAAAACAGAAGTCTTCCCAAACACTTACATGCTACCTCTCTCACTCAGCATGGATTTTGTTCACACTTCCAGATACAGAAAAACAAAGACAACTGCTTCAGACAATCCTATGTATTGTAGTATTTATTTAGATAGCAATGTTGATAAATCTGATAGACTTACTTCCCTGAGCTCAGTAATAGGCGTGGCAGGGAAGCCTGGCATGCTTAATGCTCAGGGTTTGAGATTTAAGAACAGAAGATTTACATCCCTTGTCTCATATGAATATTACAGATCATAAGTAATGGAAGTTTGGGGAGCAATAACTTTGGGGAACCAATTCTGCAAGTTTTAGCACTGACTTGAGTCTTAACAGAGTTTTCTCATTCATTAGTTTTGAAAGAGGAAGATAAAAGCCCACATCATTGCCTAAAGTATCACGGTCCTCTTGTTCCACCACAAGGTTCTTTTCCATTTTTTGGGAGAGTGCATGCAAAAAGAAAAAATAATTACCTTCTGTTTTCCTGTTGTGCAGTAAAGGAGTGGTATGTGCCGTTGCCTTTGACCAACAAGGAGGATTGCATATTGTAACAAAAGTGACTCTGCCTCCAGGATAACAGAAGGAGAAGCTCAACAGGCCAGGGAACAGCTCCCCTCCCTGCCTTATCCCCTGTGAAGTGTCATTAGTGCCACTGGAGCAGTTGGTTCCGAGCGTTCCCAGCTGAGGTCTGCCCACCCCGCGCTCATTCCGTACAGGGAGTACGGCGATCCCGCGCCACGCACGGACCCCGTCCGTTTCTATTGGAAACACTTCGTGCTCCTGATTATCACAATGGTTCACAAGTGCTAATTATCTTTTCTTGGTAATGACTAATAAATCCAAATGGAGAACAGTCCTGGAGGGTGTTTACTGGAAAATTCACTGGCTGGGTACCAAAGCAGGCACAGCACTGGCTGCTGCAGTTTGAATTACAGTTATTTTGTCAAAAAATGTTCCATTTTCAGAGAGTCTTAGGTAAAGAATGAGTTTGGCTAGTTTGTATTTCTTTTTAATGACAGCAAAGTGGGAAACAATCCTTTTTAGTGAAGAGACATCACTGCCATGATCTTTTTTCAGCCAAACCAACAGAGATTTGATAGTTGCAATTAGCCTACAAGAGGAAGGCTTCCCAAAGCAACTGTGCTTCAGCAATAATTCCCTCTGACTCAATTGTATTACAGGCATATTTTACAATTATGCAATGGGCATGTGGAGCTGAGATGCCTTTCCCTCCTTATTTGGCCCAGGGGAGCTGCTTTGTGCCCGCAGGGACAGCTGTGGCACACATCTGGGTGCCATCAGCGCTGCCCTGGCACCTGCCACCTGCAGGGTGGCTGCTGCTGCCAGCCCTGTGGGTCCTGCTCGCCAGCACCCATCACTGGTGTTGGTCCAGTGACCCTCAGACTGCTCCCTAAGCCTGGCTCCCTGCTTTCCTTGCTGCTGAGTTGTTGCTCAGTGCTGCAGGATGTCAGTGCATGATCAGACAGAAGGTTGTTTTCCCAGAAATGGAAAGCTGAGTCGTCCATCAGTCAGCGATGCTGGCAGGAGGGGAGGTAACCACTGACCCAGCAGTTGCCAAGATGGGTCCTCCAGCTTTGCTTCTAATGAACTGGCTTGTGCCTTCAGCTCCAGGAAACCAAGGCAGGTTCCCAGGTGACTGGGTACTAAAAGATCCAGCTGGTTTTCTCACAGAATCACATGCCAGTCAGTGTCACAAACCTCTGATAGGGATGCAATGCTGCAACCACTGCATAGCAGCCCATGATGACCAAGTAAAGAACCTCCCTGAGCCAGTGCACAGAGAGGTGCTCAGCCTTTGCACATCCAAGCATGTCCTACATGCCACTCTGATAGTATTGTCACGGGGGTCAGAATCAGTTTTCCATGTAACTTCCTTGGTCATTGTATGATATTTCACCAAATTTAATAAAATTGACCCTGTGGAAAACACAAATTGCTCCTTATATTTCCTACTGATCTTATTCATGCCATGGATGCTTCAAGCATTATGAAATGTCCAGTTGTTATATTAACTGGAACCCAGTGTGCCTAGGAGTTACCAGTTGCAAAGGGTATTTTGGCCTACACCCTGTAGTTCATGGGAAAAACGAGAGGGAGCATGCAAGCAGCGTGCCTTCAGAGAGGAACAGAGCCAGGAAAATGGAGCAATGTAGCTTCAGATGTTTGGATTTGTGGAGATTTAAGCGAGCATCATGCTTTTCTTGTGCTTCATCCAGTAAAAATAAACAAAGGTAGTGTGAGAAACTCTAAGATCGACGTAATATGCAAATATTATGCTGTCAAGTTTAGGGACTTACCTTACTTTGGCCACAATGCCATTAATCATCTTTTTTGCTACAAACAGTTACTCCTGTGATTATTTGGAAATAAAATGTCTCCATTTAAGAGTTTCCAGAGCATTCTGTGCATTTACACATTAATCTTTTGGGCAGATTTCAAGAGGGCCTGCTTAAAAAGTCCATCCCTTCGTTTCATACTCAATGAGATTAAGGATGAGGTTTTTGAAGAACATTTCTTCATAACTGTGGCTGCTTTGGTTTATGAGTGTACTCAGCATAAATCAAGCAGAACAAGGTTCCTCTGTGGCAATAACAGATTTAAGTCCTTCAGCTGCTCATACAGTCTTAAAAATTGAAAATTGAAGTGAATAAAATACTGGCTCTAACTTTTTTCCCATCTTTCTCTCAATATGGAGAGGGAGCAAAACGCTGGTGTGGGGCAGGGAGGGAGGGAAGGAGGGAGAAAGCTTCCATGTCCCCTCCAAGCAGGAGCCCAACTGAAGGCCTGCAACTGAGCTCCAGCAAAAGCTGAAGAATTTCATTGTTCAGTGCTGTCTGAGGAGACCACTCATCTTTGCTGGTACCTAATGCTGGTACATTGCCTGGTACCTGCTCTGCATCACACAGACATTTAATATTCCCTTTCTGTTTAAATGGGAAGAAGATAAGTCCTATTGCCCCTCATTTTTGCAGGAAGGAGCTCCAGTTAGTTTGGGAGCTCCATCTTTAATAAAGAATCACTTCTTCCCTTGCAGAGAGCCGAGTTGCATTTCAATGATACTCTTGAAAGGTCATTAAGAATAATTTAATAAATTTTAATAATTTATTATATATTTTATCTAATTTTTAATAATTGATTCATACCTCCACTTCTTTCTGCACCAGAATGTTCAGATACATATAATATATTCCTGCTTCATGTGAGGTCCAGATATTTACTAGTTCCAGATATTTAGCAGTTCCATAAACTTCCCAAGGGAAGAAATGAGAAGCATTGCTGCTTCCCAGATGCTCTCTTCCATGACAGTCTCAGGCAATCAGATTTTTGTGGAGTCACCAAAGCACCAGAGTTTACTTTGTCTTTAACCACATCCCTCAGGAAATGTCACATCCCAGTCAGACGTGCCTGAACCAGTCTTTGCAACAAAGGGAAAATAACCTCCTGCTCTTTAAAGACTGGTGTTAGAGAAAACAGACTTGGGCAACACTGGCTTATTGTGTTGCCATTAGCAGCCACGAGAGCATTGAAGGGAGCTGTGGCTGTCAGGCCAGTTCCCTGTGCTGTGCTGTCTCCAAAACAAAGAGCAACATCTCACAGCCAAAACATCCCCGCAGATCCACCAGCTGAAGGGCAAGATTCAAGGGCTTTCTCAGTGCTCCAACTTAAGCAAGTGTTAAACAGTGGAGGAAAAAATCCTTGCAGGTCATTGCCCTGAGTGGCAGAGCTGCAACTTCCAGGTCTGATCCCATTTAGAACTGATGTAGCTGCTATGGTCATCTGGCTAATGGAGGAGGAGAAGCAGGTAGGCAGAACAACTGAATTTTATACAGCAAAAGTGGCAAGTATTGGATCATGGCCTAAAAAAACAGAAGAGCAATAAAAACTGTAAAACAGGAGATGTTTTCCTTGCTGAGGAGCTCTCACAGAGGCAAAGCCCAGCTTCACCAGCTTTTCTGACAGAAACATGTAAAAACCTCAGTCTGTGAGAGTAAGAGCAGATGCCAAGCAGCCTCCTGACTGCAGAGACCTCTCTGAACCTCAGGTCTGCCCCTGCCCTGCAGCAGAGACCCCAGTCCAGCCAGAGAGCACAGGACCCAGACCCCTCCATGGTGTGCTTAGGGCAGATGCCAGTCCTGTGCCTGTCAGACAGCACGGTCCTCAAAGCAAACACTTCATTACATTATGCATGACAAGTCAAACATCTTTATTTATAATGCAGTTGTTTATGATATTGTAATTATGTCTGGAAAGCAGGATGAATGAATCAGCAATAATTATCCCTGTATTTTGTTGTCCAGGGAGAGGGGCTGACAGTGGCAGTCAGGGTTTGCAGTGCTGGGTGCTGTTTCAAAAGGATGGGAGTTAAGGATACAGTGATTTTCTGGTCACTGGAGGTTAGAGGTGATTTTGTGCCCAGTGTAAATGGCATTGTCTGGCAGAGACAATTAGCAAATGAAGCGCTGCCTCACCAGAGGCTTTGCAGCCTCTGAGTCTCTTCTTCCAGCCTGACAACAAACAGAAATTTGAGATGGTATCTCGGGTTTCCAAAACAGGAAGCTGCTAAATCCAGCAAGAGAGCAATTCATTTCCCACTTATAATGATGCTGCTTTTAAATCCCCTTTGAGGATACTGAAGTGTTTTCCGAAGGGTAGCAAGGGAGGCATTTCATCCCCATTTTTCACCAGATGAAAGACCAGCTCTGCCAGGAGTGGAGCCGACAGAGGGGTGTTTTTCTGTGCAGAACTGGTTGCTTCACTGTGACTCAGGCTCTGTTCCTTTCTGCAGTCTGCCTCCCACCCCTGACTGCCATACCCGAGTCACAGCATGGCACAGCCCTCCTTCAAACCCCTTTTCTTTCAAGGTCTCTTCTGTGGAGGAGGAGTTAATGGAAGTTTCCACTCACTTGTTATATTAATGCACTATAAATGACTTCTATAAATCATCAGAGTGGCCCACCTCAGGCACAGGTTGGTGCAATTACAAGGTACAGAAATGTGCCTTGGACACCAGGTTCCTCTGGACAAGTGGTCCAGGTCTGGCCTTGGAGTAGTGCTGTGCTCAGGGGATGAGTTATCACAGCCAAACCTTTTCTCTTTTTTTTTTTATTTTCTCTGTTCTCCCATCATCCCCTCTTGGGTACTTGCAAAGTCCTTTCTGTTCAGCTGGCTAACAGAGAAGTAATAAGTTGAAACAAATTAAAATTATTTCAAGCTACATTCTGAAGAAAAACTTCAGAGATTTTAAACTAAATAAAGAGCTTTAAAAAGCTTCCAATTAAACAAAATATTGTTCTGACAGGACTCCTCAAGCAGTATCTTCAGTAATTGAGATTTATATGACCAGAAGTTTTGAGAGAATTGCCAGAAGGGAGAGCATTTTGAAACAAAACTTCAAGATGTTTAATCCTGAAACAATCGACACAGAACATTTAAGTTTTTCTTTTTGTCTTCCAGCCAAGAACTATTCATCAAAGTTATCTCAAGTTCTATATGTGGCTTCAGTTTTCTGCAACTTTGCTTTTCAGCCAATGCCATGCTTGCAAGAGTTTAGAAGTGTTTTCCAGTTCCACTTTTTATTCTCCTGCGTGTCTAACGCTGAAGTTCCTGGTGCGAAAATGTTCTCAAGTGCTTCTGCACAACATTACCAAACACTGCATCCACAGTCCAGCAAGCACAGGTGGTTTCCTGGAGAACAGTACCAACTGCTGAGTAAACAGCAGCATGTGCTGCTCTGCACACCTGTGCACACAAGCTGGGATTGGCCCCACTGAAATAAGCAGAGACCAGTCCCAAGCAGTTTTGGAAAACACACCTCTGCAGTGCCAGTGACGGTGATTAAAATCTGCAGCTGGTTTTTTCTGGGTAGAAATTGGTTCTTAAATAGTCTGGATCCTGTTACCAAAACAAGTGCACTTTTACATGTAGCAAAGCACAGCCAAGGTCTGTGGCTGCAGCCCCAGCAGCTCCCCTGTGCTGCAGCACTGGCAGTGAGGCTCAGCACCTCACACGGGCTGAGCACAAACTGCAGCTGGAATTTCATATAAAGACATTTCCATGCACTCCTGCTTCCATCTCACCTCTCTCTTGGTCACTACCCACTGCTCAGCAGAAGCCTGCTATAGAAGTGTTCTGCTGTGTGTGATCCCCAGGAATTTTCCATGGGATGTCTACATCTGTAGGATTCACTAACACAAAGTTCTATGCAGAATATGACCTTTCCACAAAGGACATGCTCAGGGTCTCGTACTACTTGGCCACAGACACCCCTGGGATCTGTAGCTCACAGCCTGAAGACTGGGGACTTAGAACTTTTCTCTGAGATTCTATTAGAGCTTCTTAATTAAAAGACCTCTTTGGGGACCTGAATTGAATTGGAAACCATGGTGATCACTTAGGTCAATCACGCACAGAGATGATTGCATTTGGGAAAGCAAGGTGGAAGATGGGAATGTGTGCATGTTGAAGAGCTTTAAGGAAGAAAAAAGAAACCCCCAAACATTTGTAAAAATTAGCATGAATAATTTGCAATAAAACAGTTAGAGGATTTGTCATATAGGGCTCACTATTCACTGCTGATTTAGAGACAGCTGTCTGTCCTACTGCATTGAAAAGTGTCTTCAACTTTTATCTCTCTGAACATTTGATCAATGGATTCGACAGTCTGTCCATTTTCTCAAACCTGGGTATGCACAGTTTCATTCATGTTAATAACTGTACCAGGAAAACCAAAATGCTGAGAGCTGTGCTTCCATTATCCTACATGAAAAAACATGTTACCAACCTACTGCAAAACCAGAAGTTTTCATCCTTTCATCCTCATCCAGTGGGTCCTGTAACTTCAATAGGCAAAATGTGTAAAAATGCCCAATATCCAGCAAGTGCTTTTGTTCAAGAGTTGAATTTGACTGTTACAGTTAGAAAACACTCATTTGTAATCAGATCATGTTAGTAAGATTATCAGTTATGTCAGTTAAAACGTAACTAAAACAAAGTTATGTTTTGTTTCAACTTACAAATCGTTGTATTCTAGCTCTAGGACAATGAAGTTGCTTTCAAAATCAGAGCAGTTTTGGTTTCACTAGAAAGAACTGTTTTAAAATTCACTGGCTTTTCCTACAGAAAAGGACAACTTACCTCTCATTGACTTCAGCATTACTTTCTCCCTTTGCTCCTAGAGTAGAAAAATCTAAATAGTTACAAGGGATGTTCCTCTTGTAAGTCTCCACCAAAAATATGTAACCTTGCTTCACTTGTCTTTGCAAATTATTGTGTTTAGATGAGGACCTTTTATAGACTTGGCACTTCAGTTGTCCAGCCCTTGTGTGAAATGCTTTGTATTGCTCTTGAGAAATCTTACAGCCCCAATACACAGGGGTAACCTCCTGTAAGCTCCAGCAATAAATGAGACTGTTCATGTAATTCCTGGGAGACTGAAGGCTTTTGATCCATAATCTATCATCTTGCATTAGCAGTTCCTTACAAGCTGCTTCCTTTTCTAAGGTGGACATGGAACACCAGAGCACAGAGGCTGCAGGAGTTTGGATCTTCCTCTCCATCCCATCGATTCCTCCCCCCACCACCTTCCAGGGCTCCTCCTTACTTTGCAGGCAGCATCTGCAGCTCCTTCCACATCCACTCCCCTTCCCCTGCCAGCAACCATTCCCTACTGAATCGACCATGTGCAGAGGGTAAAGCAGTAGCTGCTGATGGGCAGAAGAACATTTGGTTTTTTAATTTTTTTTTACTCATTTCTTTCTCCACAGTTACCTAACTGCAAGACTCAGATGTGCTGCCAGCTGGAGCATACATGGCTTTGGGACCAACCTGCAGCCCACCCCAATGCCTTTGCAGTCATTTCCAGGGCTTCCAACCTGTAAGGAGGCTGGAGTTTCAGTCAGGTTAATATTGCTTGCCAGCTCATTTCAGAATGCCGTGACTTGTGTGATAGGTGTAATTATTCCAAGTAGCCTTGTGCTGGAGCTTTCCCCTGAAGGCCAAAGTTTTATTCTATTTGTATTATATACAAATATCACCTGGAAGCTCTCAGTGGAAGTGAGGAATCTTTGTTCTCTACTGACTTAGCCTGCAGGGTTATAATTATAGCTGTACAAGATACAAGGATGATGCAGCAGGCACACAATGCCAGGCCTTCTCACAGCAAAGGCAGAAGCAGCTTTGTGCCACAGAAGCAGGATCAAACCCCAAACCACAACAGGATTTAAGGAATAACAGATCTGCTCCAACACACAACCAAATTTTTCCATTGCCTTAATTCTGTAGTCCCATATGTCTGTGCAGTCAGAAACACGATGGCAAGTGAGTCACCCTGATAGGCATCTGCAACAGCTTCTCCTCACTTACCTGGCAACTCTACCACTGTAGAAGATGGGCCACAGAATGACTCAGCAGTCAGGTTACCAAGGTCACTTGAATTCTCAGTGACTAATTGTTGGCTTCTTTTGTCACAAAAATACTACGTAAAGCCTCAGCGAAGCTTTGGCACTGAAAATATCTCCAGGTGCAGCTCTCTGCACACCCAGCTTCCTGCAGCCAAGCCCTTCTGTGTGGGTTACTCTGCACCCAGCCTGCTGCTCCTGAGACATCCTGGTTTTGCTGCTTGAGAAATTACTAGACTGCCATGTTCCTGCTAGCTGCCTTCCTGACAGAAACATGTGCATGTTGAGCATTGTTTTTCTAACTGAAGCAGACCTTTTGCCAAACAGTTAGTCTGATATTTTCCTCCATCTCCATTTGCTGTTGGAGAAATATTTTCCACAGCAGAACGTTGGCCAGTGAGCCTGGTGGACAAATCCTGATAAAGGCTATTCAGAGAAGCCTTCCGCTCGCAATTAATGTTTGCCCATGGAAACCAAAGCCTTGCTATTATTTTCCTTTTCCTCCTCTGAGGGAGTTTAGCCCTGTATTGCCTAGTTTTGCTTTCAAAACTCTTTGAACAGGGATGTGTATGAACACATCCATACTCTTCTGTGCTTGGGCACAGGAGTGCAGAATGAGACCTCACTTTTTGTTTTCAATACAATTAGTATGTTTATAGGAAACTTTTATGCTGTATGCCAATTTTCAAATCTGAAGCATGTTTTCAGACAACACAGAGATACTATTTCAAAATAAAGCAAGGGCATTAATAAACACAGTACCAGGAAATCCACAAAGGTTAAGTGACTTTGTACAGAGTAACTCATTCTCCTAATGAGTTTGCTGCAGACAATGCTCTCAGCAAGCAGTTACTGCATATGTATCTTTAATTTGTGTGTTTATATAATTCATGGTAGTGCAAAATAAATTTCTATGTAAAGTGTCCTAATAGATCGAGTGAGGCCATAATATTCTTCCAGAGCTTGTTCATTACAATATGCCCTGGCACAGAGTCCAGAGGGAGAGGAAGCCATTAAGCATTAAGCAAAACAATTGCTGTCATCTTCCAGAGGGACTGGCTTTGTAAATGCTTATGTTAATGCTGTACAAAAGAGTTGAGTATTCTGGTAAAATTAGAGTGGCAAAAGAAGGCAAGCACCTTGTCCTGAATTTTGTGAGATTTTGTTGGATAGCTAATGATATTTGGATCTTTGTCCTAGGAGAGCAGAGCTCATCCTCTCCTAGCCACGGACTGGGCACTCCTCAGAGTTAAGTGTTACCAGCAAACAGAAAAGATGAGACAAAAAAAGCCCTGACGTTTCCAGTGTTTTCTATCCTCAAAGCTGAAACTCTCCCCTGTGTGTGTTTTCAATTTAACTAAAATAGATTGCTGTGTGTAAACAGCCACTCTATCTGCATCATTCATATTTGATGGACTAGTCAGTACAACAGATACTTTTATCCATCCTGTAAGTGATGAGAAACCAGACACTTCAGTGTCCTGTGCTCCTCTCAGTTAACATGAGTGGCAGCAGCTGTTATTCGAGGCTCCCTAACATGTAACGTTTGATGTAGAGACAGGAAAATTGGAGATATATTAAGTGGAATTGGATATAACAAAAGTAACTTCCATGATCAACCCTCCCAAGAGAGCATGCAGAAAACTCTGGCCATGTTTGTTAACAGCAACCCAGACACTGGTGTTGTTGGGCTTCAGAGGCTGTGTAATAGTAGTATTCTTAGCAGGTTAACGAGTTACTTGCAGGAAAGGTAGGGCATGATTTCAAGATGCCTTGAAATTGGCAGCAAAGTGTGAAGGTGCTCCAGAACACCACTGCCAGAGACTGTAAAGCACACACCAAGTAGATGAACTTGTGTTTTAAATTATGTTCTGCACATACAACTTTACACACCTGTAAGAACCATGTAAGCAGGCTTTTAAATCCATTGGAAACCAAGAGGAAATATTGCCATCTCCTTCTGCTTGGGGGAGATGAGGGTAGGTGGTTGACAAGGGAACAAATGTAGCAAACCAGAAGCAGCACAAAAAGGAGGGCAATCCTTTTCTGAGCAGATATGTGAAGGCAGGAACTCCTGGCCCAGCTCACACAAGGGTGTGTTGGTGGCAGCAGTGAAATACCAGAAATTCCATTTTAAAATGAAAGCAAGCTTCTTTCAGTGAGGGTGGTGAAGCACAAGATTGGGTTCCCCAGGTGGGCTGTGGGCCATACACCCTTGGGAACAGACAACCTGCTCTGGTTGGAGAAGGGGGTAGGACTAGGTGGTTTCCAGACATAAAATCTACCATGCTGTGATTCTGCGAAAGGAAAGCTTGCCAAGCAAGGCCATGGGCAGAAAATTATGGTGGTGGTGTCTGGCAACAGCTTTTGGAGGAACCATGTGGATATACCAAAAGAAATGACTTCCTTTTCCTTTGTTCCAGCTGGCACGTCCACGCCTGCTGCAATCCACACCTCCTGTGCCAGCACAGGGGGAGAGAGGAGATGAAAAGGCAATCCCATGGCCAGGGCTTCAGAGTCTCAGACCTGGAAAGAGCAGATGAGAGGAAAACCTTTCACCTGCTTTAGGACATATTCCAGGGAAGCTCACTAGACCTCTTGCCAGCTGGCATTTTAGAGACCCACCCTGCAGACTGAGGGGTTAAAATCTCCTGAGCTTAAGTGCAATTGCTCCATTTGTGGCCTCACTGGAGAGGGCAGCTGCAGCCCAGCTTTTGAATCTCTGCTCAAAAGCAAGAGCCAGTGAAAGGAAATGGGAACTTCTGTCTTCTCTGGGAAGGAGCTGGAGAAAGTTTGTGCGAAGGTCAATTTAATATTAAGCCAAAGGTCCAAGAAGCACCAGACAAACAGCTCTTTTTTCCCAAATAAAGAGTTAGTAACTGCATGGATATACAATTTTCTCCTCTCGGTTTAGCCAGGCTGGCCCTTCCTTATTCCTGAGGGAGCACAGTCATTTCTTGGGCATGTTTTTATATTTGCAGCTGAGAGACAGGAACGGGAGATGGCATGTGCCCACTTGTGGCTCTATGGCACAGGGCACAGGCTGGCCGTGAGGGATGGGGCTCATGCACAGCCAGGCTCTGAGGGGTTCTGCAGCCAGCCCTGCAGGCAGGCTCTGAGAGCCCCTGAGAGCCTCTGAGCCGGCGTGGTAACGTGCCTGCAGCGAAGGTGGGAAGATCACTTCTCTCTGTTACTAAGAATATAGTCAGGGAAACATTACCCTGCAAATTGCTTTAATATGCATCACACTGCCACATTTACTTTATGACTCTATTTGCACCCTGGGTGTCAGCTCAGCTCATGCCCACTGCTGCTGCTGCCAAGCTCCTGCAGCTCCTTGCTTTTCCCTCGCATGCACTGGAGAAACAGGCAGAGCAAAGCACAACAAGGCTTTCCATGAGGCTTCTGCTGAAAGGCAGGGATGGGGCTCACTTCCTACCCCACAGCTCTGCTTGGATCCACCAACAGCAGGCCAAAAAGCAGAGAAAATTATTCAGGGGGCATGAGGAAAAACTGAGTGACTCAAAGCTGTGGGCAGGTGGAGAATGCAGAAGCAGGTTCAATTTCAGATGCACTCAGCCCAAGTTTGCAACACAATCCATGAGATGTGAGCAGCAGAGACCCACCTTGGAGCAGTTCCCCTTTGCTGATGAAGTGACTCACTGGCTGAGGGGAACAAGGCAATGGGGGTGACAGATGCACTACTGAGGGGACCTGTAGCTACAAGGGCCACATGCACAGCATGCACAGGAGCAGAGAGAGAGAGAGAGAAGTGAAAGGCTCTGGCTCCTCCCCATCATTTGGTGGATGAAAGGTTGGACATGACCTGGCAATGTGCACTGGTAGTCCAGAAAGCCAGTTGTATTTTGGGCTGCATCAAACTCAGTGTGGGCAGCAGGACAAGAGAGGTGATTCTGCCCCTCTGCTCTGCTCTGGTGAGAGCTCACCTGGAGTGCCTGGAACCCCCAACACAAGAAAGATGTTGACCCAGCAGAACAAGTCCAGAGAAGGGCCACAAAGGTGCTCAGAGGGCTGGAGCACCTCTCCTGTGAAAACAGGCTGAAAGAGCTGGGGTTGTTGAGTCTGGAGAAGGCTGCAGGGAGACCTTACAGCCCCTTCCAGGGTCCAAGAGAGCTGGGGGGACACTCTTTACAAGGGCATGGAGTAACAGGACAAAGGGAATGGCTTTAGACTGAAGGAGAGGTAGGGTTAGATTAGATTAGATATAAGGAAGAAGGTTATTTACAACGAGGGTGGTAAAAGGCTGGACAGGTTGCCCAGAGAGGTTGTGGATGCCCCATCCCTGGAACCACTCAACGTCAGGCTGAAGGGACTTTGATCAACCTGATCCAGTTGAAGATGTCCCTGCTCCCTGCAGGAGGGGTTAGACTAGAAGACTTTTAAAGGTCCCTATCAACCCAGATTATTCTGTGATTCTATGATCTCCATGTGCAAAAGTCTGCCATAAATAAAGGCACAGGGAAAAGGAGCTGTCCTTTCTCTGTACCTTGTCACCTCAGATGAGAGTACAGCTGTTTATTCTGCTGTGCACTGCAGCTGGCTGCAGGAGGGGGAACACAAAGCAGATCCTTACAATTTAATGCTGTTCCCAGGCTAATAAAGATGAACATTCCTTTTGGGGCTGTGGACAAAGGCAAGATGCTGCTATGCCTCTCACCTATGAGTACCTAGAGCCCTAAAATTTGACCATTTGGGAATTTGTATATATTCCTTATCTTAAACTATTGCTTAGCAACAGACTTTAGCCAAGGGCATATTTGTGCAACTGTGAGGCATATCCCTAGCTGCTAAGTGCAAAGCAATAAACACACCTTTCCAGATTATCTCTGCTGGGATCACAAATGTAGCAGACGATCAAACCGAGCAGAAGGGAATCTGCTGTGTAGGCTCTCAGCACCTTTGCAATGCTGATAAAGTGATCTGGCCCTGGGTGAATCAAAGCCTTTTCACTGCAGGAAAGGTGTCTTTGCATACCAAGTAGGCTGCAGATGGAGGAGCACCCAGCAGGGCTCGGTGTGATGCAGTTCTGTGGCTGCTCCTCCCACGTGGAGAGGAGTGATGTGTTTATCTAGAGAGCCTTAGGTGTTCCCCTGACACACTGCTACATGTGCACACACTGCCTGATCAACAGCCCTGTTTTGGAAAAAAACCCCACACAGTCTTATACATGATTTTAGATACCATCTTGGTATCTATCAGCCCACTATTTTATCAAGCACTTAATAGAGCAAAGCTTAACCCCAGTATTGTACCTCAGACTGGGTTGCACCTGACAGTCCAAGGTTTTACTCCCCAGTTATCTCACAGAGGAATGATTTCCCTTCCCATCACCAGGCTGTACTTTGCCACCGTGAGCCACGGTGCAGTGTAACACACATCTATATGAAAACTGGGCCTGGAAATAGATGTGAGCACACGGGCCCTTCTCTCCTCCTTGCACCCCTGAGCGCCAGCAGCTGGTGGCTGCTTTGCAGAGAGCTCACAGCAGCTTTCTGCACCTAAAGGAGCCTTTCCTTGGCTGTTAGAGAGAAGACTTTCACTTCATGTCTGGACTCGGGGGAGAGGAATGCCTTTCCTGCTCAGTGCAGGGGTGGGATGCGCTGAGAGTAAAGGGGGCGTAGCAGCTGTGAAAAACCCGGCACTGGTGGGAGGAGGCTGCTGCCCCTCCTCTCGCTCGCTCTGTGGAGTCGGGGGTGCCCCTGCAGCTCATCCCAAGGCAGCAATGCACACTGAGCTCTGCTCCCTGCCGCCCTGCCTGCCCTGCTCCCTGTGCCCAGCATCACAGAGTGCCTGTGCCCACTAAAGGGGCAGCTTGGCAAGCAGAGGCAGGCTGCGTGCAGGCTCTGCCCCCAGCTGCACAGTAACTGCTGAACTGCGTGCTATGGTGTTATAAGAGCTCACATTGTCACTCGGAGGGCTTGGGGAGGCAGAAGGCAACCTTACATGATCCTTGTCTCTGTTATTCACAGTCCATAACGCCAGCATTAAGGCAAAGGCCAGGCACACTGATGCTCCAGCTGCTGCAGGGCTCCCTCCTTCCAAAGGCACAATAAAACTCTCAATTGCCTACACAGAGATACAGCAAAGGAAGAAAAGACCTTCAGACTGAAGGAAATATGAGGCCCTTAACAGCGCTCAGCAGACAGCAGGTTAAGGAAGTCCTTGTGGAGAGACCTGTTGTAAAGAGTATCAAGCAGTGTAATCTCAGTGCTGACTTAAAACTGAGCAGTACACCAGACCTGTGGCAGCTTTTGAGGTTTTAAACCAGGTTTTAACAATACATTTTTAACCCTTCATAAGTCATAAGCATTTGGAACAAAAGCTGCAGTCAGATCCACATCATCTTAAGACAAGCTCACATTAATGGCCATGCTGGCAAGAAGGAAATTGGTGCTCAGTGCTGGGATGTGCTGGACACCTACATCTCACACTGGAGTCAAGACTTGTGCACCCTCCAGCTTCAATTTCTCACCAGTTCAAGAGGAAGTGGAGGAACACAGGATAAAAAAAAAGAGGAGAAAGAACAGGAGCCCCTATTTGCTTACTCATTGTACCCTGTGGCTCAGAAAAGCAGATTCAGTCAAGTTCCCAAAACTTTCCCTCTGTGCTGCTCAGTCTGTCAAGTCCAAGTGCATCCCTGCTGGGGGCCATCAAGAAGGAGAGGTAGCCCTGTACCAGCAGCATCAAGCCTCTTTTGTCTGGGCTTCACGAGCAGCAGGAGCACAGGGGATTAAAATCCTTTCTGAAATTCTGACGACAAGAGGAAACACAGCTCTCCCATTATCCTCCTGCAGATAAATATTTGAAAGCAGCCATAAAGAAAACTCATCCATGCATCCCTTGCTGCCTGCCCAGCAGCCACGTCCGTACAATGGGAGCCACCTTCAGACAAACAGCCACACAAGGAGTTCATTGTACCAAGCTCACAGGCATCAATCTCCATCAATTCCTACTCAACACCATTTTAGAGAGGTATCTGTTTATTTTAAACCCATCAGAGGATGTATTTTCCCTACACAGTGGGAATACCAGTATCACAGACCATGAGGGCTGTTTGGAGAGGGAACAGCAGAACCACCTCACCCACTCGAAGGGGAACCCCTGGGTTACAGTGGCAGAAAACATAATTGATGGCAACAAAGCTGCAGATCAGGTTGCAGGTTTGAGTTATCCATCGGTCTTTTCCTTCCACTCAGGGAAGGAGAGGGCGGTGTAACCGCTTCTCACAGACACTCATTAAATCAGGCACGGCAGATCCCTTCACATGGAGGTAACCTGAGAGCAAAGGCCAGCCCTTCACCTGGCACAAGTCAAGAGCTCTCTTCAGCTGACAATAGCTGAAGTGTTGGTGGCAACACTCAAGCACTTCACTTATTGACTTCTCCACCCTGGGGCAAGCAGGTTAGAGGGGGGGGGCTTCAGAACTGGGATCTTGGGATCTTTCCTAGAAAACAAAGGCCAAGGACACATCAGGAAGGACAGCAGCTCCCTGGGCCATAGAATGTGCCACCAAGCAGCAGCAGGGCTGTTGCTGACTCTGTCGTGGTAACACCCTGCTGACCACAGGGGCCACACTGAATTAACAGTGCTGCAAACAGGGAAAGGATCAGGCTGTCTGCAGCATCCTCACTTAATTTCCTTTTCTGGACTAGCGTTTCTGAATGCTTCTTGAAAGATCTCACAGGTTCTCCATGCACTAGAAGAGCAAAAGATGTCCCAGGCAGATGTGTCCTGACAGCAGCTGGCAGGTCTGGCAGCAAAGCAAGTCAAGAAACCTTTGCACTTCCTGACACTGAGGAGTGGCATACAGTTTGTAGGCATAATCAGACTGTTCTACATACACTTTGTCCCAGCCATTTACATGGAGCACAAAGGCATCTATTACTTACAGGGACTGACAGAAAAGTAGTCTGGGGCTGTCTCCCTGCTACAAGTGCTCACACACAGCACATGGCTGCCTAAGCTGTCCTCTTCTTTTGGGAGCAAGTTTCTCCCAGCCTCCACAAGAGAAACGACCTTTAGAATTATTTAAATTTCAAGACAGTCTAAAGTCTGATTCAGGGTTGGATTCACCCTGAACCAGGTGCTGTAAAGCCACAAGGATCTTTCTCTCAGTGTTTACAGCCTAAGCAGATAATGCCTGAGTTTGCTAACAGAGAATGGGAATGCAATTTGTCCACAGATCAGCACAGGGCACAGGGCACAGGGGGCTGAAATACAAGTTGCATTTCCTGAACCCCAAGGCAGAACTGGAGGCAAGCTGGGCAGCACACAGACCCCAGCAGCAAGTCCCTTCCCTTGCCCCTTGAGGAACACCACACTGTGGAAGTGGGAAGCAGGGCACAGGCAGAAGTGGTTGATTCGTGCTCAACCACACTACAGCCGGAGTCTGAAATGGCTCCCACATGCTAAGTGCAGCAAGCCACGCTATTTTATCTCATAGCCTGAGCTAGTTACTGATTACCAGAGCCAATTACATCACTACAAATACTTCACAGGATGCAAAGGCATCCTTCATCCCAGGGACAAGAACAGATACCAGTCCCACCTCATGCTGGGGGAACTCTGCTCAGGATTGCCCCAACTCCTCTGGAGCCTTCCTGTAGCAAGAAATACCAGGAGATATTAAAGCTTTCTGAAGTGCCACAATGAAAGCCATTTATGGTGCTTGATAAGGGTGGCTCTCCCACGCCTGTATTTCTTCACTTGGCCTTGCTCTCTTTCGAGGCAGGTCCCACCCATCTGCCCCACCTTCCTTCTCCTGTGTCTTTCCATATGGAAAAGCAATGACACACAGAGTATTTTTCCTTTGGGTGTACCAGGGGAACCCATCTCCTCTCCTGGCTAGGTGGAAAGCTTCACACCAGCCAAGAGAAACTCCACAGGGAGGGAGATTTAGGACAGCTGTGAGAGACAAATGAAATGAGGGGGAGGTGTTTCTGTGTTGCTGTAACGTGTTCACAGAGGTTCCCTGTGCAGGGTGACAACTCCTGGCCTAAGGAAACACCTAAGGAGACACCTAAGGAAGCACCTACCCTCTGGATGGTGGCCTGAGCACATGGCACACCTCAGCATCTGCTCTTCTTTTTTTTCCATCTCACCCAGAGTGCCAGGGTGACCCTTTTCACTGCTGCTAGGGAAACTGTGCCACCAGAGAAGGATGTGAAGCATCAGCTGAAACAAGCAGGGATTTTCCCTCTCTCAGCAGCTGGACCTTCCTGGCCCAGTACCTGAGCAGGGCACAGGTGCTGCTAACACCGCTCAGCACATGAGGCAGTCACACATGGGCCACCAAAGCCACCTTGCAGATTCCACTGCCAAATTAAGAGCAGAATATTTTACTGTCTTTTAAAAGCAGTTCAGTGTTTCCTGAGTGAGTCTGAGCCACGGCACTGTGTAGAAAGCTTTTCCTGCCTGAGGATCACCAGGAACCACATAAATAAAACACCTTCAGGAAGGTTCTTGCTTGCTTTTCTTGTCATTGGCAAACACATACCCTGTCTCACCCACCCCTCTCTGTTAATACAAAGTTTTCCAAGACTTGCTCAGCTTCCCATAGAGGAGAACTACATTGATGTGCCATTTTGTAATTTCAAAAGCTTATTCTACTGTTTTCCTCGACCATGTCCAACTTCACTTGGAGTCTTAGGACCCAGTTATTTATTTCACTCACCTGAGCAGAAATCTAAAACTGCACCTACACTGGGAACATGGCACACTGCATCAGCTTATGAACAAAACATTCTGCATTTTTAGGACTACTTCAAGAAAATTATTAAAAACAAAAAACAAACAAACAAACAAAAGCTAATCAAATAAATGTAAACTTTACGTCTGTGAAGTGCTCAGTTTTTCAGGTTTAGGAGAGAAGATTCTTACACCTTGCAAGTCTGACCTCTAATTGGAAACAACTGTATGGATTAGAAGGCATTTCTCAACTATTTAAAACCAGTGCATGGAAATAAAGGCCATTCCTGATTTAAAATGGCTGAACTGGTTTTTCTCTTGCCCACATGCATGAAACCAGTTTCAAAAGGAAACCATCTGGAAGAGTTCAGCTCAGTACATAAAGTTTCAGAAAGCTGCAAGCGCCAGAGAAAGCGCAAAAATAGCATTAAAAACACTTTAGCAACCTTAACCAGCACAGAAAGCACTGCTCCCACCAGAGCCCTTGGCTCCAGCAGACACATAACACACACGCAGGGCTCTCAGAACACAACTATTCCCACTGAAGTCAAAACTTTAAATTATACATAGGTTGAAGTACAATCCTAGAATCAGGCCAGAAAATAAAATATGCAGAGTTTTCACCTTCTTCTATTGCCATCAATAAGTACATTACCTTAAGTTCAGAGCCTTCTTTTCTGATTAACATTTACCTAATTGTAGTTTCTTACAATTTCTTTTCAGGTTTATTTCTACTTGTTCTGCCAGAGGGCTGTTCAGGTTTTTTAGAAAAATTATTCAATTGCCTTTCCTCCCACACCCCTGAATATTTTTTCTTCCTCTGAGTTGCATGACCTACAACTCTCTCTAACTCCCTCTTCATTTGCAGTTCCTCTGAGCCCCCTCCGGGGTTTCCCCAGGTGGGAAATCATGTCTGGAGAGAGGTGGCATTGCCCTCCTTCTTTGTATTCCCCATGCTGTATTGCAAGCTGATGAAGATGGCATGTTCCCAACCAGCCTGCAAGAGTTCATGCTGCTTGGGAAACCACCTCGTGGGTGCACAGCACCCGGGCCCTGTTGTTGCCCACACAAATACCAAGAAACCAAGAAACACCACATATAGATGGGGATAATGAGTGGTCAACTTCTAGGGCTGTTAGAAAAGGACTTCCTTTAAGAATGTTGTGTTGCAAAAGGGTCTGAAAGATCAAAATAAGAGCCCAGCCTCTCTTGTGCCATGTCTAGATCCATGACTAATGCCTTGAGTAGCCATTGTCATTGTGACCTCCAAAGCAGCCACCAGAGGCCAGAGGTCATTGTCTCTGCTGATGTGAAGGAAGTCAAAACAACAAAAAGATGAAATTACTTGTCCGTGGTCTCCACAGCTCTTCAGTCCCCACCGAGTGCACTGCTGAGCCACACTGCCTCCAACAAACAGCAAGTCCAGTAAAACTTGTGCAGGAAGATCTCTGGATTTTGCTCATTGACAAGCACACACAATCCTGTTTTCAGTTCACCGACTCGCGTTCTTAGAGGGAAGCGTGGGCACCAACCTCTGCAAAAGGCTCAGTGTGAGACACAGGCTGAGAGCGAACTCATTTTAAAAAGCAAGCAGCCCTTTGTTACCTCCCTAGTGGAACTAGTGACCCGGCCATGGTGTGCTCTGTGCCAGTGGGACCCAAGCCACTCCCTGAACATGAGCCAGTGTGGGATTCCCTGGCTCTTGGCTAAGTCACTGCACCCAAACTCTTATTTCAACCTTTTTAACCTTACTTTCTTTTACTTTTTCCTCACTCCTGGCACTCGGTGGGTTGGGGATTTAATTATTTGGCATTACAGGGATCTCCAAGCTGTATCTGAGGTTTGCCACAGCATCCATACCATCCAAAGTATCAGGGCTGACATGTTAATGAGTCTCTGATAAAGTCCAGGACTGATCAGCAGGCAGCAGCAATTAAAACAAATTCCAGACTAAATTTTATCTTTCAACAAAGAAATATTTTTTCTCCCCACAGGATCTGCAACCAGTGAACCACTGAAGAGCTGTGCTGGTGCAGAGGGAGCTTACAGTGGAATTCAATGTGAAATAATCATAAACCATCTAATTGGTATTATTCAAGATGAAAAGTAATGCAAGTAAGCAAGCACAAACAAATTACACTCGATTTCTTTTTAAACTTTTTGGCTCTAAACACACAAAGTTTTACTTATAACACGATATAGGCATCTAAGGATTTTTCATGTTATTTTGAATTTTATAGGATTGTAAAGTAGGATGTAATTGGAATAGGACATTGAAATAAGATAATTATCTCCTGCTGCTTCAGAAATAAGGAATAAAAAGAGCTGTGTATATCTTTTCTTCTCCAAAGAAGAACTAAATGTACTGTGATGATTCTTGTTTCTGGAGAAAGAATCATTGGGTTGTGATTTGCAGTTTTCTAAATACATTCCTCAAAGGAAGGACTATTCAGAGGTGTGGATGGAGTACAGCACATGCTAATTGGTCCCAGGGCTACCTTGAGCATCCAGACACTGGTGATAATTCAAGTCACAGCTGGAAATGAAGTCTTGGTTGTGCTCATCCTTGGCCAAACTGAAAATGGTCTCATCCTCGTTCATGTTTCCTTCTCACAGCTGGCTAAATAGACTAAGGCCATAGTCACTGAGATCTGGACATACATCCAGATCCATCTCTGGATGTACATCCCTGTGGTCGTCATGTTACTCAAGTTGTTTGTTCAGATACTTCACAAAGAAGGAGTTGAAAGTAGAGGAAATAGAGATCTTTTTTCTCCAAATCCAGGCAGACAAGAGTGACAGATTACAGGACTCACAAGTAACAACCAGGTCACATACTATTCCACCATTCTGTTGAGGGATTCTTCATCCACTAAGAGCAGTAAATACTTTCCTGGCAGACAGAAATTTCAAGATGCTGTGATACTTATAAACCTAAGTCAGCAAAAATCTTCGCACAAGGAACAGGGGTTAATGCCCTCTTGACCTTTGCACTTTACAATGAGTGTCGATGGCCTTTTTGCCTCTCATACGTTTGAATTTTATCACTTCCCCAGCATTCTAGTTCTGTGTCTTTCCCAATGCAATGATAGACCTGGAGGATGAGTGATTGTTTCTTCTGACTAATACAGCATCAGCATAAAAACCAACCCAGTGTTCTCAGACACATTTTAGAAAGCTATTATCTCCACTTTGGAGGAGGCAAAGCTGTTAAGCAATATGCTCACCTTTATGCATTTTGCCCAGAGGAAGAACACACCCATTACTCAAACTGATGAGCACATGTCCTGCCTTCTGTATTCTGGTGTCAGCTGACCTTGGCAAATTGTAGGGACATTTCCTAACACGTGATTTTGCTTTTTACTGTTTTTTTTTAATCTCTCACCACCATAATTGTTTACTTGAAGTGTTAGGTCTTAATTACAGTAAACATTTTTCCATTTCTGTACAGACAGGAAATGCACTGGAATAGAACTGGATGGTTTAAGTTCATCATCTGTTCATCTCTTGATAGAGATCAATATAGATTAGAGGTAAGTCTCTTTATCCATATTCATTTTCAAAACCCAAAATTACATGCAACAGATTTATAATTAAGCAGAAGTGATGATGTTTTTGTACAGCTTACTTAAATGGATTTGCCATGATGCATTAGAGTAGAAGCTGTAAAACCCCACCAGATGTTGTACTACCCCCCCGCCCCCACTCTGTGTTGCAATTTGCGTGAGAGTCCTACATTGTAAATAAAACTTGAGGTCAAGGTACACAAAACCTGAGGATCTGTTCTAAAACCATGCTGACTACCCAAGTAAGATGTCTTCATTTAGAGAGGGGATGAACAACCCCAGCTAGGAGTAAAACCTGAGTTAAACTCAGGGACTTATGCACCTGAACAGCACAGCAGCCTTGTGTTCCTAAGCTTGCTGAACAAAGTTTTTGTGTAGCAGCTGCCTCGTAGCCCAGACATTTACATTTCTGCCAGGAATAAAACCAGCTGAATCACAACACTATGAGGCCAATTTTACAAGTGAGCTGCAGCAGGGGTCCTGCCCCTGGTGTTGCTCTGCCCCATCAATGCCAGCCCTCCCAGGAGGAGCACACAGCCCCCTCACTGTCCAGGGCACAGTCAGCTTAGGCAAAACTTGGCACCTCTGCACATCAGCAAAGTGATTGCAAGATTTGCTTCCTGCATTGATAGATTTGAAGCAGGGATTGGAACTCACACTGATTTGTGGAAATACTTGGTTAAAAGTAGGATTCAGCCTGAGACACAAAAATGACAGATTACATAAAAGTGAATACAAAGCACCTGAGACTCAAAGAGATAAAAGAGTACCTCTGAGTCGAAGACTCAGCATGGCTGGCAAGCATTTCACCCTCTTCACCCAGTGAGGTCACGAGAGGACACTGGGCCCATGACTCTCATCTCCCAGCTGGCAGAGCTGAGCAGAGCTGAGCCTTGCAGGTGAGATCTTGTCCTCCCGCACGCAGGGCGGGTTTTACCGCTGGCTTTGGTGGAGCCAGGCTTTCACAATGCTCCACACTCCACTCACAGTGAAGTCACTGGGGTTATTCATGTGGCAGAGTTACTAGGTGCCCTCACTCACGTTATGCAAAAGGGTAGGCTTGAGCAAGGAGCTATTAAAATCAACATTACACAACAGCTTCCATGGGGAGCTCCTTTTCGCCAATTGTTAGCCATGGTGATGAAGCTGTGGTGGGTGACTCACAGACCTTGCATTGCCCATCAACAACAGAAGACTTCCAGTGTTAGATAAATGCCTTTAAAGTGTATTCTTTACCATATGTAGCTCACAGTATTTTGAGCACCAGTAGTTGTGGTGTGAATCATCTTGATGCACTCAAACTTTGTTGCTGCTTTGATTTTTTAAACAAACAGCAGGCATAATAGCACTTGGAAAGCACAAGATCACCCCAATCAAGCAATGAAGAATGAGCAGTGATGCTGATGAGAAACATTACACAGTGGTTTCTAGCAGCCTGGCTTTACAGTGTGCCACACATTCTGCAAGTTGTTGGTGCAGCTCATACAATGAGCGCATAACTGAGGAAAAACATTCTGCAGCGTATATGCCAAATTATCAGTTCCTAGAGTAAAAGGAGACAGTTATTTCTCAGTTCAGGGGTCTTTCCCATTTTCAAAGAGCTCTTTAAAAAACTGTCTTAATTTTTGAGTCCTCCATACTATTTATATATTTATATATATATATATATTTCTATTTTCATTGATGCAAGCACTTTTAAGGAAAGCAATGCACAAGGAAGAAACTTCTTATGAATACTTGTTTCAAAGCAAGTGAGTATTTTGAAGAAACACCAGGAAAAAAATGCTTAAAAACATCATTAGCACTTGTAGGCAGCTATTTTTTTTAAACCCTGCCCTTTAGTCTCTTGGATTGATTAATGGAACATTTCTTGTTGTGAATAACTCATTGCCATGGAACAGGATTCCAATCACAGTTGATTATAAATAACACTCGTTTTAACTGATGCAGATAATCATGTCAATGTCACAGCAAATACATTATCAAACATTACATATGGATGCTGTAATATAAACAAGAAGTTGAGAACTTCATTATCTTCCAGTGCATCACTACTAACTAATTTCTAAATTTTTCATCATTGTTTAGACTACATCAGATTTCACAGAATAATTTGCTGCTTATAAGCAGTAGATGTAACTCTTTTCTTCAGTACAATTAGCAACAAAAAGGAGAAAGATTTCCTTATGCTCAGGGCATTGGAAGAGAAAATGTCTTCCCTGAAATGCCATAATAGGCCGTACTTTGCTCCTAACGGGCAAAGAAGGGAGGGAAAAGAACTAACAGAAGAGTGCTAAATAAACTCCTTTTTTAATATAGAATGAAAGGAAAATGCAGCTGCTGACAGCGCTGCAGGCAACAACCCTTTGCCTCAGTTTCCCCTGCCTGGTGTGAATGCCTGGCAGGGATAGAACCCCTTTTTATGCTACTTTCTTGCTTTTCCCTCTCCAGGGAGTCACACTCACATTTTGTGAGTTAACACAGTCCCAGACTAAGGCAGCACATCCTGGTACCTTCTTTTCCAGTCCTCACAGCAAACACTGCCTGGCATCATTTTTTTTTTTTGCCATGGTCCTCCTGCCTTTGTTTGCTGGACAGCTCGAGCTGCTGCAGGGCTCAGCCAGGGATTTCTGCTCCTTTCACTAGAGCTTTTTAACCAGTGGGCTTTAGGTGTGCAAATGAGAGCTACACTTTCCAGAGCAGAGCTGCAAACAGAGATTTCATTCCTGACATACTCTGATCCCCCTCTTCATTCACAGAAATAACTGCAAGGTTTAAAATAAATGTAGACTCATCCTATTGAGCTAAAGTGCTTTGGTATATATAACAAGATTCTGGCCTCACTTTTTTCTTTTTTTTTTTTTTTTTTTTTTTTGTCAGTGACACATTATAGGCTTATTTCTGATTAGATTAGACTTGATAGACACTGGTATAAAATTCTCATGTTATTTTAGTATCTCCTGTCATATCAGGGTTAGAGGAGAATTAACAAGGAACATTATTTAGGGAAGTTCCTCTTAATATGAAACTGAAGTCCTATCCATATCACTTGTTTGTAGACATTGACAGCAAACTACACCATAACTCAAGCTTCCCTCTACATATTCTTACCTCATTCTAAGCCCAAACTTGAAATTGTTGCAATCAAAGCAATCAAAAGCAATCCAGAAAAAGGCATTCCTAACTATACTTGGAAGCTGATCTCTGCCATTAAGAAAATACATAGCAACTCTGTGAAGAGGAAAAGTGCACTAAAATAGCCTTAGCGTATTATGCAATACATTTACTTTGTATTTAAATGTTTCTTTCTAATGGCTATGCTATTTTTTTTACTGGGAAATGAGCTGAAGCCTACATTTTTGAACAGATAATTCAATCCTCAAGCCCATTCCAAACCAAACCCAAATAATAATTTTATAGACACAGAAGATATAGGTAATGCTAGGCAGCTATTACAGTCATGTCTGCTTTTCCAGAAGTTTCAGTAATTAGTCCCATCTTGAATGAAAACATACATTTTGTTGAATATGAGCAGACTTTTGAATATTCATCTGAAAAAAACCCCAACAACTTCCACCATCCAATTCAGAATTACAATCTTCCATAAAAGGATTTTATATTTGTCTCCAGAAAAAACCCACAACTTGGTCTTTAACAGCTGAGGTCCATCCTGAGCCTGTTCATAACCATTAGGTAGGGCAATATATATTTATTTATTCTCCCTGCTCCCCTCCCTTATTTTTTGATTGTCAGGTTTAGTCAGGCATAAAAATGAAGCTTTTGTGCAGTCACAATGTCTCATGATTTTTCATGTAGCACTTAATTTTGTTTGTCTGCAGAAAATGATTGTTAAGTTAGGGTTTGCTCAGATAACAGGACATTTCACTCAGCCATCACATTTTGACATTTGATAAGTAATTAACTAAAGGAAAGAACAGCTGTTAAGAAAATGCTTAGTGACAGCATGTAGATGATTTAAGGCCAATTCAAGAACCACATAAGTCCCATTTAAATATAAAATGTCATGAGATGCACAGTAAAAAATCTGCATGATGTCTTTCCTTTGCAGTCTAACAAAGAATTAGCCTTCATCATCCTGAATAAATGAATGTGCCATCAAATACTCCTGTCATCTAGGATGGGAAGCTTAGAATCCTGTATTCTAAAGATCAACCTTATGACAAATAGTAAACACAAAATACAGTAAGTAATTATAAAAGAAGGAAGCTTACTGGATTTCTTTCTTAAACTTCAGCAGCATTTTCCCTAAGTTTTGTGCCCTGATTTTTGTTGGGTTGGTCAGCGAGAATAAAAGATAAGATAGATCAAAGTTGGCATGTTTGAAAGAAAAGTAGGTAGGATGCCAAGTATAATCCTATGGACAAGACAGAGAAGAGGGAAAAAGAATGAGCAACAAGGGAAAAGCGTGACAGAGGTTGCAGATGACTAAAGAAAGCAGGTTTATGAATGAAAAGAATTCTGAAAAGTCAGCTGTCCAAAGCAGACCACAGTTTTGGCAGATCTCACATCCACCATTACCATTACTTGCACGGCATATAAACCACACAGATTACTGATTCATCATTCATTTAATGACTACCTATAAAAGCAGATTATTAGTTGTCATAATATAGATAGGAAACAGAGAATTTTGCTTGTCTAAAGATACCTTCTTGAGGCTCTCCTTACCTGGACCTTAGCCATGACACTTAGAATGATATTAATAGATTTCTCTTGGCTCTTGAAGCATTTTGACCTTGGATGGCTGTGGAAGTAGGTAGAGTACGTGCCAGCCTACAAGCTAGTGAGCATCTGTTGCATCCTGCCATTACAAATACTGCTTCATTGATGGGACTCCAGGACAAGGGTTCAATTGCTGCTGGTTAGTAATAGCTGTTATATGTGCTTCAAAAGAGGAGCAAGAAAGAAGGTACAAGCACCTTAACACCACACCCAATAGCCACCAATTGCAACCAGCTTGCAGCAGCCTCCCAGAGAAGTGGCAAGGCTTGCCATGGTTCTCTAACACTCACAGAGACATTTCTATATACATCTGGCATATTCAAATATACTGGTCCCCTGAGGGAGATAGGAACAAATCCTTTTAGAGGATGTTTTTACATCACATGGGAATGGTTTGTAAATTATACGTCTTCTCCTTCATCAAAGAAAAGGCCAAATGGTCAGGCAAGGTCAAGGGGGAGATTACTTTCGGCTGTTGGGACAAGGAAGAGTAAGGTTTCCTGCTAAACTCAAGTTTCTGGTGTGCTGGGGAAAGCAGGCAGCAGAGCTACTGAGGGAAGACAGCCATGGACATAATCCACAGGCCACGATGCCACTCAAGAGGTGAAACAAACACTGCAGTGAGCAAGCACTGCAAAAACAAGTTTCAGAGGCTTGCAGAAGGGGCTGGAGTGCTTGAGGCAGGAGCCTGACAAGCATGACAGTCATAGCTGAATGTCCAAGCTCCAGGCTGTCCCTGCTGCATGGTGGCAGCCTGAGCCCCTGGGGCAGCACCCATCTGACCCTCAGCAGCAGCTGCAGGGCTGGCCTGGGTCTACATGGCAGCTCCAGAGACCTGGTGATGCCTTCAGCGATGAGCAGGAGGGAAGGGGAAAAGCATAATCAGAGACCCATGATCCTTCTCACTGAGATAAACCCAAGAGTGCTGAGACTTTCTTGAGTAAGAGCTAATAGAAGATTGGGCCCTTAATGTTTAAATGCAACAAATTTGACTTGGGGATGATTAAGTAAATGTGATTGGTGAGAAAGGTCCTTTCAGACACAGGACCCCAGAAAGAAATCCCAGGAGCCCTTAATCCTGAGTAACAGACCCTTGGGATCATGACTGTTAAAAGACTGTTTTGGAGGGAGGGGTTAATTAAAAGAATATTGGAAATGTTGAAGTGACAAGGAAAAATTCTTACATGTGGAGCAGCTGACATTTAGCAATAGACCTGAGATTGCTAATAGCACAGAGCTTTCTCCTGAGAGTTAATACCAGGATAAGGAAAACATCTGGAAAGTAGGACTTGTGTATATTCTGCTATGTTTATAGTTCAGAGTTAATATAGAACACAGAGCCATTGCTTTTACAAAATCCTTTTACTGACCGTAACTGTATTTTAAGCCATTCCCCCCACCCCCAGGATGTTGATATGCATTTATGAAATTGAAAAGCTAGCCCCCACACACAGTAGCACTGCACTAGTGCTTCAGTTTGTGCCATTATGGTGATGATGATGAAATTTAGAAGGGGAGCAGTTGCTTATGAGATTACTTAGGGTATACGATGAAAAACCTCAGCACTGTTGCCATTTATAACTGGTTGTTAGTTTGAGGTCAGACGAGAACATTTCTGGCACAAAACAGCTACACAGCAAAATAAACACGAAATGAAAATGTGTTCTCCAAATCAGCAGCCAAGCAGCTCTAGTTTGTCCATAAAGCACTCCAGATTCTGGCTGAAATTCCGAGGCTACAAGTACAACATTAGAAGTGTTAGAGATAGTTTGCTGCAAGTTATTGTATAATAGCAGTATCTGTAACTCAATTAGGAAGTTGCTGTTTACTCAGAACAGCTTTCCTACCAAAATAGGTTACCTGGCATGGAGCAGTTAATGAGATCCTAAAGGATTTTCAAAAAAAAGTTAGATTTTACTTAAATGAGAACATCTATCCCATGATAATTGATATTAATACAATCCTTTGCTATACTTTCAAACAAACACTGAGCAACTGTAGTGATGCTTATTTCATTTCTTAAAAATACTATTTTATCTAGAATTATAAATATGGCAAGGCATAGATAACTCAGGATAAAAATACTCCATTTCTCATTTTCATCAGATATCTAGAAATTAGTGGCACCTTAAGATTGTTGATTAGCAAATAGATTTAGCTCAAAAAGGTAAAAGGGCTCTCTGTCTACTGTAAGAAATACAGCCAAGACCATGGCTGAGTTAGGTACGGCAGGCACAAGGCAGAACATACACAAGCATTATCACTGCTGATTCTGGTTTAAAAAAGGAAACTAGCAGCTGTAATAAACTGTGCATGTTTCTGTAGTAATCATTGTATATATGTTTTCCCAGAATCATTCCCAAGTACATGGAACCTCTCAGGATGCATGTGTTAATAAATAGTCTGCTTATAAATTGTAGGAGGGGCATCACTAGCTATAGCTCCAGTTCACCCTGTCTTGTAACTCTAAACTTCTCCTAATCAAAGATGACAGATCTCAGACCTCATAAAAAACCTCAGAAGGAGCACGTTTCCTTGAGACATACCTAGTTATGCCAAGCTTGAGGAGGTCCCAAAAATGCAAAAAGGCTTGTTGAGGGAAGCAACACCCACATTTTCATATTTCAGCTGACATCCAGCTGAGTGCTCTCAGCAGTGCTGTTTTCACTTTTTTTGTTGTGCTGGGGGAAGAGCAATCTGCCAGGGCTCAGCCTACTCACTGCCTTCTCTCTGCCAAGTTTGTTCCACAGGGAATATGTGGGCAGGGGAGCAGGGCTGCAGTCCAGCCAATCCCTTACATGCCCCTGTCCTCAACAGGCGGCTGCACAGAGGGCACTGTGCCACAGGCACACCATAATAAGTATCAGGGATTGGTTCTCATCAGACCGTATCGATTTTTGAAGCACAGTAAGTCTTTTCAGTTTCAGAGCAAAGACTGCTGCTGTGGGCTGCCTGATTGTAAAGTTAATTAGGAGAAAATGTCCAGTTAATTTTGATATTTTACTTGCTCCATGAATTATCACCTTCCTTTATTTCAAGCAGCCAGCCGGAATCACTTGCTGTTAAACTGATGGTTTTCCTTTTATGGTTTACAGATTTTGTGGCTAATTGTGAAGAAAACCATTTTTGGAATGCCTGGGCAGTACAAGCGTGAATCACAGCAGTAAGCCATTGCTTCTGTCTCCCAACATGTATCATGGAACTATTTTCTTCCATCCCTTTTGTAGTACAGTACATTCTACATAATGAATCATTTTCATGCAGAAATAGAAACAAGTGATGACTATGTTCACTTCACAACAGAGAAGAAAGGACTGGCATCCCATAATTAAATTTCCAGGTTTAGTGGCATTGTAACCAATTGCTGCACACACGGCCTTGAGTGTCAGCTGTAGGGAGGTTCATAGACCCCTAACACATGTTTCCTAACAAAATACGATTTTTTAATAAGTCAAATTCTGGTCCTTGGGGAAGATCCAAAGTAACACATTGATATTTAGTGCCATTTTGGATGTTGTAACACTGATAATGCCATACCTAAAAGCAAAATGAAATGCTGCTGTTCACGACGCTCAACTACGTGCCTACCATCCCTATGAAGGGAATGAGGGGAACAAAGCACCTGGGAATTGGATGTACAATCTACAGCATTCTGGGGTGTGGGAGGTGAGGTGCTTTGTTCAGGCACTTTGTTCATCTCTTCCATCAATCCTATTTCACACACAGGTACTGCTGAGCTGTGTCTCCCAGACATGAGCTGCTTGGAGCCAGGAGCATAGTTCTCAGGAGTAAAGGGCCAAACCTGACCTAGTAATCCTGCTGGGAGGCTGGCAATATTAACTCATGCTTATTGCCCTCCTAACATGGCTGCTCAGGTTCCCTCCAGTCTGCAGCACTCACCTGCTTGGGATGTGGGCAGGAAAAGCCTAATCCTTCCTGCAGAAGGTCATGTAGGGATTCCCTTAGATGCCTAGCTCAGCCCACAACAGGTGTCCATTTTGTGAAGTGTAGTAATGACTGGAGACTTTGCCATTTTCCAGCTGCTCAGCATGGCCCATCATCTAGTTCTGCTGGAAGAAGAGACTGCAGTCACACCTGCATTTTCAACCTAGCAAATTCAGTCAGGTAAACTGAAGACACCAGCTTTTAAATCCCAGTCTCTCTGTCTGAAGTGACTGCCCCTTCTGTAATACTCCAGTGGTAGGGTAACTTGAGTATTCTTCAGTGAGAATACATCAAGCTGCAGGTTTGGGGGCCCTTTATTTTTTTCCTTTTTTTTCTTTACTGGGAGGAGTGTGACTAGAGGGCTATTCAGTGGGGTGCCAAACCCACAGATGGGAACTATAGTTACACAGTTGATATTGCCTGTGCAGTGATAGTTGACAATTTAATAAACAACATACACAATATATTGAATGGAGTAGTAAAATGGAGCTGCAGTGGCCTTGAGCCTGATGTCTTACAGTAAATCAGGAACTGTATTACAGAGGCCAGAGAAGTCATGCTCCTACTGAGGAGATTAGAGTTGGCCTCAATACTGAAAGGGCTGAAGGCATTTTAATTTTATGGAATTGTAATTTAAGCAAGAAGGAAATTTTACAGAGTTTTTTTTTCTGCCACATGGACATGATATGCATCCAATGCACTCACTCCTCTTTCAGCAGCAGAAATATTCATCCTTTGGGCTCATCTACAATCTGAATTCATCTTAGCCACACCGCCAAAACACACCTCCTTGTAAATCTGGCAGATACTCTTAGTTCTTTTAAACCCTTAGAAGGGAAGAAGTAAAACACTGTTTATCTTGTCTGTTTTTTTAGAGGATGGTTAACATATATTGCTTTTCCCTATGCACACCAGAAACAACCTTCAAGGCTGAATAATCATAAAAGGAAATACTAAAGTGTTTTAGTAGCCATCTGAAGATATTTTGGCTGTAAATCCCATAAACATGAGCTGATGAGTTGCCCTTTTCTCAGCAGCCATCTCATTGCAATTAAAAAGACAATTCCTGCAATATGGCTCTTTGCAAGCTGTGCTTAAAAGACCAATGCCCTCGTGTGCCACAGAGCACAAAAGCCACAGGTCTAGGTCATGGGGGTAACAGAACCTCCCACATCAGCTGAGATGAACTTGTTATTGATTGTCAGGGTATTAATAGATGAACTTATCACACCTTTTTTACAACAATTTAAGGAGTTACTAACACCATATTTGTGGTTGCCATGCTCACAGTGATGTCAAGAGAATGAGCTTTGTGCCTCACCAGCTTCAATGTCAAGTCTGTTGGTTTAGGTAAAATTTCACTTCACCTGCAGTTTAAAGAAAGAAGCAGGCTCTGGCAGTAAAGCAGCTGGGGCGGGGCACACCTCCTGTTCTGCCGGTTTTGCTGTGGAAAGGGGCAACTTCTGAGACTGTCAGGAAGTGGGGGACATAACTCCATAGGCCACCACAGAGCCATCCACTGGATCTCATTTAGCAGTGCCTCTAGTCTCTGGCAAGTTCGAGTTTATTTAAAAAAGGCAGCCCCCCATAGCTCTCTGGATTGCCAGCTCAGCTAGTGCTAAGCTGATTTGAATTACTTCTCATGTGCTCAGGTCACACATAGAGCTCCTATGCCTCAGCAAACACACGGCAATTTATGTACATGTTTTGCATTTCAGATGTCCATGAATATTTTATTAGTGGAAATATTCATTTGCATAGTACTTACTGAAGTAAATTTTTGAGGTCCTCGGGACTGCAGAACAAAACAAACCACCTGGACTGAAAAAGAAGCAATTATAGTGAGTTAAGGCACTGTTGACATGGTTTCTGTTTTATCAATAATGTCTACCAGTCTTTACTTTGAAATAACTGGCTGTCATTATGAGTACACTCAGGCAGTGTTGTCAAATTTACTGTAAAATGAAGGACCTGTGTACATGACAAGCACAAACAAGCCAGAGTGTTTTTCTTCAAAATGGCTGGATTTTAGATAGCTCTGGTCTGAAAAGATCTGCATGCACAGTGATATCTACCAGGCTGTGTGTCTGCAGAAGCCTTATTTTCCAGATGCTGAGTGAGGACAGCCTCTAAAGTAAATTAGTATTTATGTTCTAGTTCAGCAAAGTTCATGCTTGATTTTTAGCATAGGCTTCACCTCTTACTCAAGTTAATCACACACTTAATTGATTTATTAAATGGGGATGAAATTAAGCATATTCTCAAGAACATACTGTATCAGGACCTACCCCACAGATGGTCAAAACTGAGGGCTTGATCCAGACACCACTGAAATCAAGGAGATTTCAATGGCCTTTAGCTGAAGCAGATAAATGGGAGTCACAGGTGTGCTTCAATGTTGTAGTACATAAATCAGTTTTCCTATCCCATAATTTTCATCTGATTTACTTGCATGCAAACCTAAGAGCTGGAAGAGAGCTGAGGGTTTAATGCCCTGATATACTGTTAATACCTTGGAAGCAAGTCAGCAGGGACAGCACAATGACAGGACCCTCAAGCTACCAATACTTCCCAGACTTCCACATGACAGAGAAGAACAATATGGTGGAACTGAAGGTAGAAATTGACTCCTGGGTATGGCCCATCCTCTTGCATAGGTATTTTTCAGGGTTCTGTTCTTGCTTAAGCACAGCTCTCCATAAAGCTAAGGCTCCACTGATTTTCTAAAGCACTTTTTATAATTAAGTAATTGCACAAAACTGCTCTACTATAATAGAGAATGTTTTTGGGGAAAAAACAGCTTTAAGATAAAAATTAAGACTTACCTCTTCAAACAAAAATAGAAGAATTATAAATGGCAAATAGCCAAAAACCTCTTTGGTAAGTTAATTCAAATTGAGCTGAGAATGTCAGATTTATCACTGTGGGTAGCTTGACTGAGTGGCTCAAAATTCATATGCCACTTTTGTTTTCATCTCCGTATTACTAAGATTGCTGCAACGTGACAAACAAGTAAGCCTGGAAAAGAATTTCCTTGCTAGGACCTACTTTGAGGCTGCAAGTTAGCAGAGGAGATAGACCCTCTCTGTGATGAGTGAATTAGAATACACACATACCATGAGCAGCAGTAAGGATCTGAAATGGGGCTGTTTTCTGCATGGCCACAGGTTCATGCAGGCTGTACACTTCTGTAGGTGCCCTGAACAGTCTTCTAAGCTCCACTGAATAGGTAAACAAAATCTCTGTTCAAGAGGTGAAAAGCTTTTTTGCTGTGTACCTGTCACACTAGACAGTCTCCTGTTCCCTATGCTATCTCAAGCACAGAGATTCAGGACAGAGTACTGCCCACAAGAATAGACACCTTCTGAACAGTGAAGTTAAAATGAAGTTATCTTACAAGAATGACTGTGGACCCAAAGAGGTCAGAATAGCTGGAGTTTATCAAACAATTAAACACACCAGCTCTGTATTTTGAATAGAAAATAAGACCAAGAGGAGGGAGGAGCAGCAGTGCCTGTGATTTTCACAAAAACTCAAAAAGTAAATAAGTAGATTTATTTGGAGATTTCTTGCATCCACAAAAGGAAGACTGGTGGTGAGAACTGAAGAAATAGGACTAATATGAAAAAAAAAAAGTGAACTTTTAACTACAGCACTCAAATGTCTCCCTGGGGGAATTAAAAAACCCAACCAACCTACTTCTGTACGTGAAAATTGTGAAAACATGAAAGCAAAATATTCTGAGCAACATATTTTAAATCTCAGATGGTATCCTCCACTTGAGTTGGGCCTTTTTTCCTCAAAGAGGAAAGGCAGCTTTTAACTTGACAATCATCCTATACGGGAAATTTCATTGCTGACCTAGTTCAACTCCAGCAGACATTACAGGTCATGTTTAGCTACAAAATAACAGTTCCTAGAACCTCCACCCACTTACACTCTGAAAGTTAGCCACAGCTACTGTTTCTCATCTGTGCATAAATGCTTACCTTGTCTTTATGACATAAGGTGCTGGGATTTCTTCAGGGTGCTTTTAAACCAGTATGTTGCTAACATTGTTCCTGTCATACCTCCAGAAATAGGAAGAGAGCACACAGAAGCACTTAGTAGCAAGATGAAAATTCGTGGTTTACAGATAGATAGACAGCCTTCCTCTGCCTTCTCCTTTGAAGCTGTGTGTGGGCTTCACTTGAGTTGGGCTTCTTGCAGGCAATGGCACATGGCATAACTACTATTAGCATTGGCGGATGGAGCAGGTGAGTTGAGTTTCTTGTGCAGTTTATTCTCTAAAGGCAGATTGGAAATGGAAACTCTCTCTTTGTCTCTATTTTAATTAGTGAGAAGCTGATGAAAGCACAAACCAATGTGGCATCCTAACTGTTTCATCAATGAAATTATAAATAGATTCTTACAAAAATTATTGAAACAGCAAAACAATCCAGAGCTATGAAAAGCTGACACAAGCCTCTTGTCCGAACAGGCTAGAGTATTCTTCAGAGTTGTAGTAGATTGGAAGTGAAATTTTGCCCTTTGGGACGATTGGCAAGTTAGAATCTGCCTTTCACCTTTGAAGAAAACAGGCCCAACTCAAGTGGAGGATACCATTTACATGACTCCTTTTATCCTGCTAAACAAACAGTGAATGGATGTAACTCTCAGCATTTTTGGTGAAAACAGGCTGCTTTGGCTCGGTGCAGAAGAGAGGGCTGAAGACATAAACATACACATTTGAATAGGGGATGCATTTTCCCCATGCTTCTGATAGAAAA
Organism: Molothrus ater; assembly: GCF_012460135.2. Classification (NCBI taxonomy): domain Eukaryota; kingdom Metazoa; phylum Chordata; class Aves; order Passeriformes; family Icteridae; genus Molothrus; species Molothrus ater. The sequence goes on from NC_050480.2 coordinate 27,616,889, forward strand.
TGTTTTCTGATAGAAAATGCATCAGATGTTTTCTGAAAACTGCCAGTTTGCCTAAGAATGTTCAACATATTACCTCAATAACTGCTTGCCTACACTTCACAGACAGAATGCAAGGAGGTACTTTTCTCTCAAATGCAGATGAGAAATAAGGTCTCAGGCTTGATAATACTTCCAATCTGCTTCACAAGTAAATGACTGATTTTAATAATCTTTCAACTGCTAACATGGAAGCAGACTTCTCTTTAGAAAGAGGCAGCCAAGAAAGCAAGGACAATGCATACGAACCCCTTCCCCTGTTTTCCCCAGTTTCATTGCTTGTGTAGTGAGGATTACTTTTTAAGAAGAGAAAAACAGCAAAAACATTTTTTACATCTCTTCAGTAGCCAAAGAGAATTTATCAGAATCTTGGCAATAACACCCATGTTCAAGTGTAATTTATGCCAGATAAATGATGAATCTACATCATGGCAATTTAGGGTACTCCAGCTTGGACCACATGAAGATTTCTTCAGGGTATGTGGACATGGGTCTCCTTAGCTAATGCTTCCTTGGGGAAAGGCAAAACAAGGGAAATTCAAGGGAAAGCAAGAGCTGACGGAGGAGATTACTTTGTAGCATTCCTTCCAAGGCCCAGCAAAGAACCACAAAAGGATTTTAAAGGTTTTAGGGAAGCTACTGCCTGCAGAAATCCCCACAGCATCAATCCAGTTATGCTGCTATGCTGGAAGGGGATGGAAAAGCTAGCAGAGAGGTGTAACTTCATGATTAGCCTGGGCATCACAGTCCATTTCAAAAATGAAGGAACTTGTCCTGCTGGTAGAATTATGAACCATTAAAATGACAAGGAGAATTGCTAAAGTGCTCCTTTGCTCTTGGCTTTCAGATGAACTTCCAAACTGGCTTTTAATCTGCCTGGTGGGGATGACTTCCTCAGAGAGTCAACAGAAGACAATCCTCTAATACTTTTTATCTTGGCAGCCTTTTAAAGTGCAATGCATGTATAAATAAATGCCATTATTAACTCCATGGAAAAATGCCTAGCATTCTCAAGGTTGAAAATGCAAATCAATTATGCAGTGTCTTAATTCTAGCATCTTTAAAAAAGGAAAAATTCTAATGACATATTACATTGCTTTGTGAATCAATTCCAAATTATTGGAAATTGTCACACATCCCCATTCATTAAGAAGCATTATTTTTAAGCATACTCAAGACATTTTAGATCAATGTAAAGACTACACTGACCAGAGAGCTTCAGTGTAGACCTTAAATTATGATTTTCCTAGTCTGTCTGACTAATTTGGCAGCAATAAAAGACTCGGCATTTCCACTTCACAGGGAGCTTCACAGGTCTTTCAAAGGCCTCAGGTTTAATTAGGCTTTGAAAAACAGTGCTTATTTAATAGGAAAAAATTATGGTAGTCAGAGTCTTAAAGACCTTAAAAATAGAGGAAACTGTGAAACCCCACAGCCTTCCTGGGGCTGCAAATCGTCTAATGGTTCAGGAATCACAACAGAGTGGGAAGATGGGAGAGAGCTGATCCTCTTTTTCCCATTTTATTTCAAGAGTTGTGTATCTTAGCAGGGTGAAAAAACCTCTCTATTTAGTTTAAAAAAATAAATTAGCTGGCACTCCAGAAAGAGACGACTTCTCTGCCATTCCAGACACATAAAAAGCTGGCAAAAATTCCTTCTCAAGAGCCATTAGTAGCACTTTTCTGGCTGCCAAAAAAGCATGTGCCTTTTAAGAAGGTACCACAGGACCAGGGATGTGCTGTAGTGATGATACAGTCAGCAACTATCCAAATTTAAGCCTGTCAGAGCTAGAAGGAAGGGAAATATCTGTCTGACCTCTGAGGGGTTGCCTTGTCACAAGGAACCAGCCAGCACAAGATGGTGATACCTAAATGACTTAAGGGAGAAGTACTGAATGGAGTGTTGGTATTGTTTGCTGCTCAGGGTGTCAATTACTGCTGATAAAAGTACTGGTTTACTAATAGGGAAGTTTAACTCCTGAGCAAGTACATGCCTACCCAAAGGTCTGATCTGCAAGATGAAGATTATGCAATTGGAACAATCTAAAGTCTCTATTTCAATCTAAATTCCAACTTTGGGGCCCATTAGAAATGTATAAACCCAGCTACCACTCTTGCCATTTGAGAAGACCCTGCAGGAACAAGACAGGGGTTCCAGCCCTAGAGTGTTGCTATTATTCAGAGAATAGTGGTGGATTCATCTTGCACCAATTATTAGACATTTGCATCAAACTTTTGTCTTCCTCTCATGCTATTCTCCTAATTTTATATTCTTTCATCCCCTTTCTTTTCCATCACTTTTTTTTTCACTATAATTTTCTGTTCAGCTCCTCCTGAAGCCAAGTACCAGTGTGCAATCGCTGCAGAACGCTGCATGATATCCTGTTTGAATGGCAGGATCTTGGAGCAGGAAGTATCTGCTACTCTGCAGACATAGAGCACCCAGTAAAAAGCAGACCCATTCTTCAACAGCTTGAAGCTGAACCTCTCAATAATGTCATCAGGAGCTATTGTGTCACATCACCCAAGTTGTGCAGGGAGTACACCTCATCTTTAGGCTATTGCTGCTTAAGTCATCTTTACTGAATCTTCGGTGTGAAAGGTGTCCCAGTTGATCTTTGCACAATCTCTTGAACTGTATCTCAGGACTCCCAAGTTCAGGACACTGAAATAAATGCTCTCTTCTCCATAGTTAATATTTGAAAACAGATAGGAATTATTCTTCTAAGGAGCAGGTAGAAGGGAATCAACCATTTCAATATGCTATTTTACATCATCCAAAGGTGATACTAGGACATCAGACTTGCCCTTAGAGGATACTGGACAACTAAGGTCCTCATGGCTACTCTAGTAATTTCTGTATTTTCTTCACAAACTTAGTGTAAGTCCTAAAACCCCTTCTTTTTTAGTGTATACACAGCTATCAACAATTGAAAACTTCAAAAACAGAGTAAATAGATAACCTGACAAGCCATCTATTCTTGTAGGAACTTTTTTTCCAAAGCCAGAAACTGGAGCAGATATAAGCTAGTTCTCCTCATTCCAATCACAAATATGTACTAAATTATAAAGGGAGTTATAAATAGAAAAGAGAACTCTCAAATTCTCTGTCATCTCTTTCTCTGTCCCAAAGACAATTCCACCTCCTTTCCAAGGTTCTGTGAAGCATAGGTATAAAATGTAGTACACAAATTTCAGAATTGTCCCTTTTGGTTAAGATGACTTTTTTTTTCTTTATACTCACATTGCATCCCCAGAATATCAATATACATTGCCATCTCAAATACCTACTATTCTCGTTGGTAAAAAAAGATTACTTTTCAAGACTCAATTTTACAGGAGTTTTGCAGAGCTGAATGTTTTAAACTGAGAAATCTGATTTAAAAAACTGAGTTAAACTCCCTTAATTGTCTATTACAGCATGAAGACTTCCATAGAAAAGCAATTTTTAAGAGCAGCATTTGAAGGAGAAATCTTCAAGTGTCTCTAGTATTTCCCACCCACCACCACTGGAAATGGCCAGCAAGGAGTTTATGGAAACTCCCCTTAGTTACTCAACAGTTAGCAAACCAGTTTTTCTCTTAACTGGACTGAGTCCAATAGACACAGTATATAGTCCCAGAAGTGACATACACAAATGCAGGAAAGCAGTAAATTTATTACTCGTGGTGCCCAGGTTGTTGGTGAACAATTTCTGAGAGCAGCCCACTCTGCCAGAGCAGCACACAGCTGCCTTAGCCCTGAGAGCCCAGAACACCCAGGGTGCATTGCCTGCAGCAGGGCCAGCAGCTGCACTCCTGCATTACCTGCTTGTCTACCTTCTAAGCTATAGTATCACCCAAATAATAAGACTGATCTTATTAGCAGGTCCTTAATCCTCACTAACCTTCTCCTTTAGCCATTAGCTATCAATAATTTATTAAATGTTATCCTGACAGGCTGCAAATTGACCAGCTACTACTATTACTCATCCAGCCATGCACTTCCCCCATCAAAACTCCACAGTCACAAGTGATTACGAGCAGCTTTTTCAGGATGGCTCACCTACAACCCTGAGGTAGTGTCTTACTCCTGCCTGGTGATTCCTAACGCTACTAAGGAGTGTTAGACTGACTCTAAAACTTACCAGGCTGTGGCATGCAACTGTGGATCCTCTTTTCATTGGAAGGGTCCCCAGATGAAGGTAGGGTTGGACACAACAGTAAGCCTAGGAAGCTAGCAGGAGCACTTGTGGGAATCATTTAGCTTGGCACAAATCTCTTGAGATCACCTAGCCCAACTCCCTGCTCAAAGCAGGAGCTGCTGAAGACATTTGCCCAGCACGGCATCAGCTGGGTTTTGAATCTGCACAGATTCCACATCTGTGTTTTACCACTTCCTGTAAAATAAGTGTTTTGTCCTGTTCAGAGAGTATTTTCAAATCTATGCCCATCTCCCCTTGCCGGTGGTGCAACTAAGATTAATCTGGCTGTCTTCATTCCCTCCTTTCAGGGATCAGTAGAATATCCCCCTAGGCCTACACAGGGAGAAGTCTTCGGGCCCAAGATCTCCCACCTCGATGTCCAGCTTGGACCAAAACACCACCAGCTGTTTTACTGCACTGTTGTGCCACAAATGCTTTTGTTTTAGCTGGAACAGAACATGAGAACCTCCACGCTATTTGACAGGATGATGGATTGTCACTTGTAAAGCTATCAGAAGCTGAACTTGAAATGTCAGAGTGTTCCTACACAAACATCCAGAAAACTGCCTAGTGACCAAAGGCCTGTTTCACAATTGCAAAAGCACCTGCAAGCACACCTCAGCCAAAAGGTTCGTGACCCATGCCATTAGCTTCTACCACACTTGACTTACTGTCAGAAAACATTCTTCCATTAGCAGAAAGTACTGAAATCTACCACTCCCATCCTGCAGTTAAAGAATTAAGTAAACAGGGCAGTAAGACTTCAGTTACTGACCTAGAAATCAGGCATTTCATTTACATAACAGCAACATGGACACTCACCCTAAACAAAACCAGAAGCTTTGATTCCTGACACTAGAATACTCCAAGCAGGGAACAGCTAAAATGACTGTAAATAAAAGTGGCCTTCTCACACATTCATCTTGACAAAGGCCATTCTCTTGGCTAAGGCAGTCTTTCATCATCCTTGTGGGTCCCCCTTCTAATTGTGATATTCCATTGGAGATCTTCCCCTTTTCACCTTAGATGTTTCCACGTGCATGCTGAGCTGTAGCAGAAGACTGAACGCATTGTGATTCCCAACCTACTGAAAATCAAGGCACCAGACTGGCTAAACCAAAAATTCTTGTCAGATCCCCGTTTGCATTACTTACCTATAAAAATGGGACATCCAATACTCCAGTAACTCAGAATCTCAAGTGGTTGTTCTGATGCTTCTGGAAAACTCCCCTCAACCTGTGCAATCCTAAGGATGCCTTGCCCCAAGCTCTTAGAAGCACAGGATGAAGACTGGGTAGGAAGTGTCAGTTTGATCACTTATTTTCTAGAAGGCAAACCCTAACTGCCAGGAAATTTAGACTGCATAAGCTTCCTGAATCAGACTGCCAGCACACAAACAGCAGTTCTAAGGAATTCCGATGCTGACTATCAAACCACTTTTGACAAGCCTTCTCTGAAAGCCAATAGAGCTGTTCATAGTCCTCAGAGAGCAGAGCTTTAAGATCAGTGACCATAAACACTTGATTAAGTGCTCCTGAATTTGGATTGAACAGCTGTCCTAATTTTAGATGCTCACTGCATTTATAAATACATCAAAGATGACTGGAACAGTTTTAAAACATTAGGTAACTGCTCAGCTGGGAGCACTGAGTGGTACCCAGAGGCAGGGGCCAATGCTTTGTTTAAAGGCCAGCAGAATCCCCAGACAAGATAACCATACTGCACATGTACAGTCAAGGCAGTTGTTGCCAGGAGAGTAGAGAAGCAAGGGGCACGAGCAGCCTCTGGCATTCTTTTGAGTTCTTGGATTCATCCTTGGTAGAAACCAGGTTTGTCTTCCACTTTAAAAAAAATTAAACCTTGACAGAAAACTAGTGCTAGAAGCACAGTCATGCTCAATAACAAATGAGGAAGAGAATGTTTTCCTTCTGTACTTTGAGCTGACTGCATTCTGAATGGCAACTCAGACATGGCAGTTTCAGAAAAGCCCAAGTGTGAGACTAAGTTACCCCAATGTAGCAACTGATAGGGAATAAACTCCAAAATAATTAAAAGAAAGCAAACAGGTTTAGTTGTCCGAACAAGGAATTTTAATTTTAGGTCAACTATTGAACTAGGTCAACATCCAGTTCACAATGTCTACAGATAGTGGGCATAGCCAGTCACTACGGTAAGTTTATTGAAGCACCAAGCTCCACACAAGACTGTAAAATACATTTTAAACTACTAGTAAGAAAGCTTCTTCAAGTCAACAATACTATTAAGGGCCAGAGTTTAAGGACTAAGTTTTCACCTTCCAAGCTATTTTAAGACAGCCAATCCATTGCATAAGCAAACCAAACTGCTACATACTGAAACACAGAGCAGCAACTGCATTGAACAATTCCTGTAAATAATTCAAGGATACATTGAAACAGTATGGGTAAATTGTAATTTTTTATTGGAAAACAAATATACAACTTGGAATGGATTTGAGGCAAATCGTGCCATAAGCAGATTTTTTTGAAAATAAGTGGCTAAACAAAGTTTAAAAAGCATAGTAACAAGAGGAGAAAATGTTTTCTGGCACAGGACCAGCAGTACAAAAAAACCTTGTGTACGAGTACCTGGATAAATCACCCGTTTTGCATTAGTGCAACTTAAGTTTCATATTGTTGACTGTCAATCGTCTACAACGTTAAGACTCCACATTTCAACAACATGTTACAGGTATGGCCACAAACAAGTTACTGTGAAGTAAGCTAGGAGAATGACTTTTACAGTGCATTAGCCATATGATATATGCTATTCACATCATTTTATCCTGCAGTTAAGCTGCAAGAGTCCTTATCCTCCCATCACAGAAAGGGGTAAAAACTCCTATAGGAAAAACTCCTATGTACTCGAGAACTAGAACCAGTATGTTGCTTTAACTAAGGATCAGCTAATGCACGGTAAACCCTGGCTTACTTTATGTAACTTGTCACACTAGTCATACCTAAGTTTCCTAGAGAAAGCTACTTTTTAATAGACAATCCAGATGTTCCCTCAGTTAACCAACTTCATCTAACTTTAGATGTGCAGAAGGGCTTAAATATCCAGAGTAAGCCACATGCAACATTTGTTACTTAGATCAATTTTCCAAAAATCAGAACAATGACAGTAAGATAAAGGAGAAAAACATGGAGGAATGGCCTTCTAATTACTATACATGCATAATCTTTTGACAGTAAGGGAAAAACCTTTTACAGATAAGTTACAAACAGAGAAAAGGCAAATAAACAATTTTGTACAAGAAATTTAACACATTCTGTACAACGTCTTCACTTCGCTGTCATCATTTGTACAAACTCTGTAAAAGGAAAGAGTTGCATAGGTTATTTGAAGGAAAAAAATCTGAATTGCAAGATCTGAGAAGTGGCCTTACTAGTGCTGAACATTATTTCAAAACTGCATTTTCAGTTACATTCAAAAAAGCATCTTCAAGACAGTCCTCTTTCTCAGTAATCACACCTAAACTCCTCCTATTTTTAATGGCAAAAGGCCTTTATTTTTCCATAAAAGTGGGTCCCTCAGTGAACTGGAGAACAGCCTTACTTCCAAGATAAAACATTACAGGGTCCTACACCCACTGGACTTACAGATGGGGACAAGAGATCCAAGAATGACTAAAAAATCCCTACAAATCGCACTGAAGTGACAATCAACTAAGTAACTGTACAGGCAAACTTTGTGTTGGTTTGAACTTTTATTTTCCAGAGCGGAATAGTTAAGCCTTACTATTTTATTTTGCCTGGCTGGCTTTAACCAACTGATTCAATGCTTAGTCATAAACCATTTCAAGTTAGAACCCACAAAATAGGATTCTACATTCATCTTGCTGACACATAGTTTCAGGTACAATAATGACAGGAAACCCAGAACCTAAAAGTTTGGAGTTAACTGGTTGCTCAAGTTTTGAAAGAGCAACTGGAAACAACAGGGACACAGACACTCTCCAGTGCCAGTCTCTGAACAGCCTACTCAAACAGTGATGAAGCAGCCTTGTACATAAAAATTACTTTTCACTTACAGATGTCTGTGTACCCTTAGGCCACAATGAAAAAGGCCTCAAAGGGAAGGCATACCTATACCTCAGAAACAGCACAGTATTATCTGAAAGTACCCTAGATATTTTCTGTAACATATTCAAAAAGTCAAAAACAAGCTTAGTGTGTCTCAGCTGCAAACAACTGTCTAAAGGAACTCCTGCTTTCATGACTTCATTTACAGTTCAATGTCAGGAAGAAATAGAAAGAAATTACTGTTGTAGCTGATTTACGTGAAATAAATGTATTTAAAGTATCTTCTGAAGGTCTTGGAATTTCTGCATGTTTTAGAGGCTTCCCCTTTTGATCAGCAAGTAATTTTAAAAGCATTGATGACAAATGAGTGACATCCTACAGTCAGGTCAACATGCATTAGTTAACAGAACAGTACATGAACATCTCTTGATAACTTGCTTATTCTAATGGTCATTAGACATCATTAGATTTACAAAGTCAATTCTTACCCTGTACAACCAAATAGCCCTTTTTTGCCTTTGGCACAAAGGCAGCAATAACACTTAAACTCATTGAGAGGTACACAATGTACATACTAATTGAAGATTAGCTTAAAGGAACACTGTGTGTTCAGATGAACTTGTCTGAACACTGCCCTATTTAAACTTGGTGTGGCTAACAGCACCCGCACAAGAACAAGCATGACAAGTGCTACACAAAAAGAATCAATTAACAACTCCTTACCTTCATAGTTTACTTGACCATCACCATCAATGTCTGCTTCCCTAATCATTTCATCAACTTCTTCATCTGTTAGCTTCTCCCCCAGATTTGTCATCACATGACGGAGTTCTGCAGCACTAATGTAACCATTACCATCCTGGGAGGAGAAAAAGCAACACTGGAATAGACTCGCCTCAGGCCTAATGACTTAACTATAACTTAAGAACATTGCAGAGCAAATTGAGCATTAAGTAGTTAACACAGCCTTAACCACCAGCATTTGCACAAGGTACATGACAGCTGTAAGCATATCTCCAGCACTGTCCAATGTCTTTGGGCATTGTAATATTATCTTATAGCCTTTGACTGTCCTATTCTGACATTTTTAAACCATGAACAATGCAATCAGCACCTTTTGCAACTTCTTAGGTGATAGATGCCTATTAAATCACGTGACTGTGGTTCAAGTGGTGATTTCTTAGAACAGAAGCTACTTATCTGATTTGCCTATTTCATGGGAGGCCAGCATAAAGCCACAAGGACTTGAGAGATGACTTGTACATATCCCAGTATAGTTGGGACACTGAATATTGAAGTGCTGGTGTACACTAACTCAACTGATGTGTTCCTCCCCAAACCCCAAGGCACTTCACATCATGTTTTCAGCTCCAAGGTGCATCTTAAGTAAGCTGAGTAACTTTAGATTCTTTTAGCATTTTATGTAGTCTTTGCTAAATAAAAGACTTACAACATTAAGATTTTAAATACTTGAAACAATTTCCTGCCAGTCATCTGGAAGTATTTCAGTATCACAGCAAGCAGTACTTTAAATTGTGTCACTTATTACTATCCTGACAACCCATCTGACTTTCCCGTACTACCAGAGTAGACTGAGCTTTAGGGTGACTGGCCAGCCTAGAGGCTCTGTGACAGGACTGCAGATACCCCTCAGGCCTGTGAGAAAGCACATTACAAGCAGACCAAGTTTTCTTAACAGAAATATTCGAGGTAGACGTTACAGTACCTTGTCAAAGACACGGAACGCTTCTCTAATTTCTTCTTCACTATCTGTATCTTTCATTTTTCTTGCCATCATTGTCAGAAACTCTGGAAAGTCAATTGTGCCATTGCCTGAAAGATTGAAAAATCTTTGTTAGAAAAACATGGTTTAGGCACTTTATTAAATTACTTATCAGTAAAGTTCTTACCATCAGCATCTACTTCATTGATCATATCCTGTAGCTCTGCTTCTGTAGGGTTCTGACCAAGTGATCTCATCACTGTCCCCAACTCCTTTGTAGTTATAGTACCATCACCATCCTTGTCAAATAGTGAAAAAGCTTCTTTGAATTCTGTACCAAAAAAAAAAAGTTAATCCCTTAAGCTTTGAAATGTTAACAATCAAAAAATTCACTGCTACTGATTGCTGCAAGTTACAAAATTTTATTTCAATCTTTAAGAAAATTTTGGTATACTGCTCAGCCTGCTATAATTGCAATGGCAATATGGCAACATCAGCATCTGAAAACACACCCATCAGTCTACTGATGAACCACATGTTGACCTAAATTAGGATGGAAGGTCATCCATTTCCAAAAGACTCAGATGTTTGTTACTGTCTATCTTGAATAAGGGTTCCTAATATGGAGCTGAAATAGCTGTCTGCAACTACAATGATCCACATCCCTGGTAGGAATTGCATCTCAAAATAAAACAATATGGAATTGCTATGAGAAAATTGAAAATGGTACTTTAAAGGTACATATGCTGCAGCTTAACAGCACTTTTATTACTAATAGAGGAGATGAGTCAACGGAAAAAGGTATTATCAGACCAAACTACACCCAAGTTTCTCAATATAAGCCACTTCCGCTGGACACAGATGTCTGAACATTGTATGCTACCACAATTGTTCCAGGAGGAAAGCCACTGGAGTCTTCATTCTGAAAAGCTGCTCACAAAACTGCTCCAGCCCTACTGTATCCTGAAACAGCCTTCACAGAAATGTTTCTGACTAATTCTAAGACTTCTTTGCCGTGTTTCAACACTACCTCTTAACCCCCTACAATGGCTGTACTGTAGCCAGGAACACTAATACAAGCATAACATGTTTAATTGTCCAGTCCAAAAATGGAGTTGGTTTTAATCCATGCCATCTGTCTTTGGCCACAGACCTTAAACTAGCTCACTGGACTGTGGAAGCTCACACACACATGACAGTTAAGCATGAGCATCTTGTCTATTCCCTTGCAGACTTCAGTCCCCTTCACAGCTTTTGAGCCACCTGAGAGATCATGGCTCTGGACAACCTGTCAGCTCAAGGGTACTCCTGCATCAGAAGTACTTCCAATCATTGTTTTTTTCAATATTTCCATGCAGCCAGCTTTCCAGATGGTGGGTTTCCCAGACCAGAATTAGTCATAGTAAAAGTTGTGTTCTCACATGACCTCAATGAAGCCTTTACTTCATACTCTGAAACTCTTGAGGTGAGTACAAGCTAGCAAGTATTAAAAATTCAACTATAAAGATAGGTTTTTATAGTTCATGAATGCAGCTACAATACCAGAGTTCCACAGTCAAACCCCACAGAGGGGAAAAAACCCACTACTCTTCTACATTAAGTCTGCAGTGTCCCAACAGCCAACCCCCCCCTCCCGTTTAGCCCATGAGAATCAGAGCAAGGCTACCACAGGACCAGTAGAAACAGTTTCAAGACAATATGTAAAAGTCACAAAGCAGAAACAAGTAGATACAACCTCTACCTGCAATTCCTTCCAAAGGGTCTTTGGGGGGCTAGTTTCAGTTATCTTGGAGGCAACAAACAGATTTCTTAGGGCTAAGCTCCTATACCAGGGAAGAAATGCTTTTGGTTCAATCCTAGTAGAGACATTCACAGTCTATCAGGGAAGAACCTCAAAAGGGGAAAGCTGCATCCTCATGAAGAGTCAAGTGCTTAAGAGTTATTCAAAACGTTCACCTGTTAACCACTTCATCCTTCATGTGAAAGCCAACCATCACTAACCTAAAGCACACTTCACAGTACTTCACTGACTCTGCTTAGAAAGGGCAACACTTCATTCATATACAAAACTCAAAGACTTGCTTCCTGTAAAATGGGCATTTTAGTGGTGTATTCTCAACACTTGGAAGGAACCATTCCAAGGACAACTCTACCCTTCTTTTACTCAAAGTTGCAATAGGTTAAGAAGCAACCGGCTATAAATCATCAAGAAAATAAAGCAAGTTGAAGATTAGCAGCATATTCCTGCTTGAAATGCTGAATCAAGTTAAGAATACCATTAAAGTACCTCTCTAACCACTTCCAGGAACCACCTCCAGTAATTAGAACAAAGGAGTGACAACATACACAGATGCAGTTAGACTAGAACAAGAACAACCTGGCATAGCTTTGGAGGATTTGCAGCCATGGCTAGTGAAGGATAATGAAATACTGAAGTTTAGTGAGCAACTCAATTCTGGCATCCTGCAACATAAGGTTATAAAACAGATACCATGCACACTTAAACACCTTGATTCCATACAGCATGTAAAGCAAATCCTCTTTATTCCACACCAAACTGCAAATGAAAACTCTCTGCTAAGGCTACAAGGTTTCAGCCTTTCCACCATCCTTCTGAAAGCATCCTGCATCCCGACAAAAAGACTGCTTCCAGGCCCCATGAAAGACATGCTGATCCAACAATGTGAACTCTAAGAACCTAGCTCAGAATGTTCTTTTAACCAGCCATAAGTTCTGAGGCATATGTGCACCACATCACCTTTCAAATGAAGTGGCAGCCTTCGGTGACCTAATATGTTCAGTGAACCAGGACTGCCATATCCACTGCTCCACAGTTTAGCCAGCTATGTCTGGAACTTTCATAGGAGAATGTCAATTGTTCTCTTCACAGCTACCAGGACCTTAACGTTTAAACATGGCTACTTCTACAAATTTTCAATCTCTGTTGTGGCCAAATCCCCAACAGAGAACCACAGCACACTAAAGAAACAAGACAGTGAACACCATACATAGGCCTGCTTGCACACAGAGCCCATTTAGAACTCTGGAGTCCAGGGAAGGATAGCTCACTTGACCAGTTGGCTTTGGGACAAAAGCATCTTCAGGCTGCTCTGCCATCTGACCACCCAGGTAGTCCTGACCCCATTACCTTTGTAACACAACACTTACCCAAAGGGAGAGCCACTTGACTTAGCAACTTCAATTCTTACTGAATGAAACTGCAGCCACTATTACCATTCTGTAGCTAATTGGCTTTCAGGATCAGTCTCTCACATAAACAAAATCTGGAAAGGTTTTCATCCCTACCTACAATGACAAGAAGCTTCAGTCTGATACGATCAGCATGTTCCACAGGACATGCCATCTGGAACCTTTAACAACTGCACTGTGATGCTTCACAGCAGAGGGGGAAGGATTTAAGTCCTGGGGAAGTGGCTGCTTTAAGTACTCTGGTTTTCTGTTTTAGGAATGGCAATGTAAACGTCACCTCTGCCTTGCCGTACCATTTCCTCTGTCTGCCTTCAAACCAAACACTATGGATCCCCAGGGAAGCTCAGAGTGGTGGTGCCTCAAGTTCTTGTAGCCAGTCTCTGTAAAACATTTAAACTGCACCTCTAAGAGTCTTCCCATGCAAAACCACTGGCCTCCAACAGCAAAACTAAGCAGATGCAACCTTTCCTAGCAGTACTGAGAATGATTCCTTCACACACCACCAGTGGGCTTATGTCTTCACAACTGAGGTTCGTGGTTTACTTGCAAATACATTTGCTTAACAAAACATCACAGCTGCCCAGCAAGTGGCAGGCCTTTTTACACTGGCTACTAAGATATACTTGTAATCCTTCCATGCAGTTGAGAGCCTCTATTCCTGTATGACAGGCTCATCAATATTTACTTTTGCCTCAGAGGAGTACATGATCATTACTGAATACCTAAAGTTTACACTAATCCCAAGGTAGTGTTAATAAACTTCCTGATTATATTCCATAATTAGCTACATCAACTAATAAAGCTTTGACAATTAACAACTGGAACAATGAACCATTATTGGAAAGACAGCAGTGACAACTGATAAAGCCTGCTCTAACTAAACTGATCACAAAACCCTTATGCTATGTAGGCCAGTTTCCAAAAAAAAAAAAAAAAAACCAAACTGAAGTTGAACTAAATTTGGCTTGTGCTTACTTGTAAGACACTACCATGGCAACAAGTAAATAGACTAAGGACTTTCGACAAAACCATAATTAGTCTCCTTTGAGTAAAACAAGCCTCTAAAGACTAAAAGCTACAGAAGAATGTTCTTAACACTTCAGATTTGGCAATTATGGCAAAAACAAACCAGCTCATAACAACACTTCTGTTTAATACAGTGTCTTCAAGAGCTACACCGTAACTAAACAGTAGTATCTCAGAGGCTGTTCTTTGTATGCTTGACCTGGCACTACTAGCTCAGCAGAACCCTAACATCCTCTAAAGCAATTCCACGTGACAGTTATGCACACAAGACTCTCCAGTATTAACACTATACACTTGTCAGATCAAAATCATGACATTCTTGAACATCTGTGGCAAAGCTGAATTCTGTATTACCAGCTTTGAGTCCCATCTATTACTGACAATCAGTCTACTGAGAGCAATGAGACAGGTAAGTTTGTGCAGCCTGCATGGGTAGGACCTAATAACCTAATTAATAACATAATAACCTAAGCTGTTGCCATTAGTAAATGGCTGCCAGGGCACATAACCTGCTTCTAGGGGGCCAATACCAAGATATAACAGATGCATATTTATTTAAGCATTTCAGAGTAAGTGCCAGACCATCAGAACAGCACACACACAACACTTGTGTCCAAGTACACAATACAGTTCCAAATATGGAATATCAAGAGTTGTCATCATGAAGCCAGTCTCTGCTGTCATCAACAAGAGCCACTCAAACATCTCTGCTGACAGGAGACAGCAAAGTAAATTATTTTTGCCTTCTGTTAAAAAAGCACTGCAGATTCCAAGCCTTCACCAGATCTGTTGTCATCCCCTGTGCCCCACTCCCCCTTTCAGTCTGCACTTGGGACATTTTGTAGTCATGAGAGAATAATTACCAGTCTACAAGCCAGAAAAGCTGTGAGGATTGTTTAACTATATTAACTACACAACTAGAATTCATTATATCCACGGTACTTTTACAGTAGATAAGCTTTTAAAAATTAGGTGACAAATTAAAACATTCCACCATAATACTTTAGTATCTAAGAAAGCTAAATATCTTGTGTAACACAGACTGTCACTGGATTAGGAGATGTGCCAGGTCAAGTAGGAGTAGCAACACAACACAAAAACCTCACCTGCAATCTGCTCTTCTGTCAGTTGATCAGCCTGCAATAAAAGAGAATATGATTATAGCTGGAGCAAAAGTTCAAGGCAAAATAAGACAGACTTGTAGAGGCCTCTGAGTATGGTAGTTGCTCTTCAGAACTGATTTGTAGCATCCTAGAATAGTTCTAATAAAGCTCAAAAGTCATCAGGATTGCTTGCTAAGAAAGAACTGGCAGCCTTTTTATCCTCTCCAGACCCTGCAATATCCCATACACTCGAGTAGTAGATTACCACGTGTATCAATCAATCAATAATCCAAGCAGTGCTAGCAAGCTCAAGGCACGCAGGTCCCTTTAAAACCACAGACTGGTTTTAAAAACTCATTTACACAGCACACTACTAGCTTCAGCTTCAACATAAAACACTTTAGGTCTCAGTAATGCAACAGTAACCTCCAAATTTAAGGCAGACTAGCTAAATCAGAAAAACATACTCTTCACTAGAATTAAATCATCCCGTGATTTACACGAAACTTTGTGTCCAAGACCTGGCTGTGAAAGACAAGACACCAGCTCCAGTCCAAATGCATCATTTCAGTGGCATACAGCCTGTCTACGCTTTTTTCAGCCCATTGACTCGGCCAGCATAAGGTAACATGGACAACAGAGAAAGGTTCTGCAGTCTAAGACAATTTCTGCGTCAGCTGGGTAAGCTCCCGTGTACACCTCATTCTTCTCTCTCACCAGTTTTGAATTCATTAGATTTGATAGCAATGAAAAGCATCAATCTTTCAGGCCAAACCCAAAATGAACTTTGCTCTTGAAAGAACACCAGTTTGAGGACTGTAGAAACACTCTCCCTAGGTGCTCAAATCAGCTGATTCTTCAAATTCTGGATAGCTTGAGTTGAGTTGCAGCAACAAGGTAACATACCTCCTCCTAAAGGAAACTTCCTGAACCCTTTACTGAAGCATAAAAACCACTAAAATACAGAAAAGACATATTCACTGCTGAAGTACACCATTGTTTTTTCAGCTTCTTTCCTGATGTGACCATTTAAGCAGCAACTTTTTTATTACTGCAATATTGACTGAAAAATTTTCTGTCATAACTATGCCCACCAAAGTCTCACTCCACATTAGCATCTGTCAGGGAAAGACTTAGAAAAATGTGTTTACAATACCTGTCAATTTTTACTTTGCCAATTTCAATTACATTTTTATTCTGCATGGGAACATTTACGTTCCCAGCTGCTGGTTATTCTTCCTGTAACAGAAGCGAAGGTGGCTGCTTGAGCAGTTGTACAAACATTGAACTTTTTACAAAACCCTCTGTGCACACAGTACAGCAACAGCCCAAGATAAAGGCCACACATGGGCTGGGGCTCATCTGCTTTAAGAATGAAGACCAGGCTGCTGAGGAACTCCTAGAGCAGCAGACAATGGGTATTGGCAGCCACAGATTCGTCTCTGCTGCAGGAAGTATGCCCATGCAGATTCCACTTTTTGTTAAAAAAGACTGGCATGGCAGCAGTACTGCTGAGAACAATTCAAAACTAAGCTTTGGGATGGAAGTACTCTGCTGGTCCCTTCACAGAAGCCTAACAGATTTTTACCTGTCTGCAGACTATCATTAACATAGACTCATACCTTTGCATGCCATTTACATTTTAATTGTTTAAGTGAAGAGAATGTGATACATTTCCCTAAGATATTTATATCCACAGAAAACTGTAGATCAGATTTAAGCAGTAAGAACCTAGTTTATTTATTTAGGTCAATACTTGCGGGTTACCAAGTTGAGTCACATACTGTTTTATATAAACAATTTTATATGGAGACATGACATAGCAGTATGTAACTTGTTATGCATTCCCAAACTCTTCCTTCTTTAGAAATATAAACTCTTCCAGCAATTTAAGACATCTAACCACGAATTTGGATGAGCTCTGACAATACCTGTAAGAGGTGCAGTGTTTGAGAAGAGCACAAAGCTTATTAGAAGGCACAGGTATGAAGCAGTTGAAAGATAAGCGGGGAGGTGGGGCAAGGTTGAACAAACACCATCTGTACTCTGCAGTGCTGGGCTCTGCAGGCACTGCTGCGCAACAGCGGCAAAAGGCGGAGCCAGCGAGCCTGCCAGCTCCCAGCCTCCCGTGCCACCCAGGTGGAGGGCTAGCAGCCTGGAACCACCATGCCTGCCGCTTACAGGCCACCGTGCCTTCCTGGAGGGGCCTCCCGGAGTTCTCGGCAAGGGTGCAGCACACGCGTGACAGCGCGCACACCTGCCCCGTGCAAGGCAGCCCGGTAAACGCCGGCTGTCAGGTGCCCGTGCTGAAGGTCTGACCTGCCCTTACTGCGGCCGGGAGCCACCCGAAACCCTCATCTGATGCCATCGCAGCTTTGACGCGGCTTTCTGCGATTCACGTTGCAGCACTTGAATTTTCATTGCGATAGCTCCCATCCCCCCAGCGCCAGGCTGTGCGGAGGGCCTGACAAAGGAGCCAGAGCTCCCAGGAAAGCAGGGGAGCTGCCCTGCCGTGGCGCGGCCGGTTCTGTGGCACACGCAGCCTCTAGAGGTAGAGCTCCATTAGAGCCGCTATGGCTGCGGTGCAGTCACCAGGCTGGGAGCTCCTTCCTGCACAGGGCTGCCCAGTGCAGAGCTACAGCAAAGGGCAGCGCAGGTGACACCGCTTCCCGCCGAGACTGGCTCTCGGCGTGCTTCGCAGGCATCACATCTGAAGGGACAATTCTGTTCTGTTCTAACTAAAGAACGACAACCGCACTAGACTATATAGACTAAAATCGGGTTTATGGTAGGTTAGCTTGTTTTGGGAGCAAATCATTCTGTCTTATCTCGTATGGGCAACGCTGGACAGTCACAGGTTGAGCCAGTCTGGTCTGTCGGGATGAACTATAACCACATTCAAAGTGTCACTGTGCCTCCTGGACACACCCATTTTTACACAGACCTTGCTTGAAGATACTCCATTTTTGGTTCTGCACAGATGATGACTAAATGCAGTAAGTCTTTTGTTACTACATTCATTGCCCTTTTTCCCCCCTGCTTTATGCATGGTTTGCTGTTTAAGTTCACAATTCAAGCTAAAGAATAAATTCAGGCTTCTATTCACCAAATTTCTTTGCCCGGAGACA
The DNA here is from genome assembly GCF_012460135.2 of Molothrus ater. Taxonomy (NCBI): domain Eukaryota; kingdom Metazoa; phylum Chordata; class Aves; order Passeriformes; family Icteridae; genus Molothrus; species Molothrus ater. Next base: position 27,635,340 of record NC_050480.2, read on the forward strand.
GCATTTCAAAAACCCCCAAATTTTAAGTAGCCATCGTTCACATTAAACGTGATGAGCTGACAGTCATTTGATTCCTCAGAAGAATATAATGAATGAAAAGACAATTCCACTCTACTGCATCTTCTCTTAATGCAGAGATAGCACTAAGTGGTCAGTGGTGCTGCTTTAGCAACAGAATTGCTCCTTTTAGTACGTTTCTCAGCATCCACTTGTTTTAATTTTAAAAAACCAACAAACGTTAAACTCGCATCCTTTAGACTGAATTTGAAACTATTCTCCGATTTTACAAAATGCGTTCTATTTCGAAGTGGATTACAATTCGCTAGTAATATTAAAAACGCAGTCCTCCGCAATGACCAAAACGGGAAGCAAAATTTCTTAAAAAAAAAAAAAAAAAAAAAAAAAAAAAGAACACAAATAGTTTCTTATCCAACAGAGCCACCAACAGCATGGCGCTACCACGGAATCGACAGGGGCTCCAACGCGAACTGACAACAGGTCTAGCGAGGAGGGCGATGGTGCAGTGAGGCACAGCCTGCCCCTCATCATCATGCTGCTCAGAAGCTGCTGGGCTCCGCAGTGCATTATTATGACCAGGCGCAGCACACCTCGCTAGCGAGCCGGACAGCTTAGGCTGCCTCATTCAGCCGCACACGCCGAGAGCAGGGAGGGAGGAAGCGATAAGAAAGCAGAGCTGGTGCCATCGTGGCAAGCTCCTTTCCCCCCTCCTCCCAAGCCTGCGGGTCCCCTCCCAGGAGGGACCGCTATCCGCCGCTCCCCCCGGCAACGCCCGGCGCCGCCTCACGGCGCTCCCGCCGACCCAGGGGCCGTTTGGATTTGAATCCACACCAACGCCCCAGGGCGGGAAAGGGACCCGGGCGGGACCCGCCGCCACCACCACTTCCTCCCACGCAAACGGCGCCTCCGAGCGGGACCCTCCGCCCCAGCCTGAGCCCGCCGGCCGCGGCGAGGGTCAGCTTCATCCCTCCCCACACCCTTCTGCCCGCGACCTCGCCCCACAGCAGCCAACCCCCCCCTCCCCCCCGCCCCCCATCCGCACCGAACTCAGCCGCCCCCATCCCTCCGCACCGCACCGCAGCAGCGCCCACCGAACCCCGCGGCTGCCCCGTGCCCAGGGACTCACCATGGTGGCCCGGCCTGGCTGCGGGGTGCGGTGGGAGCTGAGGGCTGCACGGGGCGCACGCTGCGCGACCTTCCCGTTGCACGGCTCGCCTCACACTGAGTCCTGCCCGCCCGCCGGCGGCGCCTCATAAACCGCCTCACCGCCCGGATCGCTCCGCGCCGCTCCCTCCCCCTCCCCTTCCCCCGACAGTGAAGTGGATTGCGAAACGAGTCCCGGCTCTGCGCGCTCTCCTCGCAGGGCGCCCCGCACCCCGAGTGGCGCTCCTTCTGCCCCACAGCCCCGGCGCAGGAAGGAGCGAGGTGCGGGAAACTGGGGGAAGCAGCGCTTGTGAAACGGCGCGGGGAAGGGGGGCACCGAGAGAAGGGGGGCGGGGACCGGGGCTAGGGACTATTTCTCTGGGCGGAAGAGGATTTTAGGAAAAAATGCCGAGGAGTGTGGGGACTCCGTAAGGAGGGCGCTGATTGGTGGGTTCGTACCTGCAATGCGTCACTCGGACATGCACACTCTGGGCTGGGAAGGCGGGCACCCCTCCCCCCGCCCGCAGTGCGTGAGGGCCGGAGCGGCCCCGCAGCCCCGCGGAGCCGCCGCTGCTGCCGCGCCGTGCCCGGGCCCCGGCCCAGGGCGGCAGCCGGGTCCCCCGGAGCGCCTTTGCTACAGCGTTTCGAGCCACTGTCTCCGTGCTGTGCTCCGGAAAGCCTCACCCACACAGAGTTACCAAATGAGACTCGCTCTGTATCCAGCACAGTCCAGAAAAATTCCCACCTCGCGCTGCAAGCTAGAGATGCTTCATCGCTTGGTAGCGTCGTTGAAAAGAATTGAAAAGAATAGATTTCACAGAATCAATTAGGTTGGGAACGATCGCTGAGCTCATCGAGTCCAAGCCGTGACCGACCACCGCCGTGTAACTAGACCGTGCACCGAGTGCCACATCCAGGCTTTCCTTAAACACCTCCAGAGATGGTGACTCCATCATCACCTCCCTGGGCGGCCCATTCCAATGTCTAATCTCCCTTCCTCTGAAGAAACTCTTCCGCGTGTCCAACCTAAACCCCCCCAATTCGACATTTTCCCTTTTCCTCCCCCATTTCCCCTGCTAGGAATCGCATATGCCCTGGTCCTGTGCCTAAGCACAGGTGGCCAGCAATTCTGAGCTAAAATCTGGAGTCTTGTAAAGGTTTTCTGTAAGATGCATTCGGACAAATGGCTCCAAGTGCAATTTTCAAACTTGCACATGTATTTTCAAAGATAATTCAACAGAGAGCTGCAATATTGGCTGAGTCCAGTGACAGCAGATCTACCTGTCCTCTGTAGAAACCACAACACTCATTTTTGGGACCATAAATATATTATTAAACTTCGAGGGCCTGAGTTAAAGTTTTCTGACCCAAGTTTGAACAAAAATCACAATACTAATCACATTTCAATGAAAAATTACCCACTTCCACATTTATTGAAATAATTATTTAGTTGATATTTACACAGTATGTCAACAAATAGTTTTTATACCTATCAGTACACAAACTAGAGCAATGGCTCTCACGAAAGAGGTTTTACTCATCTCAGTTCTTCGCGGTCTTTTGTTTATAGGCCACAGAAATAGGATGTGCTTGGGATGGGACTGGCATGAATGAACTCAAAACAAAAATTCTGTGAGATTTTCCCCCTGAACATTAATTCAAATTCTCAGGACTGCTTTCTTTTCAGGATCTTGTATCCACTGAATTCAGAAACAAAGTAGAGGGGAAAAAACTAGAAGAAGGCCTAGTTTCTTAAAATAATCAAGGACCCCTTTATTAAGTACAGTGCCTCTCATCCTCACTTTGTGTTCATAGGCAATACATAAAACACCACCATAAAAGCTTGCCTTCAGCCTTGAAATCCATCTGCAGTTACTGTTTTGTGATGCACTGGTTTGTTAGGCTTCCTTTCCCTTTACTTTTATTTATAGTCCACAAATCAAGCCTATCTGAACTATTGTCTTTTCCAACTCTGCTAACATTTTTGCAATGTGTAATGTGTACTTACATTAATAAAATACTTCCAAGAGCAGGCAATGACTGCCAAGGTTATTGTTACCCATGCTTCCTCCAACTGCTGCCACAGGAAGAAGGAGCAAATCCCTGCCTGTGGTCTGGCTATGCTGGATGCAGACAGCTGAGCTTCAGCTGAATTTTACTCCTCCCTGATGCCCCCTTTGGTTCAATTTTAAGGATTGCTCAGACATTCCCAACTTCTTTACACTTCTAGAGGCGAGAATCTGTGCAGAAAAGTTCTTGACCAAAAAATTCATCACCTGCTCTAGATTTGGGATAAAAGTGGCATAGCAGCTCAGGGTGCATTCCTGTCACACCCTCAAATCTGGAGCAGAGCAGAGCAGAGTGCTGGTGCAATTTGTGGAGCAAAACCATTTCCTGTAGAGACCTTAGCTTGGGTCCTGGCAACAGAATGCCCACAGGTGCATGGTGCTGGGCCTGATGTGCCAAGACCTCTCCTTGGCATCTGTCTTTTATCCTCACATTACCTCAGAGAGGCAAAACATTGCAACACCTAGGTTGCTCAGTTGCCCAGGCTCAAGGAATCTGTTGAGATGTTGTAAATCTGCATTTCTGTGAAACTGGTCCTGATGAATTTGATGAGAAATATGTGGAAGGGCTGTATTGAGATAGCAAATTCTGACTGAGTCCTGTTCCTGGAGTTTACCACTGGCCATTACAAGCATGGAGGCTCTGGGAAACATGAGGGCCACAGCATGAATGAGTTGAAGGCTCATTAATTATGGCCTAAAGGTCTGCTGAGGAGCAGGCACTTGAATGCAAGGGTCCCAGAGAACCCAACCACCATACTAAATGTTTTTGTATGTCCCCCTTAAAGGATTTGGTATCTGTAATTTATATTAAATTATTCATAGTCTTTTTAGTTTACATTTGGTTTTCTCTAAAGAAGTGGTCATTCAGAAGAAGTGGTCATTCAGAGCATCCTCCCTCTGCTGTGTGTTTCTCAGGCCCCCTGGTTCCTTGATCTCTCTCTCTCTCCCTCTCTTCCATTTCTCTGTTCTTATGTGTCTCCTTTTTTCCATCTGCATTTTCCTACAGCAGCACCCATTTCCTGTGGGTTTCATCACCACCCCCACCCTGCTTCCATCTGTTGAAGAGATCAGCCACGAAGTTAAGTTGCAATTACACTACCCGTGAAATTACACCAACACTTCCAGTGGCATTACTAAGCATTAAAGAGAACACCCTGGCAAAATTAATGCCAGAGGGGGGAATTTGCCCCTTGCACAAATGGGTTGCTGGCAACCTCAGGTAGGTAAACCAGCAATCCTCAGGTATGTTGGGGTAGCCAGAGAGACAGAGTTGCTTTTCAGCAGCCTAACTGACACTCTGCAGCCTGCATGTGCCACGAGAGGCAGGGAAATACATCAAATGACTGGCCCCAGCTGCAGGCTGTGACTCTGGAACCTCTGACAGAGCAATAATGGGAAATGATGGTGATTTCTCTGTTGCAATGGTCAGGTATAGTTCTACCAGCCTGGTCTTTTTAACATGATAATTTCTCTCTCTGCTATGTAATTTAATATATTTGTCAATGTTTGTGATCTGTGCTTTTTTTCTTCCCCTCAACACAGAAATACAGTTTTATAGAAGTCCAGTTTAAGGATTAGGGCAGCAAATTAGAAAAGCAATTTGAGTTCCAAGGTTAGATGAGCTGTATATGCTAGCAATTTTCACAGTTACTCTTTGAGGTATATTTAATATTGTGTAAATGCAATTTATTCTATTGCTTTAATAATACTTTAGTGGATCATTTGGACTGATGTATACAGAATGCTGTGCCATGGTACAAAAATGCTATAGCTGCTTCCTCAAGATTATTGTAATAGCTTGAACAACCTAATTAGAAATTAACTGCAAATTTTATAAGTGAATTTCTGAGATAAGAAGAAAACAGTTCTCTATTTATCATAAGTACTAACACTTAGCATTTCACTGCTGCATACAGAAGGAAAATTGCTCATGGCTGTTTTCCCATAATGAGTCTGATTTTTTCCAACTTTTTCTGTAACAGAACCTGCCCCCCTGAGAAAGGCCTTTATCCTCCATTCCAGCTTTATGGGCATAAAACTAAGGTGGAAATCAATATTTATCCACCCAGATGTATTTGGATGGCCCATTCAGCCCTCAGCAAGGAAAAGCTTAGTTATCTACAAAATTTTAAGGTGCTAAATGAGACATCTCAGCTTCTGGTATTCTGAGAGCATCTCTTGATGAAACAACCCAGAATGCTGAGAACTGGCTACCCTCACCTCACCTGGATGGCAGCAGTGGATAGAAATAACCAGAGGCTTATGGACTGTGTTGGATGGAAGACACCTCCTCAAATACAAACATGGTTGTGGGAATAACTGCACTTTCTCCTTGCATGTTGAAAGCCTTGTCCTGTCCTTTGTGCCTGGTCCCTAGAGCACTCACACTGCACAGTGCCCAAAATCATGGGGATAGCATTTCTCCCCCCAGGGAGTATGGACAGGTCATTCCTCCACACTTCATTTTCTGTGGCAAGTGCACAGACAAGAGCAGTACCTGGCAGAAGGGACTGCATTACCTGCTTTCAGAATATACCTATGGCTGTGTCAATGCTGAAGATGGCCCAGGCATATCCCAACCAGCTTTTAGGTAATTCAGATAGGAATACCAGGGCAGCTCTAGCAGTGTGGTGCCCTCCATGGAGCACCAGACCCACTGGAGAAGCCAGGCAGGTTTGCAGCCAGCAGATACAGAGTTCTGTTGTTGGGATTGCACTGCTCCCCTCATCGAGGCTAGGTGTTGTAAAGCTGATTCAGGTGACCTAAAACTGACTCTTTCACTATATTGTGACCACTCACCAACACAAAACAAGACAAGAGAGTCCAAAAGGGCAGATAGGTGTACTCACTCACATAA